>NC_142577.1:25812500-28212500 GCF_041283825.1 Pyrus communis | reverse complement strand
CATCTAATTCTTCTTGCATTGCATCAACCCATACTTTACACTTTAAGGCAGATTTGTATGTTGCAGGTTCAACAGTAGCTAAATCCACTCCTCCATGTTCATGAATTGTAGTAAGTAATGCCTTCTTTTTGAAAATGCCATTCTTTGATCTAGTTTGCATCGGATGCAAATTTAATGGTGGAATTGAGAGCACTACTTGGAGATTCTCAGATTGGACCTCAGGAACCACAGGGAGTTGAGGAGCTGAAACATGTTCTCTTGCATTAATGGATTGTATTGAAGGTGATGGAGTAGTGTTTATGGATAATGGGGAAGATGGTAATGATAATGATAAGTCAATGTTAGAAGAAGGAACATGCTGTAAAGCTGGAGATCTGGGGGAGACTAACACATTATCAAGGGTAGTGACTGGTGGTTGAAAGACTGGTTTTGGCACATAGGATGTAGGAAGGTCAGATGGCCGTTTTGAGACTAGAACTGAATAGGAAAATTCAGATTCATCAAACAAAACATGTCGAGAAATATAGACTTTCTGCTTAGTGGCATCATAACATAAGTACCCCTTGTACTTTGATGCATACCCTAAAAAAAGACACTTTGTTGTTCAAGGTTGCAACTTAGTGGTATTAATAGGTCTTAACAGTGGGTAACAAGAACAACCAAAGACTTTTAGATGGTTAATGTTAGGGAGAGAACTATAAAGCATCTCAAATGGTGACTTTTGGTTCAATGTTTGTGATGGCATTCGATTAATAAGGTACACTGATGTTTGACAAGCAAATGACCAGAAAGGGGCAGGTAAATGGGATGTTTGGAGAAGAGTGATTGTGGTTTCAATAATATGTCAATGTTTACGTTCAGCCAACCCATTTTGCTCTGGGGTATATGGACAAGACAATTGGTGACTAATACCCTTAGTAGTAAGGAATGTTTGTAATTGGTTCCCGACAAATTCTCCCTCTCCATCACTTTGAAGTGTCTTTATGGAAACTGAGAAATGATTAAGAATAAACTGATAGAATGTAGCAAATGTAGAACAAACATCAGCTTTATTAACAAGTGGGAAAATCCAACAAAATCGAGTACATTGATCTATGAAGGTAACATAGTACTTAAGGCCATCTATAGAGAGACATGGAGCCGGACCCCATACATCACTATGAACAATATCAAAAGGATTAACAGGTTTACATGGGGCTGAGGTAAAGGGTAACTTGCTAATTTTTCCCTCAAGACAATTAGAACACAATGTAGGTGTGGAATCAGCAACACTAGTGATGTTGGACTTCTTAAGCATAAGGGAAACAACATTATTTGAAGGATGACCTAATCTATGGTGCCATAGACTAGAAATTACTTGTTTTCCAAGATATGCAGCAACTGAGAAAGCCTTTGTGGGATGAGAGGGTGGTTTGATGGGAATGGGATACAATCCATTATTGCAGAGGCCCTTGAATAATATTCTCCCTGTGGCTTTGTCCTGAATCCAAAAACACCAAGCATAAAAAATCAGCCAACAATTATTGTTAAGGCAGATTTTATGCACAGAGAGTAAATTCTGAGATATCTTAGGTACAGAAAGAACTGAATTCAATTTTAGAGTATGGAATGGAGTCTGCAATATGGAAAATCCTCTATGAGACACTGGCAAACCTTCACCACTTGCAGTTTGAATCATCTCGGATGATGGAAAAAGAGTTGCCAATGACAAATTATTCAAGTCTGCAGTCATGTGATTTGTTGCACCTGAGTCTGTGAGCCATACTTGCTGAGATAAGTTGGATTCCACTGGTGAAACAGAAGCATTGACATGCATAACATTCATGCCTCCAGAATTGGAAGTTATGTTTGCATTTCGGAAATGGCAAAACTGTGCACTGTGATTCCTTTTTCCACAGATTTGACACCCTTCAGTAAATGCAGAATCAGTATTTCAAAACCGACATGTATCTGCAAGATGCCCATACTTGCCACAAATTTGACATGGATTGCCAGTATTAGGCAATTGCTGAGTAGGTGAATTACCAAGAATCCCACGCACATGATTTGGGTAAAAAGACATGTTGTTTCCAATTTTAGGTCCACCTTGGCCATACTGAAATTTCCCTTTGTTCTTGTTTTTGTTATAGAATGGTTTATATTGAGAGCCACCATAGTTATTGCTATAAGAACCTTCAAAATGAGATGCACCAGTATGAGTATAAGAAGAAGACTGATGACCAAAGTTGCCCTTGAAACTTGTCTGAGAACCATCGGTATCAGCAGCCATTGCAGTAAGAAATGAAGGGGCAGAAGTACTTTCAATCATTGCTTCTTCAGCAAGTAATTGAGCTCTCAAATCTTTCAGAGATATAACATGTTCTCAGCCTCTGATGATTGATCGAACCGTATTATACTCAGATGGTCAACCAGTAAGAGTAAGAATTACAATATCATCATCATCAAATTTAACCCCAGCCGCAAAAAGATAATCTCTACCCTCCTTGATTCTTTGTAAGTAAAGAGAAATGGAATCATTACCCTTTTTGATATTCTGCAATTCTGATTTCATTTGGAAGATACTTGTTCTTGTAACAGTCAAAAATTGCTCCTTGAGCTGTGTCCAAAGATCTTGTGCACTGGTACTCCCGATGGCACAAGAAATTGCAGGTGATGAAAGGGTTGCAGTAATTAGCTGCATCAAGGCTCGATCGTGCATCTTCCAAATCTTGTAGTCATCAGATTCTTGGGAAGAACCAATTTCATCAGGACAATGTGTGAATCGAGCAGGACAATGTGTGGAACCATCCACGAATCCCATGATTCCATACCCCTCAAGCAAAAGCTCCATCTGAAAATGCCAAACCAAGTAGTTTGTCTCATCAAGCTTGACCGTGACAGATGTTGACACAGTAGAAATGAGAGAGGTAATGGGGGATTGAACAATTTGCAGTTGAGAGGCAGAAACCATTGCTGCAAGAAAACCAAAAACTTGTAGCAGAATGGTAATTGCGAACTTTTGTCGAACAGTTGGCGTGCACGGAAACCAGACGCCAAGAACTATGAGCTATGAGATCTGCAATAATCTCCACAGAAAACAAAGAAAGCAGAAGGCAGCAAGGAGATCAGAAATAGAGAGCGGAAGCAAACCAAGATCGGAAAATCGCACGATTAGCTATACCGACGACGATACCATGTTAACCAAGCTGTGATTACAAGAAGAAGTTCATAGTATTGTTCTAAGAATATGAAGAGAGAGAGAGAGAGAGAGAGAGAGAGAGTATTCTTCAACTGATGTTTTTATATTTTCTTACTTACAATCTTACAGCCTCAAGATTATATACTACCTTGTACAAATCTTACTGCCTAAGTCACAACATAACCAACTCTAACTACCTTCTCTACCTTCTTTATCTTTTGACAAGTGTCATCTTTTACTACCATTGGATTACTACCCTTAACATTTTCCCCTTACGTTTCATCTTCTCCATCGATCTCCTTCTCTGCTCTCTCACTTACATAAATATTGGTTTGTAAACTGTTTCCTGGTCCAAGTAACTTTCCTTTTTCTACATTAGCTATAAACCCTAACTTTGATTGTAATTTTTTGGCTAATCAATAAGGTTAATTATTATCTTAATATTATTAGGCTAGTCAATGAAAGCGACTCGGGGGACCTTCTATATACAGACAAAGCCCTTGTAAATCGCATACATTATGTTTTGTGGGGTATTTTTTTTTTTTTTTGGGGGGGGTGGAAAACCTCGGCGGCACGAGGTAAATACATTATGTTTTGTTGGGGTTTCTTGTTACCAAAGGAATTGAATTGGATGACAGTGATTGACACATACTAGAATTAATAGAAAAGACCATCTCTATCATATGTTCCGTTTAATATTTTGTACAGGCTGGTGGAGATTTTTCCAACTTTATAAACTATTCTTTGAGAATCGGTTTAGGTGGTTTAGCGTGAACTAAAGACTTACAGATGCTCCAGTTAGAAGATGAGATTATAAAACGGAGGCTCAGGACAAAAATGATAGAGGGAAACGTAGGAAGACTTGGAAAGACATTTTAGGAAAAGATATGAAGTACTTGGAACAAACGGAAGATATGGTGCAAAAACGAGCGCAATGACATTCTAAGACTCATACATGCGACTCCACTTAGTGAGATAAAGCTTGTGGTGAGAGTTGTTTTTTTGTTATAAACTATTCCTTAATTTTCTAGTGACGGGTCGTGTTTTGGTGTTTGTTTTGTCCTTTCGGATTGTGTCATAGTTACCCGAATGATAAAGGCAATATTGTCACGCTTAAAGAACTTCAGAGTTCAGATGCCCTTTTGCTGAATAAATTAAATAAAATTCAATTTAGCCTTAAGCTAATTAAGTCGGAATTTTACCATGTATCTTGAAGGTTCGGAAATTCCACGATCATTGTAGGCTGAAAATTAAGGTTTCGTTTTGAAGACATTTTAATTGGAACACTCATTTTTCATACACTGCTCATGATTCTGTCGAGAGACATTATAAAAGAACAGTACTACAAAAACTTTATGCAAGTCTGCATTATTAGTGAAGAGCAATGTAACTAAAACAACTAGTGTATACCCGAAAACACGACAAATTGGATTTTTTTCGTTCCTAAATATGATGATCAACGTGTCTGAAAACCATGACTTAATACCAAACTTCCCGTCCATTCTTTCCAGTACATGTAGGTGCAGCAACCAAATTTTTGTCATTCCCATTTGCTCTTGATCTGGTGAGTGTGCTTGAAATCATATGCGAGTAGTCCTGCAGCGCTTCCAGTCGTAGACATTCTCTTCAGTACAAACCTCTCTACCAGCACATAACAACCAAATCTCTTCCACCCGCCACCACTCGTCCCCCTAAACTCTTCCACTCTCTCCATCCTCACTTGCCTTTCATCCCCACCAACCCACCCAACTCTTTCTTGCTCCCATTTCATTCTTTCAATAACTTTCATGCTCAATCCCACACTTGTTTCCCCTCCCACCCCATCAAAACTCTTAAACCACACAAACATATCACCCCCACCTGCATTTCTTTCATCCCAAACGGCCTCCCTTCCACCCACATAAACCACCTCTCTTTGAACAAAAGCATCCACAAACACAGCAGGATTCTTTTTTCTTTCAGTGTTGTCATTAACGCTGTCGAAAATCTTTTCCCATCTTTGCTCAAGTTTTATTTCATAGTACATAGAATATTTCATTTGGTCCTTCAACTTAACCCCGCCTTCCTTGACAAACATGAAAGGACAATACCACTTGCCAACACACACAACTTCAGAGCAGTCATGTGATAATGGAAAATAGAACCCAGGAAGGCTAGCTCGTAGCGAAGCGTTGAGTCCCGAGGCATCACCCAATTGGTAACGATACTGCGTGCTCATTCTCACGTTCCACCCTTTCCTCCTCAAGAAGTAAGGAGGAAAACCATCTGGATCAACGGACTTGGCAAAAAAACGACTGCTTTCTCTCTCCCTATGAACTATCTCAATTTGTTGATATATGTCTGACGGATCCAATGGTTTTGGTTTAGCATCTGGAATACTTTTACCTCCGCAACAGCCAATATCCGTGTCCTCTTCCCTCGTATTTGTGCATGCTTCCCTGCAAATCAAATCAGTTCCAATATTAATTGTACATCGAAATTTTTCTATGTGACAGTAACACCGCCGCATGATACTTGACTATAAGAATATGCGTGGATGTGTGTGTGTCTGCGTACCCTTTATGGCGCCCTCTTCGAAGTATGACATGGTATCCATTGGAGGACAAGGGTTGATTAAGCACTGGAATGAAGGCAACCTCTTCGCCATCTGAGCCATATCCAACTGTTAAATCCTTGTTCTGAGGGAAAGGCAAACCTTTAACCTCGTCGTCCTCACATCCGCAACAGTTTATCTCAACTGATTCGTCGTCGTGGAGTACAAGATAACCAGAATTTGGACCCTCCGGGGGCGGAAGAGACAGTGACTGAGGAGATCTTCTATACACAGACAGAGGCTTTGTCACATACATTTTTATGACCAAATTAAAGAAGAGTTTAAGAAAAGAAAGATGGCTCACTTTCAAATTGTTTTGATGAAATTACATGATTACAAAGAGTTTTAATTTATAGGATTCAGGAAGTCAAACTTCTGAGAACGTACTTGGAATATTCTTGTGGTGTTAACTCCTAGGTTCAAGGTTAGCTAATTGGAAAGAGATTCTTTCCGGATCCCTTCTTTCTAATCTACTAAATCAGGGGATTTATGTCATTGAAATTTAATTTAACGAGTAAAGTTATTATAACTTTTAAAGTGGGCTTCTGTTTGCAGCCGTTAGATCATTTTTCAATGATACGGATTCCCTGATTTGATAGATTAGGAGAAAGGGATCCGGAAAGAATCCCTTTCCTAGCTACTTGTACTTCACAAAGAAATTGATGGTGTATAGAGAACAACACTTTATTTTGGCATTCCATGATGATACAACTTTGTGGATAGAACTTACATAGAACTTTGAATCATTGGAACGAGATGCCACGGTAACGAAAAGTATATAAATGTGTCATGTTATGAAAGTCCTTCTCTTAACTTCAAGTTTGAGTCATAATTATGATCAATTTTCTGATAAATATTGTCTTGCTTGGTCGTGTGTTGATACAAGCAGAGTTAGAAATTGACAATTTGCAGCAAATGCCAGGAAGGTTCGTAGAAAAAGTCTTTCGCATAATGTCTGTCTTCTATTTATGTGGCACCTGCTTGGAAGGTTGCATTAAGTCTTTAATTATGATTCTTGAAAGTGACAAATTATTGTTTTGGCACTTCACCACTTTGTTGAAATTCCGCAGTCAAACGGAATGCGGCATGCTCCGGCATGTTGACCAGGTCCCCGCATCATCGTCATGGAGTACAGGATAATCAGAATTTGGTCCTTCCGGAACGCTAGAGAAAGTAACTAAGGAGACCTTCCATACACAGACAGAGGCTTTGTAATATACACTTTTGTAAGCAAAGAAGACAACGTTTAGGAAAATAACTATCGGTTCGCTTTCAAATTGGTTTGATGAAATTACTTGATTACGAAGAGGTTTAATTTATAGAAATTCAGGAAGTCAAACTTCTGAAAAGGCACCTATAACCTTTGCACGTTATATCCTTGGTTTATGGTTTAGCCTCTTGTAATTCGGAAAACTGTTTGCTCCTGAGAATTTTTAAGAAGTTAAGTGTATGAAGAGAAACTTATATGATATGGTTACACTGTGGCATCCTATGTTAATATTAATACAACTTCATATGGTAAAAAAATTATACAAAACTTTGTATGATTGACATGAGGTGTCACAATAACACGAAATATACTTGTGTCGTGAAAATTCGTCTATTAACGTTTAAGGTATTATTATAATTAATTTGGATTAATTTTAGTTTACTACCCTCAAGTTTCTTAGTTTTCAACATTTAGTACATGAAGTTTTTTTCATCCTAGAGTGGTACCTAAAGTCACAATTTTGAAACAGTTTCATACATCTGTTAAGATTGTTGTTAAGTTAGCCACTAACTGTTGATATGACACCCAGATGAACAATGACTGGATGTTACGTGTCAATATGGAACCCTCATGAATAATAAAAAATTTAAAAAAATAATTTAAAATTTAAAAAAAAAAAACCCAATTCTATTTGAACCCTCCCTCTTCTTCTTCAATTCCCTCTCTCTCTGCCCCTTCTCTCCACAACCACCACTTGCTCACTCCTCTCCTAACCCCCTTTCTCTCTGCAACGCAACCCAAACACAGACCCAAGGGCCGAACCCCCGTCTACCGATCACGTCCCTGCAGTCCGTGACCCACGCCCTTTCTCTCTGCAACGCAGCCCAGACCTAGACCCAAGGGCCGAACCCTCTATTTCTGCTGCTCATGATGGCTCTGTTCCTTTCCAAGTGGACCCACACCTAATTCCCATTTTTTGAAAAAAAAAAAAAAAGAAAAAAAGAAAAGGAGATCCCTTAGCCTAAAGGGCTATAAATAAATATATATATATATATATATATATATATTTGTGGTTGATTGTTAATTCTTATCCAACATGTGTTACAAATTCACATTACAAAGTGAAATGCATCCTGTCGAGCTGAAGAAATTCATCCTTTAAACTGAAATGGCAGGAACAAAACGGGTGAAGTGAAACTACTCATGATTCTTTCCTCATCAAAGCAAATGTCGATACGGCTAGGGTGGCAGTGGCATTGTGGCAACGGGCGCTTCAGTTTCCGTCATTCCCATTTGGTTCGAATCTGGTGCGTGTGCTTGAATTCGTATGTGAGTAGCACTTCCGAGTTTCCATTCGTTGACATTCGTTTCAATATAAACCTCTCTACCAGTACATAACTACCAAATCGCTTCCACCCGCCACCGCCCGTCCCCTCAAACTCTTCCACTCTCTCCACCCTCACTTTCCTTTCACCCCCACCAATCCATCCAACTCTTTCTTGTTCCCATTTCATCCTCTCCACAACTTTCATGCTCAATCCCACTCTTGTTTCTCCTCCCACACCATTGAAATAATTCTTGAACCACATGAACCTGTCTTTACCCACATTTTTTTCAGTCCAAAAAGCCTCCTTTCCGTCAACAAAAACCGCCTCTTTTTGAACGAAAGCATCCACAAACGCAACACCATTATCTTTTCCTTCAGCGTTGTTATAAGCACTATCAAAAATCTTTTCCCATCGTTGCTCAAGTATAATTTCATAGAACATACATTTTTTCATTTGGTCGTTCAAATTCACTCTTCCTTCCTTAACAAACATGAAAGGACAATACCACTTACCAACACCCACAGCTGCAGAGAAATCATACGATAATGGAAAATCGAACTGCGGAAGGCTTGCTCGTATAGAAGAGTTGATTCCTGAGGCTTCACTCAATTGGTAATGATGCGGCCCTCTCATTCTTGCATTCCACCCTTTTCTCCTCAAGAAGAGAGGAGGAAACCCCTCTTGATCAACAGACTTGGCAAAGAAACAATTGCTGCCCTTCTCCGTACGAACTATTTGAACTTGCTGGTTTATGTCGGACGGATCCAACGGTTTTGGCATAGCATCTGGAATAGATTTACCACCGCAACAGCCAGTCTCAACCACGTCTTCTTTTCTTGAATTTGTGCATGCTTCCCTGCAATTTAAACCAATTGCTATATCAATTGTACATGGAAACTTTTCTATGTGACAGAAACACCGCCGCATGAAGTTAAGTACGAAGAACATGCATGGATGTACATATATGTATATGCATACCCCATATGCTTCCCACTCCGAAGTATGACATGGTATCGATTGGAAGACAGGGGCTGATCAAGCACTGGAATGAAGGCAACAACGTCTTCATCCGAGTCATATCCAACACCTATATCGTAGTTCTGAGGGAAAGGCAGGTCTCTGACCACGTCATCAGTGCCAACAGCGCATCCGCAGCATGTTACCTTAACCCGTTCTTCATCATGGAGTACAAGATAACCAGAATTTGGCCCCTCCGGCGGCCGTAGAGACAGGGACTGAGGAGACATTCGACACGCAGACAGAGGCTTTGTCACATACATTAGGCCTTAAGGAAGACCGGCTCACTTTCAATTTGATTTGATATGAAATTTATGTTGTGTCTTGGCCCGTTTGTTAGTGCGGAACCGAGATTCAAATTACAACCTCACCAAAAATCACACACAGTTGAACAAAATAAAATACAAGAAATAAAGACACAGAGAAATTTACGAGGTTCGGCAAAAAACTGCCTACGTCCCCGGAGAGATATTGTTCTTCACTATGAGAATAACAGTACAAGTATACATGAGTTAAATCGACATAATTCAATCCCATATCCCTTGTACACCCACTCACAGAATTTTTCCAAGAGCCTCACTCTACCCCAAGAGTTCTTTCACTAGAATACTTTTCACTCTAGCTCTCTTGATTTTCTCTCAACCCATGTTCAACCTTTTCCATGGGAGAGCCGAATGCTCTTACCCTTGGATGCTCTCTTTCACACTTCACAAAGGCATAACCAAATGCCTTAATATAAACAAAAGGCCCCGCCTTCTCTCTCTCCTCTTCTCTCTTTTGGCTCATCACACAAGGCCAATTCTTTGCCTTTGTAAAAGCCACAAATCAAGGGCTAGACATCATAATGATGTCCCCCTTTTTCTTTGTCCCTTTCTTTAGCCGAAAGTAACTAGCACTCCACATGGTTGAGATGAAATTGTTGCCAACTCATAATATGAGCCAATCACAACAATTTACTTGATTACAAAGAGTTTTAATTTATAGGTAATGAAGTCAACCTTCAGATGCATGCACTTATTCGGTTATTTGATTAGTTAATCTAATTACAAATTAATTAGAAAATAATTCAGAAATTGCTGGTGTAGCTTCGAGTTTAATAAGTCATTATTATAATTCTCTCTTGATCTTATCTTCACTGGGAAGTCAGAAGTTGACAATTTGCAGCACATGCCAGGAACATCTCTCAATTACCCTAAGCTGGAAAAAATCTTTCAGCTTAATGTCTGGATTTCTTTTAATTGTTTAATTTGTAGCACCTGCTTGGAAGGGTTCATTGAATCTGCATTTATACTTCTTTACAATGACAAATTGTTACTATGGCAGTTCACCTTCAAGTTCTAGTTGACGAGAAATTTTCAATTTTTCTGTGTGAACATCACACATGGGACGGTATACCACGTGCATTTATTTTTGAATATTTTAGTATGAGTTCGTAACACATCAAGCTGAAGAAATACATACTTTAGTATATTAATTATATAATGATCAAGATTTTTGTCTGAATAGGAAATAATATTACTTCGAGCGATTAATTACATCCATCAAAAGCACATGATCATATGAAATTTTCGTTCACAAACCAAAAAAAGAGCAAAAATCTCATTCCCATTTGCTGCTAATGTGTTGAGTGTGTTTGAAATCAGAAGTTAGCACCGAGCCTCCATCCATTCTTTTGAACACAAACCTCTCTACCAAAACATAGCAACCAAATTTTATCCACTTACCCACCCCTCCAAACTCCTCTAACCTTTTCACTCTCACTTGCCTCTCATTCCCTCCAAACCTTCCAAACCTTTGTTGCTCCCACTTCATCCCCTCCACAATTGCTAAGCTCACCCCCACATTGTCTAAACCCCTATACCACATAACCCCATTAGCCACATCCATCTCCTCATGCACAGCATCCGCGTTCCCACCAACAGCAACAGACTCGTTTTCAATGAACATATCAACCACCACGGCGTTGTCTTCGCTGTAATTACGTCACATGCAAATATTTGTTCCCATCTTTGCTCAAGTGTCATCTCGTAAAACCTTGTCCTACTCATTTGATCTTTTGGTGTTCCCTCCTTAACAAACATGAAGGGGCAATACCACTTTCCCACAACCACCGGATTCGAGCTTGTAAGCGATAATGGGAAGTTGAAATCTGGAAGACAGGCGCGTAGCTAATTAAGTCGGAATGTTAGCATATATCTCGAAGGTTAAAAAATTCCATGATCATCATAAGCTGGAAGTTAAGGTTTCTTTCAAGCTTAATGTCTTTCTGTGCAAGGCCTGAGATTGAAGACATTATAATGGAAACACTCATTATTTATACACTGCTCAAGATTCTGTCCAGAAACATTATAAAAGAACAATACTGCAATAATGTACCTAAAACGGTTAGTGTATACCCGAAAACAGGACAAATCGGAAGTTTTTCGGCCCTAAATACAATGATCAGCGTGTCTGAAAACCATGACTCGATACCAAACTTCCCGTCCATTCATTTCAGTACATGTAGGTGTAGCAACCAAATTTTTGTCATTCCCATTTTCTCCTAATCTGGTGAGTGTGCTTGAAATCATATGCAAGTAGTCCTGCCGCGCTTCCTGTCGTAGACATTCTCTTCAATACAAACCTTTCTACTAGCACATAACAACTAAATCTCTTCCACCCGCCACCACCCCTTCCCCCAAACTCTTCCACTCTCTCCACCCTCACTTGCCCTTCATCCCCACCAACCCATCCAACTCTTTCCTGCTCCCATTTCATTCTTTCAAAAACTTTCATGCTCAATCCCACACTTGTTTCTCCTCCCACCCCATCAAAACTCTTAAACCACACGAACATATCACCCGCACCCGCATTTCTTTCATCCCAAACAGCCTCCTGTCCACCCACATAAACCACCTCTCTTTGAACAAAAGCATTTACAAACACAGCAGGATTCTTTTTTCCTACGGCGTTCTCATTAACGCTGTCAAAAATCTTTTCCCATCATTGCTCAAGATTTATTTCATATTACATGGAATATTTCATTTGGTCCTTCAACTTCACCCCTCCTTCCTTGACAAACATGAAAGGACAACACCACTTGCCAACACACACTACTTCAGAGCAATCATGTGATAATGGAAAATCAAACCCGGGAAGGCTAGCTCGTAGTGAAGAGTTGAGTCCTGAGGCTTCACCCAATTGGTTACGATCCAGCGTGCTCATTCTCACGCTCCACCCTTTCCTCCTCAAGAAGTAAGGAGGAAAACCATCTGGATCAACAGACTTGGCAAAAAAACGACTGCTGCCCATCTCCTTGGGAAGTATCCTAAATTGCTGATATATGTCTGACGGGTCCAAGGGTTTTGGTATAGCATTTGGAATACTTTTACCGCCGCAACAGCCAATATCCGTGTCCTCTTCCCTCGTATTTGTGCATGCTTCCCTGCAAATCAAATCAGTTCCGGTATTAATTGTACATCTAAATTTTTCTATGTGACAGTAATATCGCCACATTAAAAATCAATCATATTAATTAAGGTTATGCATGAGTGTATATAGATGCATACCCTTTATGTCTCCCTCGTCGACGTATGACATGGTATTGATTGGATGACAAGGGTTGATTAAGCACTGGAATGAAGGCAACAGCATCGTCATCTGAGCCATATCCAACGGTTAGATCCTTGTTCTGAGGGAAAGGCAAACCTCTAACCACGTTGTCCTCGCATCCACAACAGTTTATCTCGACTGATTCGTCGTCATGAAGTACAAGATAACCGGAATTTGGCCCCTCCGGGGGCGGTAGAGAAAGTAACTGAGGAGACCTTCTATACACAGACAGAGGCTTTGTAACATACATTTTTGTAAGCAAAGAAAATAACGTCTAAGAAAAGAACTATTGGCTCGCTTTCAAATTGGTTTGATGAAATTACTTGATTACAAGGAGGTTTAATTTATAGAAATTCAGGAAGTCAAACTTCTGAGAAGGCACCTATAACCTTTGCACGTTATATATCCTAGGTTTATGGCTTACCTTCTTGTAATTCCGAAAACTGTTCGCTACTGCAAATATTTAAAAAGCTGGTGATTTATGGTGAGCAATTTATATGACACGTTTATATGAATATTGTGATATTTTATGTTACTAATACAATTTCACGTTGTAAAAAACTTACATAATACTTTGTATCATTAGCACGAGATATCATGAGAACACAAAGTATACTCGTGTTATGAGAGTCTGTCTATTGACGTTTAAGCTATTATTTAATTTTCTTATGTGATTTTAGGAATCTGGATCCTCTTTGCGAGAATCTCGGAGATTCGTCAATTATGTTCGTTCATCGTAGAGCGTACGATCAGAAATTATTTTAAATATTTTTATTTAAAATTAAACACAAATAGTACTTGAAAAAAATTAATTACACGATGTACGATAAACGAACACAATTTACGAATCTTCAAAATCCTTATCAAAGTGATCTGGAAGGGATCCTATTGGCGATTTTAGCGGTGGAGATTAGTCTAATGCTGATAATTACGTCATAGTCTTATCTTGATTGGTCGTCGATTGATACAAGCAAAGTGTCAGAAATTGACAATTTGCATCAAATGACCTTACGTAGAATTTTGTATCCTTGATACAAGTTATTACGGTAACACGAAGTATACTTTTGTTATGTAATTCTGCCTATTGGCGTTTAATCTATTATTTAATTTTCTAATGTGATTTTAGCGGTAGAGATTAGTCAAGTGCTGATAATTACGTCTTGGTCTAATCTTAGAGGGATTTTTCAATGTCATCGGTATATCGGATGGTACACCACGTGTCATTATACAAATTATGAAATATGTGTGCTAAAAAGTTAATAATTAAAAAAATAAAATTTTCTACCATTCCTATTAAAACACGTGATGTATCACTTGTGTTCCCGTCACAACTAAAAATTTCTCTTTTATCTTGATTGATCTTCGGTTGATACAAGAAAAGTGTCAGAAATTGACAATTTGCATCAAATGCCTGGGGGGTCCGTACATTTATTTCTCGGTCACCTTAAGTTGGAAAAGGCCTTTCGGCATAACGCGTGTTTTCTAGTGTTTTTTTATTTTTTTAATCACCCGTGTCTTCTATTGTATGTCGCACCAGGTCGGAAAGGTGCATTAAGTCTAATTATAGTTCTCTACGACGGCAAATTATTGGTTTGGAAGTTTACCTCCAACTTCTTGTTAACATCTAATTTTGATATGGCTACTTATTTTCAATGTGACGATCACGTTGAGAGGTGTTAAAACAACACATTATTATTGTTTTGGAAGCTTACCTCCAAAACTTCTTGTTGAAATCTAATTGTGACTTCATCACATACACTTTCACAGAAATTCTGAATCATCACTCTCTGTTGTTATTTTATCTTATTTTATTTTATTTTTTTATGGAGAAAATTGGTATATGTCTAATTTTTTAGTCAAATAATAGAAATAGTATATGTCTAAATTTTTAGCCAGTAATAGGAATAGTCTACTTTATTAAAATAAGCCCAATTCTTTGAATTTAATTATTTTTATTATCAATAGTTATCTTTTCAATGATAAGATTTATTATAAAAATCAAATTTCTTCCTAATTATCTTTTTGATTATTTCTTTTTATTTATTTTTTTGTTATTTCTTGTTACCTTTTAGTTATGTTTCATATCTTTCGTATACGTATATTATATTCATATATTTGTTACTTGAGTTAGGGCATAATGTTTTGCAGATAAAATTTATGTTAGTATATTAGTTTTTTTTTTAATAAGATATTAATTAGATTTTTTGGAGTTGAAAAATGCATAATATTAGAAGATTTTAATTGATTTTTAATATTTAAAAAAATATAAAATGAATGTTAAAAAATAATAACATGTACTTAGAAAACTGGACTCACTTAAAAAAAAATTTTAAGTTGTCAATTATGTAGTTTAGCGGAACTCTTACTTTTTTAAATGTAAAAATACCGATGTACTAAAAAAAAAAAAAAAAAAAAAAAAAAAGTCCTTTTTCTATTTGTTTGTAGGAAAAAAAAGGAAAGGATTTCTTGTGCTTTATAAGTTGTCTTGGAGGGTAACGGACCTGTAGAAATTGACTTAGTCAATTGCTTGTTGCTCTAGTCGACTATTATTTTTGAATATTTTATTTGTGTTCAATGTTGCCAATTATACAAGAATTTTCTTACAATTCTTAGTCAATACGAAATCTCCATATGATATTGACATATTATATAAATTCTTGATTTTGAGCCATATGACGATGTAACAAAGTTCGCTTTGAACTAAGAATCCTTCTCATTTTTAGGAAAAATTATTAAGTCCAACAATCGGATTGAATGGATTATAACTCACTCACAAAAAAAATGAAACCCTCTATATTTAAATACTATCTAACTACATGTAAATACAAATTCCAATGTGACGGCCCTATAATTTTGTGAATGAATGGTTTGACTATACAAAACATGGGGCACAGCATTGAGCAAAATTATGTAAACATTCCTCAAAGGGTGTTTCTTGGATAAACTGGGTTTGTGATTCACAAAAAAATTTACAATTTCATAAATCAAATAGTCCCTCTAAAAGCACAACAGAATCCATAACCTAGAAAATGTTCAAAAATTCCAAATTTGAAATTTTTTCTCGGTACAAAATCTGAAATTTTGTACACAATTAGCATATATAAATACAAAAAACACAGGACAAATTTTCATTTCCATTAGTCCTAACCTGATGAGTGTGCCTGAAGTCATGGCTAAAAACCAAGCTCCCATCCATTTTCTTCAAAGAAAACCTCTCAACCAATACAAAAAACCCCAACTTCTTCCAGTCACCCAACCCCCAAAATTCCTCAACCCTCTCACAACTCTCACTCCCCTTCTTCTACCCCCACCCACCAACCCTCCCTTGCTCCCACTATAGTACTATAGCATGGGTTCATAACACATCAAGCTGAAGAAATATATCCTTTATTTTAAAAAGGGCAGATTACACAGGTGAAATGAATCTACTCATAGTACTTATATAATGATCAAGATTTTTGTCCGAATAAAAAAAAATAATGGAAAGGATATTACTTCGAGTGATTAATTACATCCACTAAAAGCACAGAACGAAATGAAATTTTCAATCACAAACCAAAAGGAGCAAAAATTTCATTCCCATTTGCTCCTAATATGATGAGTATGTCTGAAATCGTAAGTTAGCACCAAGCTTCCATCCATTCTTTTCAACACAAACCTCTCCACCAAAACATAGCAACCAAATTTTCTCCACTTATCCACCCCTCCAAACTCCTCTACTTTTTTCACTCTCACTTGCCTCTCGTTCCCTCCAAACCATCCAAACCTTTGTTGCTCCCATTTCATCCTCTCCACAATTCGTAAGCTCACCCCAACATTGTCTAAACCCCTATACCACATAACCCCATTAACCACATCCATCTCCTCATGCACAGCTTCCGCGTTCCTGCCAACAGCAACAGACTCGTTTTGAACAAAAACATCAACCACCACGGCGTTGCCTTCGCTATAATTACCGTCACATGCGAATATTTGTTCCCATCTTTGCTCAAGTGTCATATCGTAAAACCTTCTCCTACTCATTTGATCTTGAGGCGTTCCCTCCTTAACAAACATGAAGGGGCAATACCACTTCCCTACAACCACCGGATTCGAGCTTGTGAGTGATAATGGGAAGTTGAAATCTGGAAGACGGGCGCGTAGCTTAGCGTCTAGACCCAGTGCTTCACCTAAATGGAAGTCACGGGGAGTTGAGGTGTGTATTTGCCACCCTTTTCTTCCAAGAAATTTTGGAGGGTACCCATCTGAAGCTATGGATTTGGCAACAAAACCCCCAAATTGATTGCAACTTCGTTTCTGCTGGATCTCATATTGCTGGTAAATGTTATTGGGATTGAACGGCTGTGACGGCACATCCTTTACATAAGTGCAGAAGCAGCAGGTTCCCAAGTTCTCATCTGTTGAACATGTGTAGGCTTGCCTGCATGGAACCGAAATCAATTAAGTCGCATGGACTAACAATGTATTTCAAGTTAGGTAACAAAAAAACTATTAATACTATTACTATGGGAATTGATATTGCCACTACAAAAATACCAAGCTCAAACTGAGATTGCATACATACCCTTCAAGATTTCCACGCGACTGAATCGCGTAGTAACGGTTGGAAGCCAAAGGCTGGTTAAGGACCGGAATGAAGGCGGTGTAGAAAAGAGAAACATGTTGGACTTGTCCCACTTGGGTGACATGACGAAGCTCTAGATTCTTGTTCTGAGGTAAAGGCATGTCACGGAGCTTGTGGGATTTGCATAGACCAAAGCAACATGTAGGCTCTGCTTCTTCATCTTGGATGACCAAGATGCCGGAGTTCGGACCCTCTGGCGGGGGTAATGAGAGATCCTCAGGAGACTTTTTGTACATCGACAGAGGCCTTGTGACATACATTTTTGCAGAAATTCTTATTCTTCACTCTCTGTTTTTTCTATTTGTTCTTAGGAATAAAGGGAAGGATTTCTTGTGCTTTATAAGTTGTCTCGTAGGGTAAAGGACTTGTAGAATTTGACTTAGTAAATTGTTGATCGCAAATTCGCGATGTGGTTCTTGATAAGATTTGCCACGTGTAACGCTGGCAGCCAAGGCTATCGTGGGTTGACAATGACTAATGAATTCATGACTTTTCTTACACTTCATAGTCAATACGAAATTTCCCTATCACATCTTATATAATTCTTGTTTTTGACTTTTTGAGCCATATGACGATGTAAGTTGGAACAAATTTGGCTTTGAACTAAGAATCGGTCTCATGTTTTGGTAAAAAATTTGTGTCCGACAAACCATATAAATAGACTGTCTAACCCATTTTTAAAGAAATGAAATTCTCTCTGTTTAAATATCATATAAATAGACTGTCTAACCCACTTATAAAGAAATGAAATTCTCTATGTTTAAATATCATATGACTTTATGCAAGTAGAAACTCCGATATCACGAACTTTTGTGAATGAGTAGAATAATCCACCTGATTCGACTGTTGTACACAAATTTTTCTACTTTTGCACATTAGATCATAAGTAAATTTACACTTTATGTGAACAATGGACATTGTAAACAGCATTGATCAGAATTATGTGAACATTCCTCAAAAGGTGTTTCTTGGATGAATTGGGGTTGTGATTCACAAAAAAAATGTACACTTTCATAAATCAAATAGTACCTCAAAAAGCATAACTGAATCCATAACCTTGACGTTAGAACAATGCAAAAAAACCCAATCTGAAATTTTATATAGGTACAAAATCTGAAATTTTATACCCAAATAGCATATATAAATATAAAAAGGATTAAGTATAACTCTTTTTTTTCGTTATCAATAAAATTTTCTTTGTGCCATTGATGTTTAAAAAAAAAAAAAAAAAAAAGAGGAGAAATTTTCATTTCCATTTAGTCCTATGATTAGTGTGCCTGAAATCATGGCTAAAAACCAAGCTCCCATCCTTTCTCGTCAAAGAAAACCTCTCAACCAATACAAAAAATCCGAACTTCCACTCACCCAACCCCCCAAATTCCTCAACCCTCTCAACTCTCACTCTCCTTTCTTCTCCTCCCCAACCCCCCCTTGCTCCCACTTCATCCTCTCAAAAATTGTTGAACTCACCCCCATGCACGCTTGTCTCTTGCCCAACATTGTTCAAACTCCTATGCAAAACCACCCCATCATCATCCCCATTTTTCTCATCACACCCACCTTCCCTCCCTCCCACCATAACCGCTTCACTTTGTACAACAAAATCCACACCAATGGCGTTGCGTTCACCATGTCGAAAACTATGATCCTTCACAAATACTTCTTTCCACCTCTGCTCAAGTGTCATTTCATAGTACATTGGTCTGTTCCTTATGTCCTTCAACGTTTTCGGCGTCTCTTCCTTAACAAACATGAATTGACAGTACCACTTCCCTACAACCACATTCTTTAGTGGGAAATTGAAATCCGGAAGACGGCTGCGTAGGGAGGCATCTAGGTCCGTGCATCACCTAGTTCAAATCCGGGGGACGCTAAGCTTGTGATTTTCCACCCTCTCCTCCACAATGCCTCCGGAGGGTACCCATCTTTGGACATTGATCTGGCCACAAAACCACCCGACACATTGATAATGTTTTTGTGAAGATTAATCTTGTATTGCTGATACATGTCCTTGGGATCAAAACGTTTCGGTAGTACATCGTTTGTGCAGCTGTCGATGTTGTGCCTTGGCCCGTTCGTTAGTGCGGAACCGAGATTCAGATTACAACCTCACCAAAATCACACACAGTTGAATAGTTTAAAATACAAGAAATAAAGACACCGAGAAATTTACGAGGTTCGGCAAAAACCTGCCTACGTCCTCGGAGAGATATTGCTCTTCACTATGAGAAAAACAATACAAGTTACACATGAGTTAAATCGACATAACCTAATCCCATATCCCTTGTACACCCACTCACAGAATTTTCCCAAGAGCCTCACTCTACCCCAAGAGTTCTTTCACAAGAGATCTTTCACTCTAGCTCTCTTGATTTCTCTCACCCTTACCATGGTAGAGCCAAATGCTCTCACCATCTCTTTGGATGCTTTACATATCTCTTCCTTGGATGATTTCCCTTCCTCCATCCATTCCTTTTAATACCTAGCCAAATAATTATGGCTTTGAAAAAGCCACAAAACAAGGAGCAAAGTAAGCCACAAAACAAGGAGCAAAGTAAGCCACAAAACAAGCCACAAAACAAGGAAACATAATTCTCATCATGATGTTCCCTCATCAATATTGTTTTGTTTCCTAGCCTAATTTGGCCACTATCCAACAATCTCCACCTTGGCCAAATTGTACCAAAGTCCATTGGCCTTACGTACCAGCATGCACACTCTGAATCAACCTCGTTGGTCCTGTTCCGATTCAGTCACTGCCAATGCATGTGCAGCTGCTGCAAGCAAAAAAAAACATTTAGCTTCAGACAGGATCTCGACACATCCTCGTCTCCTCGAGCAGGTTTTCCTCCTCTTCATTGTCTGCAACTTGGAAACTTGTCAGTGCACCCATTTCCAACAACACCCGTCGAGCCAGACAAACATTCCTCACACTTCCTCCTACCTCAGGACCTTCTCATCACCTGTGAATCCCATAGCTCCACCTGCTGCAAAACCCCTGCAACACTTGAGACTAAACATCACCAGGAGAAGTGTTGCTTCGAGTACCTAGAGGGCATACTCAAAGTCTTCCACCACAAACTTGCTAACCCGGCCTTGCACCCGTAGCATTATGGACCCTTGCCTCCGGAACCGGATCCGAACCTGCTGTCTCTCTCAGATCCTCTTTCCAATTTTCTTCCACGATTTCAACCTTGAATAGCTTAAGCAGTCTTGTGCCCACCATCATCCATGGTCTCTTGTGTGTATCATTCCACACCAAAGAAGCTTGCACATGCTCCAAACTTACTGTTTCTTTCCTTGCAGTAAAGTTTCACAAGGTTCTCGTACAAATCTGAAAGTGAGGTAAGAAGAAAGAGGCCTTTGTCTTCTTCCTCAACATCAACTTTCGCAGTTGATCCAAGCATCCCTAAACACGGCTTTCATTTCTTCAGGCTTCCATTACTCTCCTTTACCAAGAGCAAAACCGCCTCTCCCTTTAAACTGCTCAACTGAAAATTCCATGGTGAACAACAAATCTGGACCTCCCACGAACCAAAGCCCCCAACGATGCTCTGATACCAATTGTTGTGCCTTGGCCCGTTCGTTAGTGCGGAACCGAGATTCAGATTACAACCTCACCAAAATCACACACAGTTGAATAGTTTAAATACAAGAAATAAAGACACAGAGAAATTTACGAGGTTCGGCAAAAAACTGCCTACGTCCCCGGAGAGATATTGCTCTTCACTATGAGAAAAACAATACAAGTTACACATGAGTTAAATCGACATAACCTAATCCCATATCCCTTGTACACCCACTCACAGAATTTTCCCAAGAGCCTCACTCTACCCCAAGAGTTCTTTCACAAGAGATCTTTCACTCTAGCTCTCTTGATTTCTCTCACCCTTACCCATGGTAGAGCCAAATGCTCTCACCATCTCTTTGGATGCTTTACATATCTCTTCCTTGGATGATTTCCCTTCCTCCATCCATTCCTTTTAATACCTAGCCAAATAATTATGGCTTTGAAAAAGCCACAAAACAAGGAGCAAAGTAAGCCACAAAACAAGGAGCAAAGTAAGCCACAAAACAAGCCACAAAACAAGGAAACATAATTCTCATCATGATGTTCCCTCATCAATATTGTTTTGTTTCCTAGCCTAATTTGGCCACTATCCAACAGTCGAAGCAGCATGTTTCCATGTCCATGGAATCATCGTTTGCACTTGTGTACCCTTCCCAGCAAAACAAAATCATGCTACATGTTACAACCCTCGCTCATTAGGTCAGTTAGCCAACGCAGTGTGTTGTCACATTGCATCCTTAGAATGTGGTTTTTTTTTTAAAACAAAATGTTATAAACCTCATATTGAAATTTACCATATATCAGTTGTACTCTCCATCTGCGCACAAGTTTGTATTTATCTTCCCATAACTTAATTACATTAATTAGAATATCACTCGACTAGAAAAACTTACCCTTTATCCTTCCCATATGGACCAAGAACTGGGATGAAGAAAACTCCGTGGAGCTGAAGATCTCTGTTGGGATAAAACCAAGTAGCATGGTAAAGCTCAAGGCTCTTGTTCTGAGGGAAAGGCAGCTCTTTAATATAATCGATATTCGATAACTCAAAACAGAAAATCGTTTCTTCGTCTTTGACGACAAGAATGCCGGAGTTTGGACCCTCCGGCAGAGGCAGAGAGATCAGCCGGAGACTTTTTGTACATCGACAGAGGCCTTGTCACATACATTTTTGCAAAATAAACTCTTCACTCCGTTGTTCTTATTTGTTCTTGAGAGAAAAAAAAAAAAAAAAAGGAAAGGCTTTCTTGTGCTTTATAAGTTGTCTTGGAGGGTAAACGACTTGTAGAATTTGACTTAGTCAATTGTTTGTTGCTCCAGTTGACTTAGGTGAGAAAATCGCCATTCTTGATAAGATATGCCAATATGTGGTTGTAAGTAAAAGCTCAGGCAGATGAGGATTCTTGGCGCGACAGTCCGTATACGTCGAGCAGGCTCACGAGGGACCAATGTAGGATTGGGAAGACCAAATAAATGGGGTCTCGTTCTTTTGTTGAAATGGGTAGAAGTTTTTCCCTACTTTGGAACCCTTTTTTATTGCGGCATCCTTATTTGGCAATAGACTCAAACATGTGAGATCGGGTGAGTAAAGATGTGGAATGTCGCTCCTTCGTGAGGTGTGTCCAGTGTCCCACGAGTTATGTGGTTCGGAAGTTAGACTCGACAGTTTTCTTAGAAGAGATTAAACAACAAAAGTTCAACGTCGACAAGACGAGAAAGTCTTTAGTAGCACAATTTGATCATCAAGCTAATCCGTGTGCATATTGAAAGTGGCATCTACTTAGAGTTAGATTGTACCTTAATATAGTGGGGGTCATTCTTTTGTAGGGTGTTTCAGATGAGTTATGATGTCTACAAGACGAGAGAATTCGACCATCCAGCCAATCCGGGTGTATTAAACGTTGCATCAACATAAGAGTAGTATTAATACCCTAGTATCGTCGGAGCCGTTCTTTGGTAAGACTTGTGCTGACTAGCTGGATGGTCAAACAGCTCTACCCCAGTTCTTCAACTACAAGACTCCGTTTTGCTTCGAAAGCAAAACAATGGATCTTATGCAAGTGTGACCCAACATGCAACTTGGTATGAGGACTAGTGACTAGTCCCTCTCTGATTTTAGCAAGTCCTGGCTGCTTCCATTAAAAAGTTGGAAAAAAACAATCTCTTGTTTCTCTGGCTGTACATATTATCTTGGGCTAACTTAAATGGAGAAAAAGAAAAGGGAACATGCTCTTTTTGGTGTCCCTGAAATTTCAAAGCTTATAACTTTGAACTTAATTAGTGGTATTTACTTCGTAAACCAAATGTATTATGCCGAAATTTACAAGACCATTGCTTTCTTTCCTTATTTTTATGTTCTGCAAATGCAAAGAATAGAGGATAAAGCGTACGCATTGCCTTGTTCGATTGGCCTAACCTATTTCTGCAATGTCTCATTTAGTATCAGCTACATCCTTTTAACATTTACCAACATCAACATAAATACAAGGAGGAAAATATTTGAAGGAGGCAGTAAATGTGTAACTAGTGACTAACTAAAAATGAGGACTTGAGGAAAAAGAAAGAACAAACATTACTTCTGTAAGCGCAGAAAAAACACAGTTAAGTTTTGAACAGTAAATCTTCATCCTTCTTCCTACTACTTCCCCAGCTTGGAATTGGATGATGCCTGAAAATCCACCTCCAACCCTTCAAACTTTTGCTCCCCCTCTTTATCCCTCTCTCATTCACTGTCAATCTACATGAACCACCGTGTCTGAAAACACCAAACGAACCCTCATCGCATTCATCCCCCACAAGCTCACTCCTTCTCATGCTCCCAAAAACAGTTTCTCCATCTGCAATGCTCCCCACCCTCATGCCCGAAAACTCCGGCTTCGAATCCGCCGTGAAATCGAGCTTCAAATCGATAAACCTCGATTCATCCATGCCGAAATCACTCTCTTTCAGCGAAAAAACGCGTTTCGTTGCGCTGCTAAACCCTACAACATCTTCTTTCTTCTCACCATCAAAACCGCTTTTTCTCGGCTCTGCCTCACTAAATCCACTCCTTCTCCCTTCACTAAATCCGCTCTTTCTTCCCTCACTAAATCCGCTCTTTCTCCCTTCACTAAATCCGCTCTTTCTCCCGGAATCCAAAACCATTCCGGCAGTTGTAACGCTAGAGCTTCTCGCAGCAGAAATGGAGCTCCGGGCACCGGAAACCATCAAATGCTCGCCGCCATCCTCCGATCCGAAGAGGGCCCCGCCTCTGAAACTGCACAGAGACCTTGATCTCGAAACTCCCATGTGATCAACCAGCCACATCTCACTTTTCTCATCAAACCCACCAACACTCTTATTCCCACCATCTTTTTCCGATCGTTTCTTCCGAAAAATCCTCCCAAATCTCCAAAAATTACTTTTCTTGATCTCGACACAACTGCTGCTGCTTCGCTGGAGCACCACCATGTCCTCTTTCTCTTGGGTTTTGCTGGGTTTTTGTAAAGGCTCCTGCTTTTCGTTCTCGATCAAAAACGAGACTCTACCGACGCTGCCGACCTCCACAGTGGAGTTTCGGTTCGACGAGACGGCGGAGCAGGAGCAGGATGAGAGGCGCTGCTCGCCGCAGTCGGAGCAAGCCAGCTGGAGCAGACGATCTTTCAGACAGAATGCGCATATCCCGACAGAAGACGAATTGGGGTGCCTTCGACACGGCATTTCAGACGAAGAGTAATACTCCATGTCGATATTTTCACGAGCTGCTTCTACAGCTTTGCCCCTCTCTTTCATGGCTTCTCCGCCGCTTCAAAGAAGATAAATAAAGCTTCGACCTCTGAGAAGAAAGATAAAGCTTAAAAAAAAAAAAGCGTCTGTGAGAAAACTAAAAAAATTTGATGGGATTTTGAAGAAAGATCGAATGCCAGCTCCAACAAGCGTTGCGGGACTTGAATTTGAAAGAATGGTGAGAGGTTTTTTTTTTTGGGAAATTCAAGAAAATCAAGAGTGGCTGTGAGATTTCTGGAGTGACTGAATGGGAAATTGAATTGAAATGAATTGATGGATGGGAGGAGGAGGAGGCGTCAACTTTACGTTTTGCTTTCCAGAAAAACAGTGGGAGGGAAGAAAAGGAGTGATGCGAGAAAGCACTAAAGCCCGCTGCAGGCATTATTGTGTAGAGAAGTGAATGTCACAGCAAACTCGAGTAAAATCAGTGAAGTTATTTTTTCATAAATTTTTACTGTTACTGCGTGCATTTGTTAATTACGACATATTTTTTAATGTGTTTAGAATAAAGAATAATATGTCATATGTTATTAGGTAGATGAAAGTTTTTTTCATGTATTCCTCTACTTGTATAATATTGGAAGCTAACTCGAAATCCAAAAAAAGAATATCTCATGACCTCAGTTAGAAAGTTAACTATCTCATCTTGAGTTTCAACCTCGTTCATTCAAGCCTTGAATAAGGCCTAAGAAGGGTTTTCTCGAGGCTGGGCATAGATGTGCATCTATTTGGGATCGATACATGGTATATGCATATATGTTTCAGACACACTGAACAATATCTGATTAATTGCACGTTAGACCATCTCCAACCAAAGAGTCTAAAGGGACAGAAGGTGGAAAATAGTATGAAAATCGTCTCCAACCAAGGGCTAGGCCAAAGGGCTCGTGGGCCCCACGGGACAAAAAATGGCCAAAGGGCCAACCGGCTAGCCCAAACCAACCAACCCTGGGTCGGGCCGGATTTTGAATGCAACGATAACTAGTTGACATCAGCTAGCCGTTATATTTCAATTTTTTTTTACAAAATTTTTAAAAAAAATTAAATTTTTTCCTATAACTTCCTAAGCCATTAAACAACATTAAATAACATTAAACAATATAAAAATTATACAACATAAAAAGAAACATTTAACAACATGAATTTAAGTTGTTGAGTTTTTAAATTTAAATAATAAATTATGTTTAGCCCTATAGTCCTTTGGCCCTAGGTTGGAGATAGTTTTTTGTCACATGACTATGTTTGGCCTATGGCTCTTTGGCCTCTCGGTTGGAGATGGTAAGAAATATAATCATGCATTGTTCATTAAAATATTAATTTCTTAGAGGATTATAGTATCAAAGATAACCTTCTGATCCTCTTTCGATTGAAGATGACCTTAATTACTATCAGTTCAGTGCTTTTCCGGACCCACCACTGTTCCCTACTCGACATAGATATACAGCCATGCTTCGCACTGCAAGTAAAGTTATTAGATCATAAGTCTAGATCCATCAAGCTTTCCATCTGTTTTGTCAACTTTTTTTCTCTCAAGATTTTTATACCCCTCCTTTTTATTGGTGCAAGATTATTTGTTTTTCAATTAATAGATAAATTGTATTAGAGGATAGCGTCACATACCCCACGTTTATAGCGTTTATGCTTGCTCAGTGCACTGATGCATTGTCTAGGTTTACTGACTTATGCTGGGTTACTGACTCAAATTGCAGGGAGATGATTTTAACATACTCATCCTTGTTTTAATAATTAAATTAAATAAGTCAAACAATCAGGTCACTTAATGCCGCGGTCTAATAATATTTATTTTTACTTATAAATGAAAGGTTTTAGTTTCGATTCTCGTCAAATGCGAATTTGAATTACATTATTACTAGCTCATTGTAAGGCTAAGCCCACTCATTCTCTCCTAAATAACCCCGTTTTAAAAATAATAAAAAAGTCAAATGATTAGATTGAATAAATTAAACGAAAATAACGGCTAAAAATAAATTTAAAATGCATGAGATTGTGTCTGATTAGCCCTCAAAGTCGCAAAGCTAAAACGTTGATGATGATGATGACCACGATGGTTACATCTGTCACATTGTGTGTTAAAAAAAAAAAATAACTTGTATGAAACGAATTTGTTGTCAATGTGATATTTCGAAGTTAATATTATAACTCTGGTTCTTGAGAATTTCTAGCTCCCACATCTGGTTCTTCAACGTCTCCAAACCTTAGTCGTCGCCAACCCTAGCTGTGGGCTGGGTCTCTGGCAGCCTCTTTCCCCCTCCTTCCTATGGTCTGTCTCCTTACCTTCTATTGGGTTGGTGCTTCCTTACCCCCTATTGGGTGGTGCTCGTCTTGAGCGATGTCTCGCTTTGTTGAGCGTTGTCTCACCATTGATTTCTTGTTTCGTTTTCCCCTTATTTTCTTAGATCTTCTCGCCCTCCCTCCTTTGAGGAAAGGGGTTGCCATCGTCTCTTTATGTTTATGTGTTGTTAGATCACAAACATTAAGCTCAAAACTTGGTAAATCACCAACATAAATAGCTCTATGTATTGAGATTCGAGAGAGACTTGATTAAGGTCGTCTTACTATAACAGCTCTCATATCGAACAGAACTAATATGTGATTGACTAATACGAAAATATAAAAATCTTATATTTTTATGAGAACTGTTTTGCGTGAGATTGTCAACAGCTAGCATAAATAGAAAAGCTTATTTATGCTTAATTAGTGCCGCTTGCACGACAGATAATTATCGCAAGCACGAATCTAATTATGGAGAGGTTCAATAAAGTTGGTTAAGCTTCAATCTCCATCTGATTAACTGATCGAAAATGATTTGACATGGAACATGACTTAGCAACAAATCCCTCCCTTTTAGTCCCACCTAAATTTGAAGCACACAAGAAAAAAAACAAAGAAAACAAAAAGAAAACAAAAAAAGAAACAACAAATGTAAACAAATTCATTCAGTCAAATTGCTTGTTTTACTTTTGTTGAACTTAATCCTACACTTGAGTTAAAGAAAAATATACATGCTACTAAGATGTCAAAATATATCGGTATTCTAAACTAATAATGTGAAGCTAAACTTTAATCATACAATATCACGTAATTATTATCTTTTTTTTTTAAATGGGACCAGCTGACAGCTTCATTACAGTAGTTCATTCTTTGAAAAACCATGAAGACTCACAAAGGCATCTCAGCCGCTCCCTATTTACCATCGTGTGATGTACTAATAACAAAATCAAACTCAATACGTATTGTGTGAGATATGAGCTAAAACACTTCAACATCTCGATTTATTGAATCTAGTTGCTACCCTTTCTAACCAAAACCAATAGCAGAACGAAAATGGAGGTGGAAATAATAGCAAAGATGGCACGCCCAAGGCATGCAGATCCCCGTGCAAGGATTGGGACACAAACAATTATTTACCAAAAGAATGTTTTGTTTGATTTAATTTAGTAAAGACATCATGATGTTTTCCATTGTTCTGCTGCCTTGATTAATAATTTTGTTGTGCTGCAAATTAATGATGTTTTTAAATGTTTTGGGGATCATAAGATTGCTCTTGTTTTGAATATGCTTATCATTAGGTACAAACTTTACCTGCAGATTTTTTCTATAAACATGCTTCTTGTCTGACATGCACTTTCTTTGTCATGTGCTTTTGCCTAAGCTTTTCCTAATAATTCAATCAATGCTTAGCTTCAACGGTTGTAACTCGAAACCAAAATATAAAAATCCCAAATCCTTTAAGGATTTTTGTTTGGAACTACTTTTAAATGGCTGAAAGCGTTTTTGTGAAAATATTTAAAAAAAAATCTTTAGTAAAAATGCAAGTAAATATTTTGGAACCATAAACATTTTATCTATAAAGAATTTCAATCATTTTAAAAGTACTCTTTGCCCTAAGACTACATATCTAATTCATCAAGAATCCATGTTTGAGATAAATGTCCAAAAAAAAAAATATATATATATATATATATATATTAATTATTGATTTCTTTATCAAATCTCTTTAAATTATTAAACCAGTGCAATAAGGCAATGAGTGCATTGATAAAATTATTGGGTGCACCACGCTCTCAGAACCCTTAAAATAAAAATAAAAAACTCACACCAAACCGGACCATCGGCATTTCTGGTACCAAGGCCCACCCCCGTCTCATTATAACAACATTAAATCAGGCCCAACACTTTGACGGCCCATTAAGCCCAATCTAAATGTCCTCTCCCGCTCTCAAATTTCTTCACTTCCTCAGAGCTCTCCCAGTCGGTGACCTCCATGATTCCTCTGCAAGTCCACCACCTCACCCCACGTTTCCTCATTTCCCAAACTACCCCTCTCCACTCCGCTCTCTCTCCCACCTCTCAAGCTGTCAAATTTTCCCTCAAACCCTACCCCTTTTCGTTTTCCCCAATTTTGCTATCCAACCCCACCTGCAAATTTCCCAGGGCCGCACGGAGCCAAACGTCGTCGCTTTCTAGAAATGAGGAAGAAAGCGCTGGAATCTCAACCGGGCTCGAAGACTTGTCGGCGGACGGCGTCGTTTATAAGAAGACATTAGCGTTGGTGGAGTGCTCCATGTTTGCTGCTCTCACTGGCTTGGTGTACTTCCTCAGCAATTCTCTCGCAATTGAGGTTCGTTAGGTCGAATTGAAATTGGGTTTTTGATAATTCAGAGAAGAACCCAAGTTAACAGTTTTAATTTTGTAATGTATGATGCTTTTGTTAATGTTCTTGCTTGTAAAGTAGCTTGCTTTACATATTTTGTTGGGATTTTTTTGTGTGCAGAGATATACAAAAACAAGTTTTGAACAATCTGATAGTTATTTTGGTTCTAACTTACAAGTCCTCAAGTTAGTTTTTTTTTTATTTTTTTTATTTGTTCTTGGTATGAATTTGATGATTATAACTAGTGTACTCATGTCAGATTATGTATGAACTTTGCTGTGATTATCTGAGACGTTTTCCGAAAATGCCTGCCAGTGGACGAAAACCTAAGGATAAGAGCCTAAGAGGCATAGGGCTAGAGAGAGGTTATGCATTCTAGTATCGGTTATCTCAATAATGTTTGTTTTAGTGCAGAATTATTTTGGCTGCTTCTTCTCGCTGCCGATAGTGATCACCTCAATGAGATGGGGCATCGCCACTGGAAGAAAAACTATGGTTTGTGACCATCCATGACCTGCCATGTTTGAAGTGGTTTGGTGTAGCGTTTTGTGTTACATAATTGCAATGGTTTTCTGATCTTGCTAGGTTGCAACAACTATGCTGTTGTTAATCCTGTCTGGTCCGGTGAAAGCCTTAACCTATCTGGTGAGCATGCTGTCTGTCAAGTTGTTCTTGTTATTGTGAATTAGTATGTATAGCAATTTTCTAATTCTTCATGTCCGAACAAGTTGCATCTTAGTATTTCAGAATCTCTCCTTGCATAAAATAGCTGAGATATTGTCATAATTCTCAAACCATTCCAAATTAGTCGATCCATCCCAATTGATCAAGATGGCCTGGTTTCACCTTGAAAAGTGTTAACTTTTTTCTTCAAAATTTGGTGAATATCGAATGTTTGCACTTAACCATGCTAATTGATTATCTTGTGCAGCTTAAGCATGGTTTAGTTGGTTTCACAATGGGAAGTTTATGGAGGTATGAAGTGATTGAAATTAGTTTAAGCAGTGGCTAAGGGTTACCATTTTGACATCACAGTTTTATGGTGAGTCTACGTCGTGCTGCTTGGCAATTTTAACTTTTATTTTTAATCTTCTCAGGTCGGGAGCAAACTGGAGTCTTTCAATTTTCTTGTGCACAGTTGTAGTGTTTTCTCCCTTCTGCACCGAATTCGTTATATCTATTTGAAGCAGTGGTTGTCTCTTAACCAGTCAAAAAGCTTTTACTGATGGTAACAGTTTATTATATGTGCAGGTTCGATCACTGGGTGCTGTAGGGTATGTCCTGATATCGTCGTTCTTGATAAGTGAAAACATACTTGCTTTGGTAATTTACTATCCTTTGATATTTGTTTTATGCAGTACCAGTATTTGAGTTAAAATGGTTTTGTTCGTGGATCGGTTTGCTTGCAGATCACTATAAACATTCATGCTTCTCTAACATACATATTCACTGCAACGGGCATCTATACAGTCCCGTCAATGGAAGCGATTTATGTCTTATTTGGTACTCTGGTATGTCTGTCTCTGCCTCTCGCACGCACACACTCTTTTATATACTGAAGTATTAAGGCTTTATACTTGTAACAGGTATTGATTAATTGCGGATCCTTCGTGTTCTTGATACATCTATTATATTCGGTGTTCCTTACGAGGCTCGGGATGAAAGCATCATTAAGATTGCCAAGATGGCTGGAGAAGGCTATATAATTTGACTTCCCAGAGATCGAATAATTAATAACTCTATAGTTGCACATGTTATAGGTCGGGGAAAAAAAACCGCAACCGCAACGGTGGTTTCATTTCTTTAAGTGAGACCATGGCAAAGATTCAGTATCGTGTATCATCACATTATTCATCATTGTCCATGACTACATTTCTCTCATGTATTGCATAAAGCTACATTTTGTATCGAAAACAGGCAAATGTCGATATCCACTGTTTGCATTTTGTATTCAGAGCTGCGTCATCTTATACAAACTTATATCGACAAGAAACCTCGCTCGAGCTGCACCATTCTCGACTTTGCGAGCGCTTCTGAAACGAAAACTGAAAAACGCATAGAGAACTCAGGAAACGGATGCAATGTGAATGTTTCTAAATTTCTATTTATACTAACAATGCATGGATTGGAAGATAAAAGTTACCCTAAAGTTAACACCAGCATAATTCAAGCTTCCTTCTATATTATCCTGTAATTCAACAAGAAACCAGAAGTTAATATCAAAAGTATAGTGGGTGAACGGAAGCAAATTGTCGTGTCGTATGGGAGAAAGAATGAGCACATAATGTTGTGACCTCGTGAACGACTGATGTTGTAAAGTGAAGATAGAGTGTCGCTGTATTAAGAAAATGAGAAAATTCAACCAAAAGACATGATATCGTTTAATGAAATTCGTAAGTAGACACTATATCCATAAAAATAGTGGTGTGTCATGTATTTCCAATACACGGACCTAAGTAACATATTACTGTACCTGTAAATGCACAGTAACGAAGAAGAACCAAGCTCTCGTCGACCAAAGGAACTCTGCAAACACAGGAAGTTCAATACATGAGAAACGTCAAGACTATCAACAACAGAAGAATAACATTTCCACTTGAAGAGCTCACAACGTAATATCAAATGCAACATACCCGTCGTTCAGTCTAGCTATCGGTGCATTTGCAATGGCAAATGGAAGATACAACAGTGACTGCACAGATTAAAAAATATTGGACTTAGTAATCTAATGTGGTGTTGAGTTACAAAAAATGGCAGAAGTTGTCGATGCTAAACAATGGCCGAGAAATATGACGTTGCAATTAGTGTGTCTCCAGAAATAGACACTCAAGCGCCTGTAAATTTCCAGTAGTTTAGAACGTTACATTCCATGTGTTGGAGAACAATTTAGAAACAACAAAATAACAAAAATACAGAACCGAAATATTTATATTTTATTATTCAAAAATATAGAATGCAATTACACAATAATTACAAAAAATTAAAATGATACTAACTTGAATGAATTGAAGGTACATGCTAGCGCAAAAGCTATGTCATTCGAACAATATTTCCGTCCCACTCTTATGCTTATGGTTCTACACCGTCTACTCGACCAGGATACAACTACCTAATTCTACAACCCACACTGGATTATAGAACTCTAGCGAATTGCTTTGTGTGTTTACTCTCTGGAAATTTTGTACGGAAGACAAGGAGGAAGAAAATATGATTTTTGATGGAACTGAGAACTCCAGTTATATAAGCTCTTTCATAACTCTTCAAACACATTTTGGATGTATCTGAAGCTATACAACTCTTTCCAAAGAGTTGTGTCTATTAATCAAAACGTTTTTAATTAATTTAATTAAAAACTTAATTCGAAATTAAAACTAATTGATCAGATTAATTTTAATTCTTTGACCCCAAGGCCCAAGGGCCTTGTCTTAATTAATTAATATTAATATTATAGTATAATCATTAAGCCTAATCCACACAATTAATGGCACAAACCTCAATTCTCATTCCAAATGGTCCAACACCTAATCACTAATAAAAAAGACTTGACCTATATAAAGGGCTTTGACAAATTGTTGTTTACAATGGGAGCTCAAAACTCCATCACCATGCACATTCCAGTTTTCAAACCCTTCGGCTCATCACACACGTGCGCAAGAACCAGTCTTCCCTGCCAAAACATACCAGGCCAAAACTCCTCCCAAAAGGATTACTAAAGGGTAAAGCTGAGAAGAAACAACATGAAACACCCATTAAGCCAATCAAGTGTCTAGAATTAGCATAAAATCAGAAAGATGGAAGCATCACCATTGCCAGTGCGAATAGCATATTTGCTTTCCTTGCTTGAACAACCTTATGAACGTTGGACACACTGCACACATGCATAAACCAACATAAGGAAAAGTATCGAATGGCCTTCAATGGACTAAAGGTTTACACGTGAACTCTGAGCCTCTAACACAGGAATAGTTTGGGGAAGTGGTAAAATATACCAAGGCACTCACAAAAGAAACATATTGTTGGGAATATTAACGCCAGGTTGCTGTTATATCTATAGAAAATAGTGAATGTTAATTCAACCCCATACCCCAAGGAATTTTAGGTTAATAAGATCATGAAGATAGCAACGTAATAATTCTGAGTTCATGCCCACAATGTTGGGTTAGCAATGCAACCCTGCTTCCGTAACTCGAGTCTTCACAAATATGCCAAGAGTAGTATGGATAACAATTAATTACAAACTTGAATGCGAGCGTTGGGAGAACAGCAAAAGCTATCATTAGAAACAACCAGTGTATTAAAAGCGTGAGCGTAAGCGAGACGTTCGAGGGATAGCCCGACCTAGACATGAGGCGTGAGGCGTGAGGCGAAGCCTCAGGGAACCTAAATTTTTTAATATATATACGGAGCGTACATATATATTATATTTTAAAAAAAAAGATTATTAACCAATAATCATCCTGAACACACACATATATTTTAAATATATACACACACATATAAACATATATTATATTATATTATATATATTATAGAATATGAAAAACACAATGAGTACAGATATAACAATGCACGCTAACAGCACATACGTCCATTGTATAAAAAAAAAAAATCAGAAAAAAAAAAAAAAAAAAAAAAAGACGATAGTGCAAGAAAGAGGTATAAGGTAGTTAAAACCCTACCCAAAATTTGGGTTTGGGAGTTATATATAAAAAATAAAAATAAAAAAAACAAGCCCTGAGGCCGCCAACAGAGGTGGCAACCCTCAAGCGCAACCTCAGAAAGCATCTAGGCGCGCCCTGGGGCAAGCCTTTTAAAACGTTGAAAACAACACAGGTTTGTCTGTTGTGATTTCTGAAGTAAAAACAAGGCTCGGCCTTACCATTAAGAACGGGGCCCCAACTCATAAAAGGCAAAGACTTTGCAAGTTGTAAAGCCCACCAGAACCTGAAAATGTAAAGAGAGAAAATAAGAGGCTTTAGAGTAATGGTTTAGATGTAACTTTAAGCTGTGCATACAAGTAAAGAGTAGCAGAATGAAATTAGGAGTCTACCAACGAAAGCTAATTTAAATTATATACCACATTTATATATCACCTTATGTGACATCTGATGTGGACAACCACATCATTTAAAATAATAAGAATTTAATTTAAATTAAAAACATTTAATAAACCAATAATTAAAAAAAAAGCTAGAATTAAATAGTAATTGTGGTATACGAGGAGTCTTTTCATTCCATCCCCATTCAATCCTGCAACTTCTCCTGTTTCTTTTTCCACGCTAGTTCTTTCACGCCATTTTCTTTCGGACAAGGATTGTCTGCCCTCCCAGTTCCAGTGCCCTCACGTGCCCTCCTGTTTTGTATGATCACGGTTAAGCCACGTTAACATTTTTTATTTTTTATTTTTGTAGAGATAATAAGACAAAAATGAATAGTAATATAAAATGTTAATGTGGCTTAACCGTGACCACACAAACAGAAGAGCACGGGAGGACACCGGAAGTAGGAGGGCAGACAATCCTTGTCCTTTTTTTTCACCCCAATTTTTTTCACGTTAGTGCGGACTACCACCCTCTCTTGTACTTTTCACATCCACAATCTCCTTTTCTAGAAGAACCCTCCAAATCTTAAGATCCCAATAGTGGGTCGAAGGTAACTTTGATCATGGTCGTCACCGTTCCTGACTCCGTTGCCAAAAGTGGGTTAAAGGTAACTTCCACTACTTACATGAATTTACTTCAATCTTGCATTGACACCAATTCTATTCAACTGGTCGGAAGATCCATGAGCGTATTGATGTAGTTGAGGAATTGAACCCATTTGTTGAGACGAAGTTGGTGAGCATGTATGCAAAAATGCGGGTTTTTGGATGATGCACGCAAGGTGTTCTACACAATATGTGAGAGAAATTTATACTCTTGGTCGGCCATGATCGGTGCGTGTCTTAGAGACTAGAGGTGGAAAGAAGTGCTGGAGCTTTTTTACTCAATGATGAAAGATGGGGTTTTGTACTATGGGTTGAAAAATAATGACATCTGGTGTGAGTAGTGTGAAGTGGGTACAAAAGTATTGGCGTGGGTGGTAGTCCACACTTACGTGCAAAAAAAACTGGGGTGAAAAAAAATGGCGTGAAAGAACTGGGGTGGAAGAAGAAATGGGAGAAGAAGCAGGATTGAACGGGGAAGGAAGGAGAAGATTCCTTTGGCTTGCGTGGGCCCATAACCATGGGCTCTGCCCCGAGCAGATGTGGGACTGCTAACACACTCTTACACATGTAACCTCATTTAGTGGTTCACACGTGGAGAGTCACACACTTGTTTTCAATCTTTTTCAAGAAGTGGCTCTTAAAAACTCAGAAGCCGGTTCTATGTTAAGAGTCCAAACTTGTTTCCAAGCCCACACTTCCTAGTGACAAGCCTTTGTCTTGCACTGGCAAGTAACATTAAGCTCTAACACCATGTTGAAATTTTTTAGATCGTCGGACTCAGGGAGGCTCCATTCTAACGATACCAATAGAGTTGCCAACTTTACCAAATGCGTAATCCATTAGGTGTAGAGTTTTACCACAAAAGATCTCGATATTAGTTAGAGTAGGGTAATCATATTTAAAGCCACCCTTGTTGACTTCCCCCACCGATGTGGGACTGCCAAAGAAGACAATATCTAGTCCGAGAAAACAAATGCTACAAAATTTCGTTCTTGGAAGTCCACAAATCAACTAAGAGACGTATTCCATCTCCTAAGCAAAAGATAGCTGCATATTGCTGGGCTTGTAAATTTACATAAAGTCAGCTAAGGATCTCGAGCTCGATGTGCAAACTACAAATGTTTGCTCGTCTATTTGGCAGTTTTCTTAAAATAAATGTATCAAAAGTAGACTATTGACTAACCTAAATCCAAGATAAACCCAGCAGAAACTACTAAAACAGAAAACTTATGCTCCTAAATTCGAGAACAGACGCTTGAGCGCGCTCATAACACCAGAAAACTCATGACTGTAGCCACCAATTAAAGCCAAAGAGAAGAGTACATAAACTTAACTTTAGTCAATCATAACACTCGTAATCAATAGAATCAGAGAAGAAGATTAAGAAACTTACGGCATCCAAAGGGGAAAGATTTTAACGAAGCTACTCCAAAAGGGTTGCATGACATATTTGGCAACGCAAGAGTGATCCACACCACTGTACTTGTGTTTATGTAAAGCAGCCACACCATGTGCCCCAATATACCCCATCTCTTCCAAACCAAGCTTCGATATTTCGTATGGATTCAAAATCCAAATAAGCCTTAGTACAACCAACCTGCTACCAAAATGAACTGAGATAACTCAATACAAGCATCTGAACAAAACCCATCACCGAATACAATCATACATGCTTGTCAACTTGCCCCCAAGATAATCCGGAACAACACAAACCCAAATACTAATTTTTCTGAGATTCAACACATTTAAGCATCTCAACTGGGTAATGCCCAAAATGCAGAAACAATGAAAGATTAGAACCCCGTAGACCTTTTTCCAAAACAGAAAAAAACATTCAAAGCTCTAAACTTTGTTAACAAAAATAAGTACCCAAAACTTTGGGGTTCTCCTCTTCCGAAAAAATGGGTGGAAGGGATGCTAAATATAACGATGCATGGATCTAAATTCAGAAAATAAGTTCCAAATTAGACAAATGAAGCAGATAAGAGAAACGCGAGAAGAACAAAACAAAATCTAAACTTAAATAAATAAATAAGTGTTTACCTGTTCGAGCCTTGAGATCGTCGGTTCAATGGTAAAAACAAAAGCAGAAAAAGAGCCGCTGGCCGAAAACAAAAGAGAGAAGGGGAAAAAGTTGATGCTTTTTTAAAAAATTTATTTACTATTTTAATTCTCGGGTTCCCGCCCCTAAATGCCAAAGCAGAAAAGGAGCCCAATTTCTGGAGAAATTTTCCCGGTATCAATCCAGTTGAGTTGGTGTTCCTAGCGAATAGAAGCTTGACACGTAATTCTTCAGGCTTCTATCTGAGAAAATGTCAAACTAGCAATTTTTTTTTGTCAATGAAAATTTCTAATTTACCCCCAACTCCAAGATCATCTCATATCCTTCGGCTTAAACTTAAAAGTTTGAACCTTGAAATAGTGTTCTCCTCCCACCCTTATGGTTAAAATTTTAAGTTGGGATTATTAAAAAATAAATTTAATATAATTATTTTCTTAAACTAATTTAAAAAATATATATTATGCAGATTATCCTAATTTAATTTTAAAAATTTTAAAAATATTTATATTTCGATAAAAATTAAAAAAGATTTAGGATAATTCAGTGATGAGTTGTTTCTTCTTGCCCCGTTGTATTTTCAATACTTTTGGGAGATGTGGGAACTTCGCACGTGGGTTGCTAATCAAAATTCTCGAAGCTAAAAAAATAAATATAAACTAGTCATATGCCCACATATTATATGTGTGTAATTAAATTTGTTTATTATTTGGAAGAAGCGGGGTTTGAAGTGGGACACGTGGGTTTAAAAAAAAAATTCTTCTCAATTATTTAATTTTTAAATAGGGTGTGTTATGTTTATTTGGGTGTGAGGTTAATGTAAAAGAAAAGTAAAATTTGTGTTGCATGTAATTATCAAATTGTTCATGTTTTTATTTTTGTTTAGTGTTGATGAGAGGTTTGGAATAGTAATTTTATGAAGTTTTAGTTAATGAACAGGTTTCTATTAATAAGTAGTTTAAATAGGCTTTTTGTCACCCCAATTAAGATATCTTAAGATGACACGTTGTTATCACATGTTACTAACAGCACATGTAACACAAGTGTTTACAATTCCATGGATATTCAAAATACAGAACACCTTTAAAATTTTAAATCGTTAATTCTTGATCTTTGTGTTTTTGAGCGAATACTAGATCATGTAATACTCCACTATAAAATATTTCATACTGCATATAGCTTATGAGTCCATTTTATTGTTCACGCAGTTGTAATTTGACCATTTATTTTTTATTTTTTATTTAAAAAAAAAAAAGAACAAGTTTGTGGCAAAGCTAAGGCAGTCCAATCTTTCAGAAGCAAAAATTTTTTATAGAGGTATTTCAGTCTTCCATGATCACCATCATGCAATTATATCAACATCAAAAATTGAACTCAAAATTAGCCATGTGAAATACAAGCCTAGAATTCTCTCATAGTATTGCATTGAATCGACTCGTGATTGCTATGAACTTTTTTTTCTCATAAAACGTAAGTGTTTTCATTAAAAGTATGTTTTACCTAAAAGTTATTTCTTCACTATAAAGCACTTTTATACCAGAAACACTTGAATTTTTTTCTTCAAATGTAGCCATAAAGCACTTTTTATTGCCTGCAAATATTTTAAGCCACTCCATAAGTAATCTCGACAACGTCACAAACTAATGTAATCAATGCATGCGTGACATACAAAGAGAAACTCACACATCGAAAAATAATTTAACATCAAATTAGGAAATGAACCAAGATCTAAATCTTGATCACACCAACATAAGAAGTCACCACTGATCCAATCCACAAAAGCCCATTGTGTTCTTCAACCTCACTAACAGCCTGCAAAGTTTTACCACCCTCTCCATCCAAAACCTGCAAAACCCCACCTTGTTCGTCAAGTTTCACCCCCACAGGATCATTCGCATTCAACAACTCCCCCGAGCTTTCATTATTATTCATCATATTCTGCACTTTGTTCTGCACTCCCTTAACTCCTCTTCCACTGTTGAGCCCAACCCAAAACTCTCCTCTTTTTGTTCTCTTGATGTTATCCGGGGGCCTCTGCAGCTGAATAAAAAGTTCCAACACATGAGCTTTGGGTCCTCGGAGCCATAGCCTGTGGATTCTAAACTCGGCCGATTCGACGATGAGGACAAAGGACTTGTCGCCGCTCAGAGCCACGCCGTTTGCAAAACCCAGACCGTGGAGCAGTACTTTCACTTTCTTTGTACGTGGGTCGTATTGTAGTAGCCTGCCAGTTTTGTCACCGGCTAGGACCGACTGAACCCATACCCTTTGACATTGACGACAAGAAAGTATAAGAAGGTAATTAATAGACCAAAACAAATTTGACAAATCTAACCAACAAGAGTATATAAGGTTAAAGTCCAAAACATTATGGGAGCAACAAATATCCTATTAATCTGTGAATTTTCAATTCCTTAATCTTGACAAAAAAAAAAAAAAAAAAAATCTTCAATCACTTTTATTTTATTAAACATCGATTCTTTCTTTTAATTTTATTGAGTCTAAAACAACCGAATATCTCGCCTACATAAGTAGAGCATCGATTTTTTTTTCTTAAAATAAGAATGTGTCAACAAAATATCACTTATGAACTCAATAGACACTCTAATTTGAGTGAATCGCATACATGTCATGTCAGCCTATCTCTTCTCAAACATATTTGGTTCTTTACTTTTGGCATCACAATCTGCTTGGACGCACTATGAGCTCGGCTTGTGTAATTGAGACCATTGAGTTAGCAGGCGTTCATTGAATGCGAGAGTTTTAAGATAATTTATATGTGAGAGATTTTAAGATAATTTTTAATAATTGTTGAGGAATAATATTGTGATTTTCAATTGTAATAGTTAAATCTTAATAAATTATTAAATTGTCGTGACTTTTTCTTATATATGCGAGATAAATAGAATTTGCAGACTATATCTCCAATTTAAAAGCAGTCAATTCAAATTGATCTGGGCCATTTGGCATGTGAGCGTGTGGGTTGGAACAGTTGGAGCTTGGCTGGAGTGGTTTTGTTTCCACATTTACGTGGGTACAGTGCTTATCTTTCAAAAAGCCGAAAGGTGATAGGTTTGTATTTGTTCCCCCTTGGCTTTAATGTGATAAGGACATGATGAGTGTCGTTCAAAAAAAAAAAGAAGGATATGACGAGTGATTCAATGGGATAAGAATACTATCATGCATGCATGAGATAATGGGATAATGCATGGAGTGCATGTGGATGGGGGATGTGAACCGAATGAGAATGGGGGGTCATGTCTTCAAGTACTAAAAATACGAGATACCAACATAAAAGGGACTTCAACTCAATACACAAACGTTCTGCACAAAACTTCGCACTGCACGAACCCTTCTCACATTGTGAGAACAGCACAGCCTTACTTCAAAGTTTGAATTAACATCAGTACTTCAAGCTCTTCAAGTTCGGTTGAATATTCTATCCAAGTCTCAACCAGCGAAGAGTCTTTGATTCTTTCGCAGAACAAAGTCATTTCATTTAGCTAAGTGTTGTATGATTCGTTATCCCAATTCATTTCAAGGTTCAACATTCTGACGGTTGAATGACTTACCATCAAGACATTTATCTCCTTCGAGTACATGTGTTCTTACATTTTAATGCCGATTCAGTCCACCTATATATATTTTTACGAATATAGTTAAAGCGGCCAAACCTGGTGCAAAAGATCTTGAACTTCGCATTAACTAGCAACCTTGTTTCCAGGTTTTAAAACCCAAGGCCGAGACATGTTCCTTCCTCGGCTGTGACCGCTTGAGCACATAAGTCAGTAGCGCATTTGACATCACCACCACATCCATTTTACTCGCCGATCGAGCACAGTTGTGAGTTAGCACGCCCGCATTCAAAAGGACGTAATTAGCTCTTAATTATTTGATCTACGTGCCACGTAGGCTTAGTAATTTTTAGAATCAACACAACCTCGTTTTGTGATGGGAATAATTATTTAGGTATATAATCAAAATTTTAGACTTAAACCTAAAATCCAAGCAGTCGATTAAACAGTGATTATACTTCTCAAGTAATCAATCATATCAATAATTGTGGTCAAAAGTGAAAATACTTGAATAGAAATGGGATTTCACTGACGTGCCTGTGTTTTTTTTTTCTTTAAATCAAAAGAACTCGTGCAGTCAGCAAAGGAAAATGAAGGATGAGTTAGAAATGATGTACCTTCTTTGGAACACACTGCTTGTGTCTGTGAAATAAACGATTCCTGTTTCTTCATCAATATCCAAAGAGTTTACAAAAAGGAAGGGGACTCCTCCTATAGAATTGGCAAGAACTTCCGCCTTACCACCATTAGGCCCCGTCTTCATCAGCCCGAAGTAGGCATCTGCAAAGTAGAGATCACAGGTTTTAGGGTGGAACATCAGACCCAGTGGCCTCCCACATATTGGTTCGTTCGTCACGTTGGTTGAACCATCACATAGTTTCCTTGCCCTGGTTTATACAAGACGATATAATAAATTATTTTGATTTAAGAAGAAGATTCAAACTTGAATGTATGCGAATAAGTTTTGTCAGCTGACTTAAACCACACTACGGCCTACTTTTGGTTTATCAACAAAGTGAATGTGGAGACTCAGCCTTTGATTGTTATTTTTGAAAACATTAGAAGTCAACTTTGCTTAGCACCCTAAAACAAAAACCAAAAAGTCAACTTTCTGGAGTTGGCATCACAATTTTACAACTCGATTGGTGGGTAGGTAAGCATAACCCAAAAACTCCAACCTACCACTGTTCCTTATCCTTGGACAAAAAGAAGGAACAACAGAAATCTAAGAACTACAAACTGCAGTGATTTTATTGGAAGGATCGTTGATTTACTAATGCTTTCAAACCAAGTATATATCAACCTATTTTTCATTTGCAAAGAAAAAAAGTGAGCTCAACTAACGTTCTTATATATTAGTGGCCATATTAATATGTTGCAACAACAATCGAAGTTAGTTTTGTATGTTGTGTGTGTGTGTGTGTGATGTATTTTGGATCTCTAAGACTCAGGCTAGCTAGTTAGTTTTGTTCTTCTTGTTGGGTTTCGCGGGAAGTTGGTGGGCGGAAACCCAACAAGAAGAACTAAAGTGATTAATATAGCACGAGTCTGGAGACCCTACATACACGTTTCATCAAAGAAGATAAGCAAAGAATAATGAAGGGAGATCTTGCCTGTTTGGGGAGGTGAAGGCGAACTCCGTCCAACCCAAGCGAGGTCCTTGCCATTTGAGAATCGTACCATCCGAAACCCCAACGTAGGGTCCTTTTCCACGGCAGTCAAAGGCAATGCTTTCAGGGCCAACAACCCTAGCCAGCTCTATCTCACGGTAGTTTCCAAGGTTGACGGACTTACAAGAAGCTGGTTTGGATGATAGAATGGCGTCAGGAGCTATGACAGTTAGGAGCAAAAACAACAAAAGAAATGAAGGTGGCCACATGGCTTATGGCTAGCTGCTGAAATTATGCAGATTAATCTGACTTTCTCTGTCTGTGGTAGAGGAGAGGAGAGGAGAGTATTTATAATACAACTTAGCAAAGAAAAATAATTCATATTAATTAATGTATGTATGTATGTATGTATGTATGTACGTACGTATGCATGTATGTATAGCCTAGTCACTTTTTTGTTTTTTTTACTACGGTCTGGTGCTATTTATCTTCACTTGGAAGTGAGAGATCTTAGGTTTGAATCTCATGGATGGTGAATTCGATACCAAATTAGGTTGCTCATTTTGTGGCTTTGCCGAACTCCCCTTCCCCATAATGTAAAAATATCGATGTGCTAAAAAAAAAAAAAAATTATCTACACTAACGGAGAGGAGATGGGCTTAGCCTCACAATAAGCTTAACAATAACGTGGTTCAAATTCACCTTTGGCGAGAATCAAACTTAAGACCTCTCGCTTGCAAATAAATAAGAATATCACTAGACCGTAGTACTAAGTGACTAGTCTATTCACTTGCCATTCTGTATTTTGACTCACTGTTGCCTTTCCTATGTCAACTGATCACTTGCCTTTGCGACAATACTCCTGTATCCCAACTACTTACCATTTCTGGATCGAGGTAATTAACTATTGATCTAATTATGTTCTAATCAACAAATTAATAAGAGAAAAACGCACACTGGTTTACGACTATAACTTCACATGAAATTTGAATTTAAAACATATTGTGAATGAAAGATCAGCTGGTCAATGGCACAAGTTTTTGAATGAAAGATTAGCTGATCAATGGCACAAGTTTTCAAGCAAAAATTAAGTGGACTACGAAGTGATAAGGGTAATGCTAGAAAAACTAAATTTGTAGACAAAATTTTAGAAATTAAAGGATACGAAAGTTAATGATTGGTTTATTTCTTAGCCGTTAATAAACATGTTTATTCCCATTTGTGATATATCATTTAATTTGTAAATTTTATCTTCAAATTTATTTTTCCTAACATTAGCCGTTTGATAATGTAAAAGAATGAAGCTAATTAAAAGGCACCATGATTACTTTCTCCGCGCTAAAGGAGAATACCGCATGTTAGCTAGAATATACATGAGTTCTGTTACGTGTATATGGATATGGGTGTTCAAAGGGCAAGTCTTTTTTAATTATTTCTTTTGGGTGAAGTCCAAAGGTTAAGTTTTTAGAAAATATTGTGCTGAAAGTGAAAACATGAGGTGATAGAGTATACAGAGAATCTTACTTTTAAAAGAGGTAATGTATTTTTTTTTTATTTTTAATTTCAGTAAGATAGGTAATGTTTTAGAAATTAAATTTGCAAACAAAATGATATGGCACCAATAGGAATTAACACGTTTATCAACGCATAAGTAATAAACCGATAATCAATTTTCATGTCCTTTATTTTCAAAATTTTGTTTATAAATTTAGTCTATCCAGCATTACCTCTTTTAAGAAAGTTCCGTTAACATTTCTCTTTGCACGAAAGATTAACCAATCAATGGCACAACTTTTCAAGCCAATTAAGCGGACTAGCATGTGAATTTTGAAGGCACATAAAATGGGGCTGCGGAGTGATTAGAAGCTTATACATTCCAATGCTGCAACCCCCTTCCTTTTTGCAATGCTGCAAACCTCACCGAACTCTAATTAAGCCAATTAATTTAAATTAGTTACACACAATCGATTAATATAGAGCTGTTGGGAGTCCTAAAAACAATAAAGGCTGAAGCTCTTCCAGCTATATCCACTAAATGCTTATACGATTTGTCACAAAATACTTGCACAACTTTACATTAGGAACTTGCAGATCACTGAGTAAATAGCGTAATCAAGTGAACTCGCAAATGAGAAAAATTTTCATCTAAACGAAGAAAGCTTAGCCGAAGTTTTGGAGGAATAGGCTTCAAATTTCAACTTGCTCGATCGAGTTTCAAATCTTGGATCTGTTCATGAATACAACCAATTACAAGATAGAATCTTTCGTCTGGCTGTCTATGGACATGCCCATGCTCTTTCTTAAGGGTAAGAGATGCACCCCCAACTGTTGAGCATTGCTTAAAATATTAGTATCCGTAAAAATATCGATATACAAATTTATAAAAATATTATTGGATATATCGAATATTGATATCAGGCCATCTCCAACCGAAGGCTGGCCAGATGGCTCGTTTTAGCCCTTTGACCCTCTAAGAAATTAATATTTTAATGAACAGTACATGGTCATATTTGCTTCCATCTTCAACCGAGGGCCAAAAGGGCCATATGGCTCGTTTTAGCCATGTCACAAAAAACTGTCTCCAACAGTGAGTCAAAGGGTCATAGGGCCAAACATAATTTATTATTGAAATTTAAAAACTATAACAACTTAAATTTAAAAACAACAACTTAAATTTAAAAATGACAAATTAAATTTAAAAACTACAAATTAAATTTAAAAACAACATTAACTTAAATTTAAAAACTACAACAAATTAAATTTAATATCCATAATCAACATCATCTTCATCATCCGCCATTATAGGAGTATGGTCAGAGGTAAACAACTGTCATCGGGTCATAATTTTTTTTTTCTTATCAAAATAGGCCTTATTAGAGTGTGATTTGAAGTGTTCCTCTCCATATCCTTTTATTGCAGACGATACCATTTGAAAATTATTGAAATAATTGAAGAAAATATTTTTGAAAGAGGTAAGAAAATATGAGAATTGAAATGGGGTAGGAATGGTGAAAAATTTGTGAGGAATGATTTAGGTATTTATAGAAGAAAAAAAATTAGAATTTTTAAGAATTTAAAAAAAAAATTGGCCCAAAAAGAAAAATTGAATCTAACTGTAACTGGCGTCAGCTAGCCGTTGGATTCAAAAATTGTTTAAGAATTCATGTCAAATATAACCGACATGATTAATAATAATATTGTCGGTTATATTCGACATCAATTCTTAAATTCCTGGCCAAGTCGGTTGGCCCTTTCAAATTCCATGGGGCCCACAAGCCCTTTGGCCTAGCCCTCGGTTGAAGACGGTTTTCGGGCTATTTTCGGCTCTCTGACCCTTTGGACCTTTCGGTTGGAGATGGTCTCAGTTGCTTTTGATAGAATTTCCAATTGAAATAATGGAAATTTAAAGTGAAAATTTAGCTGATCTCAAACAATGGTTTGGATGAAATATAAAAGTTTCTTTGATGTTTAACCGAAATGTCGAAAATATCGAAAAAAACTATCAATTTTTTCCCAAACTTAAGAGTTTCTCTAATGTAAAGTGATGTTTAGACTTCACCCCACCCCTCTTTCCATATTTTTTTTTTCTATACTTTCGAATATTTTCACGGATATACAAATTCATAACAAATGCAAAAAGGGTTCAGCCCAACCAAAATAACACAAGTTTTTGAATGAGAGATTAGCCGATCAATGGCACAAGTTTTCAAGCCAAAATTAAGCGGACTAAAATGTGAAGTTGATCATGTTAAAGGATGAAGCTAATTAAACCGGAGTTGAAGGCACCATCATTACTTTGTCCGCAATAGAGTACCACTTGTTAGCTAGAATATACATGATCAATTTATATCATGTGTATATGGGTGTTCAAAGGGCAAATTTTTTTTTTTTTGGGTGAAGTTCAAAGGTTAAGTCTCTAGAAAATTGTAAACGACAGCGGATTTTAACTCATTATTATAACTTTCACATATCTATCTTTAATTTTTGCATCAAACCGAACAAATCAAATAAAAATAACAGATATAATTAAATATGAGTACGTTAGAAAATAAAAAAGTGTGCCTTTGTGATTTCTCTTCGATATAACCTCCCATGCCACCACCTATTTATATTCACGTCCCACGGATAATAAACATGCAAAACATATAAAATTATACTATTCAACAAAACTTAAGAATAGTTATCATTTTGTTAACATCATACATGCTAATCTTGCGTTCGTGTGGGTTTAGAGTCGTGAAATTATCACCACTAAATGTACATGCAAAAGTAAGTTTTAAAGGTATATGAGATTGGGCTACGGAGTGATGACTAGGGCTGGGTTCGGTTCTAATCGGTTCGGTTTTTTCTCAAAACCGAAACCGAACCGAAATTTCGGTTCGGTTCGGTTCGGTTCAATTTTTTTTCGGTTTTTTTCGGTTCGGTTTTTTTTCGGTTCGGTTTTTCTCGGTTCGGTTTCGGTTTTTTTTCGGTTTTTTTTTTTTTTTTCTCCCTCCAAAATTATTAAAAAAAAAAAAAAGGAAATATGAAAGTTCACATTCATATTAAGACTATATACAGATTACAGAGTTTCAATAATTTTCCAGAGCCAAACACACAAAAGTAGGAAAATGAAGATGCAAAAAATGCAGAAAACCACCAAATACACATGGAATTTGGTTTGTCCAGAACCAAGAATAAGGCACACTTTTCCACAATTGTACAAATTTGGATTAAATCAAAGGCCACCAGAGTGGTAGTAGACATTCCGCATAACAGAGTTCCCGGTTAGGCCAAAGATGTAAACAGATACAAATCAATTCTAGGAGTTCAAAATTATCACATACTGGTGGTACATTGGGATAGCCACTGGGGAAGCAAACATCAAAGAAGAAGAGACCATCATGGTAAGGAGTACCCTCCGCCCCAACAATTACAGCTCTCACACAATCCATTATTGCCTCATAAGCTCTAACAACTATTGTATCCGTGGATGTCAATGAAAAGGGGGTAAGCACATCTAAAAGGATATTCAAAATAAAAAAACGGAAGAACTTGCCTGGCAAATCCTTCTCCAGGATCTTCCACTCTTCCTGAATTCTCTTTGCCACAGACAGAATCGTTGGAGCTTGGGAACCGAATCCGCCGTTGGGATCTTCCACTCTTGCTGACAACGCGAGTCGCCTGAGAGACAGAGCGAGAGAGAAAGGAGGCTCAGGGCCTCAGGCTGCGCGAGACTGCGAACGAATTCTGAACTGAAGAAGAAGAACTCTGAACTCTGAACTGAAGAAGAAGATAAAAGACCTTAACTTTGAGCTGAAACCAACCTAATTTTCCCATCCGGCCGTTTTGAAACTTTCCAATGTTAGCTACGGGAACTACACAAATCACCAAATTGCATACAAATTGCAATAATTTACATAACCATGTTAAACGCCGAATAAAATAACTAAAATTAGGGTTACTCAGAATTAGTCACAATATTCAAAACCCTAACCAAACAGAGGATAAAACTGATAACAAAATTAAAGCCACCATACATAAGCCCAAAAAATAAAAGAAGGGTTTTGTAAATTGACCTGTAATCGGAAGGAGAGGAGGAAGAGTAAGAATCCGACGAGGAGTGGCGGTGGCGGTGTCTACGACGTCGTTTAGTGTTGGAGCGACTGGTCTTTTTTCGGATCTTGAAGGCATCTTTGTTTTTATCTCGGCAACTGCGGTGGTGGGGATGATGTCTGCGGCGAGATACAGACGAAGACGACGAGGACGAGTCCGAGGAGTACTCAGACAACGATGAGGACGAGGCCACCATGTCTCAGAGAGAGAGGGAGGGAACGAGAGTCTAGAGAGAAGAGGCCAGGGCAGGGGAATGAAAAATAAGGAGGAGGAGGGTTAGGGTTACAACAACTTAAAAAATTAAAAATAATCTCACAAATCCTGGAGGCATGAGGGTTCGAACCCGTGCCTCCAGCTTGTAAAGTTTCAATGAAACCAACTTGACAACAGGTTCTGTTTTGTTATAATTGTATGACTAAACTATTTATAGATATTCAAAAAAATTATATATATATCGGTTCGGTTCGGTTCGGTTCGGTTTCCGAGCCTCAAAAACCGAAACCGAACTGGTCAGATTCGGTTCGGTTCGGTTTGACAATATCGGTTCGGTTTGACAATATCGGTTCGGTTTTTTTCGGTTTCGGTCCGGTTCGGTTGTCGGTTTTTTTCGGTTTTCGGTTTTTTGAACCCACCCCTAGTGATGACAAACTTTTACATTCCAACGCACACACCCTCCCTTTCCTAGTCGTGTTGTGCACGCCAAATAGAGAAAATAAGTTGTGGCTGTTATTTCAACGCTTTAAACCTAGTTTAAAGAATTTTTTTTAAAAGTGAGACTCATCATTGATTTTTCGCTACCTTATATTTAAAGCATAATTCTACAAACCAACATTATAAAACGTTGTACAATACACACAAGGTGTCAAAGAGTCTATGAAGAGTCTCTTAGCATTTCTCACCTAATAATTCAAACTAATTAATTATATATAGTTGATTAATATAGAGCTGCCGGAGTCCTACAAACAATAAAGGCTGAAGCTCTTCCAACCATATGCAATAAATCCTCCTCAAGTTGCTACATCATTCTCAATCTTGTTCCCTTGATTTTCTAATCACAACCAATTTCTGTGTACTATGTTCGAAGACCGTGTTGGCTGCTATGGAGTGCTCCTTGATTCTCACAAAATACTTTCAGAACTTTATATTAGGACCTAGCTGATCATTGACTACATAGCGTAATCAAGTGAGCTCCCAAATGAAAAAAATACATTGAAACGAACAAAGCTCTGCCGAAACTTTGGAAGGAAGAATTGGCTTGAAAGTTCAACTCACCGGAGTTTCAAATCATGGATCCATATATGAATATACAACTAATTGCAGGGTAGAATCTCTCGCCAGGCTACCTCATGGTCATGCAACTGTTTTTTTCCTATTGTTAGGCCATCTTTAATAGAGAGGGCTAAATGTCCAAAGCTAAAAAATAGTCTGATTTGTTCAAGAGCTTGTCTCCTACCAATGGTTGTGCTATAATTCTTTAGAGCTCACCCGGTCATTATTTGGCCAAAGGGCCTCGTGGTGCCAAATGTAGCAAAGCACCCCCCCCTCCCTCTCTTAACCCTTTTTTGGGGATTAGCTCCTTAGTTGCAACAATTGATTTAAACTCAACGGCTAAATTTGAAAACATCGAACGGTGGTTTAATTAAATTAACCAACAAATTTAAAGAATAAACTTAAAACTAATAAATATTGAGGGGGTCATGTTTAGCCTATCCGATTGGAGATAATATATGAGTATGACCTAACACTGTTTATATAAAAATATATTTTATAGGGCTATAATTTCAAACAAGGTTATATTGTTATATTTTAACCCTTTCAATTGGAGATGGCCTTAAGAGGGTGCATCCTGATTATAGCAAATGCAAAAAGGGTTAATCCCAACTAATATAACACACCAGTTGGGCTACGACACCAACAAAGAGAGGCCCAATACAGTACAGGCCCAGATTAAATAAATAAAAGTTTATATAATATATATATATATATATATATATATATATATTCAAAAAAAACAAAAGAAGGAGAAAAGGTTTTGCTATTGATCATCCTCCCAATTTGCTTGCTGAGTCAAAAAGCCGTCCTGCTGATAATTGGGTGATGATTATCCAAAATATCTTGCACATTCGCTGACCTCATTTTTCATTTTGTTAATGGAGCTTTACAAGTGCGTAACAGCTCAGTAACGTTACATCTCTATACTTAATTATTTTAGTTTGACAGTATCTGTGATTAGGGGATAATTAATTAGCATATCATATCTTCATGCGTATTTAAGCACTGGAAATGACTTCATTGAGGCGTGAAATTGTTGTACGGTACTGGAAAAATGCTATTTGACATAAGCAATCTACTCATACAAAAACACTTGAATTGGCTGTACCACATTTTTCTTTTTACATGTATCCACATTTCTTGGTCACGATCAACTAAAGCTAAAATTCCATTAAAGCGTGTTTCCACGGGGTTCTTTGGAGAATTGTGTTTTCATGGGAGTGCACGAATACCTTTGTTTAAGAGAAGATAACAACTCAATCAGATCTTCTTGTTTGCTTACTTTGCATCACAATTGTATGCGATGGTTGTCCGTTCGATACTGATAGTGAGCTGGTGTATAAAAGAAAATCTCAATTTCTCTGCTTAAGAAATCTTGTGGGAATCGAAGTAATAAGCACGTAAGTTATATAATCAATCCATTCATATTATAACATGAGTTACACAAGACAGTTGAGTTGAGTAGGAAAATTATAAACCGTCCATGCAATTTAAAACTTGATAGGTATATTAAGAAATTAATAAGTGCGTTAGAACCTATCCCACATATCTTTGCAGATCCAAACGAAAAGATGCTTATAATGTAGAAGGTAAGCCGGAATTTAATTAAATTACTTCACCGAGAAGCAAGGAATATCTCGTGGTAATAAAAGTCAGAAGGTATGGCTAATCTCAAGGGCGGCCCCATCGGCCACAGTTAATGTTTGTTTAACGCTCCCCAAAGGGCACAGATAATGTTTGTTTAACGGCCCCAATGGCCACGGATGTTCTTTTACATATATAATATGCTAGATGCTCCCGAATCCAAGCATAGGAACCTCCTCTTTTTTTTTAGTTGGACAAACCGAATCCAGGCAAAGTTAGTGTTGAAATTTTGACATGGCATCTTGATGTATCTTGTGTGAATTGTGATGTTAAAGAACATTTTTATCATGATTTAGATGAAGGATAACAATACTTAATTATATTATAAAATAATATTATACTAGCTTCTTGTTACACGCGTACGGGTGTGATAATTGATTTATTTATTTAAATATATTTTAAAAAATAATAATGCACTTATTAACCACCTACAGTCCAACTAGATTGTTTGTTTTTTTTTTTTTTTCTTTAAATTCTTAGAGCAATTTGAGTATTATGAAGCTTCATCACTTTTTGTGCCTTCTCATTTTGTATATACTAGTCTATTGCCCCAAGCTCACGTGGCAATTTTCTTTTGTACATTTTCTTGTCTATTTTTAATTTTTATTCTTTTTTTTTGTTTAAATATGTTTTTTTATTTAAACAAATTAAAGAAATAAAAGAAGAAAAACTACCCACTACGTGGGTGGTTTTATTTTGTAAAATCTTAATTAGGAAGGGGCAATTTTGGAATTATGAATCCACATCTAACACGAGTGAGTCCACAAACCACATCTAACACGTGCAAGAACTCTTTGTTAATTTGTTTTTTATTTTTCTATTAATTTCTTCTTCGTTACTTTTTTGGAAAGGAATCCACTCCGAATCCATTTCATCAAATCCACCAAATCAATAAATTTGGATCTTTAAAATTTAATCAAACAGCTAGAATTATCATAATTTTTAAAGGAGTCCCATGTTTTCAATCGTTAGATCAAATTTCAAAGGTCCAAATTCATTGATTGGGTTGATTTAGTGGAAGAGATCCAAAGATGATCACTTTCATACTTTTTTTTACCAGATAAGGAGGAAAATTTCATTCCCAAAACGCGATAATTTGAAAATATTTACGTGCCTAAGAGTGTTAATATAGTAATTTTAGTAAGGAACTTTTTTAGGTACGACAACATTTTCATTTAGTCAAAAATTAGTTTGACAAAAGTTGTTGAAATTGCAGCGAAAGAAAACCCCTTCATCCGGTGGCTATTATTGCCAAAAAATTAATAAAGAAGTAGTAAGGGTGCAGTCTGCATTTCTCAATAAACAAAAGAATATAGAAGATCTCATATTTAATGTTTCAAGCTGGTAAGTTTGTTTAACTGTGACGATAAACCAAATGATATTTTCCATAACTTCTCTAGTTGCAAAGAAATGAATAATTATGTTTTACCACTAGTTGTCCTAATTTTAAGAAAACAATAAAGAAATAGTAATTATTGGAGGAAAATAAGGGAAGAAAGCATACAAATTGCGATGCAGGACAAGTACTGGTGGAGCGTGTGGACAGAAATGAAGGGAGCAATCGGAGGCAAGGAAAATAAAAAGGGGAAAAAAGAGCAAAGGATAGAGGCCACAGAAGCCGAACATGTGTCAGAAGGTTTGAGGCTCTGTTAAATCAGGTCCCCACTCACCACGGACCAACCTTATCGTGACAAAAGTGCCCCCACGCGAATCTGATTCTCTCTGTCCCTTGTCCTTACGCGGCTATTCTGAGTTCTTAGTAAGGATTTCGAAAATCTTTCAATCATATTTAAAATTAAATATAAACAGTGCCTGATGAAAATTGATCATATGATACATAATGAACAAATGTGATTACAGAATTTGAAATCCTCACAAGTGGATCCTCTCTCGACTATTCTATTCTTAAAAGACTTCAAGGTCAATGTTTAATGTAGAAATATAAGCGTCTTGTCATTATATTGTTTTGACTTTAATACAACTTGAAAAAAATATTTAGGGGACTCTTAAGATTGGACTCTCTACGAACTATCTGAGACTTCATTTTTTTTTTCACAATGACTTATAATGTCAATATTAAAATTATCATATAACTGTGAGGTAACAGGTAATTCATAAAAAACTCACTTTAAATGAATTCTCTTAATATTTATAAAAAAAAATGTATCATTGTCGAATTTGAGCCACTAAAAAGTGATGTATACTAGAAATTGTTGTACAGTTGGACTTTTTGCACAAGCGTTCATTGACGAATTTGAGCCACTAAAAAGTGATGTATACTAGAAATTGTTGTACAGTTGGACTTTTTGCACAAGCGTTCACTATCTATAACTTTTCAATTTCGTGCCAAAAATATTAACCTTACAATGTTACCATTTGTAAGAAAAATAGTTTTTGCAAATCATTTTTCTACTCTTACATATTTATGTTTAATTATGGCATTTAAAACTAAATAGATGAAAATTAAAGCCTATGAATAAAAATGAGTGTATAACTAGAAAAAGGAAAATGAACTGTCCCTTTTTCAAAGAAGTAGGATTCTCTCTGTTTCAATTTCATTATTCTTTATTTCCTTCATCTCTCACTCTTCTTTTTGTCCTTCTCTTTTTAGAGAAGTCAATATAAAATGTTGAAGTGATTTAATCGTGATCGTTAAATAAAAGAAGAAAAAAAAAGTTTTAGAAGGAAGAAAATCCTACTTTATTTCCATAACGATTAAAATATTGATTGCACACGTTACCAACCTTCCAATTTTCGATTAGTGCCGTTACGAATTTTCCAATTTTTGGGAAAATGAAATAACAGAAAAAGCAAGTAACGCATGACCGCGAATAGGTTTTCTCGTTCAAAAGGCCCAGCGGCTTCCAACAAGCCTCCTCGCCAGCCTAGCAGGCTATACGGTGTAGGGCTAATACCGTCTTTCCACTATCACACAGGGGGCAAAATAGTCACAGAAGTCTCACGTCATCTATAAATAAGCCCCATATCTCCCTAGTTTTCAGAAAAACGAAACAGCCAACTGGAGCAATAAGCAGCAATCAAAATCCCTAGGGTTTTAGTTTTAATCCGGTTCCAAATCGCTTTGAGATCTCAATTTTCTCGCCGCCCGCTGGTTCGGTCAATTTCGGTATCGATTCCCAAATCCTAGGGTTTCCTTGAAGCTTGATAGCCATCGTCCGCTCCTCTGGAGAGAGAGTGCCTAACAATTTCGCATATTTGTGAGTGAAATCATTGTTCTTTGAATTGAATTTGTTGCTTTTTACATTAAATTATGCTTTGATGATTTGAATATGTGGTTTGAATGGAAAATGACGAAGCTTTGGTAATCTGTATACGTCTATAATTATTTGTTAAATAAAGCCTGTATTTTGATGTAAATTGTGTTAATCATCAATCTGGGTCTGGATTATTGGGGCTAGATTGAGATTTGTATCATAAATTAATTTTTATGGAATGGGGGTGAATTAATTTGCTCAATGATTATATATATACGTATTACATTTTCATGTGGTGATGCACTTAATCTGATTCTTCGATTAAATTTGTTTATGATATTCATTTAAAGCGATGGTTTTGTAAGAAAGCAGTCATTTTTGACAATTTTCATTTTATTTTTTGGTCTAATTTGTTGATTTAATTGTTAAAACTGTAAATTATATAACTTTTGGCAAATGTGGTATGTATTTATTGCAAGAATAATTTGAATTCTGATCTATAACATATAGATTTGATCGGTTCATGCGCTACATGCTTTACTTTTGAGAAATTTTTTTGTTTTTGTATCTGATTACTGATATCTTGATTGGATTGTTATGAACAGGAAGACCTGAATGTCCTAATGGAGTCCAAAGGTGGTAAAAAGTCTAGTAGTAGTAGTAGTAAATCATCATTATTCTACGAAGCACCTCTCGGCTACAGCATCGAAGACATCCGACCCAACGGTGGAATCAAGAAGTTCAGATCGGCTGCTTACTCCAACGTAAGTGTCCGTTTACTAGTTTTTATGTATGCTATTGTGGTGTACAGTTGGGTTATGGATTCCTTCTAGCTGGTTAAATTGTACATGAAAAATGCTAACTTTCTGTTTCTATCTTTGTGCAGTGCGCTCGCAAGCCATCCTGATATTCCTCAGTTGGATTTTTAACCACTAGACGTGGTTTCAGTTTTATTGCTTTCCTAGGTGTTTGTTTCCGTTTTCTTCAATCGACATCTTCCTCTCTTTCTCTCTTTTGCGACTGTCATCTCTTTGCAACTGCAATCTGCTTTGATTCTCTAATCTTCTTGCAACTGTAATCATTCCTGTTAGTCAATATGGCCATGGAGGGATCTGCTATTGGATTTGAAGGTTATGAAAAGAGGCTAGAAATAGCATTTTTCGAGCCGAGTGTCTTTCTCGACCCTGAAGGAAGGGGTCTTCGGTCTCTGTCCAAAGCTCAGATAGATGAATTTCTTGACCAAGCTGAGTGCACCATCGTCTCGTCATTGTCGAATGACGATGTTGACTCATATGTTCTTTCTGAGTCAAGCCTCTTTATTCATCCATACAAGATGATCATCAAAACTTGTGGCACAACCAAGTTGCTCCGTGTGATCCCGACTGTCCTGCAGTTGGCTGAAACCATTTCCCTTGCTGTGAGATCTGTGAAGTACACTCGTGGGAGTTTCATTTTTCCGGGAGCACAGACGTACCCTCATCGTAGCTTCTCAGAAGAAGTTTCGGTCCTCGACAGCTACTTCGGGAAGCTTGGGTCAGGAAGCAGGGCGTATGTGATGGGCAGGTCAGACGGACCTCAGAAGTGGCATGTGTATTCTGCGACTGCCGAATCAGCAAGCTTCGTTGAACCTGTGTACACTCTTGAAATGTGCATGACTGGTTTGGACAGGGGAAAGGCTTCTGTATTCTACAAATCTGAATCGAGCTCAGCCACAACGATGACAAACGAATCTGGTATCCGAAAAATCCTTCCAGATTCCGATATTTGTGATTTCGAGTTTGACCCCTGTGGTTATTCCATGAATTCCATCGAAGGAGCTGCAATTTCGACCATTCACGTCACACCAGAAGATGGCTTCAGTTATGCAAGTTTTGAAACTGCTGGATATGATCTGAAAGGTGTAAACCTGAACCAGTTGGTTGAGAGGGTATTGGTTTGTTTCCAACCAAAAGAATTCTCCATAGCTGTGCATGCCAATGTTGCTAGCAAGTCACTCCAGCAACATTCTCTCGTTGATCTGAAGGGATACTGTCGCGAAGAGAGCAGCCACGAAGAGCTTGGACTGGGTGGAGCCATTGTCTACCAGAGGTTCCTGAAGACTGAGCGGTGTGGTTCTCCTCGATCGACTCTCAAGGGCTGCTGGAGAGAGGAAGAGGAAGAAGATTATTAAGCACAATTGACTAGTAGTTACATTCGTCATTTTTCGGATTTATGAATAAATTACTTATCAGCGACGGCCTGATAATGGTAAATGGTAGGATGTCTGAAAGTGTTGTCTTTGATTAATCTTTCCATTCATGTTGAGTGTTGTTTTCGCATGATACAGCACATCAAACCCTAAGTTGGATTTAGTTATTGTATTCGTAAGAGATCTGATGTTGAAGTTCAATGCTTGGTTATATGAAAGCTATGTTTTGTTGTTTCTCTATTGCATTGTTGAGCGACTTACTATGTACGTGGAATCCATCCCGACTGCCGACTGCATCGTATGAGAAAATGAGGTTGTGATTGTCCGACTCCGTTATCATTTATTTACAGACGTTAGTTTTTTCTGTCGCCTTTTTTATCTTCCCGGACATTGAACCCTGTATGAATGTTGAAATCGGAGCCTAGGGTTTTGGCGGTTTTATGGAGTTTGTATTTTAATCCGGGACGCCGTGGTAGCTTCCACGTTGGCAATTTTATTGGTTCAATTTTGTATGAGCTGTGAATATGTGAGATCAGCGGCTGATGTATATCAGGACCACCCGGAGTCCGTGTTCATCAAGTGTTTGATGTAATGACTGCTAAACATATCTTGACAGGTTGTGTCTACAACACTAATCAATTTCTCTTTACTCATCAGATTAATTCAGCATATATCGATATATGTTGACACGTGCGCAACATGGTTTGGCTGACGAGACCAGTTCACTAAATATTCAACGAAATGCGTTAGTGAATCAATTAAAATTTAATTTTGTTTGCACGCATCGGCTCTATTTCTATGTAAAAACTTGAACTTTTAACATTGAAACAGTGAGACTCCTAAAAATTCGAATTCTAAATCTGCCACTATTTGAGGTGTTGGACGGACAGTCATATGGCGTTGGTTTTGAATTATTTTATTTTTCTGTTCATGTGAGAAGAACCCATTGCCCCATGGTAGAGCTAGGCCCAAGCGCAAGCTATACACATTGAAATGTGTGGCCCTTCTAGCTTAGGGACATTTGAACCTTTCTTTCTGTGAAAACTTCCCGTTGGAGTTGGCTCTATCAAGGATCTTTAAGGCCAAGGTTTTTTTAGTTACTATTACAACATCACCATCTAGTGTTGTTTACTAATTTCTCTGTATTATAACATTTGAATTTATTCGATAATAGTAGTATTTTGATTTATGGTATGTTAATTGTAAAACAACAAAGTATTATTTCATTATGTGGCGTCAATTGTACGAATCCTAAAACGTCAATTTTGCGCCAAGTATTTCATTAATATTGATCACTAATATTATCACATATAAATTAGTAAAATCACTTGTTTGTGTGTGACTGTCACACAAAAAAACTTCTCAACCTAAGGTATGTTTAGTTAATCTAGAACCAACTAGTTGGGTACTTGTTTAATGAGTAATTCTGGAACCTACTAGTTTGGAATAAAATCCCAAAAATCCTAATCTTTTTATTTAATTTTTTAATTAAACAAAAAACACATTTACAAGACTTTGTTGTTTTGTTTGTGAGTTATGGAAGCCAGCTAAGTAAGGTTAATCCCCTTGCAAAAAGGTGGTTTAACTTTTGATTATTTTTAACGTTTTCTTTCTAGCAAATCTTTGTTTGGTTTGTTTTTAGCAGCTAGCGTTGTCTAACTTTTACTTTATATTTAAATGGTTGTAGATGTCCCCTCCTTTTATGGATAATCAGTCCCAAAACTTGTTACATCAAAACCAAATTATTGACAAGAAGTGGATCTTACGCATAGCATTAGCTTTCTTTTGATATCATCAACTGTGTGAACCCGACAAGTTGGATGGCTACCAAAGAGAGAGCCTTTACTTTGTCATCTTTATTTTGTGAGGCCGAGTTTCCATCCTCTTGTGTAAATCACAAACATACTTGCAATCGTTTATCCAGCTTGTCACTGATTGAAACGAATCGTAATATGTTTGTAATATTGTCAATTGTTTGGACTGCGTTAAGTACGGTGTTAGGTTTTGTTAGCGATAATCGCCCATGCGCGAGTGGAGATTGACTCAGAGGTGTGGTGGGTTGGAAAAAATCCCATTGATTAGCTTAGCATCAACCAAACTTTGGGTGAAATTAATTAAAAAGATAGAAAAAAAGTGGACTATATAGCATATTCCTTTCGGGATGAGTCTTGGTGCAATGGAAAGGTTTATTCTTTATGACCAAAATGTCACGGATTCGAGTCGTAAAAATAGTTTATTTGCAAAGTAAAGGTAAGGATGGGTACAATAAACGTTCATTTTCAACCTTCGCAAAATGGAGAGCCTTTTTGTTTTTGGCCGCCCCTTATATAGCATATTCCTTTCAAAAAAAATACAAAGATATATAGCTACTTTCAATTTCTTCCACCCTTTTTTGGGTGGTATAAGGAATATAGAGAGATTTTTTATTTATTGGGGTTATTAGCAAAAAGTCTTCTGTGCACTACTAAAGGAAAGAAAAGATGGTTTATGGCGTGTATGGCATCCTAAGCTTTAGATGGCACCATTTGTAAAGGAATTTATTCCATATTAGCCATCACCAGAAGTGGGATTTGAGAAATTTGCAAATAAATCCTTCTGGCATCCATTTTGAAGCCCATAAAATCCTTTAATTAACATTTTCATTTCAAATTTTCCCTATACCAAGCTATATTAATTAAGTAGAAGATTTTAACAAAATACATTCAATATAAGGATAAATGCTCTTGATCACTTCAGATAAATATTCATCATATATTAAGATATTGGTTAGACCGGTTGACAAGTATGTTACATTTTTGCACCCGAGTTGGAATTTCCTCGCCTTCGGAATGACTTTTGGTAATATATGAAGGATACCTACATAGATGACAAGGAAGATTGGCCCCTCGTGAGAGAATCATATACATGGTGATGGAACAAGATGGACAGTGATATCATACACAGAGTTCTTTGAATTAGGTACAATATCCTAGTGGGTGGGGAATACATTCAGAAATAAGCAAGTCCTCTTTAGGGTTTTGTAGAGAGATGGAAGAGAGTGAGTGGGGTATAGGACACAATGTGGGGTTAGGGAGTCTCCTGTACCAGTTCATAATTGTCCTACTCTTTTGAGATATAGAACCAAAAACACGATCAAATGCATGTGGCTTTTGGTGGAAATTGTTCAAAAAACAGTGACCATGCACTTGGAACAAACCAAGCCAACTTAGTCAAGTGGTAAAAAGAACAATAATTTCCTACTCATTTGGGGGGGGGGGGGGGGGGGAGAGAGAGGGAGAGAGAGAGTCTCTTTTAGTAGTGCTGCATGTCTTGATTAGGAATTGTGGTCAACTATCTCTTTAAACTCGTTTGTTTGACTCCCCTTTTGGCTCCAAAGAGGACCATGACCTTGCTGGGAAGCTTTCCTTCATTTGTTAGTTGGACATGGATTCTGTTGATCAGGGAAGGTGGAACAGGTGGTGGGAAAGGGTTTGGAGAGGTAATGAAAATGTTATAACAGTGGTAGGGGTAGTAACATGTGCGGTTGTCAGCCATTGATGAAAGTGACTGAATCATAAGCGAATTAATTGAAAGCGAAGTGATTAACAGTTATGTTAGAATTATAGTTGCACGTCCATGTGTAACTTTCGGCCCTTGATGTAAGTGAGTTCGACAATTTCATAAACGACTGGCATGAACTGGGTATAAAGCCAAAGAAAGAGACATGAGATGACCTAACTAACAAGAACAGAGATACCATATCTCTGTCTAAGGTGCAAGCAAGTGGAATGGTACTTGTTTGGTTGTAGTTGTGCGATCTTAATCAATGGCCTGATGCTGTTCATCATGTACCGGTCTTCATCTGCATGTTCCAACCACGACGGAGATAAGCGCGCGCTTGTCAGTGAACATGAAGGGGCCACGGACGACAGGTCGTATTAGCATTCCTACTTAGGGAGATTTTTCAGTGTGACCGTCAATTGAGACGGTATACCACGTGTCCCTATATAAATGGTGGGATATGTGTATTAAAATGTTAATAACTTAAAAATTAAAATTTTCCACCACTTACATAAAAACACGTGATGTACTATCCGTGTTCCCGTCACAACTAAAAATTTCTTCCCTACTTGATAGAAACACTTCCACTTATCATTCATCATTGCCATGCAACGATGAAAAAAGAACAGTTCTAAGTTAACAAGTCTTTATATTTTGTAAGGATTGGAAAAATTGTCTATTATATGTAGTCTTAATTTTACTTTGTAAAGAGACTGTTTCAGTAACTCAAACTCGTGACCTTTTTATCACAAAAGAATAATCTAAAACCTCAATTGTAGGGTTATAATTATTTGTGATATATATAATCTATGCAGTTATGCCTTGTACTTTCTCTTGAAGTAGACAAATAATAAGATAAACTTGAAGCTGAGGAAGAGTCATGACGCACGATTATGCATGCGTGTTCGGATTAGGCTTCAAACCATATACAAATCGACTTGACTTCAAATCTTTAGAGTGTACAGGTTGGAACAAAGTGTAGACAATGATGATGCTAGGCCTTTTGAGCGGTAGTGCATCAGATTCAAGCTTTCTTGTTTGAAGTGGCAAGTAGTGTACTATTTTGTATAACGTAGTTAAATTTAAGAACCAGCTCTCTGTGCTTCCTCACCAGATCTCTCTCTCTCTCTGATTGGCCCATTGTTGAGGATTCCAGAGCGATTTTCTTGGAGATCATTGGAGTTAGTTTTACCCATATCAGGACTCCAATCAAACGAGGTGGCTCACAGACTTGCCCGTTACAGTCTCTCGTCCACTACGGCCGCTCTTTAGTTTGAAGAACCATCAGACATTATCTTAGATGTTTTATTTGAAGATTGTTTATTGGAGCTCTGGTCGCTCCCCTTGATGTAATCATCTTTCCCTCATCAATATATCTATCGCTTTTATAAAAATAAATAAATAAATAATTAGCTGATGACTTCGTTACGGTAGCCTATTCTTCCAAAGATAGGAAGATTCACATATGCTTTTCAACCTTTATCTAACCACCATCATATTATTCACAAACAATAATAATCAAACTCAAATATAGCTGTGTAAAATACAGACCGTGAAATTTATTCCAACCCCCGAGTCGTCCAATGACGATTAACATGGGTTAGCTACAATAACAAAATTTTAGTAGTATTATATATGCTCGTGCTATTCCAACCGTTGGATCAACATTACTATATGTAGAATCTCCAGATTGATAATCATGAAAGCAACAGGCTAATTCGTCCAAAGAAACACTTGAACATTTGGTCAACGTGCACTGTTTGGGGGCGGGGTCCACATTACACGTGCAGCCATGTACAACGTATTACATAGGCCATAATTAGGAGTACGATTCTCTTCTTATTCTCATCATCTTCTCTTCTCTTCTTTTACACATTATTTTTTGTCTTTATAAAAAAAATTAATATAAGATATTAACGTAACTTAATTGTAACCGATTAAGTAGAAAGGAAGAGAAGGGAAAGAGATTAGAGGCTCTCTATAATTAGGCCCTGCTACACTTGCTTTGGAATATTAGTTTTATTCTGTAGCAGCGGGTCCCGCGTTACCATTCCGGTGCAGTGCAGGCACAGGTAAACCTCTGTTTGCCTACAAGACCAGGACCGTTGATTCTTCACCACTGACATGTGGGACCCACGTATATTGCATAAAGTTTTATTTTTAGTCGAAAGAAAAAAAAGAAGAAAAAGAAAAAGCAGCTTTTGCTTTTGAAAGTTGGTGCTTTTGATTGTTTATTAGAGGGTTGTCTGCTGAATGAGGAGACAGAGGCTGGTGTGGTAAGTGGAGACTAATTCTACTTTCATCTGTGATCTTTGCACAGTCAAACTTTGTGACGAGTGAGATTTTCTTGTTAGAATAATTCTACGTTTCTAATTATTGACGTACGTTTTGCAAGCGTTCGTGTAAGCAAATGATCTTAGTATCATAAATAATTTGATCATTATTTGATTAACAGATTCATATTTTCATGATGAAGTTTGGTCTCATAAACACCTATTAAATCTGTTTTTATTGAACTTTTATTGGTTTCGACCCAAGTATGTCCAAGATGACTTACAAGTCTGATGGTTTGTTGATAAAAATTAAAAACCGAAAACTTGATTTGATGATAGTCTTTTTCATGATACAAAATTTGGTTTTATTTTGGTAAAGTTAAATACTTAAAACTAAACATATAAAGCTCGTTTAGAAAATGTTTTTAAATGACTGAAACTCTGAAAGTACATTTAGAAAAAAAAAAAAATTTTGAAATTAATATTTTGTAAAAATGTAAGCTAATTCTAGAAAATCCTTGAAGTGCATATTGAAACTGATGTTTCTTGCAAGAAGTACTTCAAGTACTTTTCAAATCTTATTTTTTATCTAAAAATGATTTCAGTCATTTAAAAACATTTATCAAACGAGCCGTAATTAACTGAGAAAATGACGTAGAGATTCGGGATCCCTTCACTACACGCTCAACTTTCTTTTTTTTATTATAATTCATTAGAAAAATATGAGATGGAATTTGAGAATCAATAAATGGCCAACTTAATGGAATGTTTGATTCCCAGGAAGCCGCGCTATGGAAGCTCAGAATATCATCTCTCTCTCAAAGCTGACCACTATTAGTCTTAATTATAACGTTGACAGTGCTTAACAGGTAATAATTCACTTGCTTTACATATTATACTCGAAGGGAATAACTAATAAATATATACAAATATGCATGTTGCTTTTCTTTAACCCAATACATGACCGAAGGAATTTTCTTTGGATTTCCAATCTTCTTTTGCAATTATCTAGTGACTGAGTTTGCTTTACATTTTATATTCTCTCTATCCCCCCCCCCCCCCTCGCTCCCTCCCTCTCTCTCTCTCTCTCCCCCCCTCCCTCCTTTACTTTTTTTCTTTACTGAGGCAGTGGCAGCATGCCAGGCATGCTTCTTCTCCTTTAAGTGCTTTTTTCCAGCCAAACAAAACCCTGCTTCTTTCTTGGCTCTTGGGTCTGCTAGTAGACTATGAGTCAGTAAGTGAGTGAGTGCAATTCCCTGGATTTTCCTCCGAGGCAAAATCATCATACTCCTTGCAAACAAAACAAAAGCTTGAAACTTTCAAGTTTTTTGGATAAAAAGCTAAAAACCCAAGTTGGAGATTTTTGGTTTTCTGCAAGTTTTCAAACTGCTTGTTCTCCAGCTTCATTTTTGCTTCTTCGTGTTGGGTTCTGTTCATTGTTGGTGATTCAAATCAATGGAAATTAGGAAGGGAGGTAAAGCTTTGTGTTTTGTGGCCTTTTTCTGCTTGTGGAATTGTGCAACTGGTTTGCTTTCTCCAAAGGGTGTTAACTATGAAGGTAACTGAGTTCTACATTTTTTTTTGGACGTAACGATATTTTAAACTACCTTAATCTACTTCAGCGATATTGAAAAACCAGGACAGAGAGTAGTCTCTTACTATATGCAAACAATTTTTTGCAGTGCAAGCATTGGTGGGCATTAAAGGAGCTCTCGAGGATCCTCGCGGCGTTCTTCGAAATTGGGACGAGACTTCTGTTGATCCCTGCATCTGGAATATGGTTACTTGTTCTCCTGATGGTTTAGTCATTGGACTGTAAGTAATATTTGCTCAAAAACACCAAAAATACTAATTGGAAATTTGAATAAAACACCATGCAATAATTTTCTTATATTTATTTAAAAAGAATAATATTTTAACCTGTAGAAATTGTTTTTGTGCAGGGGAACTCCAAGCCAGAATTTATCAGGCACTTTGTCGCCATGCATTGGAAACTTGACAAATCTCCAGCTTGTGTGAGTACTGAGTGACCAATTATTATTGCAGTAACTACAAATGTTAAATCATGTTTTAGTAATTAATGAGGTGTTTTGCAGTACATTTCAAGATAATCATATAACAGGAACAATCCCGGCCGAGCTTGGGAGGCTGCAAAAGCTTCAAACACTTGATCTCTCCAGCAACTTGTTCAATGGAGAAATTCCCAGCACTCTATCACGCCTGAAAAGCCTACAATACCTGTGAGTTGACTTCAGAAATTCTTGCTTTTCCAAAACTGAAATTCTCGTCACGAAATGGTTATCAAACGGTGCCTTAAGAACCGAAAACGTTAGTCACAGGGTTTGGAATTTGTGTTGCACGCAGGCGGCTAAACAATAACACTCTCTCTGGGGCAATTCCTTCCTCTTTTGCTAACATGACTCAACTGGCGTTTCTGTAATTCTCTCCCAACTTTACACTTATGAAATTTGTTATACTTTCTGTTAATGCTGTTCAAACATGATCTGAATAAGGTTTCTGTGGATTTTCTGCAATGGTTTAGGGACATGTCGTATAATAATTTGAGTGGTCCGGTCCCAAGGTTTCCTGCTAGAACATTCAAGTGAGTTATTTCGGTTTTGTTTTTTTTCCTCCCAAGTTTTTTGAATGTATTTCTCCCATTTTTCAATTTCGGAACAGAAGATGAACAACTCGAACTTATGCAGTTAATTTTTGAATTGACAGTGTTGTGGGAAACCCTTTGATATGTGCCACTGGAAAGGAGCAAGACTGCTTCGGAACAACACGAACGCCGCAATCTTTGGCCTTGAATAATTCAACAAGTAATCATAGTTTCTGCTTGTTCATGGTTTCTTGTACTGTTCAAAGTTTGAAGTTTTCTACTTTTAAGTTGTGCTCAATGATGCATCTGTTTTTAATTTCTCAAAATATAATTTATGTGCCATCATTGTCTGCTTTAAGGTTTTTGAAATTCAAAATCTGCTTTGTTCATGTTGTTCTCTTGCAAATTATGATCTTCATGATTCAAAAACTTGTTGCAAAAACCCTAATGTGCTTTTGTTGATGTGTCAAGATTCTCAGCCTGCCGGGAGACCTAGGAGTCACAAAATCGCCTTAGCGTTTGCCTCGAGCCTAGGCTGTATCTGCCTTCTAATCCTCGGTTTTGGTTTCCTTCATTGGTGGAGGCAGAAACACAACAAGCAAATATTCTTAGATGTTACCGGTTAGTATATAAAAGCAACTGATTTAATCAAATAAAGTGAAACAAGCTGTCTTTACTGACACTAATTATAAACTTCAGAACAACATCACGAAGAAGTTTGCCTTGGAAACCTGAGATCGTTTCACTTCAGAGAACTTCAAGCAGCAACACACAACTTCAGCAGCAAAAACTTGGTTGGCAAGGGAGGTTTTGGAAATGTCTACAAAGGATGCCTCCGAGATGGTACGGTGATAGCGGTCAAAAGGCTCAAAGACGCGAATGCCATAGGTGGTGAAACCCAATTTCAGACCGAACTTGAGATGATCAGCCTAGCCGTGCACAGGAACCTCCTGCGGCTTTATGGTTTTTGCATGACAGCCAAAGAAAGGCTTTTGGTTTATCCTTACATGTCTAACGGAAGTGTTGCTTCGCGTCTCAAAGGTAACAAGCCTTCCCTCTATTCTGCAATTATGCAGTCTAACCTGGTTGAGTTTAAATTAGAGTTCACATTCATAATTTACTTCCAACATCGCAGCCAAGCCGGCCCTGGATTGGAATACAAGGAAAAGAATTGCATTGGGAGCTGGAAGGGGTCTATTGTACTTGCATGAGCAGTGTGACCCCAAGATCATTCACCGCGATGTTAAGGCTGCGAATATTCTGCTAGATGATTACTATGAGGCTGTTGTGGGTGATTTTGGGTTGGCAAAGCTGTTGGATCACCATGATTCGCACATTACAACAGCTGTGAGGGGCACTGTAGGGCACATTGCCCCGGAGTACCTCTCAACAGGCCAGTCCTCTGAGAAGACTGATGTTTTCGGGTTTGGTATCCTTATACTTGAACTAATATCTGGCCAAAGAGCTCTTGAGTTTGGGAAAGCAGCAAACCAGAAAGGAGCCATACTTGATTGGGTGAGCAAAGCAGAGATGTTTTCATTGCATTTTTTTAACCAAATCAAATGCTTGCATTTGTTACCTAACTCAAGAATTTTTACTCCAGGTGAAGAAAATCCAGCAGGAAAAGAAGTTTGATGTGCTAGTTGACAAGGAACTGAAATATGACTATGATGCAATCGAGCTCGAAGAAATGATTCAAGTAGCTCTCTTGTGCACTCAAAATCTTCCAAACCAGAGACCGAAGATGTCTGAGGTGGTTCGAATGCTCGAAGGAGATGGGCTCGCGGAGAAATGGGAGGCTTCTCAGAGAGCTGAATCGAATAGGTGCAGAGCCAATGAGTTTTCCTCCTCCGAACGGTACTCTGATCTTACCGATGACTCTTCATTGCTTGCACAAGCAATGGAACTGTCTGGACCAAGATAATACTACTCTCCAAGTATTTAGAGAAACTGTCAAGTTGATAGTAAAGAATGAAGAATATGAGTCAGAGTTGAGGTTTGTTTGTATATAGCATCATAATGTTTTGTCATGTTGAACCTCCAAAGAGTTGTGTTAAGTTGGAGAGAAACTCTCGTGTAACCAAAGACACTATGACAAGCATCTGTTGGACGGGTGATGTCACCAAGACTGTCTTGATTACAGGAGAGAATCTCTCGTTAATTTCGACATGTACATAAACTTGATATGAAAAACTGACATATAAATTGACCGAGTGTTATATACCTTGTTTTCGACTCGTCTTGAGTGAAATGGATTTAAAGAGAACTTCCCATTAGGATTAATGTCCTTTGGATTGAACTTTGATTGTTTTTCTTTATTTCTTGAGAGATCTGATATGTAAGAATACTGTTGCGTGTTCTGTTTTCTTGGATCTCTTATTGTGTTTCTATATTCATCGTTGAAAAGACCTAAGAGACCTTTACCACTTCAGCGAAATTAACGTCTCTCTCAACCAAGTGGACGGAATGGGATATCCCCACGGAGGATGATTACAGGGGTGGGAACAGAGACACTGTAGTGAGTAATAATTACAGTACAGGGAGCGTAGCTAAACATAAACCAACTATTTTCTGGCACACTGAAAATCTCTTCAAATCGAGATCGAGTTTTCAACGCATATTAAATGCAAACTATTTCATTATTCTTTTTGTTTATATTATATGATTGAACGGGACTTCGTAGACAATTGCTAACAAACTGTCACCTCTTAAGAGAACAACAAAACCCAATTGAAAGGCAAAGGCCAGCTCTCTCAGACAAACAATTAGACTCCAACCTAATCTTGGATGAAGATAACTTCTGCTTCCGGAGATGCCCGTTTAAACCTCGCCAACTCAATCAACATATTCAACCGTCCTTCCAAAACATACGCGCAAGGCGTAACGCTCATCGTCTCAAGCACGGGTGATTTCTTCAATAGAAATTTCATGAATTCCATCTCGTGTGGCACTCCGGACATATCTGTCATCTTCACAACTTTAAGCCTTCGGAATGTGCAGTCGGAAGGGCATTGTTTCTCCCAGAAATCCAAGTCGGTCGCTTCTATTGCTGCTAAAGTATTTGAAGATCCCTATGGTGGCAGTTATCACAATTAACAGAAATGTAAAACTAAACAATAGAATGTCCAACAAAAGAAGAAAGAGGGTAACCCTTCAACATGTTCACAATAACTTACCGAGATTTGAAGTTCCTTTAAGTTGGGAGCGCTCGTAATCAAGCGAAGAACAACTAGTATCTCTTTCATATCTTCGAAACTTACTTGATATAATTCGATAATCTTTAAACGGTTGTAAGTAATTGGAAGAATTCCTAGGTCATTACCTATACTCAAATACTTGAAACACGGAAAATAAACAAAAGAATGTATCAATGTCAGAAACATATATGTGCTACTGCTACTCGAGATTAAAAGAAAGGAAGAATTAACAAAACGGAAGCATCTGATAATGTTACCTTTGTAAAGTAGATATGCCCAACAAGCCTCTCAAGAAGTGGAATGCCACCAAGAAACTTGACAAAATTGCAATTTGAACTTTGCTCAAAGTGCTCAGCAATGTCGTCAGTCATATACATGGCAACAGATATGGCAACCAAAAGCGGCGTATTTTCAAGACAGATATCCTTAAATTCGCCTTCAAGACACAAGTATCTGAGATTTGGAGCGCGGATGTTTAGAGCTAAGCTATCAGAGTATGACAAAGCCAGACTCTCAAGTAGCGGGCAACTGGAAATAAGACTTTCAATTGCATCAGGAGTAACCAAAACCTGATGAAGATTGAGGCCCTTCAAACACAAAAATCCTTTAAAAGCAGGAGGCGGATCCAACTCGCAGCGAAATAGCTCCAAACGGGTCAATTTTTTACAATAAAAAAGGCACGAAGGCACCCTAAACCACTCACCTTCCCCCAACTCAAGAACCAGTTCTTTGATATCTTTCCTTGAAAGAAAAAGTATCCATTGATCTATATCCGGGCAGCTCTGCAAGTATGAAGTCTTAAGCTGGAACTTGTGAATGGGTCCTTGGTGAAGAAAGAGTGCCCGAGTAATAAAACGTATGAGGCTTTTTTCAACAAGAGCTCGGTCATTTGATAGAGTGACACATTTTTCGTCGAATGAAAGATGAGTGATAGTAGTCCATTTGTATCTCCATTTCGTTGATAAACAGCTAGTTCTTACAGCATCTCTTATTGGCAGACGCGTGAGAATGCTCTCTATAATGGCCTGAGGCAAATTGCTTATCGAATCACAACCCGAAAAATCGCCCATTTGTTCTGTATTCCAACTCAATCGACTACAAAGCAATGTAACAAAACCAATCAGCAGCTGAAGGACTTCACAGAAACTGAAATTCCACAGTACAATTACACTGATAACTCCAAAACCCCACAAGAAGATAAAAAATTGATCAAAACCCATGAATTTCCGGCATGTGTTCGATTTGCTTATGAAGAACAAAACAGGAAAAAGTAAAGAAAATTCCAACCTTCAAATTTACAGAATTTCACCATTAGAGTGAATTTAATCATTATTCATAAAGCTAATCGACAAAGAACATTACTTTCTGTGGCTTTTTTTTTTCCCCTTGTCGATTGTCATCAAACCAAACAAAACCCATCAATCAAAATTCTCAAAAATCCAAACAAACCCAATTGAATCACGGATCAGATCTTTGGAACAGAAAGATAATGAAAGCAATTCACATAAGAAAAGACATGAATGTAAAGAAAAGGAGAAGTCTCAGATACCAGTGGGCTGTGGGGAAGGATTAGACTTTCGAGCACGCCTCATGTCTCATTTCCGACTTCCTTTCCTCTCAGCGTGGCCACTTGGCCGTTGCTGTTCAAAATTTCTTTTGTTTTTCTTGTCGTGTTTTTTTTATTTTTTTATTTTTTTTATTTTAGAAGTCAGCATCTGGGTAACAATTTAAAGAAAAATGATAAATACTTTTTTTTTTTTTTTTTTTGAACTTTTCGCATATTCACATTTAATCATGTTTGTGGCAAAAAGCAAATAACAATGTAAAATTAGAAGGGAATGTTATCAATATTCCAAAAATCTTATTTGGCACTCCAAACTTGCTATTATTAGAAAGAAAAATACACTTGTGAGAGTGTAAAATGAGATTTTTGGAGTGCTAATAACAATTCCTAATTAAAAAGGGAATTGTTAGTAACACTCCAAAAATTTCATTTTGCACTCTAAACTTTCTATAATTAGAAAGAAAAAAATACACTTACCAGAAGTGTAGAATGAAAATTTTAAAGTGCTAATAACAGTTTTCATATAAGAAAAGTAATGATCAGTCGTTTTTAAAACAAACAAATTTTTTGACGAAAGTGATTATACGAACAACATTTGAGTACAATGTGAGGGATAACATATTTCGAGTTTTAATGCGAGAAACTAAATGAAGATTTTCTTATGCATCTTGAATCATTTGCGATAAAAACTTAAAAAAGTTTAAAACTTTGCAAAATGTTAAGTGGACTTATTTTATATAAATACTAAAAACAAAATTGCACACAATACTTTATTTTAAAATGTCAATAACAATTCTGTAAAACGAAAGACTTCACAGGTCCAAATTGTAATCGAATTTGAGAAATAAAAAGGATTTATTTATAAGTAATGACCACTTCGAGTTGGCAAGTAATTGTGAATAATGCAATATTAGATTACAGTGAAATTTCTCTATTTTCATATCTGCCTTCGATACGTTAGAACTAGCAATTTTCAAAATAGCCCCCCAAAATTTCAAAATTGCAAAGGCAAGGGTCTCTACAAACTCTCGGATATAAGAACTAGAAAGCTTATGCTTTTGCTTCCACCAGCATCTCTATATGTTAAGTGTCTCTCCCGACCAGTAGGGCAGAACTGCAACGAACTTAGTTGGACCCAAAGAGGAGCAAATTAAAGTCAAAGTCGATGAGTCTGATAAAATTTTGAAACAACATCAGTTTCTAGTTAGGATACCCTTGTATATGATCACTCCTACAACTCCAACTGCCAGCGTTATTGCAAGAGGAACCGTCAAGGGTTCGGGTTGAGCTACGATGTTCTTCCTGCTGTTAGTTTTTACCGGGCGAGGTCTTTCCCCATTGCTGTCCCGGAGAAGATTGCTGAGATTGTCTAACTGATGCATGATTTGACGTTGTCCCCTCGCAATGCTTGACATCTGATAGAATGAGGAGGAAAGATGAGAAGGGAATGAACTAGTCAAGAAGGCAAAAATATGATCATATGCTTTGCTACTACTTAAACGCGTGTCATTATTTGTTAATCCTCACTTTCATTAACTGCCTGAATTTCGGTATATGAGTACGAAAGTACCTCTTCCATTACTGAAGACTCCTTAGTCAGCTGTGAGGAAGAGGAGGAATTAGGCATTATCGCCCCAGTTAACAAACCGTTGCCTAAGCCAGAAAGGAAATAAGACGTGGGAGCAGAGCCATTGCAGTTTTCAGCTTGAAGAGCCATGTTTTGTTGGCTAGGAGAGTTCTTCACGGTCAGCTTGGAATTCAGCTCTTCGATTCGATTTGTAAACTCATCCATTCTATCATTCAGCAAAGACATTTGCTCTGATAGCTGAGTCACTACTCCCTGCAATAGCAATGAGAAAGAAAAAGCAACAGTGATGAGTGATTATATTAACTTGCTGGGGCTCCAAATGCCTAAAGCAGATAAGAAGCGTTACTCTACCTGGCTTGCTAGCGTTGTTGATGACTCTGTGTTTCTCTCATCAAACCTTTGACTGCTGGAAGAATATCCGGTAAGCTTAGATGTACTTTTGTCCCGTTGGGTTGTATAGGACTGTGACATACCACTGTCCAAAATAAATTCAGGCTAAATTCAGTTTAAGGCAAACAGTGACCTTCGAATTGAAAATAAATAAAAAAGAAGATTTTGTGCTTAATGATGTCTTCTGAACAGTTACTATGTCAGTTGAAAACACTGCCGGTTGACTATGACAAAATACAGACTCAAGTCTCGTATGGTACATCTCAAACGCAGGAACCAGCCAGATTCGGTTTTCTATACCCTCACTAAAATGCATTGCACACATCTAAATTCCAATTTACACAGAACTAAACTAGACGTGAATTACAAGGATCAAACCTCTTGAGATTCTTATTTCTCATGGCAACTCTATCTGCAGTGGCTCTGGAAAGTGCTTCTTTGGGGCTTGAAACAAGATCCTCATCTAGGCTAAGCCTCGTCTTCAAATCATCTGGCAAAGCCTGCGAGATGATCAGATCAGGAATACAGACGAAAGATAAGGCATCATACACTTTGGAGCTTTATCATAGCCGGATACTCGGTGCATAGAGGATAAGATGTAGTTATCATACCATGACCTCATTTACAAGCTTTTCCAGTTGAATCTGTTCAATGTACGTACGAGGAATGTATGAACCTTCCAAGCCAAGCTGCTCAGCAACACATCTTACAACTACCCGATCTTTTCCTTGCACCTTTTTGTCAATAAGCAGACAAATTAGATAAATATGAGTTACAAAATAACTACAAATGAGGGTTTAAAAAATAAAAAGATGAACAATAAGGTTTCCATTCAATGGACATGGTCGGAAATGTACAAAAAGACGAACAATAAGGTTGCCACCTAATCAACCTATAACCATTCATTCGTTCAGGCAATCAAGAAAAGAGAACAAGATTAGCAAGTGTCCATATCGAAGCACATACACAAGACATGAAGCATCTAAGCATTAATAGGTTAACTTCAGTAAACAGAAAATAGCAGTACCTGAATATATCGACGATTCAGTTGCTCTAGCCAATCAATTTTTACACATACTCCATCGTTGGAGAATACATGGCTGCTTCTTTTAAGGATAGTTGCAATGGTGTAGCCCAAGGCCATTAGTCCACCAAGAAGACGCACACTGACCTCAAAAGTTATTCTCGGTGATATAACAAATGGGTTATCTGTCACCCATTCCTGAAATATTGTCTGATTATGTAAGCCCATGCAAAGACATTTACCAAGGCCACAATTCACAAGTGCTTGGGACTCTTTGGACAATTTAGCTAATTCAATTTTAATTGTCAGTAAGTCCTATACAATCTTTCACATTTAAAACAAAATACAGAAACAAGTTTTGAAAGGCAAACCTCAAACATTAGACTATATTTCCCATCTTTATCCCGCATCCTCAGATATGATTGGCAAGATTCGGGATCTTCACCAGGTGGTAGAAGGTATATATCATAGGTTTCCTCCTTGGCTTCTGTGTGATCTTCAGAAAAAACAGCCTTAATTTGATCCGCAGACAAGTTCTTTGCTGACTACAAGAAATGGTAACACTTAATTGTCAATTTAAATGAAAATGAAAAGACTTAAGGTTAGAAATTAATACCAACGCAACACAATAATCGAAAAATGATAAGATATTAACCTTCAAAATGTAAGTGGGGCTCTGAAATCCAGTAAATGGGTTAAACTTGTTGATAATTTTTATATGTGCTGTTTGAAGGTCTGGCTCAATAAATGCCTTGTACATTGGATATACCTGTAGACAAAAAAGAAGTTCAGACTTCTGGAAATGCATCAACCTATCAAGTGCTTAATGATATAGAGGGTTAGAAAAGTACAGTTTCAGATATTTGATGGATTATTTCTTCTGGTTCTTGGCCAGCTCTTTGTATATCCCGTAAAACCCTTTTGACAAGGTCGAAGTGAACACCACCTGTGACTGATACTCGTAAATCCAGAAAAGGTCGCAACTTTTCACTCAAAGCATAGATGCCCTCAATGATCACAATACGGGAACTTGGGACTTCAACTGTCCTGTCACCAGTAGATTCTACAATATAAGATTTAAGCTACACCAAAAAAAATATTGAAATTTGTACAAACTACAATCTCTTTGATGAATAATTTTACCAAGGTACTGTCCAAGCACCCAGGAAGCATGAAAGGTGAAGTTGCAGACCATAAAAACTAGAAATTATTAATTAACAAAAATACCAAACGTTGCATAAAAAAAAAAACATCAAAAAATGATCTGACTTATGAAACAAAGGGCCAAAACAAAAATTCAAGTTTTCAACAGGAAGCATAGAAAGGCTCTATAGGCTACGATTCTCAAAACGAAAAAACTGATATCTTCTTAATGATGCTTGTTCTTCAGATTCCCATGTACAATAAGCACAAAAGTATCACAATCCACTAAATCCATAACCAACAAGTAAAACACTCGGAAAATCACCATACAAATACTTGCAACAAAAAAACATAAAGTTACAAATCCACATCTAAGGGTTCTCCTGAAGTTTTAGGTGCCATATCTTCCCTAGGGTTCTACAATTCAAAAGCTTTGTCAAAGAAATCCAAGGATATGCTAATCTATCCAACCTGTATCCTGTCCGGGAACTAGACTTGAAGTCATAAACTGGAACCTCAACCTGCTTCCCTGCTTTTAAATCATTGACATTCTGGAGCAATGTGTCATAGTCTGTCAAGCGTGGATCTGTTTTATATAAAAATATAAGCAAAAAGAAGAAAATATATTAATTATATAACCAAAAACATTGCGCACCATATTGTTCCCCTACTTGAAAAAACTAGCCCTCAGTCATGCAAGGAACACAAACTTGAGCAGATTTATGAATAGTTCTCAAATTTAATATATGGATGGATGTCAATAAAATTTTCATGCTGTCCTCATCATGGCTAGGTAATCATTTCTACGAAGTCAGTATCATAAGTCCATCACCATATAAACATGTATCACAGAATGAATAAGGACCTTACATAATTTTCAGTTAGACTGCATAAATATTACACCGTAGCCGATCCAATTAGGAAAACTAATACAAGTACGTGTCTGTTATTGTGCTCCCTGAAAACATATACTATAGCTTCATAACAAGAGAAACTAAGTAAGCTAACGATTTACCATCAAAGTTTCCATCGACAATTCGACTGGCATCATTGTAGTTGTCCATTGATATGACAGCAACGCTGGGCATAAAGTTGAGAATCTTTTCTGTAAATATAGTCTTTCCAGCCCCAGAAGGACCCGCAACTCCTACTAATATTATTCCGTCATTCTTTTGGGCCAACAACTGGCACGCACGGATTACTATAAAGAACCCCTTCTCAAATGACAAAGAACTTTGAATCGGTACAATCTCGTAAGCAGAAGAATCCCTTCGCTTAACCAATCGAACTTGATCTTTTAAAAGGCCTTGCCGTCTTTGGTGTGAATCAGAACCAGACATATCTTGAGTCATTACCGTTATGCTGGCTTCCTCAGTTCCTCTGGTAGGCAAAAGGAAAAAGGAAAGGTAAAGAGTTATACAAATGACAAAACAGCAAAAACATAAAATGAGACAACTAAAGAATGCAACTGTGCATTGTGCAAGCTTAAGAGGCAAAACGTAACAATTAAAATTGCAGGTCACCACCACAGCAGCGTCTTCTTCTAGTTACTCCAAGAGATGTAACATGCATGGCATGCATCTTCTTCTAGTTACTCGAAGAGGTGTAACATGCATATGTGTGGACGCACACCTGGATGACGATTGTGTTGGCATTTTGGATGTAAATTAAGAAATTTGAATGTCATACAAAAGTTAAGGAACTGCAATATTTTGGCATTAGCAGATATGACTTGCACCAAGAGACAATTTTCCAAACCTACGCCATTAACCAAAGATGGTTCGACTTTCCAAGGATCTCAGGGTATGGAATGCCTCTAATTAATGAACCAACAAGGCACTGACAAACGTCTGTATCATATAGCTATTTCCAGACTCCAGAGTGAGAATTACTATACTGAGTCTTAGAAGAATCAAGAATTTGACAACAATACGCCTAAAACTTTTGTCTAAGATTTCGTTCAACTTGCTACAACCACAATACTCCTTGTTGTAGTAGGATGTAACCATAGGAACTGTAGACTGCAAATGAACAAGGCATACTACATGAGTTGTAAGAAGTGCACCAAACAAAACTGTCATAGCAAAAACTCAAACTTTAAATACAAAGATCATTTCTTTTGCGCTCTCCTGAAAAACACAGGACAAAACCTTGACCCAAACAACATCCACCATCACAACAGCTTAAATTAAGGATCACCCACTTAACAAAACAGGCTCAAGAATCTGTTCTGAGTTCTGACACCCCCCGTGGATCTAAAAACGAGCGCACAAATCATAAAACAAAAAACACAGGATTACCCAGAAATTGCAATGGCAAAACAAGCAGAACCCAATTTTTGTTGAGTAAAAATTCCAATGCCGGTGTGGATCAAAACCAAAACCAATGTGTGTGCTTGTGGTGATGGGAGCAGTAACGGACTCACTTGTTATGCGGCAATGAGTCGAAGTGAGCTCAGCAACAATAACTCAGAAGGAGCCTGGCCACGGTATCGAGGTCGGTTTCTGCTTTTGCAGTATTTAATGTTTCGTTGATATTTTGCTTCCCTTGAAAGAAAGAGAGAGAAAGAGAGAGACGGAAGTTTTTGGGAGGTGGGACGAGAGAGAGAGAGAGACGAGGTATTTTATACTTTAATTCAGTTGCATATTTACAAAAAAAAATTATATATTTATTCGGATTTATGCGTTTATTTTATTTTAATTTGGTGATGTTTAACTTTTCTGGTGATGTTTATCTCGTAGTCAAAGAATTCTAGTCCTCCTAAACCACATTGAGGGTTAGGATTCCTTATTATCCTTTTACTTTGGAAATATTATGTAGGTTTACAGGGAGAAAACACATCTTTAGGTGATAATAGGACTCTTTCGTGGACATGTGTTGTGAATGTTGTTTCTTAATTTTTGACACTTTAAATTAAGAGAGAAACATGATTTAACGTCGATATATTTGGTGTAATTTTCTCTACATGCAAAAGAACACAAAACTATCCGTTTTAATATGCAGTGAGACACGAGATAGCTATTGTTTTTTTATGTTTTTAAGCTCACTTAATCGAGGGAAAAATGTCAGTAACACAGACATTTAATTTGTGTTCTTCAACATAAATTTCTATTTGACGCAAAAGAACCCAAAACTATTAGTTTTAACCTACATTTTGACATGAAGTAACAGTTATTTTCCGTTTCTTTTTATATGTTTGATCCAAATAAGAAAGAACTAAAACTTAGGAATAAACAATGACTGTCAATCCTATTAACACTTTGTTTCTTTATGTACATTTTCCAAATTTGAATCAAAGGTTCATTTGGCTCATATGGTTGTGTGGTGTACAATTGGTGTTCCATGTTTAGCATGTTTGTTTTTTTTTTTTTTTTTTGGTAATATTTAGCATGTTTGGTTAGGCAAGTTTAGTTTGATTCCTAACTAAACTCCTCTCCTGGCAAATTCCCACAGCTAATTATGTAAATGCGAATTTTAGTTAAGTGATTATATTTATATATGCCGCTCCAAATTTACGATAAATTTTCTCGTGAATCAAGAACATGACTCGATATATTAAATATTATAATATAAGTAGTTCAAATTTATTTTTTGAATATTCAACAACTTATATTATCATACTTAAGATATTCAGACAGTGTTTTTAATCAACCAAAATAACTTCAAATTTACATTGAAAAAAGGTATTAAATGGGACCCAATGAATTTGCATATGTTCAATAATTGTCAGTGGGATGATGGGCAATTGGGCATTGGCCCTAGCAAGGCTGAAGAGGCGCCGCCGCAAGGCATTATGCTATACCGTGCATCATGGATCAAACAACAACTTTGTACTAGCGTAACATGGCTAGCTCTAGCACACATGGTACCATCATAACCATTCGTTGGTTTCGATTCGCTCGACGAATTCAAAAAGTGATTATTTCAACACATTCGTTTTCTTCTTTTCTACTTTTGAAAACTGAAAATGATAAGGCGTTATTTATGTTAAATACGTGAAATATAATGCAATGTAAATACTTTAATTACAATATTATCATGCCTCTTATTGTTATAATTAAAAAAAGATCATTGAGTGTTTTTGAAACTAAAAGTACTGAAAAACTCGCAAAGAATTGGAACATATTTGAAGAAGTAAGGCTTCTTTAATTAAATTTAATTTCCAATTGACAAAAGAAATTCTCATTTCTCAGTCGTTGACTAAAAGATGTAGAAAATAAAAGAAAGGACCCGGCGGATCGAAGCCACCAATTGATGCTTGTTTGTAATGGATGGGGGCATATGGTCTTTTGGACACTTTGGCAATGGCACGCACCAAATCATCCGATCAATATGTTTTCTTTCCCTTTCCTGATAAAGTGAAACAAACAACAATTTTCAAGCGTGTGAAGAAAATCATAAGAAAATAAAAAAGATTAATTGGGAAAGAGCAATTAAGGATGACATAGGATTTGAATACACAAAGAATTTTTGTCAACCACATATGACCAATGACCTTATAAAGTCCTCACTTTTGTTCTTCCTTGACCAATTCAAAAGAGTTTTGTTATTCAACACATATGATGCGTTAATTGATTTGATTGATTTGAAATATTAAAGAAATCTTCATAAATTATAAAATATTGTGTCAAAAATATAAGGAGATAACAGATAGCTCATAGAGAATCCTTTTAGATACTTTGCTTAGCATTTCTCATTGAAAGTTATAAAGAGTGCAAGTATTTTTTAACAAAGTTAATATTAACGCTTTAAAAATATCATTTTGTACTGCATGAAAGAAAAAAACATTTTACAAAACTAAATATTACTTTTTGTTAAATGATATTCTAAATTATTTTATTTATAAGAAAATATTCAAACCTAAATACAAGAAGACGAGCACACACGTCACGATGAATTGCCAAATTTATCTTTGTTTAAATATGGAAAAATGAACCCTTGTCTGAGTCTAGCTTCTAGATACGCATTAATGTATAATAAAACCCATAGCCCCCTAAACGGGGTGGATCGAATTAGAAAATGACGTTTTCCTCTTTTTCCAAGTTGCTTCTGCGCACTAAGATTCTCTCACCTCATTTTTTTCATCTCCTTCTCTCACTTTCTCTCACATTCTTTATTTTGTTTTTCTCTTTCTATATAAAATTAATATAAGATGTTTACGTGGCTTAACCGTGACAGTTCAAATATGAAGGGAAAGAAGGAGAGGGAAAAAAAGAAGGGAGAGAATCATGCTCTTTTGCGCACATGTCGACAAGGTCCTTTTTTTAGTTCAACACTGACTCATAATTTTGTTTTAAGGATTTTGTACGGAATATGATTCTCTCCCTGCTCTTTTCTTCTCCATCTCTCATGTTTTTTATTTTGTTTTTTTTTATAAAAAAATTAATATAAAATATTGACATGACTTAATCGTGACTGTTTAAATAAGAGGGAGGAGATGAGGGAGAGGAGAGGAGGGAGAAGAGAGGGAAGAGAATTATTCCATTTTGTATAAGTACCACTTGAACTAGTAAATCTGTGCGCAATTACTACCCAAACTTTATGTTTTGAGAATATACCACCATAATTTGATGGTTGGTGCAAATGTATCACCTCAGTCAGTTACCATCCATATTGTCATTAACTCAAGTCATGATGCCAAGTACATGAACTAATATGAGGACAATTTAGTAAATTTGATCCATCTTGATTAGAAGAAAAGAAAATTAAAAAGTTGAAAGAATTCAAGAGCAAATTAAGAAACTAAATCCCTGCACCAACTTCCCAGCTTCCACTCTCTCTCTCTCCACAATCAAAATTGAAAGTTGAAAGGGCATTGTGTGGGTCGAAAAGACTTATAGAAGCATTTTAACCTCTACTTAGCCACAATTGTATGATTCACTAGCGCCATAAATTAAACTTAGGATGTACCTTATAGAATATGGACCTAGGACGTGCCGTGTGTTTATGTACTTACTATTACGTACTAACATAGCCTTATATATGCACGTGTTTAAGTAAATACCTAACATAAACAATGTAGTCATTCCATTGCATTATTAATTCAATTTTCCTTTAATCTGGTCTATAAATTCTCCTCCAACGGCAATACATAGATTTCTGGCTGATTTATTGGGATCCTTATATTGCATTTAATTTCAACTTAATTGGGGTCGATATAATTTGCTTTTAATCATTAAATATTAATCACTAAAAAGTGCTATCTATTTTCCTTTTCTGGTGAACCAAATTCGGCCTATTCAGTCTCAGTTAAAGTTCGTAGAGGCCCATGATAGCAGCCGACCTAGCTTTGCTTGCTGGATTAAGCATGTCGTGACTCGTGATCCATGCTAGAACGTGATTTGGACGTTCATTTTTATTTTTTACACACAATTATTTATTTATAACTATCGAATCAAAGAAAGAACGATGAATGAAAATCACAATTAAAAATCAATTAAAAGTCAAACTATTCGAGTTTGACTCAAAATGTTGTTGGTGTTGTGAAGCGAGTTTATTAGATATGATCACATAAGAATTAAACTCATCAGATCCATATATTAAGACTCAAAAGCATTCAGCTCATCGTGTGAGTCAATCAAACTCAAAATTTTCGGCCAGCCGTGCAAGGAGTAATGTTTTGTAATCTCTTTCAATCTTTCACTTTGCACAAGGTATTATGAACGAGGATATAAAACATTATTATGAACGAGGATATAAAACATTCTTATTTCATTAACTTTCAAACATAAATTAACATTTAAATTTGTGATCATTTCTTGGTATAATTATAACAAAATATGGTTTTCCAAATGAAGCTTCTCTCGTGAGGACTGGTTGCAGCATTTTTTGCATCTCTCAAGTGTTGACGAACCTGCAATTTTTTCTCACTTCTCCATTCTCAAAGCTTTCATCGTTAACAATATTTCCCAACTTCACCATCGACTCCGAAAACTGCTCGAAGAAAGCAATTGGATCAGCTGCATACTTCTTCACAATCTCCCCCGTTTCGATCCCCAACAAACTAGAGTACATTTCCTGATCTGAGTTTAGCACTCCCTCCCCTTTCAGCAGCAGTTGATAGAAAGAATTATCAAAGAGTTCGGGAGTCACGTAATCCATGGCGGTTACGTTATTGTCCCCACCAACTAGTGGGCACGTCGATCTCAGGTCGCTGAGGTGCGACTGGGACGACGGATTGAATCCTGAACTTGCTTCGAATTCGCCGCTATAAATCCTTTCTCTTACGTTCTCACACCGCGCCATGCCAATTGTGTGAGCTCCTGATATGTATATATTGAGAAAAGTTTAGCTAGCATCAATCGCCTGTGCGCATATACATGTGTTTTGAACTGTTTACGGGTGTGATGGTCACATGCATTCAAGTCCGGCTTATGTGCGAGAGGAAGGTTACATGTGACGTTAACATACAATAAAATTTGGTTTTGTTTTTCGAGTACCTGAAAGAGCCACCATATCTGTGACTGATAAGCCTTGGTAAAGAAATTTGGAGATGATTTTCAGAAGGCCTTCATTTGCAGTAGGAATGTTAGCCTCTGCAAGTTCAGGGCTAGCAGTTATGGAATCTTTTCTTCCTAGAGGAACGTCCCAATAAGGTCCACCAACCTGCGAAGTTAAAATAAAACAATAACGAAGCAAGTGTGGGTTAGGGCAGGTACTGTGTTCGCCAACTTACAAAGTAAAAAATAATGAAAGAAGCAGATGTGGGTTTGATAGTGAGTCAGTCGGTCAAGGCAGTATTTTCACCCCTTGTAACAAGTTTGAATAATCCAGGCTACCCGACGAAAGCAACGAATGAAAGGGTAAGAACCCCGCTTTTGAAGAAAACTTTACAGACATATATATGAGAGGTTTGTATTCTAATTTGTACCAGAATCACAGCATCTCTTGCAGCAATAGTGAGAAGATCAGCGCATGAAACGATTCCTGGGCATTCTGATTCGAGCTGGTTCTTGATTCTGTCAACAATTCTGAAACCTTTTAAAGAGTGTATGTTGGGCAAAGCTTTCTTCTCCCCTGTCAGGTCGATTGTGTCCTCTAGCAAAACCGATCCATCACATCCCTGTTTACACGATCCAAGAGCTCAAATGGGATTCTCTTAAATTTTAAGAATTCTACAAAAACTTGAAACTATAAACAATGGGAACCTGAACAAAACAGTCGTGGAAATGCAACCGAACTACCAAGGCAGCGTTACGAGGATCAGAGAGCACAGCACATTCCATTTCTTTCTTCACAATGTCAAACACAGTCGGACATGCAGATTTGTAGTAGTCCAACGTTAACGGAGGGTCACCTGCGCGCAAGCTGGTGCTCAAAACGGAGAAAACTAGCAGCAAAAGTTGCACAACGAAGGGTCGGAAGCCAAGGGAAGGAGCCATTTTCGGTTGCGATCGAGGGTTTTCTTGGAGGATTGGTAAGAGTGGGAGAGATGGTTGGGACTGAGAGATATATATATATAAGTGAAAAGTGCATGAAAATGTCTGCATAGCAATTTGCTTGGGGAGTTTGAGTATTTGGGACAAAGACGAGTCAATTTTGGATGCAACTACTATTTGGCCCGGTTGGTGGGTTTTTCTCGGACCAGGAGTACCAAGCAAAAGAATTAAAAAGACGTATGCTTTTTACAACAAACAATGCCTAATGACAGCTAACGTTTACCCTTTTACCTTTTACATAACTCTTAATTTAACAGTAAATCAGACCGCTTGAGGAGATCAACTCACATAACACCAGTTAACTGTTATCGTGACATCTTGTGCTAATAGTACAATTCTACATAGAAAAAATTACACATTTCTTTATTAATATGGGACGCTACTGCAGTGTATCCGTGTCATAAAAGTTTTGTTACTGGTTGAGGCTTCTTGCTTACTATCTTCTGGAAAAATAAAAAGGTCCAGCATGTAAATCTGTTGTACAAAAAGTTCGAATATGGCGTGGACTTGTTCATAGGTGGATTAGGTTAAACGGTGAAGTATGTACTCTTGTCTTAATTATTCATCTTTTTGTAGTAATGTTTGGTTGGAAAAATCAGATTTCAATTTGTTCGGCAAAGAACTCGGATTAGTGATCGAGTTGCACGCCATCCTTGTCAATGTTTCTTTACACGCAAGAATGCATTCTCTCGATTATTTCTTAATCTATGTGATTAAGTGCATGATTAGTATATGATTTGTCTCACCTTTCACGTGTTAAAATACAATAAACCGATCAAACCGATGCGTTTTGGAGGAGAGATCCTTGTGTTTGCTTGTCTATGCCACTTCACCGTTCGTCCAAGACACATACACAAAATAATCCTTTGCATTAGGGTCCACACGAGCTCATTTTGGTAGACCCGAATGCATGAAATCTTTTGTGCGTGTTTTGGGCTGATGGGTGAGAAGGCTCGAATTGTCAGACCCAGAAAGTTTCTCATATCATATCGCATCATCTCGTGTTATTTGTCTACGATGCCACAGTTTATAGAGAAGGCTCTCTCTAAAATTGTACTCAAATATCAACATTCAATAAGTTAATTAATCTTAGCACTTGAGCTCATTTGTGAGTGATTTTAAAATGGTTGACCGCGCTTCTGCTAAAAATGATTTTAGAATCAACTCTTAGTAAAAATACAAGTAAATTCTGAAAAAGCATTCAAAGTTCTTTCTACATGAAGCATATAACTTTAAATGCTTTTAGAATCCAAAATTATTTATGTTAAAAGCATTTACAGTCATTTAAAAACACTTCCAAACGATCACTTAAGCCTTAAGCAACAAACATGCAGAAGGCAAACAAAGCAAGGCTTGAATAGTTGGATTCCCTCATTGACAAGATTTGGGGAGCTGTTGGCAAATTTGAGCTCCCCCGAAATGATTTCTACACACTAATTTTCTCGTCTCGCACAGTTTTATTTATTTCAATCCCTTAATTCTCTTTTAAATCTTATCAAATCCATATATCAGAAAAACGAAATTCGAATGACCAATACAACAACATTGCAGAAAATTCAGAATTTCTACGAACCTAGAAACATGTCAAGTATACAAATCAGAATCAGAAGGATGATGGTGATCCTTATCTTGCCCTAGAATCACATAATCTTCGCAACCAGAATCAATGCTCAATTCCAAATCAAGGGCACGGAAGATGTGGGACCTGATCAGGGACAGCACCGGAGCTCCGAATTGCGGCCATGTCATGCAGAGCGCCGCCCTGATGTTCTTGATTTCGCACGCGGCCAACAGCGCCGCCCCCAGCCCATCCACGACGCTGCCCGACGGGAAATACTCCAGCTTCAAAGACGGCGCCTTTCTTTCCGCGGTGGTCTCCAGCTTGAACGCCGCCGCCTCGTCCCTCGAGAGCTTACCGCGGAAGTTCAGGGTCTGGACCGAGTCGAGAATCAGGACCCTCTGGGGGACGATCTGATGAGAAGTGAGCAGCTTGGCCACGGCGTGGCATCTCTCGGCGGCGATTGGGCACTGGAAGGAGACGAGAAGGGTTGGGGATTCAGGGTTTCGGGGGTTTGGGAGGGAGTAGATGTTGCAGGACTTGTCTGTGAGAGAGGGGTCGATTGAGTTGCCGGAGAAGGGGGTTTCCGGGAGGATTAGGGTTCCGATTAGGGATTTGGAGGAGACGCTGTGGAAGATGTAAAGGGATGGGGAGGATAGGGCGACGATGAGGAGAGAGGGGCGGATAGGCAACTCTGCCGCCACTCCGTCAGGGTTTTGAGAGAACAAGAGGAAGGGAGAGGGAAGGGGCGGCGACGGAGGTGTGAAGTTGTTGAGATCTTCCTGGAAGAACCTCGATGGTGGCGGAATCTCAGTCAGTACATCTTCCATGGCGGATCAGATGTGGAATTATCAGAAACCCTAGGGCCTACGAGATGAAGACGAGTTAAACGACGTCGCAACGAATTCACAACTTTAAATCTGGCTTTGTCTAGTCTAGTAGGCTGAAGCCTGAAGGCAAAGGAATATCGGGGAAAAAGTAAGAGTGGAGAGAGAAGAAGAAGAAGGACGATGTCGTTTTGGTACAAATTATAAATGTAAATCTTATTCTCCAAGAGAAATACAATTGTTCTTTCTGCAGTATCACTAATTAGTATCAATAACGTTTGTGAGTTAAATAGTTAATTATATGTAATAATGCGTATCTTCTCTAAATGATTCATTTTTTAAATATAATTACAAGAAACAAAGATAAAACACGTTCCACAAACTACGCATACAATTAACAGCAAACAACTTTCGAGACCTAATTACTTCAAAGAAAACGAAAATTTTTGCTAATCACGGATGCTTTAGAAAAGAAATGATCCATTGTATTCACAAAAACCTTACAGCTGACTCGAAAAAGTGCACAAATATTACAGTTGCAATTACGCATAAAATTCCTTGCATTAGCATATCAATCATGCCAGCAGATTCAAATTGAAGGCAGTGAAGGGAGAGCTGAGTCAGAACCAAACTTCTGCACCCTTGCCACTTTGTTCATTCAACCTGCTTCCGTACTGTATCTCGGTTAACTTATCATCCCTGCAATCACGACGCGCTTCTTCCACCAAAATCGTTTCACCATCGAAGGAGTACATCGAGTGTTGCAAACGTAAGATGTTCCTTGTCTGCAGGAAATATGAAAACTACATTCATCGGTCTAACTAGCAACGGAAATAAAGCATACAGCAGTTTTTAGGTGTCTGGTTTCTTTACGTGTGCTACTAAAATAGTGTAACAGCTGCCTCAAGTTCTATGATTACGGGAATTCAACTTGAAAATGTGGTTTCTTTCTTGTGGAATCCCCATGTCTTCCCTAAATTTAAGAGCACCTTTGCCTGAGCGTCACGGTGTGGCTGTATATTATGTTTCTCAGTTAATCTTCGTGATCATCTTCTTCGCCTTCAGAATCTATACAGAGAAAATCGATAAAGAAACAAAAAGCAAGGATCAGGCAACGAACTAAGATGATGGATAATCGAAAGAGAACCAAATCATAAGTGAAAATTATTGACTGACTTTACGCTACCATTGTAAAGAAAATATTCTACAATGCTTAACTATAAATAGAGAGGGATGCAGGTGCAAATACATCGGTGCCTCCGTAATCAAATTATGTACTTTGTATATGACAAAACAGGAAGGAAATACGACAATTCACTCACCTGACCGAACATCGTCACTAAGCTGGCCTCTTGCTTGGATTTGTTTAACAAGCATCCGATACATCAAGACCCACCAGAATATGTGAATTACAAGCAAGCTGTATAGGAGAGTATTGAACACATAGTAATATATTGGTCCATCTATAGAGTGTTTGTCCATGTCCAATGTCAGGAGAACTTCATAGCTGCCAGAAAAAGAAGCAAGCAAAAATGAATAGAAGATAGACCGAAGTTTCGTTGTAGAACTACTAATGTCTGTTCTTTCATAAAAAAATTGAATATGATATGTCACTTTAATATAGGTTAGTATAAGTTAAGCATCAAGTTAGACAAACCTTGTACTCCAAAGGATCCAGAATGGATAGTAAACGAGTCGCAGTATGATCCAAGACAATACAAAAAGAATAAACGCAACGCTAGCAGTCCTTTCAGCACCACTGTATTTGGACATCTTCCCTACCTCCAGAAACACATCATTAGCATCATGAAGAGCTAAAACAATTGAACCCACACGGGCAAACCTGCAAGAAACAGGAGAAAGTGATTAAATTTAACACATTGTAATACATAGTTAATATTTCTTTATATTTTCCTACATGTTTTAACCCGAATACCTGTAGTGCTTGTATAATAATGCTAATACTTAAACCCTCCTTCATACCTTTTCTAGGTTTTAGTATTCTTGTTTTGTTGGTTTTGTGACCAAGAACATGAGAAAGCTACAAACTCACGCCATCAGAATATACCTGAAAATGTAAGACAGCACAATGAGAATGACAGACGCTACGTGATGGCTCATGGATACCCCAAAGTCGGAACGCCTTGTTTCCCAGAAAATCAAAGCAAATATGGAGTATGTGTAAAATCCAGCACAATACATATAAACCCCCTTCAATTTCAACCTGAAATTCATATGTAGCATTTTATGGAGGATAAAGCTCAGATTTCATATGAATGCCTTTTTTAAACACACACAAACACGACATACATTCTAATTAAGACTTACTTCATTTTCTGGTCAGGCCAGACCTGGTCTCCCGGTCCTACCCAAAAGTATTTTGTATTCGTAAACCAAGGCTCATCATAAGTTACAAGAAGGGCTAGAAACTCTGCTGAAAGAAAATATATGCATTTCCATGCTGACTCCTTGAATTTTCTAATCTTCTTCCTTTGTTCATAAGTTTTTACATCCTGTTTCTGAAGGCCCTTTCCAAAAATTAACCGCCTCCCCAATTTCTGCAGTATGAAATATAAATCAACACTGAGTAAATAAAGATCTTAAGGGAAAGAAAAGTAGTCAAGTTCACATTCCTCGATTAGGAATATATATAGAGTATTAGGAGATAAGAATGAAACAAGTAATCAAACGTTTAACTGAAAAGTAATGGAAAACGAAAGCTGCCCTGGAAAACTTTAGCTCGGGTGGAGAAGAGGCTGTACATTTTACATAGCTAAGTATAGCATTCGAGCATAATCAAGAACATCAGTATTTTTAAGCAGAAGCATTCACCGCCAACATATAGCTAGTGTGAGAGAGAAATGGAGAAAAGTAACCGATCCTCTTAAACAATGATCTTACGCCAACAATCAACACTGAGACCCTTACGTTTATCGATCTAGCCATACAAACTAATCGGTCATATTCAGGACGACTACTATAAACGGTTTAAGTTGCTTGTCGGAAATAAAAACATCAGCACCAAACCAATACAGAAAGCAAACAACTTTAGTTTTACATTGCTTTTATGGCACTGATGAAAAAAGGGCTGGTACAATTTTGACACAATCATTAACATTAATCGACATCGGAGGAGCTTCTCACTCGAAACTTCCCATGTAAAACAAGTTGTTCTCTTTCTAATCCTTTTCATTGATTAAAAGAGAATACAAGATGCAGCAGAAACAGGACCTAATGGAAACTGAGAGACAATGCAAACAAACACTGAATCTCAAAGACCAGAAAACCAGTCAAACCACTTCAAAAACAATAACTCATATCGCGCTGACCAATCTGACATTCAATCATCCTAATCAAATAACATAAAATCAAACACAACCCATCAAATACAAGTGTATTTCCGACATAGGTCAACCAACATGACACTAAAAAACATCATTAACGATCTAAAATGTCTGATAAACAACATTGATAACATCAGTAAGCTACAAAAAATAAAAACTTGAGCTGCTCCAATCAATGTTATGTACCTCAAAGACGAATCTATCCAGAAAAAATCGGACAGTTGGGAAGTAGAGGACGAACAGAGGAAGAATTACGAAATCTTCATACGCTGGGTAGGCTTCTTCCTCCCAATCAATTGTCCTCAAGTATTCCGTCAAACCCATCTCGGGTTTCACTTCTCCCGTGATCCAAATTTTACCAGGAAACAAACAAGTCGCTAGCTTTGGGTCGGATAGAGAGGCAGAGACATCCAGGGGCACTGGTATCTCTCCCTCTCAATCTGCAATTCTGAAAAGTCACTAATACTGAAAAGGCAACAAATAAACTAGACTAAACTAAACTAGTTTGGTGCATTGTCGCACTAAAAAATAGATAAAATAACAAATTATATTATTTAATAATATGAAAATTGTTATTAATATTTCAAAAATCTCATTCTACACTCCTCACAAGTGTATTTTTCTTTCCTAATATAGAAAATTTAGAATGTATAATGAGATTTTTGAAGTGCTAATAACAACTCCCTTTAACATATATCTAATAATATTTTATTATTAATTCAACTTTTTTTTCCCTAAAAATTTGAACACACTTTCTACCTCTCTCTCTCTAGAGAGTTCTTTACTTTTGTTCCTCTTTGGTTCCGTCCCCAATACTTTCCCTTCCTCCCATCTTTTTCCTACAAAAAGCTTCAAAACCAAGTTTCCTGCAAAATCGTCCCCAAGGCTACCTTCTCCTCTCTCTCTCTCTCTTAATCTCTCTTCGTCCCCAACTCTCTCCCCTTCTCTACCCATTTCTCTTTGGAATTTTCTAGAAAAAAGGAAACTTTATGGGAAATTTCAAAAGTAAGGTAGAATTTTTCTATTGAGATTGTTGATGTTATTGTTTTGCTTTTTTCTTTTCTTTCTGATTCTGGTGGTTGGATTTTGAGATTTAGGTTGTGAGTGGGTTTGTGTTTCAGATCTGGGCATGGGAGTGCAAATGGAATTGCCTAGAAGCAAGCTTGTAGACTTGCAACTTTCATACGACATGCAGACAATTTTGAAAACGGGACTAGCAATCTCATAGTTTTTGAGGGGTTTCGCTAAGACCAGCTAATCCCATGGTTAGTTGAGGCTAGTGAAGGTTAGTGCCATTAAAGTTAGTCCCAGCGGGTACCAAACATGGGACTGGACTAACCATTAGTCCAATCCAATCCAGTGAGAGTTAGTGAGGGCAAATAAACGCCCCCTAAGGTCAGTAGGGTCCTGTTTAGGACCAAGACTTACTCCAATTTTTGAAGTAAAATTTAAATTTTAGGTTCTAAACTTATTCCAACTTACTCCAACTCTTAGGGTAAATATGAGTTAAAACTCAAAACTTATTTATGGGCCAAATTTAGCCCAGTATTCTTCCTGAGTTGGTGGGGCTGGCCCACCATATATGTATATTTTTAAATTCAACGATAAAAAAAAAATCTAACAATTCAAATTTAAATTCAAAGGCTAAAGCAAATAAAAAAACAATTTCTTTTATGTGTTTCATATTCTTTTGTTTCACGCGTTTCATAATGTTGATTAGTGATTTTTAAATATTTGTTGGAATCTAAATATTTTTAGGTTAAAATATTCATAAAATTAAATTATGATAGTCTACATAATTTTTTCTTTTTAAAAAAGTTACTTTGAGAAAAAAATTAGTCTAACTTCATTATTTAATAATTTGGGGTTAAAATTTTAATCTATAAGATCTACTCCAATCCTTGAAGTAAAACTCAAATTTTAGATTCTAAACTTATCACAACTTGCTCCAACTCTTGGGGCAAATATGAGTTAAAACTCAAAACTCATTAATGGGCCAAATTTAGCCCAGGATTCCCCCTGGGTTAGTGAGGTTGGTCCACCATATATGTATATTTTTTTAGTTTTATATTTATAAATTAATTGAATCCATCAGTAATATATATATATATATATATATATATATATATATAATGGTCCATATTTAAATCCAACGGTTAAAGTAATTTAAAAAAAAATTTATTTTATGTGTTCATATTCTTTCATAATATTTCACGAGTTTTATGATGTCGATTAGTGATTTTTCAATATTTATTAGAATAAAAATATTTTAAAGTTAAAATGTTCATAAAATTAAATCATGATACTCTACATAATTTTTTCTTTTTTAAAAAAGTTACTTTTAAGAAAAAAAAATTAGTCTAAATTCATTCTTTAATGATGTGAGGTTAAAAGTTTAACCCAGAAGAGTTGGAGCAAAAAAACTATTTTTGAGTTAAAATCTAAATTTTCTGAGCTAAAAATTTTAAGTTTTAACCTAAGTGTTGGAGATGGTCTAAGGACTGGAATCAACCCAAGAATTTTTTTAAAATTTAATTGGATGGTGGCCTTTTCATAATTTTCTCGGTTTTCTTTTGATTTTCTTGAGTTGCTTGCCACTGTAACTTTTTTGAGTAGTAGACGAAATTGACCCTTCTGGGTTTTTTGTTGTGGGAGGAGAATTAGGAGTGGACTTTGAATCTGGGATCCCCATGAGATAACCTGGCTGTGTGGATCACTCTGTTCTGCGCCACGTGGCAATGGGCTTACTACACAATTTAAGGCTTCTTGCAAACACTTGGGCGAATCTTATGGATTGTTAACAAAAATATTATTCATATCATATTTTTGTATCATATTTTCATACTACTTTAGATGATATTTGATGTGAACAGTCACATCATTTGAATTAATCAGTTTAAATTTAGTTCATTATTTAATAAACTAATAATTAAAAAAAACTAGTTAATTAAATTATGATTGTGATATATAGGGGAGTCTTTCTCCTTCATTTTCTTGAGTTTTACAAATTTTTCAAATGATATATCTGTCCACGTTAGATGCCATTCAAGATGGTATAAAAACATGGTATAAATAGCATTACTACCTCTGAATTTATTGTGGTTTGGATAAAATCCCCTTGACTATACTGTAAACACAATCCAAAGAAGAAAAATCCAACCTTTTATTTGAAAGAGGGGTGTGATATCTACACGCTCTATTTTACTTCTCACACACCTTTTTAAATTTCGACCATCGGATCGGATGAATTGAAGAAGATCAACGGACAAAAATTATCAAGGGTATGTGAGAAGTAAAATGAGATGTGTGGATATCACATCCCTTGACAGAAGCCAAATAATCACTTACTTAATTACATCTTAATCAAAATCCTAATCATGATTAACATAATAAAACCCCAAATTAGTGATCCCAACTGTGTGATTGCTGCATAAGCGAGCATCTCTGTATCTGCAGACAAATTCTCAGAAGAGAGAGAAGAAGGCGGGGCTTTGCTTGTTGGGGAGGAAAGGAAACACAGCAATTACAAGAACAAAAAAGAAGCAAATTAAATGACCTTTTTCACAAGTTTTCCCCCAACCACATAACCTCGTCCAATCTAGTGTAAATTGTCTACTGTAAAAAATGCCAAAGACTGAAACTTTCACAGGCTTAAAAAGCTGCTCTTTCTTGATGATGGCAGGGCACAAAGAATTCAAGGAAAAATGAAGCTACACCATTACAACCGGATCAGCTGCAACTAGTTTTCGAACTATCACAAATATATATCGCCCATTACATTCATGTGAGTCGAACTTAAAACCTCATCAAACTATTGAAAGCTAGTTGAATATGTACTCTTCTATTAAATAGAGGCCTGCCAGTTCCCCAACCAAAAACTGGTCATTATTTATAAGCAACACAGAGAAGTAAAGGGTGTGTGTGTGTGAGAGAGAGAGAGAGCAGATGACGGTGACAAGTGAGCTACCTAGCTCTGCCCGTTTATTTTTCAGATGTGAGTAGTGAATGAATTTGAATCTTCCACCTGATCATTCGGAGCTTAAGAATTAGACAAGTAGGGTTCTTAGTTTGTGCGAAAGAGAAACCAAAGCTCTTAATTAATTTGTATGAAATGAATTAGCAAAATGAATTAATGAGAATCATCGAATTCAATTTGATCATTGAAATCCGGACAATGAGATCTGAAGAAGATCTCTGTCCGTAGTGAACCACCATTTATCCAAGACCTTGTCCTGTAGTGACCATGGAAAATATGGTGATAGGTTTGCCAGGTGGTGACGCATCCTTGGCAATATTCATTCAATAATTAAGAGAGGGAAGGGGGAGGATTTTTCAAATCCCACTGTACTGAGATGGATTTCTTTGTCCTTTTCTTGTGAGAATCGAAGGCAAATAAACAGACTAATATATAAGTGCATTTCCATTCTGTGATAAGAGTCATAACATCTTGTCTCAAAAGTTTCTACCAACTCGAACTCGCTTCGTTAATCATTTCGTTTTCAGTTTTAATCTCGAAAGTTGTTGGGGTGAGCTTCCGAGCTTTGTGTCTCTGTGGAATGGAATCTTCCCAAGTTGTTGAAGGCGATGCGAAGAATTGGAGTGGGAGTAGCGAGTCTGGGTGGACAATGTATATTGGCTCCCCCATCATGCGTAGCGAAAGTAACGAAGTTTACTACAATATTAGTGATCATAAAAAAGGGGGTGGAAAAATCAATGGCAGGAACTGCATTGTTGATCGTCATTATGATGGTGAGAGTGATGACTCCATGGTTTCAGACGCCTCCTCCGGCCCAAGCCACCGTGAAGAAGTACTACTTCCACGTGGGATCGGCGGCAGAAATCGCAGCGGCGGATGGCGGCTCAGGCATGCAGATAGAGATAAGAAAGTAACTTGCAGAAAGGAGAAGAAGAGAGAGGATGAAAGATTAAGGGTCAGAGAAAAGGGGGAGGAGGAGGAGGAGTTGCTGCACAAGGCAGATAGTGCTGAAAGTCAGGTGTGAAGTTTGGAGTACAATTGAGCAGCCAATTAAGGTAATTAAGAAAGATTAATTAGAGGGTTAGAGGAGAATTTAGTTTTCCGTTAGTATGATTAGTATTGAGTTTAAGGTTAATTAAGATGCATATTTGGCGGGGGTTGTGTACTTGGCTTATCAAATAATGCACAACTAAAAACAATCAAAGTGCTGTAATTGAGAAAACTGGCACAGACACGAAATAAAGAGGGTGGTGTCTTTGTAATTGATTCAAGTTCAAATCTTAGTCCGCTTAAATTAGTTTACAATAGAATACCGTTTTATCAATAAAAAAAGTTTAGCTTACTAAACTACATCGGATGGTCTTACTCTAAATGCATTTGAAAGTTTAAAACTTAATTTGATCAAATTAGTTTACAGTAAAATATCGCTTCGCAAGAGAAAAAAGAAGTTTAGCTCTCAACAGTTAAACCAAAAGATCTCTTTGAATTTGGATGGTTATTTTTATCTTGCAACAGTTCACCTTAAGATGTCTCTGAATTTCGAAACGTGGTTAAAATACCACCATGTATCAGTACATCGCGTTGAATTTTGCACGATTGCGTCCGACATGTGTAAGCTAAATTGCCTCGGATTTGTCGCAAGCTAGGGGGAAAAATATCTAACTTATCAGAGAGAGATGAAAACGAAAGAGAAGAATCAAGAATGCACAAGAGTACTAAGTGGGAATATCTAATGGGGTGTAATATCTATACAGTTATTTTTATTTTTTGTAACTCTTTAATTTTTAACCTTGATTGAATTGAATAAGATCAAAGAATATAAATTAACAAAAAATGTGTGAAGTAAAAAAGAGTATGTTGATAGCACATTCCTATCTAATTTGTAAGCTAAACCCCCTACTTAAATTGCATATTTCACTATCTATTTCTTGAGTACATGTTATGCACTAAAATAAGGTTCTTAGTGAGGTCGGTGTTGATTGCTACACAAGTGGATCCCACCAAAAGACAAAGCCACTTTGCCCTCAAGGAGGAGGATTTTCTACCCTCATAATTTCTCTACCCTTTCATGCCTTATTTGAACGGTCGCGGTTAAGCCACGTCAACATCTTATATTGATTTTTTTATAGAGATAATAAGATAAAAAACAATGCGTGAGAGGAGGGGATGAGAATAGGAAGGTAGAGAATCCTCCTCCTGCCCCCAAATGCTCCTGCTTAGTTTTTTGGTAAAAAAAAATGTATATGCTTATGATATTAGTGAGGTGTATGACTAATTTTTTTACTTGTAACATTAATACTTACTCTTCTAGTTGTTTTTGCTAACAATGAAACAACATTTTCAACCATAAAATTTCAGAAGATTGATTGGAAAACCGGATAGAAATCAATGAATGAATGATAATATGATTATTTGATAGTGTGATATTTGATGGTATTGGTAAAGAAGTTGTTGTGAAACGCTTCAAAACATGAAAACGCGTCAAGTGATATTGTAGATTGTGACATCCTGTCCCGAACTTTTGTACTATTAGTGTGAAAAGATGATTTTACCCCTGGACGTATTTTATGTTGTTGGGTGTATGGGTTGAATTGTTTTTGTTTGGTGGGCTGTCACCTGGACCGCACACTTATACACGCCCAACCTTTCCCCCGTGACTCTCTCTCTCTCATTCTCTTGGATTCCTTCCATTTTCTTCCTCATCGTACGGACGACTTTCATCCAACCATTTCCAGGCACGGATCGTGTTTGATGTTGGTGTTTTTGGACTCCTTTTGAGCTCAAGAGTCGATTAGTGGTGTTTATTAGATGTGAAACCTTCAAAAACCCTAGAACCCGTGAACCCAGTTTTGGTGCACTTTTCATGCACACGTGATCATGAGGTTTTTAGAAGTTTTTAAGGTTATAGGGAGCTTTAGAACCTTCTCACGAAGCTTGGGGAACAATTTTGAGGGTTTTTGGACGTTGGGAAGCCCAGTTTCAGTGAATTGCAGGTTTGGTTGGAATTTCGAGGTTTCTTAGGCAAGATTCCGTTGGTTTTAGGTCCCCAAAGTGGTAAGGTTTTGTTCTACTTGTTGTAAGCTTCATTTTGGTACAAATTTCATGGAATTTGGTTGAGAAATGAAGAAGATATTAAGGTTTGAAATTTTCCCAGTTTTCCGGCGAGAAATTGAGTTGCAGACCGCGGTGTTGATGGAGGCGGACGGCGGCGACCGACGAGGCTCACCAGAGAATGAGGAGAATATTCCATCAGAGTTAACGGAATATTCTAACGACGTCAGGTAACGCCCGTTAACGTCTGTTAGGGTTTTAACGGAATATTCCCTAACGCCGTTAGGGTTTCACACGCGTGCCAGGCACGTGTCCACGCGTGGCCAGCGCGTGGCGGCGCGTGGAAGGTCAGAAAATTATTTTAAAAATATGGGGATGTTCGTGAGGTTGAGTAGATCACGTTGGTATATTCAAACACCCAATTTGAGCAATGTATGAGAAGTTATTATCTAAGGTTGGTTATATTCTTTAAATTGACGGTTTTATAGTTGTTTTGCATATAGGTGAGGACTATCAGGAGGACGAGCGAAGCCATGCGAGGCTCGGGGCTTATGAACCTTTTACGTATCAGTGAGTTGGCTTTTGGTTTTTCGTATATACCTATATACTTGAGTATTTTTCCAGAAAATGCAATTAAATGTTTATATGTTTTAAAATGCCATGCCTAGCGTTTGCATATTTAGTTATGCATTAATATTTGCATATATGTATGCTTTGATACTGCGAACGCTCAGGTAAGTCAAGTGAGTATGTTTGTTAGCGATCGATGTGGTGATGATGAGATTGAGTTATACCTTATATTCCTGCACCTCAGTGATTGTGCTCCGCTAGAGTAGGGCCTAACCTTCACGTGATCGTTCACCTCCCACACCGTACGCTTACTTTGGATCCAAGGCAGGTGCCAGCTTGTCGTACAGACCACTATATGTGGTTTCGACTTGTAGGTGACTTGCAATACATCGCACAACCTTCACGTGATCGTAGCACTGAGCGTATTTATATTACAACAGCCTGTTGTACAGACCACAATAGGTGGTTCTGACTTGTGTGTAGGATAGTGGTTGAGGAGCTATAGATTCAACCGTACAGGTCACTTTAGGTGACTCAAGCTGACATATTACTGGCATAGTACTATTGTTTTATCTCACCTGCTTGATACATACATTGTTGATTGAATATTCTGACACAACATATTTTTCTGGCATGGCATATTTGAGCTTTATCGTTTTTAGCATGTTTTGGGATACGAGTACGTATAGTATTTTCTGGAAAATATACGGGTTTTACAGAGAGGGGTTAGTATTTGTTATTGGAATGGTTTGAAAAGCAAACTTTGTTTTTACCCACTCACATTTTCTGTTTTGCACCCCTCCAGGTTTTAGGTAGCGAGGTTGTGGGTGGCGAACGAGGCATCGAGGCAGTTCTGACAGAGCACCCTCCATGTAGGATTTTCTAGTAGTCACTTGTGTAGTGTTTGTTTGTTCTGGACTACACTTAGGATATTTGAACTCCTACTTTGCAGTTTTCCTTCCGTGTTTGTCACTAGCACTCACTAATCTTTTATTGTAAATTATCTTGTTGACTTTATTTTCTCGCATTTTCATTATTTTACTTCTGTATTGCGCACTTGGCTACGTCACACTCACGTGACGGCCAACGCACTCCAATTTTTGGTTCTGGGTGTGTCATAGATTCTAGAATTTTTTTATAGATTAAAATATAAGATTTTGTGTAGTAAATTGTTTCACTTTTAATTTATAACTTTATTAATCGTCATCCATACATATCTTTCGCTTCATCCCTAATCCGACCTATCCGACCATTAGCCTCATTCATTAGTTTGTTATAGCAAATAGTCGATTTATATTGGTGATAAATAGTTGTCGATCACCGAAGTAATAGTGTTATTAGACACAACGTACAATGCTTTTGGTCTCGTTTCTAAGAGTTTTCAAATAACTGAAGGCGCTTTTAATAAACATGTTTTTTAAATCAATTTTTAGTAAAAATCTAAGTAGATTTTGAAAAAAATATTTTAAGTGCTTTCCGCAAGAAACACATATCTAATGTTTCTTCCAAAAAAATATTAATGTTCTTTTAAAACCTAAAGTCAATTTCATCAAAAACATTTTCTATCATTTTAAAAATACATCTAAACAGATCATTTTATCTTTTCCTGGGATGTGTTTTTACCCGTTGAAGTTACTTCATCATACGACGTCGTTTGTCGGCACGCTTTCTGTATCCAAAAGGGGCGACTCACCACCACAAACTGACCACCGTACAGCGCATTCATACAAAACCCAATGCTGCTCTCCCTCATTTAACCAACTTATCACTTCACCTCTTCCCAAACATGATCTTACGTGGCACTATCTCCGCTCCCCTCCCCTGTCTAAGCCTCAGAAGCACCGCCGCCGCTCCCACTCCCCCGCAAAGCCTCACCCTGTCGCGCCGCTCCCTAACTACCAACCAATACTCAATCTCCGACCAAGACCTCGACACCCGGGGCTTCAACCTCCACCGCACGATCGCGGAGCTCAACCTGGACCACCTCAACAAGGTGTTCGTGGCCGTCGGGTTTCCGAAGCGGGACCCGGACAAGATCCGGACGGCGCTGGAGCATACGGACTCGCTGCTGTGGATGGAGTACAGGAAGACGAAGCGGCCGGTGGCGTTCGCGAGGGCGACGGGAGACGGCGTGTTCAACGCGATCATATGGGACGTGGTGGTGGACCCGTCGTTTCAGGGGCTGGGGCTGGGGAAGGCGGTGATGGAGAGGTTGATAGAGGAGCTGGTAGGGAAAGGGATTTGTAATATTGCTTTGTATTCGGAACCCAGGGTTCTCGGGTTTTACAGGCCGTTGGGTTTTGTGGCGGATCCGGATGGGATCCGGGGAATGGTGTACTCAAGAAAGCCCAAAAGAAAAACATGATAACTCGTAATTTCATATTAATCACTGAGTTTTGCTTCGTATTTCACTACTAGCGCGTAGCATTTTTTAAAAACCACAATTTTACCCAAAAGAAAAACATGATAACTCGTAATTTCACATTAATCATTGTGTTTTGTTTCATTACTCACGTGTAGCGCTTAGCGTCTGTTAAAAAGTACAGTTCTGTGACAAATGTTGAAGTATTTTATGGCAAAAATGGTACGCATATTTTAAACGCGAGTGCGTAACGAGAAAAAGGAAGTGCGGAAATCACTTTTACAGTATTTGCATTTTTCAAACAAAGGAGGAGACTTTTTATTGAACAACCTCGCTGCAATTATTATGGATACAAATTACAAAATCTTCAAAACCAGAACCACTGATCAGAGCTACATTTGAATTGAATCATAACTCGTTGCCAACCATGTCATTCCTTCTGTATGCTACGGTAACCTATAAAACACATCACGAAGAAAAGTTCATAAAAAAAATCTACCAATTCAACATCATCAATCAAACAAAAAAACTCACCTCGACGGAGATAAAACCTGGATCGCATCAATTCATGAATACCCAGATCAAGATTTATGCAGCCGAAGTGAAGCTGAATCTCAATTTGAAATTGGGAACGGTTACCTTTCAAGTAATGGGTGGATCAAGAGGAGACGTCCTTGGCGGTGGCGGTGTGCAAGAACGCGGCAAGGCAAAGGATAGAAGCAATAAACGCAAAGATCCCCAACCCGACCATCATTGAAATTCCGGCCACCGCCAAATCCAGTAAGCTCTGGATGCTCCATCCCATCATCAACATCTTTCTATTTCCTGATTGGCAAGCGGGAAGATCCGAATTGGGGTTTTTTCTAATTTCACCTTGTGAGAGGATCGCGTTGCTCCGACGACATTTATACAAAAGCTGAGGAGGTGAAAGAAGGAAAGAACGGCAGCAAAAATACAAAGAAATTTTCTGGGAATTTGGGAGAGGGGACTTCCAGTTTTTGGGATGGTGTGCTTTGTGATGTTGTTGCAGTTGCACGTGTCATGTTCTTGCCTCAGATGAGAAACGCCAATGATCTTCACTACTTTCTTCTTCTACTCTCATTCTTTTAATTTTTTTAATCTCAATTTTTCGTTTTTCACAAACTATAGTATTATTGAGATAAATTATTAATATTAATAAAATAAAAAATCGGTGAGAATCATACTTGCATCGGTGAGAATTATTAATATTAATAAATTATTAATATTAAAAATTGCTGTCAATACGGTAAAACTGTATTTCCCTTACTTTTCGTTTGATTAATTAATTTCTAATACGACAAGACAGAGAAGTGAAAGAAAAAAAAGTGTGAAATTCACTTATTATTGTTATCAAATCATCAATATGGCCATCTAATCATGTTATGTGCATGATAGCTCTCACAAACAAGCGGAACCATGCCTTTAAATTTCACCCCACCTCACAACGGTACTAGATATGGTCACAATTATTTTAGACCAACGATAGCCGTTTTATTACTTATTAAAAACGAAATAAACATCATCAATGGTACCAGATAAAGTTACATTTAACTAGTTACCTCATAATTAATGAGAAATTTGATCATGGACAAAAAGATCAATGCCTATGACGCGTCAATCTTGTACAGAAAAACAATCAAGTATATCATATGAACAGCGAGTGACATTCTTCCCACATTGCAGACTTTTAGATGGACAATGAAACTATTTACATTGTACAGTCATTCTTTATATTCAAGCACTATTGACGGGTGGGAGAAAATCGAACTTTGAACCTCAGGTATTGCGTGCTCTTCACCAATACGGCTACAAGTCCCTCTTTAAAAGCCCAAGGGCCCAGCACCTGAATCATCAGACGTTTGAATTAGTTTCTTGTCACTTCAACAGCCACATTACATCAATAAGAAGCAGGAAAACCATAGAAACCAAAAACCCTTGTTTGGAAGGCAAGGAACTACCTGTGGTTGGCATGGGCATTGGTGATGCTGCCCTTCTTTTTCTTCTTGGGATACTAGCCAGGTCTGGTGGTGGTGGTGGAGGCATTCTTGGGATATCCGGCAGTTTTGGCGGCATTCCTTTTGGGATGGGCTGTGTTTCCTTAATTTCGACAACAACAGCATCCGATGTCAGAAAAGTTTTGGCCACTGATGCTGCATTCTCCAAACAACATCTAACTACCTGTTCAAAAATAAGGAACCGTTTTCATGTTGAATAACCCTTTAAAATGCCACAGGATTGTAGCTTAGTTATGTCATGAAGTGTAGAAATTTTGTTCCAAAGTCATTGAGTGTTACAAAACCTTTGATGGATCCATGATCCCGGCTTTCATTAGGTCCTCATAGCAGTCTTTCGCAGCATTGTATCCGTACCCCATGTCATCGTTAGACAGAACCTGCAAAATTCAACAAGTCTCAGTAGAACAGTTTGATTCAAGATATCCAGCCATAAAGCATGACAAATGCACAAAATTTAAAATTACGTTTTAAGAAGAAAATGCATTTAACATGCAGAGACCTTCTCTACTACAACAGTTCCATTTGCACCTGCATTTTTAGCTATCAGTTTTACAGGATAACTTAGAGCTCTCTTGAAGATCTCCGCTCCAATCTGCGCAAACACAGATAAACGACCACTATGAAAACTTAGTAAAAACAGGTTGAACAGCATGAATTGAGCACGAAATGATTAAAAATGGAGTGGCAGGGAGGTACCTTCTGTTCTTCATTATCCAAAAGTTCTTTAATAGTATCCACCTTTTTAGAGAGCCTCAGAAGGCTACAGCCACCGCCGACTACCACACCTTCCTCAATAGCTGCCTATATTGTGATCCAGTTAGAAAACAACCATTATCGACTGGCATTCAACTTCTTACGAAAATAAGAACAGTGGGAAACTACCTTGGTTGCATTCAAAGCATCTTCAATTCTAAGTTGCTTATCTTTCAACTCAATTTGTGTTTGTGCTCCTACCTATGAATCAATTATCAGAACCAATATGTCATCTTGAAAGAAAGTCAGGCTCCCAGCATTCAGATTAAAGACGTCTAAGTGCATTAATCTTTTCATTACCTGCAGAATAGCAATTCCCCCTGATAATCTTGCTATTCTTTCATTTAATATTTTCTTTTGAAATTCTTCTTCAGTATTCTGAAAAAAAAGAAAAAAATTAGTTGTGTTGTATTTGACAGAGGAAATAATGATGTGTAGAGTTCCTTCTACACTTCAGCAACAAAGAAGAGTGCCAAGAGATGTCGGATGTACCTCAACAAGCTTTTGTATCTGTGAAACCCTCTTTTCTACAGCCTCCCGGGTGCTGCCATCGGTAACTATCAATGTAGAATCCTTTGTTATCACAACCTTAGTAGCAGTGCCCAAAACCTCCTTCCCAACATCATATAGGACAATCCCCATCTCATCTCTCACGACCGTTGCTGCAAAATACATGCAATGTGAAGAACTGTGCCGGAGCTCATTTAATATCTGAGTTTTGATGTTTAACCTACTACCTCCAGTCAAAATGGCAATGTCGTCTAAGTAATGGCTTTTGCGCTCGCCAAAGGCAGGAGCCTTAATAGCAGCTGCCTTCAGCGCACCCCTGAGTTTGTTTCTGATCACTGGAGTCAGAGCTTCCTGCTCAATGCCCTCTGCAACTATCACGACAGGATACTTTTCTTGTACTGCATTGTCCAATACTTTGAACAGCTCCTCTGGGTGTGTAATTTTCTTGTCAACCAAAAGTAACTGCAAACAAAGAATTCATGATGTCTAATTGCTTCATCGGAGAGCATGCCAGTCCATAAATAACGTGAACTTCTTACCTTACAGTCCTGAAACTCCACTATCATTTTTTTTCGGTCAGTGACAAAATAAGGCGATAAGTATCCACGATCGAACTGCATTCCTTCCACAATTTGTAGGTCGTTCTCTGTACTTTTCCCTGATTCAATGGTAACCACACCCTTCTTTCCTACTTGACAAAGAGCGTCATAAATCATATTCCCAACCGTATAATCATTGCCTGCACTAACTGCAGCAACATCTGCTAGCTCGTGATCTTCAATCTGCATAGCAATATATGTAGGATGGTAACTGAATTAACTAAAAAATATTTCTTCAAATGTTTTTGTACAGCCTAATACAATGTCTTCATTTTCGCTATACTTTTTTCATGATTTTGAATAATGCTTGGATCGATAGGGTTTTCAATCTTTCAATTAGAAGAGGGAAAACAAATCTGGTTACCTCTCTGGACATCAATTTGAGTTCTGAAACGAGGGCCACAGCGGTTTTTTCAATCCCACGAGCAATTTGAATGGGATTCATGCCAGCTGCAGTAACCTAGAAGAGAGTTTATGTACAATACAAAAACGTTGCCAAGGTTTAATTGAATGCCGACTTGCATTCCATTAAACAACATGTTTAATAGCGGTATTAAACATAGTATTTGGATACGATGCAGCTTAGCTCAGTTGTCACAGACATCTAAGAACAACCTAGCCTTTCTATAACAATGTAGGATCCTTAACCATCACAATAAGTACTTTCTTTCTTCTAGTCCAAGAAACAAAGCAATGGATGGCATCAGATTCGTACCTTCACACCTTCAGTAATTAAACCATGAGCAAGAACTACAGCTGTAGTGGAACCGTCTCCTGCGAGGTCATTTGTTTTCGCGCCAGCTTGCCTCACCAGTTTAACACCAACATTCTCCACGGCGTCCTCCAACTCAATCTTATGAAAGAACGGAAAATGAAGCCAGTTAAGAAGAGAGATACATACCTTCGCACTCGTATTAGTAACTCACGAAAAACTTAACACCGTATTCATTGTGCAGCAACAATTTCTATTCAGACTGTAGCTGTAAATGCAGGTGTAGTGAACTAGGAGCAAAATGTAAAGACAATGGAATTCAGATAAATCCGTGATTGATAAGCAGCTGATGAGGGAAATCATAATTTTGATGAAAGCTACTGTACATTTTGGTTCACTAACAAGAAAGCTCCTTTCTTGATGCAAATACTTGTGTTAAGTCTGATTAACTTTGATTACCAAGTGATTAGTCTCTAAAACCAACAAATGGCTAATGATAAAGCAAGGGATGACAAATGTGTGGGTTGTGCGTGCAATACCTGTTTGAGTACAGTTTCACCATCATTGACAATCTTGGGAGGTCCATATTTATTCTGCAGCACCACATTCCTTCCCTTTGGACCCAATGTCACTCCAACAAGCTCTGCCACCATGTCCACCCCTGCCTGCCACCACCACCACCAATTCAACCATTAAAATAACCCACTTCATATCAACCCAAACAAAGCCCCAATTCCGGAGAGAAATTACCTACGCTGTGTCGGTATCCCAAGCCAATTACGCACACTCACACTAGAAAGTTAAGACTTAAGACGCATGGTATGGCTTGAGAAACCGCTACAGTGACATTCTAGGTGTAGGTAAGTTTCCATCCGAAATTGGGGCACCAATTGAAGAGTGTTGTGACAGGTACCAGAAGCTTCTTTGTAGCTGAACCATCATGGTTAAAGATGAGGTCTTTGGGTATGCCTTTTGAGTTGGCAGCCGAAGGTGGAGAGAGCCTTTTGGGCAGTTTCTGAATGTTGGTGAAGGAAAAAGCAGAGATGGGAGTTGGAGAAAATGCCATGGTTCCCCAATTGAGCCTGGAATTACGAAAATATCATTAGAGTTTGGAATTTTGGAGATAACTTTCAACAGAGAGTTGATGAAGTTTTTGTTTGGAGGATAAGAGAAGACTAGAGAATAATTCTAACGGGAAAAATATGAAGAGGACAAAAAAAAAAAAAAAAAAAACAAAAACAAACAAACAAACTTAGAACTTATTGGGCTAGACTCAGTCGGCCCACAGTCAAGGTAAGCCCAAGCCCAGTGAGCCCACTCCCAACCCATTTCAACCCGTATCATGTTTTTCTTGTACAAATGATATTCGGAAATGAGAAATTCAAAAACAGAATTTTGGGTGTGGTAGGAGCTGTTAACGAGAGGAATAAAAGATCAAGGCCTTGCGCCTATGAGCCACCCCAATGTAATTAGATGACAGAGCACCATCATAAGGACAGAATAACGATTGTTAAAAGTGACCACTTGCCAATTTGGATCAATTATTGACGAAGAAGACGAGCGCTTAACCAGAAAGTACTTTCAACCACTCAAGCAAGTTGGCAAAATTGACAATTTTACGACACAAAGTCCTAGAGACAGGCCTACTCAGATGTTGACTCTAAGCCACGCTTTGGCCATCAACAAAAGCAGAAGTATATAAAGGGTTGTTAGACCTAGTGCTCGGTAAAGTTCTTTCTCAGTCGCTCAGGGCCAAGCGAAATGCTCGATATGTGTTTGCTAGCGGTCCCTAAACAAATGTCATTTTATCTCCACATGTCCCTAAACAAATGTCACTTCATTTAATGCTAGGGTGGTGGAGTACTTGAGAGACAAGACATTTTGGGCTCACAGGGTCAAGTAACCCTTATAGATGGCTAGACACACAAAAGAAGAGAAATATTACACTGTTGTATTGCGCATTTGTAATCACACATCAAATATATACATATCACTACAGTAAACGTAATATAGTTTTGAAAGTGAACCACTTAAACTTCATTATTTATCAATTTATCAATAGCTGATTAAACTAGTATTTGTTGACATTCCACTTTTGAACGTTAACGTAAACAGACACTCTGAACAATTTGAATTATAAGCTTCATTCTCGAACTCATGTCATGTCAATTTGAATAAATGAAAAACAAAAATATCACTTGATTAAATTACTGATTAGTGGGTGAAAAGAATCGAATCCAAATAAGGGAGTTGTCAGGTCAAAGCCATACAGTACTCAGTCAACGGGCCTCGATTGCATAATCTGTCTAAACAAGTAACAAAATGACGCACCATCTTTTATCTTTTTTAATTTTAATCATGATTTTGAAATGGGAATCATGTTTCCCGAAGAAGCTCTCTTATTTATGTCTATTGAATGCTTCATATAAGATACATCCACCATGTTTTTGCTAATAATAGTTTTCCATCAGTTTAGTCCTGCAATGTTCGCGGTAAGAAATTGCAAAATTAATATTAATTTTTTTAATATAAACCATGTTTATAATCTAAATTACACTAAGGAAAGAGAAAGTGTTCGAATTCTAAAAGAAATGGGATGGAAAAGAATGCTTTACTCATTAGGGTTATCTACCAATTGCTAAATAAAACCCTTAATCACTTTAAGGAAAATACTTGCATCCAGCTTAATATTCATGGATGTGGTGGATGCAAGTACTGATCATTTCTTATTTATTAAAAACATGACAATTAAGCGGGATAAATGATAACCACCCGCAATTTTTTTCTTATACACATTTATTAATTAAGTTTACATCCCCTTTTTTTGCTATTTCATTGATTAAAACTTTATTTTTTTAAATTTTTTTTATCAAGGTTCCTAGGTATTAATAAACATAATTAATTATTTCAATAATAAAATATTTGTTATTTCTAATTATATTCATTTAGTGTTAGAAATGTTACATTTGATATATTTATATCCTAAAATTTTTATCATATATTTTTATTTTTATTTTGTACCCATTTTTAATTTGCAACCTTTTTTTTTTTTTTTTTTATATTTGTATCAGTTTTCTTTTCACTTTTAATTTGTACCCATATATTAAATTCTTTTTGTGCCCATATTTTTTAAGTTTTATTTGTATTTGTACCCATATTTTTTTATTTATTTGTACCCATTTTTAATTTTACTAAATGTAACCATGCTAATTATATGTCTTTATTTTATTTTTTAAAATATGTCAATAGTTATTTTTAAAAATATGTTAATAATTATGTGGGTACATTATTTTCTTTGCTATAATTTTGTGAAGAACAATATTATTCTATTATTTATTTTGAAGTATTTATTATATTTTAAAATATTATTTGAATTTGTTTAAATTTCATAATTTGTGGGACATTAAACACATAAATGCATGAGTTAAATATCTTAAATAATGTTAAGGACCCCGATCAAAATATTTAAACAAATAAGGTTTCTGTCTAACAATTAAGTTGATTAGAGACCAAAATCAAAATGACCATTTTATATTATTAGATTGAATTAATTAAACGAAAACAACAAACAAAATTGAATTGAAGTGTGTAGACACAATGTGTGTGATTATAATTTCTTTTAATCGGAACTAAATAAATATTGTACACTAAAATAATATTTGGCCCCAAGGGGACAAAACTAGTGAGTAGTGAAGGAAATCACAAATTTGTATTTGCTTGGTCTGGGATCGATAGATTACAAACGTGGTCGACAGTTTTGTGACGTCCCTCCCGATAATCACATTATATATTACTAATTATGTTTTGAAGAACACCATTATCCGTATGATTATTAAATTACCAGCTCTGGTAATGTGGAAAGGCTCACTCATCACTGCACGCTGCTTAGGGACTTGTGGGGGTTTAGGCAGTAATCTTTGACCATTAGGATAATCACATTAGGTACAGGATTAAGCTCCAAGGGTTTAGTTTATGAATTAGGTGTCATGTAATGTAACTAATTCACTAATGTTATTGAACCCATATATATTTACTAATAATATATTTTAATTTGAAATCCATTATTCATCAAGATATTTATTATATCATGTGAATTAGTAAAATAATGTGACAATATGCTATTTTTACGAGATAAATTTTGATCAGAAATTTAATCACTTCATTCTAAAGACATCTCAACAAAATATGAGACTCTATCTCGGACTACTAATTTCAATGGTTTTCAAGTTAGACAACCTTATCAAAGCTTCTCTGTCTAGTTGTGTATAATGATTATTTGCAGGGGGTGACCAAGATGTCCCCAACATGAACAGGTGTCCATCACATGCATGCCAAGGCATGTGACTTGATCTTACACAAGTACACTTGCAGCTGCATGGTAAACAGTACAGCTAGCTCCCCGTCACCCAAACAAACTCACACTAAACAAATCAGATGGAGATAAAAAAGAAGAAACGCTTTTCAATGATGTCTTTAAATGGTGATTTTTCCAAGGAGGAAGAAGAAATTAAAGAGGCTCAGTATTGACCTGTACTAATTGGTAACGGCAACGTCTTGACTTTCTGCACTCTGATACAGTAGGCAGGCAGGCAGCAGTGCACAATAATATCTCGTTCATGGCAGCAGCTCACAAAATCATCACTCCATCATTGCCCCTTTACTCTCTGAAAATTTGAAAGTCAAAACCCAATTTAAATTTCTAGGGTTCGGTTGTTCTCCATAAATACTTACATATAAAGGAGGAAGCTTTTTTATTAACCTGTGCTGAAATTGTGAAGCTTTTGCGACCAAAACAATGGCGAATGCCCAGATTTTGTTCTTCCTTTTGGCCTTTTCTCTATTGTATATTTCAAGAGCAGAAGCCAGAGAAATCCCAGCTGCCTCCACGTTGCCTGTATCTGGTCGAAATGAATCATTATCATCTTCTGCTGGTGCTTCTCCTTCTTATATGGCCATCAGATCTTCATCACTTGTAAGTTAAGGATAGTGATTTACACATTTTCATTTTCTCCTTCTGCACTCTTTTCTTTCTTTCCATCTCTCGATTCTCCTTTGATTCAACAAAAAAGATAGAAAGAAAATAGTGTAGAGGAGAAAATGAGATAGAAGAAATCACTTCCCTAAGTTAATTACCCTTTTACTCTTTTTTTTCTCTCATGTTAATCTTAATCCTGGTGCATGTTGATTTCAATTAATTAAAATTTATGTTTTTGTTTTAATTTGTAGGAGGAAGGAAGCCTGGATGGTGAGGCTGATTGTAAGGGATTAAACAGTGAAGAGTGTTTGATGAGAAGGTCCATGGTTGCTCACACAGACTATATCTACACACAAGACATAAGTCCTACTGGACCATGATTTCATCCATCTGTTTTCCCTAGCTACTCTGTTAATTTAGTAAATTTTGCTACATCATGTAATCAAGTAAATTATAGGTTTTGTGTTTTGAGCTGATCAAATATGTTCTCACATTTCAATTAATGGCGACTTCAAGCTTGTTCAATTTAAAAACCAAATGAAATGACCGTTTGTGTTTGCCAAAGGGCCTTGTTAAAGAATGGGCTCTTTTCACTTGACACCACTAAACAGGCCTCTCGCTCAACTGTAGCTTAGATGGGATCCATATTGATAGCATATCAGCAATGTTATTAACAACATATCAATTATGTATATGTATGTGTTGTTAATGTTGTGATCGATATGTTATTGATATGAATCTCGCTCCAACTATATACAATTGAGCGGGATCTTGTTAAAGAGCCAAAGAAGCAGCTTCTAACAGTCGTTAAAAAGAATAGGTGTCAATGGAAGAACTACTTGTGTTAATTCTAGTATGGATGAAATTTATAGTTCAGGTGGTTAAGAAAATTTATTCTAGTCCCAATATCCTAGGTCTTGAATTCGAATATATTGCTTGCATAAAAGAAGGGCTCAATTTGAGAAATACTTTTAAATGATTTAAAGCATTTTTAGAGAAATATTTTTGGTTTTCAAGTGTTTATTCCACTAATATTGCACTTTAGTACCATAAAGATTGGTTCAAAAAACATTTTTCACCAAAAAACGCTTTCGGTCATCTAAAAATACTTGGCAAATGAGCCCTAAGTTATTACCAAAGAAAAAGTACTAAAGTGCAATATTAGTGGAGTAAATACACTTGGTTTTGTTTGGAACCGAAATTAGATAAAACCTCCCAAAAAAGGTGTTTAAACTAAGGTCATGCAATGCAGCTGGTCCAAATATGGTTAAACATCTGCCATAAATATAAGGATGACAATACTGATAACATATTCAACTTAAGTACTTGTTTGCATGTACAGATTAGGATAAGTTTGATTACATATGTAAGTGGAGTTCATTCCTCCTTTTTAAACAAAGCAATTTCTACACTAATAATCCTAAGTGCTCATGCAAAAATCACATTTAATAAATTGTTAGTGCTCTTGTTTTCTTGGCTATCACCTATTTATCTTTTTATTTGAGCAATATCTTAATCTGACAGATATTACGAAAGAAGAGATTCAAATTTAAGTGTAGAGAAGAAACAAACTGTTTTAGCCAATTTGATTACATCTAAGTCTGCAACTAATACCTTTTTTTAGGATAAATATATAAATAATCATGATTATTAGTTATTAGCTATAACTTATCATCATCCTAATTGTTTTATTTTATATGTAATGAAGCCTAACTTTAGGAGGGGAAAATATCATTTTTATCATTTGTGTACATGCATGTCTCTCATCAATGGGGTTTTCTCACTAATGTTAAACTCAAAGGTTTTAACTTTTTGATGTAGCTGTAGCACTGGAGACTGGCTGGACTCCATTTGTCGAGGGATTTTTCAGTGTATTAGGAATACGGTCCAGTATATTAAGTGTCATAATACAAGTGATTCGATACTTGAAAAAAAATATTCCAACGTCTTATATCATGACATTTAGTATATTGGATTCTATTACTAGCACTTTGAAAAATTTATTCGATTTGTCAACCTTAATTATTATCTCAGCACTTGATCTTTGGTTTTATCTCACTGTTTCTTCTACTCACTTCCATAGTTCCATATCTATGTGTGAAGGTCAAAAATCTCCACAGCAGATATTTGACAGAATGACCCATCCAAAAGATGACCACAAGAGGGGGTCTCTGCCGTTTCTTTCATCCATAAGAAAAGATGGTCCAACTCCTAGTAGGAATATGAGGTAGCCCTGTTGACGTTTAAGTTAGGGTTTTGTGGAGAGATTTGGTTTGACATATTTTTGTAGTCTTAATTGTGATTTATAAAAATTATATGATGAAAACATTGTCAAAGTCATCCAAAAATATAGACAAACGGAAGATTCTTAGATGTCACTAGTTGTATATATAAACTTATTTGTTTTCTTCTGCATCATCACGTGACATATTATTGTATACAACTGATACAAATGACGTTGAGCGAGACTAAGATGTAGGTCAAGTTGCTTATTAATACTAGGATTTGCATCATGACTAAATATATATGTATGGGTGCTTATTTTCTGACGATATCATGGAAATGTGATCACACATACTTTGAAGGGAGGGGCCTGGCTAGAATGTGAGGCATAACTTATGGTGGGACTTGGTAATGCTGCATTATATATGACAAATGCATGTGTGTGTGCTTCCAACAGTTCCAGAAGAAAAAGGTAAATCTACTCTTGAAGCAACCCCTGAAGCGTCGGTGTAATGTTAGGTATACCAATTTTCCAGATTAAAATTGTAAATTATGTGACGTGTCACCAATAAGAAATAAACACACGTTAATCAACATTTAGTAATAATCCAATTATCAATAATCACGTCATATTCACCAATTAAAAATAAACATATTATTCAACACTTAAGTAATAATCCAATTATCAACAATCATATTATATAGGTACAAAATATGATTTAAATAGATAATTTATCCACTGTTACCCTCCGCGTCGGCTTTCTTGGTAGGACCTTCGAATTCGTTCACGAAAGCAAAGATGGAAGCTTGGTTTGGCTGAAAAAAGCCAGACAACAGAGATAGGTCACAATAAAAAGTTAAAAACAAAAACATTACTGAGAGGGGTGTAATTTTGCTAGCTAGTGGATAGACCTTTTCAAATGTTTAGTTTTCGCATAGTAGTCATGCATTTTTGTATGATGAGCCACCACTTGCACCACCACCACCTCCACCATTTCTTGTCTTTCTCCTGTTCCCGCTGCTAGTCTCCGACTCACTCAGATTGTTCCCACAAAGTTACTGACTGTTCTGCCCGAATTGATCCTTGTACGCTTTTTTTCCCGAGTTTAGTACATTGGATAGTATCTATTTTTCGCTTATAGTGGTGATGGGAGATTTTCAATTTTGTAGATTAGTAAGGACCAACTAGTAACCCTTTTGTTCTGATCTTTCTAAATCTGCAATGTCTTGTGTATTTCATTTTTCATGTGGTTGGTGGGGTTCTCAGTTGTCAAACTAGGAAAAAAAAAAAAAAAAAAAACTAATGAAAAGTGTTAGAAAATTTTGAATTTTAACGATAAGAACAAAATAAATGATAAAGTGAATAGTACTAGAATTGACTTTTTAGTGTAAAAATATGGTTTTTCGTTAAAGTGAACAGTACCAGGAGCTTTTCGTTAAAATATCAAAAAAAAAAAAAAAGATAAAGTGATGATATGAATGATTCAGTGTTTGATAATTCTTTGATGGATTTAACTTCACTGTTGAAAGAATCAGCAACCCCTCATGTTGAGAGCTTATTACATCATAACATTTGTCCAAATTGTGATAAAAAAATCACAACTTAGACACATGTCCAGCCGTGATTGGCTCTCAGCAGAAGGGGTTGTTGATTCTTCAGCAACCAACTTCTTTGGTGGGCTACAAAGAAAAATCATTTCAATAATTATGACCTGCAAGTACGTTTTACAGATGTGTACGCGGCGAGAAGCGCAAACTCTTGCTTGTAACCAGCGATATATAATACATCCTCTTCTCTCTATCTCTCTCGTCAAGTTCGCGTGCATCGACTTTAATACGATAAAGACTCTCTATTAGCCAAGTTGAGATAGGATGGTGGCAAAGTGCTTTGAAGGATAAAAAACACTGAAAGCATTTAGAGTAAACAAAAGGACATAAAGTAGGCTAAGTTACAATGGCAGGAGAACAGTGATCCTCATCTATCTTAATGGAGCAAATCGGCCGATGCAGCGATGGATTGGTTCGACGACTCGGCTCTGAGATGAGCCGTGTTGCAGGGCACCTCTCCCTCCAGCTCTCTGAAGGTAGAAGCATTTATATTGTAAGGGCTGCCAATCTGCAGGTTTGTGAGCATTTGGCGAAGGTCACAAGCTTCTTCCTTGAGCCTAGCATTCTCCTCCACAACCCTGTCGTGGGACTCCGAAAGGTTGTTCAACCTGTCTATCAGGCTGTGGTTCTCATTCCTCAGCCGGACCACCTGCGACCAGAGCTCGTCGAGGTGCTTCTGTTTCCTCATTCTCGATCTACGGGCTGATTCTCTGTTGGATATCATTCTCCTGTGCTTCCTCTCGTCGATGACTCTGAGATGGTGATGTTCTTCGGCGTCATCAGAGGTACTGGAGTTGTTGCTGAGGCTGGAGGATTGTTGAGTGAAGTCATGGCCTATAGGAGGAGGGATTTGATGGGATAAGTTGTTGAACAAAGTGTTGAAATGGAGGGAGGGAATTTGGTTCTGCGTGAAGGCAAAGTCAGAGGGATTTGGAAGTGGGATTTCAGGTTCAAAGTAGTGGAGTCCTGAAATGATCTCACCTGGAAGCATGGTTCTCAAAGCTCGGAGTTATTTTGCTTAAGGTTTCTTTGGACTTGCAGTTGAAGGGGCTGTGACCTGTGCTTTGGAGGGCAAGGCAGGGGATGACAGCATGAAGGTTGGGAGGGGTTTTATAGAGGGAAGGGAAGTGGGCCAGGTTTAGCAACAAATAAAAGAGCAACAGTTTCAGGGGCTTACATAAGCAAGCGTGGACAATTATTGAAACGGGACAGGAAAATGTGTCTAATGTATGTGGAGGAAGAGATATATATGCATCTTAACATGGATCATATTTCACCATGCTTATTGGTGGTGGTATTAGAAGACAATGTTACTGTGAATTAATAATTCGAGCGTAACTGAGGGAGGGAGATTCAAGTAAGCAGTCGGATATATAAAAAGAGAGATTCGAATCAAGATGTTTATGTGTTCAGAAATACTAATGAGATTCTTTCAAAGTGAGAACTTTATATGAATTCTTTGCCATCTCATAATTTTAGCATAATATTTTATAATATTGTCACATGAATTGATGTTTAATTGTGATCGGTAACAGAAAGTTTATAAAAAAATTTCACTTTAAGAGTCTCCTTAACATTTCTCGTATATGTTTATATACATGAGATTCATGTGCATGAGCATGCGTTTGTAGATTTGGATAATGATTTGGCATCATATATATATATATATATATATATGATATTTATTAGAAGAGAAAAAAAGTTTATGATGTGGGGGAGTAATAATTATGGCGTGGAATGTTTGGAAGAGGAGGAAAAACCTTTGAGAAATGGGGTTGAAGTCAATTTAATTAGTCACTAACATTTTATGTGATGACGCAATGAAGGTTAGTTTAAAAGGTAAATGACTAAAATTAAACTCAGTTTGTGATGACTAAATTAATTTGTGTGTTTTATTTGTTCAATTTGGATGACTCACTGAGCACTTCAACCTTTGGATTGAAGACCCCATCAACGTGAATTATTACTAAATTATCTAAAATTGTTCGCATCAAATACCTAAATATCCTCCCATCCATTTTCTTTAAATATTAGATTACTATTGAGTTTGTAAGTGAGATGTCTTAAGTTCAATTTTCGTCAAATACGAATTTGAACCACATTATTGCTAGCCCATTGTGAGGCTAATCTCACAATTTCTCTTTTAGTGTAAATAATATCGATTGTTCGAAAAAAAAAAAAAAAAACCTGGCCAAGAGCACATCTTTTGCAGATTCTTGAGTGAGCTTTGGCAACATAGTACTGAATAGTGCTTGGCTTTTCAACCCTCTTTCCTTTGTTTATGTTATTTTCATGTTATGGCAAACTTTTATGCTCTTGCATAATGATTTTCTTCTCATATCGTATGAAAATGTGACATCTCTGCAGACATAAACACTTTTAATCACTTAAACCAAGCAGGATTATTAACTAAACAAATTTCCATAACCAAAAGCTGGTGCTCTTGGATAAAAGTATAACGAAAAACAGAGTCACATTAATTCTACTTAGGTCAAACTTTTTGTTTCTTAAGCAAGAAGTGCAGACTTTATGGTGATTGGAAGGGAACTAAATGGCACTTAACCAAAGAGGGCACTTGTGCTGTATAGACAACTATTGATATTTTATAATTCATATACACCTGCTGTGAATTTTTGATAGGATACAAAACCACTTATATGATCTAACTTCCACCACATGTTATATATGATTTGAAGGTTCAGTGTTCCTCTTCCAACCAAGTTCACAAGTTCATCATTATTCTTTCATGACGTATCAAGTAATGCCATTTCAAGAGAGGCCAGTACCACGGTTAATACGCCAAATGCTATAAGATATAAGTTTTTTGATACTTAAAAATATATTTTAACAATTTACATTATGATACTTAATGCACTATTTCTTGACAAATTTATCCTTCCTCACCTACTTGTCAATTTTTTTTTTATAGAGAAGATGAATGCCAAAAGAAGATTAGATCAATTAAAAAAGTGGTGTTGCCAAATCTCAGAGCCAGACAGCAACTTGCAGACAAATCTTCTGAATGATTTGCATTTAAAAACAGAGTTCAGCTCCCAGTGATCCTATCCTTACCTTTATTAATCACAATTATTTAACTATGCATGGTTTAGGTGCTTCCCCACTACATCAAACTTCCATTCTGCTTCTAAATTCCAAAGCTAATTGGATAAGACCATCAAGTGTGATTAAGGAACGTTCCAATAAAACTGTCTGCTAAACGTGAACCTAACCTCGTGTTCTAACTTTTCATTAGGAAGATGGAAATAGCACAATCCATTGTGTGTAGATTCAAAACTTCGTACAATTAGTGGTAATGACATTAGTTTGAAATGCTTTTCAAGATGAGCAATATTTGCTTTTGCATATCTTCATGTGGCCTCACCAAGTTTTTTATCTGACCACCCAATAAGATGTTATATCGCGATTTACTTTCCATCTAATTGAACTTCTACTAACAAACATAATGATACGATGTAATTGAAATATCAAGAACATAAATAATATGTTGATAATCAATAATATGTTTATAGATTTGTTGATATTAAGTAGTCAAACATTATACGTGATCATGCATCACGATCAAAAATTCTTTCGCTAATAAGAAGTGACACTGCGATACCCTAGCAAAAATGTTAATGAACAAAGACAAAAGAATCACCTAGAATGTACCAAATAATTTCCCATAAATAGGCCCTATGTATAGCTCCTATCCATGACCAAACATACTCTTTTTTTTTTTTATCACAAGTCACAACCTCATGATAAATCAAAATATAAATCCCACAGACAACAAATACAATTTGAAAACTTCGGGTCCTACCCATTAAAAGAAGACAACAAAAGAATAAAGAGAGAAAGCAAAAGACATGATTCACATGAACATTCATCCATGGCTGCTACAATGGTTTTTCTTACTTTTTTTTTTCCAAAGTTTTTGTGTTTTTGCCTAGTCTATATCTACACATGCAGTAACCAATAGGAGCTATGGTTTTGTCATGGCTGACGGATAGGTATATATAGATAAAATATGCAGACACAGAAGAGAGAGGGAGCACCACAAAAGTGAGCAAAGTGTTGCCTACAGAGAGGGGACTGGATTTAACAGCTGCCTATTTCTGGTGCCAAAAATTACATCATCTGGGAATTTAGAGGGCAACCAAGGTGAAACAATATGATTATCGTGCACAGTGGGGTCTAATTTGTTTATTTTTTTTCTGCAACCTCTCTCGCGTGGGAGAACGGTGGACCAACCCACTAGGGCCACTCTCGGCCATTTGCTTGGCCCGTCAACTCAACAAGCCCGAGCAAAGTATGAAGCCACCAACCCACCTCTCTCTCTCTCTCTCTCTCTCTCTCTCTCTCTCTCTCTCTCTCGTACGCACACACAAAGCTAATTAACATGGAAGATGATTCTTTCTCCTCCAAATCTCTCTCATTTTTATTTTTCTCTTATTTAAACGGTTATTAAGCTACATCTACATCTTATATTGATTTTTTATAAAGACAAAAAACAAAATGTGAGAGGAGAGAAGGGAAAAAGATGGAAATAGGAAGATAGAGAATTCTACTCCAATTAATATTGGACTGATCATGGGACATGATGAGAATCCTTTTTGAGGCATTATACATATGGCATATGTCTTGTTAGTTGTTACCTTCCCTTTTAGTTTCTTCTTGAACTTATGATTCCCAATTAGTTGATTTTTTAAAAGATATAATCTTTAAAAGTTACCTAAAAAGATAAAAAAAATATTCTTCATTGGATCAAATTGCATAATAAGAACGAAATGGAAGAAGATAAAGAACAATACCAATTAAGAAGATTACTAACTTTCCTCAGTTAGAATATAAAATAAAGATCTTAAACTCTACTTCACATTAAGGATAACAGATCGATGTTTCTCTATATATATACTCGTAACATTAAATAGGACTTACCATAAGATGATTGCATGCAGTCCTAATGCAATCCTAAGCACGATTGCATGCAGTTCGATGTTCAACAAAATGCCTTAAAAGGCCGACATAGAGTGGGAAGCCAAGGGAAATTGCACAAGATGATTTACTTGTTTCATCTTGTTTTCGAGAAGAAAAGTTCTTGAATCTGCCACGTGTTGTGTGGAGAGATTTTTCAATGTGCTTGGAGCACGGGCTCATATACATACATTACATGTCGTTATATAATTAGAGGGGCATTTGAAAAAAAATTTCCTCCAATTATATAATGACATGTGGTGTACAACCTTGTGTTCCGGGCACATTGAAAAGTCTATACTATGTGAACCTTTTTCTACTTGGTCCCTTTAAAGAGATTTGCTAATGGGACTTCTTCAAAAGTGTGACTCTTCATAGACTCCCTGTCACCTCATGTTTTTTGCACAATGTTTTATAATGTTAAGACGAGAATTGACGTCAAACTGTGAGATGACAAAAAGTTAATGGAGAGCCCTACTTTTGAGAGAGTCCCTTAACATTCCGCCCCTTATAATAGTGTGGATTCGAGAAGGACATTGTAGATTATTATTATTATTTAATAAAATTGGTATTATTAAGAGAAGGGGAAATGGTTTGAAAATGTTACAATAAATTGGGGAGGAGAAATAATTCGAAACTATTACAATAATTTAAAGGGTGAAAAAGTTTCAAACCTATGGATGCATGAGTACAAACTCAACACCTTATCCACTAAGATTTGAACTAAATTGTAGAAAATTATTACCATGTTTTGTACACTACAATAATTGTTCATAAACTTGAAAAACGAAGACGTTTTGGTCAATATTTTTTTATAGAAAACTTCATTTTAATCTTTGGCAAAGATGACTTTTAGATTAAACCCATGAGTAAGATCAAAATCTAATTTTAGTCCCTTTATACATTAATAACCTCATTTATTAATTATATTTTATTTTATTTATATTTTTCTTCCTAATTTTTAATGTATTAATTTTATTTCATTATAATTTTGTCACATCCCGGCTCGGGCGGGACCACTTCCCGGGACCAACTCCACCATAGCACGATATTGTCCGCTTTGAGCCCCCAGCACACCCTCACAGTTTTGTTTTTGGGAACTCACATGAGAACTTCCCGATGGGTCACCCATCCTGGGAATGCTCTCGCGCGCTACTCGCTTAACTTCGGAGTTCCCATGGAACCCGAAGCCAATGAGCTCTCAAAAGGTCTCGTGCTAGGTAGGGATGAGAATATACATATAAGGATCACTCATCTGGACAATGTGGGATGTCACAATCAACCCTCCTTAGGGGCCCGACGTCCTCGTCGGCACACCACAAACATGGTTAGGCTCTGATACCAAATTGTCACATCCCCGCCTGGGCAGGACCATTTCCTGGGGCCGACTCCACCGTAGCACAATATTGTCCGTTTTGGGCCCCCAGCACATCCTCACGGTTTTGTTTTTGGGAACTCACGCGAGAACTTTCCGATGGGTCACCCATCCTAGGAATGCTCTTGCACGCTACTCGTTTAACTTCGGAGTTCCTATGAAATCCGAAGCCAGTGAGCTCCTAAAAGACCTCGTGCTAGGTAGGGATGAGAATATACATATAAGGATCACTCCCCTCGGCGATGTGGGATGTCACAAATTTTCATTTTCATTTCATTGTTGTAAATATTTAGATAAATTAATTTTTGTTATACAATATATTTCGATGTACTTTGTCTTCTTCATTTGTGTGCATTAAATTCATTATAATACATTTTGGTACATACATTTAGGTACACACATTTCCATACATACAGTTCGATACAAACATTTAGGTACATTAATTCAACATAATACATTTTGGTACTAATATTTCAGTGCATACATTTTGGTACACACATTTAGGTACATTAATTTAATATAATACATTTCGGTGCATATATTTCGGTACATACATTTCGATACTAACATTTAAATACATTAATTCAATATAATACATTTAGATACATTAATTGAGTCTTTTAAGTTTGAAGAATGTTAAATAAAATTAATAAATTAAAAAACTCTTTTTTGGTCAAAAAATAAATTAAATTTTGTATATTAATAATTTAAATATTTAATGGGAGATATTAAATAGAATGCACATTAATTGTTTTGAATTAATGACACATCAAATGATTATAATCAATATGTAATCTAACCTCAGATTTATTTTAAATTTCAATATTCTTAAATGATTAAAGTTAAAAAAAATAAAAAAAAGCCCTATTTTCTATCCAAAACATGTAAGAGAGAGTACTCACCACTCAGTACTTATTGGATCTTCTTCTTCCAATGTCATTGCCTGCCATGAAGCTCTTGGAATATCCATGAGACCACTGCAAATGAACATCGATATTTTTATATTTTCATGCATTTTTAGGGTTTTCCCTTCACAAATATACAGTCATTCAAATTTAATTAATTTCTCAGAACCAAGATTCTAAAAGACGTTAGGTGTTAGTCGGGCGTCAGGATGGGACCTAACGCCTAGGCGGAGTCTAAGCGGGCGCCTAGGCAAACTAGGCAGATTTAAGTAAATCTATTATATTTCGTGTAAATAAGTATTTGTTTATATTTAAAATGTATATAATTTTATCAAAAACTACAAAATAGAATTACATATATATTATGAAGTATTGAAACATAATGAAAACATGGGGAACAAGCGTATAATGTGTGTTCATTTAAGTATTCAACAAGTCTGTTACAATTTATTGAAAATAATGGGTGGGTGCCTAGGCGGGCGCCTCAACAGGTCTAGGCGCCCTTTCTTAATTTTCAAATGCCCAGGTATTAATTGGGATGGTGACCAATAGCCTAGCGCCCAGGCATGACCTAGGGGGCGCTAAGCGGAGATTTTTAGAACAGTGCTCAGAACCGACACTTGTACCATAGTTGCACTGTCTCCACTTTCCACTTCCTCCCACTCAAGCAACTTCAACTTTTCTTTCTTCCTCCCTCAAATGCCCTACATGAAGTCATCACCATTCACACTCTGTAGTGATTGGTTCATATAGGATAAGCTCATCACCAATTTTCTCTTCTTGCTAGATTATATCTAATTAATATATGATTCCATTATTTTATTCCATAATATATAATCTAATTAGCAGCTTGCTAGGCTAGATATGTTGTTCAATATATATTCTCCAAATCTTTTCTTGTGGCGTTGTTGTTTATGGAGTATCATTTGTCGTGTATTATTTATGGTGGAAAATGGACCCATATTATTCTAAAATATTCCTAACATCCATGCGTGATTGTCTGTGTGCGCTTAATTAAGCAACTTAATTAAGGTCATAATCCACTTACAATGTGGAAACCAAAAGTTGTTTAGGTGCGATTTTTCAGTGACGGGAATACGGTCCATACAACAAGTGTCATAATACATGTGGTTGGATACTTAAAAAAATGAGAAAATTTGATATAACTCTATTTTTAAGAGTCTCTAAGCATAGAGGTATTTCAACCTCTCCCTGACCACCATCGTGTATTTCACCAACACCAGGAATCGAAACCAGGATGGCAATGTGAAATATGGGTATAGAATTCATCCCAACCACTGGGCCATCCCGTGGTGGTTTACCCTTAACTAATTTTTTTAGTGCAACGCTATATTATAGACTAAAGAGAGGGAGAGTTCGGCTAAACCACACAATGACAATCTAATTTGGTATTGAATTCGCCATCTACGAGATTCGAACCTAAGATCTCTTGTCATCCACGAGATTCGAATCTAAAACCTCTCACTTACACGTGAAGAAAAATATCACAATACCGTAGTACCAATCTTTACCCTTAATTGCTTGAATATTATGATTTTGGCTTCCTAAAATTTAGCTTGCAGTTTTTGTGTATTTTATCTACTCCTTAATTCCAGGTTGACTTTTCTAGAATTTAGCATTCAGAACCGAACGTCCTTCAAATTTCTGATCTTCCAAACTTTCTACATACCTAAGACTAACCACTGCATAATCTCTTCCCTTCTTTCATGTTCTGCAAATAAACAAGCCATGAAATCAGCAACTAATAAACAACTAACAACGCTATTTTATACCTTCGTACTTAAGCCAATACACCCCCACCCCAGCAAACCCAATGGACCCAGTAAGCATAAATAATACATGTTGACAACGGAGATTAATTCAATTTGAACATAAATTACCTGTACAGAACCCCGTTACCTCATTCACCCTTATTCAAATTATGATGGCTAAAAACTCAATTGACTCTGGTTCAAACATATTTAACCCGAAACAGATGCAATCGTAATTAACTTTCATATAAAAAATCCATCCCAAATCAACTGTTCGTTCAATTTGTTTTCATTGTGTGCAGGGATAAAAAAGATTTGTTATTCAAACCATAGGGAGTCGATGGCGATTGATGTAATTCGATTTAAATAAGTCATACACACTTTAATTGTTGACGTGGGTGTCGTACTAGTGATGGATTAAGGTTCTCTCTCATCCTCTTCTCATCTTCTTCCAACATTTCCTTTTTCATTCTCTTATTTTGTCATTCTTTTGTTATAAAAAATTAATATAAGATGTTGACATGGCTTAACCCTGACCGTTCAAATAGGAAGGGAGGGAAGGGAAGGACAAAAAAAAAAAAAAAAGAGAGTCCTACTCCTTCTATTCCAAACAGATGTATAAAATTGGACCCGTATTAAAAAACTTTAAAATAAAATTTCTAACCACTTGTATTATAACAATTGGAGTACTAGACCATATTTCTGACACATTGAAAAATTTCCTTGTGTTTTAGAACCAAGGGTTTTTGTGTAATTATCAGTTTTATAAAGGTCATAATAGTGCCAAGTGTCGTGCCATATGAATTTCAATGTGAAATAAGTTTTTTTTTTTTCTTTTCTTTTTTTGTGTGAGAGAAAATTCATTGAGTTTGATTCTCCGGTTTGAAAAAGGTGTTTTAGTGACACCACCATCATTACTTTAAAAAAATACGATGTTATGATATTTTGTGAATCCAATTCCTTCCAATGTAGCAAAAAGAATTATGGAATCACTTGAAAATAAGCTTTCACTGTACGAATTATTTTCATTGTATGAGTTTTGGACGTCCGTGGAGAAGTCACACTACTAGAAATTTGAATATAGGCCACTTATTTTGGGGCCACGTCCTGCTCACGAAACAGTGGCGTTTTTGGGCAATAGCCAGAATGCTGTAACATGTATCTGTGTCCATTTGTAAGCCACGGTTATATCGTGGCCAATGTCTATTTCTCTAAACTAATTATGTAGTAAACACGGGTTTATAACATTAGGCTTGATTCCATGAACAAATACACCCCAGAATTTTGAGTACCGTCCTAGTACAATCCTGAAGTCACATGCAGTATTACTGTTGCCAAATTTGCAACCAAAAGACGTGGCACAGTGATCCACTCAATCCCCTTTGGTATATTTACCAATCATGAAGGTCCAAATCTTGGGTGCAACTTAGCCTAAGCTAGCCAATTAATTCTCGAATATTGACATTTGATTGGTTTCTCCCTAGCTAGCTAAAGGCCCCAAGTTCCTTTCAACTTAACCATGATTATATGGAGATTAACATGTTGATCTAAGCAAATCATCTATAGAACATGGCTTTTTAGCTAAAATGGTTCTTGAGATTTGCATAACACATCACTTTGGTCTCTGAGATTGAAAATCAATAGAAATGGTCCATGAGATAGTCCACCATCTATTATTTTGGTCATTCCATTAAAAACTCCATTAAGTGTCCCAGAGCTCTTAGCCAAAAGTTTAGGCAATTTTCAAAACTTCGTAACTCAATCGTTTTTTAACCAAAATCGACCCATAATATATCAAAATGAAGATAGGAAAGTGTAGAACAAGATTATACATATTTGGAAGCCCAATGATTGCCGGAGATGGCTGGAAAATAACCTAAAAGTGACTGGTCCGCAGGAAGACTGGAAAACTCGCCGGAAACTGGGTAAACTTTAAACGTTCATAATTTCTTCAATACTCAACGAAATTGAATGATTCAAAAACAAAAATCATACTTATCAACAAGAAGAAGAGAATGATACCTTTCTCGATGGCTAAATAACCGTGGTTTAGCTGGAAAACGGATTGAAAGTGGCTGTCTTGGTCTCAAGTTAGCCACTTTCGAGCCTTTGTTCAGCCAAACCACAGTGAATTATCTATCTAAAAAGGTACCATTCTCTTCATCTCATTGAGAAGTATGATTTTCGTTTTTGAATCACTTGATTTCATTGAGTATTGAAGAAATTATGAACGTTTAAAGTTTACCCAGTTTTCGGCGAGTTTTCCAGTTTTCTTGCAGATCAGTCACGTTTCAGACTATTTTTCGGTCATCTATGTCAACCATTGGACTTTCAAATAGTTATAATCTTATTCTACACTTTCCTATCGTCATTTTGATATATTATGGGTTGAATTTGGTTAAAAAACGATTGAGTTATGAAGCCTTGAAAATTGTCCAAACTTCTGGCCAAGAGCTCCGAAACAAGTAACGGAGTTTTTAACTAAATGACCAAAATAATGGATGGTGGACAATCTCATGGACCATTTCTATTGATTTTCAATCTCAGGAATCAAAGTTATGTATTATGCAAATCTCAGGGATCATTTTGACTAAAAAGTCATACAACATTGATAAATCAATTTGAATTCTTAATTATAAGAATGATTAAGAGGATTCTCTAAGCATCGAGAGCCACAATCATGTTTTCCTTGATCCACCAAAAACTGGCAGCTAATTTACTAATGACAGCAAATGCACCTGCATTATGTAGAAAATGCGCAATTAACTGTTGTTTGTGATCTTAGATCGTCATCTTTGAACCTAACTCCACAAAAAGTGCATGCGTAAGCTTGTCAACTTGAAAGCTGGGTGTCTCCATTACCTAGATTAATTGCCCCACTTAATTTCATGTGGATAAAAGCCACCGATTGTGTTAATTAATTACCCATAGTTAATACGACAACAATTTGGTACTTAGAGTGATTAAAATTGTACCATTACACTAGAAATAAGCAGAGATGTGAAAAAGGAGAACATAAGCATGCAGAGGAAGAATATAATTATGGTAAATTATGAGATAAGGAAGTGATTTATGCACACTTATAATATTCTTTCTCTATACACTTATTTTTTTGCATACACACCTTTGTTTATTTATAACATTTAGATTGAAATTAAAAGAAAAATTAATAGACAAAAAAATAAAATACAAAAATCATGTCGACATATATTAAAAACTAAAAATCACTTTGAGAATATAAAATATGAACTACTGTTTTTAGCATATCTAGAAAAGTATCATTTGAGAAGAAAGTGGTATGTATTCATAAGGCAAACAAAAGCCACTTATTAAAGGCAAGGCTTTTAAAAAGGTCTTGAGTGGAATGAGTGTCTCTTTGACCGCATCGAGGGACACTCTTGAGGCCCTATTATTGTCTTCTCCAATTTTAGTTTTGGAATGAGACCTCTCCATCTTTCACTATTTGCGACGCCTGACCCATGAGCATGGAACAATTTATAGCCACGATTTCAGATTTGTTTATGATTCTAGCCAACAGCTTTTTTAATTTTTTAACTTTCTAGTCACTAATGTTAATAGTAGTACCACATGGCTCATCTTCATCATTGGAAACTATAAGTTTGGGGTACTCTTCTCACAGAGTCAATGTACCTAAACTCTGCAAAACCTTGGAATTCCAACTAATTTCCTTTTGTTTTTTTAACTAACAATATGATATTCACAAAGCTATATTTACAACATGAACACTCACATGTAACAATCCCTGTTTGGCAGATCGGATAAAGGATCAGATAGGATTAGTTATACGGACTCAGGTGTTTGGCGTTTACTCGTACTAAATAAGCGCCAGATTAATTTAACCGGTCGAATAGGATAACACGGTATACACCCGCTTAATAAAACCAACCAAAACGCCTGGATTATTTAGTCGGGGAAGAAGAATATGGGAGAGAAAGGGAGGGAGTTTGGGGGGTGTGGCGGAGAGAGCTGGGGAACAATTATTTGGGATTCTTCTGCAGTCGGGGAAGAAGAAGGGAGAGAGGGAGGGTGTTTGGGGGGTGCGGAGAGATCTGGGAACAAAAAAATAATTTCACTTTTTAAATTTTTTTTTTTTTTAAGTTTGATTCCTCCTATCTAGTATAATACCAAACATAATATAAATAATACGGTCACTAGTCCGATACTGCACCAAACACCTGACTAATTTAGTTAGTACTATTCGGTGGCTATTTATCCTATCCGACAGAAATAATCAGTACAGTCCGAGCTGCCAAACGAGGCCTTATATATTAGCCTTATATATTAGACTCACCACAACGAGAATGAAAGAAATTAAAGTTTCATCATAAACCAATTGACGATATAGGTAATGATGACTCAATCTCTTATAAACCGTTGCATGGTTTTTCATTTTTCAATGTTTTACTCTTTATACTTTCATATCCTCACAAATAGTTCTTCACAAAACGATTTTTATAACATGTAATTAACAATTTATTTCGGATCCATTAACTTTAGGTGCTAGTGCTAGTCCATTAATAACCCTTTTGTTCAAGAAAAGAAAAGACTGATGATGATGTATTGTATGGAAAGTTGAGAAGTCAGGCCAACAATAATAACAAGACAGCAAAGAGATCAAAATTAATAATATTATTAATTCAACCAGTGATGGACTCATGGAAATGGCGATGGAAGTTTCTCTAGAGCTGGAAACGAGTGGCTCAGCTTAGTTGAGTAACCTTGTACTAGTTAATTAGCAGTTAGGTTTGGAAAACTTATAAATATTAGTTGGTAGTTCCCACCAAAAGGAAAATAAGATTGGTCAGTAGTCCTAGAAATGATTAGAACGACACTGGAGAGAGAGGATTTAAATTTTGAACACACAACTTCTTCTGCATTCGGTTGCAAGAGTAAACGTTTTTAAACACTCGCGAGTGGCAACTTTCAAGTCCCTTTCATTGGTTAAAAGATTTCAGGAGAATGCCATGGATGGATACAAACTAGTTGCCAATTAAGGATTGAAAACTGAATAAATTAAAATTCTCAAAAAGTTTAACCCTACTGTACATGCAGATCACAGCTAATTAATACATAATTAAGCAGCTAGCTAGCACAATCCTATTGTATCTTATTAATCCATCTGACATAATTGTTGATCTGTTAGGCTATGCCCATATGGCTATTACTGACATGCCTCCTGCCCCAAAAAGAACTGCAATATAAGACAACATTTGGAGCTTCACATTTGCTTGCAATGTAGTCCCCATGAAATCAGCTGCTAGGAGATCCACCAGCGCCATATAGTTGAGCAGCCCTGCAGATGCAGCATTTAGCAACCCGACCAGAATCAGAGCCGTCGGACTGTCGTCACTGTATATATGTGACAGTGCAATTCCTAGTGCTATCTATTGGAAGTTGTCTAATGGACTTTAGGGTTTCTGGTTGTATGCATGGCTGAGTTCGGTTTCTTAGTGTCAAGTTGTCAACTCCCTTAATTCATGGAATTGGTATTTAGCTTCCCAAAGTGTTTTGTAAGGATCTCAAGGATGGGTTGTCATCCTCACTTTAGCTAAGTCATGGGCTAAAGTGATGGTCTTAACCCTACTCTCTTGTCTTCCCATACCTTGTCTTGTCCCTTACCTCTTAGGACTTCCTTCTTACTTGTAGGAGCTTCTTTCCTTAATTAAGTCTTTTGTTTTTTTCACAGGTCAAGTGCTGGTTCTTAGGGATTGTGTTTGCTCCCCTCTTGCAGCTTCTCCTTGTGATTCTCTATAAGTGTGATCTCTCTCTCTTGTAACACTTACAATCGATATACAATTCAATCTTTGAAAAGCAACACTATCCCAAATGGTGTCGTGGCTGAGAAGAAGAACACCATTGTTGCTTTCATCTTCATACCATATTCAGCCTGCAAGCCACATTAATTTGAAGCATGTTTTAGGATTAATTATACAATTTATACTTTAGTTGGCTACTTAAAGATGAGTAGGAACTCCTACTCAAAATTTCTCAAAATTGTTCGTTGTGTATTTATAGAACTTTGTATTTATAATTAAAACCGTTCATATTATAAATCATCCTATAACGATCGTCTCTGCAAGAAATCAAATTAAAACTAAGGTCGTTTAGTCATTAAACTGTTTAAAAAACCAATGAACGGTATTGGTAAAAATATTACAAACTGTCTATGTTGCTATAATAGATTAACTAAATAACCTTAGTTTAAATTTATTTTTTGCAGAAATGGTAATGGTCTTTACAGTGTAATTCATAGTATGAACGGTTCTGATCATAAACACAAAACTCTGTGATTAAAACACTAAGAATTTTGAGTATGAATTCCTATTCATCTTTGAGTAGTCAAGTATTGTTCATTAATAAATACAAGGCTGGTAGATTAGTTGGTGAATACTGAATTAATAATTACCTGTAGTATGCATCCGCCGAGTCCCATTCCTTCAAATAGTTGATGGAAACAAAGGGCAATAATGAGTGGTCTGATTGTGCATGGATTATCAGATGCCCCCATTGATAATCCAATCACTACCGAGTGCACTACAATTCCTAGTTCCAATACCTGCATGCATCAACACTCCAACTCAGTTAAAAATTATTCAAACCCTAACTTAGTTTCAAAGTAATGCTCGATTAATAGGTTTCATTTAGTTGAATACGGTAAGCAAGTTTAAATGGTTAAGAGTATTCGAGCATGCGTAACAAACTACACAAAATCATAAGATTAATACCTGTGCCACAACACGATATCTCAGCAACTGTGAATCCTTATCGTCGAGTCCATCTTCAGTCTTAATGTCATGACCATACCCAAAAGGTTCTATTTGAGAAGAGCTATTTTTGGCATTCTCGTCATCTTCGCCGCGAGCTGCACCGCGAACTAAATATTTCCTATAGTGACTCATTGAAAACGAGTCCACCATGAGAGTAAGAACGGCTGAAAGCATTGCCACGAACGTTGTGAATGGAAACTTCCTCCACGGATGTTCCGGCAAGCACTCGGATGTCAAGCAATCGAACGAGTCGGGCAAAACGTGCATGTACCCCGTGGCAAGTATGACACCGGAGGCGAACGCTTTGACAATGACGAACATGTTTTTGCCGGGTTGGAAAGCCGAAACCTTGCGTGAAAACATCGGCAAGCAGCACTAATCATGCTCGTGACCAAAATGGCAAATAAAGCAATGGTCTTCAGTATCAAGGCCTTGGATTTGTCGTGGCATTGTCCTTTGGATTTGGACCCACATTGCTGTGGTTCCTCGGCAGCTGCATTGCCGGCAATGCTGATGAGGAGGAGGATGACGGCGAGGGCGTAGAGTTTGGCAGCCATTGAAGTACTTGCTTAGTAGTGGGATATCTATGTTGGTGTGCGAAGCTGAGTTTGTTGGAATCAGGGTTTTATAGATTCAAGGAATACCCTTGATGCGAGATTTGTTTTAGTTGGTTTGGAGTGGTGAATCACTGAATTTTGAGATGAAGAAGGGTAGTTTGGAGAGCATGGACTGGGACGACGAAAAATTGTGACGGGCGTGTGGTGAGCTTTTGGCATGGGCAGAGTTTAACTGAGAGTTCTGTGCTACGTCATCAGTTGGACTCGTCCTAGTCAGCTGCATGGATGTCGTGGCATATTTCTAAAAGAGACTTAATTAACTTTAATGAAATTAGTAAAATTAATTAACGAAAATACTTAATGTTTTTATTAAAGTTAAATGATTAAAAAGGAATAAAAGTGTATACTTGTTAGCTTAATTCTAAATCTCTCAGAAAAAAATAAATATATACTTGTTTAGCCTAATTCAAATTGGGAATTAGACATTTTCTAAAATGCTTACAGAAATTAATAATTTTTTTTATAGAAATATTTATGCTTTTTTTGTTGTTGGATAATTTTACTTTTTTTGAAAAAGACTCCTCTCAAAGATAAACTCCAACCTCTTTTATCCAGCCTGTTTTCAAATCCCCCTTTTGATAAGAAGATCTAACAAAATTCGCCCATTTAAAAAAGCGGAGTCCTCTCTAGATTCTCTTCGTGAAGATTCTAGGGATCAATTTATTTTAATCGTTCATTGTATATTTTGCGGCCAACTTTCGATAGATACCATTTGTGTTCACTTTTAAATAAATAATTTTAAATAATTTTTAACTGCAAGATGACTAATGAACAGATATGATGAACTGCTCCATAAGATCCTCATAAAGAGGATCCGAATATGATCCCATTCCTGAAAAACCAAACCGACAATCGACATTAAACTGGGCCCAATAGGACCAGTACGCCCAATAGACCCAATTAGCCCACAGGAATGCAAATGCATAACGGTCACCAGAACAGAAACATCAACAGCAACAGCAGGAGGAAAAATTTGTCATTGTGACAGGAATACGAATGGTACACCATGTGTTTTTATGTAAATGGTAGAAAATTTTATTTTTTAAGTTATTAAGTTATTAATATATAAATCTCATAATTTATATAATGATAAGTGATGTACCATCTCCTCTCGTGTGCAGATCACATTGAAAAATCTCTCTAGCGGCAGAGACTGTTTCCTTATCCCCTTCTCCCCACCTTCATCTTCTTTCACTTCTCTCTCTCTCTCTCTCTCTGAAACTCCCCTCCCTCCTTTTTCTTCTCTCTTCCTCACATTCGATGCTATTGCCCACAAATTCTCTCTCTTTCCTGCATGGCAAGAGGTCCCTGTCCCGCGCACAACGACGCCACTGCCGCCGCCCTTCTTATTCCTCAACCCAAACTCCCGCCATTTTCGACTCCCTCAAAAAAAAAAAAAATTCTCCACTCTCATTTATTTCCGCTTAAATGATGTCACTTCTATTTGATTTTTCGTATTATTTTTGTCTTTAAGGCCGTTGGAGGAGTAAGATTCGACGGCCCGGAGATCGAAGTCCGCGAAGTGTCAGAAACGGAGGACGGTGACTTGGTGATCGAGGCCGGCGTCACGTGGACGCTGACTCCAGCGTTGACTCTTCCTCAAGGACTTGAAAAGATCAGAGAGGCCGTTGAGGAGTTGGAGCTCAATCCTCCTTCCACTTGTACCGGAATTCATAGGTTTCACGTAATTAAAAATCTCCGGTTTCATACTGGTTTATCATACAATGTGCGTTGAATTGTGGACTTTAATGGCGAATTTCACAGGTGGCTATGTCGCTGAGTGCCAAAAGCCTGAACTGGTTTTGCATGCAGTCAACTGGAGTCGTCTGCGGTTTATCCTCTGTTTTTCATGGGCAAGGATGTCGAAAACCCGAGTTATAAATCGCTGTACGTGAATGAAACCCGACGAGTTTTCGGAATTGGTGCCGCGGTTCACTTTGCACCTTCATCATCATCTTCTTCGTTCAAAAGGTTAGTTCTTATCTTTCTTTTTGCCCTCGTTGATTTTGATGGGACACCCACACAAGTAGCTCATGTTGTAGCGTCACTTGTGGAAGAAGGATTTACTGCAGTAAAGCTGAGGGCACTATTCTCATCTCTCTGAACTCATATTGTTACCATTACAAATATTCTTGTCAATACGACTTTGTTATTATGCATCAAAGAAAGTGAAGGCTTTGGTTTGTGGCTTTCCAATGATTTTTGCAACAGGTAGCTATACAGGCAGTGAGAAAGAAAGTTGGATACCGGATTCAAGTTCGTGCTGACGCCAATCGGAACTGGACGTATAAAGAAGCTATCCAGTTTGGATCCTCGGTAAAGGATTGCGATCTGCAGTATTTAGAGGCATTCACTCTGCAAAATTGGTTAACTCAACATTTCTACTCTACATTACCACTCCCTCTCGAGTGATAGAATCTCTTTCAGATCAAAGTTTATGTGGTTGGCATGCTTTAACGATTTAACTTTTCGCCTCATCTATATTTGTTAGGATTAGTGATAGTTGTCAATGTATCTTAATGCCATCGTTGACCCTGAGACTATCTATTTGTTCCAGGAACCTGTTCAAAATGAAGGCGACATTATCGGATTCTGTGAAGAAAGTGGTTTACTTGTGGCACTGGATGAAACTATTGACAGTACTAGAGAACATCCGCTTGATAAGCTGGTGAAGTATACCCATCCGGGAATAGTAGCTACTGTGAGTGGCAGTTTATACATTGCTCATTAGTATCTCAATCTTTTGCAATTTGGTGTCTTTGTTACTGAAATTTATGACCATTCGATGGCGTGTTCCTGATTTAGGTTGTTCATATTGGTTCTTTCAGGTTATTAAACCTAGCGTTGTTGGCAGCTTCGGAAATACAGCAATCATTGCCCAGTGGGCACAGCAGCACCAAAAAATGGCTGTTGTTAGTGCTGCGTTTGAAAGTGGGCTAGGTTTGTGAGCATATTCGGTTTTGCTGTTATCTCAACCAGAAGAATTCAGAAATCTGTGAAATGATGAATTATTCATTGGCTCCGTCAATAGCCCATGGTTTAGGAACTTACCGCTGGCTAAAAGATGTAAACACTCCTCTCAAGATAGGTTTTAATCCATATAGTGGCTTCGTAGAAGCATCTGTTGCTGATCAAGTTCTTGAAAAATTTCAAATAAATGGCAACGTAGTTCATAGAAATTTTACCGGAGAGCAAGTCCGCGTATTCTAGCTCACTGTAGATTCAAAGGGTTTCTCTTATCCCATCAAAGTCCACGAGATTGGACAAAGATACGATGTTAGTTAAAATTTCATATACTTGAGACTCTCTCTCTCTCTCTCTCTCTCTCTCTCTCTCAAGTTGCATTGGTTTCCTGTTTCAGCCTCAATTCATACTTGATCGTGAAAGCTTGATGAAGTCTTCATGATGCTAGACGTGGACTATGAGTTGGTAAATGATTGGATCACTTGCTCTTACGTTCTGCACTAGTATACCAGTGACAGATCCAAAATTCGAACCTTTGAGAAGTTTTAGAGTTAAAAGTTCAAGTTTTTTAGATACAAACAGAGCGTAAAACGTGCAAAAAAAATTTAGTTTATTTGCTAAAAGCATTTTGTTGAACATTTGGTGAACTTATTGTTGTCAGCTGAACGAAATTGTGTACGAGTCAAAAGATATTGGCATATACCAAAACAATTTGACGAGTGTTATTGAGAGAACTTATCGCATGTTGTCCATGCAACCTGCGAAAGGTATTTTGTCGAACACTTAGTTTGCACAAAAAGAGCCTGTACCAAATATTCAAAGAGTCATTGAAAGACTTTTACATATATATTTCTCGAACTTTGAGTGGTTCTGAGAGATCTCAATGTGCATCCACCACGGAGTATACGAACGATGATTGCGACAATCGATGCGAGATGTGCGTAAGTAGTCCATTGTGGAACGTTGAGATGAATGGTTTATCAGCCCGATATCAATGGTTTTGCAAACCCATCACCATGTTTAACAGACCCATCACAAACTCACAATCACCTTCTAATGAAATTTTCTTTAGTAAGGAAAATTAAAATCACTCTCAACCTTGTTACTCAAGAATTAATTTTGATTATTTATTTTTGAAAAGAAGACTTGATTATTGGTTTTGCATACCTAGGGCAACAGAACTAAATCTAAGAAATCGGACTTGGGGAAGGAGAATACGGATCCTCGACGCATTTGCATTTGTGACGAACACATTTGGGACGTCCATCAATACAATATAAATCTCGGCAGTCATTCAGAACATAGCAACGAATATTGCCAGCTTGCTGTCTGTCTAAGCAACTGCAAAAAGTATGAGAGAATAGAAATAGTGAGAAAAACTCACAAGTTGCAATGACCAAGAAAACGACTATGTTAGATGCAGCCTTCTCCATGTTGTTGTGATTTGCGTGACCGTCACACCTGGGGTTAATTTGATTTCCAAGGCTTGCGTTGCATTATACTAATCGAGCTCTTTAGGGTTGTGTTTATAAGGTTCGCATGTAGTTTTTACGCCAAAGTCGGCTGAAATTAGCAGGTTAATTAATTACTTTCCTAACTATGAGATGCTTCATCGATTCATTTCTTGAAATTGAGAGTACACGCGTTAGCTGTTAACCGTGGCTGAGAGAACAGAAAGAGAGAAATACAGAGAAGAGTTGAGAGAATTCTAGAAATTAAGAAGAAACTAAGCTGTGATTAAAATGATCTCAGAATGAATTACAGAGATACATATACTTGGCTAGAAATGCTTAGAAGCTAACTCTTAACAACCTCTATAATAAACGCCTAATCTAATGACAGTTGGCAAATTTTACAATTATTAGATCTCTACACATAACATTAGCTAGCCAATTATCTTTGGTCACACCACAATTTTGTTATAATTTAATCGGCTTATCACAGTGCAGAGAGTGCTGGGTGCACTTCGTTATACATTTAGTTGTGAATCTTGTCAAATCTTCCCAATATATACATGTTATAATTAGAACCATTCATTTCTTTTAAAAAAAAAAAAAACCTAATGAAATTTTTTTTTTAACTTTGAATTTTAACAAAAAAAAAAACCATCTTATCACTTTGTTTAATGATAAGGACAAGAGAAAGAAAACAAAAAACCCAACCAAAGGCATGTGTAAAGAGCACCCAACCAATCCTTCAATTGCATAACCCCTTGACATAATCCAAGCATATTTTATTCCTCTAAAATTAAAATTTCAAATTGAAGTGAATTTCATTTGATTCACAACCACATATGGGCCGGTATGGTTGGAAGGGAGTCTATCATGTGTGGGTTTGGATGGTTGGAGGTAGGGGTGGGGCAACATCATTGACAACATCGTTATACACATCACCCATTTTTCTAGTAATGGTATTGAGTTGTTAGCCATGCATGACTTTAATGGCATGACGTTGATCTCTATCATGTTTTTTTTTTTTAAATCTTTTTATTGCATCTTGTGTTTGCTTTCCTATCTCTATCTCTTTACATATTTATCCTCACTAGTGACCGGAGCAACCGAGCAAAGGTGACAAGCTTGACACTTTATGTTGTTCCAAAGTCTTCCCTAATTTTGTGCATCAACATATATATTAAAAAATTTAGGTTTTGTAAGACTTCTCCTCACGTCTAGGCGGGGATATCCATAGGACGCCTTGCATACGCCTTCGCCTTTTAATACACTGTTATCAAGCTCCAATGGTCTCCGACTCGGTAAATTGTCCAGGTGAACGAGGACTTCACGGGCTAGTCTGCATCGATGCGAAGTCCAACTCTTGATCAGAATCGGCCACTTCTTTAAAATCGTAAAAGGGATTCGCCTGCAATGGAAGCCACAAAGCACGGAAATATTTTTAACACATACATTTGGCTCCAACACAACGAAATACTTATCAGGAATGAAATCTGGAATCAGTAAACACAAATACCTGAGGTCTTGGAGTGACTGCTTCAAAGCTATGAAAAACAGGATTATCAAAATTTGGGGGTTCCAGAACGATGTAAGCTCCTTTATTTCTGCACCTATCTTCTGTCCCCTGCATGTGCATGAAGAGATTAGTGTCAATTTACAGAATGCGAAAACAGGCACATAAACTATTTCATAAAATCCGTAAGTAAAACCAAACGTAGATGAACTTGAAGGCTCAATCAAGAGTTAAGAAAGCATCACAGCACGAGTCGGGAGATGGACTAGTTACAAATAGTCAATAGCTATACATTTAGACACACAGAAACACATTTCATGTGCTGCATCTAGAGATTTTAGTTTTATATTGGTTCTTTCTTCATTGGGTTCAAGTACCTTACTTTATCTATGCTCTTTTCCTATTACGCAAACGATTTCTATACAGATGTTTCATGGGTGGAATCATCCAATCACTATTTTACTATCTTGATATCCAATTACCATCTTTGATATTTCCGGTTACAAGGTTAAAAGAAAATATTCATTCTGGTTTACTTCTATTACTATCTTGATATCACAAACCTCCCAAACCTATAGAACTTACCAATCTTAAAGATAATTGAGTTTAGGATCTTAGAAGGAAACAGGCAAAACCACATCAGCATAACCATACATGCATCAAGCAAACTTTGCATCACAATTTGGCAAAACTATGAACACAACAAATACCAATCTCAAAAGATCCTAAACAAACCTGAAATTGTGGGTAGTCTGGAGCACTAAACAAAGTAATGAGCTTTCCTGACTCCACAATGTGATCTATGGTGAACCCGTTATCCATTCCATCAAGACCTGGCCTCTGCATCTTGTCCCGCGCATCAGGGCCTTCATGCGTTCTAATAATCAACTGTGGTTTTGACAATATAGAATAACCCAAATCTTAGTATTGCACCTCTATTATGATTACCAGTTATGCAAATACAACAAAAGGAAGTAAACGTAACAAGAGAGTAGAAAGAAATCATCTCATGCTTAGTGTGTGAGAGAAACATAAGTGCAACAGCCTTTGTGCAGTTCAGAAACATTACAGCCGCTAGTCATTTTTAAAAGGATTAAAACCAGACATTTTCTTTCCTTTAATAGTAAAATTTTAACAGAAGACATAGCCAAACCCCACCCACCATCTACCTATTGAGCCAAGGTCAAGGTGGTTAAAAACTATCAAAGCAATAACAAAACCATAAGCACCTGCATCTCTTATACATGCTTTCATAACAAGCTTTAACAATCATCATGTAACTCGAACCTAAAAATACGCCATTGTAAGAACCTATTTGTTGTCAACATTATATTAGGGTTAACAACTGATCATCCGTCAGATATTGTTTTCGACTAATTAACTTCGTATGATCATTCAAAATTATATTGAAGGATTTGTCCGCATTTGTTTTAAAAGTTACCTAAATTTAAATTCACAGCACTTAGGAACACCAGTACCCAAAAGTAATCAAAGGTTTAGTTCTAGAAAAGAAATGTGCATCATCTCTAGATTACAGTTAAAGCATGCCATGTTTCGAAGTCACAATATGCTATTAATTGAATGCATCACTTAACAACTAACACAAGCAAGTCACCAGAAATTAGACAACAAAAGGCATAATGTCAAAGATCATAGCATCGACAAAATATCCCACAACATATTGGTTTCCAACATGGAAGTTGTAACCGTGCAAGTAAACTAACATTCAATTGCCTAAAACCAAGAAATGCAGATTCCATGTTGTATATAACCTTGAGTTGAGACTTCTTGAGAAAATCCTCAGTGCAGTCAGGGCCCCAAAGCAAACCAATGCCTCTCTCTGTATTCAAAGAAAGACCAGGATCCATGGAGGGATCTGACCATAGCACGTCACCAGGAATCAAGTTCGAACCTTCACATGAAGGATCCAAAACTGATCTTTGAGCCTTCTTTAATTCTTCAAGCGTGCCAAGGGACAATGGACTGCTCAGTTCAGGATCGAAAGCTATTCTCCTTCTCTTCTTTCTTTTTGATCTCTTGGGGTATGCCGCCATGCTGCGAAACAGCCCACCATGAGCAGTATAAACATATTTCCCGATAATGGATGCCAAAGGGAGACGCTTAAAGCACCAGAGACATTGTCGGTACACATGTTTCCCTTTGTCTCCATACTTTGTCAACACTTCCTTCTCAAATCCATAAACAGAAGTGCAGTATTTGGATTCATGATTTCCTCTAAGAAGATAAACGCTCTTGGGCAAAAACACTTTCCACGCCAATAAAATCAAGAAGGTTTCAATCCCCCAAGCCCCTCTATCAACATAATCACCATTGAAGACGAATAATTGATTTTCTGAAGGAAATCCAGCATCATTTAGAAGGAAAAGGAGATCGTGCAGCTGACCATGAATGTCTCCAACAACGACAACAGTGGATTCCAGGCCTAACCGGTCGACGAAAATGCAATTTGCCTCTTTGTGGAGGATATTGGAGGCGCTGACGACCAAGCTATCGAAAACCTCCATAGGAAACACGTCCGGAAATTTCTTCGGGTCAAGATTTCTAGAAGCCCAATCCATAGTGGACATGAGGTTTCGAACCCATTCAAGGCTGAGCTTTCCGTCGGGCGGCCATACAATTGGAATTTTGGGTGGTGGCGGTGACAACAATGGGTTGTCTTTGGAATCAGAGTTTTTGATGAAGGAAGACGATGAATCAACGACCGGCGGCGGTGCTACTCGTTCTGCAACGTCTTGAGTTGCAGATGCAAATGGAACATGTGCTGCTGGTTCGGGAACATCTTGAGGTACTGATGTAGATGGAACAGGTAAAGATGAAGATGGAACAGGTATAGATGTAGATGGAACATCTAGAGTAGTTGCTCGTTCAACGACTTGAGTTGCAGATGCAGATAGAGCAGCTGCTGCTGTTGCTGTAATTTCTGCCTCAGACCCTAACCAAACACAAATTAAATGTGAATTTTATGAATATTGATACACTAAATCTCATTGCCACCCAAACAGTCCACGACTCCAAGGATGATAAGGATTAGGAGTCTTGCTCTTACATTCTTGTACTGTAATATGGATTCTTTCTATGTTTTCAAATCCTCCAGATTTGGCTCCGCCTTCTCTCAGGTTCGTTTCTGGCACCGAGACCCCGCCATCTAATACCAATTAAAAAGAAAGTGTTCAAGCATTTGGAAAAACAAAAGCATATTTTAGTTCAGTACTAATGGTTAAATATTCATACCTTGTTGATCTAACCGGCTCCTCACAAAGCACGTCTCCAACTCCTCCCACTCTTCTAGATGAAGTTTCCAACTTCGAAATCTTGTGCGCTCGGAAAGCATTGGGGAACAGGCAGTCACATCGGCCTCTCTAAACCCAAGTTTCCTAGGGCAAAGATCAGGACGATGGAATATGAGGGGGCACCTGTGGATCGGGTGAATCAAAATCACCCGGCAGCTTCCCATCCGCTGCTGCCCCCTAATCTCTTCAGGGAGGAAGTTGTCAGCAAGCCTCATATAAGGCTGCCAAGTAACCTACAAGACATGTATATTAAAATAAAACCATTATTAAAATAAAAAATTGAAAGCTACGTAAGTTACAAGCTAAAGGTAAAAAAGGTGTACCGAATTTTCATTTTCCCAAAGATGCTCCAAGTGCCGATTAAAGTCCCTCACTTTGTGTCTATTAGAAAGCACATTATGAAACAATTTTCCCCAAGCACAAGACAGCGGGAACTCGCTGGGATAGGTGTCTAACTCATGCCCGAAAAATTCCATCACAAAGGCAGGGATATGCTCCAATGCCCACACCATTAAGAAGAACAAGTGGCTGCCAATAGCTTTTTTCCTTCTTTTAAGATGACTCTCTAGACTATAGTGCACATGGGAAAGCAGTGCAACTCCCCATGCATACTTCTTTATCTCACCTATCTCAGACATGCAGCCCAAGTAGCCCAGATTGACGTGCACATGATCTAAACTGGGAACCATTACCGTGCCTAATATGTAGAGGACAAATCCTCTAACATGACAGGAAAATCTATTGGAATCTACATTTTCAGGTACATGCTCAAACTCTTTTTGTAACCAACTAAGGTTCACCGCATTTGATTTATCCTTCAACTCACTTTCAGGCACTCCTCCTAACAACTTTTCAAGGGCATGAACGCTTGTTGTTGTCTTTATCACTGGGGTTCCTTCTACTGGAAGGCCTGTGATTAAAAGCACATCTTCTAATCCAAAAAATAAATTTTGATTATTAATCTTAAAACACCTATCTCTAACATCATAATGCCTAACAAGAGCATCTATCATGCTATTGTCATGAGCATTTCTACCGACAATAGTTGCTAAAGTATATAGATTATCTAACCCAGTGCCCTCTAATGCCCCAAGAACCCTTTGGTCCACTTTCCATTGGGACAATTTACACAACTTTTCACGAGACCCAATCATCCTGCAAAAAAACAATTAAAACGTATGCTTATAAATTACCAAAGCTTGAATGTGCAATAACAGTAACCATGTCAATAACAGACCTCATTCAAAAGTTCATTTCACATTCATTATCATACCTTTCTAACTAAACTAGTCTAATTAAAGTAAGCATTTGAAATGTAGATGCAGCAACATTGCAAACCATAAATTGCACATAAAAAAATTATGCCTTACAAACAGAAATTTTTGGCCACTGAGACATGCAGGTTTCTATATTCACATATATCCTTAAATCCCTTCCCAGCAAGATGCAGATTTGTATATTCACATATATCCTCAAATCTCTTCCCAGCAACATGCAGGTTTCTATATTCACATATATCCTCAAATTCACATATATCCAGTTCAATATGCCTTACAAACAGAGATTTTTTGGCCACTGAGACATTTCTGGAATTCAAATTATCAAAACAAGTGACTCTGAAATAAATTTAACAAATTGATATATGCATTATAAAGATTCACATATGCATTACAAACAGATCAAACTAAGCTTCTGCAATCAGAAACCCTAAATTCAAAGCTTCTGCATTACAAACATAGGAATTACTATTGAAGCAATACCAAATTTGGGCAGCCACAAAATTAAGCACGCTAAAAAACCCTAGATTCCTAAATCAGAAAGAATTAAGAAACCCTACATTCGAGTTACTATTGAAGCAGCCCCAAAACTGAGCAAACTAAAAACCCTAAATTCCTAAATAACAAAGAAACCCTAATGCATAAATTACCTTGGGATAGGGCAGGATGATGGTTTACAAGAAGACGGATGAAAAACAGCCCAACAGGAAGAAGTGCCGTCTGGGGAGCGGGAGGGGGTACTCAAATTCTGAAAGACTCCAAGGAACGATAATTCTTAATTTACCTGTTTCGTATGATACACAAGTAAATCTTGGAATAAAAAATGGAAAAAGAATATGAAATTTCGGGGTAATAAGTTTTGACTTTAAATTAAATTAAATTATATATATCCAACAATAAAGACGAAAAATATTTTTTGATGTCACAAGCTTCAACAAAAAAATTTGAACAAAAATACTCATGAAACAAAAAACATCAAAAGTAGCCTAATATAATACATCAAATAATAATGTAGGGGTATCTTCATCATTTTAATAGTATTTTTTAATAATTATGTTTTGTACTTTTTTTAACTAGTACCTTACAATAACTTAGCAATAATGTGATTCAATCAGCTATTCATTAAATATTATTTCTCTATTTTTAAACACGTTCAAAACGTCTTAAGAGTCGTGTAATGCCGATTATAAAAAAAAAATTTCTTTCGCATTCGAATAATAATGTAATTAAATTAGTTGTCAAATTTTTTTTTTTTTTTTTTTTTTTTTGTGAATATCTTGCATCTCTTTAAAGCATGATTTGATTTTTATCCTTACTGAATTTTCCTGAATTAGTTTCTGCTGAATTTTCTCCCTGTTCCCAGTAAAAGGAGGCAGAAGAAGCAAGAGCAGTGAAAAAATAATTTCATGTTAGATGCTATTAACCTTAGAATAAATGTTCCAACTTTTAGGATCCGTATTGGAAAAGAAGTTTATTCATCATGGATGCGATCTCCAACATAAAAAGTAGATACAGACAATATTACAATTGATTAAGAAACAAAGACGGATCCCCTCCTAATAAAAACGAATTTAACAAACAATGGCCTTCCAATATAGTAAGTTTTGTCAAATCTATAAGTATAGAATGATCGTGGGAAGTGCAGAACTACGAACTAAGTTTTGTCAAATCTATAAGTATAGAATGATCGTGGCCATTGAATCTATACACCTATCTTCATGTATGTTTTGTTTCTCTTCTGTGATTATTTGAGGAACTTTAAAACAGTTACTTGTTGTATGATTTTATGATTGTTATATCTAAAATATATTATTTGATAACATCACGATATTTAATTTTTAAATCTATTTAAATATGACAACAAACACAGACAAGTTGCACTTCACCACAAACACTAAGTCACAAACCATACCCAAGGATATAATAAGCAACCTCGATACTGGAAATCAGTGTACAATCCATACTTGAGGGGGGAGAGGGCAAGTTCTCTTTTCTGTTTTGTTTAGTGTGGATTCTCTCATTCTTTTTTATTTTTTTCTTTTTTTAATTTCTTGTGCTTTCAGTAACTTCAATGCTAATTAGTTTTTTTTTTTTTTTTTTTGAGGGTTTCTTTTGTGTTTTAATTTACAATTTTACTGATATTTGCGTTTTTTTTTTAAGGTTGTGATGCACTCATAAAAAGCATCGATTTCTTCAGAAAATTGGCAATTGACTCATCAGTAGGTCTCTCTATTTCTCTCTCTCTCTCTTCTGTTGGAATTACGTTAGTTTGTGTGAAAAAATAAAAAATAAAAACCCAAGATATCAGATTTGTAATTAATTTCATTTCTATGAGTCTCAACCTTTATTTTTTATCCCTGAAATGAAAAAAGACATTGATTTATTTTATTTATCAAAAGCGAATCCCTATTGCATCTTAATATGTTTCTAAATCTTGAAAATATCTACATCTTCACTCGATAATGATATTGGTGTTGTAGATGCATACAATTTTGAACTATGAACTATATTTCGTTTTTGGATTTTTGAACAGGTGTTCTGTTGCTTCATTCCTTCTCATTGCTTCTTCATAAGAGCTCAGTTTTCATTTTGTGCTTTTAATGATCGTTTAAAAGAATTTTGTATGCGATTAATTTTTTGTAATAGCGTGTTTTGAAAATCCTAATTTATATATTCTCGGTTTGCATTTATTTTACTTGGTTGGATTATAAATATAGTTGAACATATCTTTTTGTTTCTCCCCAGCTACTAATTTGTTGCTTGGGGTTATTAATTTGCAAGTACAATGCGGAAAACAACTAGGAACATCAAGAGAAGCTTGACTATACAAGGAAGCTCTAGTTCTTTTGATGCAAGCGAAATAGAAATGTCTAACAAAAAAAATTTGTCGCACAAACAATGAACATGAACATTGTGACTCTGATTTGTTTCCTAACTCGACTACACCAACCAATAGAATTAAGCCGGATGATGAAGAAAATTGTCAGAGTCTAAACAAACGACAGAAGACAGTTAAAAATAAACCCTTGCAGGAAGAAAGCATGGCTGATATAACCCCAGAGATAACACTACTTCTCAAGAAATTACTAGGGTCAAGCGTATTATCAAAGGAAGATACGAAGTAAGGCGAAGTACTTATTTTCTTTATTCAAAATTTTAATAAATTGTATTAACAGTACCTACTTGAGTCCCTTTTATTCTCAATATTTTTTTTTTCTTCTCATAGGTATTTTCGAAGAGTATATGGATTTGGAAAATAAAAATTATAAGTGCATTTAACCAGGAGTACAAATCCATCATTGAACCCCTAATTTGGGTGTACATGTGTACATAACTTTTTACATATTTTATATGCTTTTAAAACCCACAGCAATGCATGGGTACTTATACTAGTTCTGTCTAAATATACTCTCTTCAAAATCTCAACATAATGAGCAGTATCTTACCATAACGTTTATTTTTTTATATTTTCTTATGCAACCATATTTACAATAATGGTAAGAGAATAAATTGGTATCGAACTCTTCATTCACGAAATTTAAAACTTCACATCTAGAATTGAAAATGAATAACACTAGTACATAATATTAAGTAAAATAATTTTTTTAATTGGATAATGACTGGTAGCTTCTGAATGAATAATTGACAACCAACGTATGTTGCCTTGGGCATCAAGCTTATGTAATCTTGTTCGAATATATTGGGACTATTTCTGTTTAAATTATTCTTAAGAGATTGATGGACAAAATTACATGAGAAAGCTAAGATGATGGATATCATGAAAGCATGAAAATAAATAAATTTATATGTCATCATATATGATACGTATATCATAGTTCGTTAAAATACATTTAACCTCCTATAAAGGTGTACATGAAAATAAATAAAACTTTTATTTACATATCATGAAAATATTTTAGAGAAATTTCACCTTCTATACATTTATAAATCCATATATATGTTGTTATATATAGTACCTACAATTTTCCCAAACCGCCGGCAAATTGTTCGCTTACTTTGCTCAAGTTTGCAATGTTGTTTTGATGCATATAATTAACGGTCTGTAACCATGCCATGTTTGGACATAATGCCAACACATGTTGTATCCCTAGCTTTGCTTCAGCTGTCATTTGAAAAATGCAAGAGAAGTCTGCAATGATCCCTTCAGTATCGCACCATGCTCGTACAGTCTGAAATACAAATGCGTAACAGACCGCAAATTTTTAGTGCTCGCATTCGCTTCAACTCGTCTCATCAGCGACCAAAATCAAAATTTAATGGTACAAATAAGCCAAGTTTAAAATCCACATCAAGTTCAACAATATAAATTTTGTTTCATAAAATCCATATACATGTATCAAATGCAACAGAAAAACACAAGAATTAAACCATTAATTCAGATAAAAATCTCAAAGTTTGAATCTTGCACCCAACCCTTTGCTCGAAATTTCCCTGCTACTATGTTTCCAAGTAGCAAGGGGCTATCTGGTGCATTAGAATGCAATAATTACAAGATTAAAACTTGATGATTTCAAAATCTCAGTAAAATCCATACATAATTAGGAGACACAAAAAGGAACAAAAGGATATAAATACGTCACGGCGTAGTACCTGACGTGAGAAATCTATCACTAGTACTTGCGAAAGGGTTGCAGCCGGAAGAGAGATTTTTATAGGGTTTTGAGGTTAGGGTTTCTACCAGGCAGGATAAACGACATGTCGTTCGTGATTGTTGGTAAGGCTGACAATCTATTCGCATGATTATAGGATTGATTAATATTGTTCAACTAGTATTGCTTGATGTGTACTCGGAGGGATCTTCTAACTTAGTTGCTTAAGATCTTTTATTCTCGTATTTGAATTCCCGAACTTGATTCTCTTCTCTTCTAATATCGTTATAAATCAAGAAAAAAAAAAGAATAAATTGTAATAAGAGTTATTGTATTATTATATACCATTTTATATGTTGATCAACTCGTGAAAATAACATGAACACGACAGATATAATAAGTAAATTTGGACATGAACGTTTGAATGAAAAATATGTGCATCTAAATGAATTTTTTTTCCTTTTTATTAATTATTCATCAACATCACGGATTTATAACTCTTCTAAAAACCTTTAAAATATCAATTGAATACATGTGACTACCTGTAACATCCCACATTGACCAATAGAGAGAGGGTGATGTGCCTTATATGTACATGCCCACCTCTTATAGCATGAGGCCTTTTGGGGACTCACTGGCTTCAGGTTTCATCGGAATTCCAAAGTTAAGCGAGTTTAGGCGAGAGCAATTCCAAGATTGGTGATCCACTGGGAAGTTGCTCGTTAGTTCCCAGAAACAAAACCATGAGGGCGTGGTTAGGGACTAAAGCAGACAATATTGTGCTCCGGCGGAATCGAGACTGGGATATGACACGATCCGTCCCTAATTTTTCATGTAACTTTCTCCCCGAGTGTGTAAATTGACATTTATGCCCTTTTGGCAAAAGTGAAACCTGACGTGGACGTTGTTATTCGACTCTTAAATTAGTTTTTTCGTTATCGTAATTAAATAGTACTCGTTCTTACGAATGCGTGATCACGAGTTAGACCCAAATCAGAGTTGTAACGAAAAAGTTAAGCACAGTTAAAGTACGTTAACAACAGGAAAATTTGGTACACGCGTGTGTTAATTTATCAGTGTGGGAGACACTATTATTGATAAGGAGAAGATTTTTGATGTACGACTTACGGTACACAATCTGAAAATCTTATCCCCTTCTTCCTTTAAGAATTGGACCCATGCCCTTTTTCCTCACCACCACTTTCCCACATTATTGCACCCAATCAGATTTTTCTTCTTCTCAGCCAAAGTTGACAGAATATTCTGACATCGTTAGGTTTCGTTACTATTTAACAGAATATTCCGTCAAGTCTGACGGAATATTCCCTAGGTCTGTCAGTTTCTGACCTGCGCGTGAAGGCGCGTCCGGCCTCCGGTCGATGTGTGCTTGACGTGTACGGGTCCAAGACGTCGAGTAGAACATTTTTGTATATTAAACCCTCTGTTTGAGCAAACTATGGGGGTTTTCCTAGCCTCTTTGTGTATGTGTTAATTAATTAATTATTTTAGTTATTTCACATATAGGAGAAAATTATCCTGAAGAAGTACGAGGTCAAGCAAGGCAATAAGGTTACGATCCGACCACATATCAGTGAGTAGACGTTTGTTTTTATATATATGGTATATAAAGTTTTATAGTTTCTACAAATGTTTTTGAATTGATTCATGCCTATTATGCCATGATTAAATAATGTTATAAAAAATGTTGTACTGTTGTGAAATGCTAAAATAATACTACGGGATGCACATGTAAGTTTATTATGTTGACTAGAATTATTGAATCGTTATGGCATGCTTATATTTATGTAGTCTGCTCATCATTGTTGCACCCAATGTTAATGCTCACCCTGGGCCAGGGCCAGGGCTAGTATTTCACATGTATGTTCACATCCACACCGCACGCTCACCTTGGATCTAAATAGATGCCAGTCATGTCATACAGGTTGCAATAGGCAACTTCGACATCTTGTCGTACAGGTTGCAATAGGCAGCTCCGACTCGTATGTGATCGTGAATAGCGCCAGTCTTCACGTAATTGTAGCACTAGAGCGTATATTATGATTACACCCAGTCCTGTCGTACAAGTTGCATTAGGCAACTCCGACTTGTGTGTTGGCATAGATTAATAAGCATCAGTTCAATTGTACAAGTTGCATTAGGCGACTCCGACTTGTGTGCTAGCATAGATCGATGAGTAGCTGATTTTATTATGCTAATGTTGAGATATTATGATTGGCATATTTTGGGAATTATTGTTGATTTGCATTTGATTTCATATTTATACATAGTATGATTTTCTGGAAATTATACATGTTTTACAGCGAGGGGTTAGTATGTTCAGAAAATAAATGTGTTTTATAAACCCTTGTGTTTGCCCACTCACCTTTTTTTTTTTTTTTTGCCCCTTCAGGTCTTAGATAGTTGAATTCTCTATGGCATATGAGGAAACTCTGTTGGATTCTGACATACCTAAATAAATGTAGGGAGCATTTCTCGGTTATGTATTAAGTACTTAATTAGTTTTGACTACACTACCTTTGTCATCTATGCTCTAAACATTTGTGTTTTATGGGTTCTTCCCACTATTACGCACACACTTTATTAGCTTAAATAAATCCTAGTTTCGATTTAAATTTATCCATATTTTTATGCATCACTTTCCTTTATGGTTACGCCACCCTCGGGTGTCAACTAGCATGCATCAACTTCGGTTGGAGTGTGTCAATACACCCTAAAATTGCAAGCGTTAAAATTGGGTTCTGAATGTCATCAATATTTTTCACAAATATCTCGTTATGGAGAATGATTCATTCTCTCATGATTTAATTTAGGGCGTGTATTCAATTGAGAATTTGAGAGACTTTAATGGATTTATAAATTCATGGATTTTTATGGAGTTTAATTGATTTGTAGAGATTCCATATAAAATTTTGATTCAATTTCCCCGAAATCTCATGGGGAGAGGTGAGATTTGTAGATGCTTAAAATACATTACGAAATCTCTCAAATTCCCTCTAATTCTTCAACTTTATCAAATTCTTTAAAATCAATTTCTAATTTAATACAATTAGAATATTATAAATTTCTTTAAAATCCTAATTGAATACACCCGGATTTCTAAGGATTTTAATAAACTGTTTTAAAATTCTAATTGAATACACCTTTAATTTCAGAAAATCACTTAAAATCCTCATTGAATACCCATAGATTCATTAAAAGAATTAAAATCCCTCAAAATCCCAATTGAATACACCCTTCTTAATATGGAGGATTTTTTGAAATCTAAACATAGAATTGACCTCCCGTTTCATTTGATTTCGTCTCCTATAAAATGAAGTGCAAAATGATCCGCTTCGCTATACAAAGCACTGAAACCAGCAACTCTACAAGTTCCTCAACCACAACAATATCAAGAACAATATGGAGAAGAAACCATCTTTCAAGCTCGCTTCTTTGGTCCTTCTTTTTACTATAATTGCTTGTTAGTCCCTCCCTCTCTCTCTCTCTCACACACGCAATTTCACTTTGACACATTGGTTTAAATTAGTTTGTAATTTATACAGGCATGGCAATGTGGAACGTGCCGGGAGCTGAAGCAAGGGGAAAACTCCGGTGTCCGGGGATGATAGACTGCAGCAGTGTGTGCGAAGGATTTCCCTGGCGCTGCGTTAACGGCGAATGCATATGTGATGGTGGCAACGCTCGTCCCCAACTCCAAGTTGAAGCCAATTTTCGACCAAACCAATTGCCGTGAAATGCGAACAAGGGGATAAGGCTATAGTACTATGACATTGTCTGAGTTGAATAATTAAAGTAATTAATACCTTTATTATTTCATTGGCGTTATTGCTTTGCTTCTAATCTTGGTGATCATAAGAAGATTAAACGTCACATAATCCGATTACCAAGTGGCAACCATTCGAAATTCACGTTACGCCGAAGGCAACTAGTTTGACCTTTTTAAATTGGGAATTTTAACGAAAAGCCCACGATACTATTCATTTTAATAAAAAACCACATTTTTACAGTAAAAAGTCAATACTGATACTATTCACTTTACCCTTTATTTTGTCCTTATCATTAAAACTCAAAGTTTTCAAACCCTTTTCATTAGTTTTCCTTTTTAAATTTTAATCACTTGTTAAATTGTACACTTAGCTTCGAATTTGAATCACCCTGTGGAAAACACTGCTCATTTCCAAATTCCACCGAAAAGCCGATAGATCATACAGACAACCTATATGTACAGTAAACGAATTCTCGAACAATACAATACGTCCTGCTTAAACACCGTTTTATTCTGCAGAACCTAGAAATCCTAGTAACAAGACACCACGCTCAGTGTAGAGAACTAGAGTGCTCCAGAAGAAAATATCATGGAACAATGTGTCACCGGTATGAAAGGTTTATCGTGATGTTAGAGGCGTGAGAAAGCTTATTCGTCACAATTCGTCAACGAGGAAAGATTCCTGGTTAAGCAAATATATGGCTGATATGAGAACAATTACCATGAAAACATGCTTGAGGCTCAGGCGTTTGGCCTCTACCACTTCGACAGTGTCAAGTTCTGTATCCGAGCCAGTGGGACTATTTACAGAACTGGAAGCCCCCGCATCATTATCACAGTCAGGTGCCTCTGCTGACGCTTCATCCACCTGATTCAGTGAATATTGAAGAATTTGTGAGAAGAATGATCCAGAATGAGCAAATAAATCAGGAAAAAAAAAAAAAAAAACAGAAAAGGTCCATCTCAAACTCTGTCTTCCTGTTCATTATGTAGTTCTATGATTTTGAAAGGAAAACAAAGACAACTAAAAATTTCGTTGCAACCGCTGCGACTTAAAACTATATTGTCACCCCTTAATAATTGACAGTTATACAAGTGGCAGGCAGTCCTGGTTATGCATGAAGATCCAAAAGAATACCTGCCTGGAAACTTTTATCTAAAGAATACGTCACATCTTCCACGGATGTTTTTATAGAAGTAGCACTTGGAGGATTACACTGGAAAGACGGAAGCTCGTTGTTGTCAATGTGTTTATTGCAGCACTCAGTTGCATCTTTTTTGGTGTTCCATATCTTCTCCACCAGAAGTTTTTTGTTCATTGTTAAGGCATGCATCTGCACAGAAGAAACTATAGTTAACAGAAATACTATGAATATGCTTGTAATTTTTCTTAACTCGGACACCTTGCATTTTTTTCTTCGGTGTCAATTCAGCGACTTCTATTTTCCTATACGTATTCGAAGAGACAGATTTCTCATTTGAAACAGGGACTTGAGCACTAGAGGGAGTTGGTTATACAAGACATACCTGATTTTGGATGCGCTCCCTTTCTACGGCCAGTTGCATTGCCATATCCATAATGAGCTTGATCCTGGAATTGAGTTCTTCTGCACTTGCAAGTTTTGCATTGTTAGCTTGATCCAAAGACGATTCCAAGTATTCCACCCTATCCCTTAGAACAGTTATTTCCGCATTTAGTTCTGCATTAGTTTCAGATAACATTATACATTGCTCCTCAGTACTTTCTATCTTAATCTCTGCTTTGGAAACCTTTGATTTCAGATCTTCAATTAAAGTTTCCATATCCCAGATTGCAGCATATAACATATTCTGCTGTTCTTGACTTGCTTCGGAGGATGCTTTGGCATGCTGTAATTGTATCTCTACTTCCCTCAGCTGCTTCTCGAGACTTCCAACCTTTTTTTCTGTGCCAGTAGCACTTCCTTTGAGAAAACTCATCTCTTCGGTGAGTTCCATATTTGTTCCTGTTAATTCTGCAACCTTAAGTTCTGCATTCTCAGCCTTAACTTCTGCTACATAGATGTTTCCTTTCAAAGAGGCAACTAAACTTTCCATTTCCCCAAGTTTCTCTTCACTTGATTCATTCGTGGCATTTGCATTCTTCAACTGGAGCTGTGATTCTTTCAGCTGTTTCTCAAGGAGCGTCACCTTTTCTCTCAAAGCAGACAGTTCAACATCTTTCTTAATGTTCTCGGCAAGGATATTGTGGAGCTTCTGCAAAGCAGTATCTTTTGCTCTAAGCTCTTCCAGACTAGCTTGAAGTTTGGATTTTAACTCACTTTCTCGTTGAATTGAACCGTTCAGATTAAAATGAACAAGCTGCAGTCTACCTAATAACTCCTTCGAAATTCCCTGGAGAACCTCAGCAGCATTCTCTGCCTCTAAAAATCTTCCCCAAACAACTTCCGCAGCTTCTTCCATGCGAAATGATACCTGTTCAGTATGATGTAGCTTCACTTTAAGTTCTTCTTCATTTTGTCTTGACTCAGCTAATTTCTTCTCAAGATATAGCTCCCTTGTTAGAGACTTCTCCAGCATCCATAGATTATGTCTTTGTTGTCTAGGCATCCTTAAATTTGACATTGCATTTTTATTCGACAGTTGTGCATTCTCGGATAAATCCATGGCAATGTCAGTTTTCCCTGTTGACATGTGTGCCTCATGTAAATAATAACCATGTAAAAATGCATCGTCTCTATTTGAATTTAAAGAATCTCCAAACTAGACGGAAAAATTAGAACTTACAATTCTCATGCTCGAAAGCTAGAACGGTTCTCTGAAACCTTTCTGACTGCATCTTGACCTCTGAAATCTGCTGTCGAGATTGCTTTAGTGATTCTTCAGAATCATTTAGTTTTCCTTTCATTATAGAGTACAGTTCTCCCAAGTGTCTGCACGAAGATATTTTTGGATGCGCATCAACAATTTCCACCCGGAGATTATCCATGTAGCTGTCCAGCTCTCTGACCTCAGAATCTAAAATGCTAGACAGGAGATTGAATACCAATACTTTTTCAATAGAGTCTGCCAGAATATAGTCATTCGCGGTGGCCATTGCCTCAAGATCATTTTGCTGAGCCAAAAGGTACATCAGAGGTACATGGAGATTTGCTAACTTCTCAGAAGAATATGCCAAGTCCAAGTCCACCTTTGTTAAAACTTTCATGGAACTCTCTAACTCCTGCACGCCAGACTCGTTAGATGGCACAACATTGATATCACAAACAGCGTGGTCTTCCATGCCAAATGCTCAGTTCGTGCTTTCGCAACCTGATCTCTTCTCTCTGAGTATCGAAAAAGTTCCAAAAGAGAAGGCTGAGCAAGGCAAACTTATTTTAGAGCAAGAAATGATATGAATGAGCCCCAAAATATAGTCATTGGTACAGATAATTAAATCCATATTACCACCACTTGAAGAGACTAATCGAGATTAAGCAACAAAAATAACAAGCAAACGTCTGAAATTCAGTGTAAGCTAAAAATGAAAGTGAAACTTCACAACTCAATCAAATTCTGTCGACATTGATGTCCCCGCGTTAGGTGGGAAAACACATTCAGAATGGCATTGCATCTGCCTAATTAGCAGCGAAAGCCGCTACTAGGTTACTCTCCAAAATTATCACTTCAGTGATACAAGCACCAAATTAGATTAACCATTCCCTTCAGAATCCCTACTCATAATTGGTAAGGACTAAGGATACAAAAGCTTTAAGCTAAATCTATCCACTAAAATTGATGGATCAGAGATATTCTTCCAGGATTATAGATCTAAACTCTACGGGAAATTAATATGTATGACCGTTCATACACATTTCTCTCTCTTAAACAACAGCTTAGGCCAGTCGGGCAGCACGCCACTTTGCATCCAAGTTCGAATTTACCTCCTTATAAATTAGATTAGTTTAAAATATCGTCTTGTCAACAAAATATGCAACAAAATGAAGAACATCCAGATTTGTGACATGACAGCTCTGCATAAAAGTTTTGAAGCTAAAGACTTTCACTAAATACAACAAAGTTCCAATGATTAAGCAAATTAAACAAACAAATTTGCAGAATTGAGGAATAAAAAATGAATGCAAAATTTAAATATATAGAAAAAGCAATAAAAAATTATACAAAAAATAAAATAAAATAAAATAAGAAAAAAAAAAAAGGCTTTCTGGGAAGTTTGAACTTCTGCCTGGGTCCTCAAAAAAATACCTGGGAGTGGGAAGAAAGCTTTGCTGGGTCTTCTCAGAGCCCAGCGGGGAGCTAAACAGTAGGTTTAACGGTAACCGTCAGACCAAGGTGGACTTTTTGGGGTTTGCTGGGTGTGGTGGTTTCACTGGTTTGCTGGGCTGTGGGATCTGTGAAGGTGATGAGGTGAGAGGCGCGGGCTCCAATTCGTCAAAAACAAAACGAAAGTAACAGCTGCCGTACTTAGAATGTTGTGTGTTGTGCGGTGCACGGTGGCACCTACTCCACGTAGGCAGCAGCTCCTTCACTCCAATAATTGAGTAGTAAATTAACTACGACAACATTACAACGTACGCAGTACTCAGACGATCGTGTCCACCTGCGATTATTTATGACTCTTATCATATTCTATTCTATTGTAGCCCGTTGATTTTAGGTTAAGTTCTTGTATCCAACCGTCGTATACAATAACGGACAAAATCAAATAAGGCCAACTTAAGGTCAATTAAATCAAAATACGAACTCGTAGTTGGTGGATGTGGGGAAGGGAGTTCATTAAATTTGAAGATCCGAACTGTTGATATTTAATTTAACAGTTAATTTTTTATAACTTTTAAAGTGGACTCTTATTTGTAACCGTTGGATCTAATTTCAACGATCTGGATCTCCAAACTTGATGGATTAGGAGGAATGGATCCAGAGAATATCCCTTTTCCGTGGATGTGACCTTGTCTGAACAGTCAAACCTAAAAATTTCTCCTATCTAGACATTTCTTTTGTTTATTTATTTATTTATTTTTTTTTTGTATTTTTCTTTTGGAGGAGCTGATAAGACTAAGAACTCAAGAACCAAGTTATTAAATTTTGTTTAAATATTTGAGCAATAATTGCATTGAGGATCTGTATTGTGCAGGCGATTGGGATTTCAATATTTTACTTCTTTTCGTTGAAAAATAATAAACTATATTAGTGATAGAGAATATTGTAGCCCTACCCCTACATAAGGGCACTTCCATCTGGGGTGAGATAGGCCGGTACACAGCAAAAAAAATAGCCCAGCACCTAGGGAAGTCTCTTTAGCCTAACATATTGCTTAGCACCTAGCCCAAGCTGGTCTCCAAGCCAACCCAAAATTGACAGACTTTGGGACCGGACCATCTGATGCCATGTTGACGCCAGCATGGCGTCGAAGGGCAATTCAAATTTTTTTGCGCCAGGCACATGCAATATAGGCGCACGTGGGCGCGAGTAGCCGACAAGTTTGTAGACGGGGGCCCGCATGCACAGTGCACTCAAACCTCAACCAGGGAGACCACATGGGACGGCCTGCGCCATTGGATTTCCAATGGCTAGTTTTTCTAGACCATTGGATTTCCAACTGTAAAAAAAATTTGAATTTCAGTTTTGATCTAGACCGTCTGATCACATATCAACGGTCCACGTTCTTCCCCACAATTAAAAAAAAAAGGCCCAACAGTCAGAATTCTAACCGTTGGCCACGTGGTGCCTTATAGGCTGATGGATTTGAATATTTTTCAAATCCAACGGTCCAGATTAATTAACTAAATTAAAATTTATTAAAAATTATGAAAAAAAAACATAATTTTTTTTTTTTAAATATAGAAATATTTTAAATATTTTATCTATAAATACCTAACCATCATCTTCCACCTTATACCACATTTCAATATTTTCTACACTTTCTACATTTCAATATTTTCTACACTTTGAGAGAAAAAAATAACTTCGTGGAAGCTCATTGAAGATGTTACGTTGTGTGAATGTTGGGTTCACACAACTCATGACCCGATTATGGGTAATGAGATGGATAAGCAAGAAATGTGGAGTAAAATTTCGAAAAAGTTTTGCGATGTACATGGAAAAGACGCCAGAAGTAGTCAAGGTCTTCGGTCTGGAATGATCAATTCATGGAGTAAAATTACGAAAGCGTTTTGCGATGTACCGTTGAACGATCAATTCATTGTAACGTCTATCCAGTTCCAACGGCTCGTGTTGCACGGGATCTTCGGTCCGGTCATGAGCACAATAGATACATGTTCTTGAGTTATTCATCGGATCCGGCTCATATTCATTGACGACATCATAATCATACTCATCTTCCACAATCATGTTGTGGAGAATAATACACGTCATCATGATGGATCGAAGAGCCTCGACATCAAACATTCTAGCAGCAAACCTAACAATCACCCAACAAGCTTGCAGGATACCAAAACAACGCTCCACATCCTTCCTACACCCATCTTGACATTTTGCGAAGTGTTTTTCTTTTTCACTCTGTGGATATGGCACTGTTTTGACAAACGTCGACCACCTTGGGTAAATGTCATCTGCAAGGTAGTGTGGTCCGTCGTATTTATGGTCATTAACCCAATATATGCATCTCGACGATTTTCCTTGCAACAATTCGTCGAACACTGGAGATTGGGCAAGGATATTTAAGTCATTTTGAGCTTTTGGAACACCAAAAAAAGTAGGCCAAATCCATGTATCAAATAAAGTCATCGCTTCCAAAATGATATTTTTTGCTCATTTTCTATCGCCATAAGCTCCTTGCCACGCACTTGAACAATTTTTCCAAGTCCAGTGCATGCAGTCGATGCTTCCAATCATGTCAGGGAAGCCTCGCATCTCACCCTTCCTCAGAAGCCTTCGCATGTCCCTTGGCGTGGTGTCCGGAGGTACTCATTGGTGTACAGGGCTTCAATTGCAGAGCAAAACCGTATCAGGGACTCCAGAACAGTTGTTTTTCCAATCCTCGCGATCTCATCCACTTAATCTGCAGATACTCCATATGCAAGCATTCGCAAGGCAGCCGTAATTTGTTGCTCAAGAAAAAGACCTAGAACACAAAAAGCATCATCTTTTTGCACAAAGTATGGATCATGGTTGCAAATTGCCCTTATGATTTTTTCAAACAAACTTTGTTGCATTCTAAAACGACGTCTAAAAACATGATCAAGGAATATGCTGTTGGGAATAAAATAATCTTCCAAGAGATCTTTACCTCGTCTTTCCCTTTATCTATCGAAATTTGTGACACGTTTGGGTTTGGCTATATGACCCATAACTTCCATGACATGGCGGGAATGTGAGGCCCTCTGCCTTTTATGGTCATCATCCTCATCCTCATCAATTGCGAAAGCTTCATCTCCACCTCCACCTTCCTCGAGATTGATTAATTCTTCATGTTGTGCCAACAGTCTTTTCTGTTACTCCTCAAATTGTTTATGCACTCTCCTTGAAGAAGACATTGTAAAAAAAAACTCAAGATTTGAAAACGATGAAGAAGGATTGAGAGCTAAAAAGAAGGATTGAGTTTGATGTGAGGATGGACATAGAGAGGTAGGGTTTATATGGACAAAAAAATAAAGGATGAGGTTCTGGACAATGCCACATGGCACTACGTGATTAGTTGAAAATCTTATCGAAATCTTGGCTAAATTATTGCAAACAAGAAGTGACACGTGGTGCGTCAGGATTGGTTGAAAATCCTATCGGAAATCCATCCACAAAATAGTACTTTCAGATAATGACACGTAGCGTAATAAGATTGGTTGAAAATCTTATCGTAATCTTGGCTAAATTATTGTAAACAGATAGTGACACGTGGCGCGTCGGGATTGGTTGCAAATCTTAGCATAAATCTATTAACAAAATAGTATTTTCGGATAATGACACGTGGCGTGACGAGATTGGTTAAAAATCTTATTCGAAATTAAAACTATTTTTTTTATTTATTCTTTTATAAAAAAATTTAAAAAATTTTAAATGGGCTGGGTGCTAGCGCATTTTGTAGAGGTGGAGATCGTTTGTGCCAGCACATTTTTAGACTTTTTGCCAACACATTTTTTTAGGGGTGGAAATGCATTTGGCCTATTACTGTTCATTGGAGTCTATCACTGTTCATTGAGTGGATAAATGCATTGGATACTGGCGCATATGTGTTAGGGGTGAAACTGCTCTAAATAAAGCAGACATAAAAACGTAAAAAAATCCAATGAAATGAGAACTACAACCAAAAAATAAAATAAAGCCCCACACAAGTTTAGACTCAAAAAAATTTAAAGGCAACAAACCATTACAAAATAAACCTAATTCCCAAAATAAGATGTAGTCCGCCGCGGCCACATTTGCTAAGTCAGCGGCCTCCAAGGTCGCCGCCAACGAGGAGATAATCGATGTTCAGGCCAGAAATAGCATCGCAGCACCACACCAAGCCCAACTAAGCAACCTGGAGGAAAAGGGTTTGGAAAACCATTACGTAACCCACCGACTTAAGACACAAAAACACCCCAATCATGTCCACTCGTCCCCTTCTGGCAGCACCTAATGTATCTTCAGCTAGACGTTCACGTGATCCAGTGGTTCGGTCCTAAGAATTTGTACGGTTGAGACAATAGTTTGATGTAGCACTTCGTTTGCAGCCAATACAAAAGAAACTCCCCCTTTTCAATGGAGTTATGCATAGCATAGCAGCATAGGTCGAAGATGTGAATTGACTTATTTAAGAACCTCGACGCAGAGGTGGAGTACTTTTCTTAATGGAAATACTATTAAAAGTTGCAAATGATATACATCTCTCTCTTAATCCATGTGAGGAAAGCCTCCTAAATCATCGTTTGGTATAAAGAATTGGACTGAATGAAATGGATAAATCACTATTTACAAAGCACGTTGAAAGAAGAAATGAAAAAGTTGTGGCCAACTTGGAGCTAGGAGAGAGATTACTCAGAAAAAAAAGTAAAAAATAAAAAATAGCCATTACAATCCTTCTCAAAACGAGAGAATAACAAGAGAGAAATTATTTTCATGTCTAATCTTCTTCTAATTTCTTCAAATTACAAATCACTCTTCTCTTATCTAGTTCAATCATGTATACCAAACAATACCTAAATACTGAAACATCTGCATGCCAGACCACTAAAATCTAAATTACAAAACATTCGATATCCCAAACACTCACTTTAATTTCCAAGCGGCAAGCAGAGGATGTCAAAGTAGGGAAAAAACATGCTCAAACAACAGTACTCTTATCCGTTGCCCTACAAAGAGAGACACTCTCTTCCAATCCAAAAGCCTCCATATTACTTTTCTAAGGAGTCTTTATACACATATCCCATCCAAGCAAAATGATTTTCCATCTTTTTGGACCCATCCTCCACTTAGTGTTTTTATCTATCTTTTGTTAGCCATGTATCATTAACTAAGCAAAAAACAACACAAAAGGATTGAAACAAATCTCCCACTGTGTCTGCGTCACCAAACACTGCAGAAGCCACATGTTATTAAATTAGGGTGTGACGTTTCGATACTTGCTAGCTATAGCTTTCCATGCATCTGCATTTACTCTTTCATCGACTTTTTGCGGTGTTTTGATCAATTAGGGTTTTGGATTAGATAAAGACATTATCCTTACCAAACAAGAAACATTGCTCGTGAGCTTGTACTCGGAACAAATATTTGTAATGTGACTGCAAATTTTGTTTAAATGGTGGACACGTAGTGTCAAGTACTAAGGAAAGCCATTGATAGAGCATCATCCGAAATAAGCAACGTGGAGGAAAAGGGTTTAAGCATTATATTTCACTAATAAGGTTTTAGCATAGGAGTAGGATTCTCTTCGTTCCAAATTCTTCTCCTCTCCAATCTTCTTCTATTTGAACCGTCACAATTAAGTCACGTCAACATTTTATATTGATTTCTTTATAGAAAGAGAAAGACAAAAATGAAAGTGAGAGATAAGGGAAGGGGAGAGGATTTAGAAGGGAGAATCCGTATAGCATAATAAGGAGCTAGTGATTCCAAGATAAATTACGAAGATAATGATAAATGATAAAGTTCTAGGTTCAACTTATATAGGTAGCTAGTGAATTCACATGGATAAGAGTAAGGATAAACTCTTAACGGTATAGTTGGCCCTCGCTGCTGCATGATTTACCGACTCATATTTTATATTAGACGTTCATGAAATATCAATTACAAATTATTGTAGTCAGTGTGACCGCTACACACTCAAAAAGGATTAACGTCGACAGTCTACAATACCAAATCACAAATTATTTTGAGCCGTTAATAATATAAACATGGGTAGTGGTATCCACACATCCATTTTCATTTTTCACACGTTTTTCTCAATTTTCGATCGTCGAATTGGATTAATTGAAGAAGATCAATGACAAAAAATTAACAATAATATGTGAGAGGTAAAAATAGGTGTGTTACCACTATCCATATATGATCAGTACTGCTATTACGGCAAGAAATCGTGATCTGAATCGACACTTTACCTTACAAGACCTGATTTTTCACCCGTTTATCTGTACCTACCTACTATATGCTTAAAGAGTCCTATTAGCAGTCCCTACGAGTCTCTGGTCTCTCCATTCATATGCATGCATGGAGAGAAAGGTGGAATAGCAGACACTCTTTTATCACAATGCTATACCATACAAAGGTCCATTATTTCTCTTACATTTTGCAACTTTTGCAGGAGAGATCAAAAGGTAAAAATCCAGGGGAAAAGGAACAGGAAAGGAAAAGGAACAGGAAAGACCCCCACATTTTAAAGAAGCATAATCTGCTTAGAAAGCTTGAAAATAAAAAAGGTGGATCATATGGAATTAGGGTTTCAGAAAAGCGAGCCAAAAGAAGCCAAAAAAGCTTGAAAACAATCATTCAATTTCGACCAGCATCTTATAATGATTCAATGTAATGATTTTGCATGAAATTCATCATCAAAATATATATATTTTTTTGGAGGAGATCATAATATTATCTGTTGTGTCCATTGTAGACCCAGCCCAGCTGACATTCTTCCTTTCCTCTACTCTTCAAGATCTTAATTTGCATCCTAATTATTAATTAGTTAAGGTTTAACTTAACTAAATATACGTTCATAGGAATATGGCCAAGTCAAACAAAATGCGCTGTGCAATTCGAGTTACATATTCCATCATGCACTTACTTCCTTAATTAATTGATTAATTCCTTGAAAGTAACTTTAATTAATTTTTAAACAATTTGGTGAGAGAAAGGAAGAAATAGATTTGCAACTTAAGAAGGACATATATTGAATGGCTGTCTCACTTGGACAATTTGTTTAACTTGAATTATAATTTCTTGGGTTTTCTAGTTATAAATTCTTAATTATGCACACATGTTTTAATTGAAATGTATATAAGAATGTTAAAGATCAACTAGCATTTGTTTTGGTGATAATTGTCTAGCTCATTTGACTGAAAAAAGTATCAAGTTCCATTAACATATATAAGCAAGAGTGTGTAATGAGTTTGATACTTAATTACATATGATTTGTTATTACGTAATTTTATTGTGAATACGTTATCTCATCGTCAAACTATAACTTATTGTTTTGACAAGTTTTAAGTTTAATAATTAAAAATTCTTGTACGTGCGTAAATTTAAACTTGCATGACACTGTTTGTAAGCACAATAATGAAATTACATAATTCGAAGAAGTCTGAAACGTGCTTGTCCAATTGATTAAAAGTCATGATGAACATACTTGGTTTAGAGTCTTTGATCGAGGTTAAATAATTCTAAAGCTCTGGTTAAGAGATCTTGAATCCCCACTCTCCTATTATCCCATGTTGCCATTCCATGGATGGGATTTGATTGCTTGCTTTGTTTTTGATTTCCCAAAAGGAGAGCCATCCATTGCCAACCAATACCATGAACCTACCCTCACTACTATATTATAAAGGGATGTACTATCCACACATTTTATTTTACTTCTCACATACTCCTTGATAATTTATGTCCGTTGATCTTCTTCAATTCACTGATCCGATGGTCGAAAATTAAAAAGATATGTAAGAAGTAAAATGAAGTGTGTTGATATTATACTCCTATTATATATTATAAATATATTTATTTCTAACTTTCTTGTGTATATTTCAGATAATGACACTAATCAATTGGCCTCCTATACAGAAGAGCACACAATTACACGTGTCAATAACCCATTTGCCTTGTTCTTGGCTTCCTCATAATTTAATTGGAGAAATTGATATGGAGGAATCTTAATCTCTGTTTCCTTAACGAGAGATTTTTCTATTTGATCGGCACACGAGGTAGTACATCACGTATCATTATACAAATAAAGAGATATGTATATTAAAAAGTTAAGAATTTAACAAATAAAATTTCTCACTATTTATATAAAAACACGTAGTATTTCATCAATATTTCCTTCGCAATGAAAAATATTTGTTTCCTTAACAAGGCGGCAGCAGCCTCAGCCTGAGCCTGAGTCTGTGGGGTTTTGTTTTCGTTGTCTTCTCCATTGGACTATCCCCCACTAACCCAGTTTATTCATTCTTTCTCTTACATTGCACATCGAGATGATTAATCATTTTTTATGTAGTATTTAATCATAATATATAGACTAACTTTTACATGTGTGTTTAGTTTATTTTCCGTCTTGTCTTTCCCTTCTCTAGGAGTAGAAATGCTTTTAGAAAAGTTTAAATCGCTTTTAAATAATCAAAAGTACTTTTATTAATGTCATACATAAATAATTAGAAGTGTTTAAAAATCCTAACAGTGTTGTTTGATGCTCACACGAGCACTCGAAATTTTGATTAAATTTTATGTGCAAAAATACTTCTATTAAACCAACACAAAGTGTAAAAATTTTATGATAATTCAGAGTACAAACCAAAGAATTTCCCTCAAACAGAACTAGTTAAAAAACCAAATGAACACAAATTAATCATGCACGTCCCTATTTAGTCAAATTTGTATTGTTTATAGCTTGAAGGTTTAAAGAGATTAGGATTTTTTAAATAGAAAATTAATAAAAAATGTTTGAAAACTTTAAGTTTTAACGAAAAAGATAAAATAAAAAACAAAATAAATAGTATTATAATTAATTTTTTAATTTTAAAATATAATTTTTAATTAAAATGAACCGGAAAACTTTTTCATTAAAATTATCATTTTCAGAAAGAGAGTGGAGGGGAGATTCCATTATTCTAAGGCTTGGGTCACTGTGATTGCAAGTCCCAATGCCAACTAATAATGACATGAGAGAGAGAGAGAGGGACAGTCCATCAATGGTAAGCCATAGCTACTATACTACGACTCATGTTTTTTCGGAATTGGATCCCCTCCTGAGAGATCACGATCCTCCTAATTTACTAACATGGACCGTTGAATTTTGATCAAACGGTTACAATTATTATAACTTTTAGAGAGGTCCTCTATTTGTAACCGTTAAATCAAAATTCAACGGTCCATGTTAGTGGGTCAGGAGGATCTTGATCTCCTGCTCAGGAGATGATCCAATTCCTGTTTTTTCAATAGTTCTTGCATGACCTTTAGGTAGGACAGATTTTTCAGTGTGCTTGAAATACAAGTTCATACATTACATTGATTATATAATTACAAGAACACTTGAAAAAAATAATTTTTACAAATTGTAGTAATATGTGATCCATTGTCCTGTGTTCTAGCACACTAAAATATCTCTAGTACAACTTGTTCAAAAATAAAGATTTTAATACTGTTTTGGATGATTAGATCATGAGGCGTATATCTCTTTCTACATCCCTTTCTTTGTTTGTACATTGTTTTTTTTTTTTTTTATTAAAAAAAAAAAGGCCAAAAAGGAATAATGCGGACGAAAAAAATGAAGTATGAAAATCACTTTCCGCTAAATGTATATAATAGGATCCACCATAAAACAAACAGATACATCAAAATGTGCTACTCTGCTAATATAAGATGGTCAAGCTATCAAGATGAAGATAGCATAGATCTTCCCAAACAATAATGCAGGGTACATAAACCAGATGGCTTAATTAGTTTCTTAATTGACTATTAATTATTCCATTAGAAAATGCAGTGAGAAAAATGAGTTAGATTTGAGGCCCTTGATCAAACAAACCAGATTAAAGATGTTATTAAGCTCATGTCCCAAGGTGCAATGAAGAACAATGCAATGAGTCTGCTTAAGCTAATGCAATTATTCAACTTGATCGAATACAACAGAGTTTAAAAAAAACAAACACCCAAGTAATTTAAATAAATAAATGAAGAATTGTCTCGATGAGTTAAGAATTTTCTCTTTAATTCATTGCGTTTCAAGTTTAACTCTCTCGCTTTTTTGTGTAACTTAGAATCGTATTAATATCACTTATAATAAAGAAAACTCAAGTAAAATAAAGAGATTGGTTAAAGTGAGTAAGTAAAAGTAAAGATTTGGGTTTTGGGGAGGAGAAGGGAGAGTGTTATTTATATTTTACCGTGTCAGTGCGGTCAGTGCGGTGGTTAATCATCAAGAGCTCTCTTCTTTATGTAGGCGTGGGTATAAAAGCAAGACCCTTGCCAATTGTCAATACTCTTATCTTTCTCCCTCTCTAAAAGCATCATCTCTAATCCTCCATGCAGACCTAAAACTGTATGGGTGGATTCGGTTTCCATCGGTTTGATTTTTCGTTAAAACCAAAAATCAAACTGAAATTATTGTTTGATTCCGTTTGGGTCAATTTTAGTTCGGTTCGATTTTTTTCACATTTGATATTTACTTATCTTTTAACTTTGTCTTGTTCTCGTCACATGGAATACTTTTGCTTACCCGTGTAATAGTGGCAGGCAACCCTGTTTACTTCGAGGGAGTAAGCAAAGTTTGCCTACTCAATTGATTACTCTATTGGTGCTTGATTTTGCCTATATGACTCGTCAAAACTCAAAAGAGAGTAGAATTCTCTCTCATTCAAATCTCCCTCCCCTCCAACTCCTTATATTTGAATGTCACGATTAAGCCACGTTAATATCTGATGTTGACTTTTTTATAAAGAGAGGAAAAAAAAAAAAAGTGAGGGGAGATTGAAGGGGGGAAGGATAAAGAATCGTACTCCCATAAAAAAGAGTTTGATTACTCATTTGCCTACTCCTCTACATCTCCAATAGTGTGCAAAGGGCATACGCAAAAATGTACTATAAGGACTAGTGTGACAAGTTGCATACTCAATTACCTCATAAAAAGTGTGTCACTTCACTGAAATAGGCAAACGAAGTAGGCAAATTTTATTATTATTTTATTTTCATCTCTAACATCTACTTTTATCTTTTACTTTTGTCTTCTTCCTTCACATGAAATACTTTATTATAAATAGGGACATGGATCATCTCTGATCCATGCATCATAATTCAAGGGATCTATCAATCGGGGTCATTGAAATTTGATCTAATGGTTAAAATTATTATAACTTTATAGTGGACCCCTATTTGTAGCTGTTGAATCTAAATTCAATGGTTCGTATTGATGAATCCCTAGAATTAAGATGCATGGATTCGAAGAGAATCCATGTTCTACGAATAGAAACTTGAGACTCCATGGCAATTTCAAAATTGGGGTGTTGGCAAATTTTAACTACTCAATTAGCTACAATATTGAACATATTTTTGCCTGGGTAACTCATCAAAATGGCTTAAACTGCCCATTTTTAAACTACCCATTTTTGCCTGGGTAACTCATCACTGCTTGTGGCTTATCTACTCCAATCGAGCTGCCATCAGAAGGAAACTATTTTCTTGTTCTCTCTCTACAACATTAATGCCTTTGCTTTTTATATGCAGCTCTCGCTCTCTCTCTCTCTCTCTCTCTTTCTCTCTCTCTACTGTTTTTTGGTTGTGTGACAGCGAGTGTAACCAGAGCTGCTGAGCTTAAAAACAGGAAGGGGTTTTGAACAAGGCCAACCCAAAACCCAAATTGAATAAAAGATTGCTTCAAGTAGAAAGCTGGAATGGCTTAAACTACCCATTTATCTACTCCAATCGAGCTCCCATCAAAAGGAACCTGTTTTCTTGTTCTCTCTCTACAACTTTAAAGCCTTTGCTTTTATATGCAGCTCTCTCTCTCTCTCTCTCTCTCTCTCTCTCTCTCTCCTGTTTTTTGGTTGTGTGACAGCGAGTGTAACCAGAGCTGCTGAGCTTAAAAACAGGAAGGGGTTTTGAACAAAGCCAACCCAAAACCCAAATTGAATAAAAGATTGCTTCAAGTAGAGAGCTGGAATGCAGGACAGAGAGCCAAAAGTAGCACAGAATCTCAAATGGGTTTCTTTCTAATTACCACTTTTGAGTTGGGTCTCTTTCTCTCCCTCTAAGCAGAGGGTTTCCTGCAACTCTTACTAGGGTTTTGAATAGGGCATTTATTATGCTGAAATCAATGTTCTTTATTTAATTGACTGCCTCTCCCCTACACTTTTACCTGCCCTTTCTTCCAACTGTCTTGTTTTAGCCTTCTGCCTTGGGACTGCTTCCCCTTATCAAATTTGGTACTGCAAATTTGAGTGGTCATTGGAAATGGTAGCTGTACTTTGGAGTGATATTTGGTACTGTTTTTTTAGGTACATGGGTTTTGTTTCACTGTTTTGGAATTCTCCTGCTCGTTAATTGAATTCAAGTCTGGATCTTTCTCCCAAAGCCCTTTTCTTTGTGTAGTTATCTTCATATAGCACGTGATTTCTTTACTTTTGGGGTTTCCTGAGGTCATTTTTCTCAGAGCTGCTTGAAGTTTCTTCAATTGCAAATTTAAAGTTCACGTTTTTGAGATTATTTGAGTTAAATTATACTTTCCCTTACTTCCCCTGTTTTTAATTTGCTTTTTTCTCTGCTGTTTTAGTCAAATTGAAATTAGGGTTCTAGGGTTTTAATTGGGGTGGTCAAAATTGGGAGATTTTGGCTACTTTTGGTGTTCTGTTAGAGAAAATATGGATTTGGGTGACCAAGATAAATTTGAATTAGAGAATAGGAATGATGATCCTATGAATTTTTCACCTGGGGTTACACCAGACTGGAGATTTGGTGGCTCCAATCTCACAACTACATCCATGGGCTTGGTTCCCACTGGAAATTGTTTGGCAGTTGGTTCGTCTTCTCGGTCCTCGGCTTCAATGGCGGAATCGTTTAACCCGACACTCTGGGATCACCCAACCAGTTCACAGGAATTGGGGTTTTGTGACATGAATGTTCAGAACAGTGCAAGCACTTCGGACTCAATAGGAATTAGGAAAGGTATTCCTGTTTCATTGAGAAGTGGCATTGATAGAGCACTTGATATGTCTTGGAATCCGCCGAATTCGATGTTGAAAGGGGAAATTTTCTTGCCAAATGGGCCTGGAGTGCTCCCACAGAGCTTGTCTCAGTTTCCAGCCGATTCTGCATTCATCGAGCGTGCTGCGAGGTTCTCGTGCTTCAATGGTGGGAATGTTAGTGACATGGTGAACCATTTTGGTGTTCCTGAAACCATGAGTATGTATTCTAGGGATGGGGGAATGATGCCATGGACGCAAGAACTTGTAGCCGGTAATGGGTCGAAAGGAGTTTCCGGTGTTCAATCTCAAAGGACTGAGCTAAATGGAGATGTTTCTTTCCCTCTGGAGCAAGGGACAACTGAAGGGAGCCCACTGAAGAATGAAAAGAAAAGTCAGAGTCTTGCTAAATCTCGTGATGAAGCAAAACACGCTATTGGCGGGTCTGGTAACGAGTCCGATGAAGCTGATTACAGCAGTGGTGTTGGTGCTGGTCAAGAGGAAGCATCTATGCTGGAGGGTGCAGAACCATCTTCTAAGGGCTCTAAGAAAAGGAAAAGGAGTGGGCAGGTAAACCATCATCTTGAAAAGTGCCTTTTTTCTTTCGTTATTCAGTATTCATGTTTCGTTATTCAGTATTCATGTTGGTTAATTTATCTTTGATGGCAGGCTAATGAGCTTGATCAGGCCAATGCACAACCACCCTGTGAATCGGCAATGGATACTACTGAATTTCAAAAGAAGGGAGAGCAACAACCAGCTTCAACTCCCAACAAGACGGGAAAACAAGGGTCTCAGGCATCCGATCCGCCAAAAGAAGATTATATTCACGTTAGAGCTCGAAGAGGCCAGGCAACAAATAGTCACAGTCTCGCAGAAAGAGTAAGATATCATGTCGAAATTCGTTTCATCATTACACTAGGGTGGGAGTTGATCGGTTTTTGCAACAGGTCAGAAGGGAGAAAATCAGTGAGAGGATGAAGTTTCTTCAAGATCTTGTGCCCGGATGCAGCAAGGTTGTCTTCTCTTGCTGGAATTAATACTTAAATATAACTAATTTGTGTCATATTCTCACCCGAGAGTCGCCTACTTTCTGTTTATGAAAATCAACTGGTTATTGCAGGTAACTGGGAAGGCAGTGATGCTGGACGAAATCATTAACTATGTACAATCTTTACAACGGCAGGTTGAGGTATGAAAACTTTCTCAGTATATCTGGTAATTGATCTGTCCTGCCTGTTGGATCGGAGTTGATCTCTTTAAGTTTTCGTTGGTAGACTTGGGTGCTTAACTTTCTGCAAATTTTGTTTATGGATAAGACCTATCCATAACTTGTTATGTTGGTAAGGTCTTGCTTCTAAGAAAAAGGTTGCAAATAATATATGAGGAGCTAAAACGTTAGTAAAAAGGTACTCAATCACATCTGACAGTGACTTCTTCGTCTTGTAGTTTTTGTCAATGAAGCTGGCAACAGTGAATCCGCGACTCGATTTTGACATTGAAGGCCTCCTTGCAAAAGACGTAAGTCATTTTACCTACATTCCATGGGAGTGTAGAAGAAATCTTCTGCATGTATGTTCGCCATCTGATTCACCCTAGTACATTAATTTCCACACAGATCCTTCTGTCACGGGTCGGACCTTCATCGACGCTGGGGTTTTCTCCCGATATGCCTGTGGCTTATCCACAACTACATCCATCTCAACCAGGACTTATCCAAGCTGGCCTTTGCGGGATGGGGAGCTCCTCTGATCTACTTCGGAGAGCCATGGGTTCCCAAATGACACCTATCGCTGGAGGGTTCAAGGAGCCTTCTCAGGTATCTTTCAAACGATGGCTAAAATCGTGTTAAACGAATTTCCATGTTGAACCGGATAACATCCCATAAACCATTTACACCTGAATGTTATTCGTCTGCTCAGCTTTCAGTGTGTCTTATAATGTTACGACTGAAATTCATAATCCTACGTTTGGCTACAGCTACCAAATGTGTGGGAGGATGAGCTCCACAACGTTGTCCAGATGAGCTATGGAGCCGGTACTCCCCCCAGTAGCCAAGATGTGGATGGTATGCATCATTAGGTTTTACGAACAAGATTTCTCCGATATCTCCCGTGTCTTCAGCTAATTTCTCTTCCAAAAATTGCAGGATCAGCGCCACCGGGCCAGATGAAAGTTGAACTTTGATTATACGATTCATATTTATGCCACGACACTGTACCGCCCCCATATATGCACAATACTACCTTGAAGAAATAACAATGATCATGATAATTCTCTTTTCCCATCACCTGTGATGACGCCGGAAGCTCAAGCCGTCAAATTCGAAGCTTCCGGCGATCTGTAGAAATATAATGCAGAAGTAGATGACATGTTTGATATTATAAGAAGCATTATATGATGGTATATAGGCAGAAAAGGTGAATTTGTTTGTGTTCAAGGGAGTGGATCAGAATGTACAGAAATAGAGATGGGCAGTAACAAGAAATTTTCAATGAGAATGCTGGTAGTGTTTTTGTTAATTTTAGATTTACAAGCTGTTTTATGTTAATTATATGTCATTCAAATCCACATACAAAAACAGTCGAGCGTTATCCTACTAAGTGGGGTTGGTTGTACGAATCTTAAAAAATAGGTTGACTGTATGAATTTTAAAACGTCACTAAGCTCGGAATTTCCTACTAAAGAGTAGTTTATAATTACTTCTTCTCTCATCTTGTTATATTTTTAGGGAACTATAATTAGCATTCCAAAAAACTCATTTTACACTCCTCATAAGTGTATTTTTCTTTTTAATTATAGAAAGTTTAGAGTGCCAAATGAGATTTTTTGAGTGCTAATAAATTAATAATAACTCTCTATTTTTAACATATATTTCATTTATTTATGCGTCTTGTATGTTTTTCGGTTACAATGGAGGGGAATCGAACATTTTATCCAATGTTAGCGCATTTCTTCACTTACTTTCAATATGGCTTAACGACATTTTGAATTGTTATAACTTACGGTTCGAGAGACATATTAAGAAGCGAGAGATGTTAACCGACTGACCTAATTCACACCTCGTAACACAATGACTAGATAGATAAAATTTGAAAACATATTTTGGAATTATGATTTGAATATTTACTTCCACAAACATTTTATATTAAAAAAAAAAGAAAAAAAAATATATGACCTCCTCTAGCTTACTATAAGCACGAACACATGGAATCACAAACTACTGTAAGGTACAATTAACTTCTGTTTGCCGCCAAAGGCCTTTCGGTGATGTCGTCTTCCTCAAACTACTACTGCAACTTACTCAAGCTCTGCAGCCAAGCAGGAAACCATGCGCAAGCCAGAAAGCTCCATTGCCACATTGTCAAAACCGTGACTAATCCCGAAACCTTTCTTCTCAACAATCTCGTTACTACCTACGGCAAATTGGGCAACTTAAGCTATGCCCGCCATGTGTTCGACCAAATCCCTCACCGAACCCTTTTCTCATGGAATGCCATTCTCTCCGTTTACTCTAAATCGGGTCACATTTCTGAGATGCAAGATATCTTCAATCGAATGCCGAGCCGAGATGGGGTGTCTTGGAATTCAGTTATTTCGGGGCATGCGTCATGTGGCTTCGTTGCTGAGGCTGTGAGAGTTTATAGCTTGATGTTAAGGGACGGGCCGGGTAATTTGAACCGGATTACTTTCTCCACGATGCTTGTGCTTTCGTCGAGTCAGGGATGTGTGAACTTGGGTCGACAGCTTCATGGGCAGATAGTGAAATTTGGGTTTGAATCGTATGTATTTGTTGGCAGTCCTTTGGTGGACATGTACTCGAAAGTGGGGTTAATTTTGTATGCAAAGCGGGTTTTTGATTCAATATCAGAGAGAAATGTGGTTATGTATAATACGCTTATCACCGGGCTTTTACGGAGTGGATTGATTGAAGAATCTGAATGTTTGTTTAGTGAAATGCCTGAAAAAGATTCAATTTCGTGGACCACAATGATTAGCGGGCTTAACCAAAATGGGGCAGGCGGAAAAGCACTTGATAAGTTTAGAGAAATGAGATGGCAAGGCTTAAGTATGGATCAATATACATTTGGTAGCGTACTGACCGCATGTGGAAGCCTATCTGCCTTGGAAGAGGGCAAGCAAGTTCATGCGTATATCATTAGGACTGATTTTATAGATAACATCTTTGTTGGTAGTGCTCTTGTTGACATGTATTGCAAATGTAGAAGCATAAAATCTGCGGAAACAGTTTTCAAGAGAATGAGCCGCAAGAATGTAGTATCGTGGACTGCACTGCTTGTGGGTTATGGACAAAATGGGTACAGTGAAGAAGCTGTAAGAATTTTTTGTGATATGCAGAGAAGCGGGGTTGAACCAGATGATTTTACCCTGGGAAGTGTAATTAGCTCATGTGCAAACCTAGCAAGCTTAGAAGAAGGTGCCCAGTTCCATGGCCAAGCTCTAGCTTCGGGTTTGATGTCTTTTGTTACAGTTTCAAATGCACTGGTCACATTATATGGTAAATGCGGAAGCATCGAAGACTCCCATAGGCTGTTCGATGAGATGAAAATCAGGGATGAAGTCTCGTGGACGGCCTTGGTTTCAGGGTATGCCCAGTTTGGAAAAGTTTATGAGACAATTGAGTTGTTTGAAAGGATGTTAGCCCATGGTTTGAAACCCGATGGAGTTACTTTCATAGGGGTTCTTTCAGCTTGCAGTAGAGCAGGACTAGTGGAGAAAGGGCATCAGTATTTTGAATCAATGGTAAAAGAACATGGAATTACACCAATTGTGGATCACTACACTTGCATTATTGATCTTCTCAGCCGAGCTGGAAGATTAGAACAAGCAAAAAGCTTCATAAATAAGATGCCAATCCGTCCTGATGCAATTGGTTGGGCCACCTTGTTGAGCTCGTGTAGACTTCATCGTAATGTGGAAATTGGTAAATGGGCAGCTGAATCTCTTCTAGAATTAGAGCCCCAGAATGCTGCAAGCTATATCTTGCTTTCAAGCATCTATGCTGCCAAAGGGGAATGGGATGAGGTGGCCAAATTGAGGAGAGGAATGAGGGATATGGGGGCTAGAAAAGAACCGGGGTGCAGTTGGATCAAATATAAGAACAGAGTGCACATCTTTTCAGCAGATGACCAATCAAGTCCATTTTCGGATCAGATATATGCTAAGCTGGAGGAACTGAATAGAAAAATGATAGAAGAGGGGTATGAGCCAGATATGAGTTCTGTTCTTCATGATGTTGAGGAATCAGAAAAAATGAAGATGCTTAATTACCACAGTGAGAAGCTCGCAATTGCGTTTGGATTGATATTTCTTCCTCCTTGCCTTCCCATACGAGTAGTTAAAAACCTTCGAGTGTGTGGGGATTGCCACAATGCCACTAAATACATTTCCAAGATCACCAAGAGAGAGATTCTTGTAAGAGATGCTGTCCGGTACCATCTATTTAAAGACGGAACTTGTTCATGCGGAGATTTCTGGTGATGAGATTGTGAGTGTCAAAAGCTGCTGGAGAGGATTGTCAAACCATATAATTTCCTTGATTTGAGAAGATATTTGTTACACAAATACAAATGCAATTGAGAGCTGTTGTGAATGAAGCGACCATCCTGCAAGAACTTTCTTTTTATCTGAGATTCTGAATACTTGCAAGGTTATGAACTGGAAATGTTTTTATATCAAGATTCCAACAGCTATGCTCAAGCTCCATAGAAGGAGGATCACATCACTTGGAGATGTAAGTTATGATAAAACATGTTCTACTTGTTTCAGGTTGAGAGGGCAAGTCATTAAACATCACTTGGTGACTTATTGGATTATGTTTTGAAGGACTATCTCTGCGGACCCTTTGCTAACTCGATCAATGCAATGTTTACTCAGATAAATTGATTGCTGCAAGTTTAAAAGAAGGTTCTTAAGGATTTTCTGAACTGTTTGTTAAATGAATTGCATTTCCAATAAACTCACGTCTTTACACTCCATACAAATAGTACAAGCAACATCTGTAATAAACGAATCATAAGAAGTAATACGTTGTCTATCCTGGAATTACAAGATATATGTTTTTATTCATTGTGAATCTCAGGCGTGCGCAGAAAATAGTCATCTAACTTTCATTCGGACTGCTGTGATCTCTTATAAGAGTCATCTTGAGCTTCTTGTTGGTTCTGCATTACGTTAAAGATGAGCTGTTAAATATAAATTTATCATTGATGCAGACTCGGGAAGAATTCAAAGTCCAAGAAGAATTACCTGCAACTGAGCACAGATTTCAATAACTTCAGCTGGAGGTGCCCAATCACCGAAGTTCCTCTCGATAAACTGGTATGCAATGCCACTCCTTCCACTGCCAACTACAAAAAGCCCCCCCTTAATTTCACCTTCTCCTTTGAAGTTTTGCTGTATCCCCATAGCTTTTGCACGCTTGTAATTTGCTCTTGCTCGAGGGTTGAAAACAAAACCTGACAGGAATTTTTCCTTGAGCAGTTTCCCTCCACCAAGTGCTTTGAAGAATTCCATTCCACGATCATACAATACAACACCACCCCAATATCGAGGCCAGAAGTCTTTTATCTGCATCAGAACAATACGTCATCCAAAGTTAATGGTAAGAGCTAGAAATTAAATGTAGTTATACCTCTGACTCCATATGCTCATGAAGAACTGCAAGTAGTTGAACTCCCAGTGAATCAAATATGGGTTTTTTGGCATATAGCTGGTGAGCTTCAGCCCTACACATGATGCACCTGTTTCAAGTTCAATATATACAAAAGAACTTAGTTTCAAGAAAGATGCGTCATACCTTGACGTAGAATTACTGAATTAGATATAGCTTTTGGAAAACCCTGTTTCTCATGGTAGAGTCGAGCCAACTTTTCACGGTCATACATTATTTTTGTCTGTTTCATGTACTTCCTTTTGGACCGTAAGGCAACGATAACATTCTATAGCAATATACTTGCATCATGTGTCTCTTCATTTTAATTTATGAATCTCTGTCTTTAAAGTGTCTTATATTTACTTAATACACCCCTATATGAAAATTATGATCAACGGTACCTCCTACTTGTCTGAGTTAATAATGACAGAAAATTTAGCACCTGACATAATGGACAAACCATGATCTGTTAAACGAAGAAATGTTGTAACGCAGAGTAAAAGATTTACCCTGGACGTCGAATGCAGAGAATCACTGTTGGTTTGTTTCTCCACAGTTCTGAAGCCTTCATCGGAGGTGTTTTGGTTTTCACCAAATGCTCCATTCCAATCTTATACTCTGGTGTCAACTTCTGAACCGAGATGTTTTCAATGGTAGAGTATGGTGCAACTTTGTCAACTACAGGAGCGGGTTGTATACAACCACATAATCTAGGATCGGCTGGCTCCATAGCAACGATCCCTTTGAAGATGTATCCATCTTTGATCTTAAAACTCGCCAGTGATTGTTCTAGAGATTTGCTGTTAATTGAACTAGTTCTTGTTGTTAATTTACTCTGGATCTTTTGAGAGTTTACAGATTGAAAACTCCTTTGAATCCTAGTATTTTTCGACGGTAAGCCCATTCTTTCTGTTGCAGCAGGGGTAGGATGAGACTTTGGTAGGTGATCTGCACAAGCACCAGTTCTGTCCATGAAACGGGCAATATGACCACGCTTCATGCCAAACTGAGAAGAAAGATCTACAGTGCTTAAGCTAAGGAGCTCGGACAGACATTTCCCACTGGACTCAAGCCTATCTCCATATTGCATCAAAGTGCGGTCGTGCAGGTATGACCTAATTTCCAATGCATCCTAGAGAAATAATAATAATAAAATAAATGCCTTGGAAGCAGATTGATATGGTGATTACAAGACATGCCTTTTAGATTCATACTCAGATGTTCATAGGTTAAGGAGATGATTACTGAACCGAATGTAAAACATTTTTGAATAAGCGTCTAAATACCTAACCTTCTCCAGTTGTGTCATGTTTAATGCATCCATATCATCTGTATTCATGATCTTCAAGGTCGGTACATCATCCCAGCCTTCATCTAGCAGCTTCAGAATCATTCCTTTCAGAACCCCGTCCCCAACAAACTCCTCTATCGAAAAAGAAGCCATTTCTTTAGAAATCAGAGAATATTCCAAACAAATCAGTTCTTTTCTCGATCGAGTCTGTATGTAGAAATGAAACCCTATTGGTGTTAGGCTCAGCTACTCAAGATCAAAGCATATAAAGAGGCCTGAGATCATTAAAAAAATAAGGAAAACTAATGAAAAGGGCTTGAAAACTTTGAGTTTTAATGATAAGGACAAAATAAAGAGTAAAGTGAATAGTACCAAGATTGATTTTTTAGTGTAAAAATGTGGTTTTTCGTTAAAGTGAACAGTACCGTAGCCTTTTCGTTAAAACTCCCTTAAAAATATTGAATTTTTCAAAAGCATCTCATGCCGGCAATGCAAGTGATGTAAAAGTTTAGTTCAAATTATTATGTTGGAGACAAAGATGCGTGTATAAATGTTGTAATAGGTTGTAAGATGGAGGCTAAATACAAAAGCTTGAAACAATATTGTTGGACATCAAAGTATTGGTCAATGGACAACATTTGATTTTTGGATCATCAGCTGGAATTATATTGTCAATTTTAAAGTGCCGGCCAAGACCCGCTTCATGTCTAAGGATTAAGGAGGATTTGCTTTTGCCAACTTGCCGAGGAAAGTGTTTATTTACTTATTTTTATATTTTGATATGTGTGAAAACTGGATCAAATCCGGGAATTCAAGTGTGCTGGCGTATGCTCTTAAACAACTGAGTTAAAAACTTCTTCACGAAAGTGTTTGGTGTATGTAAAACAATGGAGTCAAAATTCCTCCCTTGTGCCTTGTTTGTTGTCGTTTCGGTGAATCTTATCATGTCAATCTTATTTGTTCGGTTTTTTAATGTGACATGCTGTAACAACGATGCCTCTTAAATTTATTTTATTTTTCTGAAAAATTGTTTATTCAGAAATATACTTTGAAACTTTCATCCAAAATACAAAAAGAAAACTTCAATCCAAATCCAATAATTTATTATCCAAACAAAATTTGGTTCTTCCTTTAAAAATCAACTTTTGCTTATGGCTTATTAAACAAATGTGAGGAAAAAATAACCAAAAAAATAACGAAAACGCGAGTGCACTTAATTGCTTCTGAATGAGTGTGATTTAATCTATTTGGATCTGGATTGAACCTATATATCAATACACAATCAAATAATAAAAAAGAAAAAGAGAAAAAGATTAGGCAAAACAATCAAACTTCATTTACAATTTACAAGATGCCGTAAGAAGCTTGTATGTTAAAAATATTCTACCTTGCACTCGAGGTCCCCAAGTTCGAATCGCCCCTCTCCGAGTATCGCTTGTATCAAAAAATAGATTCACTACATGGCATGTATGCTTTGTGAGCATGAACGTTTTACATGGTACGGCTGGAAGCACAGAGATCGGGCATCTTATTCAAATGCTTTAAAATTTTCTCAGCGATCTGCCTGGTTTCTCCAGCTCCATGATGGAAAGCACTCACCAGTACAGCAGGCAAAACCCTGTCGTTTGATATGTCCGAAGCCGACTTACTATCCCCGCCTTTATTCAAAAACTTCTCAATCACCCAAAGCGACTTCTGCCACAGCCCCTCTTTCCTGTGCTCTTTCACCACATTCAAAACATGCTGCACAGCATTAGCCTCCCTCAGCATGATCACACTCTTTTCGACATCAACTTTGTCATCCAACAATGTACATATTGCAGACAATGCAGCTTCGACAACTTCTGCATTCTCATGCCCCAAACACACTAACAGCCTCTCAACCACCTTCGCATCAACTATGCAGAATGAGTTTTGTGAAGAACATACCCCTCTGTGAACCGGGCACAGCGGTGTTTTCCTCCTCCTCGGTGATCCACAAGGTAGGTACTTGGGCAGGTACAAGGACTTGCTTTTCTTGATTTGTGGCGGTTTTGATAGTTTTATTGACTCTGTGGAAAGATTCTCCAACCCGATTGCTGATAACCTCTGAACTTCATCACTTGATGTTTTCATGAGCAGCTCTGTGAATACTGAAGTGAAGTTGTGGGTTCTTGCTAGAAACAGTATTTGGGGTTCGTATAGCGTTGTTGTGAATCTGACTAGAATTCCCACTAGGCCTTCTAAGTACGCGCTTTCGAACCTGCTTGATGTGACATCTCCTTGTATTTGACTGATAGCTTGCAGGATTGTAGGCACTGTGTTATTGTATAGAAGAGCTAGGTTTAGTGTCAGGTTGTCGTGGGGAAGTTGCGCTAGAAATTTTGCTGAAACTGCATGCTTCTCGGAGATGAGGGTTGTTTCAGTTGGTTTATGGATAAGGTTCTCAGGCTGGCCTCTGGTTTTGCAGAGTCTTTCTGATAGTAGGTGGCCCATATGGGGTGAAAGAACAGTCAGTAGCTTGATCGCTGCGATGTGAAGTTTTTCGTGTGGGTTGTTGATGAGTTCAATGAGCGTGTAGCTTGCTTCAGTCTCTTTTACCGTCGAGACAATGGTCGCTGCTGATCTGGGGATCTCGGCAATCAACAGAAGAATTCTAATAAGGTTGTTACTTAGTTCATCTGTGGTTGCGTTGTTGAGCGTGTAGATGATGTTGCACACAACATAGTCAGAAGTCAAAGTGTGACCATGAGAATTAGCGGGGAGGTTCTCAAGCTCAAGCCCGGACTCAAATATGTTTGCAAGGATTGCAGCTGCTTCACTTGTTGAGTCCATTGGTTCGTTTTGAATTTTCCGAATGAACATCTCTTCAACCATGACTTGTATAATTCCAGCTTCTTGAAGTATTTTTCCATTAGGGTGGTACAATGAGAGTTGCCCCAGAGCTTTGAATGCTGCCCTTCTGGCCATTGTATTTCCGTTACGTACCATTTCGATGAGAGCAGGAGAGGCCTTCTCAGCAACGTATGTTTTTTGGTCTTGTCCAACAACAGTTTCCCCGAGGTAACTTGCCATCTCTATCTTCATCTCTTCACAACCTGATATTTCAATGTTTAAATCAAAACAAAGTTCTTTAGATTCTAGTAAAAAGTTCTTTAGTTATTTATGCTTGGCTGGATTGTGGAGTTCCGAAAATTACCTTCATTAATATTCTTTAGGAGGGGTTCCATGAGTCCATTTTCTGCCATTTGTTTGATGTTATTTGGAAAATGCTCTAAATTACTCAAGATTTCTTCTGCTTTTTCCGAAGCAAAGACATCGGTATACCTTCTGTATTTAATTGTGACCAGCATAAAGATTGCTCCAGTAACTGATCCGATTTTCTCACAGAATGATTGTGATCTCGAAAGCTCAAGTAAGAACATCAATGATGCATGCCTTATGGACTGGTGAGTACTAGAAAGCATTTTGATTGTAGTTGAAATATTTATCGTTTGCACAATCTCTTCCTGCACAAGAAACCACTCTGTCAGAAGTTGGACCCAACAAGTGTTTGTTCTAGTCTTATTTAGTTGTTTCTCATGAAAAATTAAGAAATTAAAATTCGACCTTGCTGTTGTTATCATCTTCCGCCAGTTGCTGCAAAAGTTCGAGCACTGCACATATAACATCTTTGTCTTCGTACTCCAGGCACTGAACAAGCAAGGGCAATATTCCAACACTACGAACTTGTATCTTATTGTATGGGTTCCTTTGGCAGATACTGTGCACATCTTTTACTGCTTCAAGCACCATATGCTCTGAACTAGCCAAGGACAATGCTGCTCGGGCAACCTTAATCCTCTCTGCTTCGTTCCTGTCCTTCCACTCCGCTATTGTGGATTTTAGAGCTTTATTGGAATTGAAATCTTTACTTGCCAACTTCTGGCCAGTGGTTGGGCAGAAGATTTCTTCAGAGCCATTGAACTTCTCGAACCACTCAACAATTGCTTTCCTCTCGTATGTCACTCCGCTTCTTATGGTTACTGGGTCATCCATGATCTTCTTTGTCAGTGGGCAGAAAAAACTCTCATACAGAGGCTCCATGTATTCACCCACCTGTGGCAATGTCGTTATAGATCCACTCATGTTCACATCATTTCTTTTGCTTACCCAACTCGCGCTTTTAAGGATTTCAACCAGTTGAGGTGTATCCAAAACGTGAGGATTCTCTGTGGAAATCTCAAAATTTAAGGAGTAGAAATCCATTTCTGTCGCTGTTGGTTCTTCCTTTAGTTGCTCCTCCAAGGACCACATCTTTGTATTGAGCTCATTGATCTGAGACACTTGAGTTCTAAAGCGAGCACTCTGCATCTCATTTGAAAGGGACCGAACTGCAACTTCTGCGTATTCTTGGTCTCCAAATGTAAATGGCGGTATCATGCTCAAGCATTCTCCTATGTCTTTAACGACCTCCTCCAGCTCTGCTATAATAACCCTGAGTTCAGCAACTGAAAATGGTTGGACACCTATTTGGCATCTCCCCACAAGATCTTTGGCCAAACAAACACTCTTGGATATCGACTGCAGAATTTCCATTGCATTTTCTGGGCAGTTTTCAGCCGTCTTCAACACCATAATCGCCATGGAAGCTCGATATAGGTAGCATGCAGTTTCGATAAAAAATTCCCATCCCACCTCGAGGCTTGATACCGATACTGCGATCTCTGAAATGGATGCCAATATGGTCTCTGCAAGACTCTCGATCGGACTTCGATCTTCCTTGAGCTGAAGAGAAGAACGAGACAGGTTAATTTGTACCGCTTATGGTAGCTTTAACTGAAAAATGATTTGCAACTAATGAAGTTAATAAAGGTTAATCACTTCAATTTTTTCATGCTATCTACTTAATCCTAGTCAGTAACATATCTGCTATACTTTGCTGCTGATTAGTTTCGATGATGTGTACTCAAAAATGAAATATCACGTTTCTATCGCGGTCTAGCACCTCGGAAAATTGGCTTGTTATTATTATTATTTTTTTCCCTGCAGACTCATAATTCTCAGACACATAGGAAGTGTAAAAGGCTCGAAAAAGAAAACGAGTTCATCAGAAGGCTCCTACCGACATCAAATTGAAGTTGCTCTGCAGAAGACTCTGGAAAGGCGAGACTTTCGATTACCAGTCACCGACAATCGTTTGAAGGTTTCTGTAATCTCAGTGCAGAAAGTACTTATCGTTTACTTGGATACTTAGGAGCAGGTGTGCACAAGATTTGGTCAGCTAGCAGTCGCTTCTGGTTTGGTTAAAAAATTTCCTTCTGATGGACACCTAAGAAAGCCGCTGGTATTGGTCAATTTTGCATCTAGTCTTCCAACAGGATAGGATTTCCATTGCGTTACGCTGTTATTATATGATTCTTTCGTTCTCCACTACGCCCTGAGGATTGCGTTGGTAAGAAAATTACGGTCTGCATTTTTTATAACGAAGGTTTTGAATGGGTCTAACAAGGTAGAGTTTTCTTCAGAACTTCAATATAGTATTCGAGCACTGTTGGTTATTTGACTTTCTTGCAGTGCAAGTTGTAACACTACATACGTAATCACGAAAATGTCAAAATCATCCCTATCAATGTATTATTCCGAAGTTATTTAGAATAACTATAAAGCGTTATCACATATATATATGTGTGTGTGTGTGTGTGTAGCTACGTCACTGAAAACCCTTATTACATTTTACTGTAATATATATATGTGTGTGTGTGTGTGAGAAATGAATAAACACAATTTCTATCTATGTGGATTGGTCATTTGTGTAGTGGTGTGTTCAATAACAAAAATGTTATTCATATCATCTATTTGTACCATTTTTTTAATAGAGATAAGATCCATATGTGTCGGTGAGCCCTACCTCTATAATCTATTAGAGAGATTGTACATATAAATGGTAAGTGTAGCACTACTCGTTCAATAATAGTAGTGCATGAAGCTGCACATGCATGCATTCATGCATGTAATTAACTAGCTTGTACGTAATAAAAGTTGTGCTTTATTTCAGTTCATCAATCATATATCATTTTTACGGGAAAAAAAAAACGCATATACAAATTATTAAAACATTTACTTGTAGTGAAGAAAATGGACGGATTAATACAATTTTGCAAAAAAACACAAATAAGTATCATCAATAGGTTCAACTAAGTACAAAACCTAAGACGAACAGCGTCAGTATCAGGAGACAAAACGTGTGTGAGAGAGTCACAAATTCGGCATGACACATAAATGCTTTTCTGAACCAACTTTTCCACGAAAGGAGCACTTTTTGCACTTTGCAGGCTGTCTGATGCCAAGGGCTAGATTGTTTTCTGGTTCTCAAGCATGTTTTCTACATAATCATCGACGCTTATTAGTTCTTCCTTGCTTTTTGAAGAGTAATAGAAACGCAGCAGGGCTGTTATGCACTTGTGATTTCCAGAGTCCTCAGTACAACCAAACTTTAACCACAAGTTGGTGGTTCAGTGGTAAATGACGGATTACGAAATTTTCTTAAAACCAAAGTTCTCCCATAATTTCTTTTAATCCTGGTACCAAGTTCAACATTTCCCAGGTCAATAACAATTTTCAGGTGGAACGGAAGAAGTCAAGATGACTCAATTGCTGCCACCAACCTTCTTTAAAATTGGACCCGGTCCAGTCAAGTTTGTTACGACCGAGTCCTAAAAGAAGAATGACTCTTAAGGAAGAGCATTGCCATTTGAAAACACCAGTAAACACTCAAGTTTTCTTGTCTCTGATCCATCGCGTATGTATTATTATAATTTATAAAAATGAAAATTGAAAAAAATGAAAATGAAAATTGAGGGACAATATCGATGTGATAAGAAATGAGTCACCAGCCCGTTGTTCTGCTTTGAACTTGCTTTAATGCATAATGTTGAAGATCTCGAACAAAAACAAAACAGTATTTGTATATCCAGTACAACCTATGTAATTTCCTGTGTAAATTTCAAATAAAATCATATGAATTCTGCTTCAAAATTCAGTGAGCAAGAATCAACAATCATTACATCAACTTATTTTACATTTCCTGTTGAAATGAATCGTAACGAAACAAAAATTTACAAACACAAGTGACGTCCACAATGTTCGTCTATCGGCGTTTTCCTATCAACTCTTGGTGATTTAATTTTTCTTTGCCATACTTCCACGGGGATGTCTTAATTTTCTCGAATGCTGCTTGGTGACCATCTTATTTCCCCAATCCGTTCAAAACAGTGGATGCAGAAGACGGCCAAGCCCGGTGGGATATCTCCAGCTAATTGGTGAAGATAGCCCTTCTCGACATATGTACACGTACGAGCAGCAGACGAACATGAAGTTTTTTTTTTTCCTCATCGGAGCTCGCTCTCCTTGACCATCTCACGTCCTTGAATGAGAGAAAATAAATCAAATTTCATCACCTTGTGATTGAATGAACTGTGGGAACTCAATCAACCAAGAAGGGCACCCCCGCCTAACAATCATCTCGATCAGACTAGTTGAAGAAATAGGGAGATTCGAGAACGTCTCTGAGATCGAAGTCTCCACGATCTGGTAATGGCGGAAAAGTCAAGTTGGGGAAAGACTCTTGAAAACTCTCCAACAACTGTAGACATAAAAGTAACAAATTAATAGGCAATATAACATGGGAATCCAGTCAGCAAACGCCAACAATGTGTATTTTTACGTATTTTCACTAGGCAAACAAATATCAGCATCATCAAAGATACTCACATTCTCCAGTATCGGTGCCTTGTAGAGTTCAACAAACTTCTCCCTTAGTATCCTATTCATTTCGTCAACGTCACATGCATGTGTCCAATATGAATCGTGCACTCCTGTGATCATTAGCAGTACATGTAAATGTACTACCCTATACAAGAGAGCAAAAGACAATAGGAAATAAAAATCCAGTAGAAACCTGCAAAATTTAAGCCTGCTTTCTTGCAGGCAACAGCAGTCATCATCATGTGGGAACCGTCAAGGGAGTGAACAAAATTTGGGGGAAAGGCTGTCCTCTGCCGTTTAACCATGACCCTGTCAGTTTCTCTTTGTAACGTCAACACCTGAAGGGAAGTCTTAATCTGCATTTTCAAAGCAGCACCTTATTTACATGCTTGCCTTAAAACGAAAAACTCTCTAGTGTTTTTTTTTTTTTTTTTTTTTAGAAGAGATGATAACTCTGAGTCTTTTCATTATTAAGTAAAATATATAGCCATATTGGAAGTTCTTAGAAGTTGTTAAGAATATTACAAGATGCCTTCCTAATTGTCGGTAGGGTTGTACAACGGGAAGTCCAAGGGGAGTGGTCCACTGAACTGGATGATTCTCCGAAGCTATCACCTATTTTTGTTCAAATATCGCTGTCAGGACTAGCATGAGAACAATACAGACTTAGTTAAAGGCGTGATAGTATCAAACATAGAATCCACATCTATCCCTTGTGCATGTGCTTAGCTATTGAAGCAATTAACAATTACACCATTCACACATCTTATGAAGAACAAATAGACAACAACATAGATGAAACAGACCTTTGCACATTCACCGAGCCAGCTCATAATACTTCTTGCAGCTTCAAACATCTCTCCTAGTGCAGTCAAGGTGGTCTGCTCAGAGAGTAAAATAATCAATAGACTTACACAGACATATTGGACACAGAAACACAATAGTTTTATTCACTTACCCTTGCAGCATAGCAAGCTGCAGCAAACAGCGCTGAGTCATCAGTTATGTTACCACGCTCTTTTAATCTCCTCTTAATTTGATCACGTGCACCAACATAAGTAACGCCATATACAGAAGTCATAACTGTCTGCTTCACCAATTTACGATCCACCTAAAATTTCCCATCACAAAAGCCAAACATTAGAAACATCATATTAAGCAGCAGCAAAGAGCAGAGCTAAAGTAAATTCTTTTCTTTACAAAGCAAGCCAAATAATATGTTTGCAACCTTATTGTGCTGCCAAGTCATAAATACTGGGAAAATTCTACAAAATTTGTAACATTTTTGCAAACTATTTCAGCTTCATTATCCAATGAAAAGGTTCACACGGATCCACTTTTGCAAGATATTAACCTGATTGACTAAAAGCCTAGCATGCAATGCATTTGGATTAGTGGCAGGATCCTTCTCTGCATCGCTCCGCATTATATCGAGTACCCTGCATAGGAACACAAATTTCACCGAGACAAATTAATAAGAATGATATCAATAATCAGTGGTAAATTTCAAGGGAAATAACCAAATTGTAATCCTTTTCTGAGAACAGATATTTTTAGGGAATGAATCAGGTTGCTTACTCCTCTAGGTTTTTCATCTATAAAAATGCAACGACACCCAAAAAATGTATGTTTTCCCTCCAACTCATCTCGGAGAGTAATAGTTACCTGGCAGCAATTCCTGAGTAAACATCTGCAGGTTTTTCTCCCCCCACAAGATTAACAGCAGCAGCTCCGAGCTAAAAAAAACAAAGAAAGAGATGAGCAGTTTGATCAACAAAACAAGAACTCACACAAGCAGTTGAGGTATAAAGTATAATTGCTAGGTAAGGAATATTGAACCTTATTTAACATTTAAAATTAAAAAGGTTAATTACCCTGTCCCTTCCAAGAGCAGCATAATGTTGTAAACCGTTACATGAACCATCCTTGCAACGCAAAAAGAGAACTGAGATCAATATTGGATACAAAACCATCTGTACCAAATCACTGAATATTGTTTGTAAGTTTTTAAGATATTAAAATTTCGAGAGAAAAATTACCTGGTGGACGGGCATATATGAAACAGTAGTCTCCGGAGAGGGGCTTCTCAATGCTTCAGCGAGATTAATGCATGCTGCCAAGCATTGGAAAGGATCCTCTGCACCCAACCACCAGCGCCTCCCTTCAAGAGGTCTGTCTGCTGAATCAAAAATTTCGTCAACATGATTCTCAGTAAATGCTACTCGTCCATCAAAGGAGAGTTTGTCCACACCACCAGCATATAAATTTGCCAAATGTATCTTCAACCACCGTAAGCCTAACTTTCCAAGACGCCGTCCCTCTGAAAACTCCAAGATGCTTCGGCACATATCGGAACCAAGATGGTTTAGATATGGGTGCATGGGGTAAGCACGACCACGGAAATCGAGGTTGTGCGGGTAGTAGAAGCCTTCCTCATCCTTCATTTTTCGAGATACCTGTATCCATTTAGTGAAACCTACTTAATAGCAGAGTATCCAAGAGTGCTGCATTATTTAGCTTAACGAGAATGATTCTTACAGCAAGCTTGAGTTCTATATCACACCGCTGTGAGTGTCTCTCACTATTTTCCTTCTTTGCATCTTTAACTTTCCACTTCCATTTTTTTATTTCTGTCTCATCCTCTGTGTCCGGTTCTTCAGGCAATGGAACCTTTTTAAAGCAGGAAGAAAAATGAAGATTATTTATTGATAAAACCAGTAGTACCAACTACCAAGATGCTGAATTAAATGTTAATGCCACATTGCAGCAAAACTATATAGCTTCAGTCAAAACATGGAAGTACGAAAAACCAAAACCAGTTAAGAGTTACCCACATCTTCACAGTCAACCAAGTCAGCAAGACGGCCTCCGTTAGCCCATATCCTATCTATTACACCAAGAACCCGTTTGTTCACCCTCCATTTGGTACTTCCAAGAGTATCCAGGGCCTAAATACAGAGAACAATCAAGAGATTAGGGGAAGAACTAATAAGTACAAGTGAGAACCCTCGCACTGGAGGAAACATTTAAGGGATGTTTCTGATGAATTAAAGCTTGTGCATGAATTCTAAAGGCAGGAGCAGATACAGTGCAGAAACTAACAGTAACAGTGCCTGTGGATTTCAAACCTCAAAAACAGGTTCTAATTGCGTCCTAGGTGTCCTTTTAACAACTTGGCGTTGTTGTTTTGCTCCATGAGTTCGCATAACATAGGATGGTAAGAATAAATATGCACCTCTGTCGTACCTGCCAAAGTATACGAACAGGCAATAAGAGTCGGCCAAAAACCCGCAGAGTGCTTAATCTAGCTAATTTAAAACTACAAAGTCCAACTAATCTAAACACTACATACCCTGTCCAGTTGATAGGGGGTACCAACATAGGCATATAAGGAATGACCATGTGCCTTGCCTGCTCGGACAGAACAGAAATCAGTAGAGTTTTCACTCAGGTATAAATACATTTGTAAAAATAGTCTTGTAAGTCAGCAAGAACAAAAACAGATAAAAAGCAAACTAGAATTATGAGCATGAGCCAAATCAGCTTTAAATTTGTTCTACTTACAGTTTTCTCCATGCCTTTGCGAACTAATGGGTCGGATTGTATCACACCATATCTCCTACTAGTCTTCCTATTACAAGAAACCCACAGAAGTATAAGAATATAGACACTGATGGAGAGCTAGATAGACACAAGACAAAGAGAGGGTCTAAGTAAAACAAAGATTCAACATTTCTTACTGTGTGTCTTTAGTGATAGTCTTAAGAACATGTACAAATGCAGGGCGTATATTGAGTGAACCATCTCCTGATTGATCAACCGGAGGTTGTATATAAGCTGTGTCCATCAACAACTGTATCAATCGACAGCCAACCTGGCAAGTACAAGGACCAAGATAATATAGCAACAACAATAACAAGATAATTTCCTTATTTAAATCTATAAGCATCACAAACCTTAACATGGGCTTCCTGACCCCATGGCTTCAAGTCTTCTTGTTCCTTCACAATCTCCCTTACTTGCTTCATTTTCTGTTTTTTTATCAGTTTGTTAACCTTTTTCCTAAGTCTCTCTTTTTCTTTGGTCAATTTCTCTTGCTCGCTGATCATTAGTTTCTCTTGTTCAATGGCCACAGGATCAGATTCATCTTCAGGCTTCTTATCAGTAAGGTTCTTCTTCTTCTTTGTCTTCTCCAAAAACCTGTGTATCCTAACCTGATACACATGATTACTATATTTAACTCCTAAGATGTTCAAAGCCAACGATAAATGGAAAATAGAATGTCAACATTATTTCGCTATTATTTCACTGGATGTTGAAAGAAGCATTACTACCTCATGAGAAAAGCCTTCAACTAGTCATGAAGGCATGAGACATCAAGGGACTCAGTTTTATACATTACAAATATATATAATCCTAGAAACCGAAGTTCACATTTGTGTGAACACAAGGAGTTTAAGTAATGATATTCTACCAAACCGAACAAACTGATAGTTGATCACTAACTAAAATCCTAGCCAAAATGAATGTTCAAAGTACAGGCAGCTTAGGAACCAAAGTCAAATTCAGCACAGCTATAAAATTTACCAAATAAGAAAATAGTGAGCTCGCATACCTCATTCTCAATGGCTTCACCTATCGCACAAGCAGCTTGGACTACCCTGACACTCCCTACTCCGCCATTATTTGTCATCAACAGCCCCATCAACTTGTGCATTGTGATGACCGCCATCTTATCAGCTGGCAAGTGATCAAAATACGGAGCATGACTCACTCTACTGTTCGGCTGTCTGCAGGCCTCTTGGTCCTCTGCAATGGCGTTTCGTAAAGGCTCAAACCAGCCAAGAAACAATGACTTAATGTATGGCAAATTGGGTGCAAGCTTCTGCTCACACATGTCCACTAAAAGCTCTTGGTACTCATTGGCCGCCTCCTCCCACGCCTCAGTCTCCAGCTTTATTTGCCTCTTCCGGAGGAGATTGTACTTCCCTACTCCCATACCACCCACCACTTTCTTCGTCTGCTTGAAATGGGACTCCACCTTGTTGTTCTCTCTGATCAAATCATCCAACAATTCCTGAATTTCTTCAGACCCTGACGAGTCTTCCTCCCCATCTGTCGAAGCAATGGCCTCGGCGGCACTGGCATAGCCTCTGGCATAGCTACAAAACCGAGAAACGGCATGAGAGTAACTCGGATTCATCAAACTGCATCTACCCAATTCGTCCTTCTGGGAAGCTTTATCGCCAATTTGTCGATAACCCATCACCAAAAACCCATTGTTTGGGCAGTTCCGGGCCTCGAAATGCCTGGTTTTCTCGAGAAAGCTCGATTCTTGATAAAATTTCACCGAAGAAGAAGTAGCAGAACCCAAATGAAACTGTGAGGAAAGATTTGCCTTTCTGGAAGCAACCTTTTTGGCGAAGTTTCTCCACATAATTCCCAGTGAATACTGCAAACTAATCAATCAAAGTTGGAGGAGATGAAAGATTACGGGACATAAAAAATCTTCAACTATCGGAGTAGCAGAAAATTGGAAGCTTATAAGAAAAATACAAAATTTAGTGATAAAAATAAAAACTGTATAAATGAACCGGAAAACTGGGATCTCTAGGAGGTGGGTGGCGGGAGGAAGGAGGAGTGACTGGGTGAGCGGCCGCCTCTAAACCCTGCTTAAACCTACGTTCTCTCTGTGTTTGATAAAGCCGTTGGACCGTCGGCTTCGGCTACAAGTTGTCCCGAGTCGACCCGTTTTACAACTCAAAACTAATTGGGCTGACCCACTAGTTTGATTTGTTTATGCGGCGGTGGGCTTCGTGTTAATTTTGTAGGAATTTCTGTTTATCCTTGATTTTTTTTCTTTTGGACAACCCACTTCTTTTACTATTCTCTCACACCCAAAATAATTTAATATTTTTCCAAGAATGCCCTGTTTTTACTTACGAGGAAATTATAGCAATAGTTGTTCAACTAGAAATTCATGACTATTGGTCCCTTAACTCGTCAAAACTTGCAGTTATGGTCATTTTCGTTAACTGCGTCAAAACTTTTTGTTTTGCTTATTTGTCCTTTCATTCAGCCTCTTGTGCCACAAACGTGACTCATTTTTTTACTGAAGTTTTGACAGAATTAAAGAAAATGATCATATCTCTACGTATTGACAAGTTAAGGGACCAATGATCGCAGATTTTTTGTTGAAAAACCATTATTCTAATTAAGTTAAAGTTGAATGACCATTGCTACAATTTTCTATTTATCTAATCAAATTGTTTCTCCTTGTACACCGGTCTTCATTGCTATATTTAATCTATACCAAAACTGAAAACACACTTGACTCAAATAATATGATTACTTGCCATCAGCTGCATAATGGTAATTAAATAGGAATAGAGGTGTTGTTTGTTAAAATTTCAAAATCTCATTACCGTGCATTATACGAAAGAAAAGGCCTTAATCCAAAATTGACAGCTTTTTAGGCCTAGTTTGGTATTGCTGTGCTTTGAAAAAAAAATTGCTTCTGTTGTGCTATGAGAATAAACTCATTTTTGCTGCTTCACGTTTTCAATTTTTTTTTTTTACCCAAAACTGTGAAAATAAGTTGTTTTTAAGTGTTTATCAAACACCATTTTGAGCTCAGCTTTTTTTTATACCCATTTTTTATAAAAACACCTCAGTACCAAATCAGTACTTAATCACTCATTACTCAATGAATGTCTATGATAGTTCTGATGTAATAAAATTTGGGTCGAAGATGTTCAGATAAAGGTAGATCCATGAGTTTGATTGACTTTAGTTTTTATAATTCTTATTTTTCGCATTCCCCATGTTTATGCAGTATAGTGCACCTTTTCAAAGGCTTGATGGACATCACCTTTGTTACTTGTTCAAGGGGCCACTTTGGCATTATCACCCCCCTTCAATTGATCAGAGATATTAGCGTTTGCAGCGTGATCGCTTGGTCTTTAACGACTCACAATCATGGATCCTGAATAGTAAGCCTCTGATCTCCTTTCCCTTTATCCTTTGTTTCCAATTATGCAATCTTTTGGCCCTCTTTGCATCGTAGTATATGTGTACAATAGGATAGTTTCAATCGTAATATGATGATATGAAGAAAACACTTATACTGATTTGAATTGGGACAAAAGCTCCCAAGGTTGTGCGTAATGGCATGTTCAGTCACACTCATCACGTTTTGCTTATTGCGATGTAAGTAGCTTTATATGCATTATATGTCATTGCCAACACATTAGTTAATATAGCAACAGAATGATTGCGAACATTGAAAAATCTTAAGTAACTGAAACTATCATGCTAGATCCTAAACTTTTCTAATCTTTGCTTACAAAGAGTTGATGACCATGCAGTGATTTCTATTGAGCACCAGTTATTTGCACCCCTTTTCCCTCCTTCCATAATTGAAGTGCTTTTGACTCTCTGTAGTAATGATTTACAAGATAAAATTGTTGAATTTTTTCTTCCATTTGTGTTTCCTTTTTCAAAAGTTAAAATAGAAAGGGAATGCTATGATAATTTGAGGTTTTCGTTTGATATTCATATATGTACTTTTAGCGGGTACAAAAAAGGAGATTTGGTTTTGAATGATTTAATTTGGTAGTTATATTGAAATTATTCAACTATTTTATTTGTTGTAGGCATGTGAAATTAGCTAGACAAAGAAGAGTACATGTTAAGAACTCGATTCAGTGTTGCAATGGTCAATTCTCATGTGTTTGAAATTTTTCGATTTTCGATTAACAATAATATTAGCATATCTGAAATCAAATGTGTAGACGATAGACACTAAAATGGATACATAGGTTGGTATGGCAGATGATTTTAAGTTACAAGGAGATGGTGCTGGCTCTTTTGAACGAGTCTGATCTGGCACTTTCATATGATTTTGATCTGGTTCTTTCATATGATATTGTTGAAATGATTGGGGACAACTTCATTACTTTATTATAATATAGATTATTGATTTCAATTTTGTGTGTTGGTATGAACCAGGGCCGGCCTTGAGGGGGTGTGAGGAGTGCGACCGCATAGAGCCCCCATTTTTTGAGGCCCCTAAATTTAAAAACCTTTGTAATATACTACATATATACTATAAACGTGAGCATATTAAATAAAGTTGTCATAGCCGATTTGGCAAGGGTTGCTTTTGCTATCTACCTGTGCACGGGTTTGAGTCCGTGCCTCCCTATATTTTTAAGGGAGACTTTGGATGTGGTCCTTAGTTATGAATATTTTTTTATTGAAACCTTGTTGGTTTTTAATTTTTGATCAAGGTCCCTGAAATTAATGTGATAATTTATTTCTATGTACGTTACTATATTTTTTAAATTAAAAATTAGAAATTTTAGTTGTTTATATAGGTGAGATTTTAAATACAAAAAACCATAATTTGTGGGATTAAAAATATTAAAATATAAATATACTATTGTGTGTGTGTGTGTGTGTAAACATGGGTACATTCTTCAAAATCACAAAAAAAAAAAAAAAAAAAAACAAAAATAGGCTTAATAACATTAGTAAATTTCTTCGATTAAACTTGACATGGATACATTTTAAAAAAAAAAAAAAAAATGCACCCATATAAGTTTAAAAATGGATTAGAAAAAAATTGAATATATTTTATATAAAAAAATTTGTACATTTTACATATAACAAATTGGTATATTTAAGAATGAGTACATTTTAAGATTAAAAAGTTTTACATGAATGGGTACATATAATTGGCATGGGTACATTTAGCAAAATAAAAGGTACAAATAAAAAAAATATATGGGTACAAATACAAATAAACTTTAAAAAATATGGGCACAAAAAGAAATTAATATATGGGTACAAATTAAAACTGAAAAGAAAATTGGTACAAATTAAAAATGGGTACAAAGTAAAACTAAAAATATATGATAAAAAATTTAGTCATAAATATAAATATACTAATTGTAACATTTTTAACATTAAATGAATATATTTTGACACACCCCGTCCCGAAGGAGGGCATGCTGGCCGTCACGTGAGAGTGACGTAACCATTTGCACAGTTCGGAAGCTTTAAAATATACAACTTCTAAAATAAAACACCCGAAGGTGAGTCCTTATTTGGTCCATTCTGTCAGAACACCGTTGAACTTCCTCGTAGTCACCACACCTTTGCATTTCCTTAAACCTGGAGGGGCGCAAAACAAAATTGAGTGGGTCAGCAAAACGAACGTATTCAAAACCTTCTTTTCTCTTTTGCATATACTAACCCCTCGCTATAAAACAAGTATAGTTTCCCAGAAAATAACATATATACGTATGTATAGATATGCCAGTGATGCTCAAAGATATATCAATCATGCTCAAGAATGTGCCATGTCAAAGCCTCATAATGAAATGTAAGTGCTCAAGCATAATTCACGTCAATAACATATAATCTGGCAGCCGGGAGTCACCTAACGTGACCTGTACGGCTGCATATAGAGCTCAAATCTCAAACTCAATAACTGAATCTGCACACGAGTCGGAACCACCTAACGTGGTCTGTACGAAAGGCTGGGTGTAATATATATATGCTCTAGTGCTACGATCACGTGAAGCTGTGCGATAAATCGCGGGTCACCTACAAGTCGGAACCACCTAATGTAGTCTGTACGACAGGCTTGCACCTAACTTGGATCCAAGGCGAGCATGCGGTGCTGGTGAACATACACGTGAAGGCTGTGCCCTGGCCTCGGGCGGGAGCACTAACACCGGGGGTGCAGATTATGAGCTCTCTAAGCATCTCAAGCTACTACTGAATACAAACATGAATACCACTTACCTGGCACTTACCTGTGCGCCCACAACACCAAATACACATATATAAATGTGTGCCACTACTAATGCATGTGATGATAGTATTTCAATCGTATCCCAAACGTATTTCATACGTATATCAAATGTATTTGAAATGTAGCTTACCTGGGCCTCCTCAGCACCATGCAACAGTATGCATAATTATGGTAATGCACATATTAAAATATGATGCATATATGACAGGATATTTAATTCGTATTTCTTTTAAAATACGTCAAGCATACGTATATATATATATATACTGAAAAATAACTGCCCACTCACTGATCACATCGACGTCTCATTGGTCCCTGAACCTCCCCTAGCTTGGTTACATTCTTCCTCTGTATAATTTTCACCTATACAAAAAGTAACCAAATTAACGTTATTTAACGCACATACACCAAACATTCGTCCATAACTTTCTCATACGTTGCTCAATTTGGGTGTATGAATATACCACGGTGATCTACACGACGTCACGAACGCGTGACAATTTTCAGAACTCAATTTGGAGCTCTCACGCGCCCCCACGCGCCCTGTTCACGCGCTGCCCACGCGTGCGTCTTCTTCCTCGCGTCGCTGGACTGGTTTCGCCGGCGGTGGGTGTTTTGCCGGAATTTCTGGGTAAACTTTAAAGTGTCATAACTTCTTCATTTCTTAACCATTTTCGACGTACTATATATCAAAATGAAGGTATTGACGAGACGAACAGATCCATACCTGCCTCGACCCCTAACTCGCCGTGGATTCGCCGGAAAAACCCTCGAAAGCTCCGGCAAAACTTTGAACTTGTCGTTCTCCGTGTTCCTATGTCCATTTTTCACGTAATTTATACCAAAATGAAGCCCTAAACATAATCTACCACGTTGGACTAGTTTTAGGGCCTAAAAACAACGGAATCAAACTTTTCCAAAAATACGAAAATTCGGCCGAACTTACAGTTCGTGATCCCGACGTCCAAATCCTTCAAACGAAGCACTCCGAGCTTCCTTAGGACCTCACCAAGCTTCCTACAAGCTTCAAAATCCCAGAAAACATCAAGTTTTACGTGTGCATGAACAGTGCACACGCACAGTGAAATTGAAATCCATGTTTTCCGAAGTGAAACTCACCTGAAATTGGTACCATCGTGTTCGTGTGGTCCTCAGGAGTACGATGGTGATCTTAGATCCTTCGTTGGTATAGTTTTAGGGTGGTTTGTGGGTGGTCCGTGTGAGTTCGAAGGAGAGAGAGAGAACGGAGAGTGAATGAGAGATTTGTGAGGGAGGAGAGAGAGAGAGACAAGGTACGGGAATGAGGGAGAGATTTGAGGGAGGTGGGATCCTACCCAATCCCCAAATCATCAAGTTACAACATATTTTACGCCCCTTAGTCCCGTTTAAGGGCATTTTCATAACTTCACGTCCTCGGAATTAAAATTCCGGGACGGGTTGTGACATATTTAGAAATAAAAAAATATTTTATTATTGAAATAATTAATGATGTTATTAATACCCAAGGACCTTGATCAAAAATTGAAAATGAATAGGATTTTAATCAATGGGGTAGCAAAAAGAAGGATGAGAACCTAATTTCTCCTATTTTTAATTATGAATTTTTTTCAGTTGTGTTTATTTCAAATTGGCATTTTCTGGGGGTTTTTATCTTTCTCCAAAGGTACATAAATATTATTAAATACGAATGGATACATTTATTTTTAATTATGATTTTTTTTCAGCTGTGTTTATTTCATATTGGGCATGTTTTGAGGTTTTTTTTTTTTTTTTTTCTCCAAAGGTAAATAGATATTATTAGATAGAAATGAATACATTTGCATTTTCAGCAAGAATATGAAACAAGAATTGAGGACCAATACAGGCCCAAATATACTTCCCTCCATTTTTGAATGCAAAAGATGCCACAGAGTGTGCCGCACGATTACCTTCTCTGGGCTTTTTTAGCTACACTATTGTTTTCTTGTTTTAAATATATGTAGTTATTTTCTTTCATTATAAAAGATAACTTTTGCTAATAAATCTATAATTAGGCATAATAAATTAAAATTTTAAAAGTTTGAAGATATAATCTTTAAAAGCCTCATTTTCTTTTCTTATATGATATCATTTCACCATTTATTTTCTAGTGATAATAAAGAGCAAGAATGGTTCTAATTATAATATTTAAACGATGATATGATAAGTACATATCCATCATACCATGCTTTTTCTATTAAAAAGCAATGAGTTTCGAACCCAAAGACATAAGGGATGCATATAGATAAACAAGCCCAACACACCATGTTTCATTTTTTTATTTATTTTCTTGTGCATTATATCAATTTGTACACATAAAAAATAAAAAGTATAAAAGAAAATATAGCAACCAAAATTTTAGGCCATGTAAGGGCCCCCGTTTGGGTCTTGCACATGGCCTCTAAAATTTCAACACCGGCCCTGCTAAAAACTCTTCTTTTTAAAAATTTGTAGGAACTAGCTGAAACCGTAAACCTCTACATAATGAAGATGAAGATGAGCTGGAAACAGTGAAGATATACATTTAGTAACATGTTCATAATCTATCTAAAATATTTCGAATAATGTTTTTAATCTTTTGATCACTGTAATATGTTGCTAATTTAGTTTATCAAATAATGTACATATTGATATATAAAACATATTATATATGTAAACAGTATTCTCAAACGGTATTCTTAAAAGCCGAAGCAGAGTGCGGACATTCTTACTTATGTCTTCTATTTAGAGTTTCAAGAAAATAAATACTGACCAGTTACATCTTTTAATTCTACTCCTACAGTTTGAGTAAGGATCATGTCTTTTAATCAAAAGTTACAATTCATATATATATATATATATATATTATTGAAATCTCTAATAGATTTTTTTTTTTTCCAGGATAGCAGCGCAGGGGAAGAACAAGAAAAGAAAGGAGAAGGAGAAAAAGAAGGCACATAACCCATAGTCCCTTAATGATAAGGGTTTTGCCTGACGAAATAGTTCGTTGTGCAAAGTTAACAACGATGTCGAGCAAAAAAAGTTTACGTGGGGTTTTTGACAATTCATTGTGGACTTTTGTCCAGCAGCTATAAAGTTCAAAAATCCGATGAACTTATTATTCGGTGATCAAATGGTGACACAGTAAGCACTAATATTTACCTTGGCACCAAAGCATCACCCGACAAAATTTATTTTGTCCTGCAAATTTTTATCGTCCCACAAAGCCTTTGATAAAAACCTAAACATTAACCAAGTTTGCCCGACCAAATTTTTTGGTCAGATAAAGTGTCTTGACTCAATAAAAAATAATTCATAAAAAGCAAACTTTCATTGAGCAAATGATAATTTATGGTAGTGTATATTTGTGTAAACTTTTTTCCTTCAAACGAAAAAAGAAAGGGTCCATTGCGCAGAAAGACCAAATTCCATCATCGGCTAAGGACAAATTCCATATCCTAATCTTTCAATTCCTCGTATTCTCTCTTATCTATAAATTTGAATATTCTGTGCAATATATTATTCAAAATATCAGATAATCCTAATCTTGTCTTATCAGAATATCAAATAATAAAACAAACAGTCCCAATATTCTTTCAGTGACAGCTGGCATCAATTCTCTTTGGTAGAATGCGTAGCATGCATGCATGGCGAGGGTTTGTGCCTGCCTATAAATATGATAGCAGGATTGGAGCTATAAGGATATAGACAGTGGTTAGGTTTATGCTACTCACAAGATTGTAAACTTTAGTTAGTTAGTTAGTTAGAGACTTCGTTCTCTATGTATACTTCATTGTAATATCTTCTTCTATAAGAAATCAATACAACAGTTTTAGACTTTCTTTCTCTAGTTCTTGAAACCCTAATCATTTTCTCAATCCCTCTCTACATTAACAGGAGTAACTGAATTTCACCTGAGAATCAACATGGCAACAATACTACCAAACGCTTTTTATGTCGAAATCAAACAAAAACCACAGGTACCTGAACTGCGTACCTTGTGCAAAGATCAATCAAAAAGGGATCTCCAATTCTGCGTAGAGGATTGTGACACGAATTTCAGAGTTGAGAATGCACAAACCACTGGATTTGTGCATATCAAAGATGTCGCCAACGGAAAATATATACTTGAAGAGGGCAGCAAACCAGCCACTGCTAAGACACCAAACGAAGACCGAGACGAAGAGGATTGCACACTATTCGAGCCTTTGAATGTTGGACCAAACACCAGGAAAAATGTGATCTTCCGAATAGTCCACCTGCAAAGCGGCCTTTACCTAAGGCCATACTGTGTTCAGGGCGAGGACTCAATCCTCTGCGCTGTGAACCCAAACCCTGACCCTTGTCGAATGGATCTCTTTATAGCCCATTCCCGGATTTGATCATCAGGTGATGTTTGTGGGTAGCGTCCCTGGAAACCCTTATTAAATCTTACCGTGATATATAGGTGTGTATGTGAAATGAATAAATACAAAACCTATCTAATTGGATAGGTTGTGTAGTGGTGTGTTCAATAAAAGTAATAGATGCACATACATACAACTGCGCATGTAAGCATTCATGCATGTAATTATTAGCTTGTAGTTGAAAAAAAAATAGACAAATTCAAAATTATTAAGACATTCATTTGTTGTAAAGAAAATGAGCAGATTAATACAATTTTGCCAAGAAATACTAAAATGACTATCATTTATAACAACTGTATTATAGTTTCAAATTTGCGTATTTTTGTTAGACATAATCCTTGAGAAAATAGACCTAAAAGTTAGAATTTGCCTTTCTGGAACCAACCTTTTTGCCGAGTTTCTCCGCATAATTCCCAGTAAATACTGCAAACTAATCAATCAAAGTTGCAGGAGATGAAGGATTAAAGGACATCAAATGAAAAATCTTCAACTATCAAAGTAGCAGAAAATTGGGAGCTTATACTAAAATACAGAATTTAGTGATAAAAATAATTGTATAAATGAACTGGAAAACTGCGATCTCTAGGAGGTGGAATCTACAGCACCCCAACCCCCAATGCTTCTTCATCATCCAGATCCCAGACATACCTCAGACTCTCTCTCTCTCTCTCTCTCTCTCTCTCTCTCTCTCTCTCTCTCTCTGTAACAGCGGCAACCCTAGCAACAGTCAACTTCTTCTCTTCTTTTTATTTTTCTTTCCTGCTCCTAAGCCTATGCTTATCGCAACATTTGATCCTTCATCCTCCCCTTTCCATATTCCATTATGAAATTTTAATTTTGGTTGTTCAACCTATGGTGGGCTACACTTTTATATTTCATGCTAATATCTCTATGGCTACAACATGTTTTATTTGGTTCAATTTCGCTTTACATATTAATATGGGTACAATGTTTTTTTGGAGAATATTACGTCAAATAGTTTTGGTTGCTGTATTTTATGTACCCATATGCATGCCTACAAAACATTGTGGTACATTTGTTTTCCTTGAGTTTTTAATTGTACCCATGAGTTTTTTCTCTTTTATTTCTTTTTAGACAATGTTTATTATATATTTCTTGTAAATTTGGTATGTATCCATTTGGAATTTAGGGTACATTGCTTTTGTATGTACCCATAACACTACTCGATAAAATTTGTAGAAATATGTGCACGATTGTTTATTGTATACATTGTTATTTTTAAGTCGCATAATTCATGAGATTTGTAAATCTAAAATCCCACAAATTTTAAAATTCATAATTTTTTTTTTAGATTTGAACGATTGACTAAGTTTCATAATTATTGGGATTTTGAATTACATAAATTCTTGGATTTAAATACTTTTTTCTAACAATCGATATTATCTACTCTAAGGGAAAGGGGTGGGCTTAGTACTGGTTTGGTACTGAGGTGCTTTTATAAAAAGTGGATATAAAAAAAAGTTGAGCTCAAAAATGCTTTTGGTAAACACTTAAAAGCAACTTATTTTCACAGTTTTGGGTGAAAAAAGCTGAAAACGTAAAGTAGCAAAAATGAGCTTATTCTCACAGCACAACAGAAGCAGTTTTTTTTCAAAGCACAGCAATACCAAACCAACCCTAAGCCTCACAATGGACTAACAATAATGTGGTTTAAATTCACATTTGGTGAGAATCAAACCTAAGACCTCTCATTTACTAGTGAAGAAAAAGACCACTAGACCGTAGTACTAAGTGGTTTGGATTAAATACCTTAAATGTTGTTGATTAAAGCAACTTTGAAATGAAAAACACAATACGGCAGAGTGCTTTAAATGCTGGACTTCAATCAACAATTTTAAATTACAATTATTAATTAAAAAAAAAAAAGATGGTATGGAAATATAATAAATAGTAAAATGATGAGGTGTACAAAGTCAATGGACTTTGATTAAACATTGAAAAATAATATGGTTTTAATTTTTTATCAAAGTCCATTGACTTTATACACCTCATTATGCTATTAATATGTATTTTCATATGTTTGATATTAATTTTTTTGTCAAATGATAAATTTTGTTAAATTAAATGTTAGAATAGCCACTAACGGGGTTTGAACTACTTGACATGTTATGGGATTTAAAATCCCATATTAAATTACATATAAATTAAAAACTAATACAATAAAATGAAAATACTCAACAATTTTGATTGAATATAAATATATAAAAACATGTAACAATATAACTTTGAAATAATAAATGTCAAAAGAATGTACCCATAGTGTTAAAAAAAAATGTAAAAGGGTACACTTTATTATAAAATATCTATACATTATAAATAAATAAGAGATTTTACATTAAAAATTGGGTACATTTTACATAAAAAAAGGGTATGTTTACAAAAGAAAAAATGGGTACAGTTTACATATAACAAAATGGTACATTTATAAAGAAAAATGGGTACATTATAAATAAATTATGAGTATAAATAAACATTTAAAAATATGGGCACAAAATAAAATTAATATATGAGTACAAATTAAAATTAAAAAGAAAATTAGTTCAAATTAAAAAAAGGTTGCATATTAAAAACGGTACAAACTAAAAATAGAATTCAAATCAATTTACCTACATTTATTTAAATATAGGTAAATTATTTTAAAATAATACTAATAATTATTATGATTCCCTTTTCATTCACAACAAAAGGAAGAGGATGATCTTCGGATCCATTTTATGGGGATTCTAGGGATCTGTATATTCTAGCCGTTCATCGTACATCATACGGTTAGTTTTCGTCATATACTATATTTGTGTTTAATTGTAAATAAAAAAATCAAATGATTTCTGACCGCACGATAAATGACTAAGATATTAGGATTCCTAGAATTCTGACAAAGTGAATCCGGATGGAATCCAATTCCATAACAAAATATATTTGTGCGGCGGTGAAAAAAATTATAATTTATTCCATCAACACTAAATTTTCTTTGGTGACCGTGCAGGAAGATCATTCTAAGGATTTAGAATTAAGGATGATTTAGTGCTAATCGCTCCTTTCTCGACCATAATTTTTCAATTTACCGAAACACAACCCGGTACACTAAATATCAAAATACAAGTGGTTGGATACTTGAAAAAAATATTTCGGTCACTTGATGCTTAGGCTTTGTGCCCCGTGTATTTCCAACCACTTGTTACAATTAGCTGTGTTAACCAAAGGCAAATTCGAACCACGTTATTGCTAGCCTATTGTGAGGTTAAGTCCACCCGGCCCTCTTAGTTTAGATAATATCGTCTGTTAAAAAAAACATAAAAAGATGTCTCAAATTAATTAATTGCTAAGGCAAGTAGCTTGTAACTTAATTGCTAAGGCAAGTAGCTTCGTATTTTAATCTTCTTGCCCGTAATTTAATTAATTGTTAAAGAGCCTAAACCAACCCGAAAATATAGGTATAAAGTAGAAATTAATTCGGAAAAAAAGAAAAGAAAAGAGGGAAATTAATCAATTAATTAATGAAGTTTCAATAACATGTTTCGGTTTTTGTATAATGGTGGAGAAGTCTATAGACTATAGGGTTTAGGTTTCAAAAATGCACTATAACATCCATTAATCTAAACTGAATTGCCTGAGCAAAGCAAACAATTCAATCTCATTCCTCCACAAATGACCTTGTTTTATTACGTCGTAGGGCTAATTTCTTCCGAAAGATTCACAACCAGCAGTTTCCAACATTAAAATATTACAACAGGATGGACACATTACACAAACAGTTTTTCCAATTTCCAACATTAAAAACCATGTAAACCACCTGGACATAAAGAAATAAAAAAATACATGAAAATTAAGGACCGACGTGAGCTTGGAGTTCACATAATGCTTTTAAGAGTAGTAAATGTTCTGTTGTATTAAGTTCTTTGTAATGAGATATCTCCTCTTTGCACAAACAGCACAATGGCAAAAATGGTAGTCTATTTAAAAAATGAAACCGGATTAAATATAGTGAATGATGCTAAGATGAATAAAACTGAAACACCGGACAACAAACTGAATGCTGGGAAGAAGGCAAAAAACATGCATGAATAAAATTTCCAATTTTTCAACCACCCCTAATTTATAATTAAGCTAAGCAAACACACAACAAGCACAACACAATCACAATAATAAAAACTTTCAAATAATGTAAATCTATCAACTACTCTGCACAGGATTTTCAAAAATGGATAACTAACCTGTAATTTAGAAACTTATGTCGTCCACTTGCTTACTGATTAAGAAGTTTGGGAAGAGTATTCCATGAGCTGCAAAACACAGTGAAACAAAGAAAATCTAACAAAGACAAAAAGTAGTAGTTGAATCAATCATACTTTTGCCAAAATTTATGCCCATATGGTACAATTGGGGATTGTGGCAGGCCATGGATATTGATATTGATCTCAAACCTCACAAATCATATATAATTCCTTAAGAACCATATGTAATTAATCAACAAATAAACAGCTAAAAGCCATCCATGCAACTAATTATCTCACAAATAATGATTGTATGCATATCTAGGACAAAACTGAACCAAATTTAAAGAATTATATGGAGAGTTCTCTCATTGCTTCCATACGGTCATCAATTAAGTTCTGCAGAATTATGTCTCATAGTTTCTAGCAATGAAAGAAACACATAGCAGTCATACTTTGAACTAAAAATATTCTTTAATTTTAGTAATAACGTTCTTAAGGGAGAGAATGAAACTGGAATTTTATATTTTGGAGATTTTAGTGCATACATACATACATACATACCACATATGCACGGAAAGTAGACTGAATTCAAAATTGCAACTATATCCTCAATTGGCAATCCAAGATTTTACCATCTGTAAAAGTAGATTTTTTCAAATTTATGCAGTTTAATGTTCTATGAACTGAAATCCCTGTTAAAAAATGTAATGACGGGTGAGGAATTACAATTTCATACCAACATAAATCTTGAAATGTTATATTTTGAGTTCAAGGAAGCCAAAAGCTAAATTCATAGCTTACAAAAAGATGCAAATTTTTGCTATACTATGAAAAGCCAGGCTCATGACACATAATCTCTAAGCAGCCAAAGAAGAAAAAAACTAAAAGCTAAGATATTATCTGTACATTTCAACTACCTTAGGTAAAGCAATGACATAGGCCTGATGTTCCAATGATGCAAAACTTGCAAAATTGGGCAATTAGAAAAATTAATCCTTTTGGTTACAAATATTCAGTTAGATGAATTTTAAATATGAACAAAAAAAAAATGCACATAAAAGCAAGTTATGAAGATTCAGAGAGCAGAGAGGAAAAGAAATCGACCTCAGCAAGAGTAGTAGTACTGCAGTTTGTAAAAGGTGCCCAATCCTTAGTCTCTTCAATTAGATTCATTTTAAATAGGACCCGCTGCCGCTATTTTTTCGATGTAGGATAATCGGGTCCTTACGTTTCCCCAATAGAAAACTCTAAAATATGATTATATATCAGAATTCAAAAACCAAGTCAGAGGAAACATTACGTTTCCCAAATTCTCAAATCCGTTCAAAGAAACTTACCATGAAATCACAGCATCTTTACAAATCATCTTCATATCTGCACCAAAAATAACGAAAAAGAAGTGTAATAAGCCCAAGAAACAAAGGATCAGTAGAAACAAACCACCAAAATCAAGTATCGGAGAAACAAAAGATTAATTTTTCTAATGGATTCTCTCAAAGATAATATCGTCAAATTTGTAAGATTAAGCAAGCAAGAGAGAGTGTTGGCTTGCGGAGCGGAAGTTGTTAATCGACATATTATTCTGTCCTAAGTTAAGCAACTGAAGGTTTGTTAAGGCACATAACGTAATCGAACCAAGCTTAAATATTTTTAAATAAAACAGAAGATTTTTTTTTTTTTTTTGAAACCAAGATAAAAATCTGAAAAAAAAACTCACAAAATGCATGCAAGGTTCTCCAAGGAAGGAAAGAGTTGCGAACTGCAGAAGACAACAGTTGAGAACAACAAACCACAAATTCGCCATAAACTGAAAACGAACGAAAATTAATCAATCAATTTCATAAAAATAGAGGAAAAATTAACAAACCTGAACAAATAGGATCTGGATAAATGAAATCAATATATACCTTGTATATACACACCTTGAACACAAAGGGCTTGCAAAGCTGCGCATGAAAGCCCCAAAATTGGGACATGAGTGTTTCTTGAAACCAAATAAGCGCGCACATATCAAATAAGTGAACGGAAAGAAAAAACTAAGAGGAGGTTGGAAACGGAACAATAGAAAAAAACAGAGATGGATATGGGAAACGGAACAAAAAGCAGGGTAAATTCACTGTGTATCACATGTTTTAATATTTTTTTGGTCTTCCCACTGGCTATACGTGAGTTTAAAAAATCAAGAAGGTATAAATTTTTATTGTTTGTTATGCCACAAAACCACGTGCTCTGGTTTTAATCATATTTTTTTATTTGCCCACCAGCTAGACATAGGTTTAAAGAATTAAGAAAAGACTAAAGGAAAGACTCTGCAGATGGAGGTACGGGTGAATAGAAAGGGCAAATTCGAAATTTTACTGTACAAAAAAACAAAAAGTAATATCTGAAGACTAACTTGAGTAGTATTTTGATCCGCACACTATCCTAGAACAGTAACCAGAAGTTTAGGTTTTGGTATACATAGAATATAATTTCAGCCCTCGAAAATTCATAAAGTTTGTGATAGCCAAGAAAGTTACGTTACGTCACCGTGCAGTACATGAACAAGTGCATGGGTGATCGGTTATGCACAACAATCGACATTTGCATATTCTAATTCCCTAATATTTTTCGTCTTTTTGTTTGGAATCTTCCTCGTGTCATCGGCCGCTTATCCTGTACCCAGCTATGCCCTCTATTTCAACCCAGCTCTCAGCTAGCTTGTCATTATTTACGATCTCTCTCTCACTCTCACTCAAACTCTGAAACACAGAATCCATGGAAGGTCGGAGATTCCTGCGTTTTTTCTCCCTTTCCCTCTGCATAAGCCTAGTCCTCCTCTTCACTTGGTCCCACCTCCCTTACGCGCCGCCGTACGCCTCCGACCTCCTCGACTGCACAACAAACTCCGCCTGGTGCTCCTCCAAAAACCGCATCCAATCCAAACCCCATATCCCAACGCGCCGCCTCAAAGACCACAGCTCCGACACCCCCCACCACCCTCTCGACCCCCTCACCATCCGAGAACTCAACGCCGTCCGCACCATCCTCAACTCCCACGCGCTCTTCACCTCCACCTCCTCCTACGCGCTCCACTCCGTCGAGCTCCAGGAGCCCGACAAGTCCCTCGTCCTCGGATGGAAGCACGGTGACCCTCTCTTCCCCAGAAAGGCCTCTATCGTCGCACGTGTCGACAGCAAGTCGCTCGTGCTAACCGTCGACCTGACCACGTCCGAGGTGACCGTTCACGAGACCGGCTCCCACTACGGTTACCCGATGATGACGCTGGAGGAGCTGACCGCTGCCACGTTCAGCCCCCTCAAGAACGCTGATTTCAACCGTACGATCGTCGACCGCGGGGTCGATCTGGCGGACCTGAGGTGTCTCCCGCTTTCCACGGGGTGGTACGGCGTGGCCAACGAGAACAGGAGGTTGATTAAGGTGCAGTGCTACTCCACCAAGGATACTGTGAACTTCTACATGCGTCCAATCGAAGGGTTAACTGTTCTCGTTGACCTGGACACCAAACAAGTGCTGGAGATTTCGGATAAGGGCAGGAGCATCCCCATACCAAAGGCCGCCAATACAGATTATAGGTACTCAGCCCAAAGGCCCGATCAAGTGAAAAAGGTGATCAAGCCCATATCTATAGAACAGCCGGATGGGCCGAGTTTTACGGTAGAAAATGATCATTTGGTCAAATGGGCAAATTGGGAATTTCACTTGAAGCCTGACGCCAGGGCGGGCGTCATCGTATCCCGGGCCAAAGTTCGGGACCCGGATACCGGGGAGTTGAGGGATGTGATGTACAAAGGGTTTACGTCAGAGTTGTTTGTGCCTTACATGGACCCCACCGATGCGTGGTACTTTAAGACCTATATGGATGCCGGCGAATACGGGTTCGGGTTACAGGGAATGCCTCTGGAGCCGCTTAATGATTGTCCGCGTAACGCCTACTATATGGATGGTGTGTTTGCGGCAGCTGATGGAAAACCATACGTCCGATCAAACATGGTTTGCATATTCGAGAGCTATACGGGCGATATCGGGTGGCGGCACACAGAGTGTCCAATAACGGGCATGGAGGTGAGGAACTTAATGTTACATGTGTCGTATTTATTAGTTTTATGTTACATTATTAATATTTTGAATAGAAGTAAGACTCATCTATACATGTAATTTCATTTCTATTAAACAAAATATTTAGTATATTAGGATGTTTTTAGCAAGTGCATCGGTTTTATGCAAGTAAATAGCATTGGCGATGATAATATATAATTAGTACAAAAATAATGCGTTGTGACAGGTTAGGGAAGTGAGGCCAAAGGTGACCTTGGTAGTTAGAATGGCAGCATCAGTTGCTAACTATGATTATATCGTCGACTGGGAGTTCCAAACAGACGGACTAATCAGAGTTAAGGTTAGTGGTGATTACTTCTCCTATAATTACAATCATTTTTGCATTTTATGTTTCCTTTTGAGTTTGATTAAAATCCTGATATATATATTCTCTTAGAGTGTAATTAGGATTAATAGTGCATGACATATCACCTGATTGATTGTGCTTGTTTCTACTTTATGAGTCTCGCAAGCATGAATATCTTTGATTGTGGTCGTTTATTTATGAGTCTTACAAGCTTGAATAATTAGAATTGACCGATGGACTAATCCTGTCATTTATTGTATTTTTAAGGAAATTCACCATAATATTTTGTATGTTAAGATTGTTAATGCTACATATAATACGTGTGTGCAACAAACATATAGGTTGGACTTAGTGGCATTTTGATGGTGAAAGGCACCTCCTATGAGAACATGAACCAAGTCTCATCTAGCCCAGAGAATCTCTATGGCACCCTCTTGTCGGAGAACGTTATTGGCGTTATTCACGATCATTACGTCACATTTCATCTTGATATGGACGTGGACGGCTCAGATAACTCCTTTATGAAGGTGAATCTCCAAAGGCAGTCTAACCCCCCAACTGAATCACCAAGGAAAAGCTACTTGAAAGCTACTAAAACCGTTGCCAAAACTGAGAAAGATGCACAGATTAAGCTCAAACTCTACGACCCGTCCGAATTCCACGTGATCAACCCGTCGAAAAAGACACGGATTGGAAACCCTGTAGGGTACAAGTTGGTTCCCGGTGGCACTGCTGCTAGCTTGCTTGATCTTGACGACCCTCCCCAAAAGAGAGGTGCTTTTACAAACAATCAAATTTGGGTTACCCCATACAATAGGAGTGAACAATGGGCGGGTGGGTTGTTTGTAGACCAAAGCACGGGCGAAGATACGCTTGCCGTGTGGTCTAACAGGTACCTACATACTCATTTATTTGCATTGAATTTACTGATCACATGTACACAATACTGATACAATTCGATTCATTTTGATATTGTAGGGACCGACCAATCGAGAACAAGGACATTGTGGTTTGGTACACATTAGGGTTTCATCACATACCCTGTCAAGAAGACTTCCCTATAATGCCAACTGTGTCATCTAGCTTCGATATCAAACCTGTCAATTTCTTTGAGAGTAACCCCATACTTCGGACTCCGCCTAACGTTGCCACAGATCTACCCGTTTGCACGGCTGCTGCTTCAGCTTAATTAAGGTAGAGCGCATTCCACATGAAATCCGTTGCTTTAACCTCAAAGATGTATTTATGATGAGTTGCTTGTAGAAAGTTTCCTCCATATGTGCCCACTTTGGGATTTTCTATGAAATTAGCTTTGATGCTAATTTTGGGGTTTTTTTTTTTTTTTTTTTTTTTTTTTTTTTACCTCTCTTTTCGGTGGCAACTTGCAATTTTCAGTGTTGAAGTTTGTGGCTAATTTTTACTATAAAAGTACTTTCTTATAATGATTTATCTTATTTTAATAATAAACCACAACCCACTCACCTCCCATCTCATTAGCCCTTCATTCATTATGATTTTCAACTGAATTTTTTATTTTTTTTTAACTTTCTTTTCTGTGGCAACTTGCAATTTTCAGTGTTGAAGTTTGTGCATTGGTGTTAATTCTGCCCTTGGTCATGTGTGTTGCACGTGCGTGGCTATCGGGTTTTGTGGAGAAGATGCTGGAAGCATCTTTCATTTAGCTCTCTCCTCTTTTTTTATTCTCTCTGTTTTTCTATCTTTCTTTTTCTATGCATCTCTGTGTGCGTCTTGGTGTTTTCATCGCGATCCGATCCTTTAGAAGGATGGTTAGCCTGTTTTTTCCCGCTGTTTTCTGTGGAGGAATCGCAACGGTTTGGCTGATTTGGTTAGTGTGAGACGTTATTTTGTGTTTGGTTAGTTAACATGGTGGAATAAAAATGGACAGACCGGCTGTTTCGGCAGGTTAACATGGTGGTGATGACCTAGGGTTGTCTAAATGGTACCATCATTTCTATGCATGCCTACCTCCATACTTGATTTTTCTAGTGGTATCATATACCTACTTGGACAAGGTCTCAAGTTCTAAATTTCCAAATATATCTCAAGTTTTATATTTTCTAATAATGCAATCGATTTGTCAGAAATTTAAAGAGACGGATCATTTGATTCACTCCTAACCATACTAATATTCTAATGTTGAATTTTATTACAAAATATTTCGATGTTATTAAAAGTGAAATCATAAACTTATATATCGTATTTTATTTTCTTAATTCCTAAATGTGGAACTTATATTCAACATTGATATGCCTATATATACACAAAATATATTATAAAGTAGTACGTGATCGACTAAGATATACCAACATCACTTTTGCATGAAAATTCTAGAGCTCCAACCTTTTTTATGTGACAAGACTTTTGTAGAATTCATAGACTTTTATTGAAATCCACACACTTTTTCTTGATAGACTCCTATATATTTTTGAGAGTTTAATGCTCGACTTTTTTTAGAGTTCAAGAGAATTTAACAAACTTTGTAATAATTATACCTCTTTTTTGGTTAAGAAACTAATTAGGAGTAAGTAATGTTACACTTATGTAATTTACTTTTTCCTGATATGACCAAAATTGTTAGACATATGAAAGAATCCTTAACCCATAAACATTATATCTTTTTATTCCAAATTCTTGTAAATTGTGTGTTTCTAATGTCGTGCTAGAGTGGTGGAGTGGGGGTGGAGTGGGGATGGGCATATAAGAGGGAAGTAAAGGTGGCGATCATGATAATGGCAGTGTCAACAGTCATAGGCGGGGCCGGCGACGATAAAATGGTCGCAGAAGGTTATGATGATGATGGTTGTGACAATGTGGTGGTAGTAGAGGTAGTGGAGGGAGTGGCGGTAGCAGCAGGTAAGTTAACATGGTATTATTTCAAGTGGCGATCATGTTGGTTGTATCGGTGGAGGCTTAAATAAGGTTCTGGAGGCTTAAATAAGGTTCTAGGAGCTTGTGACACGGTGATGACTGTATGACAAGGTGCTAGTAGAAGAAGTGAGATGATTGTGACGGTAGCGGTATCAATGGTGACGACATGGTGTTGCAGAAGTGGAGATATCTGATTCTTATTGCATCATGACGGATGGTGGAGTAATCATTAGAAGTAATAAAACAAAATCCATCAAAAATTTAGGAGGAGAGGTTGGATTTATTATTACAACAAGTATACCATAAAACACATCAAAGTCTCTGAAAGTCCATGACTTTTTTAAAATGAAAAACTAACGAAAAGTCTAAAAAAAACTTTAGTTTTAATGAAAAATGACAAATAAAGGTGTAGTGAAGAGTACCAGGGAAAGGTAAAAATGTGGTTTTTCGTTAAAAGTGAACAGTACCGGAAGTGTTTCGGTAAAACTCCATTTTTAAAATCCTTTAAAATGAATGAAATATTGAATACATCCAGACTTTTGTAGGTTGGTAAAAAAGTCATAATATAATACTACAAGATTTTTGTAGACTTTTTAAAAGTCATAAAAAAAAACTTTATTCAATACAGGGTGACTTGTATTAGTCTCCAACAAAACCATGATTGAATACACTTGAATTTAAAGTCTAGTTTGGCACATCATATTAAGCATCGGAGAGGATTCACAATATGGTAGCCATTGTTTGGTGCACTCTCATATTAAATAAGCACCCGCTTAATTATACCATCTATCAAATTTAGTACGGTTGACACTTGACAATTAATACAACCCCAAAGCTTGGTATTATTAATCGCTTCTTTTTCTGTCACATTTCAGCCGTCGACGTCAAAGCACGACGATGTGGACGAAGAGGTAGTTGAGATCAAGAAGCCCGATCGATCGTCAACAACAACAAGCTTAGCAACTCAATCATCTTCCGTCACCAACAGCGTTGGATCCAACTCCGACGGTTTCGGTTAACTCGGACAATGCCACAAATTGATTTCTTTTCTTCATCAACTTGGATCTTCAATTTAATCAGTAGTTGTTTTGGTTGGTGAATCGATGTGGGTTTTGAGTGATTGAAGAAATGAGGAAGTGGGTTCGTATGGAAGGGTGTAATTTGAAGCTTGGGTAAGATGGTGAAGAAAGGAAGGCACGTTGGGAAGAGACCTGGGTTTTCACCTTCCCTTTTTTTCTAATTTTTTTTTTTAATTTTGTCTTAATGATATTTAATTACTTTTTTTTTACTTCTGTTTTTCTCCGTTTTTTCATTTTAACAACAATTATTATGTGATTTAAAAAAAATAATAATTATAGTCCAACGTATTATGCGATGGACAAATTAATCTGACATAACATCAAACGCCCGACTAATTTAGTCAATACTAGACTATTTGTTCTATCCGACTGAAATAGTCTGTACAATCCGAGTTGCCAAACGAGGCCTAAGAGTCATATACAATACACTCCCTTAAACTTAAGGCTTCCATTTCTTTTTTCTGGTTATTGATAACATCAAAGATACTAATTTCAGCGGTATCATTTGAGTAGAAATAAATTAAGCATGTTTTGCCACTTAGTACAACGGTTAGTGGTATTCTTCTTCACTTGTTAGTGAAAGGCCTTATATTCGATTCTCGTCAAAGATAAATTTGAATCACATTATTGCTAGTCTATTGTGAAGATAATATTGTTTGTTCAAAATAAAATAATAAAATAATGCCGCCCATCGACTAACAATATTTTTACCCTAATCATGCTACATCTATTTTTATATAAACCAACAAATAGATTCATTCAACAACATTCAAGTTACCTCCAAATCCTAATGTTAAACCTTTTTACTAAAACAATTTCTTCAAAATCTTCTTAATAGAGGCATCGACTAATTCTATTTAAGAAGATTCTTGATATTCATTTCATGTGTAACTTAGCTTTCCCGAGTTTTATTGGGGATTAGTCCTACCCTTCAGACTTGAGCAATTTGAAATATCATTTTTCATCATTTTAACAAAGAAGATAAATAAAACAAATCAAATCTGGAAATGCTTGAGAAAGAAAATTGCAGAAAGAGGAACATAAGCTTGAGGTTTTCAAAACAAATGCTCTTATACCTAGAAATATCTAGGAACAAAAGTTTGGTATAAATTCATAATTGATATACCGATGTCTCACAAGAGAACATTATCGTAAACGTGCAGCTTTCGAGAAATATTTTTGTGCTTAAGTTGGTATTAATTATTACAAGTGAAGTATTTTAAGGAATTTGATAGCAGCATTGTTCTACTCATAGAGTGCTGGATCTGATAACCTTGGAGTTGGGATGGCAACCAAAGGAAGCTTCTTCTTCAACACAACCCAAACTTCTCAGAAAGATCCAACTTCTCTCCCTCTGGCAATTTCCAATCGAAAGAATGCAGAAGTGTATCAAGTGAATGCATCACCATGCTCTCAGCCATTGCAATCCCAACACATATTCTTCTGCCCGAACCAAATGGAAATTTGTTGAAGTCCTTCCCACTGTAGTCCCATTTGGTGTCGAAGAACCTCTCCGGATTGAACTCCAACAGGTTTTCCCAAATCGAAGGGTCTCTAGTATGGCCCAAACATTGATGAAAATCTGAGACCCTTTCAGAATAGTGTAGCCTCCCACAATGCATGTTTCACTTGGGCAATGAGAGACTAACAGAGGCAAGGCTGGGTGCAAGCGCAAAGTTTCTTTCATCATAGCTTGTAAGAGCATCTCCAGTGAGGGGCTCTATATGGAGCTAGAAAAGTGGTGGATATAGCCCATTTTAGAGCTTCGAGGAATCTTTGGGGCTTTATAAAAGAATATCTCTCAATGAGGGGCTATATCTTTCGGGCTTTGGGGCTATATATATTTATTTATATAGTAATTTGATTTAGCGATGTTTTTTTTTTTGTTAGCTTTTCTTAAGTTGATTTTTGGACGTGCTATCTTAAATATATATTTTTTTTTATATGAACCCTTCAACCTAAAAAGTTTAAATGGTGACAAAGTTTGATTTCATCACTTATGAATCGTTCGTTGGATTAGATTCCTTTATCTTAATCTCATTCATTGAAAGAAACAAACTCCCACTTTGCCCTCTAAAATAATTTGATTTTCACGTATAACACAATAATTTACCTAACACACATACAATTTTGAAAAAAATTATTTGAAAATTTCACCGATCAATGCCCATGAATGTTATATCAATTTGAAATTTTAATTCTTATGAAATTTAAAACAATCATTAATTAGCCAAATTGCAAGAAAAATAAGTAAGAAAAAAGAATTAAAAAATAATAAAAGGAGAGTATAAGTGTATTTGCAAGTGGAGGGAGAGTGATAGAATTTTGCTCATATGGGTTTCTACTTTTTTTGTGAGACCCACTGTTTTTTGGGGTTAGATGTAACCTGATTTTATGCTACCCAAAAAAGAAAGTTGCTAACCCCAGTGGTGGATCTAGCCCTATTTTCTGGCTCATTGGAGATGACATTTCTCGCTAAGACTAAAAATATGGTAGGCTCATGGAGGATAAAGCCCCCATTGGGGATGTTCTAAGTAGGGAGAGTGGAGTGGTCTAGAAAGTACAACACTGTGGAGGTTTTACGTTTTGTTTGGACTCCGAGTTTTCTTCTATGGAGTTTGTGAGGCCTAGATATTATCCGCCATTCCACCTTCAACTTTATCTTCTGTATTTTCCATTTTTCTTTCACTTTGAAAAAGGGCTCATTGGTGATTTCGCCACGTCAGTCCATTCTTCAAGAGGCGGAAAAGACTCACAGAGATATTTCAACCTTCTTTAACAGTCATCGTGCAATTCATCAGTACCAGATCAAAATTCCAATCCCAATATAAGACCAGAGTTTACCAAGTAAAACCTTTGCAGGGACCACTAATTTATATAGCATGACCAAAATCCAAAAATAGTCGCCAATCGGCCTTGTCTTGTATACGTAATTGCAATTTTGTTCTTTTGATATAAGTAACATTAGGGAAGAGGAGAATCAAACATGAATGCAGAAGTGAATATTTTTAACAAATTGAGCTAGTAAACGTTTGTCTGATTGTATTAGCAATTAAATACCAATTTAAGTTCAAGAGCTGAGAAGTAAAAACTCTAGGGTCTAATTAGTTTTTGGAAACTCTCCCCCACCTTTTGTCAACTCAACTCTTTCAACCAAGACAATCTGAAACATAGCTTTTTAGTGAAGTGATATAACGATTCCAAAATGGTCAATGTATAATTTAACTTCTGCAGTTAAACATTCAAAAATTCAGAAGAAAACAAATCACAAGAGACTAGGATAGTCTCGAGGGTCAAACGTTTGGTGCTTAGGATCGGATTGGATTGGATTAGAAAGGTAAACCCCACGAGGAGCGGAGCTTCGGTGAGCTGTTACAATTTCCCTTGAGCCAAACATCCCGTCAACCAAACATGTAGTGGTCTATAAACTAGTTGCAATCCGAAGGATGAGAGCACTCAAGCCTCCAAAGCCGCCTGCTTCAAACAATCAACGTTACACAATCCAACTGACCTCACCATGTCTCCCAATCTACCACCATGGATTTCAATAGTCAGCATTAACAAAAACTGTAGACGAAATGGAAAAGAAAACATAGATTCATCGATAATCAACTTACCGGTCGAAGCTATTTCTAGCCCTCTCCGACTGATCTGTGCTGCTCCTCAACTTTCCAGACCGATCGGTGCTCTTTCTTGACTTCTCTCTCTTTTCAGTGCTTGTACTTGATCTTTCTCTACTGTCTGTGCTTAGCCTAGACTTGTCTCGCTTCCCGGTGCTGGACCTAGACTTGTCCCTTAAGTCAGTGCTTGATCTTGCCTTGTCCCCGATGTCTTCAATCTTCAGAGGAGACTCTGATTGATCTGCGCTTTGTTCGGTTGAATTTCGAAGACGGGGTAATTTCTCTATGGCAGATATGAACTTCCTGAGATGCCTCAAGTATTCCGGATAGAGTTCCAAGTTACAATGGTTGCCTCCTTTGAGCCACAAAGGTTCATACTTCTCTTTGCAAAGCTCCCACAGCTGTTTTCCATGGGAGAAATCCACAACTTCATCTTCAGTTCCCTACAACATTTTAACAAAAAAGAGTTTGGGATTCAATTCCAAGAAATGTGGTAGGTTCGAGAACTCCAAGGCTATAGTTGGAACATAAATTCTCTTGTGCAGGATGTCCGTTCTTTATTAAAAGATTAACGCCTATTCTATAAAGAACTAGTGGATGAAGACATGCATGAATTACCAAAACTGCAACTATTCAAGTGCTAAAAGATGTGGTAGGATTAGAGCAAAAATTTCCATTAGTTCTTTATTGAAAAGACGTTTGTTCCATAGTCGGAATCCATGCATATTGTAACTTCGTAAGTAATTAAATCACCACATAGAAATAAAGATGAAGACTTACATGTATCACCAAAACTGGGCAACTGACAAGTGGGATCTTATCGATATTCTACACCAGAAGCAAAGCACATTCAATAACAGAATTCGATAATCCAGTCCACGAAAAGTCTGGTCTTGTTCAATAAAAGTGGAAAAGTACGAGGTTTAAACCTTGTAAATGTCAAACCAGAATGTTTTCTTGACATGGTACATTACTCGGAGGCCGGACAATATTGGACTGTGAAGAACAACAGCCCTCAAGTTAGGCAAACGAACGGCCAAATCCAAAGCAGGTCCGCTTCCAACTGACTGTCCGTACAGAATGACATCTTCCTCCTTTACACCGAACTTCTCTTCAAGGCATTTGTATGCTGCCTCTATGTCTGCATATGTGTCCTGCTCACTTGGCTAGTTGATAGTAAAGGGCACATTATCATCAATATGGTACAAAATTGGAGAAATAACCTCTCGTGTCCCGGAATATGTCTCATCTTCTTTTTCGCTTTCTCACTTGTCCTAGCTAACTGACGAGCGAAAAAAAGAGGGGATTTACCCCCGGGATATGGAAGTAATCTATCCATAAACTTGGGACCATCAAATTGCTAATGGTACTGTTGTTTTTCCCAATCCAGAACAAAGAAGTAAACAAACAGTTCTTTACGAAATAATCGGGATTCAGAACATGCCAAATTAGGTCATGTCAAATAGTGACACGTGTTCAGTTAAACACTGGATTTGACACAATTGATTTAGTTACAGAAATTTATATAGGAACTAGTTAACTGTAGGCAGATTATACCTTTCCAGAAGATTGTCCATAGCCAGAATAATCGTACCTGCAAATATAGCACAAGAAAAAAAAAATCAAAACTAATCTGGATAAGCAACAAAGAAACAACGAGATGATTTTCATTTGATTTATTTAATTTAAATGTCAAAAATGAATAATTCTGCACATAAATCACTTTCGGAAAATATTAGAAGAAAAAACATATGAAAACTGATATAATATATATAGACTGACCCCATGAGATTGACACCCAGATGAAGGCTAAGCTCAGTGAAAATGTGGTACATCTGACCAAGATCAGCAGCGTTTCCATGGGAGTACAGAAGAGTGAGTGAAGCACATGGATTTTTGACATACATGGCCACAATCTCATTCCCTTTTTTTGTGCTCAGCCTCACCACATCAACGTCGTCTCGGGGAAGAACATTGGAGATCCTCATTTTCCCGGTTGGTTCGTCGACGTACGTGTCATATGACGGAGGGTCCGGTGGGAAAAATGCAAACTTTGCAGCCATAGACGATGTTGCAGACCCCATTTTTTTATCCGTGGAAATTTTTTTGACAGAGGGTGTTATTTAAGTGGTCTGGAGAGAATTGTAGTGCGTGGTAAAGTTTATGAGAATATTTGAATCATATAGGAGTTTAAAGCATGCAGCTTTAAAAGATTTGTGTTTGAATTCTCTTGAAACGAAAAAAAAAGGTTTTCCATTTGGGTTTTTAGAGATAAAAGTGTTTGAATTAATTCCTGTTTTAAGAGAGAAAGATTTGAAGGGCACGACAAAGAGATATAGAGCAAGGAATTCTTGTCGGATAATCATACGGGACAACAAAAAAAGAAAATCAAAGGGAAAAAGAAAGGAAAAAAAAAAAGAAAAAAGAAAGAGCAAAACTTTTGCAAATCAATTGCCTCAAAATCGTCCCTTGAATTTATTTTCGTAAAACTAAAATCAACGAGGCCATTTTACAACTAATAAATGGATTGTGATACGTTGATTTCTTTGAAATAAATGGAAAAGAATAACATTTGGCTACTGAAATGATGAACATGAGTTTCTACTCAAAATTGTTTGTTACCGATTTATAGAATTTTGTATTTATGATCAGAATCGTTTATATTATAAATCACTTTATAAATATTGTCTCTTCAAAAAATTAATTAAAAATAAGGTCGTTTGGTCATGAAACTGTATAAAAACAAAATAACGAAATTAGTAAAAACATTACGAACCGTCTATGTATTTGCTACAATAGATTGACTAAACGGTCATAGTTTTAATTCATTTTTTGTAGTGGTGATCTTTACGTAGTGATTTATATTATAAACAGTTTTGATCATAAGCACTAAACTTATTATTCAAACACAAAGAGTTTCTAGTAGGAGTTCCTTGGGAAATGAATGAATTGTTGGCAAATATGTTCTTTAAAAAAATAAAAATTTGTTTGTGAGTGAGATGTTTTAAGTAGAAATATTTAATTTGAAAAAAAAATATTTTGAATGTTTGCTCTTAAAAAATCCTCAGAATTCCGGTTAATTATGAACTTATGACTTCCATTGCAGACCAACCCAGCAGAATTAAAAATTGAGAGAGCCAAAATGCAAAAGTGAAATGAATGATGAATTTCTGGGGTAATTGATGAAAAATAAGCAAAATAAAATGAGTGTGTGGCCGGGTGGGGGATGGCCGAGGGAACATCAAATGATTGCATGTTGGACTATTATTTACTTTTACCACAACTCACTTTTACACCTATCAAGGCCCAAATACTAGTATGCATAACGAGGCCCATCAGCCCATCAGCCCAAACACAAACGAGATGACGATATCACCAATACAAGCGATATTAGAATAAGTGCAAGTGATTTTAACTATTTGAGCTATAATTTATTTCTGACGACATAAATAAAAGTAATTTTTACATTCTCTTTTTCTCATCATGCAAAGTTGCATACAACTCTCTGTTTTCTAGCACTTGAAATTTGAAATTAGATAAATCAAAAGAAAATCACGAAATAAAAATAAGAAGAAGGGTGCAAAAGAAAACGGAGATGTGAAATCCCTACCCTTTAAAGACTAAATCACCTTCATAATTTACTTGGATTTTTCAAATGCAAGGAATTAAACTATTTTTCACTTGTTTAATTTACTTGGATTTTTGCATGCGGTCCAATATTCTAATAGATAGAGTGTTGAGTTTCCACTCATGCGTTCCGGATTCCAAATTTTACCCCCTCTAAATTATTGTAATAGTGTTGAACTCTCTTCCCTCCCTTATTAATAATAAACTTTTTACTTGACAAGAAGATTAGCAAATACATAAATGCATGGATTCACATAAACAGAAAAGCAAAAATTTAATTCATTAATTTCAATGATTCATGGTACCTAATTATTTGATCTAATATTTAATGATTCTTCAACCAATGTAGACCTAATTAATGTTGAAATCTCAATTCCTTTTCTGCTGGCTCGTACCATGCATCTTGCAAGGGTGGTTCTATCCGCATACTCAGTTTTACTTTTACATTTCTCTCTTAATTTTTGATCATCGGATCGAATAAATTAAAGAAGATTAATAAATAAAAATTACAAAGATGTGTAAATGATAAAAAAGAATGTATGAATAGCATTAGCAAAAACAATTGATAACCGGTAACGTTCTACAATTCTATACTTCAATTTTCAATTTTTTATTTTTATTTTTTTTTGTTTGAGAATTATATCATTCATGCAAAAATTATATTGTTTCATTGAATAAAGATATAGAATTTGGTGGCATGCAGCACATGATTGTGGCTAGCTATACGCAAAATACCATGCACCCACGTAACATTTGCACAAATTCCGACTTTGGAGAAATTTACATATTTAGAGGTTGTTTGATGAGTGCTATCCCTAGGGTAAAAGTTAAAAACAAATGAGAGTTACACTTTAGACGAGGGACACCCACTGAAAGACTTCGTCGGATCGATGAAACCCCTTTAATTATATTGTAATTAATTAGTTCTTAAACCCTAACACAAGTCCATATGTTCTGAACATATTTGCGAGCACTTAATTATATGCAAAGAGAGCAGTGATTAAAAAATCTACTACATGCAGCGGGCATATATATATATATATATATATATATATATATATATATAGTGGCGGATCCAGGATTTTAAACTCGGGGGGTCCCAATAGTAAAGGTTAAAAAATTTATAGACAAAAATAACATTGAAAAGTTAAATATAATACATTTTATTCAAAAATCATTTGCATAACAATATTACAAGCTATAAAATCCTAATTCAAGCGTCCACGACGAGGTTTCATGGTCTGAAAATGTTTCATGATAGCTTCATTACCAATACATGAAAAAACATCTTTCTCAATGTAAACAACTAAGCTGTCACTCAACCATTGATCTCCCATTTTGTTGCGAAGTGGACCCTTAATGATATTCATAGCGGAAAATGCCCTCTCCACTGAAGCAGTTGCAACCGGTAAAACCAAAGCCAACTGAACAAGCAAATATACATATGCAAATGTTCGATGCAACCCTTTCTTCACCATTTTCTTAGCAAGCTCATTAATTCCCCTCAATTGAGAAAAATCATTATCAGAACCCGAACAAGTAGATGGTGCTATTGGCTTTGGCTTGAAAAATCTTTCCATATTTCTTATTTCTACACATTTAACCAAAAACACAAAACATATACCAATCAACCAATAAACAAAAATTCCATCTAAAATTCAATTATAAAATGAGTATACAAACATAAAACACATCAACAATCATATCAATAATAGACTAAAAATCTCCACCAATATCTAATATAATTTAATTGAGATTAGATTAAAATACCAAAAAACTTGCTTGAATTTGGAACCAAATAGTGGTGGCTTGGAGAATTGAAACAAGTGGAGGTATAATATTGGAGTAATGTAATTATAATATTGGATTGGGTGGGATTAGAAATTTAGGGTTTTGGGTGAATATAAGAAAGATGAGGGGATTTGGGGGAAAAGCAGTGGAAGGAACGGGGAAAGGAGAAGTGAAAGGGACGACAGGAAAGATGGCCCTTCAAAAAGAATATGTAATTGGTGGACCAATTTCAAATGATGTTTCGACTATGAAGGTACATACAACATGTATTTTTGAGACTTGCTTTTTAATTAAATAGCACTCCAAACTGTATTATTTGCCATACTTGTTGTATGATTTGTAATACTGTATATCCTCAACAATACCTAGAGTCGTACAAATTTATTGATTATAACTTACATATATTATATGTACAGGGTGAAGATATTGATCATCATCAAGTGGTTAGTCCTCCTACTGCAACCAAGGAGGATAAGAGGATACGAGGAAGGAAAATGGCCGCGGCGAGGTTAGAAAAGGATGTTAAAGTAGTGGCGGAAGGCGGTGTAAGTGGAACTCGGAGGTCCAACAGCTCCGACCTTGAAGGACAATCTTCATGTGGCAATGTGGAATGCAGACAAAGTACTACTACAAGTCGATTTTCTGAGAAAATAGTCGATCATGATCATGAACATGCAGGTTTTGTAGCTTTTAGTCAGGACTACAATTCACCAAGGCACCACCCTCCTAAGAATAACTGAATGAACATGATTAATGAATGGAGAATTATATACTAATTTCAATATTGTACTAATTATCAACTTTCTAATTCTACTCTGCACTCTTTCTTAATTGGATTTTTTTTTTCCTCCACCTCAGTTTCTTGCAAATTTGAAATTTCTTAAATGTGTATAAGTGGTTGCCAAACACAACGATAAATGTGTTAAAAATTCCTTAAAATGCCCAGAAATACTAAAATAAAATTTGAAAAAAAGGAGACAAATTGATATTCTCACACTCTCTCCCGTTTCACACTCAATGTTGTATGGTAATCAACATTATAAACCACATTGATACATTTGGTAAATCATCTGGCTTACAGGACTGCTCCATTAAACTGTTTATCAAACCTGTGTTGACAACAACAATTAATCTCATGTTTTTTATGACTTCTTTAAACGTTCAAGGTTTGACTTCATATCTACCTTAACATGTTGTATTTTTCTTTTTTATTAATAAATTCTTCTCGTAGTCACTTTCGATGTAGTAATGCTAGAGTGAGATTAACTTTGCGGTCAAATTAAAAAAAAAAATTAAAATTATAAAAATTGGGTGTACATAGACTAGTACATAAAAGATCGATTCAGGAGCGCCAATAGCAGCTCCAAAAACAAATAGGAATTTGGGGAATAAATAATGGTTATTCTTTATTACCGTTTCATACAGTTCGTATCAAAGTCCAGGAGACTCTGTTAACTTTTCAGTAAATTATTATTATTCAGATCACATTGAATGAACTGAATGGTATTTTGTTCTTGCCTATGAGGCAGAAGAGCCTGATGATAAATTCACCTTAGCGTCTCTTTCGATTGTCCTGAAAACATGGGAAAGTAAGAATTAAAGAGAAGCAGAAGCAAATGGAGTGGTGCATTCTTTGAAACTCTCTTCAAGAAACTAACCTCCATAAGAACTCAAGGAACTAGCTTCCCCTTGCTGGTTGTTAATGAGGCAAAAGACTGAGACGCACATGGGTTACTACGTTCAAAGAAAAGGGCAACCGCCCTCATTGTCACCGGGGCAACATGATTCCCATTCATCTTTCAAATACGAACGAGAAGATTGTCACACAAATCCTCCAGTAGATAGTGTTTCTACTTTTAGAACAACTCTTGGTTTCAGCGATGGGATCATTTTGTTCAGCATTTTCCCGAGACTCCACAAGGATCTTAAACTAACTCTTGGGCGCACCTGAAATTTGGGACTGCATGTGTAGAAGCATCCTGGTTAGCCGGCACTCTTGTATAAGAACTCTTGGTTTCAACTTTCAGCTATTTAAGCCTTATCTTCACCAAGAACATCCTTGCTCCTAAGTCGTAAACTCTGCAACGAGAGTAAACAATTAATTTGAGATTTCTGCTGCACAGTCATAAAAATCATAACCACGTACAAAAGAATCTAGTTAATGAACGTCATTGATCAGTATTGTTCTTGAATGTACTTTGCATTTGTTTGTGCCAAGAAAATGAAAATAATGGATATAACTCGAGGTAGGGTGAACGACAACCTTACCTGAAAATCGGATGAGTGTTCGTTTAAGAGGAAGAAAGCAAAGGTTTGAGATGCTTTTCCCGCTCCTCAAGTTGTTTTAGCAACTAAATCTCAGCTGCCCTCTGGAAAAAAAAAAAAAAAAAAATTGGTCTGGTTGTCAATTTACAATTAGAATACCCACAAAAATGATAAAATGAATAAGAATTATAATTGGGCTCGTACAGCTAATCAACAATAACCTAGTGTTAATATGAAATAACTAGGAAAGGGGTCCTAGATCTTCTGACTTAATTTTCGTTTCTGGATGGATATGAAATAATTTATTTATCTTTTTGTGAGAAACTGGAGAGAGATTAATAGAATGTTATACCTTGTGAACGGAACTTTCTTTATGAGCCAGTAAACAGCTTTTCCCAATGGTCAAATCGCCTGATGCTAATAGATATAACTTTCCCAAGGAATTAATCAGGATGAAAGCCAAATTTGATCATCTTAGCGAGGAGTTCCGCTGCTGAATCGAAATCACCACCTTGATCGAAAACATTAAGCATCACCTCACAAAGTTCTTGATCAGAAGAAATCCCATCAGATAACATCATACAGAAAAAGTACTTTGCTTCAGTTATCCTACACCTTTTGCACAATCTATTAATTACAGCACTATAATCTCTGATGGAGATTTCAAATCCTTTCTCCACCATTTGAAGAAAGAGTCCCACATCCCTATATACATCACCCTTTGCACAATGTGCTTTTATTAACGTGGTATAGGCAAACTTTGTCAAATTGATATTGCCGTCATCGAGAGAAACCAGTAGCCTGTCAGCATCCTCTAGGTCACCATATACACAAAGACCATTGATGAGGAGATTATATGTAACAGGAGTAGGCTCAAGATTATGCATCAGCATCTCGTTGTGTAACTGAAAAGCTTTCTAGAAGTCTTGAGCTTTGCAGAAACATTTGATGATAGTATTATATGTGGTTTGATCCGGGGTTAGGCCTTAGCATACATTTTCTCGACTACGTGAACAGCATCCCACAGCTTCCCCTGTTTGCAAAGTCCTTTAATAACTACCGTGTAAGATACATGAGTTGGTTCTACAGCTTTTGCTTCCATGTCTCGAAGTAATTCAAGCATGCCCTTGATGTTTCCCTGTTCACAGTTAGCATTCATAAGAGTAGTATAAGTAACTGGACTGGGTAGCAATCCATGCAGCTCGATGGTATCCAACATCCTTCGAGCCTCAACTAGTTTCCCAATTTTGCAGGAACCATGAATACGAGTATTGAAAGTGACAGTACTAGGATTTATTCCCTTCTCAATTATTTGTTTATATAATTGTATGGCTTCTGCAACACTACCTAGTTTTACATACCCATCCATCATAATATTATACAGCACAACATCCTCTGTCACAGCCCTTGTCGTCAGATGATCAAAATACTTCCTTGCCTCATAAATATCCCCTTTCACACGCAGACCTAACAGAATAGCATGGTTTGCAGAGTAATTGGGAATGATTCTCTTCCTGTACATTTCTCTATATATTTCGCTAGCCCTTTGTACATCTCCATGCTTGCATAGACCCTGAATGAGGATTGAATATGATATAAGATCTGGCTCCAAGCCAACAGCTTCCATCTCATATAACAATCCCAATGTTTCTTCTACCCGTCCACTTTTACACATACCGTTGAGTAGTACACTGTAAATAATGACACTCAACTGAAAATCTCTTGAAATCATCTCTTTCCGCAACTTAAGGGCTTCGTCAATGTTGCCAACATGGCAGTGGCCACATATCATAATTGTATATGTAACACGATTCGGATTCAACCCTTTAACCAACATTTGCTGAATGACATTGCGAGCTCCACTCATCAAACCAAGTAGATGAAACCCCTTACAGAGAATGTTGTAAGTTACCGTGTCAGGCTGTACCCCATGCCTCTCTATGTCTTTGGTGAACTCCAATGCTTGTTCCAATGAACCTGCTACACATAGCCCATGAATCAGAATATTATAACTGTACAAATCAGGAACAAGTCCATACTTGAACATCATACAAAAAAAACGACTTTGCAACATCCACAAAACCCAATTTACAGGACCAAGACATGATGGTATTGAAAGAAACAACAGAAGGCCCAGTCTCCGTTCTTTCAGCATCCATGAGGAAAGAAACTGCATCTTGCAGACCGGATTGATGGCACAGTCCATCTATAAGTATGGAAGTAGTGTAGTCACTCTCCGGAGTTCCAGTATCTTTTATTTCATTATAAACATTCCACATGAGATCTGTATGCCTCAAAGCATAAACAACTACCATCATTTTTTCTTCTAGCTCACAGAAAGTAAGTAACAAAATAAAAAAATAAAAAAATAAAAATTGAGCTATTCAATAACTTCAACAAAACCTCATTACTCATTTCGGCCCAAAAATTTATCTGCCTTGCATAATCTCAGACCAAGCTGCAATCTATATGATAGAAGAAGCACTTAGAAACCATACCTTCTTCATCCACCATTTGCTTTACAACCGAACGCAACTCCTGAAACTGCCTATTCGCCGCCAATACATGAGCAACGATAAACTCCGCAATATTCGAATGCCGAAAGTCACACTCATTCCTCAAAAAATTGAAGAACCCGAAAGCCGAATCCGGGCTCTCAAGACTCAAACTTTCAATAATCAAATCCACCTCTGACTGATTCAGCTTCGAGATGAAGGTTCTAAAATAACGATTACCCAAAAAAATTTCTCAAACCAAAGATTCCCAAGCCCGCAATGACTCCGGAGACGTTGCTTGTAGGATTTGGGACGGCGGCGGCAAGCTCGTCGTCTAACTTTTCAGCGGATGCCGAGGGTTTAGTGAAGATGAGGCAAAAGAGGGGAGCGAGAATTTGAGATTTTTGTAGGAAATGTGAGGACTTCCGTTTCTGGATGTGATGGAGCGTGAATTGGGGATTAGGGTTTAAGCATGAAAAGGCAAGAGCCCTGTTTGGTTCCTGGGAAAATTGGAAAGCTGATAGAAATGATAGAGACCAGAGATTGGTTCGATGTTGGATCAGAATCCAAGCTTTATTGATGGAACGGCGGCGGAGGGGGGCGTTAGGGTTTAAGGAAGCCGTTGGCTTCCCGGCAATTTTGAAGGTTGGTAACCAAAAATACGAAACGGCGTCGTTGTGCTTCAGTTTTAACTTTTAAACGTTGCTTGTTTAGCTTTTGCTGACCAAAGATTGATTTATTACTTTTTTTTTAGCTGGAGAATTTTTCTATTGACATTTATAGTCCTGACCAAATGGTATTTTTCTTGAATGTGAAGTTCGAATTTTGTAGATGTTAAATTCGAAACCAATTTTTTATATTTTGAGTATAAAAATAATGTTGTATAAAAATACCTAAAATTAAAAATCTAACACACAAATGATCACAAAATCCCACCACCTTTATAACTTTGTCTATGATCCAATGCCTCGGAGACTCCATAAATAATGGCAAGCTGACCCATCACTTACCCAGTTTGCTCCATGGATAATGGTCCCAAGCAGCCCCCAAGAAGAAGAAAATTTGACGAAGTGAAAAGGGTGAGAGTGAGAGAGTAGGAAGCTTTTGATAGACGATGATGGGATATCTTTTTCTGTGCAGGCAACCAGTATGTCTCAAACCCTATTTGAAGTTCCAGCTACTGTTTTAGGGCTAACAGCTACAGAGAGAGAGAGAGAGATCGGGAGGGACCCATCATCCCATGACGTGCTTGCTCACTGAAACAAACACCACAACTACACCAACAAGAATAAGGATCATCTTCTCATCTTCTGAGAATTCTGGAGAACTATGAATCGTATTCGTTTATCGTACATCGTGTTGTTAGTTTTTATCAGGTACTGTTTATGTTTATTTTAAATAAAAAAAATTAAAATGATTTCTAACCGTACAATATACAATAAACAGACATGATTCACAAATCTTTGGAATCCTAACAAAAAAAATCCGAGGAGGATCCAGATTCACTACTACAAAGAATTTAGGAGGAGTACAGAATGGCCCATCATCCCATGACTTGCTTGCTCTCTGAAACAAGGAGGCAGATTTTGTGCCCTCTAACTTCTCGTGCATTTCTGTTTGTGTGGTCAATGTTAAGACACGTCAACATTTTATATTACTATTTTTTTTTGTCTTATTATTTCTATAAAAAAAATATAAAATATTAACTTAACTTAACCATGACCACACAAAACAGGAGGGCACGAAAAGTGGGAGGTGAAAGAGTCTGCCTCCCTGAAACAAACACCACAACTACGAAGAATTTAGGAGTAGAGAATGGCATGGACGTCCTACATCACATCATCCCATGACTTGCTTGCTCCCTGAAACAAACACCACATCTGCAAAAGCATTTTCACAACATTTTGATGATGAAGACATTGCTCTTTCATTAGAAACTGCTCCTTTCAATCTTCACCTTTTCAGGAAAAAAATAAAAAATAAAAAAGGAGAGAGATTTATTTGCAGAAAGTAATGTGATGACAACATAGGTTCATGGTTTGCTAAATGGTGACAAGGTTCTAAAAAATGCTAGGTGTTAGTCGGAAGGCAGGTTAGGGCCTAGTGATTAGGCAAGGACTAGGCGGGGGTCTAGATGAACAAAGCGGATTTAAGTAAATCTATTATATATTGTACCAAGTGCCTATTTATACTTAAAAAACACATAATTGTATTGGGATACATAAATTGCACAAAATAACATATATTATAAAGTTTTAGAACAAAGTGAAACAATAGGGAACAAGCATATAAAGAGTGTTCATTCAAGTATTCAGTAAGTCTATTACATTTTATTGAAAAAATAAAATACAAAATGAAAATTATCGATTTTCTATCTAAGTGGGAGGTGTGACCTAGACAGGCTAGGCAAACGCTTAAGCGGGTCTAGGTGCCATTTCTTAATATTCAAATACTTAGGGACTAATCGGGGTGGTGGCCAACTGCCTAAGCATCTAGGCAGGGTCTAGACAACACTGGATCGAGATTTTTAGAACAATTGTAATTATAGGGAATAGTGCACAAATAGAATCACTTAACAAACTTTGAATTGAAAACGGTACAAGAGGATACTAAACAAACGATAAAAATGGACCTAACTTGTGGTTTACATACGGTATATTGTTCGTGTAGTATCTCTCCATTTTTAATGTCCAATTTTTTGTCGGTTCTATTTCATGCAAATTCCCTTACTTATTGGCCAAGCAACAAAGCCCCCACATCCTTAGAAACATTAAGTAATCCCATGAGAAAAAGGATAGAAGTACTAATTAATTAATATCACTAAGTATATTAGGGGATAGCTCCATTAGGTCAACAGTTTCATTCATTCATAGGTGTGCTTTTTTCTTTCTTTCTGTTCTTATTTCAATATTTCAGGTGATCTATATAAATCACAGGGGATCAATAATTTCGAAGCCCTTTTAAAGGAAAGTTAATGTTTTGCCTCTCCAATTTTTCTTGTAAACCAAGGAGAAAAAATGGCAACACACATTTATGCATGAAACTCACATTTCACCAAACCAACTAAAAGCATACAAACTCTTATAAAATCTCAGCCCATTACAACATAGCTACTCCATTTGAGTTATTTGTTTCTATTTATCTCCTTACGTCTTCTGCAAGTAACAATGTCTGAAGCAAATATTGTAAGAAGACATGTAATTCTGGAGGAGAACAAAGTTGTAAAAGAGAGAGAGAAGACGAACAGTAGCTCTAAACTCCTCAAGAGAATTTACCCAATTGGCCTTCACAAGAGCACTTCATCTCTATCCCTATCCTCATCTTTGTCATACTCTATGTCGGAGAACTCGTATGATTATTTTCTCACTGATTCTAACTTCCCACTGGATCAGAAGATTTCCGCGGCTTTCCGGTTCTTTGCGCAACCACCTCCAAGAAGAGAGTATAATTCTCCAGTGGCTAAACTGGCCCAGCAGCAGATTAGTCTGGCTCAGGATGCTAATGATGGGGAGTTGAGGAGATGCAATTGGATAACAAAGAATAGTGGTGAGTTTTATTGTTTCATCAAATAATGCAGAAAACTTTGCTTTCTATATATTTTCATGCTTTCTCGAAGTATATATGCGTGTCATTTTTGCACATAAGCCATGCTAACCTTTATCGTATCGTTTCAATTTCATCGGAGACCCCGATGGGACTCCTATTTCCTATATTCCACCCTTTGAAAAAATATTTTATGACTTGCTCTGGAGAAAAATGGAAAAGGAAAATGGTTGTGGGAGTTGGTACGTGGAATCTATGGAAAATGATAGTAAACATATTAAACAACAAAGTCATCGAGGATTCTATAACCCTACAAACTAGTTGATGTTACAAAATGTTACAACAAGGTGTCGGACGTATATGAATACTTAAAAGTCATGGCTAACGATATATGCAAGTTAACATATATATTCTGAAAGATAATAATACAGATGACAACGATTATGAGGCAATTAACATTTTATTGACTCTAGAGCATATTAGAAAATTCTTTAAGGTTTTATAGTCAAAATGGTCATTGAGATTGACATAATTTTTCACTTTGATTTGATCTCTGACATTAAAAATTGATATAATGGTCCCTCAGTTTATCTATTGTAAATCATTTTGGTCATTCCATTAAAAATTTATCAATATCCTCATTAAGTTGGAAGGTTAGTTTGACAAAAGTACTGTTGAAAATGTGGTCACATAGTCGTTCATGTGACCAATTAAACGAGAAAATTGACAGATTTTTAATGAAAAGACCAAAATAATTTACGGTGGACAAACTTAAAGACCACTTCTATAAATTTTCATTGTCAGGGATTAAAATGAAGAATTATGTCACTTCCATGGACATTTTGACTAAAAAGTCTTTCTTTGCCTGCTACAATTAAGTTTTTGATTGTCTACTGCATAGCGTTTGGCAATGGATCGTGTTCAAAAGGTTTAATAAAAATATATTCGTTTTTTTCTTGGCTCACCCCGCGACACGCAACATATACACGTCGACTCGTCGAGTCTTATGTTCGTGCGAGTTTCAAGTTGTGTAATTGTGTCATGTTTGAACTTGTCAACTCTCCACAAGATAAAACTATCATTAAATATGTACACTTCAAATAAAATAAATTGTTTTGCTGGAGTAAATAAAGAATTTTAATGCAGACATGCATTGATCTTATTATTTCATTACAACAGATAAAGTTTATGTAGTGTTTCACGACGAATGCTGGGGAGTTCCAGCATACGATGACAAGTAAGTCCATCGAGACTCTTACGGTCCAGTCTAATTAATAAAAAATTAAGTGGTATTTAATTAAATAAATGTATCTATATGCATGCAGTCAATTGTTTGAGCTGCTTGCACTGTCTGGTATGTTGATGGACCACAATTGGACTGAAATTGTGAAAAGAAGGGAGCTTTTCAGGTAACCTAGCTCTTTTCTACATATGTCACTAGAATTTATGAAACTTTGAGTACTATTTCAATGATCTTATGATTTAATTTGTGACTCAGGGAATCGTTTTCTGGATTTGATCCGAACAAAGTTGCGAAAATGGGGGAGAAAGAGATTGCAGAAATAACCTCCAACAAAGAAATAATGCTGGTAGACTGCAAAGTGAGGTGCATTATAGACAATGCCAAATGCATATTGAAGGCAAGCAAGAAAACTTAAACATAATATTAATTATTTAATTACTTGCTAACACTGTACCGAAACTTAATTAGCTATCTAAATCAATGCAGATTGTAAGGGAGTTTGGATCTTTCAGCAGCTACGTGTGGAGTTCTGTGAATCACAAACCGGTCATAAACCGATTCAGATACCCGAGAAACGTTCCTCTGAGGACCCCGAAAGCAGAATCCATGAGCAAGGATTTGATCAAGAGAGGATTTCGGTACGTTGGACCGGTGATTGTGTACTCGTTCATGCAGGCTGCAGGGCTGACAAATGATCATCTGGTGGATTGCTATAGGTACAGTGAATGTGTAAACCTTGCAGAAAGACCTTGGAGACATATCTAATTAAGTCTACTTATTTAACCTTATCTGAATTACGTACCAAGAACAATACACACACACACACGCACACACTGTATATGCTTTTTCAATGTAATAAATCAATAATTTGAATTATGTATTATAATTACAGCTCTATTTTTTACTTTCTGTTTTTTTCCTTGTTTATATAAATTGAGATTGACCCAAAAAATATTATGAACTCAAGAAAGAATGATTATTTGGTTGGTGCAGAAATTAACAAACCATTGGTTTGTTTTAATTTTTTTTATATGGAAAATCTTTTAATTATCATAATTATTGGTTCATAAGGTCAATGACTGACACGTTTGCAACTGCATTACGGTTGCTGTTGTTGGCAGCGCAGCCTCGAACTTATTGATAATTCAAAATTATAGTTATTTCAACTTAGTTTAAGTTCCAGTAATGTGATGCAATGACGATACACATTTCTTATGAAGTTGATAATTAGTTGTGATCGGTCAATTGTGGTGGCGCAACTCTGTTGTTGCTTGTGGGTTGATTATCTCTTTGTAATAATGTTGTTGCTAACATTTCGTTTTTAACTGGTGTTCATCTCGATTTGTAAATGGAATGCCTCAAGTTCGACTAACATAAATAGCAAAAACCAGCGATATGATAAGTATATCAATAACAAAATTGACCCAAAAAAAAAGATAAGTATCAATCAATCCAGTAAAAGGCTCAATATAATTGATCCTTACACTAACCAGCCAATCCAAGCACCACTTGTGGGTTCTCCCTACCGTGCTAGTGTTGAAAATCTGCTTTCCAGGCTCCCATGACAATTTCTTCAACATGACACAATGAACACATCTGCAACAATTAAAGCCTTCTGATTGAAAAATAAGAAAAACTCCTCCAGATGACTAACATTGCATTGACAAAAAGATAAGCAGTCGTTAATGACGAGAAGAACTTCTATGCACTTGGGACTTGGGGTGTCATGTCATAAGTGGTGAACTTAAGATTCAAACATTGGGGGTCTAGTGTTAAACGTCTAAATTTTTTAATACAAAAAAAGCGTGCAAATAATTTGTTGTTTATTCACTAGGTATCGTCAAACAATATATGGGCTTGTTGTCATTAACCAAACTATTGTGCACATGTTAACTGATATTGATGTATGTTAAAGCAATCTGATGAGTGTTATCGAGAGAACTTGTTGAATGCTCTCGATGTAACTTGTCAGGTGCTGCCAAAATATGCATAGCAGACATTACATCAAACACTTAATGACATAAAAGGAACTCACATCAAACATTCGAAAGATCCTCAGAAAACCTTCACATGTATATTTCTCAAACTTCGAGTAATCCTAGGACCACCTTGGTCACAATATATATCCGCCACTGCATGTCACAGAGGTGGAACGCAAACTAATCACGTTGGTATCCCAAGCGTGGACAAATTTCTCTCGTCAGTAACCTCATAAAATTCATTAAGTGTACATACTGCATAACTAGTATGCAATGAGACAAGTCCGAGTCCCATGTTTTGTCTGTCTCCGTTCACTTGTTAATGGCATCATTTTGTCTTGCTGCATCATAAACCCTAGTTATCGTAAATCAAGTGGCAAATATAGTAATAAACAACAACTCGAATTCCATTCCTTATCATTGCAGTCTCTCCGTCGTACGTCCCACCACCAATTATACTAATTATCACTTGATTAATCTATCTATTAATTATATATTAATAATATCCATTCATGTGGGGTCTGCAGTGCTCTGATTAAGTAAACAACAATTCTCATCTTCAGCTTGTATGGGAAGCCCTTTGACCGCCCTCATAGATTGTCAGTTGAAAACCCTTCACCCATATTTCAATCTCTATCTTCTTTCAAGATGAAGTCCAGCAACCATGAACCTTACTCATAGTGAAAGCAATGAAACCCCACCGCTAAGTTAGGCATATAATTAAAGTTGGCCACTTGGCCTTTAATCTGTAGAGTTACCGACGGTCGAGTCGATCACTATTAATCAATATCAATATTGTACTCAAAAGACCTCAGTACAATTCAATATAAATGGTGATTAATACAATTAGGTTTCTCACGTAGAACTTTACATCTTTAGTACGCGTTTTCACGTGAAACCACTCCTTGATCACCCACGCGTAAAGCAACTCCGCATCAGCAATCCTTTTGTTTTTATTATTTGATTTGAGTTTCCGGGATTACATTCAAGTGTCCAGACTCATGACGTTGGGGTTTCAAATTCATTGTCTAAACTCAGGTCTTTAGGGTTTTCGATCCATAATTTCAATTCGAATTCAATCGTGCTAGAAAAATAAGTCTGCTCTGATACCATATCACGGTTTCATCAGGAACCAATAATACAGTGCATGGAAGCGTACAACAAAAAAAACCTTGAAAAACAGCAGGCAAAACAATCCGCTGCTCGAGGGAAGAAACGCAAAATACAAAAAACGTGTACTATCCAAGTGACGGCTTTCGTGTACTATCCAAGTGTTGGTAATATCACGTTTTACTTTCCAGTTTTGAACAACCGTGACATAAACAAGACTCACGTCTTTTCCAAATAGAATTAATTAATTATATAAAGTTGATGCATAATTTAATCCCTAAAATTGAGACAAATAATGCACACCAAAAATTCAATATATTAATCTGTGGATATTTTGCAACAAATAGGGACGTCATTTGAAACATATATTATACACTCTGAATACTGGCATCCACTTAACTCTTTTTCCTTTTGGCTACTAATAGGTATTTATTATTTAGGGCAATAACAACCAGGTGCAATTAATGACTTACTTCAGGAAAACCAAGTACATTTGAGAATGAAACGGAGTTTTCAAGAACTTATCATAAGTGATAGAGTAAGCGATTCGATAAATCCATAATTCGGAAACCCCTTATTGACGAAGCCACGTGAAGGCGAGGAGTGGCGGCCGCCACTTCCCTCACTGGAAAACACGATTGGAGCTCTGGTTCAGCCCCTCCCTTCGCCAGAAAACTCGACTCGTTCTGCCCCTTCGGCATTTGGTTCTGATGCGCGCAGATGGATAGTGAAGAAGAACATGTTCCCTTTTTAAGCGAATGGGCCAAAACGACTCGTTTGGATCCAATGCAATTAAAAAAACACGTGCCCTTCCTTTTAATAGCCACGTGATTCTCTATTTTAAATATAATCCTCTCCCATATGCTTTACAAACCCCCTAATGCCCAATACCCAATAAGCCCAATGTGCTTTTTCCCCTATTCCAATACCCTTTTTCCTTCCGCCGACCAAGCCACCATCACCTGCTCTGCTTCTCTCCTCTCCACCACCACCACCTAATTTCTTAATTTCTCTTTTTATTTTTTATTTTTTTATAATGTCCTAATTTCTAAATTTAAATAATTTTTTTAGTCGTAATCCAAATTAATAATATAGAATGCTATGAAAATTGATGTATATTGAATGAAAATTTTAGATCCCTAAGATATTATAATAATCATAGATTGTAATTGATGTTGTTTTGATATTAATTTGATCATGTGTTGGTTAGTTTATATATAGACGCACTTTAATTTCATTAACTGATATGAAAATATTGTTTAATGCATAGTTTATATATTAATTCGACCTCAGTGTATTTATCTTAAACTCTCACATTATCTGTCACATCCTGACACGGGCCCCCACCACATCCTGGGTTTGACTCCACCGCTTTGGGCCCCAATCATGCCCTCACGATTTTATTTCTGGGAACTCACACGAGAAATTTCCCGTGGGTCACCCATCCTGGGATTGCTCTCGCGCAAACTCGCTTAACTTTGGAGTTCCGATGGAGCCCGAGCCAGTGAGCTCCCAAAAGACCTCGTGATAGGTAGAGATGAGAATATACATATAAGGCTTAAATGATCCACTCTCATGAGCGATGTGGGATGTCACAATCCACCCCCCTTAGGAGCTCGACGTCCTCGTCGGCACACTTCCGGTCAGGGATTGGCTATGATACCAAATTGTCACATCCTGACCCAAGCCCCCACCACATCCCCAGGCTCAACTTCACTGTAGCACGATATTGTCCGCTTTGGGCCTCGACCACGCCCTCACGGTTTTGTTTCTGGGAACTCAAGCGAGCAAAACTTCCCAGTAGATCACCCATCCTGGGAATGCTCTGGTCTCTTTCTGGCTTAACTTCGAAGTTCCTATAGAACCTGAAGCCAGTAAGCTCCCAAAAAGCCTCGTGCTAGGTAGAGATGAGAATATAAATATATAAATATAAGGCTTACAAGATCCACTTCCCTTGACGATGTGGGATGTCATATTATCTATAAATATTGTATTAATTTTTAAAAAATAAGGTAAATATTGTTTCATGCTTATTTTATAATAAAAGAAATTTATTTAAATCCATCTAGGCTCCTGTCCAAATCTTGCCTAGTCACCTAGCTGCTAGGCTCCAGTTCGTTGTCTAACTAGCGCCTAATGTTTTTTAGAATCTAATCCTAACCATTTTAAACTTCTTACATGGATTTGATATTACGGCTTACAACCACTTTAGTGAAGCGATTGTTTTCTGTTATGAATGTTGACTCAAAACTTTGCACTTTCCAATGTGAAAGCAACCGTTTCGATTGAACATTGAACTCTTTTGAATTCCTCCCTTTTCCTCGGTAAATCCTGACTTCGTCACTGCATTCGAGGACACGTTGGTCAAAAGTTCTGAAAGCAAGGTTCGATCAGTTCACCGTTGGTCGGCAAGTGTGGTAGTTCTAATGATGATTCTGCACATATTTCACCTGTAGATTCAATTCAGTATTATTATATGTCTAAGGTCCAATATTGAAATAAGTTTAAAGGTTTACGTACCCAACCGCTGAATAAAAAGAGTGAAACAAAGTGTCGCTTCGACAAGGTGCAATGAGTTAGGCCGGTTTTCTTTTTTCTTTATCCAATTTCGGTTCCCTTGGGGACATAGAGTTATGAAACCAAAAGCATAAAAACACCAACTTTCTACTTTAAAGGGCAATGAAAACACGTACTTTGAAACAAGGCCGGAATTTACATAATCCTTCTTTTTCTTGATTTCATTCTACAAATTATTTATCCGACAACTCCATCAAGGAGTGAAAGAAAGCGAAGTTAAAAAGAAAAAAATGGAAACAAAAAATACAAAGAAATACATCCAATTCTACTCTCAGCTCCTCTCGCTCAGCTGATTGCCCATGAATATTTACGGTGGCAGTTTTCCTCCTACAGTCACTCGTCACTACAAACGCCTTCCAACTTCCGAGGGGGCAAAACCATAAACCCAAATGCCAAATCTAATCTCAACAAAACCCCAACATATCCTTCCACTCCCACACCCAAACCCTACTAATCTTATTACGCATCGTCTTCAGTTGCCTCTTATCATAGACCGCAGCAAGCGTTGCTGTCTCAGTCTCAAAACTGGCACGACGTGCCAAGCCTCTGTCTCTGCCTCTGACCTAGGGTAACAGATTTGCGTTTGGCAAATGCCGGGTACAGCATATCTTGAAACTTCTCCAGAAACAAGGTCCAGTCATCCTCGCTCATGTCAGCCAGCTTCACAAAGCTCATGCTTGCAGGAAGCTGCTCGCTTGCACTCCTGTGCCCCGATGATGTATTCACCATGTATCCGTTTCCTGGTTTGGAACCCATATGCTTCAGGTGGCTCTTCTCTCCCACCAAAACTGTGTTCTTCAGTGACATAGAAAGCTTTGAAACGCTTGGGACCTTTTCTGGAGTTGGCAGAGTTGCTAATGCCCCTTGCTCTTCCACTTCATTGTCCTCTTCCTCCTCGATGCTTTCTTCAAGTTTAGAGAGAAGCGAGCGGCCATGCCCACTCCCATTTGCAAATGGAAAAGATGATGCCCTGGTCAGATAATCATCTGCTGCAAATTTGAAGGTGCAGTCTTCCTCTGCTTCCTCACAGTCTATGTCAAATAAGAACTCCTGATCTCCCGAATCAGCCTTGGGGGACAGCACCTCCTCCCTCTCTGCTAACATCCTCCTTGCCTCCATACAAATTACCTCAAGTTCACTAGGTTCCTCCTCGCCACTTCGAAATTCCCTAGTCATCATCTCACCTACTTCAGCAAGACACAGACCATATGCAGCAGACTCCTTCAGGAAAATGGTGCAAAGAACCAAAACCCTGAGACAAGCCTCTCGAATCATGGGAAGCTCCCTTCGCAGCATCTCACAATCCTCAAGCGGATCAAGCTTTTCTATGTACTCAAGCTCATCATCTGAGAATGGAATAGAAGCCTGAGGCCAATGAATCCACTCAAAGTAGGGGTCCTCCAAAGTTTCCGGCAAACAAAGGCCATGGTCAATTGGAATGAGCTCCACTTGACCAAACATCCCGACACCGTCCAGTTTCCTAACTAAAAGGTTACCTGCATGCCTGTCAGTGTTAAGAATCCTAATGTCTAATATCCCTATACGATGCACAGAAGTTACAGGGAAGCTGGATGTCCCATGATCACTGGCATCAAAATCATGTTGTATAAATTGTTGGCAAGATGCAATCTTGCTAACCAGCTTCTTCTGGGGAGTCTTGTTCCCGTTCACCCCATCGTTTATGTTAAAGATAGAGTGAGTGATCTTCACCAAGGCAGTGGGAGGCACATTGGCAAAGTGATCTTTGTCAAGCAGGTAAGCTGCGACTTCTCGGAATCCAGTCTCCCCAACTCGCACCGAGCGCTTCAAACCTGGTTGCCCAAGAGCTTTACCAACAAAACCTTTTGGGTTATTAGGCGCAAAAGGTTCTTCATCAGTTGGCTTCACTATCGAAACACACTCACCTCTGCTGTTCCTGAAATAGTATGCACCTCCAAGCCCACTATGAACAGGAATTGGATCAACCCCCATCTTGATGGCCTTCACCATATCCTTGACCACTTGGCTTGTCCTAGTAAACCGATCTGAGTTCCCCAATATCTCTATAGGACCACTCCGATCTCTCTGCTGCAGATCCCTTCCAGTAGGCGAGAGACATGGAGTTGACGAACTTCTATGCATAAGGTTCCTTGTGAGAAGAAGAGGGGAGTCATTCCTAACTGCACTCAGATCGTTCTTCAACACCACATCCCCAAATGTCAACGAGCTTCCATCAGTTGGGACATTGAGAGCAATCTGCAATCTTCTCTTCACAGTATGGACATTATCACTGCGATCCAAATCCATCCCCAAGACACATCCACTTTCAGTTTGCACAAAAACTCGCCTCCTACCAGTGTGCTGCTTCCTTTCCATTCTGTTGCTTCCATGGTACTCCCCACTGAGCGGATTGCTAAATAGTGCCACTGCCATCTGGGTCTGTACTGGGCTGTCCAGCTTCTGAGACATAAAGCAAATGGAAGTGACAGTTTAGGAGGCCGGCAAGAGAGGCGGCGGTAAAAGAGAGCTTCTCCCCTTCCCGAACGTTGCCAAGCTCCAAAGCAGCCAATGATGGAATGAGTAGAAAATTCGATTCCAAAATGATCATAAGAGAAGGACTTCCAAAACCCACCAAGATTCCGTGAGCAAAATCACCTAAGGAACAAACGGGAGACCGAAAAGCTTATGCTGGAGCGCAATGCTACATTGAGTGAGAAGCCACTGCCATCCTCTACTAAAAGATAAAGATTCTGCATCGAAACGTAACAGCCGGATGTTAAATTCATTATTTTTCCATGGAAAAGAGACCTTAGAACAAAGAGTGGGTCAAATACAGAAATCAGTTCACTTAATTAATTGAACTTTACACAAATTAACATAAAAACAAAGCATCCATAACCTGTAAATAAATTCAATATACACTAATTCATTGATTTAATGCTCCAAGCATCCAAAATCACCAAATGCACAAATTAGAGATTAATGCACTTTACAGTTTCTCAACACCCAATTATTCTTAAAAAATTCGATTAAATTCGAAACGGAACACTTTTTAAATCCGAATCACTGAAACTGAAACCAAATCCTATAAAATTTCGATTCTCCGCCCCCAAATCAAAATTACTGAACCCTAGCATTGATTCGACTCGATCGACAAGGAGAATATCAACGACAATGCAAAATTAACGATAAAATGACAACATTGAATCGCAAATGACAATGAAGAACAAAATCTGAACATTATTAAGGTGGGAAACATCGCAGTCAGAGGCGGCGACTCACCAGAATGCAAGATCTGGACGAGCTATCAACCAAAACGCTCCGAAACGATGAAACGAGAACGGCCGCTAAAACAAAAAGACGGAATCCTTGGCGCACGCCTCCTTGAAATTTGACTGAGAATAACGGAGGCTTAACGGACCGCGCGAGATGCGAGTGGTTTGGGGGAGGAAGGACGAGAATCGTCCGAGTCGACTCACAAAAACCCTCGCGAGTTTTCCTGCGTCACCGTCCTTCTTCTTCTTCTTGCTCTCTGAGTCTGTCACTAATCTTTGCCTTCTCTCTCTCTCTCACACCAGTCTCTGCCCAGCCCTCGCTACGATCTTTAACTCAGAGCGTAAAGCCGGGTTAAACAAACTAACCCTGGTTAAAATCTGACCACACCCTCTCTCTCCTCTCTCTCTCTCTCTCTCTCTTGCTTCTGCGTATTTGATTCGAAGACTCTAGAACACGTAATTTGGGCCGCTGGATCGGTGGACTCTTGGCGATCTTGGACCGTGTGATGAAATTGGTCCACGGTGTGGTGACGTGGAGATAAGGGACCGGGTGATGATATGGCATTTGTCACCGTCGCTTTTTAATTAAATTTTTTTTTTTTTTTTTTTTTTTAGTTTTTACAGTTTCTATGCCGGTCTGATAGACGAATCTCTCGAGCCCACGGATGGGTCAACAGTTGGGTTTAATGTTTGTATGACGAAATTGACCCTGGAAAGTGCATGCCACCGCTGCCCCTGGAGAGTGGGAGTGGCAAATTTTGCTGCTGCGGAATCTGGGAAACTTGTGGGGCCGGGTACGATAGTACATGTGTTGCTTTTCGGTGGACTGATCGTACGGTTTGAAGAGACCATCTTCGATCAATCGAAGGAGGGAAGCATTGTGGGATTTCAATAAATTAATATTTTAATTAATAATGCAGGTTATATTTGTTACTATTTTTAACTGAGAGTCAGGTCAAGCATAGTCTTGTCACAAAAAATCATCTTCAACTGGACTAAAGGGTTATAGAGTCAAACATTATTTATTATTTTAATTGAATTACTATGATTACTTAAATTAAATTACCTCAATAATTTTATGTTATGTATTGTCAATAATTTTCATGTTGATAAATGTTTTTAAAAATGTTGTTTAAGTTTTATGTTGTTAATTTTTCTTTTAATGTTGTTTAATGTTACTTAATATTATTTATTGTTGTTTAATATTGTTTCATGTTACTTAATGTAAAAATAAATAAATAAATAAATTGTAAAAAAAAATCAATATGACGTCAACATGTGGCCCGGCCCGAGGTTGGCTGGCTGGCTCATTTGGGGCAGCCGGTTGGCCCTTTGGCTCTTTTTTGTCTAGTGGGGCCCACAAGCCTTTTGATTTGGCCCTTGGTTGGAGACGGTTTTCGGCCTATTTTTGGCCCTCTTGACCTTTCGGTTAGAGATGGTCTCAGAGAATTTATTGGATTTCTTCTTTTTATTGGAAAGAGAATTTGTGGATTTCTTTTACATTTTGTTAACTTTTATTTGTTGATCTCTTTGAATTCATTTGATTTGATGGTTGAAAATTGACAAAGATGTGAAAAGTAAAAATGAGTATGTGGATCACATTACTGTCTCATTTTCGGATCAATAGTGTATTTACAGATGGGTAATGCAGTAGACTAATTTTTTAGAACAAAATTGTAAACATGTTACTTGTTATCAATAGGGAAGAAGTGAGTTTTTAAACATTTATTTGAATTTCAACAACCACATCATGTGGTTTATTGTTGTAACATCCCACATCGCCCAGGGGAGTGATCCTTAAATGTGTATTCCCATCTCTACCTAGCACGAGGCCTTTTAGGAGCTCACTGGCTTCAGGTTCCGTAGGAATTCCGAAGTTAAGCTAGAAGAGGGCTAAAGCAATCCCATGATGGGTGACCCACTGGGAAGTTGCTCTTGAGTTCCCAAAAACAAAACCGTGAGGGAATGGTAAGCCCAAAGCGGACAATATAGTGCTACGGTGATGGAGCGGGGCGGGGAAGTGATTCGGCCCCAGGCCGGGGTGTGATAATTTGGTATCAGAGCCTAACCCTGGTCGCGTATGTGCTGACGAGGACGTCGGGCCCCTAAGGGGGGGTGGATTGTAACATCCCACATCGCCCAAGGGAGTGATCCTTAAATGTATATTCCCATCTCTACCTAGTACGAGGCCTTTTGGGAGCTCACTGGCTTCGGGTTCCGTAAGAACTCCGAAGTTAAGCGAGAAGAGGGCTAGAGCAATCCCATGATGGGTGACCCACTGGGAAGTTGCTCGTGAGTTCCCAAAAACAAAACCGTGAGGGAATGGTAAGCCCAAAGCGGACAATATCGTGCTACAGTGGTGGAGCGGAGCCGGGAAGTGATTCCTTCCCGGGCGGGGATGTGACAATTGTGGTTTGAATAGATGATCTCCATAAAATAACCCAATAAAATTACTCTATAAATTGGGTATGAAACAAATTTCAGAAGGAAGTAATTAGTTTTTTTTTTTCGCTAACATTGGTATAAATCGAAAGAAATAAAGAAATAAAATACCATACAAACCCTAAAAATAATAATTGAATCCAAGCTAGAGATTTTTAAGCCCGTTGTGCCGAAGTATGCTTCGAGCAACTTTAGTTTTGGAGCGAGAAACATTGATCAAACAAACATGATTAAGTTCAAATAAATTTCACCTACGGAGAACATATTTTCATTTTGGAGTGCTAAATATGTTCTCATGCTTGTCACACTCAAAGATTTACGATAAGGTGGCTGGTAGATTGGCCAAGTTGGCCTTGTTTTCTGTTGGATAGTCTTACTCAATCCGAGGCCAAAATTTGAGAGGAGTGTGCAATAAGTAAAAATAAATGTAGATAGCACTACCTTTTTTGTTTTGAGTCCTTTTTGTTTGAATATCCTTCAAATTTAATCGAATTTGCCCTATTTAAACTTTGTAAGTTTTCTTAAGATGCATATAAAACAGCTATCGTTTCATAGGAAAAAAAAAAAAAAAAAAGAAAAAAAAGAAAAAAAAAAGGTCAATGGGAAGATAAAGTCGAATACTATTCCATTTTAATACCTTCTTCCAAAATCCTTGTCAATTACTACTTATTAATAAAAATTGACCAATAATTATGATTCCTTTATGGAGAATAAAACTTTGCATGCAAATGAGCAGATTTCACCTTCAAGCTGTGGAAGGTCCCCTCATTTTTGGTTAACCTCTCAACTTCTCAAGCAAAAATTTCCATGACATGCAATGCAATTGATCTTTCAATTCCAAGTTGCATAACAACTGCCTTGAACATGCAAGAACCTGTAAGACAGAATGTGTGTTCGAAATCTATAAAGAATCTATTTGGGACCAGTTTCCGAAAGATATATGGAACTTGTGTGTGTTGATTTTTACACTTATGCGTCTAGTTATACGCTTTCCAACCTGGTTTCGTATGGAAATTCTTCATTGAGATATATGACCTCAAAGTTAACGAGCATGCAAATATATTTTCAAATTTATTTACAACGAATGAAATTGTATGAAATGAGTATGAGCATCGTTTTCATTGATATATCGAGCAACTAACGGAAAATTGTTTAGTTCGTGATGATTCATTCTCATCTTTGATGTAGAATAGCGGAGTGGATTGAAAAGGAAATGGACCGTTGGAAGACAAAAAGACGCAACGGGAATTTGCAAATTTGGCATCTGAGTTCCGATTTGGGCTCATAATATATACGCAGAAAGAGAACGATGTCACGTTCAAACTCACTAATTTGTTGTGACATAAGATAGATTTTAGCAATCTGATACCGTTTAGGCTTCCAAACTACGTGTTAATATCTATAATAAAAATTAGACCTTTCGTTTTGTTGTTCGCTTTCAAACTCAGGAAGTTGTAATCCGTTTATTTAAGTCATTAATTGCTTCATTTGGATTTCTTTAAAAAAACTGTACATTCCAAACTTTAGGTTCTTCAATATTTACATTTAAAATCATTTAACTTCGTACTACATCAATCTTATCTCTTACCAATTCATAATTTCTTCAATTCGAATTAAATGAACATGTCATCACTTTATTTAGTTTACATCATCTTCATAATGGAACAGAATCCACGATTTTATCATCTTGTTGACTAGATAACGACAAAGATTTTAATATTAAAAAAGAGTCTAAATTACGTTTTCGGTTTTGGAGGAGAGCAAGGACGGTGATATTAGAGCAACATTAAACTATAAATTTAAATAAAGTAAATAGGACACTTCACCCATAGCAATTTTTATTTTTATTTTTATTTTTTGAATAAACAATATTTTCTATACTAAAAAGGAAGAAGGTGATCTTAATCTCATAATAAATCTAAAACCTCTCATTTACAAATGAAAAGAAATACTATTAAATCGTGATACTAAGGTACCATTTGGTGGGCCTTAAACGGATGGAACGAGCTGTTCCACGGGACGAGATTTGGGTGAATTTTCGTTCCACCTCACCACCCTGGAACGACTCGTTCCACATTCGTGGAACACAAAATTATAACCTCTCCGTCTCCTTCTACTTCCTCCTTGTTTCCATCCGAGGGCATCTTTGCTCCCGCTCCGTTCTGTTCCGTCCTGTCTCGTCCCGTCTGCATACCAAACGATACCTAAATGAACACTCATAAAAATTAGCCATATGGCTCGATTACAATATTAATTAATGAATTAAGAAGTTTAAGATAGGTAGGGCCGGCACATGGGGCTCCGTTACAAAATTCCTCTCCTTCTCAATCAATCCAAATCCCCAAAGACTGCAGTCGACACACGTGATGGTGACAACGAAACTAATAATTACTTTAAAATCCGACTTGTCGATATTATCCTTGCCAGCTGCATTTTTTTAGTACAATTTTCATCTAATTTTTTATTTTTTGTTTCTATTTTGTATTACAAGTGGTGATATTATGAAGCATCGTGCTCTCTACTACCGTTTTAAGAGGGTGTTTTCTACGGAATTGGATCTTCTTCAAGACAAATCTTTGGGATTCTTCTGACCTAATAATACGGGTTGTTGGCTTTTGATCCAACGGTTGCAAACATGGGATCTCTCTAAAAGTTATAAGAATTTTAGCCGTTGGATCAAAATCCAACAACCCGTGTTAATAGGTTAGGAGGATCCTAAGGCTTTGTGTCGGAGAGGATCCGATTCCGTTTTCTACGACGATTTTGTTGTATTGAACAATTCTACCCAATCGTTGAAATGCTTTTGTAAGTCTTCTCGGTTATCAGAAATAGGAGTATTCTTGATTTAACCGGATACATATTAATTTTAAGTATCAACAGTTTAAAATCGACACAAGTTCATGTCTAATAGAATGCTTAATACACCAGGTATTGGTAATGCATGTTTAAGTGACTGTCTTCTGTTGATAAATTATGAAATATGATTACTTCAAGAATTGCTTATTAATTTGGTTTTTTGCAATTGAATTTGCTGGGTTTATATATTCGATGAAGATACCAGATTTTATAGATAGAAGAAATTTGATATGAGGTGAAACTATTTTTTTTTTTTTCTCTATCAATCAATATTTTATTTATGCGAAACGGACGTTGTGCTACAAACCTTTCGTGGGGACCGTGGGGTTGAAGAAAATTATGTCCATTTTTTAATTTTGGATTTAGAAGCTATGAATGCTAAAATGTTAAATAATAATATCTTGCCATACTTTAGATTCGTAGAACATTTTCGTCCACATTCATGGAACAAATTTTCTCTATCCATTGCCAATCAGATGGCGGACAAACTAATGAAAGTGGATGCCCATAAACAAGCCATATCGTAGAGCCACACCGGTTTGCCCACAGACTGGATACATTGGATTAGAGCAAGTCCATCCTAAAAAAAATACGCCAGCATCCAAGAGGTAGATTGTCTGCCTTTTCATTTTTATACTCTCCTTATACCCTCATGTTTGTGTGATCACGGTTAAATCACGTCAACATTTTATATTCCTATTACTTTTTGCTTTATTATTTCTATAAAAAATTAATATAAAATATTAACGTGACTTAACCATGATCACACATCACAAGAGGGCATGGAGAGAGTATGGAAATGGGAGGGCAGACAATCCACCTCCCCAGCATCCAGCCCATTTAATCCACTTAGTGAACAGTGATATACCCCAATGAACAGTAATAGGTCAAATGCATCTCCACCCCTAAAAAAAATAGCCTAGTCAATTTTATAAAAATATTATTATTTTTTATTATAGAATAATAAATAATAATAATTTTATTTTTAATTTCTGACGAGCAAGCAAGTAAACATTGAGCAACTGTTTTGCTTTCTCATCTGCTTTCCACGGCAGTACCACCACCACCACTGCCATCTCTTCTCCTCCACCCTCCACTTCAAACCCCCACTAAAACCTTCCCCTCACTCCCTCTACTTCCTCAACCTCCTCAACTAATCCCCCAAAGTACCCATTTTCTACTTTCCCCAAATCAGACTGTTTCGCTTTCAAATCCTTCTCCTCCCCATCTCATTCTCCCACCACCATCGCCGCCGCCACCACCACAGCTGTTGATTCCACTATTACTAATTCCACTACCACCACCACTACTGATTCCAATACTACTACTTCAACAACTTCGTCATTTCTCAAATACCCTCTTAGAACAGGTAAGTTTCTGAGCAGTGAAAAGCTCGAGCAACTCAAACTCCTCAAGGATTTCAGGTACTACCATGAATTGGAATATGGGTCGACGTGGGTTTGGGTGATGAGGCCAAAGGAGTTGGACATCACCATCGGGTTGCTCGCTGAGTCATTCGCGGAGTCGATGATTTTGCCTCCGACGCCACGCTGGCGTCAGCATGGCGTCAAATGAGCCAGTCCATGCCTCTGTCGATTCTGGGATGGCCTGGATACCAGCTTAGGCTCGGTGCTAACCTATATGCTGGGCTGGAATGGATTGGTTGGGTGGCGGCCTAAATGTTCCCTGGTGGAACTGCTCTTAGCGTATCTCTACCCTAAACAAACCAACAGGATCCTCTCCAGATTCCATTAATAAGGATCCTAGAGATCCATGAATCGTGTCCGTTCATCGTATAACATGCAATTAGTTTTTGTCAGGTACTGTTTATGTTTAATTTTAAATAAAAATATTTAAAATAATTTATGACCGCACAATGTACGATGAACATACATGATTCACATATTCTCAAAATCCTTACAAAGAGGATCCGATGAGGATCCAGATTCCTAAACAAATATAGTGGACAAATCCAGTCAATTGCATCATGCCACGTAACACCCAAAGATTCTCTTGTTTCATCAAACCAGTGGCGCCGTCTGATTGGTTAGCCAATGTCACCATCTATGAGGGTGCATATAGAGTTTCCAATGGGCAGTGAGCGCAAATGGATTTGGCATTTTTAAGGGTCAAAGTCAGAGACGAGCAGAACAATTTGTCGACGAGCAATGTTATTCATGCCATATTTTTATATCACATTTCTATACAATCTTAGGTGATATCTGATGTGGACATCCACATCATTTGAAAATTTTGCAAAACCCAAGGAAATGAAAGAGAAAGACTCATCGTATACCATAATCATCATTTAATTAACTAGATTTTCTTAATTATTAGTCTATTAAATAATGAACTAAATTTAAAATTCTGATTAATTCAAATGATGTGACTGTCCGCATCAAATGCCACCTAAGGTAATATGAAAATATAATATAAAAACATGGTATAAATAACATTACTTTTTGTCGAAACAACTGGGACTTTTACTGCTTGTTTTGTTGTTCAGAGCCCGTTCTTTTAGGCCACGTTGGGTCGTCATCTTTGTTATCGTGTATTGTTCACGTGGATCAACCTCCATGCAGACCGAGGTGCATCAACCTTCATGTTGCATATCGAGATTTAAAAAAGAGAAAATTAGTATCAGGTTCCTAGTTTTACTGTTCATTAATTAAAATCTTATTAATTTTTAGATTTTGATCAAAGTTTCTAGCATTAATATGTTAATGAATTACATGTAAGTTATAGTAATTGATTTAGAATTTTAATACTCACACCCTTATTAAAATCCTAATTAATTTTTAATTTAAACATTTCCAAAATAAAAAAAATAAAAAATAGAATTTGTACCCATTAAATTTTTATAAAAAAAATTTCTATTTTTTAATCTTATATCTACCCATTCTTAAATATACCAATTTATTATATGAAAAATGTACCTTTTTTTTTTAATATGTCCATTAACTATTGTGACTCCGGACCTTATTATTGATCACATTTGCTTAAGTTGTTTGTATATTATCATAGTGATACAGTGTACGTCATGCATTTTCTCGATCAGTTTCTTTGCTTCTGAGTTCTAACTGCCCAATTTATGAACAGGTTATTATACTCTCCGAGCCAGGTGCTGCAGACTGCAGGTGTTGATCTGTCGCAGGCTAGTATCTCAGTGCAGATTGATCTTGGGAATCGTGCGAACCGAGGGCTGTCCTCTGGAACACCTGCTTCTAAAGTATATGTTGGGTATTGATGACCTGGGTGGTATAAGTGGTTCCATTTATTTGCTTTTCTTTCCACTGCCTGACCACTCTCTCCGTTAACCATCTTTCTAAACCATGCGGGTCTGTTTATTTCAAGTTACAACACTCTTTCCATCCATTCCTATGGATTTGTAAACCTGTATAGTTACACTCTTTCCATCCATTCCTATGGATTTGTCAACCTGTATAGTTACGCTACAAGGGACTGTGCTAAGGTTTTTCACTCGTTCTCACAGACAGGAAAGATAAAGTCTCAAAATTTTTGTTGCTTTCCAGGATAATGAGAATCCCCATTCAAGCAATCAGACGATGGCGCATTTTAGGGACGCTGGCTGTGGAGAGGACTCCGATCAAGCTCATAAGCGCCTCAAGACATAAAACTAGTGTGGAGTCTCCTTCTTCTCCGCCGTCACCCATATTTTTACTCCTTTATTCTGCTTTGGGATGTCTTAGTGTCCATCTTCTGGTTAGTGTACATGCAGTGCTTTGGTTTTTTCCTTTACATATTTCATTGAACACATGTTGAGAACAATTTCCCTCAGTTATAGATTTTTTGAGGAAGGAACCCGTGTTAGGAGATGCCGTCACCCATATTTTAGTTTTATCGTACATAATTGTTTCGAACGTATCAATTGGAGCCATTCAGGTGCCATTTCGTGGTAATAAAGTTGTTAGTTCGTGTCTCAAGCATTATTTGTTGGGTAATGCTAGAGAGATCAATTTTTTTAAACCTAATTTACAAACCGAATGATGTGGTTGTAGATAATTAAATTATTAATTATCGATTAACGTGCTTGTTTCTTATTGGTGACACGTCATTTGATTTACAAATTAAGTTTAAAATTTTGGTCTTCTAGCACTATTCTTATTTGTTTAGGGCAAACAGTGGCATGCTTGCATCAGTGGCAAGGATCATTCAGTCTCGATGGACTGCATGGTGGAACATCACAAAACCCTAATCTTCTCCTTGTAATGTTTACTTCAAATTTCAAAGAAAATATAAATAAAGGAATAGTTATTTTACATTTAGTGATCCTGGCTAGGGAAGTGGAATCTAAGGGTACATACCAACCACACTACCCAATTTTTGGGTAGGGGTGTCTACGTTATTCGTTGAGCAACTTGTGGGTACCTTTTATAATAATATGATACTTCTTATATTTTGGTCTGACACTGGTCTCACGGTGTGAAAGCTACACTAATCAGACATGTTCACCAAAGTCTATCTCCGCTATACCACAGGTCTTTTGGTTTTTAAACAATTTGTGGCAAACATTCCTGGGGATTGCTATAGAAATATTCTTCATCCTTAGGCTTGCCAGGCATCTCCAATCTTGGAGCTGGGCTTCCCATGCGATCAGCGTGCCCTGTTTTCACTGCCTGTGAAAATTCATCCCAGCTCAGACTTCCATTTTTGTACTGGCGTATCAATTCCACCAGAAGCTTTCTGTGTAGCCGAATTGTCATCCTGAATCCCAAGTACCTGCGCTCTCGCGCACGCTCACACATATGTATGTATAATTATGTATCAAATGTCATTGAGAAAGAAATTAACATAGTAATATATTGGTAACGTATGTTACATACCTTCTATGGCCTGCAACAGTTATTGCCATGTTTCCTTTATAAGTAGGAATGAAGATGTCGCTTTCCAGTGACACCATATAATCCAATGCTGCCATTCGGTTTGAATGGTTCCTAAAGGGCTCGAGGTCGGAGGATTCCAGCAACGTCTCCTTTTTAACCTGTTTGCAGACGATAATAAGCGTCAAACATGGGTATAATACTTGTAATTGAGTTGTTTCTTGAGGTTCAAGCAACTAACCGTATGGGGAAAAGCTAGTCTCAGAGGCGCCATTCTTCTTTCTCCGCCGTATATATCGCCGGCAGCGATATAAATTTGGATGCCAGGATCAATATCCAAAGCCCTCAGTGCAAGTGCAGTTTCCTCAGGAGTTAAAGGGCACGCCCCAACTCTTCTTTTCCTAACAGAGTCTATTATTTTCTGCTTCCACCGAGGGTAAGCAAACCTGTTTAATATATTAACATCTACAAGTTAATCGTATTTGAATTTATGAAAAGAAACAACTAAAAAGGAACTAAAATTAAGATTGAGAAAATCTTAAAATCTTTAGGGTGGTCTGATCACGTTATGAAGTTTTTACAAACGAGCCGATCCCCGCATTTGGGTTTTCACGAGACCCCACATTGTCTCTATGCTTTTGAGAGATGTCATAAGAATGACGTGATCATACTGCCCTACCAAAGATTTTCTTCTCACTCTAACCTCATATTTGTTAATTCTTCAATTTCTTTGGCATTGCAACCTTCCGTACAACCAGAAGATGCCAACATGTCCATTTCATATCTCAGATGAAGAACTAGGAATGGACCCTTTTCCCTCAGAATCCTAACAATCTTCTTTCCCAGTTCCTCAATAGGAGGAGTGAATCTTAGAGCTCTGTAATTCGCTTTGCACCGCAGTTTCTGAACCTCGTTCGGGATCCCATTATTCGCAAGCCTGGCATTGGTCTGAGTGAAATGCAGCACTTCATACTTCTTTATGCGGGGAAGAATCTGCGTACGAATCAAGTATTAACAAAAGATTAGTGATAATTAACATTAATAGTATAACACAAGGGCGATGGTTAAGGAATTAATCTTGACTACCAGTTCGTAGTAATATTTCATGTTGGCCCAGCTAACAGGAGCCATGGAATAGAGGGTAGCTATCTCTACTCTTCTTTTCTGCTTATCAGGCAGAGCTTTTAGTATCCTGACTTCATCTCTCAGAGATGCAATGAAGTAATCCACATCAAATATATCTTCAAATCGACTGCAAAATTAAGTATTCAACTCTGTCAGATTTAATTTATTGTTAATGAAGGTACTTGGCTGGGGTTGCCTCACTAGTGACTAGGGAGAAAAACATTTGTCTGACCGACCATATACGGTTATTGAGAGAATCGGATGGTATCATGGGTAGGGACGGGAGAAAAGAAAATATAGACGACCCTCTTTAATTGCGTGTGATCGCACAACCATGTGGTCTAACAGGCAAACTCTAAAATTTGTTCTAACTCAAGCATCTTTTATACCGAGTGGGACCAGAGTTGAGTTGGAAGATAACCAAAGGGCAAGATCTTATGCTTTTGTAATGGTGGTTTGACAAGGCACCCTACTCAAGTTTAAGTGAAAGACATAGGGAGAGAGAGTTGTAATTTGACTAACCTGCGATCATTCCAAAAGGAGGCATTGTCCAACTCAGGAACTATAAGCGTGACATTCAAAAAACTTGCAATAGCTACCATGTCACAAATCTGCAGTGTAAGATTTTTAAAAGCATTACTTGAATTTTCAAGAAGATTAATGCAAATTAAGAATAAAATATAAGTAGAAAAGTACTTACACCAACCCGCATTTGATTCAATCCTCCATTGGATGAGACCATCAGATATCCATTATTCTCAAAATTCCCTGCAAAAATGAACACAAGTCTTCAAACCAAATGTTGACAATTATAAGATACCATGTTAGACAACTACTTGCCCAAAAAGCTTAAGTTATCAAAAAGCAAGCCAACAATGTATATCAAACTAACCGTTGGCATAAATAACAAGTATTATTAACCTTATGAGAAAGTTGCGGACACTCACTTTCAGTTCCAGTAATTTGTGGTGGAGTGATGGTTTGAGAATTCGAGCGAAACATCAAAACCCGGGTTACATCGCTGAGCATGCTCAGCTGCACCGCGCAGACGCAGATGAGAATCAGCATGGTTGTGGCTGTAAAAACAAACAATTTGAGTCTGCATAACCGTGACTGCGCAATGATCTCGCCTTTGAAGTTGGATCCTCCTATCAATTTGTCCACTTTGATTCCTCCAAAGTACTTCAAATATTGTTCCATCTTATGTTGCTTCACCTTGGCTTCCCCAAATTCAGACTCTTCGACACCACCTTTAGTTTTTTCCATCTCCACAATACTTCTTCAACTATATTTATGAACTAGATCTTGCATTGACAGCAAATATTAAAAAAAAATTGGAAATTTTGAGGCGGTTTTTTTCCGACCAGCTTTTTGTATAACAAAGCTGGCCTGAGGAGCCACGAGCTAACAATGGAGATACATTGTTGCTTTTAAAGGAAGCTCATGCACTCTCATCATTCATAAACATTGAGAGTTGTATTAATTCATTACCGTTAGGCATGAAAGGAAAGAGAGAGAGTCACGCATCAACCATTCATTTGCAACAAAATTAATGCAAGGCAATTACAATTTCATACTAATAACTGTTAGACAAGCATATTTTCACAAAATTAATATGCATCGAGTCATAATATTGATAGGAAAAACTGATCTTTAAATGAATCTAACTATTTTTTTTATCAAACAATTTGTACAAGGTGAGAGCCATTGTGTTGTAGAATTTATCTTAGATATTTTTTGGTGTGACGCATTGAGGCTACATGGTGTTATCACTTTATTTAAATTATAACTCATATCTATTTTTATTTTTTCATCTTAAGTCCATGAAACATCAAACATGTTGGTCATGCACTCATATTATAAACTCATAAAGTAATAATACTACATGACAGTGTGACCGTCACCTCAAAGTTATGACATGTCTGAAAAAATAAAAAGGTGAAGTTCTATTATAACACCTTTCCCCATTTTTGAATGTTTTGGACAAACACACTTTGATTAATTTTGACGCACCTTTTGTAGTTACACCATTCAAAGTAATTAAGAATATCAAAATAAAAGCAGAAAGATATAGATCCGATTAAAATTTTCAAAGCGTTTGTGAGTAAACAATCTTACACAATCCTGTAATAAATATATGATTGTGCTTTTCAGAAAATAAATTAAATGATTGTGAACTAGATGGATGATAGGTTTTAATCTTTAATTACAATCCGAATCTTGGAAATCTTTGGTACCACTTACGTCAAGTTAATGATTAATACAAAGCAAACCTTAAAAGTTTACAAGCCAATTACTTATGAAATTCACAGCAAATGCCAGGTTTATTAAAGACACCGATAGATGTATTGGGCCCAAATGTATTAATTATTTAACGATAATAACACTAATTCTGTTATTTAAGACTGAAAAGGAAATGTGGTGGATTTAGTTTGCTTGACGAAACTGAGAATGTGATTGCATGGCTACAGAGAGTTGTGCCTCGTACACATGTCACATGTGATATATATATATATATATATATATATATATATATATATATATATATATATATATATATATATAATTTGACAGTCAATTTTCTTGAAGTAACAAAATAAATAAAAATTAAAAGAAAATAGTGTATGAGTTTCACATGATTGATGTATTTAGCTAATTTAGTTTTCATTTCATATTATTTATATTTATTAGTGACTAGCGTCTATTGATATTTTTTTTCTTAAATTTGAAGCACCTTTACATCAAGTGCTCAAACTGCTCCCAATTGATAAATTTTTCTAGTTTATTACATTGTTCATCGCGCATTACAATTTTGTAGGTAAGCCATGCCATATTTTTGTTGTTGAAGACATTAAACAGCCTTTCACTCGTTCTCACAGACAGGAAAGAAAATTGTTTAGTTCGTGATGATTCATTCTCATCTTTGTTGTGGAATAAATAGCTAAGTGGATTGAAGAGGAAATAGACCGTTGGAAGACAAAAAGACGTAACGGGAATTTGCAAATTTGGCGTCCGAGTTCCGATTTAGGCCCATAATACATCTTCAGAAAGAGAACGATGACACGGTTCAAACTCACTAATTTGTTGTGACATAAGATAGATTTTAGCAATCTGAGACCGTTTAGACTTCCAAACTACGTGTTAATTTATATAATAAAAATTAGACCTTTCGTTTGTCGTTCGCTTTGAGTTATTCTAAGGGAGTTGTAATCCGTTTATTTAAGTCATTAATTGCTTCATTGTAATCATCTTTCATCAATTAATCAAATAAAACTTGTGGGATTTCTTTAAAAAACTTGTAAATTCCAGACTTTAGGTTTTTCAATGATTTACATTTAAAATCATTTAGTTTCGTACTACGTCAATCTTATCTCTTACCGATTCATAATTTCTTCAATTCGAATTGAATGAACATTTCATCACTTTATTTGGTTTACATCATCTTCATAATGGGACGGAATCCATGATTTTATCATCTTGTTAACTGGATAACGACAAAGATTTTAATATTAAAAAAAAAAAAGAGAGCGTAAATTACGTTTTCGGTTTTGGAGGAGAGCAAGGACGGTGATATTAGAGCAACATTAAACTATAAATTTAAATAAAGTAAATATGACACTTCATCCATAACAATCTTTTTTTTTCTTTCTGTTTTTTGAATAAATGATATTTTTATGCTAAAAAAAAAAGATGAACTTAACCTCATAACGTGATTCAAATTCGTTTTTCGTAAAAATTGAACTTCAAACCTGACCAATCGTAACAATTAGCCATATGGCTCGATTACAATATTAATTAATTAATTAAGAAGATTAAGATAGGTAGGGCTGCCACATGGGGCTCCGTTACAAAATTCCTCTCCTTCTCAATCAATCCAAATCCCCAAAGACTGCAGTCTACACACGTGATGGAGAAAACGAAACTGATAATTACTTTAAAATCCGACTTGTCGATATTATCCTAGCCACCTGCTTTTTTTAAGTACAATTTTCATCTTATTTTTTACTTTTTGTTTCTATTTTTATTACAAGTGGTGATATTATGCGGCATCATGCTCTCTACTACCGTTTTAATGGCGTTTTCTACTACGGTTTTGTTGTATTGAACAATTCTACCCAATCGCTGAGCCACACCCGTTTGCCCACCGACCGGATACATTGGATTAGCATATACTTACCCTAAACAAACCAACATGATCCTCTTTGGATTTTTTTGTGAGGGTCCTAGGAATCCGTGAATTATGTTTGTTCATTGTATATCGTGCAATCATTTTTTGAGATACTATTTGTGTGTTAATTTTAAATAAAAATATTTAAAATGATTTCTGATCCTATAATGTACAATGAATATACACAATTCACAGATCCCCATAATGCTCACAAAGAAGATCTGACGAGAATCCGGATTCCTAAATAAATACAGTGGACAAATCCTTGTCGATTGCACCTTGCCACATAACACCCAAAGATTCTCATGTTTCATCAAACCAGTGGCGCCATCTGATTGGTTGGCCAGTGTCACCGTCCACGAGGGTGCATATCGAGTTTCCGGTAGGTGGTGAGCGCACATGGATTTGGAATTTTTAAGGGTCAGAGTTAGAGATGGACAGAACAACAAGGACTTTTTTTTTTGGTCGAAACAACTGGGACTTTTACTGCTTGTTTTCTTGTTCAGAGCCCGTTCTTTTAGGCCGTGTTGGGTCATCATCTTTGTTATCGTGTACTGTTCATGTGGATCAACATCCATGCAGACGAGGGTGCATCAACCTTCATGTTGCATATCGAGATTTAAAAAATAGAAAATTAGTATCAGGTACTTAGTTTTAATGTTTATTGATTAAGACCTTATCAATTTTTAGATTTTGATCAAAGTTTCTAGCATTAATATATTAATGAATTACATGTGAGTTACATAATTTTTATAATAAAAATTAGTAATTGATTTAGAGTTTTAATACTCACACCCTTATTAAAATCATAATTAATTTTTAATTCAAACATTTCCAAAATATAAAAAATAAAAAATAGAATTTGTACCCATTAAAAGTTCAAATTTTTAATCTTATATGTACCCATTCTTAAATATACCAATTTGTTATATGAAAAATGTACCCTTTTTTAATATAAAATGTACCCATTTTTTAAATAAAATTCATTCAATCTTTTCTCTAATCCATTTTTTAAACTTATATGGGTACATTCTATTTCGTTGATTTGAGAATGTATCTACGTCAAGTTTAATAGAAGAAATTTAATAATGTTATTAAGCCTATTATCTTTTATTTTTTTTGGTTTTTGAAAAATGTACCCATGCTTTGGTACAATAATTTTTTGGTTAGTTTTGATGAACGTACCTATCACATCCTGGCCCCAGAGGGACCACTTCTCGGGCCCGCTCCACCACCGTAGCATGATATTGTCTGCTTTGGGCCCCCCAGTACACCCTCACGGTTTTGTTTCTAAGAACTTACACGAGAACTTCCCGATGGGTCACCCATCCTGAGAGTGCTCTCGCGCGCTACTCGCTTAACTTCGGAGTTCCCATGGAACCCGAAGCCAGTGAGCTCCCAAAAGGCCTCGTGCTAGGTAGGGATGAGAATATACATATAAAGATCACTCCCCTGGGCGATGTGGGATGTCACAATCCACCCCCCTTAGGGACTCGACGTCCTTGTTGGCACATCACGACCAGGGTTAGGCTCTGATACCAAATTGTCACATCTCGCCCCGGGGGGGGGGGACCACTTCCTGAGCCCGCTCCACTACCGTAGCATGATATTGTCGGCTTTGGGCCCCCATCACACTCTCACGCGCTACTCGCTTAACTTTGGAGTTTCCATGGAACTCGAAGCCAGTGAGCTCCCAAAAGGCCTCGTGCTAGGTACGGATGAGAATACATATAAAAATCACTTCCCTGGATGATGTGGGATGTCACAGTACCCATATATAGATATATATACACAATATATAGGAGAGTATAATTTATCTTTAATATTTTTAATCCCATATATTATGAGTTTTATTTAAAATCTCATTAATATAAATAACTACAAATTTCATTTTAATTTAAAAATATAATAACCTACATAAAAATATATTATTACATTAATATCAGGGACTTCAATTAAAAACTAAAAATCACAAAGACTTCAGTCAAAGAACATTGGTAGGTAAGAACCGCATCCAAAGTATCCCTTTAAAATATGACCGAAGGATTATGGTTATGTAATAAGGAAACGATTTTAAATTCAACTTTCATGAATTACAAACTCGATCGTTTAATGGCAACTGACTCATTCAATGATACAGCATATTCTCACTATAATAGTGTTGTTCGAAGAAAAGCGTTTTGGTATAACTCTCAAAATCACTTGAATTTGTATTAGAAATTTGACGTACTTATTACAAAGCGTTTGTAAGGAGAAGCACATCGTAGATAAACATTTCCAAACGGACGACCCTAAAATAGCATATATATAAGTACTTTCAGTGTTGTTGGGGTCCTTTTCATCAACGAAAAAAAGTTATCAGGCTAAAATTGCGTTCTTATCTCAACTTGTTACCCAATTTCCCGCTCAAAAAGAATAAAATATATACATTACAGTAGATTTAATCATGCAGAATTGACTCAAAACGAGTAAGCTAGTGTTTCCACACATTTTTACTTTAGTTTACAGAAGTACGTTGACTTCTGAGTCCAGTATAATCTTAATTTCCTGAGGAATTCTGCAGATACATGTTTGACTGCTACTGCTACCTAAACAGATTTAGTTCCCAAGATATTGAATTTACAAGTATTTCCAGACTGGGTGTCCAGACAAACGTCACAATCTAATCTACCATCGTTGGTTGGAACTTCCACTCGGAATCAATTTAGTCAAGCTTATACTGAATTAGAACTTAACAAACAAAGGTGATTGCTATGATTCTCAACAAACAAAGGTGGTAAGGTGGTAAAGAAGCAAATCTAATGGCTCGTTTGAAAGCTTTTAAAATGACTAAAACCGCTTTTAGAAAAAATAAAAAATTTTGGGGTTTCAAAAGCACTTAAAGTACTTCTCACAAGAAATTCTTATAGATTGGTTCCAAAAACATTTTCACAAAAACATTTTCACAAAAACGTTTTCGGCCATTTTAAAAATAGTTTCAAACTAGCCTTAAGTCTATAAGGACAAGGTAACCTAGATTTATTTTCTTTCAAAGGCTAACTTATGACGTAAACTGGATGTACACATAACTACTCTAAATTATGGCTCGTTTGGAAGTGCTTTTAAATGACTAAAACGTTTTTGGAGAAATTGATTTTGGATTCCAAAAACATTTTAAATGTTTTTTTGGAATAAGCACTAGATATATGCTTCTTACTAAAAGCATTTAAAGTGCTTTTCCATTGTCCATTTGATGACAAAGGATTAGTTTCAAAAATATTTTTACCAAAAATTTTTTAGTCATTTTAAAAGTACTTTTAAACAAATTGTTAAATGATGATTAGAAAAAAATGGGCCATACACAAGGTGTTAGTAGCTACAACATATACCAAAGTCTAAAGCCCACCTAGTAAATTATGGGCTGATTAGTGATGATTTTTTTTTTTTTTGTTTTGAAACCAAGATCCATATCATAAAAAAGCCTACAGAGAGGCAAACAACATAACAATACCAAGCAGTGTCAAGGGATAAACCACAACGACCCCTCCACCAAGTAGAGGCGTCACCCCCAGCACCACCATAACCCATTAATGAGGGCAAGGTAATCCGTCATTGTTCAATACATAGACCAACGAAGATGGGGGCCTAACGACCCAAACGACATCACTCATCTCCGTAAAACCAATCGATGCAATCTTGTGAGCCACGCCATTAGCAGACCGTGGCACCCAAGACCATCGACAATCAATGAAATCCCCCCCCCCCCAACTGTTTAACCCTAGCCAGCACCGGGTATGCCTCCCAACTACCCATTGACAGCGAGCTAGACAGACATTTAATCGCATCCAGAGAGTCGGATTCCAGAATTACATACCTTACACCCAGCTCTGCACCTAGTCTGCACCCGTGCAACAACGCATAAGCCTCCGCTGCTGCAGCAGAAGGAGCAGTAATAGGATGCCGCGCAGCAGCCACGAACTTATTCTCCATGTCCCTCACAATTAATCCAGCAAAACCCATCTTTGAAGCCTTGGACCAGCTAGCATCCACATTAATCTTCACAAAAGGGTAGGCCGGAGCACACCATCTCGTAACCTGAGAGTTCCTCCTGCCGACACCCATTCCACTATCCCCAGCCTTTGCCATTGCACCAAAAAACGAGCTCACCGCCGCAGAGACATCAGCCAGGACCTTTAACGGGTTAATGGGCACCCCTTTGAAAATAAAATCACAGCGAGCCTTTCATATGCACCAACAGGTAAAAACAATATAAGATTGTCTCCACATTATATCTCCAGAGTTGCAAAAATTCGGAGAGAAAACCCCCTGAAGCCAGTCCGACCAAGAAGGAAGAGAAAGACGATCCATTTTATAACCCAAAGCCCCTCAAAACCAGATTGGCTCAACCCAAGAGCAGGAAAGGAAAATGTGCTCAATAGTTTCATCATGGCAGCAGCAAATAGGACAATTAGAGGTTTGAGAGGACCTTCGTCGGAACAGTGCATCCCGAGTAGGAAGACAATTGTGAACAGAAAGCCACAAGAAATGCCGCAACTTGGGGGGCACCTCCAGCTTCCAAATCCCCTTCCAAAACGCTTTGGGAACCCCACGAACAGAAGGCCGACGCAAATCCCTTCTCGCCAGCGATCTTCCTTGCATCCATCTGTATCCCGACTTGACCGAATAAGAGCCGTTCTTACTCATATCCCAGATAAGCCTATCTTTACGACTTAAATCTCCAAGAGGCGTCGCCTCAATAGCCTGCATAGCCTCCCCCGATATGAAAGGCTGTAAAAAGTTAATATTCCACCGCCCCGACTCCGGACAGATAAGTGCACTGACCCTTAAACTGGGAGTAACCGTAACCTGGCCAACCGGCACCGGGTGTCCAAGGGGCAAGGATGGAAGCCACCTATCCTGCCACACCCGCACCTCCTGACCACCCAAAATCTGCCAATGGGAGCCCTCCCTAATCAAGTCCCTGCCACAGATGAGGCTGCTCCACGCCCAAGAGGCCCTCCCACCCTTCTTCGCATCCCAGATTGAGCTATGTGGAAAATACCGAGCCTTAATCACCTTAGCCCACAGCGAATCCGGTTCCGTGATTAAGCGCCAGCACTGTTTAGCAAGCAGAGCATCATTAAAATCCTGAAAATTTCTGAAGCCTAAACCACCCATGTCTTTTGGCAAACCCAAAACCTCCTTTGAAACCCAGTGAATCTTGTGGGCTCCCTCCTTGCATCCCCACCAAAACCCAGTCACCAGCGCATCCAATTCCTTACAAACAGCGGCTGGGAATTTGAAAATGCACATTGGGTATGCCGGGATAGCTTGGATAACAGCCTTAATTAAAACCTCTTTACCGGCACGGGACAAAGTATTTTGTTTCCACCCTTGAAGCTTTTCCATAACTCTTCCTTTCACATAAGCAAGACCACCCTTTTTCGACCGACCCCATATGGTAGGGACCCCCAAATATGTTCCCGGATTGATTACAACCTTCATACCAAGGGCGTTCCCCATCTGATTAGCATTCACCTTCGGAACATTAGCCCCAAAAAATACACTGGATTTCTCCAAATTGACCTTCTGCCCCGACGCGACACAGAAATTGTCCAGCAGATGTCTCAAATTCCGGCAGTTTTTCATATCAGCCCGCAAAAACAGAAGGGTATCATCCGCAAAGAAGAGGTGAGAAATCACTGGTCCGGAACCACCCATCTTAACACCTTCCAATCTACCTTGGTCAACCGCACCCTGAATCAGCTTGGATAGAACTTCCCCCATCAAAATAAATAAATAAGGAGAAAGAGGATCCCCCTGTCGGAGACCCCGCGAGGGAGCAAAAGACTTCCCAGCCTGCCCATTTAGGAGAACAACGAACTTCACAGATGAAATACACCCATTAATTAGCGATCTCCAGCTACTGCAAAAACCCATTCTTTCCATTACCGCATCCAAAAAATCTCATTCAACCCTATCATACGCCTTCTGCATATCAAGTTTAATCCCCATTTCAAATCTATTCCGAGCTTTCCTTCCCTTCAGATAATGAAACATCTCATGGGCTATGCCAATACAATCCTGAATTTGTCTACCCGCCACAAAAGCATTCTGAGAAGGAGAGATGATTTTGGGTAACAATACCTTCAACCGGTTAGCAAGAATCTTTGACAGAATTTTGTACGAGTAGTTGCACAGGCTAATCGGCCTGAATTGCGACACAACTTCCGGGTTCGGGACTTTGGGAATCAGCACCACATGAGTCTGATTTATCAAACTCGAACCCGCAGCATCCTGAATCAAATCTCTAACCAAAGCCGAAACACCCTCCCTCACAATCTCCCAGTATGTCTGATAAAAGATCCCCTGGAAACCGTCGGGGCCAGGAGCCTTAAGCCCTCCCATATTCCCAGCCGCCGCCTTTATCTCCTCCTCCGTGACTGGTGCAATTAGCGCCTCATTCATTTCTGGCGAGACCGAGGGATTCATGCAATCTAGCAGCGACCCCCAGTTACGATCCCCTGCCGAGCTAAAAACTGAAGTGAAGTGATTATCCACCAATTGGCGCACCTTAGCCGGATTCTCCACCCAGTTCCCATTCTCATCCCTAAGCTTCACTATCTTATTTCTTCTTCGCCTCTGAAGGGTTGAAGAGTGAAAAAACTGAGTGTTGGCATCCCCCTCCCTCAACCATTTTACCCTCGATCGCTGGCACCAATAACTCTCCTCTTGGAGTCTTAATTCATCAATCCGCCGAGAAATCTCCCTTATCTCATCATAGTTTGGACCCCATTCCCGCTGGAGCAAATCTAACTGGGAAAGAAGATCATGGATCCTGTTCCCTCGCCCCATAAACTTATTGCGATTCCACCTGCTTAAACGATAACGGCAATCGTTTAAAGATCTCACCCACCTATTCACAGGGCTGCCATTATGCCGCCTATCCCAGCACTGTTCCACCAAATTCTTACACTCTTCCTCTGAGACCCAATACGCCTCAAACCTAAATATCTTCCTTCCTTTCTGCCCTTCAATATTAGAAATAAGACTAACTGGGCAGTGGTCTGATGCTAAAACTGTTTCATGTATAACTTGGGCGTTCGGCCAGAGTTGCTGCCACTTTTCATTCGCCATGACCCTGTCTAACCTCTCCTCCACCCAATCCCTTTTTCTCAATCCTCTCCACGTAAAGGCCGGCCCATTGAAACCCAAATCCATCAGCTGGGAGGAAGACAGAAACTCTTCTAAGAACCTTGGCCTGTTGTACAAAACCTCAACTCCACCAGACTTCTCATGATCCCACAGGAATTCGTTGAAATCCCCGCCACAAATCCAAGGAATGTCCGTTGGGGTAAAGTGGTTAACCATCCATTCCCAAAACAGATTTTTTTCAACTCTATACGGCGTTCCGTACACCCCCGTAATCCGACTCCAATGCATTTGCCCTTTAATTTTCATCACAGCATCAATAATATTCTTGGACGAAAAGATAATATTAACCTCCAGATTGTCCTCCCACCACAAGCTCAATCCTCCAGAAACTCCAACTGGCGAAACATCAAAGCCATGAACATAACCCAATCTCCTTCTCACCCCTAGAATTTTATGATCTTTCATCTTAGTCTCCGATAAAAAGATCATAGAGGGTCTCTTTTTTCGAATAAGCCCATGGAGAGCCCTGACTGTCGTGTCCGACCCAAGCCCACGACAGTTCCAGAAGATATAACTCATGGCTGGCCTGCGGCTGTTGAAGGCCAGCCGCCACCGCCCCGAGCCCACTTGCCCGCCTTCCGTGTCACCATCCTACCTTTATCGAAATCCGACCCCCCTTCCATTACATCCTGTCTTCCAGTATTCTCACTTATTTCTTCCTTATTTTCCTCCGTCGTACGGTTCACGCTTTCCATCGTTAGCCCTCCATCCTTGCTGTTTAACTTCCTTCCTATCTCTGCCGCCCTACCTTGGCAGTTCTCCTCCGTAACCGGGCCCTTTAGTTTCTTCTGTGGAGCTTGAGTTAGCATCAAATCCTGTGCTTCCCCACATCTTTTACTGCTCCAGAGTGGGTCATTACCCTGGACGGACAGAGTATCATTGCCCTCCTGGACATCGCCCGATTGTCCTTCACCAACTGTTTTGATGCTTTCCATTTCAGAGCAGGAAGACGAATCCTCTCCCTCCCCCCGCATTCTTCTACGCCATTTTTTTTTATCTGTGCCACGACTCTTAGATGCTCCCCCAGTCTAAATGGTTTGATTGCGCTCCCTTCTTTGTAAGTTTGACATCCGTAATCTATCTTGATTATGTGCAGACGTGAAGCCCGGTCCGCGCACCGCCCCGGCCTGCCGGCGTTCCCCCCTGCCCACACACTCCACTCTCTTTGGTATCACCACCTCTCTTATCGGCGGCGCCTTAATCCACTCTCCATATGCTACCTCCCATTCTCCAGACATCTCAGCGGAGCATTCTGTATTGATATGCCCAATCCGTCCACACTTGTAGCAGAAATCTTGAAGCCGTTCATACCGAAATTCCACCCAGGTTTCCTTATTTGACTCCCTTCGAATCCAGCATCCCTTAAATAAAGGCTTCTCCGTATCAACTGAGATTCTTACTCGGACAAAACCACGAGCGTGTCCGGGATCCTCCATGGCTATAAATTCCCCAACTTCTTTGATTACACGCCGAACATTCTCAACAGATGCTAAGCCTAGCGGAATTCCCCTTATTTGAATCCAAAATGGAACAGCATTCAACTCCAGCTCCTCTAAGGCGAGCTCCGGAGGCCATTTCACGACCGAGAATACCTTCTTCATCACTGCCCAGGGGACCTGCTCAATGATCTTTGAAGCCACATGTTCATCTTTGACCGATATAATAAAGACATTCTCCCTTACCCATTTTATTTCCACCTCACCCAATTCTTTCCAAGCCGCTCTAAGAATATTCTTGACTCCCCATTTGTTCACTGGTTTCAGCGTAAAAACCTTCCCAACCAATTTAACTCCCTGCTCCATAGTGGATAACTCCAGTGTTTGGTTCAGTTGAACCACCAGTTCCTCCACCCCACTAGTCGCCATCACACTGTAACACCGCTGCCCCACACTCCCAACCTGAGACGTAGAAAAACCTGTACTTTCTGTAAACAACCTCAGACCACCCTTATAAGCCCCCCAGATATCAGCTGATTTCTTTCTTCAACTCTGCCACATAGTCAACACATCGATAGAATCCTCATAAAAGCAACCAATCAACCAAACTAAAAGCTGGTACGCCACTCCTCCCACTCGCTGACACCCCCACCCCCCAACCAAAGTGGATCGGAATTATCCCCCCTGCTATAATCACAGGTCTCAAAAGAGCAATGGCATCAAAAGTCTCAAAAGCATTGTATTACCTTTCGACCGAACCTACTCATCCATCAGCCTCATTCTTCTCTCAGAGGCTTAGACAATTAAGCAGGAAGGCGAATCTTGTGAATCAAAGCTGGGAAAAACTAACCTTGTGAACAGGAAGGCGAGGAGCAGAACGAAGCCGAACATAATCAAACCCAAGCTTCAGAGAACTGATCAGACCTTTGGTATCTAGGATTTGAAGGGTGCAAACCCAGCTGGAAACAGCCAGATGAAAACAACAATTAAGAGGCCACAGTCGAGACAGAACCTTGATCGGTGATGATTTTTATTGTTTCAAGGGTATCAACTCAGGCGGAAACGGAGCTGTGAGAGACCAGCTGAAGCAATACAACTCGATGATAATGGGCAAAACAGAAAACCCAGCACTCTTTTTAGCCCCCAACATCCAACGAAGCCACCCACTCATACATACACACACACACACACCCTCAAATGGATCACCCAAAACATTCTTTACTCGGGTCACCCCAGCAATCCCCACCACCCTCGAGACGGAAGTTTATCAGAATTTGAAACCCCACCCCATTCCACCTACAGACCCATCCCCACAACCTAGACAGAAGACTTTATAATCTCCAACCCATCCACAACGCCCACCCCAGCACCCCCCGAAGAGAGAGTCTCCCTAAATTGATAAACCCCAACACACCCCAGTCCCCCACGAAGAGAGAGTCACCCTAAAATTGAGAAGCCCCACCCCTTGCCGTCACCCTAAACCCTTACATCACCCCCCTCTACTACCTACCCGTATGATAGAAACCCACTGCCCCATATAAAAATCACCACAGGTGAAGCCCCAAAACGCACAGATCCTACAGATCCAAACTGACAGAAGCCAACCCCCCAATCAGATCAGCGCAACATCCCCTGCATCCTTCGTGGGGTAGATCGACCTAGGTTGAAAAGCCCCAATCCCGATCCGTCACCCTAGGCCATCTCTCCACCAACCTTCCTGCTTCCAGAGACTCAGTTGCCCACCACCCAGTAGATCAAAGCCCACGATCTTGACCTGAAAAGCACATAACAGAGATCGAAATAATCCGTAACCACACGCACAGTGGCGGAACTCACGAAGGAGGAAGCACTCTCACACCAGGAGAGAGGAAGCACTCTCACACGAGGAGAGAAAACAGCCAACAACGCTGATTAGTGATGATTATGCGTAAGTCAGTGGCTCGGTTTTGGCTTACTAACTTGTGCGTGATCGGGGATTTGTTCAGGTCGTGTAGCAATATGTAGGCAAATACAAGCTCTGTCAGCCTAAGTTGAGCACATTTAAAGAACGAAAATATGCACACTTTTTCAGCTTTTTGTGCGGATGCATATTGAGATCAAGATAGTCTTATGATCATTTGGAGTTGGAAAAATATACATGTGAATGTTTTAAACCCTCAGAATATTTCGTACGAGTTTCTTTTGTACATATCAAGTGTTTGATGTAATACCTGCTAGACATATCTCGACAGATTGCATCAATAATACTTGATAAATTCTCCTGATATCACTAATCAGATTACTTTAGCATATGTTGATATATGTTGACATTGTGCAACATGGTTGCTGACGACAATAAGCCCACCAAGTGTTCAACGAAATACCTCAGTGAATGAACTGAAATTTATTTTTTGCACGCTTCGCGTTGTTTCTATTTAAAAAACTTGGACCTTTAACATTAGGATCTCCAAGATTCAAATCCTGAATCAGCCACTACTTCTCGCACCTTGGTGTTTAATGTTTTCTGTTAATTTCTTTGGTTTATTCAATTCAACAATCACAATAAGAAGAGTGTGAGAAGTTTAAAAAGTTTGTGAAAATCACCCCATTTTCAAAGAAATTATTTTCCCAAGCAAAATTTGAATTTTTTTTTTGGTCAAACAATAGATTTTGTTAGATTATATGATAAATTAGTCACCAACAAATTTTGAAGTCACGCCGTCATGTAAAAGCTTAACACATTTCCAATACTGCACTATGGGTTTGAGAAAGATTATAATCTTAGCTTTGGTCGTCCATTACATCGTGACCGTTAATCCATCAACCCTCGTAGCTTTGCCAAGTAGGAAAAAGAAAAGAGAAAATAATAAATAAATAGATAAAAAGAAATTAATGAAAATGGTTTGAAAACTTTGAGTTTTAACGAAAATGACAAAATAAGGAGTACAGTGAATAGTCTCAAGTTTGATTTTTTAATGTAAAAATGTGATTTTTTTAAAATGAACAGTTGCGTTAAAATTCTATTTTTAGCAAGCCCACTTAAGTGACCTCACCGGAAGCACGTGAGGTTACCCACAAGCTAATGTTTGCTCCATCAAGTTCTCGAGTGACCGGAGTCACGGTGGTTGCAAGCCAGCGTCAGTAGCTGCCTCAACTAAACCGGGGTTCCTCTGCCGGCAGAAAACCCGAAAAAAACACCCCAACCCAATTCTCCGCCGTCTTCAATTACGCAATCAGCCACCTCAAATCTCCAATTCCGGCGCCGAGCATAAAGTATCTGAGATTTTCTTATCCGGGTATTTTTCAGATTTGTCCATAAAGTCTTGGAATTTAAATCCAGACCCATAAGAATTCACATAGAGGAGGATGAGAACCGCCACGAAAGGCAACCAGGAGGAGGATGAGTACGACGAGGAGGAGTTTGGCTCCAGGAAAGAAGGTCCTTCCAATTCCAACAGCAAAGGTGACATATTTATAACCACCTTGTTTTCGATCATGGTTATCTCGAATTTGTAGATCCAACGTTATAATTTGAGGATTTACTACATTGGCAATTGTAATGTTCTTTGTTTGATTGGAATTTGAGTAAGAAATATTTCACCTTTACTGTTTTTAGCTATGTTTTTCCTTTTGATTTTATGGGTGTTTAGAGGGAAGCATGCATTTCTGTTTTCTAATTTGGAATTCTGGATTTTGGATATGGAAACTAGATGCTAAGAACAACGATAAGGCTAGTGCTATTCGATCGAAACATTCAGTCACAGAGCAGAGGAGGAGGAGCAAGATCAATGAGAGGTAAGCTTTATGTGCATCTGTTCTTCAGCAAATTTTCGCATTTCGAAATTTACTTTGGCAAATTGGGGTTCGAAACAGAAGGGGCGGGGTAGTTTATTCGGAGGACATTGCGCACTATTTACTACTCGATACTATTGGATTGGTGTAATTAGTTTGACAGTGCTTTTGATGTTTGTACGGTACTTAGCAGCTGATTAGTTGATGATGGTGCTTGTTTAGCCAATTACTTGTCACCTTGCGAATATAATTTCTTCTTTGAAAACAAGTCCATTACTTGATTAGTTCAACTTCTATAGGATAGATAAAGTTTGAAGCTTCCATGGTTTTTATTTAACCAAGTGCTGTTCATGTAGTTTAAACATGGATCGGTCACATGGTCATTACATCATAGACGTTGAAGTTCTGGTGTTACGATTGGTAGCCCATGGAATTATGTGTTTCTTGTTGTGTAATTGGTTTAGTGAGCTGTCAATTTACTTGTCAATAGAGCTTAAGGGAGCTTAAATTTTTCTTTCAGGTTCCAGATATTGAGAGATCTAATACCCCATAGTGATCAGAAAAGAGATACGGCATCATTCCTGCTCGAGGTACGTTCTTTGTGTATGGATAACTGTGCAAGTTGTCAAACTAATTTTGAAACCACACTGTAAGCTTACTTGGTTATTTATCATTTTTTTTGCAGGTGATCGAGTATGTCCAGTACTTACAGGAAAAAGTCCACAAATATGAAGGTTCATACCAGGGTTGGAGTCCTGAGCCCACAAAGTTGATGCCATGGGTATTGTTCTGAATCTTGGTCTTATATAGTCTGGGTGTAAGGTACTATGTTCACCTGAAAGCACAAAGGCAGGTGTTAATAGCTGCATATGTGCATACTATAGAAATCGGATTGATCTATGCAATTATACTGAGGAGCATCTGACTGCTTCCCGAGTTCCCGTCCTGCATAAAGCACACTATAATTCCTTTCAAGAGTATGTAATTATTTATGGCCCTACTTTGGCTAAGCATTTTTGGCAACCTTTTTCCTTTTGGAGTTGTTGTCATTGGTTCTTTGCATAAAAAGTTGATTAATTGGGTAATTATGGGATGGACTCAATTGTTGTTAAGGTGGAATCATATTAAACTGCTTCTAATTCATGTTTTCTGGTGGACAAAAGACAACGACCATAGCATCTGAATATGTCACTTACTTTCTTGTCAAAGATACTTTTGGATCTAACATGTACCTCCTTCATGAAACAGAGAAACAGTCACTGGCGTGTTCAGAGTTTTGTTGGTAATCCTCAGGCCATAAAAAGTGACACTGCACCGGTGTCACCATTTCCTGGGAAATTTGATGAAAATAACATCTCTATCAATCCGAACATGCTGGGAAACAGCACTTCGAATCCAGTAGAAACTGACCCTAGCAGGGATGTTGCCTCCAAAATAGTGGATCAGCAACCTGAGATAGTGAACAAGAGGATTCCTCTGCCTATGCCACTACCAAACATTACTCCCCCGGTCAGAAGTGGTGGTGTGCTTGCCCATCCTCTCCAGGGACAAATTTCTGATGCTCAATCAACTCAGTGTCCCACCACTAGTGCTAGTGATGCACTGAGCCAACACGAGCAGCTGACAGTTGAAGGAGGAACAATAAGCATCTCAAGTGTTTATTCACAAGGGTGAGTACTCAAACTATAGTTATAGAACCACCAGTTTGAGAAACATCGAAATTAGAACATACTATGAGTCTCATTTAACTTTTGGAAATATTTTCTGTACTACGTTTTGCTTCGATCCTGTCGATTAACTATTATGACTCCGGACCTTATTATTGATCACATTTGCTCAAGTTGTTTGTATATTATCATAGTGATACAGTGTACGTCATGCATTTTCTTGATCAGTTTCTCAGCTTCTGAGTTCTAACTGTCCAAATTATGAACAGGTTATTAAACTCTCTGAGCCAAGTGCTGCAGAGTGCAGGTGTTGATCTGTCGCATGCTAGTATCTCAGTGCAGATTGATCTTGGGAATCGTGCAAACCGAGGGCTGTCCTCTGGAACACCAGCTTCTAAGGTATATGTTGGGTATTGATGACCTGGAATAGTATAAGTGGTTCCATTTATTTGCTTTTCTTTCCACTGCCCGACCACTCTCTCCGTTAACCATCTTTCTAAACCATGCGGGTCTGTTTATTTCAAATTACAATACTCTTTCCATCCATTCCCATGGATTTGTCAACCTGTATGGTTACGCTACACGGGACTGTGCTAAGGTTTTTCATTCGTTCTCACAGACAGGAAAGATAAAGTCTCAAAATTTGTATTGCTTTCCAGGATAATGAGAATCCCCATTCAAGCAATCAGATGATGGCGCATTTTAGGGACGCTGGCAGTGGAGAGGACTCCGATCAAGCTCATAAGCGCCTCAAGACATAAAACTAGTGTGGAGTCTCCTTATTCTCCGCCGTCACCCATATTTTTACTCCTTTATTCTGCTTTGGGATGTCTTAGTGTCCATCTTCTGGTTAGTGTACATGCAGTGCTTTGGTTTTTTCCTTTACATATTTCATTAAACCCATGTTGAGAACAATTTCCCTCAGTTATAGATTTCTTTGAGGAAGGAACCCGTGTTAGGAGATGCCGTCACCCATATGTTAGTTTTATCGTACATAATTGTTTCGAATGTATCAATTGGAGCCATTCAGGTGCCATTTCGTGGTAATAAAGTTGTTAGTTCGTGTCTCGAGGATTATTTGTTGGGTAAGGCTAGAGAGATCAAAATTTTAAAACCTAATTTACAAACCGAATGATGTGGTTGTAGATAATTGAATTATTAATTGTCAATTAACGTGCTTGTTTCTTATTGATGACAGGTTATTTGATTTACAAATTAAGTTTAAAATTTTGGTCTTCTAGCATTATCCTTATTTGTTTAGGGCAAACAGTTTGCATCAGTGGCAAGGATCATTTAGTTTCGATGGACTTAATGGTGGAACATCACAAAACCCTAATCTTCTCCTTGTAATGTTTACTTCAAATTTCAAAGAAAATATAAATAAAAGAATGCTTATTTTACATTTAGGGATGCTGCCCAGCGAAGTGGAATCTAAGGTACATACCAACCACGCTACCCAATTTTTGGGTAGGGGTTTCTACGTCATTTGCTGAGCAACTTTTGGGCACCTCTGATAATAATGATACTCCTTATATTTTGGTTTGACACAGATTTGACGGTGTGAAAGCTACACTAGTCAGACATGTTCACCGAAGTTTATCTCCGCTATATCAGAGACCTTTTGGTTTTAAAACAATTTGTGGCAAACATTCCTGGGGATTGCTATAGAAATATTCTTCTTCCTTAGGCTTGCCAAGAATCTCCAATCTTGGAGCTGGGCTTCCCATGCGATCAGCGTGCCCTGTTTTTACTGCCTGTGAAAATTCATCCCAGCTCAGACTTCCATTCTTGTACTGGCGTATCAATTCCACCAGAAGCTTTCTATGTAGCCGAATTGTCGTCCTGAACCCCAAGTATCTGCGCTCTTGTGCACGCGCACACTTATGTATGTATAATTATGTATCAAATGTCATTGAGAAAGAAATTAGCATAGTAATATATTGGTAACGTATGTTACATACCTTCTATGGCCTTCAACAATTCTTGCCATGTTTCCTTTATAAGTAGGAACGAAGATGTCGCTTTCCAATGACACCATATAATCCAATGCTGCCATTCGGTTTGAATGGTTCCTGAAGGGCTCGAGGTCGGAGGATTCCAGCAACGTCTCCTTTTTAACCTGTTTGCAGACGATAATAAGCGTTGAACATGGGTATAATACTTGTAATCGAGTTGTTTCTTGAGGTTCAAGCAACTAACCGTATGGGGAAAGGCTAGTCTCAGAGGCACCATTCTTCTTTCTCCGCCGTATATATCGCCGGCAGCGATATAAACTTGGATGCCAGGATCAATATCCAAAGCCCTCAGTGCAAGTGCAGTTTCCTCAGGAGTTAAGGGGCACGCCCCAACTCTTCTTTTCTTAACAGAATCTATTATTTTCTGCTTCCACCGTGGGTAAGCAAACCTGTTTAATATATTAACATCCGCAAGTTAATCATATTTGAATTTATGAAAAGAAACAACTAAAAAGGAACTGAAATTAAGATTGAGAAAATCTTAAAATCTTTAGAGCGGTCTGACCACGTTATAAAGTTCTTACAAACAAGCCGGTCATTTGGGTTTTCATGGGACCCCACATTGTCTATACTTTTGAGAGATGTCATAAGAATGACGTGATCATACTGCCCTACCAAAGATTTTCTTCTCACTCTAACCTCATATTTGTTAATTCTTCAATTTCTTTGGCATTGCAACCTTCCGTACAACCAGAAAATGCCAACATGTCCATTTCATATCTCAGATGAAGAACTAGGAACGGACCCTTTTCCCTCAGAATCCTAACAATCTTCTTTCCCAGTTCCTCAATAGGAGGAGTGAATCTCAGAGCTCTGTAATTCGCTTTGCACCGCAGTTTCTGAACCTCCTTGGGGATCCCATTATTCGCAAGCCTGGTATCGGCCTGAGTGAAATGCAGCACTTCATTCTTCTTTATGCGAGGAAGAATCTGCGTACGAATCAAGTATTAACAAAAGATTAGTTGTAATTAACATTAATAGTATAACACAATGGCAATGATTAAAGAATTAATCTTAAATACCAGTTCGTAGTAATATTTCATGTTGGCCCAGCTAACAGGAGCCATGGAATAGAGGGTAGCTATCTCTACTCTTCTTTTCTGCTTATCAGGCAGAGCTTTTAGTATCCTGACTTCATCTCTCAGAGATGCAATGAAGTAATCCACATCAAATATATCTTCAAACCGACTGCAAAATTAAGTATTCAACTCTGTCAGATTTAATTTATTGTTAATGAAGGTACTTGGCTGGGGTTGCCTCACTAGTGACTCGGGCGAAAAACATTTGTCCGACCGACCATATACGGCTATTGAGAGAATCGGATGGTATCATGGGTAGGGAAGGGAGAAAAGAAAATATAAACGACCCTCTTTAATTACGTGCAATAGCACAATCACGTGGTCTAACAGGCAGACTCTAAAATTTGTTCTAACTAAGGCATCTCTCATACCGAGTGGACCAGAGTTGAGTTGGAAGAAAACCAAAAGGCATGGATCTTATGCTTTTGTAATAGTGGTTTGACAAGGCACCCTACTCAAGTTTAAGTGAAAGACATAGGGAGAGAGAGTTGTAATTTGACTAACCTGCGATCATTCCAAAAGGAGGTATTGTCCAACTCAGGAACTATAAGCGTGACATTCATAAAACTTGCAATAGCCACCATGTCACAAATCTGCAGTGTAAGATTTTGAAGAGCATTACTTGAATTTTCAAGAATATCAATGCAAATTAAGAATAAAATATAAGTAGAGAAGTACTTATAAAATATAAATAGAAAAGTACTTACACCAGCCCGCATTTGATTCAATCCTCCATTGGATGAGACCATCAGATATCCATTATTCTCAGAATCCCCTGCAAAAATGAACACAAGTCTTCAAACCAAATCTTGACTATTGTAAGATACCGTGTTAGACAACTACTTGCCCGAAAAGCTTATGTTATCAAAAAAACAAGCCAACAATGTATATCAAACTAACCACTGGCATTAATAACAAATATTATTAACCTTATGAGAAAGTTGTGGACACTCACTTTCAGTTCCAGTAATTTGTGGCGGAGTGATGGTTTGAGAATTCGAGCGAAACATCAAAACCCGGGTTACATCGCTGAGCGTGCTCAGCTGCACCGCGCAGACGCAGATGAGAAGCAGCATGATTGTGGCTGTACAAGCAAACAACTTGAGTCTGCATAACCGTGACTGCGCAATGATCAAGCTCGTCAACCTCTCGCCTTTGAAGTTGGATCCTCCTATCAATTTGTCCACTTTGATTCCTCCAAAATACTTCAAATAGTGTTCCATCTTATGTTGCTTCACGTTGGCCTCCCCAAATTCAGACCCTTCGAAACCACCTTTAGTTTTTTTCCATCTTCACAATACTTCTTCAACCATATATATGAACTAGCTCTTCCAGTGACAGCAAATATTAAAAAAATAGAAATTTTGAGGCGGTTTTTATCGACCAGCTTTTTGTATAACAAAGCTGGCCTGAGGAGCCGCGTCTAAAAATGGAGATACATTGTTGCTTTTAAAGGGAGCTCATGCACTCCCATAATTCATAAATATTGAGAGTTGTGTTCTTGATTACGGTTAGGCATGAAAGAAAAGAGAGAAAGAGTCATACATCAACCATTCATTTGCAACCAAATTAAAGTAAGGCAACTACAGTTTCATACTCATAATTGCTAGACAAGCATATTTTCATGTTGTAGAATTTATCTTAGAAGTTTTTTGGTGTGACACACTGACATTATGTGGTGTTATCAATTCTTTAATTTATAACACATATATCTATTTTTATTACTTCATCTTAAGTCTGACGTGTATTTAAACCAACCTAAATAATAGATTAATTTAAACCAAATTAAACTCGCAAGCGCACGAATCAATTGTAGTAATATATGCAAATATGAGGTCGATTCCACAGGGATTGCTTTAACACCAATTTAACCGATTAAGCATGCTAGACTTAATTAAACAAACAAAGGATATATTTAATTGAATAATTGAGTAAGACTAAAATTAACAAGAAAAAGAAAAGACAATTAACTAAAACAAACACACAACACAAGAAAGCCTAAGGTTATGAATCCACCAATAACAATCCTATTTACTTTTCCTAGAGCCAATTACTATCCAATAACCATGTCAATGTTAAAGGTTGTTCTTTCTAAGGTATGAATTAATCTGTGGTCAGGCAAACTCTTGTATCTCTACATGATAATTATATCCTATTGGTTAGACATACAATTAAACACATAAAAACCCATTAAGCATAGAAGAATCATGTCAACCAAGTAAGAAGGACTAGCTTGATATTGGTCATCCTCACTAGTTTGTCTACTCTTCTTAACCTTAGTTCCAATAAACCTAATTGATTGGTCATCCTCATAGATTTATCTAACTATCTAGATGCAAAATTCCCAAAGGTGATAAGTCATTAGAAATTCGAACCTAGAATAAAATACCGACAAAGATTAAGAATATAACATGACATATAATCGGATAATAATTAACAAAGTACTTCGCAAATATTCATGTCATGGCTTCATCATAAACCTTAGAAAATAACTTAGTTACACATAGAAATAAAAATAAAAGAAGATAGAACCTGGAGTCCATGGCAAAGCACGTCCCTAAGCTCTTCTTCACTTATTGCGGATATGGTGAATGGTATAGTATGGTGTGGGTGATATAGGGGGATGCGGGGGTAGATGGATATCTTAGAGAGAGCTTAGGGCACTTATTTATACTAGAAAAACCCTAAAAGGTTTGGGAGAAACTCTCCTAAAACAAAACAAACTCCTAAACAATTAATGACACAAACTAAGAAAGAATACTTCTTGACTTGGGAAATACATTATCTGTCTTGCACGCCAGTTTTGGGGTCGATTTATCTTCTGGAAAATTCTGTAACAATATGGGAAACGTATCTTTATCTCTTATCTTTCCAGGCATATATCACACACCACTAGGGAAAATCAGGAAAGCCTTCAAATCTCTATTCTCCCACAGTTGCGCAATTCTGACCGGAAAACAACTTTTGCGGAATTGATTTGTAAAACTAGAATGAATGGTTCCATGGAAAATTATGAAATTAGGACACAACGATCTTCAGCCTCTTAGCTTTCTTCTCCAATTGGCATTGCATCAAAACTCCTTCGGAAAGTCGAATTATCACCAAAAACGTCCTAAGTGCATAGAATGGCTGAAACTGAGAAAAGGAAAGTAATAAGGCTCTTTTAAGATCAATTCCTTAACAAAACATAAGGATAATTATTATGAAAATATGATAAATAATGCACCTATCAAAGTCCATGAAACATGCTTGATGTTAGTCATGCACTCATATTATAACTCATAATATTAACATCATATGACGGTGTGACCGTCACCACAAAGTTGTGACATGTCCGAAAAAATAAAAAAGTGAAGCTATATATATATATATAGAGAGAGAGAGAGAGAGAGAGAGAGAGAGAGAGAGAGAGAGAGAGAGAGAGAGAGAGAGAGAGAGAGAGAGAGAGAGAGAGAGAGAGAGAGAGAGAGAGAGAGAGAGAGAGAGAGAGAGCACCATTCCCCATTTCTGACAACACACTTTGATTAATTTTGACGCACCTTTTGTAATTTACACCATTCAAAGTAATTAAGAATATCAAAATAAGAGCACAAAGATATCGATCCGATTAAAAATTTCAAAGCGTTTGTGAGTAAACAAACAATCTTACACAATCCTAGCTAATATATGATTGTGCTTTTCAGAAAATAAATTAAATGATTGTGAACTACATGGGTGATAGGTTTTAATCTTTAATTATAATCCGAATCTTGGAAATTTTTGGTACCACTTACGTAAGTTAATGATTAATACAAAGCAAACCTTAAAAGTTTACAAGCCAATTACTTATGAAATTAATTCACAGCACATACCAGGTTTATTAAAGACACCGATAGATGTACTGGGCCCAAATGTCTATTAATTATTAACGATAATAACACTAATTTTGTTATTTAAGACTGAAAAGGAAATATAGTCGATTTAGTTTGCTTGACGAAACTGAGACTGTGATTGCATGGCTACAGAAAGTTTTGCCTCGTACACATGTCACATGTGACATATAATTTGACAGTCAATTTTCTTGCAGTAACAAAGTAAAAAAAATTAAAACCAAATAATGTATGAGTTTCACATGATTGATGTATTTAGCTTTTTTTTTTTTTTTTTGTCAAACAATAAATTTGTTAGATTAGATGTTATGTTAGTGACCCAGGAAGTTTGAACCCACGCCATCATGCAAGGACTTAACACATTTCCACCACTATAGTAAATGGCCACTTGTGATGTATTTAGCTAATTTAGATTTAATTTTATATTATTTATATTTATTAGTTAACTAGCTTTAGGTGTAGTGATATTTATTTTCTTAAAATTAAGGAAGTTTTAACGAAAAGTTCACAGTACTCTTCACTTTAACGAAAAACCACATTTTTACACTAAAAAGTCAATTCTGGTACTATTCACTTTACTCTTTATTTTGTCCTTATCATTAAAACTCAAAATTTTCAAACCTATTTCATTAGTTTTCTTAAAATTAAAGCACCTATACATCAAGTGCATAAACTGCTCCCAAATTGATAAATTTTTCTAGTTTACTACATTGTTCATCGCGCATTACAATTTTGCAGGTATGCCATGCCTTTTTCTTTCTTTTGTTTTTTTTTTTTGGAAGGAATTAAACAGCTTTTCACTCGTTCTCACAGACACGAAAGACAAAGTCGAATTTTTTTTTATTGCTTTCCCTGATAATGAGAATTCCCATTCAAGCAATCAGAAGATGGCGCATTTTAGGGGCGCTGGCAGTGGAGAGTGTAGGAACTATAAATGGTTAGTCTTCAACAAGGATCACAAACAACATATCTTACATATAACATTACAAGAGTTGGCATTAAAAAGAGATCGACCATACCTGAGAACCCATCTGCCCAGCAACAAAGACAGCATCAACACCAACTGAAAAACCTGGTGCAGGGTGTGTTTACTGGTAACACATGAGAATTCTTCTACTCACTCAAGACCTTATGTTCCAATGGTGATAGAACCCTGATTACAGAACATTTTCTTTGTGAGCAGGGAATCCTTTATTATATCGAACTGAACTTCTCCAACTTCCATCTATCAAGATGATTGGATAGCAACTGCTATGAACTGCAGCAATCAGTTTCTTTTGACGTGGAGCAATGTAAGCATCCTTATCACGTCCCATATCCCTTAATTCTAGGAGATCAGTTATTGACATGGCCATGACTCCTAATTGGTTTGAACCCACGTTTAGGTATCCTTATCATGATATGTGTAAGTTCAAAACCTAACATTCTCCCACTTTTGAACTTCCACTTATCATGTTCCTTGTCCAACGTATTAAGCCAATCCCTTTGTGATCACTCAAGTCATGTCAACCATACAACAACTCATATCTGCCATGAATAGCTTCAAAAGTTGAACCCCAGAAAATTAGTACTTCATAATTTGTACTAACACTCTGAAATCACATCCCCCAAAACTACTCATGCATGATATTAACAGAGCAAACAAACATATTTAACATGTCTATTATTTACACTCCCACTGATCAAACCAAACATCATTGTCAAGCCATTGTTCTCCAATGATAAGCCTTTTACAATAACCAGCTCATTAAACCTCAGTTTGATTAGTAATTCATCATTTCAAACATTGCATATATATATGAAACAACATCAAATATGATACAATCATATTCGATCCTTTATCAAACTCCAATGAGTTTGCCTAATGCTTCCAACCGAGCCTCAATTTTGCCTTATGCAGATAAACTAGTCATTGAGTGAATAACCATGACATGCAATTTTATGTAACACCTTTGGGCAAGAGACATAAAATATCAGTTATGCAATCTTAATCATGCATCCTTATTTGCAGAGCTATTTCACAAAAATTTCAAGTTACAACTCAAATCATGTCTTTGGACAAGGGAACAAAGTTGACTTTAAACTTTTATAAAATACTACACACATCACAGTTCAAGCCATTCACTATTTCTTTCTTTTGAAAGATTGGTCTTATGCAATGAATTGTCACTCACAAAATTCAATTAAGAATCCCTTGAACAAAATTTCTTAATAATTCCCACTTTGGTGAAGATTTATTCAAACATTTGTTCAAGTATAGAGATTATTAGTGTTGAAAACCTGCATAAAACTTTAGCATTTCAATTTGATTGTAGAAATCATCCAAACGTCAAATGAAAAACCAATTTTCTACACAAGTAAGTTATAATTATAGATCGTTTTCACATGTATCAGGAACCTTGCAACCTACCAGCCATATTCAAGTTCAACATAAATTTACTAAGCTACAATCTACACCAATGCCTATTGCCAATACATATTTAGATATCAAGAAACTGATTTCAATCATATACCAGATTTCAATCAGATATCGATCATCGTTTGTGAATCTGAAACAACCATGACTACCAATTCTAGAATGATAAAAGCGCAGCTTACAGTGTTTTAATCTCCAAACCATATATTCCTTTTCCTGCTGTGAATAAAACTTTGGCAGCAGCATATGGCATTAGAACAATTAATCATGCTATAGAAAAACTGTAGCAATCATCATACGAATTTTATACATGCATAAAGCATTAGGATTTCTTATCACAATAAACAAATAGCACAGGTTCATAGCCGAGGTATTCACTGAAGAAGACATGGAAAAATCGTTGAAATGCATGCTTATAACATACCTTTAGTTAAAACTATAAGCAACCATTCATTCTTTATTGTACACCCACCATTACAAGATCTTTTCATGCAATTATATCAAGTATATGGCAGTACCATCTGCTGTCTTCTGACAGCACGCATGGGAAAGACTTGTGTAACACACATGGGAAAGAAGTCTGAAGGTTATACTTCAACAGTAACAACATGGGAAAGAATGAAAGCATTAGAGTGATACCTCAGCATCTGCTTTTGCCCGCATAACACAGCAGCGGCACAATCTCAAAACGTGAAGATTCCCAGTCCTTAAATCTATCCTGATACGCCAGTTGAAATCATCTGGAAAACTGTAAGGACTATCTTAAGAAGACATGGAAAACTTGAAACAATCATTAGTGATTGTTAAATGCATGTTTATATCACACCTTTGGGCAAGAGATATAAACTGACATTGACCTTCATTGGATAGCCATCATTCAAGGATCTTATCATGCAATTATTACAAGTCTTTGGACAAGAATATGGCCTGATCTACATGATGCCATACACTGATTAAAACCACCAACAATTTATACATCCCTTTCTTTGGAAAAGAATGTGAACATTTCTTGAGTTTTAAACAACAACCATTCTTCCTTTACTGTAATCGAACAATGTTCTTAATTGTTCTTAACATTTACTGCAAACCAAACTGTTAGTATAGTGGCAAAAAAGATAAAACTCAAAGTGATATAGTCCCAACAATATACGGATCAGTATATTGATCACAACAGAAATAGATGAAAAATGCATTCTCACTGCAGCCAAACACGTTGCATATGCAGATCATAAAGCCACTTCATCTTCCATTTTTAAATAAATGGGATATAATCATACTAATAAACTAATGAAAAACATCATTTGATTAGTCATGTCCCAGAGCATGCACTCAATCTGTTGTTTAACGAGGAAACTTTACCAGAAGAATCACAGCAGCAGATAGCACACACACTGCAATATAATTTTACCAAAATACATTCTCGCAATGTTCATTTACACACCATCAACCAGTGCATGAAAATAGTTTAGTTTCAACTTTACTTGCATTCAACCAAGGAGATCAAGGAAGAAAATTGAAATAAATAAAAAATACGCATGCTTATGAAGAGAAAAATTTACAAGCATCCAACATTGCACAAAAACAAACCACTCAAAATTTCCCTTCTTTGTAGAATTTGCCTAATTCTGTGTCTTTTCAACCAAGATGAATGCCACATGCAGGTTCTCTAAGCAGAGATTGGGTTTCACAAATTTGGTGACCTAATCATCTTTTTACTTGTACTTGCATATATGAACAATCAAGAAACATTACAGGAACTTGTAATTAGGAATTAGGCAACAATATATCGAGGCAATCATGAACCAAGAAATCAAAATAGTCATAAATAAATGCCTCAAAATAATAAATGAAACCATCATTAACCAAGGCAGCCATGACATAGGGAATTAGATGTTGTCATGAATCAAGGCAACAATCACCGATGCTAACATTAGGGGCTAGGTTGAGGCAATTCTTCCCCGTACAGCAAATATTCCCAGTTAATGATATAGATATAAATGTTAAGATAATTAAGTTTGAATCCAAGTAGACTAACCTTGCTCTGATACCAAATGTAGGAACTATAAATGGTTAGTCTTCAACAAGGATCACAAACAACATATCTTACATATAACATTACAAGAGTTGGCATTAAAAAGAGATCGACCATACCTGAGAACCCATCTGCCCAGCAACAAAGACAGCATCAACACCAACTGAAAAACCTGGTGCAGGGTGTGTTTACTGGTAACACATGAGAATTCTTCTACTCACTCAAGACCTTATGATCCAATGGTGATAGAACCCTGATTACAGAACATTTTCTTTGTGAGCAGGGAATCCTTTATTATATCGAACTGAACTTCTCCAACTTCCATCTATCAAGATGATTGGATAGCAACTGCTATGAACTGCAGCAATCAGTTTCTTTTGACGTGGAGCAATGTAAGCATCCTTATCACGTCCCATATCCCTTAATTCTAGGAGATCAGTTATTGACATGGCCATGACTCCTAATTGGTTTGAACCCACGTTTAGGTATCCTTATCATGATATGTGTAAGTTCAAAACCTAACAGAGAGGACTGGCGATCAAGCTCATAAGCGCCTCAAGACATAAAACTAGTGCGGCATCTCCTTATTCTGCATCGTCACCCATACTTTTACTTCTGTATTCTGCCTTGGGATATCTTAGTGTCCATCTTCTGGTTAGTGCACAAGCAGTGCTTTGGTTTTTTTCCTTTGCATATTTCATTGAACTCATGTTGGGAACAATTTCCTTCAGTTATAGATCTCTTCGACGAACGACCCCGTGTTAGGAGATGGGGTCACCCATATTTTAGTAATTGTTTCGAATGTAGGTGCGATTATGTGGTAATATAGTTGTTAGTTCTCGAGCATTATTAGTTTAGAACAATCATTGGCATGCTTGCATCTGTGTCTCTGTGGTAAGGATTATTCAGTCTCGAAGGACTACCAAGTGTTTGATTTTTTTTATGAAACTATCCTCTTTTTCCATTGACAAAGATTTCATCAGACGTAAAGGTTTGAAAGATTTTCGATATCAAAACTGCTGTCATAAAAGACGGGAAAAACATCACAAAACCCTAAATTCTCTCCTTATATGTTTACTTCAAATTTCAAAGAAAACTATTTTACATATGGTGACGCTGGCTGGGGAATTGTACAACGTCGTTCATTGGAATATGAGACATTTTACATTTTGGTGCCACACTGGTCTCACGGTGTGAAAGCTACACTAATCAGACTAGTAGCGAAGTTTATCTTCGATATATCAAGGACCTTTTGGTTTTTCAACAATTTGTGGCAAACATTCTTGGGGATTGTTATAGAAATATTCTTCTTCCTTCGGCTTGCCAGGAATCTCCAATCTTTGAGTTGGGCTTCCCATGCGATTAGCGTGCCCTGCTTTCACTGCTTGCGAAAATTCATCCCAGCTCAAACTTCCATTCTTGTACTGGTCTGTTAGTTCCACCAAAAGCTTTCTATGTAGCCGAATCGTCGTCCTGAATCCCAAGTACCTGCACCCCCGCGTGCACACACAAATTTGTATGTATACTTATGTATCAAATGTTTTGAGAAAGAAATTAATAGGGTAATGAAAAATATATTGGTAACATATGTTACATACCTTCTATGGCCTTCAACAACACTTGCCATGTTTCCTTTATAACTAGGAACGAAGATGTCGCTTTCCAGTGATACCATATAATCCAACGCTGCCATTTGGTTTGAATGGTTCCAAAAGGGCTCGAGGTCAGAGGATTGCAGCAACGTCTCCTTTTTAACCTGTTTGCAGACGATAATAAGCTTTGAACATGGGTGTAATACTTGTAATCGAGTTGTTTCTTGAGGTCCAAGCAACTAACCATATGGGGAAAGGCTAGTCTCAGAGACGCCATTCTCCTTTCTCCGCCATATATATCGCCAGCAGCGATATAAACTTGGATGCCAGGATCAATATCCAAAGCCCTCAGTGCAAGTGCAGTTTCCTCAGGTGTTAAAGGGCATGTCCCAGCTCTTCTTTTCTTATCAGAATCTATTATTTTCTCCTTCCACCATGGGTAAGCAAATCTATTTAATATATTAACATTTGCAAGTTAATCCTATTCATAGCACCATTGGATTAATGAAAAGAAACAACTATAAAGGAAGTGAAATTAAGATTGAGAAAATCTTCAGAGTAGTTTGACCACGTCATTCATTGTGAAGATCTTATAAACGAGCTGGTCCCTGTTCATTTGAGTTTCACCAGACCCCACATTGTCCCTATACTTGTGAGAGATGTCCTAAGAATAACGTGATCATACTGCCCTACCAAAGATTTTCTTCTTACTCTAACCTCATATTTGTTAGTTCTTCAATTTCTTTGGCATTGCAACCTTCCGTACAACCAGAAAATGCCAACATGTCCATTTCATATCTCAGATGAATAACTAGGAATGGACCCTTTTCCCTCAGAATCCTGACAATCTTCTTTCCCAGTTCCTCAATAGGAGGAGTGAATCTCAGAGCTCTGTAATTCGCTTTGCACCGCAGTTTCTGAACTTCTTTTGGGATCCCATTATTTGCAAGCCTGGCATCAGTCTTAGTGAAATGCAGCACTTCATAATTCTTTATGCGAGGAAGAATCTGCTTACGAATCAAGTATTGACAAAAGATTAGTGGTAATTAACATTAATTTTAGTAACACAATGACGATGATTAATGAATTAATCTTTTAACTACCAGTTCGTAGTAATATGTCATGTTAGCCCAGCTGACAGGAGGCATGGAATAGAGGGTAGCTTTCTTTACTCTTCTTTTCTGCTTATCAGGCAGAGCTTTTAGTATCCTGACCTCATCTCTCAGCGAGGCAATGAAGTAATCCACATCAAATATGTCTTCAAATCCACTGCAAAATTAAGTATTCAACTCTGTCAGATTTAATTTATTGTTAACGAAGGTACTTGGGTAGGGTTGCCTGACTAGTGACTAGGGAGAAAAGGTTTTGTCTGACCGACCATACACGGCTCTAGAGAGAATTGGGTGGGATAATGGGTAGGGACGGGAGAAAAGAAAATACAGACGACCTTTTTTAACTGTGTATGGTCGCACAGCCACGTGATCTAACAAGCGGACTCTAGAATTTGTTCTTACTAAGGCATCTCTTATGCCGAGTAGGACCAGAGTTGAGTTGGAAGAAAACCAAAGGGCATGGATCTTATGCTTTTGTAATAGCGGTTTGGGGAGCCATATGGCCATACTGCCTTACTCCAGTTTAAGTGAAAGACATAGGGAGAGAGTTGTAATTTGACTAACCTGCGGTCATTCCAAAAGGAGGTATTGTCCAACTCAGGAACTATAAGCGTGACATTCATAAAACTTGCAATAGCCACCATGTCACAAATCTGCAGTGTAAGATTTTTAAGAGCATGACTTGAGTTTTCAAGAATATTAATGTAAAACAGGAAAAATATTAGAAAAAGTACTTACCCCAGTTCGCATTTGATTCAATCCTCCATTGGATGAGACCATCAGATATCCATTATTCTCATAATCTCCTACAAAAATGAACACGAGTCTTCAAACCAAAATCTTGACAATTGTAAGAAACCGTGTTAGACACCACTTGCCTTAAAAGCTTAAGTTATAAAAACAAAACGAGCTAACAACGTATATCAAACTAACGGCTGGCATAAATAACAAATATTATTAACCTTATGAGAAAGTTGTGGACACTTACTTTCAATTCCAGTAATTTGTGGCGGGGTGATGGTTTGAGAATTCGAGCGAAACATGAAAACCCCGGGCTTCATCACATCGCTGAGCGTGCTCAGCTGCACCGCGCAGACGCAGAGAAGCAGCATGGTTGTGGTTACAAAAGCAAACAACTTGAGTCTGCATAACTGTGACTGCGCAATGATCAAGCTCGTCAACCTCTCGCCCTTGAAGTTGAATCCTCCTATGAATTTGTCCACTTTGATTTCTACAAAGTACTTCAAATAGTGTTCCATCTTATGTTGCTTCACCTTGGCCTCCCCAAATTCAGACTCTTCGAAAGCACCTTTAGTTTTTTCCATCTCCACAATACTACTTCAACTATATATATGAAGTAGCTCTTGCAGTGACAGCAAATATAAAAAATAGGAATTTTGAGGCGGTTTTTTCTGACCGGCTTTTTGGATAACAAAGCTGGCCTGAGAAGCCACGAGCTAACAATGGAGATACATTGTTGCTTTTAAAGGGAGCTCATGCACTCTCATAATTCATAAATATTGAGAGTTATATTATTCATTACCGTTAGGCATGAAAGGAGAGAGAAATAGTCATACATCAACCATTTAATTGCAGCCAAATTAATGTAAGCCAATTGCAATCGTTCTACAATTTCATACTAATAATTGTTAGACAAAGCGCATTTTTCACAAAACCAATATGCATCGAGTCATATTGATGGAAAAAACTCTTTAAATCTAACTATTTTTTATCAAACAATTTGTATGAGTTGAGACCCATAGTGTTGTAGAATTTATCTTACCTATAAGAGATGTTTTTTGGTGTGACACACTGACACTATGTGGTGTTATCAATTTATTCAAATGATAACATGTATATTTGTTTTACTACTTCATCTTAAGTCCATGAAATAACAAACATGTTAGTTAGGCACTTATATTATAACTCAGAAGTAATAGCATTACGTGACGGTTTGACCGTTACACATCCTAGAGTTGTAAAATATCCGAAAAAATAAAAAGCTGCCTTGCCCATTTCTGATGTTTTGGACAAACATGCTTTGATTAAATTAACGCACCTTTTGTAGTTTACACCATTCAAAGTCAGTAAGAATATCAAAATAAAAGCAAAAAGATATAGATCCGATTAAAAATTTCAAGGCGTTTGTGAGTAAACAAACAATCGTACACGATCCTAGTTAATATATGATTGTGCTTTTCAGAAAATAAATTAAATAATTGTGAACTAGATAGATGATAGGTTTTAATCTTTAATTATAATCCGAATCTTGGCAATTTTTTGTACCATTTACGTCAAATTAATGATTAATATAAAGCAAACCTAATTAAAAGTTGACAAGCCAATCACGTATGAAATTCATAGCAAATACCAGGCTTATTAAAGACACCGATAGATGTATTCGAGCCAAATGTTTATTAATTATTAACGATAATAACACTAATTCTGTTATTTAAGATTGAAAAAGAAATATGGTCGGTTTAGTTTGCTTGACGAAACTGAGTTGCATGGCTATAGAGAGTTGTGCCTCATACACATGTCATATGTGATATACAATTTGGTAGTCAGTTTTCTTGCAGTAACAAAGATAAAAATTGTATTTTGAGTATAAATTAAAAGAAAATAATGCATGAGTTGCACATGACTGATGTATTTAGCTAGTTTAGTTTTTCTTTTTTTGAACAAATTTAGCTAATTTAATTTTAGTTTCATATTATTCACATTGTATCGAGTCATTAGTTAACTAGTTCTAAATCTAGTGACATCTCTTTTCTTAAAATTGATAATTTTTTCTAGTTTATTACATTATTCATGGCACATTAAACAATTTTGTAGGTATGACATTTGTTGACATCTCTTTTCTTAAAATTGATAATTTTTTCTAGTTTATTACATTATTCGTGGCACATTAAACAATTTTGTAGGTATGACATTTGTTGTTGTTGTTGTTGAAAACATTAATTTACTACTAAAAAGAACATGTTATGCTTTATCCGGGGGAAAATTATGTAAACCCAAATTTAACAAATATATATCTCGCAACTTAGTATTACAATCTATTGGTATTTCTCTTCACTTATAAGTAAGAGGTCTTAGGTTCGATTCTCTTCAAAAGCGAATTTAAACCACATTATTGCTAGCCCATTGTGAGGCGAAGCCCAGCTCATTCCTTTTAACGTAGATAATGTCGTTTGTTCAAAAAAAAAAAAACAAATATATATCTCAAAAAAAAAAAAAAAAAAGGGAAACCTCTCTCAATGCTCACAAATTTTTATCTACAAAAACTTTACAGGTATCTCTCAATTACATGAGAGAAATTAATGGTGTGACGAGAGACATAGAAAAAAGTTTTATGCAATTTTAGAGATTTTATTAGGAATGACCAATTAATTTACCAAGAAAATACTGCAAGAATATTCAAATGTATATGCTTTGCTTTGCATGAATATTATCTTACACTTTGATTCCCTTCTTTCCCAATTTTGCAGGGAACAGTGGTAACTTCAATTTAATACATGAATTGATAAGACTGATATCAACAGAAAAAATCCCCTAATAAAAGGTCATTATTAATGAAAAAAAATATTTGTTCATACATTTAATCACAACATAATATAATTAGTAATAATTAATCTTCGTTGTTGCTATCTTCATTATCAATAGGTGCCAAACATTCCTGTGGGTTTGTATAAAAGTAATCTTCTAGCTTTGGTTTTCCCGGCACCTCCAGTCTTGTAGTAGGGTTTCCCATGCGGTCTGCATGAGCAGCCCTCACTCCAAATGAGAATTCATTCCAGCTCACACTTCCATTGTTGTACAGATCTACCAGATCAACCAGAACTTTTCTGTCCAGAAGAATGGTCTTCTTGAATCCCAAATACCTTCTATGCCCTTCCACTACTTTGGCCATGTTGCCTCCATATGTTGGGACAAAAATGTCACTCTTTATTGACACGTAATAATCCAGTGCTGCCATCTGGTTTGAATGGCTTTGGAAGGGCAGTAGATCCGATGCTTCCGCCAATGTCTCCTTTCTCACCTGTTTAATCATATAAGTTATAATTATCAGTTAATTAATCTACAGAATTACTATGATTAGTTGAAGTGAATTATCAATAATCAAGTTAATTACCAAGTTTGGAAAAGCTTCTTTGAGAGGTGCCATTCTCCTCTCTGCCTTGTAAATATCTCCAGCAGCAATATACACTTGGATATTTGGATCAATGTCCAGTGCCCTCAATGCTAGGGCAGTTTCTTCTGGGGTTAGAGGGCATAAACCGGCTTTCCTTTTCTTATCAGAATCTATTTCCTTCTCTTTCCACCACGGGTATTCATATCTGAATTGCAAAGTTATGTTGTCAAACTGTCGTATCCTTATTAAAATTATGTTGTCGTACTATTAAATCTAAGTAATCATACATTTTAAAAAAGAGTTCACATAGTCAATTTTCCCAATTCAATCTAACAACTTAACATATATGTCAAATATTCTGTGGCAATTAGAACTTGATTTACATGTGTACATGCACGTTATTATGTTAATTACCTCATTTTGGTGGTTTCTTCAATCTCTTCTTCGTTGCAACCTTCAGTACAACCAGAGAAGGCCACCATGTCCATTTCGTATCTCAGATGAAGGACCAAGAAAGGGCCTCTTTCCATGAGAATTCGGACGATTTTCCCGCCCAATTCCTCAATCGGAGGAGCAAATCTCAGAGCTTGGTAGTTTGCACGGCACCGAAGCTTCTGAACCTCTTCAGGAATCCCATTGTTAGCAAGCCTAGCATCAGTTTTGGTGAAGTGCACAACTTCGTATGTTTTAAACCGAGGAATGATCTGTGCAATTAGTAACACAATCAGTGGTTGTGGTTAATGAATAATGGTAACATTTCAACAGATAAAAATAGACTAACCGTGTTATAGTAGTAAGTCATGTTAGACCAGCTGATGGGAGGCATGGAATAAAGGGATTCTAATTCCACTTTTTTCTTCTGCTCAGGAGGCAATTCTTTCAAAATTCGAACTTCGTCTCTCAACGATGCAATGAAATAATCTACGTCGAATATGTCTTTGAATTGGCTGCCATATATAACCAAACATATTATTGATTTAATTTAACTGGTTAGATTAAAATAATTAACAGCATAATTAAGATGCAGCTGCAGCTAGCTTAGTCTCACCTCTGGTCATTCCAGAAGGAAGTATTATCCAATTCAGGAACTATAAGCGTGACATTCATATATCTTGCAATAGCCACCATGTCACTTATCTATAAGAGTATAGTAAAACCAACCATAGCAACATTCAAAACTTATGGACAATTAGTGACAGGAAATTATAATTAGAAAGAATAAATAAATTACTTACACCAGATCGCATTTGATTTAGTCCTCCATTGGATGAAACCATCAGATATCCATTATTCTCATAAACCCCTAGAGGTAATCACAAACGAAAATTAAAGATCCTATTTAATTTCACAGAAGAACAAAAAAACAATGAGAAATTCAAATAGTGGCATGCATGCATGCATGCGTGACATTGGTAACATATATACGTACTTTCAGGTGGAAGAGAGCTCTGAGATATCCTTGGCAACAAGGTCTCGCCCAGAGCCTTGAGCTGCACGGTAATAGCCCACAGTAGCAGCACCGTCGTGACCCTCGCCGCCCAAAGCTTCAACCGCTCCAGTCGGGCTCGACCAATGACAAAACCCTCTAACTTCTTGGCTTTGATGCCCCCATTGATAAAACTCTTGAGCTTATCAGTTTTGATCCCTCCAGGAACCAGGCGTTCCAGAACCTTCAATAGTTCAGCTTTCATGGCTCCTGTGCACCTCAAGTACAGGACTTTACTCTTGTAGGGCTTTTCCTTCATCTCCTCGAATTCTGGCTCCATGGGATAATCCTTTCTATCCATTATTTCGGAAATACTTCTTGTTCAATCGATATATAAGTATGTGCTAATTAAGTTGAGATTATATTACGTGGCATTAATTTCCAAGCATATATATTCACAGGGAATTATATATGCTTGATAATGGGTTTAGGAGTGACTGGTGAGCTGCGAGAGATATGAGTGTTACAAGTACCCTTTTAAAGGACGAAATTTAGAGGCGTATGAAATTATGAACAACTCGTTGCATTATTTAGGAATTGAAATTAATAATTTCAACTTGTTTTCATTTTTAAGGAATTAAATGTGACAATTTCAGTCAATTTTTTTTCTTTCCAAGTTTATGTTATTTTGGTTGAGGGTTAATTAAATTAATAACTCCATGACGTCGAAACGGGACACGCATAGAACACCACCTGATAACATGGAAAGCTGAAAATTTAAGTGGATAATTAGGGACCATTTGGTGAACAAAAAAACAGGGGGAAATGCACCCATCAATACTAATGTGACAAAATTCATGATTGAAAACAAAGATTAATGGGGATTAATAAAATCGTTTTAGTGCATTTAACAAAAGTTGTGGGATATTTTTTTTATAGGGAGGAGAAATCGAACTTGGATACATGCCGACACATTGTCCTAGTTAATTCCTTTTTTTTTTTTTTTTGTAAAGGTGATCAGCTGGTAGGTTCGTCATAATAATTCATCATTTCGAATCATGGGAAGACTCACAAACAAATGCTTTACAACTTCACTCTAGCCACCTTCATGTGATTCACCAACGCTAGAAATCGAACCTACAACGTGCCGTATGAAATAGAAGTTTGAAGTTCGTCCCCAACCACTAGGCCACCCCATCGTGGTTTGTCCTAGCTAATTTGACTATCCTCAGATATGGATCTGTGATTTCATCTTTAACCTTGGGCATGTGAATTAAATATTTTGAGCAAATTAAAGGCACCTTATTTCAGCATTGAATATTTGGATTAGCGCCATTCTAGCTTACTTTACTTTACATGGATTTGATACAAAACAAGTAAAACGTGTAATATGACGTTTAAGAGAGACATAACACAAATCGTAATTGGTCCCTATTGTCAAAAAATTTCAACCTGAAGAAAATTACTATCTTTCCAGTCGAGGAATGAACCACGAATCAATTTTGCAACACTGAATTTTCAAAAAATGAATATAAAAATTGGAAGGTGTATAACCATTCGTCAAGAGCTTCAGTATATATTCACCGTTCTGATTACTGTAAGCCAAATCATCTTTCATGTAACAGTTCTCGACTCCTTGGATTTGGAAACCAGGTTCCACGTTAATCTCCGTTAACGACATGGTCTGCTCCGGTCACCAAGAAAATGGTGAATACTTCAACTGAGATAAGCTTAACAATCTATCTTTAACGAAAACTTTCGATCAGTCCCCTTACTGCAAAGAGGCGAAAATGAAGGAGAGATCCGAGGAGGATTGCACGAAAATTCCTTGGAGTTACAGTACTAGAGCAGAAATGCTCTCATTGTCTGCAGGTGTTAGCGAGCCTTGAACCAACTCAAACCCTCAGCAAAATACTGCCTGCCTAGTAAATTCCTTCCCCTCAAGAGCTCAATCCCATAGAGCGAGCGCGCGATAGAATTGCAGGAAGAAAACGTTCACTCTTCACCAGGGAATCCAGCCAGTTCCTTCGACTTCCTCTGAGACCACTGCCCATTGCACTGCAAATCTTATTTTTCAATCTTCAGCAACCCCATAGCTTTGAATAGAAATGCATAATCATAAGCAGCTTCCTCACATTGAGCATACCGTCCACCTTCGCCAAAATGTCCTCCAGCCATATTTGTCTTCAGAATGACTGAACATGAACAACGAGGACATGTACTCTCTCGAACTTTGGCCACCCACTTGGCGGCTTCCCAAAACCCAACCCTGAGAAATGGATGTTAAATGCAACCAGAGTAAGTATATGGAATGTGTGTGTGCCTGGATTTGTTACTGCATGTAACTAGGATAACAAAAGGTACAAGATGAATATACCTTGAGTCGTGAAGGGACGCTGTAACAAGCATTGAAGGGTAGCAACTGCCTTGAGAAATGTTATCGTACGGTGAATAACTGAAGATAAGCTCAAATTCGGACTGTATCTGAGGATTGCCGAATTCTTCATAATCCAGAATGGTGAGAGGCAAACTAGGATCCATTAAAGTGTTGCATATATCAAGGAACGGAACCTGACAAATATATCATCCAAACATCAGTACCAACAATGTAATACAAAGGTAAACAGAATGCACTTCTTTTCTACTATAAAAGAAAAAGATAACTGGAACTACTGAAGCGCTGATGGACAGGAGTCCAAGTTCATCAAACCAGAATAACAAAAAGAAGAGACTAGTTGTTGGCTTTAAAAACTAACCTTCAAAATAGAAGCTCGAAAGAGATCGGGATACATATTGATAGTTGCTCCAACAAGAAGGCCTCCAGCACTATGTCCAATAGCACCAAGCCGATCTTTATGTACGTATCCCTCTTCAATCAGGTAGTTTCCACATGATACAAAATCATATATTGAATTCAATTTATTAAACCCAGTGCCAGATTTGTGCCACGAAGAATCTACACCACCACCACCCCTGCCCATACAACCACATCGAGTTATTTAACAGGATAACAAAAAGGATTCACAAGAAATACAGCACGTTTGTTCCAGCTAAGAAAGTAGAATCACTTTCAAAAACATATATTATTTTGAAATGACTAAAATTAGAAAGGACCAACCTCACATCAGCAAATGCCACAACCCATCCCCGATCAAGTAAACACAGGTGCTCTGCACACCAGCTTTTATCTAAAACCTCCCCATATGCTCCATAGCCTTTCAGAAGGCCAGGCGACTGACTCTTATCCCAGGCTGTATGAGAGTACAATATGGTCAACGGAACTCTAACACCATCATGGGAGACAACCTCCTTCCTCACACAGCAGTATTCATCAGAATACTCCTTCCATCTCTGTGATTCACTTATCTGGACATCCTCCTGATATTGTGAGCCAAATTTTTTATTCAAATCGAGCTGATTAGTTGGTGGGAATGTTCTATCATAAAAATCCCTCACTTCCTCTTGCTGCACAATTGAGAATCTCCTGCTCGACATGTCGTAGTCAACAACTACATCAGGCATCTGCAAGTTAAAAAATGGACAAAGAATCAAACGAACAAGAAAGTCAAACTAAAGTGTATAAGTTATTAAACTCTAAAATCAAGCTTAAAAAGTATACCACTGGAGATGAAAGCACTGCACGGTATACTGAGTTATGGAAATCATGGTTAGAACCTGGAACAACATTACATAAGTTTGAGGGCAGAGCGAAAAACCATGGATCAAGATCATCAATCTCAAATTGGTGCTGGAATCAAGTCAATAAAAGTAGCAGATTAACGACAAATACTTTGTATGTGGAAGAGATAAAGGTTAACTCTATCAATGTAACATTTTATTTTTATATAACCAAAAATGTAACTAAGCAGATAGATAAATACCTTACAATCAACAAGGACAGGCAAATTAATGGAACACAACATAGAAAACCCCTTCTTGCTGAGAGAAAGGACCAGATGTCCATCAAACATGTCCATATCTTGTATGCTTAAATCTTCACTTGGAAGGATTATATTCTACAAAAAGAAAAAAGTATGTCAAAATGAGAAAAAGGACTCGAAAACATAAATGAGGTTCAGTAGTGAAGAACTCGAAGTACAGATAACATCAGGAAATAGAGAAAACCAAGTGTCTGTACTAAGATTCATGAGTAAGAAGAAACTTGACCTGCCAATTAGATGTTGGTAGATCTTCACCCCGGCAGCTAGCTAGGTAATAACCTTCACCAGACCACACCTTATTTTCACTCAAAGGAGCATTTGTAAGAACATAAAATAATCCATGGTGATGTTCAAGAAAATACTGTACACCAGAAACACGCTTCCAAACTCTCTGCAAACCATCTAATGGGTTGGCAGCATCTATCAAATAAACCTGTATGTTCAGCCAGAGAAGTTAGCTCACCCAAGGAAAATACTTTCAAAGTAAATATCTGCAAAACAATGAAACAGTAAAGTTCCTTCCTCAGATGAAGTTCTTGAGTTTGAATTGACAGTTATAAACTTGCCATCCTTTGTGCTTGTTATGTCCACACAGAAGCTGGAATTGCTTTCTGTAAATACAGTGATATTTTCAATATCATCAGATCCTAGTTTTGAGCAGCATACTCTGCCAAAGCACAAATAGGTAAGATGATATTATCGTCTCGAGAGAAAAAGCCATAAGTAACAGAAATAAAGTATGCCTGTAAGGTCGTTGGTTCTTGTCTGATAGCGTATAGAACAGAGTACTCCCATCTTGAGCCCATGCCAAGCTAACAACACCATCCACTTGTACTTTGGGGATAACACATCCACTTCTTAGGTCCTTAATTTGAAGCATGAACTGTTCATCACCCTTAGTATCAAGTGTGTACGCTAGAAAATGGTGGTCTGGTGAAATTCGACATGTGCCAACATGCACATAACCTACAATTAAAGTACATAAATTCAGTAATCACTAATATGAAAAGAAGATACAAGGATTAAAACAAAGAAAATGAGGCTATCAACCAACTAGAGCGTTGAATTCAGCAACTATCGACAATGAAAGCATGCAAGTAAAGACAGAAGCTTTCCATATCGCCTTGCAATTTCATTCCAGTCGAGCAAAATCTCCTCCATTCCAAATCCTCCTCTTGCGTATCGGAGAAAGTTCTTAATCCAATCACCTTTTTCAGTTCCTAATCGTCTACAAAGAACCGGGTATTCCTTCCCCTCTGGAATGAATTGGTAATACAACCTGCTCAATTTTAACAAACGACATTGGTAAGTTATTTTTAATGTGTATTCCTTTCAAAAGTTGTAGCCTTTTCTTATCATTACACAATGCGGAATCACAAACTTCACTGAAAAGCTAAAAATGAAATAGCTATCAAACGAGCCCTAATAACAACGACGAAAAACAGCAATTTCAAATTCACAAACTGCAGCTAACACAAAGAATGCAAATTTTCGAAAAATACGAAATGGGTAAGGCAGGAAATGGGCAAACCAGGGTCCCCAGCGCTCAGGAGGAGTGGAAATCTTGGCGGGCATTCGGCTTTTCGTTTCGGAGAAGAGAGTGCGCTGCAGATTTTGAGTGTCGGCCATGAAAGCCTCAGCTTATGAGTTTTCTTTGTTGAGATGATCGGCGAGATCAGGGTCGTCGGTGTTGGACATCCAGCGGTAGGGATCCTGCCACGTTTTTCCATGAGCTGAGACAGCGAAAGGGACTTTCTTGGGGACCGGCGGCGGCGGAGAGGGCTGTGCGGGCGGTGTGGTGGGGTGGGCTCTGCAGAGGGTGGAGAAGAAGGAGGAGGATATGTTGGGGAATAAGAGAAAAGAGAGGGTTAAAGAGGAGCCTTTGATTGAGCTTGAGCAGTGGGGTTTAAGGATGGAAGAGAGAAGAGCCATGAAAGCTTTAACTGGAAATGGAGGAAGCTCAGAAGGGTAACGACTTCCGGCGGGAAGTAATTAGAATCTTATAACCCCACTGACCCTATTACTATTTTATTGCTTTTTTTCCAATATGATATTTGATATTGGCATAATTTTTTATTTTGGTACTTGAGATTTAAAATCGATAGAGTTAATGCTTAAAATTGTCCATCACCAATAATTATGATCACTCCGTGAAAAATCGCTATTAAGTTGATAGTATTTTTGTCAAACTAACTCCTCCACTTGAATTGATGCTTTATTTCATTTACCAGAGATTTTTCAAAATGATTGACGATGGAAAATCTCACGACCACTTATATGATTAAAAATGAACCAAAATGAGAAGTGATGCTAATCTCAATTACTCTTTTGGCTAAAGAGCCCTGTTTATTTTATTTTCATAAAACATTTGATTCGAACACAAACAGATTCAAACTTGGAATTCACTCCTTTGGCAAAAATGACAATTGATCTAACTCACGACTGCAACATTCTACTGTTTTATATCCCGTTATTACAAATCAATCATAATAATCATAATAATCAACTATCGAACTCTACGTCCAAGTGAATCTAACTTGAGACCTACTTATAAGTCGAGATAAATGCCATACAAGATATTGCTATTAGCATTATAGCATAATATACAGACACCATTACAAACATAATCTCCTTTTACGGTCGAAATGTATATATATATATATATATATATATATAACATAATCAGGTGATATGTACAAGAAAAAGCAATCGGGTCGACCCATTTGCAGACAAATGGGTACCAATATCCGTCACCGTCTACGGCAAATATAACAAATGAATGACTTCAAATGGCGTCCCACTTCAAGTTTTACAGAGTAATCGACTCTACAACTAAAAAATGAAAAAATTGTGAGACAGAAATACTTCTCGACGTCTTTCGCTTCGGTTTTACTTTGATCTATTTGTTACAGTCTTACAGAAGCTAGTTTTGCCTTCTTCTTCATAATGCCATAGTAGCAATTTCATTCTGTTGCAGTTGTCATTTCTTTGCGTGCTTCTCATCTTCAACATCCTGCAAGTTTCCATTAAAATGGCACAAATCATTTGCACGGTACTTTACTTATGGAACGTCCATAAATGGTTGGTCAAACTAAGCAGGAGGTTTCGTGATAATGTAAAAATCTGACCCCAATAAATGTAAGATACAATACAACATAGAATTGAAAAAACCGCAAAGAAAGAAGTCTCATAGCTGAACCAATGGGATAAATGAAGCTTACCGAATTGCCAATCTTGTCAAAATCATCATCAAAGCTCCCATCACCATCATCACGATCATCTGAAAGTACAAAATTGTCAACAAACTGAAGAGTAAATTGCACAAGAAGGAAAATCCTAGAAAACGAGGAGATTGTCTCAACGAAAAACTACAATGGAACTATGGAAGGGTATGACTCTTATGACTAGTAAGGATTTGTTCACAACACACGGCTTCACGGGGTACAGATGGACTTTTATCGAAGTACATTGGTGATGAATAAGAAATAATTCTCTCACGAGAATAAAACCAACTTACTATATTGAGGTGAAATATGAAACATGTGCATCAGTTTTTCATTAAGCATTTCAATCTGTCAGGTTCTGTTTCATAAAATCATTTCTATTACATGCTCGGGAATTGGGAGTATACAATTTCTAGTTACCATGCCACCTGCTTGTGTGCCTTCAAATTGTGCACATGTAAGACACATGGAAGTCTAACCCCATACAACCTCTCTTTTGGCCATTCCACACCAGTTCAGCGATTTCAACTTCTTAATTGAATAATGACTAAACATAAATAGATATGTGAGTTTAGAGTAACAAGTTGAAAGACATGAGCATCCTTTAACTTAAAGATGGTGGGAAAGCTCGCGGGCATGGCTCGCAAAATCATACACAGGCTACGAGTGAAAAGGTAAAGGAACTATACCTGGAGCCCCATCACTGTCTTCAAGATCACCCAAAAGAAAACTATCCAAGTCCTGCTCAGTTGACGATGATTTCGAAACTAAAGGCTTTGTGTTCTTTTCAGATCCTTCTGCTTTGTCAGTCACTCCAACCACAGGTGTTGGCTTCACAATATCATCTTTTAGTTTCTCTGCTTCCTTGACTTTCAATTCCTCCATGTATTGCTTCTCACATCTGATCATAAGTTCATAGTCAGTCGCCTACGGAAAAGACTACAAACTGAGACTAAAATTTTCCAAAATCAAGAGCCCTCCCCATAACAACTAAACACCCAATAAAAAGCATCTAGATCTATCTTTTAAGCTTCCTCTTTTTTAAACATCTTTAAACTTTTCGTGAACAACACAGCCACAAGTTCGCAACACATGACTATGTCTTACTCTAAAACAAGATGACTGCTCGTCACTTGTTTAAAATTATAATGAGAAAACACACACAATTGCATAAAATTTTCAATAATACTATTGCTCAATTTAAGAATCGCTTAACCAAAATGAACTGCTACTTACGGCGCCACATGACTGCTCACAAGGGTAAAATATATCTTCCAGAATATTCTTTCTTTCATAACACGCGGGCATAATTCATATCTCAGCCTTGAAATTTCCTGCAAGAAAATCAGCATTCTCACGAAGAATTCGACAAGTCCATAACGGTATCAATACAAACTTAACACATTTCTTCATCAAATTGAGCAATAAATCGGCGAATCAAATTTCGAAATACAGCTAAGATGGATTGCATTGAACTTAACACTATGCTTGTGTTGCGCTGTATCAGAATTGAATCAGATAGCGAAAATACATGAAATCTTACTTTATTGCCACCTCAAAGATGGTCTCTTTAGCATTTTCCACATTACAAAACTGACCTTAACAGTAGTGAGCACCAAAGTTGCATGTCGCTCCTGCCACTCCGTCAGATCTTTCCTCACATTCGAGGTCGTGGTCGGCACATCGGAGACCTCCTCCGCCGCATCTGAAACAACTCAGAACAACGCACATTCGCCTCAATTCAAAGCAATTCAACTGAAATCAACAAACAAACGAACTGAAATCGGCCAATACCTTGGACCGGAAAATGCTTGAAGGTGTCGGAAGTGAGTCCCTTGACAAAATCTCTGAGATCGTCGGTGACACCGAACTTCCTGAGCTCCGACGGCGAGGGCGGCTCAGGGGCGGAGGACGCGGAGGCGGAGTTGACGATCGAGAGCGAGGCGAGCTGGGGAGGAATGATCTCGGAGACGGAGAGGGACTTGATCTGATCGGCCTGCTTGAGCGCGGCCGTCTTGATCTCGTCGGCCTTCTTGGACGCCTCGGCGGCGAACTCGCGGGATCGCTTGGCGGTTTCGGAGACTAGGTCGGTGATCTTGGCGGAGGTGGTTAGGGTTTGGGACTTCTTGGCCGCTTCTTCGGCGAAGGTCTTGGCTCGCTTCCACAAGTCTTCCATTGTCGTTTGATCTCTCCTTTGCCGTTTGGATTTTGATTGGAGAATTATTGTCTCCTTTATTTGTTTTGTCCCACCGTTTACTTAGCTACTGTGTTTCTCAAGATTTGCCAACCCTCGGAGGTGCTGGAGCGCTACGACGTCGCTTTGGTTGCGCGGCTAATAAACGCCCGTCGTTAACTACCATAAAATCAACCAACCTGTCGTTTTCTTTTGAAAGTGAATGAATTTGATTGATTTTTTTTCCACAAATGAACCCGTTTTCATTTTTTATACATCTCTTTTTAATTTTTGTAATTTATATTATTCAATTCGTTTAATTCGACGGTCGAAAATTAAGAAGTGTGTGTAGAAGGTAGAATATGATGTGTAGATAACATCACCAAATAAAATTTGTTTTTCTCATTAATATAGTGAATGCGCACATAAAATATCTATTTTCTCACGTTCCATTATGATTTTGAGCATGATTTGACTCATTGTTTTTTCATTAAATTGTTTTTTTCAACCTTATTGTTTCATCGAGATGTACTTTTCCGATCGATCTATTTCTTTGAAATACACACGCTCATTTCTTTCATTCACAAACAAAATAGTGTGATTCGACTCATTGGGGTGGTTTAAAGAATGATTTAAGTTGATATAAAATATGTGACAACTCTCAACAACCTTCACTTCGATTAGAATAATCTATGGCTATGGAACCAAAATTCAAATTTGAAGACGTGTGTCAACGTTAAAAAATAGGGGGTTAACAAAGATTAGTATGGTAGGCTTTGGTGGGCTCGAGATTAAAACTGTAATAACTTAATAGCAAGGATTAAGCGGTTTGCCCCCCAAAATTGAGCTACATCCACTGTGATGCTCATATATATATTGAAAATTGGTTACAAGGAGTGGTCGGTAATAGTCTAAATCTTTCTTTTTCTCTCTTGTATATGACTGATTATAAGAGGTAATCACCCCTTTTATATAGGCCCTCATCGAGCATCAAAAGTCCCGGACTCAAGTACTTTACCACCTTCACATTTAATAAACCAAGTACGTAGACATGACTTGCTAGCTACTCTCCTACACTCCCTAGCGACACGTGGTAATAAAGTGACATTGGTTCATTTCTAAATGCATGTTTTTTTGGGCCAACTCTTTCCAGGTGCCTTACTTGGCTCTGATGAGTCAATAGGACCCTATCCCAAGCGCTTAGTTTGACAGTCTTTATGTCCTTTCGTAAGCTTCTACCTTTGTTTATGGCAAACACGTACCCTGGGGTTAGTGTCGAGTAAGCCTACCCCTGGGACTTCATACTATAAAATTGTCAGTTTGTCAACTTACCGAAAATTACTTTATGAGGAAATGCTCGACCCCTTTGCTAACAAACTAGGCCATTGAACGGTCATCTGTGGCGTTCGGAGCTGCCCTTTGAAGTTCTATTAGGCCTTCGTCTTTTTTTTTCTTTGGATCTTGGTCGTTTTATTCTTCTTTGGGCATTTATTAGGCCCTTCTCAGGCCTGTAACATTTTAATAGTCGAAAAGGACCTTAACAACGTGCTTTGCAGTCTATTGGGTCAAAGTATTGGAATCATGGATCATTGGCACCATTCAAAGTTGAAACTCGGAACGCATGTATATATAATTCCTTCGATTAAGAAGCAAGTTTAATTAACTAGTTGAAAATCGTACGGGACTATTGCCATGGAGTCTACCAAGGATACTGTTCCACCCACTTCTGCGCTACATAACAAAACTTGCTTACCATAATCAAGCTTAAGCACGCAAATCAATGTTTGTTTCTAACTAACATAAATGCTAAAGAAATTATCTCAAAAGTGAAATTTTTTATGAACTCTCTATCACTTCACAGTTCAATGTCAACTCCCGTGCCAACACTATAAAATCATTGTGCTAAAAACATTCGATGCTAGAGAGTCTATAAAGAGTTCCACTTTTGAAAAAACCTCCTTAGCATTTATCTCGAACTAATTAGCTTATACAAATATATATACATATATATATATAATTTTTTATTTATTCACACAATGCAATATTTTAAACTACTTTAATCTATTGAGAGACCAAGAGAGCTATTATGAAACAAACAAAAATGATTTTCTTACCATTTATTTATACCAGCATTTGTACTATATCTTTAATAGAGATGAGATCTACATGTGTTTGTATACTTTACTTCTATTAGAAAGATAATACAAATAAATAGTAAATGTAGCACTACTCTGAAACAAGACCAAAAACACTATTTTAATCAACTAACTTTAACCCGCAAAGATATGCAATATAAATAAATACGTAACTATAATATATAGTTTGCAATTCCCGTGAGAGCATGTTACCAAATGTTGGGGTTTGTAGCCCTCATTTGACTACTCCAAAGACCTACCAACTCCACAAAAACAACATTAATAATTTAATTTGGGGACCTCGTCGTAGTTAGCAACAAATCTTGGGTTTTGCTCCTTAATGTCGGCCACAAGAGATGCTTAAAAAACACACACACTCCTCATTTTCCTCCCTAATTACAAACCCTAGCATTAACGTATCCAAAGTGTTTTGTTCTAATTTCTATCAGTATCTGTCCACGGCAACAGGCAACAGGCATGCATGTTTCATGGAGAAAATGCAGGGAAGGAGTTGTGTATGGGACTTCGTCGTCTTACACTCTGATAATCCATTGTGAAGAACTCTGGCGTGTCCTCCTTCTCCATCCGTTCTTGCCTTGTTTCTCCTGATCTGCTTCTTTCCACTACCTGCACTTTTTCATCTTCTTCTTTCTGGGTTCTTGGCTTCTTACCACCTGAAAAGTCAATGACAGTACTTAATATTTTACTCAAAAACATATGCCTATATATGATACATGACAGAGGTCATTGACTACCTTAGATTCTTACTTGGAAAAATTATTAACTATTCATACTAGCAAGTTGCAACTAAGGGCCTTCTACATGCTCTTGTCTATTTTGTCCGTTGATCTTTTTACATTTTTGGATCAAAAAGTTATAAATAAACATGAGTGTGCATAAAAAAGAGGACTGAAAATTATTTCCCCGCAACTAAATACTTCAGTAGTAAGTTGAGGAGAGAATAAATTTGAAAATTTGAAATCAATTGCTACATGAACACTATTCGGCTCCTTACACCTCCTATTCCATGAATTACCGTATGACCAATATGCAAAAGTATTATTAACTACAAAGCGAAAAGTCTCTGCACACATCATATTATGATTTATCACGGAAGAATGAAACCTTACATGTATAGAACTAAGTATTTCCTTACTACATGCACGTTTGTCAAATTTGGAACTGTTTGAACAAAAGAAAAAACTAGCTACAATTGATGTTTGCCAAATTTTTCAGCTTTAATCTATGTATTACAACAATTTCACTGTTAGTTTAAGCACCGTGAACAAGCATTATACCTGCTAAAGCATTTTCCTTATGGTTGCTGTAGGCTGAGTAATCTTTACCTTCTTGTTCTGCAACCTGCATGTAAATATTTCAGATAATATATACGCGGGTGAGGGAGATGAAGTTAAGAAGTGATATGAATTTCATAAGCACGCGCTAAGAAGTGTGTGTGTGTGTGTGTACACACTTTTATTCGAGTTACTAATGTTCCAAGGAAAGATTATTCTTACAGTTACTTTAACAGTGAACCTAAGTTTTCTTGGCAGTGTAGGGAGAGAAACTTGCAGTTCGTTCTTCGCTGCATCACAATGTTAAAAGGTTAGATATAACCTAGAGAGAGAGAGAGAGAGAGAGAGAGAGAGTACCTGCAGCTTGTTTGTTCGATGGTAGAAGTTGAGTTTGCAGAGAAGCACAGCCGGGTGTAATTAGCAAAGTGGAGAGAATTAGAATGCAAAGAAAAGTGAAGAATGCCATCTCCATAATACTATCTAAGATTAACTGTAACTACTGATACATATATATATATATATATATATACACACTTCTTTTGTGGGTATGGCCTGTGATTTATATCAATCAACTGTAGTGGTAGCTGGTAGAGAGAGAGAGAGAGAGAGAGAGAGGAGATACACGGAGCACAAAACGGAGAGTTCCAATACAAGCAGAAGGAACTGTTTTGTCAAATTAACTATGCTTTCCTTTTTAAAAAGGTTTTCACACCATTTGGGTTGGTTTTGTCATGACCTAGTACATACCACTATTCAGTAGGGCCTTTTTCACTTTGTTTCTATTTTATAACAATCTTATGAGTTTCACACATCCTCCAAATATTGATGGCGCATGTGGTCCTATTATCGAAGAAACTTATGCATAATAGGATTATTGTTAGGGTGACGTTTTGAGCTAATTATATAATATTAAGAGCAAGTTTCTTTTTGTATAATATAAGTTTATTCTTATATAACATTGTATTATTAGTCTAAGATGTCACAATGAAATCACGAAAGATGCATGTATGTATTTTGCAAAATGATAATACGTCTTTTACCTTCAGCCAAGGTTCAACCCCTTTCTTCCTATTTGGAGAAAGAAATTATTCGATAGTTACATTGTGTGCTTTTCGATTCCATCACTTCCCAACCCCTGCATAGCTCAAAAGGTGAAAGACCACCTCATATGCGTCGATGAATCGTTCATTTTGTAGGTCACATTTAAATTCTTTCTGCTCGATGAGCGACCAGCCTAGCAGGATTGAAAACAATAACATGCCTAGCTTCAAGACTCAATTTCCCATACCTACCTTCAATCATCATAAGAAGCTACTACTTTTTTTGCCCTTCTTTTAAACTGGCACAGGCTTGATAGGCCTCTAATTCTAAGCAAGTATTAGAAGCGCAACAAATATATTTTTTATTTTTTATTTTTAGTAAAAAGAAGTGCAACAAATGTTTTATAAATAAATAAAAAAACGCTTGAAAGTGAATCATGTGAAAGCATATTACATGTGCTTCTGTAGTTTTGACATTAAGGGTTGTTTGGTGTTATTTTTAGAAGATTAAAAGCGCTTTCTAATAATAAAAAAAGACTCTGACTGCGTTAGGGAAAAAATCTCAAAAGTGTTTCAAGCTAATAAACGCACTTTTTGGAGATACACATATCAGATGTTTTTTTCAAAAATCCTTTCCAAGTGCTTTTATAATAAGCACTTAGATTTTTAACAAAGATTTCAATATGTTATAATAAAAGCACTTCTCTCGAGCATTAGTGCTTTATAGATAAGCAATCTCAAACGAATACTAAAAGACGGGATTCAAATAATTTTTGGGCCAAACTTTATAAGCAAACCAACACATACCGATAAGCCATCCAAAAGGGGTAAAAATGGAAAAGAAGGATAAACGGATGAAATAAAGAAATAAAAATCATATTTTTACACTACAAAATCAGTCCTGATACTATTCACTTTACCCTTTATTTTGTCATTTTTGTTAAAACTCATAGTTTTCAAACCTTTTTCATTAGTTTTCCTATGAAATAAATCGGTGCTTACACCTTAAAGCGCACGCTTAACAAAGCATGGCACTCCTGTAAACCTAACGCAAATTACATCCCAAGCCGCAGAAAACATGTTGTATGTATTGACGATGATAATATAAAAGATGTGATAGAAATATGATGGAGCATTTACTCTGGCTTAACTTAATTACAGCATTCGGAGAGTATCAGAATCTACAGCAAAGAAAACAACCCCTCCAACCCCTATGTTTACGCAAATGCCTCCGGTCAGCTTTCGCCATTCTAACCGGACTGTTGTTCCACTCGGAATGTAATCTGCATGCCAAAGAGGGAATATGAATGTGGTGTCAGTTGTGTGTTCCAGGAACTTGATAGTCGTTAGAGAAACAAAAGGGAGGAAGGGGTTTGAGAGGTTACTCACACGGGGAAGGCAAAAGAGCGGGTGCTGGTGGTGCTGCTTTCTGATCGAAGGGAGACATTGCCAGAATAGGGACCTGAGGCTACGAAATTTGAGAAATGACCAGCAGCTGAGAAACTCGACTCTCCTAGACCGCGCTGAAATTGGAGTGGAGCATTCTGTGTATCAGCATTCACATCTTCCACCATGTATTGATACGAAATTTCAGGAGGTAACCAATGTTGAACCTGGCTTGAAACGACTTTGGAATAAGAGATGTCATCAACCTTGGATGTATTTGAAGTTTCGGGACATTGACAGATGCCATTCTCAGGGCACTCATCTCTGGCAATAGTTGGAGAAGCTGAACAATGTTGAACTTGGCTCCAAACAATCTTTGAATCAGAAATGTCGTCATCAACCTTGGCCGTATCTAAAATATCGAGATTTTGACAGACACCAGTTTCAGGAAACTCCTCATTTCCAGTAGCCACAGGTGGTAAATAATGTTGAACATGGCTTGAAACAAGCATTGAATCAGAAATGTCATCATCAACATTGGACATATTTCTAGTATCGAGATGTACACCATTCTCAGGACACTCTTCTCTTCCAGTAACCATGGGTGCTAAACACTGTTGAACTTGGCGGGGCACGACCTCTGAATCAGACATATTGTCGTTTTTGACATCATGATCATCATCATGTAAAGGCATATCGCAGACATTATTTTGAGGGCTCACGTCTGTGGTAATGGATACATGTGCTGAAGCGTCGAGACCAGAAATAATGTTTCTGTTCTCTGCCTTTCTATCACCAAGAAGGCACTGTGATTCTTCAGCTGCAGAAACCAATACTTCCTTCTCAATATGGTTAGACTCTTCAGTTTCTGAAACCAAAGTAGGGCTCTCAGTCTTTGCTATTTCAGTTGACACCTGCATTGAAACCACACGAAACTACATCAAATTCCTACTTTCTTGTCTATAGCTTATATGCACAAGTATACTTTTCCCAAACATGAAGCTGAGAGTCTAACTTCCACTGAGAGAATTGTTTTTGTTTGCTCGTAGCAAGTAAAACTGTCAGTAACGCTGCATAATCGCAGCATAAATATAGGTCATCGTTGCAACAGCCACTTAATGCGCACAAATGGAAATTTGCAAAAAGCAGTCATCTTTTTCATTATTTATCCTATGAAGAATAATCTTTTACGCACAAATTAGTTTCCACTCTTACTGTTGCAGACATTAAAATATGCAACAATACAAACTTAGAGTTAGAGATATACCTGAATAGTCTCTTGTTCGGCTTCATTACTGTCCTCATTAGAAGACTTAGAGTGGGGGTTCCCTTCACCCAACTCTTGCACTGCCAGCACATTTGCAGGGGACGAAATTTCTTTGGACACGTCAATTGCAGTCTTCTCCGAATTTATAGCATCGCCTCTCTCCGTCAGATCCTTGGAATCGCAAGGAATGGAAAATCCCTTCTCTAAATCATTTTTTGTAATAGATTTAAAGCCATCAGGAATGGTCGTAACGATATCCATTTGTTCTACAAGCATTTGCTTATTCTGATCCTCATCAGGAGATAAATAGGTGCAGCATGCCTTCTCATCCATGCCAGTTTCGACCCAGTTCTTGTCTTGGGAAGGCACTCCCTTATCAATACATATGTCCTTAATTGTATTACAACTGCTGTCTTTGTAACAAACTATCAATTCTGGAAGTTCACATTCTGTAACGCTTTTGTCCATATAATAATCCGATTCCTTCTCTAATGCTTCAAATTTTTCAGAAGAACGAGCATATGGTGACCCAAAACCTTTTACTGCTACGTCTTCATTACTGTTTTCCAAATCATCCAGAGTCTTTAAGCAGTCAAAATTTGATACAGAAAAGCCATTTCTCATATACGGTAATTGACCAGCATCTTCTTCATTGTCCTCTGAACCACACGAAACCCTGTTCTGACTTTCCTTCATGGTCCAATTTATTGACTGTAATCCCGCGGTGTCCAAAGTAATGTCCTTGCAATTAAAAGGATTAGAATCAGGATTGTGGCTTATAGATAAGTGGCCAAACACTGGTTCTCTCTCTGCAAGACATCAAAACAAACCATCAGTGCCAGAGAAACCTGAGCATTATGGCATTCATTTTCTACCTGCTAAGAACACATTGCAGATGAGTATTATATAACTCTGAAACTATGTCATGAAAAGCTGAAATAGAGGCACAATCGAGAAAATAACCCTACGCAACGTAACATAAGATATCAATATAAAACTACATGGAAGACTACAAAAGTTCATAAATAAGATGTCTGCTGCACCTGCAAGAGTTCAATAACAAAGTGGTCGAAACCAAAATGAAAAATAACCAGCGATTACCAAGTTTCATGGATTACATAGATTGAGGAAAGCCGGAGAAAGCTTCAAAGCTACGGCAAGGGATACTTTCAAGCATGGACCCTGCCCATCCAAATGCAATTTACAGAGGTTAGCAAAAAAATTCAATACAATCCCGCTTTGAAAAACTTCATAACAGGGAAGCTAAACAGAAACAAGGATGCTCAAGTTACAGAAATAAAACGCGAAGATTTTCACACAAATACAATCTCAAGATTAGGCACAAAATCTGAAAGATGTGTGAAGGCGTACTTGAACCAATGTAAACAAAATGTTGGAGAAAAACAGGAGAGTCAACAAAAACTGTTAAATACTTGAAGAGAATCCCCAACTTATCAGGAAAATAAAATTGAAAGGGCTGCTAAACAACTCACTTCAATAATTAATAGCCAGAAGCTTCCCACAGCTACCTCTTTTTCTATACATTATTAAGGAAGGAATGGATTGATTAATGGTGGATTACAACATAGCAGCCCAAAAACCAACCTAAAGAAACAAAAGACCATTATCACAGCAGCCCCTCATGTGTAAACAAACAAACAACATCCAAGCATTACCCCATTAAGTGAGATCGGCTGTATAAATCCTACAAAGCCACTGTACTCGGTTTTGTGCCGTCTTTTGTAAACTCCAACTACTCAATATCTTTTCTTAAATCTCTTTCTAAGTCTTTCCATGTCTTCCTCATGTGTAAACAAAAACAACGAAAAATACAAATGCCACCCATCGAGTTTTTCATCACAGATAGGATAAAATAAAAAACAACACACACACACACACACATATATATATATATATATATATATATATATTCATAGGAAAACAAAAAAGAGTATCAGAAATTGTAAAGCAAAACGTGAAGCCAAAAACGGGGGAGACAGAAATTGATAGTCAAAAAACTTTGGTAGACACCATGGAGCCCCAAAGTCAGTTCTCACCCTACAGAAAGACAAAGAGTAAAATGTCCCAACATTTTGAGACCCCAACAAAAAGTTGCAAACTTTCAACAATTAAAAAATGAATATTAAAATCAAAAGTCTCAAGAGGCCTTTCCTTTAAAGATTACCAGTTCTCAACCTACCAATTTGTCAGGAAACACACTCATCAGATCCAACTGGTTGGAATCCAAGGAAAAAAAAAACAAAACCCCAGACTAAGAAATCTACAGAAAACCCCAGATGGGCAAATTTGTAAAGAAAAAAACCCAAAAACAAAAGTTGGGGGAATAAGAAAGATCTGAATCCGATCCCAGAAGATAAAAAATTATAAGAAAGTAAGAAAGCACCTTTTTAATCTGGCAGTACCGAAACCAGCAGCTTTCTCTTCCTCTCTTCAGAAACAACTACAACCAGAAGAAAATAACCCCAAATGAAAAAGGATCAGTCCCAAAAAATCAAGTAAATTCAATCCAATTGAGAGCAACAAAAACCCATTTCTTATAATTTCAGATCGTAAAACCAGTATTAAATTCTGCAGAGAAATTGGCAGGGGGAGAGAGAGAGAGAGAGAGAGAGAGAGAGAGAATGAACCTTAGCTCCCAGAACAGAGGGAGAGAAATATTCTGTAGTTGAATTAAAGCTTCAATAACAATGATTAATCAGAGAGCCAAAAAGGAGTAGGCTTTGGAAGAAAGTTTGATGAGAGAGAGAGGAGTGAGAAGAGAGAGATGAGAGAGAGTTCAAAGGGGAGTCAAAAATGGTTAAACGGATTTTATTTTATTTTCTTCTTCTCTCCTAATTAATAGGCATTGGTTTCAGCATTTAATATCTCAATTCATTTCACCTCCTCACTTCTTACCTGTCAACCACTTTCCCTTCCGTCACCTTCCGTGAAAATCCCCGCAAAATTTTCCTTCCTTCCAAACAGACCTCACCGCCCCATGATCACGACACCAATTGCCAAACCCCGAGCTGAAAATAAATACAGGCCGGAACTTTGAGTCTTTGACTTGCCGGAAACTTGGGAATGTTAGGCTGTGTGACGGATCAGGGGAGCAGAGAATGCGGAGTCAAACTGCTTCTGCTCTGCAAACCAATTCGGTAGTCAATGAGCTCCTCTGTTTCTCTCTCTCTCTCTCTCTGTTTCTTTCTATCTCTAGAGCCGATAGAAGAAGTCCACGATCGCCTCAGGGATCTTAAGTTCTTTTATTTTCTGGAGGTATTTATAGAATATACTTCCGTGGGACCCAATTCGTTTCATCCTCTCCACTCTCAAAGTCTCTGTGTTGGCGATCACCAATTGTCCATTTTCTCTGATCAGACTCTGGGCGAGAAATCTGAGCCATTAAATCGATACGAAATACGGTTTATCCACTCCCAATAAGTCATCCTTATATGAGTTGAATTTAAGAAAAACTAACAGAAATGATTTGAAAATTTTAAATTTTAACAATAAAGATAAAATAAAAGAAAAGTAAATAGTACTATGATTAACTTTTTAGTACAAAAATCTGATTTTTCATTAAAATAAATAGTACCGAAAACTTTTCATTAATTTTCCTTAAATCTAAGACCTCTTCTAAACAAATGAAGACTAAATCCTTGACTAGTTATGTGCAATGTGGGTCGAGTTTTAAAGGGCTAGTTAATATTACTTCAAGAATAACTAAAATTGGTTTCATCAAAAAACACATATAATTGTATTTAGCAAAAAGAGTTTCGTTCAAAAGCAATCTCAAACGAGCCGAAGTTTGAAATTGCTAATGCGGGTTTGCGGTGCCGGGGATTACAACTCTGGGGAATAATCTGAAAGGGAGCTTTTTACTTTCTGTCGTCAACTGTGTTTTGGTTGGCTGCTAGCACACGTGTAGGCGGAATGTGTACTTGCCAATGTACGCCGGGGCGAGCCGGCGGGGGCGGCGGAACCGCAAGGCTTTCTTGTCGGTACTCGGCAAGATGGACGGAATTGATGCAAAAAGCAAAGGCGGTGTCACATCTAAATAATGTATTGAATTCCATGCCAAATCGACGGCCATTATTTACTGAAATTGTGTTTGTCAATTTGGTACGATTGATATCGCATGCTTCACGGGATCCAAATCATCCCCAAAACTAATTGATCTCGCGTTCATCTTGGCCAGTCCGTATCCTTACAATGCATTTTTCAGGGTGTTAAGGATACAAAATGGTACACTATATATTCTTCTCTCTCTCTCTCTCTCTCTCTCTCTCTCTCTCTCTTATTCCAATCCCTCTCTCTCTCTCTCTTTCTCTTATTCCAATCCTACACATTAATGTACAAGTAGAAAGACACTTGAAAAATAATTTTTTTTTACTTATATAATGATACAAAGTGTAACGCTTCGTATTTTAGGTATGTTAAAAAATTTATTCATCAATACAAATGTTTCGATTTTGTAAACACATTGCCACCAAATATTCTATATAAAATAAAATAGTAATTAGAAGCCAAAAGATTACATAAAAACTGAACCTCTAGGAAAGGTATTTTTTCCAAACCCAACAATTTAATTTTTTTTATTGTACTTGAAATACAAAAACATATGACTTACTATTTTACTTGAACTAAAACAGTATACATCAACCGCCTCATTTGCCTTATTAAAGTACCCCAAAAAAAAAAAAAATACACACACACACACACACACATACACACGACGTGATTTGTGTTTTAAGTACGTCTGAAAATTTATCCTTCGAGACCAAAACACAAGCATCAACTGAGCAGCTAGCAATAGCAAGCAAGCAACATGAAAACGGATCGATGTTTCCTTGAGAATAATAGTCCTAGGACTCTAGTACAACTGCAACTACGAGAGGATATGGATTTGTTGGTGAATCTCCAACTGCACCAATATTGATATTGATATTAATATATGGAACAAGTAGCTACGCTAGCTAGTGAGTTTGTTAGGATACGTGCATGCATGCAGGCGTATCTGATAAGGAAGTCAGTCGGTGGATTGGTCTCACTAGTTTTTGGCATTGCTCTCAAATCTGGTCAAGGAAATGTATGGATTATAAGATTAATCCTGCATGTCATCTCACGGATTAGAATGATCAAGTAGGTATAGGGTAGGTAACGCCTTCATCCTTTATAAGCATTAAGCAACGAGGTGATGATTTTAAACAATTTTTATGACTATAGAATAGTGACTCATATTTTTGGCAAAGATGATCCTATATTGATTTATATATACACAGTTTCGATAAATAAGTACGAAATTTTGTGAATCGGTTATAAAGAGTTTTGAGTATCTGTATCCTAGTATTGTTCATATATTTCCCATATGGCTCGCACTAGCATTGCACACATCATCAATTAACAGATTTTGTAATGACAGGTGGTACATAGCTACAAAACACAAATTTTTGGATGGTAAGTTGTAAAATATTGTAATTCAGGTGGTATTTGGCACTATTTGCACATTTTTCTAAAAGTTCAGGTAGTATTTATGCAAATTTCTCATACATATATATATATATATATTCCCATCCATTACATGCAATTTCTTCATTATTTATTCAATTATTTAAAAAAAAATTGGCCTGGATCGCATCGGATGCAGGCATATGTATCAGTTTAAAGGGCTTTACATTTAAATATCACTGCTTGTGTGTCAGTTTATTATTACATGGGGATTCCAAAACTCTCCTTTTGCTTAACTTCTTTAATTTGTATTTTTGTTTTGTGAGTTTCTTTGCTTTTTATGTTTTTATTTTTTGTTCTGCATATTGCTTCTATTTTTTTTATTTATCTCTACTGCATATGGCCATATGGGAATCCCAACTGAATTCTCATGAAATATAAATTTATAGGTAGGTAAACTATGATGGAAGTAACAGTATCCAATGTGCGTTTGCATTTGCAATATTAAATATTTGGGAGTTCAACTTTTTCTATGTCGTTCTCAAGGAAGGAAACCTAAATAAAATATGACTCATGCATCTTTTTGTTGTCTTCATGCAATGGAGCTCCAAATGGAGTGTTGGGAGAATATTTCTGTGTGTATTTTTATTTTCCTTACCATCTGTTAATATTTTTGCATATTTGCGGATGTGTGTGGTTCTGTCGTCTACCATCATCCAACCATCACTAAGGCTTGCTGCACCACTTCCACGCCGCCGTTCCATCGCCGACAGACTGCAGCGCCATCGCACCGCTTTGCTGAATGTTTCGTCTCACATGGATAAACAAGATTTTCAATACAACAGTTTAATCATTCCAAAGCCCATGATCCATGCATATATCAGTGGGAAGTTTTCTGCAACTCCCCGAGGCTAGATTCAGTTTCACCCTTGCAAATAAGTTGGTCTCGTATTATATAATATGACATTTTGTATTACAATTGGAAGTGCAGTGGTGTATGTACGCAATGGCAAAGAGAACGCATATTCGATATGGCGGTGCGGCAAGACGGAAGTGGAGCAGCAAGACGGCCGAAGTGGAGCTGCAAGCCTTGGTGATGGGAACGATGGTGCGACTTGCGACCGCAAAGTTTGGGAACGATGGTGCTGGACTTTTGATCAATTAGGTTTTAAGTGTTCTTATTTTCTTCCTAAAATTAATTAACCCTCAATTACTTTTTATCGAAAAAATGCAATTAAATCCAAGTTGGAATTGAGTAGTTAAATTTTAATGCCATGGCAAACGCTACATAATTTGGTACTCAAATTTGGTGCACAAGTTTGACACCCGAAGCAATATTATACAATCTAAAATTGTAAATAGAAAAGCCACACTGAATCAATTATACAAATGAACAGATGGACCGACGTTAGCCTGTCTTTTTTAACAATAAAATTTTTTTTCTGGTAGCAGCTGGAGGCTGGAGAGTTCAGTCACCATTCAACGAAAACAAATCACAAGAGAAAAATGGGAGTCAATAGCTTTTAAAGCTTGTACACCTTCATGCAAACCAAATTTTCAAACTTAAGTTTGTTGAAAATGTTCTGTGCTTGGACTAAGAACACGAGATTTGATTTCCACGCCAAACTTAATTAATAAATAATTGTCTTGTAAAATAATTAGGGATGACTGAATGATTAATCATAATGTAATCGTTCACATTTAGTCAATCGAAGAGTTTATAAACAAGGCAAATCTAAGAGTGAAATTAAATAGGAATTCTCTTTAGTTTTTATAACAATACTAACTAGTTGGAGTTGCTGTCATAATGGGTCATGGGATGCAACTACCATGCAAATATATTATGAGAATATATAATTTCATACTTATAACTTACAATCACGATCAACTTTTTTCGTCAAACATCAACTACTTATTCTTTTTAATGGTCACACAATTTAACTATATTTATAAAAACAGATTGACTTTTTTTATACTAATCATCTCGTTTCTTGTAAACCATACATAATGTGTCAATGAGGGTTTGTTGAGATAGTGAGGATATCGTTATCCTTGTTAAACCAACGTTTAGATTCGAGTCTCGCTTCTGATAATCCCTCTTAGTAAGTGATTTGTAAAAATTCAAAAAAAAAAAAACTAAGACCCCCTCTATAAATCCTCAAAAAAACTTGTGATATGTCGTGGCCCTGAAATTGGATAACTTCCCCTTTCCCTAATGAGAAATGATGTTAAAAGTCTGTTTGATATAACGTTTAGCTTTTTATTTTTTGTGTTAGTGATATAGGGGTAATACGTGCATAGACAAAATGCATAAGTCATACAATAAGAATTGAGCCAGCTACGATTATATATTGAACTTGCATCCATTGAAATCAAATTTGAGATTTTCATTTATAAGTGGCAAGATTATCTTTAAAATTGAAGTATTATGTTTAAGGAAAGCTATATTTATAATTTTATATACATGAAATAATAAGGTACCCCAAATTCAGTTCTTAACAATTCAAATAAGAAGAACAACCACTATTGGCGTTACCTCTACCAACATGACTATATAATTAAGTAGTACTTTTTGTTTTTTTGTTTTTTTTTTTTAAATTAGCTAATGGCTTCACCACGACAATTCATTTTAGAGCCAGAAAAACATTATTTCTACTGTTCCATGAGCAATCATTTCATACCAATTCCCCTACCTATACAAATTAATTCCACCAAATTAATTAATAAAAACACCTTTAATTTGGACCACAAATCTATCAATTCTCTCGTTTTAGTATGAACTTAAATCTACTCTCCGACATGACCAGTACCAACAATTCCACTAAGAATACAACACGTCGTACACATACAGAACTACAAAATCTGGTACAAGATTGCGTGCCGAATTTTCTTCCAATCAAACATTAAATTCATAGAGTTCCCACCAAACTATGCTATATAATCATAAAGATAAAACACTATGCATGCATGCATGTGTCCAGTTCTACATGCATTCGTTATTACCGAGATTCATAACTTCAGTGATAGAACACCTTACTCTAGCACCAACACAAGAATCTGACTCTCGTTCTTCTCATGTCTAGCCGCTAGACGATGGAGGATACTTACGCGACCACCATCAAATAAATTAAATAAAAGAAGCATATCTATTTCTGAACGGCAAATAAGCTTATATCCCAGAAGACAATAACAATTTTTTTTGTGTTTCTACCCGAGTTGCGTCTCCCCAAGAATATAACCCCTACAAATGTGAAGGTGACATGGTCCCAGGAGGCCAAAGTTTCCAAATCAAGCACCAACCCTTCACATTAATATTTTATATTTACATATACTTATCACCTTATAGGAAGTCTTTAAAGGAAGAGATCTCTACTTTTTTTTTTTATGAAAATGGGGATTAGTTGTGAGGTCTACACTACATCAAATTTTAACGATATGAACCCTTTATTTTTCAAATTGCACCTCATAGATCATTCTTACAAAATAATAGTCAAATCGGAAATATTTAAGACATCTAATTGGGTTCAAAGAAATTAATGAATACTTTGTTATATAAGAAACAATGAAATTTTATCTTGATAATTAAATAGGCAAATGATTTCGGATTGAATTGAATTTTTGCAAGGATGATCTATGAATTGAGACTTATAAAATAAAAAGTTTGGATCGTTAAAGTTCAATATTGAGTGGGCTCACACCTAATCCCCATTTTTTTTAAAAAAAATTTAGAGATCCTTTTGCATAAAGAGTCTGTCACCTTATATATAGGAAACCTTTAAGGGAAGGGATCCCCATTTTTTTTTATTATAAAAATAGGGATTAGTTGTAGGGTCCACGCCACATCGAACTTTAACTATCCGAACCTTCTATTTTTCAAGTTGCACCTTATAGATCATCCTTGCAAAATATTAGCCAAATCGGAAATGTTTAAGACATCTAATTGAGTTCATAGAAATTAGCGAATACTTTGTTATATAAGAAATAATGAAATTTTATCTTGATAATTAAATATGCAAATGATTTTGGATTGAATTGAATTTTTGCAACGATGATCTATGAATCAAGACTTACAAAATAGACGGTTCGGATCGTTAAAGTTCGATGTGGAGTTGGCCCTTGGATTGTTGACTTCTCCTACGTGATGAACTATGGAAAGCAATGAACTGGTGCTGCATACTCGATCAGACGATCTGTGATGGCATTGGATTGCATTCTTACTAATTATCTTTTTAATACTTAGGGTTCTTAAAGACTTTGTATATCTCTCTGTCCTTGCGTGATTAAAAAAATTTAACATAAAATATGCATGATTCAAAAAAGTTGACATAAAATAAAAATATGCTATGGAAAAAATTCTCCCTAGATCTTTTTTTAGGAATCTAAGAGATTTTATGATTGTGACCGTTTATCGTATATCGTGTTTTCAGAAATCATTTCAAAATTTAAAATTTAAAATTAAATATAAATAATACCTAAAGAAAACTGACTGCACGTATACGATGAACGATCACGATCACGAGATCCCTAATAAAAGAATCCGGCGAGAATCCTTTTTTCAATATGCATGCTTCAAAATAGTTGACACTTGGCATTCTACCATAAGAAGTAAAAATTAGGTGGAAACTTGCAGATAAATGTTCTAAGTACGCTGTATCTTCTAACTAATACCCTTTTCTCAACCAAACCATATTTATGAAAGGAGAAATGCTAAGAAAATTCTCTTAAAAATATAACTCTCCACAGACTTCACTATCTATTTTTGGGCACAATTTTCGTACCAACATTATAAAATATTATGTCAAAAACATGAAGTGGCAAAAAATTCATGAATAGTTTCACTTTTAGAGAGTCTACTTCATGCATATTGGAAAAAGGATTCTCGCCAAATCCTTTTTTTAGGAATCATAGAGATTCTGTGATCGTGACCGTTTATCGTATATCGTGCTGTCAAAAATCATTTTAAAATTTAAAATTAATTATAAATAATACCTAAAGAAAACTGACCGTGTGATATACGATGAACGATCACGATTACGAGATTCTTAGGAAAAGAATCCGGCGAGGATCGTTTTTCCAATATGCATGCTTCAAAATAGTTGACACTTGGCATTCTACCATAAGAAGCAAAAATTAGGTGGAAACTTACAGATAAATGTTCCACATTAGCTGTATCTTCTAACTAATACCCATTTCTCAACCAAACCATATTTATGAAATGAGAAATGCTAAGGAGATTCTCTTAAAATTATAACTCTCCATGGACTTCATTATCTATTTTTGGGCATAATTTTCATAATAACATTATAAAATATTATGTCAAAAACATGAAGTGGCAAAAAATTCATGAACAGTCTTCCTTTTAGAGAGTCTACTTCGCATTCTTAAAATGGAATAATTACTTTGCTTTTTCGTTTCCAATTTTTCAACTTTTGTGTTTTGGCCGCTGAAGGGGGTGAAAGGAGAGAAAAGAAGAAAAAAAAAACAGAATGAATGAATGAAAGAAACTTAACATAATTTTTTGTTTTCGTTTGTATGCCTTTCCTTGTATGTTTATTCTACAACTGTATATACTACCATCCTTCCTTCCCCCTTTTCTTATCTCCATTCCCCGAATCCCAAACACAAAAAGTAAAAACTAAAACAAAACGATCATTACACGAAATCTTAATGATTATTAAAGTAAAAAACACAAATATTTTGTCAAACTCACTCCATCATGATCATCACTATCGTCAAAAGATAAAAAAGAAACTTGCAGCTCAAACTTTATAGTTGACTCCCACCTAAAAAATGAAGAAAATGTTCCCACTTGGGCTGTCTATGTAAGACTAAATATAGGCATGACAAACCCTAATTTTATTGCGGTGGTTCATGCATGCTTTGGCAAATGGCATTAATAATCACTAATTGACAACATAGAGAAACTTCATCACGTAACCGCACTGATGGAGACTAATCCGGCCCTTCAGACCAAGGAATGGTTTATTCACAAAAGCCATGACTGCTTCTTTATTTCACTATATTTTAGGGTCTCAAAGGTGAGAAGAACTCCAATGCAGGAGTGTCACCGTAACAGTATTTAAAACAATTTATGCATTGCTATGTCTAGGAATTAAAATGCATAATAATACATGATTAACTTGAGATGTCGCCACGCGGACAGTAGTATTAAGTAACTTCCGAAAAGCAAGGCAAGGGCTTTGGTCTTTTAGTTTCTTCTTGGGTTGGGTTTTCATAATTTTCATTAACTTCTGGCTCTACTCAAGCCTCAAATCCAAAATTACATCACATCACAAGGACAAACTGATTTGAAAAAAAAATATACATATTTCATTCATAATTCATATTTGCTTCCTGCTTCATTTACCATTTAGCAACAGCCATAATCTGTGTAGTAAACTTGGGTAAAGATCGAACTATATATCAAAGGGATTCATCAAATTTAGTAGAAATCGTTGGGTTTGCCAATTTTGATGTTCTGCTCGCCTAGGAAAGCCGTTATAGCATTCTTTTGCCAGCTTTTGAAACTCCTGCAACGAACAATCAAAAAGTCGTATAAGATAACTTGGCAATAATACTTCTACAAGAGGATCCAATCCCTGCAATCAACGGTTGATGGCTTGCATAAGGGTTCTAGCCTTCTTCCTTCTTGTGTTTCGCACGACAATTTTCGGCATATAAAATGTTTGACGTGCAAGTCACATCTTAAAACAAACCTAACTTACTTCTGATCAAGATGAGCTATAACTTCCCCACCAGGGAAAGCAGACTGGGTAGCCTCAAATGCTGCTTTGATCGATTGTTTCCAAGTTCCACCAATGTCCTTCGTATCTTTTGCATTTGTTTCTGCTTTGGACTGGTTTGGATCTTCCATCGGCAAGGAATAACCCGAAAGTAGATGGCCTACCCACACACCGTCTTTCCTGTACTTGCAAAGAATGGGACTATTTTCACGGAGTAAACCAAATCTCCTCGCTATATCTACCATCAATATTTCTATATAACATATCAAATCAAGACAGCATCCACACTAGTATACGATATTCACAGAATGTGACTTTCACATGTAAAAAAAAGGTAAATGCAACACACTCATTTGATAGAGATGGAAGAGGAAGCAAGAAGGGGCTGGGAGGGTAATGCAGGACTTGGTACTGGTTTGGTACTGAGGTGCTTTTATAAAAAGTGGGTATCAAAAAAAGCTGAACTCAAAAAAGTGTTTGTAAACACTTAAAAACAGCTCATTTCACAGTTTTGGGTGAAAAAAAGCTGAAAACGTGAACCAGCAAAAATGAGCTTATTCTCACAGCACAGTAGAAACAGTTTTTTTTCAAAGCACATCAATACCAAACCAGCCCTAGGGGTGTTGCGGAAGCTGCAGAGACAGAGAAAAGGAAGGAGTAAGCAGATCAAGCCCGAAGTTCCGAATGGGATGAAGAAAGTATCATCTATAGTCTGGTAATCCCATTCGTTTTTAGCAGACTCATTTATCATATTTACTTTGACACGATCAATCAAAATGAAGAGTTTCAGTTCACAGTTAATAAGTTATGCATCAAACCGCACATAGAAGGAAACAAAGAATAAAGCTGGATGCCATGCCACATTGCCACTAAGAAAACAATGCTATATATTTGAAAGAAAATGGACGAACTGTAAAGTGACTATAACTTACAGAACTATATCCATATGCCGAGGAGCATAATGTCCACCGCCTAATCCAAGAAGAACTTTATTCTTATCCTTCTCCCTAGAGCGCCAATAATATAGAAAATGAAGTTAGAGAAGCATCAAACCTTGGTTAAAATTGCAAACAAAGACTTGAGCTTTTCATGAAAATCACTATACCCGTTCCAGTTTCCAACAGCAGCTTCCCCTCCAAGCCCAAGTCCTTCCCAAACTAACTGCAAGCACAGAAATTGCCACCAATTTATTCTCATGAGTTGTTTGTTCTATTAAACTTTATAAGCTCAGGGAAAACCAGAAACATTACGAAGAGAGGAAAAGTATTTGTTAAAAAAAAAAACCAACAGTAGGACGTATCAATGACTTGCTCAAATCATTGAAATTGGTAGTCGTCTACTTAACTAGAGCCATAACTTGTGCTGCATCCTGCCTCTTCCAGTACTCATCCGTGCTGCCTATATCAACCAAGTAACATCAAAAAACAAGAAATCATCAAATGCATAGTAAAAAATACGAAAAACCATGTCACATATAGAAGCCTCAGACTGAGCAGTTACAACGCTACCTTTAGCGGAAGCAGTAAACTTTACCCTTTGAACAAAATAAATCAATCCTACAAACTGATCACCAAAAGGAATAAAAAATATGTTCATACGTTCGCTAAAAACGCATCGGAGCAAACATTCACACTACGCAACCGAAAATATGTATAATTCTCCCTTCCAACCGAAAAAAATAACACCATGCAATATAATTCCACAACTGAAAAGCATAAGAGTAATCGGGTTCATCAAAAACTCACCAATCTCCAAGAACATAGTAAGTGTATTCGTGACCGGTCCATGATGTGTACCCTCCAAAGTAATCTACATTCAAACACGCAAAGCACTATAAATTACAACACACGTTTCCACAAACGGAAGATTAACATATAAAATGGAGGGCAAGAGAGTGAGAAACCTCGAACTCAGGAACCAAGTTGTGGGCTTGGGCAAGCTTTTTCAGGTGCCGGAGCCAGGGACCAATGCGGGGGCTCGGCGGCGCAGCCCAACCGGGCTTTCCGCCTTGCGGTCCAGCCTCGCCTTCACGCAGATGAGGGATCCCGATCGGGTGCACGGTCAGTGCCGGCCGGTTGGAGACGGCAGTGTGTTTGCTCAGAAATATCACCTCGTCGACTCGCTCGCCGGTGGCCTCCTCCCACCGCTTGTCCAAGTCGTCTTCTTCCACAATTCCCCTACCGTGCAGCAAAACCCTGACTCCTCCTCCTCCTCCGTTGACAAACCCCTTCATGTCCTGTTAATTAATTCGTTAATCATGATTAGCGATAGATAGTGTTAATTACGGGTTAATTGGTGATCAAGGAAGGTTATTGGCAAACCTGTAAACAGGAAGGGGAGGGGTCCCAGCCGGGCATGGCTAGGAGGGCATTGGCCGGGTTGACGGAGGCCGGGTCGGTAGTCGTCGCCACGATCAGCGTCACCATCTTCTTTGTCGTTTTTGTGGCTGCGTTGCAAAGGGGAAAGAAGCTTTGTTTACTATTTTCCCGCGGCCGGCAATGAAGTGAGATATCGCCTTAAAAGTGGTGCCGTCCGCTGGTTTTAAAAGGTGGTGTCGTCCGCTGGTTTTAAAAACGACATCAAGAAAGCACACTGATTAAGGGAAGAAGTGTATTTAAATAATTGAAAATGTGTTCAGAGAGAATGTTTTTAAGTTCTAAAAGCATTTGAAGTGCATTTTACTAAAAAAAGTTAATTTTGTGTTTCTTGTTGAAAGCATTTCAAGTATTTTTCCATAATGCATATATGTTTTTAAATTCTAAAAACATTAATTTTCTTCACCAAAAAAAAAAAATATTAATTTTGTGTTTCTTATTGAAAACACTTCAAGTGTTTTTTTCAGAATTAGGGGGTGTATTCAATCGGAATTTTAAGGTATTTTAATTCTTTTAATGAATATAAAGGTATTCAATTAGGATTTGAAGTGATTCCCTGAAATTCAATGTGTATATTTCAAAATTGTTTATTAAAATCCTTAAATATCTGATGTATTCAATTAAAATTTTAAATAAATTTATAATATTCCAAATGAATTTAATTAGAATTTGATTTTCAAGAATTTGAAAAAAAGTTGAGGAATTAAAGAAAATTTGAGAAATTCACTGCTGTATTTTAAGCATCTATAAATATTACATCTCCTCATGAAATTTCGAGAAAATTGAACCAAAACTTTACATGAAATCTCTAAAAATCAATTAAACTACTTAAAAATTTTACATGAAATTTCTACAAATCAAATTCCTAATTGAATACACATCTCTTAATATGCATTTTTACTAAAATTTAATTTTAAAAATATTTTATCTCAAACCGTCGTTTAATACATTTCCCATACGGGACAGACGTTGAAGTTGCAGCGCTTATCTCTGGCGACGGCTCTCAAACCCCACCGCCTCCACTCCAGTCAGTCTCTCTCTCTCTCCTCTTTCTCCTGAGTTTTTATTTCCAATTAGGCTCTTCGTTAATTTACATTGAGAGAGTAATTGGCTCGCTCACAGTAACAAACACGACGTCGCAGAGCGTACCGAAAATGGCGACGACGATGAGCACTGAATCCTCCTCCCTGAAAGACGCCTTCTCCAAACACGCCGATTACCTCAACAATCTCGTAAATCCCTGATTTAATGTCCCCCAATTTGCAGCACTGCGAGCGATTTCAAGGGTTTTACAATGTGAGTTTTTACCTGTTTTGTTTGTAGAACGACAAGCGGGAAAGGGTCGTAAAAGCAAGTCGCGATATCACCATTAACAGCAAAAAGGTCATCTTTCAGGTCCACAGGTAAGAAAGCTGCCGCCTTTTGCTTCAAAATTTGTTACTGTTTTCTGGGTGTTGGATTTTGGGTTTTTTTTTTTTTTTTTTTTTTAATTTTGTTTTATCATCATTGAAATGTTGTTGCTGTGGAATTTGAACTTGAACAGAATCAGTAAACACAACAAAGAGGAAGTTCTGCAGAAAGCCGAAAAGGATTTAGCAGCTGTGACGGATCGGTACATTTCCCGACTGGTTAGAGAGCTGCAGGGGACTGATTTTTGGAAGCTGAGACGAGCATACTCACCTGGGGTGAGTGTGGAACTCTCCTGCTTCTGCTTCTGCTTTCAGTCTTTTGAAATTTCGGGTTTCGGTTATACCTGGTTAATTCACTTATCAATTTATGCTTGGACTTGTGCAGGTACAAGAATATGTTGAAGCTGCAACCTTTTGTAAATTTTGCAGGACTGGGACTCTTTTAAGTCTTGATGAGATAAATGCCACCTTCCTGCCACTCAGTGATCCGTCTCTTGAGCCGTTGCAGATCAATGTACTTGACTATCTTCTCGGGGTATTTTCTTCAACTTCGCTGTTACATTCTTTTTGTGAAGAAGGAAACTATAGGCCAGTTGATTAGTTGAATAAGGTTTTGGGATTAAGCGGACTGAATTCATTGTGTTAGTTTAACACAGGGACACACACATGTTGACATGTATACATACATATATTGGGAAGTTATGTTTTTATGCACCTATTAGATTTAACAAGAGCTTTCGTATAAACACATGCTACATCCATTTCTCAACGACATATATCCATTGGCAGAAAAGCGGGTTGAAGGAGATCATGTTACGTATTCGAATGTTGGGTCTGCTAGGGTCTTCGTACCTACTATGAATAGAGAAAACTTTCCTCATTACCCTCACTAGCAGCCCAGGTCTTTCCATTCCTAATGTGGATGTTATGGAATTATCTACTGGCTCTCGTCCACTTACGGTTGACCTCGCCCCCCATTACAGCAGTAGCGCTGGCATGTAATAAGTTTCTAACGAAGTGTTGTTGTACTATAGCTTGCAGACTTGACTGGAGAGCTGATGCGGTTGGCAATTGGTCGAATTTCAGATGGAGAACGTGAATTTGCTGATAAGATATGCAAGTTTGTGCGTGAAATTTACAGGGAACTGACCCTTGTTGTTCCACTTATGGATGATAGCAGTGACATGAAGTTGAAAATGGATACAATGATTCAAAGTGTAATGAAGATAGAAAATGGTATGTTTCGATGACCGAATCTGATAATTATATTTGAGTTCATGCTTTAGCATACTGCTATCTAATAAAGATTTGAATATTAGGAATAACTAATAAAATGATAAAACAGGGAAATTTTCTACTTCCAGTTTGTGAATTGGAACAAATTTGGCGTCCTTGAATTCAAGAATAAGTAAACTTTGAAACTTCAAAAAACATTTCAGAAGTAGTAATCAACCGTAACTAAATTCTGAATTCATATTATGGTCTTAAATTGTGATTCTATCAATTTTGCGTGTATACTAGCATATAGCCCTAACAGCTTCTTAATTCTTCTTTGTAAAAGTTTTATCACTCTTTATTTTTTCTCCCAAAAGAGAGAGTTTTTGATAACTTGAGATCTTTCTGTAGCTTGCTTTGGTGATCATGTGAGAAGATCAGAGTATATGCCACTACCTGGCTCTGACGATCAAACTTCGTTCTTATTGGCACTGCCCGATGTTGAAATATGAAGTAACTCGTGATCATTACGTTCTCATTCTTACCGCTTAAGTACTTATATTACGTGTGTTCTAATTAACTAAGTAGAAAAGTTCTTGATTTCGACAGGGAAAGGTTAGGATTTCAAGGAGCGTATATGGGCACCTGCATTATTGTTCGGATGTGTTGCGGTTCATCATCATTATCTTGTGGTCGCTGCTTGATGAACAATTCCTGCGTATGTTTTCTTAGTAAATCTGTAAGCTTTAAAATTTCTTCTCTTTGTCAATTTATGGGGATTAGATTTTTAGAGCTTGGAGTGAAACCCTTTCACATGAGGTTCACTTGCGATTTATGTGCATGGTTAGTTCGGCGAACCATGATGGAACACTGATGCAGCTGTTGTACGTACTAAGGCCTTAAATATATAACCATATGGCATAAAACTACGAACATAAGACATGGACACATGTAGCTATGTCAAATGAATGGTGTACCTGACGGACTTTGACCTGTTGCGCCATTTTCGCTACCTACCTACAAGAAGCCACGATGAGCCGCAGTTTTGTATTGAGCTCACTAGAAATATATATTGTCGTTGCATTCATGTGAGTTGAACATATCGATACCTCCTCCGACCAAGTGTCGTTAAATCATGTAATCATGTGCATTTACTGTTACATTGCCACTTGAGGAGATGGACTTGTGCTTCTGATGTTGCATGTAATTTTCATCCCTGGCCACTAGGCAAGAATTTACGATTACAATCAATTTCAATTGGACTACTCTTAATATCACAAGTTGTTGGGTGTTGGGTATGAAAGTCACATAAACAGGAACGCCAAAATGACGGTGTTACAAATCTCTCTTTCTTTGTCATATTACTCTTCTTTCTTTTTCTTCTTCTTGGTGTTTTCTAACTACAACATTCCCCCGCAAGAATTAGTGTATTATTTAGATTCCCTATATTTTGATCTTGAGAAGCCAATTGAGATCCATTCCGAATCTGTGTTCGGAGTCCAATGATTCTAAAACACGGATCATTTAATTTCAATCATATAGCCTTTATTAGTTCATTCCACTGACTCATCTGACAAAATTTCAAAAATTTAAACTGCCCGGATCTCTTTTTCTCTCTTGAACAGTTGGATTTCAGAGTCCTTTAGTCCATTCCACTGACTCATCTTACAAAATTTCAAAAATTTAAACCGCCTGGATCTCTTTTTCTCTCTTGAACAGCTGGATTTCAAAGTCCTTTAGTCCATTTCACTGACTCATCTTAAAAAATTTTAGAAATTTAAATCGTCCAGATTTCTTTCTCTCTCTTGAACAGCTGGATTTCGGAGTCCTTGGACTTTAAACATTGAGATCTGGAGAGATCTCAGTCCTTAAGAAGCAGCCCAAATATGTCGGCTACTTAACCAACATCACCAAAACAAGTACGTGGACGGACGAGCTCATTATTGCATTGGTTTATAATTTAATTGAGTAGTGGGCGAGTCTGGAGCTGGACCCTCTGCCATTGTCTCCGTCTCCATTTCAGTGAGAGTGACCAATCTGAACTTGTGTTTTCTTCACCTAACAAATCGCTCTCTTCTCCTCCATCAGAAGTTCGCATACTCTCCACAATCATCATTCAACGTGACTAGTACTAAATTACCAAGACGGTCCTTATGTTTGTATCCGAATTCACACTCACCGATCTTATTGACTATTAGCTTTAATCTAGCAGTCCAAATCCAGGTGCAAAAGGGGATATCATATTAAATCGCATCCATGATTTAAGTGATTGAAAGCATTTTCATTTTGGATTAGGAAATGGATACGATCAAGGCTAGCTAATGTCCACTATCACCAGCTGGGGAAGATTTTCGTTGATTGACATGATCACGAAGCAATGTATCTGGACAGCCGTGTTGGGACGCATCTGGACATATTCGAGCCATATAAATACAAGCTTCGAATAAGAGAAAAGGATCCTCGATCAAACGCACAGCTTGTCGTTCTATTTTCTCTTCAATTCCTATCCTAGCATAATGAAGCCTTAGTTTAGATTATTTTATTTTCATCCAATTTACTTCCCGGATTTGTATTTGAATTCCTTTACATTATGCAATTTATATTACGTATTGCATGTCAATTTCTTATCTTTTATGCAATTTAATATACACACTTCTTTATTTTAAGCATTTCATTTCCTTCTTGTCATTTTTATTCTATTTAATTAAAAGCACCTTTATTTCCTAAGCACTCTTTATTAGTTTAATTTACTTTCTTGCAAGTAGATTAATTTTTAATTCTTTTTACTTTCTCGCTTGACCTTCACCATGACCATAACATATCATTTGGTTGTTCGTTTGAAGCCTTGTCTTCGAGGAAGAGAAAGAACCTAAGCCGAGAAGAGGTTCCTTGCTCGACCATTCAATCGTTTGATTAGAAGTCAAATCCAAAGCGCAAACACAATTCATATTGACGTCTTTTCTATGTCGACCAACGTGTAGCATGCTCACGCATTTGTTTGGGTTTATATTTGACATTGGGCTTGGTTATAATGGAGGCCCAAAGACACAAAAGCAAATGAAGACTTGCCCGAGCCGAGTCGATATGCCCAAAGTAAATTGGGTGCCATTTTAGCCACAGCATAAGCCACATGCCTATGATTGAAGTGATGGGTGACAGAGGACAACTTACCACCAGCCAAAAAGCACTTTTCCTAGGGCATGACAAGTAAATAGATGATGACTTATTGCCCTCCGAAAGTTATCAACTAAAGGCAAAGCTGGGACAATCAGGCCAAAATGCCTATAAAAGCAGAGAAAGACACCAGAGACAAGGACACTCAACCAATCAATCAAAAGACATACAAACTCTGCTCTCAGGCCAGTTTGTACCCAGAAAGCTGAATTTTGTCCAGATCCAATTTGTTTTAGCTATAGTTCCCTTATAGAAAGCCATCTCTTGTCTAGTTTAAAAGCTCTGCTACCTTCCCTTAGTGTTGTAGTATTGATTCCCTATAATAAAAACCTACTTACTTGTTACTTTTTCATCCCTTAGAGTATAACTTGTAAACATAAAGAGAAGCAGTTGCAAGAAGTTAAGCCTTGCCCGACAAGGTTAAATCTTACCTGAGTCTCTTTTGTTTGTACTTATATTTAGTAGATTTGTCATTTAATGTACTTTCCTTCATGTACTTAAGTCATTTTCAATTGTTTTCTACTTAAGAGTTTCATTTGCATTCGAATCTGGTCAAGTTATTAAGCCTGTTTTCATTAAAGTGAACTTTGATTGAGGAAATGGTTGGAAGGGCCCTGGACTCCCTTCATTTTGGACATACAAAACTATGAATTAAAAGTCCTTGTTTACAAGGCAAGAAAAGAACTTAATGCAGACTTAACCCATTTGTGACAATCCTTTGATAAACAAGAAGTCTAAGTAACTTGTGGCGCAAGTAACCAACTTAATTCACTTCCATTCAACAATCTGTTATACAAAGATAACAGTGGCACGCTCAGATCTTTGTTAGTTTTGATTGTGAGCCTTAAGGCCTACACCAAAAGCCCCACAAAAGCACCTTTCAAACTAACTACAAACTCGTCATGCAACACACCAAGCAGCAAGATCTTGCTTGACAGGCAAGAGAAAGCCATCTCCCTAAGGAGTTGTGCAAAGGACCATATCCAAAATCCAGCCTGAACAACATCTAAATAAAGAAGGACAAAAAATCCTCATAGGCCGCCGGTCCGTCCGAAAAGAGAGAAACACCCTATTAATACTTAATACTTAATAATGCATTGCTTGATTTAAAAAACATGCCTTGATGGTCATAGTTACAAACTTACAATCTTATTATTGTTTGTTTTTTATTTTTTTATCTCATCTTATTTTTTTTCTTCTTCCATTAAATCAATCGATCATTGACATTTCTATTTTAGGAGTTGGACTTGTGCTTCTCAATATTAATATACGTCTCAAAATACTTGCCCACCATGCCAGAATTTATAATTAATTACAACTAATTTTAATTGGACAACTTTGTAAAGTTGGGCAGCAAATGTTATAGCATTAGCTGTAATATTACTATTAATTAAATAGTTTATGTTTGCTACCAAATCTTTTGGTTGTCAAATTAACTCCCAACCAATAAGAACAAATCCTCTTCCATTTGATAAACTCAAGTAGTACGTTCCACCAAAAGATTAGATGATGCTTTAAATTGCAATTACGATATTTATAGGCCATCAAAGTATAAAAAAATCCGTACTTTGGTTTCTATATTTACGTACCATATTTATGTTCCTCATGTTGTCCACTTCGGGGAGAACATTTTTAGTGTATCGGGAATATAGCCCTGTAAATCAAGTGTTACAAAATAATTGGTTGAAAGTTTTTTTTTAAGTTATCCAACTAATTGTTTTGTTACATTTGATGTACCGAATCGTATTTTTGATACACTAATAAATCTCTCTTGAGACCGATGCGATTATGGTGATGGTTTTATATACCGATGGAAGAAAACTTTAGGCATTATTAATTGGAGTAAAAATTCATCAAAGAATCCATGCAAACGTGTTATCCATGTTAGAAATTTCTAGTTGTTAAAGATAGTACATATGATTAAGCAGGTCCACTAAACTAATAGTTTGTGATTTAATACGTAATCAAAAGAAATTGGAACGCATGATGAGTTATTTGGTCTTTTTCAAAGGTAACATGTCGATGAGGAGAGTCAGGAGACATATCATGTTATCGTCGACACCATATTTGTTGTTGGTTGCACACTACAGTTGTTAGCAAATTAAATTATGAAACTTAATTAACCATGGTGAGGTGGTTTAGTGGTTGGTTAGAGACGAATATCAGACTCATATTTCACACAGTACACTATGAATTCAATTCTTAACGCTAGTGAATCACAAGATGGTGGTCAGGGAGAGGCTGAAATACCTCTGTTATTCTTCTTGGCTCCTAAAAAGATAGATTGCTGTGACAAAGCGACCTATTGGTCCCCATAACAATAATCGTTCAAATAACAAATCTTACTATACAACTTATGAGGATCTTACACACATAAAATATGGCTTATTTACAAAGCAAACATTTAAGAGCAATGAATGCTAGTTTAAACATAATTAGTCAGCGAGTTAGGTGGTACCAAATAGTCATATCCACTCACAGATGTAATGCAAGGGAAGGGGACTACGTTTGTTTCTTAGCTGGCTATGGCATATCGGCTATTGTTTTCTTTTGCCACGATATGCATGCATGCGGCATGACGTGCTCTCAAATCCTCCTACCGTCTTTCACTACGGGCTATTACTTAATTAAAGTCACTCATCGTTTAGCCAAGTGTGGATTTATTGTTGAGTTCGGAGAGTTAAGATTTGAAGAGTTTCTTGATTTTATAATCGATGTTGTTCAATTTTTCTTATTTGGTAGTTACCTGTCACATATTCATTTAATATCCTGTTCGGCACCTTTTTTGTGTAGTGAAAGGAGTATTCTTAAAGTCAATTGCTCACAATTTTTCATGCATCAATTATTAAAATTAGGTCGCTCTTAACACTTATATATTACTAAAGTCAGTCGTCCACAATTTTTAATTACAAATCCAAACACATATGAAGATCACATTATATATATTATTTCTTTAAATTCGATTATGGACGGGAGAAAACATAACCTCTTCGCATAGTATTTTCCGAAATGACAAGCAATGGTACAATAGTACTACAGTTCGGTGGTAGAGGAATCCGGATGCAGCCACATCTAGCAACAGAGAGACAGCAGGAGGAGGGAGGTTCTATCAATCAGCATTGGGCTCTGGCCTCTGGGAACGTGGTTCCCTGTCGTTCTGTTGCCCCTCTGGCTGTAGGGTACCCTCTCCTCTATTGAAATTACAGGGTGGAAGTGGACCATATACACGTTCATGTTGGGACCAAAGAGGGCATGCCCAACTCTTCGTAGATTATGTGTAAGAGGTGTTCTACGTTCGAAACGTGTACAGTCTAGACAGGTAGCCCTCGGCTTTTAGGACATCCGGTTTTCCACTTTGGAACTAGCAATAGTATTGTCAATCACAACTCAACAAACGCCGAATGATCTTATAGACATGAGAGGCAACTGCCTATTCCATCTGATTCTCAAGTACAAAATTTGATTCCCTAGGCGGTAAAATATATATAGGAAAAGATTTGTAACATTACTTTTTTTACACAATTTTTTTACACACGGTTTTATGGAAGTCATTACATAATGTATTTGAAAGATCTAAATCGGCTATCTTTTAGACATTATTCATAGATCATTTTTGCAAAAAGTCACACAATTTGAAAAACATTTAAACATTCATTTGTAGTGTAGAAAATGAACGAATAAGATTATATAAAGAAACCCTAAACCTGTAATCTAATGGTCATATAGTTTCATATTTGGGCATTTTCGGTAGACTTGATCTTTGAGAGAATATCTAAAAGATAGACGGTTCAAATTCTAGAAATACATTACGAAGTAACCTCCATAAAAACGTGTATAAAAAAGTTGTATCACATATTCATCCTCATGTATGTGTGCGCGTGCGCGCGCATATATTTAGGTGCACTTATACTCCATTTGATCGTTGTTAATAAATTTTGTACGCATATTATTATCAGAGTCATTCATTTCTTTTAATCACAATTTAAAAATGAAAAACATCAGTTTAATTGGAGATTGTTCAATAACTTATTGAACAAATCAAGTTTGGTAACAAATAATATCAGTCCAAGTTGCATTCTCGACTCCTTTGAAACTTCCAAAAATATAAAAATGACAAAATATCCGTGGATGTCTCCCCTAACTTCATTTTCACATGGATAAGTTACCACATAATGTAATATAAAATGACTAAAAAATTAAAATTTGTTTATCTTTATTGAGCTAAGAAATATTTCATCTAAGAAATGTTTCACTTCATTGACTTGACTTTGAAGTACGTGCACTAAAATCTTGTAATAAGCATTGGTGATCAAAGCCCCTTTTCGATTAGTATACTTCTTATATATCAATTGGGATGTGCTATTCACACACCCCAAATTACTTCTCACACATTTCTTGTTAATTTCTGTTTGTTGATCTTCTTTAATTCATCTGATCCGACGACCGAAAATTAGAAGAGTATTTGAGAAGTAAAATGTGATGTGTGAATATCACACCCCTATCAGTTATGGGGAAAATGGTTTCTAAATATTAAGATTGATCTACACTAAAAATGTTATCATGCGTTCCTAAATGCGTTATGTTTTTTCTGAACAATAAGGAGTGTCAAATTATATTTTCAGAAAAGAAATTTGTATCGAGTTCTTTTAACGTGGTATATGATTCCACTTGAGCTCGTACACTCTTTTGCTTGATACAGGAGGGATCAAGTAAATCTCCAGAATGAGGAATGTTAAGAGGACTATTTTAAAAGTATGACTTTTCATGAACTCGCTACCACCTGTTTAATGTCAATTTTCGTTTAAGCATTACAAACAATTGTGTCAAAAACATGAGGTTATAGAAAATCTATGAATTGGAGCGTCCCTTAGCATTTCTCCTCGAGAATTATTCATTTTCAAATTATCAATGACCCTATTTTCAAAACTTTTGTCAACTATATAAACTACATTGTTTAAAAAAAACTTATATAGAATTAGCAAACACACCGTTCCTTAAAAAAGGGGTCACAGCTCCCAACTCCAAACCGGCTCAGTAGCCCACACAGCCACATTTTACCCGAACCCGGTTTACGCGAACCAGAAAGAAGCTAACAAGATAAAACAGATCGGGTTAGCAGATGTTTAGGAATCGGATTCGGACCACTTCCTTTTTTCACGGCTTTTCTGACGTGGACTGGAACTGGCACGTACTAGAGGACACTTAAAGCCATTTACTAATTTCTTAAAAGAAAAAAAAATTTAATTAATTAAAAAGGGTAAAATACTGAGGGATAATGACATGCACGTGTTACGTGCGTGACTGACATGCCAGCTCCATGTGTAAACCTGCAGACTGGTCTGCCTCTTGTCACGTGCTTTGTACGGCCACCCAAAAAGGTCTTTTTATTTAAAGACAAAAATATACATTTTTTCTTTTACAAAAGTGGTCGGTGCTTGTTCATGCAGACATCGATTATCGTCCATCGTACGATCAGAAATTATTTTAAATTTTAAATTAAATATAAATAGTACTTAATAAAAACTGATCGCACGATATACAATTAATGATCATGATCACGGAATCTTAGAAAAAAAATCCAGTGAAGATCCTTATCTGTTTATGCATAATGCATACCATAGCTATAGGTTGTTTGACCGTTGACCAATACTACTAGTGGGAAACCACCTATATCACCTAGGTAAGCCCATACTTTTTAGTGTGTCGAAATTACGATCTAATAAATAACATATAATTAATATGATTGTTTGAAAATTAAAAAAAAATATAACGAGTTATATTATTAAGCTTAGTGTACCAAATTATGTTACTTACACCTAAAAAATATTTTTCGTAATTATGATTTCGATGTATTGAATATTTTCATGGGATTGGAGACGGTTAGAATGCTAGTTAGTAGTTAACTGTGTGTACTGATGAATCATGATGATACGGATTTGGAGATAGTCGTATAAAAATGAATAAAATGCTAGTCTTATTCACTTGGATTTGATTCAAAGGAATTAGATCCTTTTCAGATTCTTTTATTTGAGATTCTGGAAATCAATTAATAACAACTGTTTATCAAATATTGTATAGTCACAATGTTTCTTTTTTTTTTTTTTTTTTTCACATAAAACAAGGTTGTTTTACTTTTGAAAAATATAAAAATCATTTAATTATGACCGCACGATCTTATATGAACGATTGATATTAATTGATCCTCCTATTCCTCGATGAGAAGATTCGGAGAGAATCTAAATCCTGATTCAAAGACAAGCAATTGTTATATAAAATTGTTGTTTGGGTACACCGACCCGAAGTCTAATGATTATCATAAATTTTAGTTGGTGCACGTCTAAAAAGCAAATATCATTAGGAGGAATAAATATTATCGCGTACTTTTTTTTTTTTTTTTTTTGGGCACAAAATTATCGTTTATTATCTTAAAATCTAAGTTGATATGATAAAGATTTGATTCAGAATTTTCCTTTTATGGACAAAAGGATAGTAAGCCGTTTGATAGTCCTTCCGTTCATGTTATATATATGGACCGAGTTATTGTATAGTTTTCATCTCAATCAACTCTTATTTTTCACAATTATACTTGTTCGATCTTGAGTTTATCTGAAATTTCGAACGGTTTTGGCGTATAAATGAATTAGCATGTATTGACTTAGATTCTTGATTTAACAGATATCTCATTAGAAAAAAAAAAAATTGATCAATTATTCTCCGAATAGCTCCAAATTAAGACTTAGTTTAAGAAAGACCTCTACTCAATTATTAAGGACAATTGAAAAAAAGGGTGGCTGATTAGGACCTTCCATGATACGTACCCTTTTTGGCCTTGAAACTACATATGCCATACATTTCCTAGAAGAAAACAAAGGGTGGCTGATTAGGACACCATTTGCATTTTGAGTAGGGTTTCGAATTTCGATTCATGGACGTGGTTTTTTTACCCGTTCAAATGGGGAACAACACATAGTGCCCGTAGTGGGGTCAGTGTATGGCAGAAAGACAAAGTCCGAGACTTAACGGTTGGTCTCAATTAGGTTTTCTGTGTGTCCCTAAGCTCTACAGCTACGCAGAAATTACCTCACATGATGATGTTAAGATGACGGTGTGTGCTGTTAAATGTTTTAATTTATTTACATTATCGTCATATGATTAATTTAAAACATCATCACTTTAACATTTATGTTACAAGTAAGTTATTTCTCTGTATCATCTCCGCAGAAAAATTTGGTGGACATTTTAAGAGACAAATGGCTAATGCCCTTCTTGGTAAGTTTTCTGTTGTGATGTGCCCTAGGCCAGTTGGCCTCTTGCGTAGAAATCAGGCCAATTGCCAATAAGTCAAGTGGCCGTGGTAATAGATGTAGCACCACTTCCACCACCTCAACCTCTCAGTCTCAGGCCACCCAATCTTTCCATTACCCTGCAATGGAAGACACCAAACTCACACCAAATTTCCATTGTCAACATCGGAATAATTATATCGAACCAAATTTCCAACGTCATCGTTGAAATAATTATATCGGATTAAGTTAACGTCACATTCCTGAAAAATGGGAACCTGTAATTATAAATTTCATCCAACACATACAAATAAATCGAGGCATTTTTTTACTGCTAGAGGGTAATTTTGGTCGGAGGAATTCGTGGGACGGGATAATGGAGGATGATGAGATGAGATGGGATGGGACTGGACTATTATAGTGAGGGTTACCCTGTATGCCCTAACCCTAAAGAAGGAGCAGAGCTAGGGCGGCGTGCGAGGGTGGGCAGGAGGCCGGCATGAACCACAAGACACGCTTAAAGGGCTGGGGTGGAGCAAATTGAAGGGAACCGGTCCATTTTTTGGCCTGGGTGCCGGTGCCGGCCAAAAGAACAGCGGTGGAACTGTTCTTATGTGTGCGCGCACCAAATATTTTTGAGAGTTTTAACGAAATATTCTCAATGTTATTCATTTTTAACGAAAAATTACATTTTTATCTTTTCCTAGTATTATTCACTATACCTTTATTTGTCATTTTTCATTAAAACTAAAGTTTTTTTTTTTCGTTAGTTTTCCTAATATTTTTTTTACTCAAATATATTAATCAGCAATATTATTATTTAAGCAAAAGAGAGATTTGTCCCAAAGTGTGTAGTGTAACATTAGGTATCATTATATAATTAGAGAAACATTTAAAAAAAAATTCTTTCAATTGTATAATGACATATGTTATTTCGTACCGTGTTTTGGTACATTGAAAAACCTCTCCAAACAAAGAGCCAAAGGAGAATGGTATTTACACTTGACCACTGTTCTATTCTAGTATATGATATACTTAATTGATAACTGACATTTTTTTTTGTTTGTTATAATATGGTTTGCTTGCAATTTGCCTAATCATGTGGGATTGGGGTGTGGACGTGGGACGCTCATATCCACTGAAAACATTGACCTATGATTTAGAGAAATATGAATATATGGAATTTCGACGGCTTAATTAGACTGAGTTCTTCTATTACATATATAATCTCTATTAATTAATGAAATTCTCTTTGTCAACCAAAAGATGATGAAAAGACTACTTAGTCTTCTATCGCACTAAAAAAAAAAATTTGATGACCAATAATGTAATTTCACAAGTCCAAATTTTATTGTTTTTTATTAAGCATCACCTACCGGTGATGTTAAAATACTTCCAATATTAAAATAAAAACAAAAAAACAAAAACATCTCACTCCTCCCACGTTCTCTTTCTCTCTCTCTCTCTCTCTCTCTCTCTCTCTCTCCCCTTCTCATTTTCTAAAAAAATGTGTTCATACACACAAAGTGTGTAAGCAAATGCTAATGTATAATTAACTTAACTGATTTGATTAACGAATACATGCATGGGACACCGCTCATTAATCGTGGATTGTAATGAATCGTGACACAGTTAATTGATTCTGAATCTCTAATTATGTTTGTATACGATTAGTATAAGAATTACTCAACACTTATAAACTTAATTGACCATTTATGTATTGAGGTGGGCATTATATAATGAAGATCATGGCAACGTTATGGAGTTAGTTTAGTGGCTTGTGCAGTGAAACCAACCCAAACAACATCAGAAATTGCGATTTGACAGTGATACTGTTTCAGTTGAATATTATTGCATATACAAAATGCCAACTATTTGTAGACATGCAACATGTAACAAAGATAAATAAATGACAAACCAGTTAATTGTTCATTGTTCAATGTTTAAAAAAATGGAACAAGATAACGATCATACAACTGTGTACTATATCTAATGAGAAATGTTAAGGAAACTTTTTTGATATACAAGGACGTATGTATGCAACGTGTTTTCATATTAGTTAATGCCACTAAATATTAATTAAGACTCACAAACATTGATGAAAGTGGGGTGAAACTTGGAGATTTTGCCTCATGGCCTACCCCAAGAGCGAGTCTGTTTTTGTTCACCTCCTAGCTCGAGGTAATTGTCATCCTTACCATCTAGAATCACGTTGGCAAGTGAGAGGTTTTAAATTTGATTCTTGCTAAATGCGAATTTAAACCACATTATTGCTAGCACATTGTGAGGCTAAGCCCACCCCCTCCCCATAGTTTAGATAATATTGATTGCTAAAAAAAAGAATCATGTTACGTGTATAAGAATTGAGACCCTCTCCAAATCTACCTAGGAATCCAGGTTGTTGAAGAGAGAGAGAGATCTAGGCCGTTCAAAAGCTTGGTTTGTGTGAGGTGTATTGGTGAAATGAGCTAATGGGGCCGTATGATTTAAATTGAGTGGATGGATTTCCGAATCTATTAGCTTTGGACAAAGAGATTCGGAGAGGATCTCAATTCCATATCTAAACACCAACCATAGTAAGCTTTTCTATTTAATTTAAAACTTATGAGAAACAATAATAATTGAATTAATTAAGCAAAGGAGCTTACCATTTTCACATTCTTTATTAATTATCATTAATTCATAACTGATAGCAATCATTATTTTCCCTTTCTGCTCTTCAAATCATTATTTCCCCTTCCCTTCTTCAATCTTCCCATAATTTGTCGCCCCCCTTTCTTTGAAGAGAGCATTAAAACTTTTGGGTTTGAGATGAGGGTTTAGAATGTTAAGAGGCTTGTCTGTGGCTGTGGCTGTCGTCGACCCGTCGGTTGGGTTGGGGACGGTGAGTTTTAACAACGAATACGGGTGGGTTGGTAATTGTCGTTGCAATCAATTACGAATTGAATCAATTTTTTGAATTGATGGGGTAATGATGAAAATATAAATGTTTAAGTTTTATGTTAATTCACTCAAAGTTAGTGATTGATGCGATCAAATGCTCTTGTAATATTATATGGCCATTAAAAACCATCATCGAAGACATCAAATGGCTGGCTATTTTTTGGACTCACTTTTTTAGAGAGGCAATTTTTTTTTGCAGATGCGATTACTAATACTGGGTTCTATTTCAGTAATTTTCATGCAATGGGTGGATCACTACCTTCCACGGCCAAAAAGACCTATTTATTTGAGGGTAATGTTAGAGAGACTAAATTTGTAGACTTAAATTCAAACTAAATGATATGTTACTAATAAGAAATAAGTATGTTAATCAAAATAATTCAATCATCAACATACATATTGTTTAATTTACCATTTATTTGATTGTCCAGAAACATTTTGTAATTGTAATCACTCTATTTAATATGTTGTTTTTTTCTCAAAAAAAACACGCGACAAAAATTTAAAGAAATGAGTTAACGGTTTTAGAACGAGAAAAAGGGACTCCCCAATAACCAAATAAAAAACAAACAAATATGGGATTCTAACGTGTGCCGCTCTTAAACAACTAAATATCATTTCATAACTCAAAAAACAAAAGATGCAGATTCAGATTCCACATCATTAACCGTTTTCACTAAGTAAAGAATTAAAAAGTCAAATAAATAACCATTAATTCGTGAGCATTAACTAAAAAGAAAGTTATAAAAAGTTGGCACAAGAGATTGACCGAAACGGTGCGTTTGGCAAAATTTACCCGCGTTCTGAGGCGATGGGGACAAACCGTTAGTAAAAGTCGACAGACCAGACAGTGGTCCAACGTTGACTGCGACCCAATTGGTTCAGTTGGTGCGCTCCACAAACCTCGGAGTTGGAGTCCATGATTATTTTTTGACTTTTCTACCGTTTGCTTCTCAAATCAACCCCCCTGCGCATTTTAGCACGGTGACACGTCATCAGCCGCGCAAAGTCGGAGGTCCTTGCTAAAGTGCGCGGGTGTAGTTGGTTCATTGGATTCAAAGAGTCAAAGCCCCCGCGATCAAGCCATCCCCCAACTCCGTATTTTTTGAAAACTTCCTCTTTAAGTCCCCTTTTTAGAGAGAGAGAGAGAGAGAGAGAGAGAGAGAGAGAGAGAGAGAGAGAGTGAATTTCGTAAGCCACAGAGATTAGAGAGAGAGAGAGAGAGTGAATTTCGTAAGCCACAGAGATTAGAGAGAGAGAGAGAGAGAGAGAGAGAGAGAGAGAGAGATTACAGAGAGGTTAGAGAGAGAGAAAGAGGAGGGAAAGCTGTGCGAGTGTGTTGAGTGGTACTTTTTGGAGCTGCAGGTTTTTGGAGTATTGTGTCGGGGGTGTCTGGTTCCGGGGAGTGTTTTAATGGGTTGGTTTTTAAATTTCTGAATTATTATAGTTTATTTGTTTCCTTAGTGAGAGAGGTCAAGAACAGGAAATCCTAAGATTCTAAGATCTTCTTTCTGTATATATACACACACATATAACCTCCACTTCTCCTCCCTCTCTCCTCCCCCCTCTCTCTCTAGCCCTTGTTCTTACTCTGTCTTGAGACAACCTAGAAGACAGGAACAAGCTTTTTGGTGTTGGAGATCAGGAGATCAGGAGATCACCAATCCTCAGCAAATCGACATGCGTAAGTGCTGTTTTTAACGTTTTGGTTCTCGTGTTCCGTTCTTTGATTTCTGTTGTCTGCCTGCTTCCGGGTTGCTTCGTGATTTTTATTTTCCGGTGTTGGGGCGATGGTTTTCCGAGAAAGTTAGGATTTGAAATGATGGCTTTTTCAATTTTTTAAATTTCTCTTTTATTTCCTGGAATTTACAAGTCTCTTTTCCCGATTGGTTACAATGGTTCTGTTCATCTCTCCGATTGGTTTTTTTTTTTCTTTTAAATTCTGTCTAACCTTTTTGTCTAATTTTATTTTTGATTTTTTTTGGGTGGCTTTCTGCAGAAGTTAACATGAGCTTTTCACATGACATGGATGATGAGTACGAGAAACTCATCCGGAGAATGAACCCACCAAGGTATATGCCAAATATACCTTAAATTCCTCAAAAGTTACTGCAATTATTTACCCTATCCCGTCTCTTCATCCGATGTTGTTTTGTCTCAGGGTTGTAATCGATAACGAAGCCTGCAAGAATGCAACGGTGATAAGGGTATGTCCTTCTTGCTATGTGTCTTTTTTGTGTTCTTATTGGTACGGAAGTTTTGGTGCTTAAACTGTTACTGTGGTTGCAGGTGGATAGTGCAAACAAACATGGAATACTTCTGGAAGTTGTACAAGTACTTACTGATCTCGACCTTATCGTCACGAAAGCTTACATATCTTCGGATGGTGGCTGGTTCATGGATGGTAAGAGTCCTTTGATTACGGGCTTTGTTATTGCTGTGAAAATCGTGTCCGTTTTTGCTCGATGTAGAAACTGATTCTGTGATTTGGCTTTGAAATCAGTTTTTAATGTCACTGATCAAGATGGAAACAAGGTTGCAGATGAGGAGGTTTTGGAGTATATTCATAAGGTAATTTGTGTTGATATTTGTTTCCGCTGTTTCTATGTGAAAAGATACTAATTACTCGCTTGATTTTCAGTCTCTTGGTCCGGAGGCACGCTTTGCATCTTCGATGAGATCTGTTGGTGTGAAACAATCAATGGACAGTACTGTAATTGAGCTCACTGGAAGCGACAGACCGGGATTACTCTCCGAAGTGAGCGCTGTCCTAACCAATCTCAAGTGCAATGTAGTGAGCGCGGAAGTCTGGACGCACAACACAAGGGCTGCATCTGTGATGCGCGTCACCGATGAGGAGACGGGATTGGCAATTACCGACTCTCAGAGGTTGGCTAGGATTAAGGAATTATTATGCAATGTGCTAAAGGGCAGCAACAAAACCAGAGGAGCAAGGACTGTTGTCTCTCACGCTGTTACGCACACTGATAGGAGGCTTCACCAAATGATGTTTGCAGATAGGGATTACGAACGAGTTGATGATGATGTCTTGGATGACAAGCAAAGACCGGATGTGAGTGTTGTTAATTTGCATGACAAAGACTACTCGGTGGTCACTATTCGGAGCAAAGACAGGCCAAAGCTTCTCTTCGACACGGTTTGCACTTTGACAGACATGCAATATGTGGTTTTTCATGCTAGTATTGATGCTGAGGGTCCGGAAGCTTATCAGGTTTGCGACTTTTGCTTTTTCAACTTGAATATGATCGTGTTTTTGGGACGTGCGGTGTGACTATCCTTAAGTAACTTGCCTAATTACTTTTTTTTGATTCGCGTGTAGGAATACTATATCAAACATGTAGATGGATCCCCTGTGAAATCAGATGCAGAGAGACAAAGAGTGATACAATGCCTCGAAGCGGCTATTGAGAGAAGAGTATCTGAGGTTAGTTGGACTATGTTATTGCAAAAACTTTTGCTTGTCTCAGTCTCTTTGGCTGCAAAGTACACATTTGAGATTATTAATATCTCCAATTCATGAGGAGTGAGAAATTTTGATTTTCCTATGTTGTAACCTAGTCATTGTAACCGTATAATTTCGAGTCAAATTGTAGTTTTAAATCCATGGACGTCGATCCTTTTGTCTCATTATGTTCCATTGCAGTCCTCTGTTTGATTCTGTTTCGTTTTTTAATTCGCTTTTCTTGAGAGGCTCCGTTGAATTATGGACAACTAATCTTGTTTCTTCCTTGTTCAGGACTTGAAGCTAGAACTCTGCACTACTGACAGAGTAGGGCTGCTATCTGATGTCACTCGGATCTTTCGAGAGAACAGCCTCACCGTAACAAGAGCAGAAGTTGCAACGAAAGCAGGCAAAGCCGTGAATACATTTTATGTTCGCGATGCATCAGGCTATCCGGTTGACTCCAAGACCATAGAGTCCATCCGGCAAGCAATCGGGCAGACTATACTCAAAGTAAAAGGCAACACTGAAGACGCAAAAACTGGTTCTGAGGAATCTCCAACAAGGTTCCTCTTTGGCGGTCTCTTCAAGTCCAGATCTTTCGTCAACTTCAAGCTGATCAGATCGTATCCTTGAGACATCGGTCAGATCTTGTACATAAGAACCCGTCTTAGTCGAAAACTTCACCAAATTAGACCGTTTTAGTGGTTTAATTATTCACTTGAGTTTAGGAAAACAAAAGCAGCCACTATTGAAGGAAAAGCCATAGAAGTGTGAAGTGCTTGTATATATCTCCCCTTTTCAGCTTCTGCGTTTAGCCTTCATTTGTTACTGTGATCCAACCTTGGGTTGGATCATGAAAGCAAGGAAGGATCGTCTGGTTTGTGTAATGTTCAGAGAAAGTCAGTTTTAGGGTTTTAAGCTTTGTACATAATATTTCTCTATTCAAAGTTTATGGTAGCTTTTGTATTTACCATCAACTTCCATTTAATTGAGTTTTTTTTTTTTATTTTTATACTACCACTAATCTAATTACTCTAATTATGAAGAGAGAACTTTGAGTTTTAGTTCAAACAGACGGATACACGTAAAGAAATGTCTTAATTCACGTCAACTAAATTTTCTCTGGTTGTTGGCTAAGTTTTCATTCAAAGTTTGGTTTTGAGGGTGCCAAACATTGACCTATAAATTCCCAATTGGGCAGGGGAGAATTTTGAATCTTATGGTAGCTTTTATATTTAGTAATTTACCATCAACTTCCATTTTATTGGTATTTGTTTTTATACTATCGCCAATCTAAATTACTCGATCTATAAATAGAGAATTTTAAATTTTGATGCAAAGGGACTGATACACTAACGTAAAAAACTGTTACTCACGTCAGCAACATTTTCTCTGGTTGGTGACAAAAGTTTTCATTCAAAGTTTGGTTTGAAGGGTGCCAAACATTGACCTCTGAATTCCCAATTGGACAGGAGTTTTCCAACTTAGTTTATGCATTCAATCATTATCAGACGACGACAGAAACTCATTCAAATTTGCGGGATTTGAATCTTTGGTGGTAAAACTTTCCAGACAATTCCAAGAAATTGGGCTAGAATTCAAGGAAACAGATTGGGACTTTCTTCACGTTTGCATTACGCATTGGTTTGAACTTGGAATTTTCGCAGTCCAATTTTTTTAACTTTCATTTTTCACCAAATGCTGAGCTGAGGAAGAAGGAAGCGTGTGATGAAAGCACAAAGCACCCCCGCCCCCCAAAAAGCCAAAATATATGGAAAAAAGAAAAAAAAGCAGGAGGAAACGCGCCATCTTTTGAAGTTTTGTAGGCTACTTTCTATGCTAATTTTAAAAATATTGTATAATTTTGGTCGTTGTCTTTGGGAAAAGGATCCTCGCACTAGAGATTCTAGGATCTTGCCATTGTGACAGTTCATTGTATATCGTGCGATCAATTTTCGTTAGATACTATTTATATTTAATTTTAAATTTTAAAATTTGAAATAATTTCTGATCGCACGATATACAATAAACAATCACGATCATGAAATTCTTAGATTTCCACAAAAAAAGAATTCGACGAGGATTCATTTCTGTTGTCATTGTGATAGGAGCCAACATTATTGGCTGGCGCGCAGTAATCATGCAGGGTGCAGCCACTTGGCTGATCAAGGAGAAATCCAGGCCTGATAAGTAATCTTGTTGACCAAAAAACATGGATAAGTAAAATGCAAAAGTAGAAGGATACTGGAGTTGAAGTGAGAGAGAGATTTTTCGGGGATTCTCTGTCATTTTATTATTTTTGGCAAAATTCCTGATAATATTACAATGAAGTTTTAACGAAAAATACTGTTTATTTTAACGAAAAATCACATTTTTTACATTAAAAAGTCATTCCTCGTACTATTTATTTTACCCTTTATTTTATCATTATCGTTAAAACTCAAAGTTTTCAAATATTTTTCATTAGTTTTCCTATATTACAAAGCATTATGATAAAAACGTGAAGTAATAAAGAGTTCAGAAAAAGTTCTATTTTGAGAGTCTTCTTAATACTCTCTTGGTATTTTATTAAGAAATGATGTATATAGTTGTGTTTGATTGTGGCCAATTTGTTTTTGTTGACTGCCTTTGGTTGTCATTGTCAATCTAATTCATGGTATGTAAGGTACTGCGTATTTACTTGATTGATTTTGGTTATACAATACATAATGTGAAAATGAGACAATACCATAAATTATAATTTTATTTTGAAACACAATTGACTCGCATTGTAGAAATAGTATATCTGGTTCAAGTATGCTAGTTTTTAATGAAAAAAATATATCCACAAGCCCTTGTAACATTTAGTACAAGAGTCTAGTTTGACCGTGCAACTCGGCCCAAACTACATGAAGGGAGCGGCTTGTATACTGGATTAAGAGAGTTGATATTACGTGCGACTGAACATATTAGCGAGTTACAAAATGATCATCGCTAGACTAATGTCAATAGAGTGAGCTAACGAGAGAAGCCCCTTTTTGAGAGCAATTTCTACCTAGGAGCTCTTAATAAAATCATATTTTGAGCTATGATTTGGATGAATTTGGGATCATGGGAAAGTAAATACACTTGCTTTCCAAAATATGCACACAATATGGAAGTCAGAACAAAGCATGCAAGTATTAAGTGCCATGCTGCATTCTGCAGCACAGCACTGCAATTATTCGAATTTCCTCTCCATGCTATATATGCTCCCCGTATTTAATTGACCAATGTGCTTCTCTGTTTCTTCAAGTCTAACACTCCCCTCCATTTCCTTTTTCTTTATATGTTTTAAACTCTGATATATTTCACATATATATATGCATCCTGCAAGACAAAGAAACACCAATTTTCAAAGAAACAGATGCCCTACTGCTTCTTCTGTCTTGTGCTTGGACCGGTCAACAGGCAACTCCACTAACATGTCGACTTTGTTTGCAAGTTGTTATCTCCCTTTAAAAAATATCAGTATCCACGTTGATTAATTTAAACCGGTACGATTTTTTTATGCACCGAATTTGAATTACTTTTGGATTAGTTTATGTATATTACAGTAAAATAATTATCCTGTAAAAAAATCGGATTTTTTATGACAGAAAAAGTCCATAAACCCTAGGTAAATTTGATCAGCTAGGTTGGCATGACAATCATCGTAAAATTATGACCATAAAAAACTAGATAAAATATGAATTTAACAGTGATTGCTTGAACCACAAATCGATGGTGAAATTCATCTGCAAACCTGGAGATATTATTTTAAATATTTTGTTAAAATAAAAATTAATAAAAATCCAGATCACACTACCCAATATGTTTTAAAATTCATTACAGTATCATGTGCCACTGAAATTTCTGGCACTGAAAACCATGAGCTTTTGAAGGTGTGCAGTTATTCCTCCTCACATGACAGAAAGTGGGCGTTGCATGATCTGGGCAAATTCCAAGTTTTCTTAGAACCAAAACAACCAAGCAAAACCTGCCCTCACATGAATGCCCCAGTCTCAGCTGACCTTTTCATATTTTATTACGTGCAGCATTCAACAATGCAGCAACTTTGGTGCTAATTCTGCACAACTGCACATGATGTCCCATTCTCTAGCAATATTTAGCGGATTTGGATCCCATCCGGACCCTAATTGTGGGAATAAGAATCATCATATCTTAGTCATTCATCGTATATCGTACGGTTAAAAATTATTTGAATTTTATTATTTAAAATTAAACATAAATAGTAACTAAAGAAAACTAATCGCTTAATATACGATGAACGGTTAGAATGTGAGGATCTCTAGGATCCCCATAAAGAGGATTCAAAGAGGATCTTCATCCACATTTAGCAACTAGTTGTGGGCCCTCACTAGAAATTAGATGGGCAAATCCTCGTCTGCCAAATGGCACAAACCCTAGTTTTTTTTTTTTTTATGTTTAAGGGTTCAAAAAGAGATGGAAGAGTGGCTCACTATTAATCAACATCGTGGATACACTCTATTTCTACATGAGTTAGTGATGAATTTCGTTCAAGTGCAAACACTGATATGAATACAACTAATAGATGGAGACCCATTTGTGCTCAATCAACGTGCTCGAGTAGCACGTTAAAGATTTCAGAGAAATAGAACAACAATCCACTACTAATCAACGCTTTCATCGTCCCTAACATGTATTAAACACTTAATAGCACACATGTAGAGTTTAGTCACAAAATTCTTCTTTATATTTAGCAGTGACTATTCGTTATGTAAAAATAGTACTCCCTTACTTTTTTAGAGACAAGTTTCGATGCGGGATTCTTACATTCTTTAATATCTTTTCTATTTTCTAAAGTTCAATGCCCTTGTCCATAATTATTGAGTCTACCGACACTTAGTCTCCATTATATTATAACAGATTAGCTCATTATTCATGAATGACAATTGTTGAACATAAAAAAAGTCCACCATAGCTGGTTAACGATAACCTTATAAGATGTGGCATGATTCATACCTAAATTAAATAATGCTTACGATCTCTTTCGAAGTTTTATATAGGGAGATCCAAATGACTTAGAAATAGAGGCCAGTAAAACACAATGGGGGATACTGCTGGTCCAGAGTTTCCTGGCTTCCAAACTTGTGCTCACAAAGATGACAACAATGTGTTCAGAAGGCATTTGAGCCGGCTGCAACGACGAGCTCCATGTCCTCTACAGCTGAACCCTAATAAAAATGCCTCTTCTGGTTGCAGTGGTATGCAAAACTCCGCGGCGAGCAGTTCAAATTCTTCTTCTTCTTCTTCGTTGAGTTCGTTCTATCAGAGCAAAGATCCCATTCCCCTACTTTCTCCTCTGGTGTTGTTGCCTTGATTGGTTCCAGAAAAAGTTGCTCAATTTTAGAAGGTTTATGTACTTTGGCAAAATGTTATCTCCTATATGATATATATATATATATATATATGGCTTTGTAAATGGGAAATGTTATTGGCACTCCAAAAATCTCATTCTACACTTGTCACAAGTGCATTTTTCTTTCCTAATATAGAAAGTTTGAAGTGTAGAATGAGATTTTTGGAGTGCTAATAACAATTCCCTTGTAAATTTCGGTACATTTTATATCTACGGTAATGTGGGAACGATTTCACCATCCACATATGAGAATGCAATGTGTTGGGAAAAGCGAAGCATAACAAATCAGACTTCTAGGAATTTTGTTGTTAACTTGTTGATGCGTGCTATATTAACTAAATTATGATCTGAAGAAAAAGATTTGTAGTTTATTAATTAAGAGTAGTTTTTTGTTCGCGATTAGAGTGTTGGTTTCAAGCCACACCTTCTCTAAATATCGATTTTACAAAGAGAAAATTTAAGTCGTGATTAAGAAATCAAAATATAGTTCATGTGGAAATTCGAGAAGCCCTATTGTTCTATGAATTTGCAATTTGAAAACACAAAAATATAATATATATATATATATATATGCAAATAGGCCCAACTCTAGAGTGTTGTAACTTATAAGCCCAATGTTGTTGCAATAGGGGCTTTGAGAACTCAAATATATTGGTCTCTGTCCACATCATTACAATATTCATAAGGCACACACTGTATCATATTTTAACTGTCAAATATGTATCAGTATTGAGTGAATACTTAACCTTTTTTTTTTTTTTTTTTTTTTTTTTGAAAATCAACGGCAGAGTTTTATTCAAAGAGCAAAAAGGCCGAAGAGAGAAACACGTAAAGGGATCAGTTACACAAAAGAGAGACCCTCCTCAAGCAAAAGATCAATTTAGAGATCAAAAACCAATAACGAAAATCATTACAAATACGTGATGTGCGCACAAAATGGTACTTCATTCGCTACCATAATAGTACCCTCCCACAACTCTAACTCTTGGATCTTCACACTTGCAGCTTCTAATATGATCTAAATTAGGTTACAACTTCTGATATGGTCTAAATTGTGTTACCAATCTAAGGGTTGGGTCTTTTTGCATTGTTATTGATCAAATCTAAAGCCTTTGATCACACAAGGATATACCACAAAACCACGCATCCAAACCGCAGTCAAAAGTTAAAACAACGAGAAGTTTTTCAATATGATCGGTATACGGAGTGGTACATTACGTGTTACTCTACAAATGATAGGATATGTGTGTTAAAAAGTTAATAACTTAAAAAATAAAATTTTTCGCCAATTAAACAAAAACATATGGTATATTCTCTGTATTTCGGTCATAATAATATTTTTTCCAAAACAATAAATCCCCGGATGCTAAAATTTACCGTTAAACTTGTAGAAAATCACAGACCAATCATCTTATTGCCTACGACTCGTCAACTACAAATTGTGATGTGGGTTCGTCCGCGACGCTCAATACCTCACGGCTGACGTAACTTAACAACAGTCGGCACATCTTTCATTATTTCAACGTTTTAATTTAATTTATTATCTACTTTTATTTATTTAATTTTTTTCCATTTCTGTTTCGACTGTTCTACTTTTTGGTGCATTACGTTTGGTGCCAAAACGTTTTTGGGTTTCAATTTTCAAAACCCTCGCGAAATATTGACCTCGCCAATCCTCGTTAATCTTCCTCTGGAAGCTCTCTCTCTCTCTCTCTCTCAACATCGCTGCCTGCTGGCTTCGTCTTCGTCTTCGTCTTCGTCTACGAAGAGTTAGGGTTTTCCCCCTTTTCTTTTCCTTGAAAGGTCAGGTTTGATCTTCTGTATATTTTGTGAAGTTTTCATTTTTCGAGTATGATTCTTTCAATTCATCTGTTTTGGTTGTGTTTACTGGTGGATTGATCGGTTTCTGCTAATGGGTTTTATTCAATTATGGTTATCCGAGTGTTTTTAATTCAAGTTAGGGTTAAATCGGTATCCAATTCTCTTCGGCTGTCTTTAAGTTATTGAAATTTGATTTCTTAAGTTAGGGTTTCTAGTAATTGTTGCTGGAATTTAATTCGGGTGGTGTTGCTTTGATTGGGTGTTCGAGAATCCATTGATGTTCGTCACCTGTAATATATTGGGTTTGGCTGAATATAAACTTTAACAGGTTTTTTGGTGAGGAATTTATGTATTTCGAAATTACGCGTTTAGCATGTGTATGGGTTAAAGACTAATGTTTGTTATTGTGAACCAATTTCATTATAATTACAGACACAAACACGAACACATGCTAGAAGCAATATGTAGGGTATGCCAATAATGATATCTATGTACTCTATATCAATACTGGCATGCAAACTTAAACTACAAGATTATTACCGTTGTACATTAGGATTTTTCCATTCCGTGTTATGCTTTTGCAGTTCAGGTTCATTTACGGACTTGTATGAGTTGATTTGTATATATATATATATTTTGGATTACTTTATTGTCTCTAGAGGCCGAAATATCTGTGGTGAGAACTCAACTTTCTGTTGTGTTTATTGATATATGCATTAATTTGATGCAGAACTAGATGAGAAGGAGAGGGCCATCAAGAGAATTTTCTGAACTTAGAAGTTGTTCTGGGAAGAAAACTGTTGAAAGTTGCAAGGCTAAAAGGGATGCTGATAAATTTGTGTTCATTGATCTTGAGTGTGAAGATGTCATCGACATCGATTATCTTGAGTCTTTGCAGGCAAAGTCACGAGGTTCCAGTACATTGAGAAAAGACAGAGAATTTAAGTCTAGTAGTTTCATATATATAGATGATGATGAAGATAATATTGCAAGTCCTGTAATCACTGTTGAGGATGTTGGGGACCTTGATAGTGATGCCACCTCAAGCAAAAGTTCTTTTCTTGGTTCTAGGAAGAGTTCTGTAACCTCAGATGGTGATGAATGTCGGGGTGTCCAGGAAAAGGTTTCTCCAGTAAAGGGGTCAAGGTGCAAGCAAACCCACTCTGGTGGAGCTCCTAGCAGGAATTGTTATGGTTTCGGTTTTGAATCTGAGAGTTGTTCATCTGATAGTGATTATTCTGATTGCGAGCTAATAGAAGATTCTTATGGGAAGCTTCATCAACATTGGGAAAAAGTTTCCCAAAAGAGAAAACATGTTGTTCATAATGGCCAGTCTGGTTCAGATGGTCAATTTAGTGGATCTGGATCTCATAGTGAAACCCATGCTAATGCTGAAGCAGAGAATAGGGCAGCACCTGGAGATGTCCCTGTTTGTTCAAGTTCAAAAAATGGAAATTATGAAAAGGAAAACCTTCCAGACTTTATGGGTACTCATGATGGCAACACTGAGGGTAGTTCTTTGGATCCCCAAATGGATGGTCCTTTTGTTGAATCCAATCAGAATGCCGCTAAAGAAGATCCTCTTATTTATGAGTGGCAGGGTTTCCAAACTGATGGCATGGCTGGTTTATGGAATGAAGGAGAACAAACTCCTGAAGAGCATCCCTTGTCATCAGAACTAGGCGGTAAACGACCTAAACATCCAGGGACTTGTTTTATGGATAACGGGCAATTTGGGGGTGAAACCAATGATGATCAAAGAAAAGCTACTGTTTTGAATAAGGAAGAATCTGTTGGCAAGAACCAACTTTGTGATGAAATGCCTAGTGACAACGATAGAGTTGAACGAAGGGGCAAGGTTGATGAATTTCATGATGCTCCTTCTAGTTCTGAGGAAAAAGATAATGCAGTTTCTGGTCAACAATTTGATGAAATGCAGATGGATAGTGGGCGTGCTCCTTCCGAAGACAAACTTGGCGCTGTTCATAAAAAAACTTATTCCCAGGATAAAGCTAGTGCTAACTTTGAGGAAGTATCTTTGGGCAACACCTCATGTCAGGGAACTAGTTATCAGGGGGGATTTGATTCAGCAAGAGGGAAAGAATCATGTGATTTGAGGGATCGGTTACCTGCCGAGGATGGCTATGTGAGTCCTGTTCAAAGAGATACAGCCATTGTTGGAAGTGATATAATCACTGATCGAGAAAAGCACAAGGAGACTGCTGAATACAAGCGAGCAATAGAAGAAGAAATGGAATCCAGGAAGCGAGTCTTACAAATTCAGGTTTTCAACATGTGTACATTACCTTTTTTGTTTTACATTTTCAGCAAAGTAAATGTTATATTTATTTATTGTGGTCTACATTAGGCACATTGGGACTATAGGCTACACAACAAGAGTCATTATGATCCCTTCTTCACCACTTGGGCTTTGTGCTATTTATTTTTTATTTATGGAGTTCATAGTATGATTTGTTACAGGATTTTTTGCAAGCTCTGATCAATAATTTAAAATATGTCATATGCACGATATTATACATGCTCATTAATCTCAGTTTGGTGCCCTATCTTTTATTTGTTATACCCTCTGTCAAAAATTCTGTATCTTTTTTTTAATAGTCCATGCATACACTTCTGTAACTTCTAGTCTTTGTTCATTTCAATGGCTTGGTTAGGTAGAAGTTGAACTTGAAAGGTGTTCTGTAGCTTGTAGGTGACCACTTGACCTGACATCAAGTGTACTTTAATTTTTTCAGGCAGAAGAGGCACAAAGATTACGGAAAAGGAGAAAGGCAGAAAGCATGCGTTTATTGGATATGCAGAGAAGGCAAAAGCAACGTGTGGAAGAAGTAAGAGAGACGCAAAAGAAGGTCTGGATTCAAGTATTCAATATTTATCGCATCTTATTTTTTACTCTGAATGTTGCTTCTCATCCTCTCTTGACTCCCTCCCTTCCTCTCCCCTCCCCGTACAACAGTTCTCAACTTATTTACTTTCAAGTTTAAAAGACAATCTGTTTGGTTTTAAGATCAAGTTCAATTGATTGTATATCACTGACTTGTTTTTTTTTTTTTTTTTTTAATTTTTTATTTATATCACTGACTTGTTAAGTGTGTCATATTTAGGATGAAGAAAATTTAAATTTGAAAGACCAACTTCGTGCTGAAGTAAGGAAGGAGCTTAAAAGATTGGAATTGACATGCATAGATATGGCTTCTTTGCTTCGTGGCTTAGGCATACAAGTGGGGGCTGATTTCCGTCCTTTGCCCAATGAGGTAAGTTAAAATAAGTTATTGAAGATGATTTAGATTCCTTTGTAGTTTATGGTTCGATGGGTTCAAATTTGATGAACACTATCTTAATGGAAATTTCAGGTGCATGCAGCGTATAAACGGGCACTGCTGAAATTTCACCCAGACCGGGCATCAAGAAGTGACATACGCCAGCAAGTTGAAGCTGAGGAGAAGTTTAAGCTTATATCACGCATGAAGGAAAAACTTCTACCGACTTCATGTTACTGAATACGTAGTTGTAAATTTTCTTCAAAATTGATCAATTTTCCAATGGCAACAGATTAGGGGTTTTTTTGGCTCCTGCCGCAAGGTTTCTGATTCCTCGTTTTGTATCAGTTGTCATTTTTTTTTCAACCTGATTTTAGCAGGTAACGAAGATCTATATTGTAAATCAGTTGTAGTTTCTTGTAGGTGGCCGGAGAAACGATTGTTTCAAATGTGGAAATACAAGTACCTCTGCTTTTGTAATGCCATTTGGCCCCGAGAGGTTTTTCTGGGCAAGAATTTTTAGTAACTGCTTTCTGTTTCTGAATTCTGAGGACTGCGGGGGCGTGTACTTTTCCAATCATTCTTCTATGTACGATATAGGGCAGGGCAGGGGCAGGGGAAAGAAAGGCAGCCAAGGAGGGAACCCCTACGTAGAAGAACAACGGTTCGCTGACCTTTTAAGGTCTTAACATTTCGCCCGGAAGAATTTTAGCACATTACAACAAGTGCTGGATTTATTTGCAGTTCTTGTCTTCAGAGCTCATTCACACTGGGTGTAGGATCACTTGAACTCCATGTTGCGGGCAAACTGTCAGAAACTGAATGGGAGAGTGCACATAACCCGGGGAAAGAGTGAAACTGTAGCGTTGCAGAATCATCGACAAAGCAATCTTTGCTCCAATGACTGCGAAGTTCATGCTCACACAAGTTCGAGGTCCCATTCCAAAGGGCATGAATGCGACTGCGTTGTTGTTAGTAGCTTTCGCAACCCCTTCTGAGAATCTCTCCGGTTTGAAAAGTTGCACGTCTTTTCCCCAATATTTAGGTTCATGGTGAAGTGCCAGATTTGTGACGTGCAACTCAACATTAGCTGGAACAACGACCTGTCCTAGTCTAACTTCCTTTAGAGATTCCCTAGTAAGGGACACAACAGGAGGATATAACCTTAGAGACTCATTGATGATCATACCCATCTGCATGCATCAATAAATATAAAAATCAAAGTTTGATAACGCATCGATCGAGAAGTACATAAATTTTTAATGTGCTTAGTAAGCCCTTGGGATTGATCTTCTTACCGTTTTTAGTTTGTTGAGGCCATCTGAGTCTGGAGTTTCATCTTTACCAAACAATTCTAGCACCTTCTTTCTAGCATCCTCTTGCCAATCTGTATGAAGAGCCAGAAGAAAGACGGTCCAAGCGAGCAAAGAGTTAGTGGTTTCTTGTCCAGCAAAGTAAAACGTCTTGCACTCGTCGACTAAATCGTCCACTGAAATCCGCTGCTTCTCGTTGGCATCATGATGAGCCTTTAAAAGGATTCCAAGATAATCACTTCCAAAACCGTCTGCTTCTCCAGTCATTGCCGTCTTTTCTCTTTTCCGAACAATCTCTGTTATGATGTCGTGTATTCCCTTCTCGAGCTTCTCTGATTTTATCTCATCACTGGTTTTATAGAACATACTGCAAGTTTGAATCACAGACTAATTAGACATATGAAGTGACAATGACACATAATTGACACACCTAGTTGCATAGAGTTAATTTATTAATGTACAACGTACATCATAAGAATTCTTTAATATTCAGGTGACCTTGTTCTTTACTATTATTTTACATAATGATCAGTTCAAAGAAATCTACAGATAAAAGGAACATGGCATTGGTAAGAAAGTACCTGATGCCAGGGAGCCTGAGTTTGAAAGTATTTCTGAATATTAAGGAGGTTAACTCCCTCAAGATTTCAAAAATGTCCCTTCCTTCTAAGAAGCTGCTGCCAAATGCTGTCCTAGAAATCACTTCTGAGGTGAAAAACCTAAATTCTTCATTCACCTCAATCTCCTTGCCTTCATAAGTTTTCCACCTTTGTACCATTGTCTCAGAACTCTACAGTAATAATACCAACATGCAATTAGATAATTTACGTTAAACGTATGAATTTTCTATTTTTTTTTGGTCGAGAACGTATGATTTTCTTATAAACAATTGAAACAAACACTACTATAGTATCCATTGCAAGAAGTTAATTACTTTTAAGCTTTCTCCATGAAAGGCAAGATGCGCCAACTTTCTTAGTTTCACCCACTTTTCACCTTCTGCCATCGAAATGCTGTCTCCTAATAGCTTCTTGACATAGCCTTGAGTTGGGACCTTTGTTTCCGACAGTTTCTATCTTTGTTGTTTAGTACCTCTTTGCACAACTCGGGTTCCGCAATGATCATTTGTGGTTGAACACCATACCACTGAAGAAAATTCTTCCCTGTTGCAATAAAATGACCAAATTTAATCATATATTTGAACATAGAAATATATACATAAATATATATGTGTGTGTGTGTGTGTGTGTGTGTGTGTGCATGCATAGTTAATGAAGAGTTTGTTACCAAAGAACTTGCTCCATGCATGAATATGAGGTTGTACTGCAGAGAATATGTCATGGGTATAAACTTCTAGGCCTGCCCATCGTTTCCCTTTTCATGCTGAATATTTCTTTGGTGTTTCCATGGATAAATTTGTACGAAGGGCCATGGACTCCCTGGGCAGCCATCCGATTCTGTATGCGATTTGGAGTCCACCATAGTTTCTGAAAGTTTTTTATGAGAGCTAAAAGAATTACTAGGAACAGACACAGAAAGCTTGAAGTAGTAATTACAGGCATTTCGAATCCCAACCAACTCATTCTCCAATTTTTTTTTCTTTTTGGTATGTAAGTTTGAACACACCTCTCGACCACTCTCAATAGTTTGATTTTCAGCCTCCACTCTCACTAACTGAATAACAGAGCTGGAATGGGTGATATAAAACGTACAACATACATTCCTGTATATAGGGTGCTTAACAACACTAGAGCCTTGCACTAAGTTCATGACATGGACGAAGAAAATCAAACAAGGCTGCGCAGGACAAGTTAAACATACCAGCTGACAGCTGACCATTCAATGGTTTTACCATATTTTTAGCCCATCCAAGATGCAGCGTTATATTCTATTTTGTGAATTTATTTCACATTACACGTTCACTACATTGTTTGTCAGTTTCATCCTTAAATGATGATGTAGCGTTTAATGGATTTTTAATTTTCAAGTCACCATCTAACTTGTAGATATCAATAATCTAGCAAGGTAAAACATGACAAATGGATAAATCCAAGCAATAACAACTGACAGAAGGAATTTGTTCTGATTCATCGTTAGCCTACGTTAACAATATCAAAAAAGATTACAAATGAGCTTAACTCATAGAAACTCAAATCCCACATACACCCGATCGAGTCACTCTCACACAGACTGTCACATTTTGGCCCTCACCACATCCTGGGTTCGACTCCATTGTAGAACGATATTGTCCTTTTTGGGCCCCAACCACTCCCTCACGGTTTTGTTTCTGGGAACTCACACGAGAACTTCTTAGTGGGTCACTCGTCCTGGGATTGCTCTCGCGTGAACTCGCTTAACTTCGGAGTTCTTACGGAACCCGAAGCCAGTGAGCTCCCAAAAGGTCTTGTGCTAGGTAGAGATGAGAATATACATATAAGACTTACATGATCCTCACTTCTGGGCAATGTGGGATCTTACAATCCACTCCCCTTAAGGGCCCGATGTCCTCGTCGGCACACTTTCGGCCAAAGATTGGCTCTGATACCAATTTGTCACATCTCAGCCCGGACCCCCACCCCATCCTGAGCTCGACTCCACCGTAACACGATATTGTCTGCTTTGGGCCCCTACCTCGACTCCACCGTAGCACGATATTGTCTGCTTTGGGCCCCTACCACGCCCTCACGGTTTTGTTTCTAGGAATTCACACGAGAACTTCCCAGTGGATCACTTCTCCTGGGATTGCTCTTGCGCGAACTCGCTTAACTTCGGAGTTCTTACGGAACCCGAAGCCAACGAGCTCTCAAAAGACCTCGTGCTAGGTAGAGATGGGAATATACGTATGAAGCTTATAGGATCCTCAACCCTGGACGATGTGGGATCTTACACAGACCATCCAAGAAAGCTAATACAAATGTACCAAGGGTGAGACACCCACATACGATTTTTCTCCTCACATTGCTCTCAGATCTCTCTCTTCCTCAAATGGCGCTCTCGGTGCATTAAGAAAAATAGCTATCCAATTGAAGTGCACTCAATGCACTTCAAAAAGACACGGCTTAAAAGAGCCCAAAGATTTATGTAACATGGCCTAGTAAAAGCCACAAAACGTGAACATTTCAATTAGAGCCCAAATTCAACATCGTGCTTATTGCAGTACTAAATTTATAATTATGCGAAGAAAGGGGACATAAAAAGACTTCCTACAATACATTGGTGTATGGAATGCACTAGGCGTTCAATCAATGTACTTACACCAGTCTGTTGTAGTATTTTCGCAGAAAAAAGTCATGAACTACACTAGTTTCAGGAAAAACAAACGCAAAGTGCTGATTGTCTGGTATAAAAGAGTAGCTGTAGTTTCTGTGCTTCATAGCTCACAGTGCGTGTAGAATAACTTGAATTCCATGTTGTGGACGAATTGAAAGATAATCACAGGGTGAGTGGACGTAACCCGGGGAAAGGGTAAAGCGGTAGCGTTGTAGAATCATCGACAGAACAATCTTTGCTTCATTGGCCGCAAAGTTTAAACCAACACAACTTCGAGGTCCCATTCCAAAGGGTAAAAATGCGGGTATATTATCAATGGTAGATTTAGAAACACCTTCCGAGAATCGATTTGGTTTAAAAAGTTGCGCATCTTGCCCCCAGAATTCAGTCTCATGGTGAAGTGCTAGACATGGGATGATCAATTCAACATTAGCAGGAACAATATACTTTCCCAGTTTAACTTCCCTTTTAACTCTCCTATCAATGTTAAGAACAGGAGGATATAACCTCAGAGCCTCATTGATGATCATACTCATCTGCATGAAAATAAAGATTTTTTTTAATCCATTTTTAACACTTGGACAAGCGGTAGATAGGGTGAGTTGTTGAGTTTCTTACTGTTTTTAGCTTGGCAATGTCATCGTGAGTCGGATTTTGTTTTCCGAATAATTGTAGGACTTCCTTTCTTGCTTTCACTTGCCAATCTGTATGAAGTGCCAGGAGAAAGAGAATCCAAGCAAGCACACCATTAGTGGTTTCTTGTCCGGCAAAGTAAAACGTCTTGCACTCATTAACCAAATCATCCACCCAAATCTTCTGGCTATCATTGGTATCTAGATGAGCCTTTACAAGTAATCCAAGATAATCACTCCCAAAGTTTTCTTCGCCCGCCATTGCCTTCTTTTCTCTTTTCTTAATAATCTCTGTTATGGAATCGCGCATTGCTTTGTCAAACTTCTCTGACTCAATCTCATCTTGTGTTTTAAAAAATTTACTGCAAGACGTTTAGTGTGACTATGCATACATAAGAAGTGACAACAGAATACGCAATATTGAGTGATACTACAAACATAGATAAGATGAAAACCTGATGCCTGGAAACCTGACTGTTAAAGAATTTTTGACTAATAAAGATGATAACTTCGTCAAATTGTCAAAAAAGTTCTTTCCTTCTACGTAACTGCTGCCAAATGCCGTCCTGGAAATCACTTCTGAAGTGAACAACCTAAATTGTTCATAAACTTCAATCTCTTTTCCTTCATGATTTTTCCACTCTTCTAACATCATCTCGGCACTAGCTATCATTGCTGGGATCATACTCTAGTAAAAAGATACCATCTTTCTATTACAAAATTTGTCTTCAATTTATGACACCACCTCAACTATATAATTCTTTGAGATACGACGAACTTACTTTTAAGCTTCCTCCATGAAAGGCATGGTTGGCCAGCTTTTTCAGTTTCCCCCATTTCCCCCCCTCAGTTGTACTTGTCCCCATGCTATCTCCTACTAGCTTCTTGACAAAGCCTTGGAGCTTCCTTTTTGGATAAGCTCCATCTTTGTTATGTAGTATCTCCTTGCACAACTCGGGTTCCATAACGACCAACTGAGCTTGAGAACCATGCCATTGAAGATAAATCTTCCCTGCAATCGATTATAGAGATGACCAAATTTAGTTTGCAACTAAACGATTTAGAAAGTGTGTTAAGAAAAAGATTCAGAAAACATAGTCAATGAAGAGCTTGTGAATACCATATATCTTGGTCCATGTGTGAATATGAGGTTGAACTGCAGAAAATACGTTCACAGATAAGTCTCCGGGCCTGCCCATAGTTTCCATTTTCATGCTCATGATTTCTTTGGTGTTTCCATGGAAAAATCTGTAAGAAGGACCCTTGATTCCCTGAAAAGCCATACGTTTCTGTATCCGAGTTGGAGTCCACCATAGTTTGTGAAAGGCCTTGATGAGAGCTAAGAGAATGAACAGACACAGAATGCTAGAAAAAATGACTACTGGACCCAAACAACTCATTTTTCGGTAAGTTTTTCTCTCCAGTTGTAGCTTTGAACTCATACTTATTTATTCTTGAATCAATTGTGGATAACAAAGTTAAAAAAATCATATCTTATGTTCTTCTTGGATGTTTCTTTTCGGCAACAAAGTTAAAATCATATATCCTTTTTCCTGGCTTCGCTGCCATTGAGATGCCATATTCAGATACCGCCAAATGTTCTCACTGCAGGCCGCCCGGAGATGCCAAATAGGACTTGGTTGTGTTTCTCTTGCTTTGTTTGGCGTAACTTTTGTCTTTGTTATTTTTCACTTGACTTTTTTGATTTAGTTGTGCCGTTAGGTTTCGATTTGGTTCGGCTATTATAAAAATGTTACATATTTCACAAAGAAGTCTCCGTATCTGTCACTACAGTTGGCTACAAAAATTTCCAAACAAAACCATGATTGCGCTGCATCTCTTGGACAACTTTGTAATGAACATAGGCACAATCCTTCATGCCGTGGGAATGATATACAAAAACTGAAAACAATATCAAAAGGGGAGAGAAAATTGTACAAAGATAAATTTATAACCATTCACACGGTAAATAAAACGAATACAGCATGTAGTAAAAATAAATGAATACATGAATGGAATCAACTTAAATAGGTTCTCATACTAATGCAACTTTATTGGAAGCTCTGGTTTTCACTGTTCACAGTGGGCGTAGTATCGCTGGAACTCCATGTTGTGGGCGAACTGTCAGAAACTGAATGGGTGAGTTTACGTAACCCGGGGAAAGGGTGAAATGGTAGCGCTGCAGAATCATTGACAGAGCAATCTTTGCTTCAATAAGTGCGAAGTTCATGCCCACACAAGTTCGAGGTCACATTCCAAAGGGTATGAACCAACTCATTTTCCAATCTCCAACTCATTTTCGTTACCTTTTGCTTCTTTTTTGCTTTACCTCCCAACCTACTGACTCCCTCCCCAAGTGAAGTTTTCCTGCTGCTTACTTATTATTGATCAAGTGGGAGATTTTTGGTAAACGATCGTGACACGTTCAAGATGCAACTCTTGTCCATAGATATCCACATTATCCAGATTGTATTAGCTTCCAAAGGGAAATGATCACCACGCAGATTGGCTAATTTGTTAAATATTCTATGGTTGCTCACGTCTGCAATTAGATTGGAGCAAGACAGAGTAGATCGTACTATTTATTGTACAGAAAATGGCATCCTGTTTCTTGAACCATTCCTACTCTACGGATAAAACAGCTGCGTATAGTGAGTAGAAGATTGCTGAAACCAATGACACTGTTATTCAACTTAACTACTAAGCATTTCATAATGTAGTCTTCGCATATGAGAGAAAATAAAAAACAAGCTGCAGAACTGCAAGAACAGGAACTAATATGGTCTTCACAGTTCACAGTGCGTGTAGCATTATTTGAACTCCGTGTTGTGGACGGACTGTAATGAATACAGAGGGCGAGTGAGTATAGGTCGGGGAAAGAGTGAATGTGTAGCGTTGTAGAATCATTGAAAGGGCAATCTTTGCTTCAGTGGTGGCAAAGTTTGAGCCTGCACAAACTCGAGGTCCCATTCCAAAGGGTAAGAATGCGGCGATGTTATCATTAGTAGCTTTAGCAACTCCTTCTGAGAACCGCTCTGGTTTGAAAAGTTGCACGTCCTGTCCCCACAGCTGAGGATCATAGTGAAGTGGTGAAATTGGGATCATCAAGTGGAGGTTAGCAGGAAGAACAAGCCTTCCCAGCCTAGTTTCCTTGTCAACTTTCCTATCGACAACGGAAAGAACAGGAGGATACAACCTCAGAGACTCGTTCACGATCATAGTCATCTGCACTCATGAAAATGAAGAAATCAGGATTTGAAACTTAAATTAAGCATTTCTGCACTTAGAAAAGCAATTCATTGAATTCTTGACTTTCTTACAGTTTTGAGATTGGAAATGCCATTGGGATCTGGAGTTCGTTTGCCGATAAATTGCTGGACCTCCTTTCTTGCTTTCTCCTGCCATTCCGGATGGAGTGCCAAAAGAAAGACTGTCCAAGCTAGCATTGTGCCAGTACTTTCGTGTCCAGCCAAGTAAAATGTTTTGCACTCGTCAACCAAATCTTCCATTGAAATCCTTTGGTTGTCATTGGTATCGTGATGAGCCTTTAAAAGTTGTCCAAGGAAATCACTCCCAAATTTGTTTGCTTCTCGATTTATTGGGTTCCTTTCTCTTCTTTTAATAATCTCCATTACGGAGTCCCTTATTCCTTTCTCAAGCTTCTGAAATTCAATCTCACTGCTGCTTTTAACAAACTTCCTGCAATATTGATTTACTAAACGTTACCCAATGCCAGGAAATATTTTTTATTTTCACTAGTAATGAGGATTGAGGTCCCGGTAAAAGGAAGTCACCTGATGCCAGGAAACCCGGGTTTGAATGAACTTGAAAATGATAAGGCAGATGACTTCAATAACATGTCAAAAATGTTCTTCCCTTCTACGTAGCTGCTACCAAAAGCTGTCCTTGAAATCACTTCTGAAGTTAACAACCGAAATTCTTCAAACACCTCAACCTCCTCGCCTTCATGAATTTTCCACCTTTCTAGCATTGTCTCAGTACTAGCTATCATCTCCGAATGCATACTCTAGTGAAACAATAGCAATATGCAATAAACAGATCCCTTCAATAAATATAATTAACACAAGTCTTATAAGTTATAAACTTACTTTTAAGCTCTCTCCATTGAAGGCATGGTTGGCCAGCTTTCGCAGTTTCGACCATTTTTCACCATCATTTGTTGTCACGAGACCATCTCCTAACAGCTTCTCTACACTGCCTAGGGCCTTGCTTTTCTGATAAGCTCCATTTTTGTTCATCAGTATCTCTTTGCACAGTTCAGTTTCCGTAACGACCAACCGAGGTTGATGACCATACCAGTAGAGAAAATTCTTCCCTAACATTACAGAAAACGACCAAAATTAATCTCGGAACAAGATTTAAAAAGAAAACTGAAGTCAGTTAAAGAGTTCGTTACCATATATCTTGGTCCATGAGTGCATCTGAGGTAGAACAATGGAAAATACATCATGTGACAAACTTTTGGGCCTGCTCATGGCTTCCTTTCTCATGCTGGCAACTTCTTTGTTGTTTCCGTGGATAAATCTGTAAGACGGGCCTTTGATTCCCTGCGAGGTCATCCGATTCTGAACTCGAATCGGAATCCACCATAGTTTGTAAAACTCCTTGATGAGAACCAAGAGAAGCAAAAACAGACACAGAGAGATTGAAAGAATGACGTTTGGATCTCCAAACCAACTCATGATTAGTCTTATTTCTGAACCTACATTCTGAGCTTTTCGACACACTCCACCATTTAAGTATTTTGCTCAGTCCTCTTAATATAATTATTAAATTGGATACATGTGGCAGTTGTTAAATTTCTGGTAGAGAGGCCATGGGTCCACTCCAATGTTGTCCTTATTTGATCATCTGCTCAATCCGTCAGGTGTGAGATTTTAACACAGAAGACCTCGATATTAGTTAGAGTGAGGTAATTCTATTTAAAGGGCTTGTTCTCAAGCCTTCTGGCAGATGTGGGACAGAGGAATTCTAACACTTCCCTGCACGTGAGGCTCCATTTTATGGGTCACACGTGAAGTTCCACACATCTGCAACCATGTGGAGCCAAGCTGAGACTCACCCGTTCACGTGGGGCCAATGGGAACCCACCCATTCACGTGGCATCTCTTGCCTCTTGGCTTACATGGAGCCAAGTCGGGGCTCACCTGTTCATGCAGGGTCAAAGGGGACCCATCCGTTCACGTGGATGTACGGGCCTGTCCCTTTGCTCTGATACTAGATTAAATTTCAAGTATACGACTGTAATTATTATAACTTTAAAATGATCTTCTGTTTATAACTGTTGGATAAAAATTCAACGGTCCACAATTCTTAGTCATAAGAATCCTATCCTTGGGCTCAGTAGAGGATCCAAATCTATTATATCATAAACCAGCCGTCATTACTGACCACTTTACCTAATCGTCATGGTGACTTAATGAAAATCAGAGTGGCATTCGTGAATCAGTTCAAAGATAAATGCTGTATAGACTTTATTAAAGTAAAATTCTATTCTTTGTAATCTTATAATGCTGTATAGACTTTATTAAAGTAAAATTCTTTATAAATTCTTTGTAATCTTATAATGCTGTATAGACTTTATTAAAGTAAAATTCTTTATAGGTTCTTTGTAATCTAATAATTTTATGTTAATCTTGATTCTAACATTATAAAATATTATACAAAATATATAAGATGATAGATAATACATAGCAAATCTCACTTTTAAGTTACCTTAGCATTTCTCACCGTTCAAAACATAATATTAGAGTTACAAATCCTAACAGATATGAAATCAGAAATCATGGCACCATTTGTCAACTTTGGCTGCTCACCATTAATGTGCAGATCACTTCTTAGTATTGTGTTTAGAGGATTTGGTTTTTGAGCTAATGGAGAGGATCATCCTCATCAATCATTGTGGATCGTTGGATTTTTATCCAATGGTTACAATCATTATAATTTTAAAGGGATCTCCTGTTTGTAGCTGTTGGATAAAAATTCAACCGTTCACGATGATTGATGAGGAGGATCCTCTCCATTAGCTCAGGAGAGGATCCAAACCCAAGTGTTTGGAAGGCAAATTTTATGCACTCCTATTTGGGTGTTATTTTTATTCCTTTCTATTTTATACGGTCACGGTTAAGTTACGTTAACATTTTATATTAATTTTTTTTAGAAATAATAAAATAAAAAATAATAAAAATATAAAATATTAGCATAATTTAATCATGACCATACAAATAGAAATGGATGAAAATAACATCTAAATAGAAGGACAGACAATCTACTCCTCGTGTTTGATGTAATCCCTTGAATTAAGGAATCCTTGTTAGGGTATAGCTTTATCCGGTCTCTTGGGTTTAGTCTAAAGGAAGGATCGTTGTAACCAGTCCTCTTTTGCTTTATATGTGTTATTGTACATTCACACAAGGCAACAAATATACCAGAAACTTAAAACTAAATTTCTACACATATGAAATTGCAGCTGTTTATTTTCTAAAGTTTCCGGCTAAAAGAATCACCTTAACATTTCTCACAGCAGAAATTGCACTCTGTATAAATAAGACGCTACCATGTCCGAAGGCATTAGGTTGGTAATCGGTACCAAATGCAAGATTACTGACGCTTCTGTATAAATAAGAAGCTACCATGTCGCAGAACTTTTTGCTGTCGAAAGGGCGAGGACATAGGTCGGGGAGAGGGTGAAAGCGTAGCACTGTAGAATCATCGGCAAAACAATCTCTACTTCATTTTTTGCAAAGTTCAAGCCCACACAACTCTGCGGTCCCATCTCAAAGGGTAATAATGTGACTATATTAGTGTTAGTAGCTTTAGCAATCCCGTGTGAGAATCGTTCTGGTTTGAAAAAGTGCACATCTTGTCCCCAAAATTCAGGCTCAAGGTGAAGTGCTAAACATGGGATGATGAGATGAGATCAATATTAGCTGCAATGATGAGCTTTCCCAGTTTAACTTCCCTTCCAGCTTTCCTCCTAAGGGAAACCGCGGGAGGATATAACTTTGGAGACTCGTTGATGATCGTACTCATCTGCATCAAAATGAAAAACCGAATAGAAGTAATCCTTTTCGTACTTGAATTAATAACATTTATGCTACTTCAAAAATACCATATATCTTGGTCCATCCGTGAATATGAGGTTCAAGTACAGAGGTATGTCCGTTCGATAAATTTTTCGGCCTGCTCATTACTTCCTTCGCCATGTTGGAGATTTCATTGGCATTTCCATGGTTGAGTACGTAGGAAGGGCGTCTGATCCCCTGCAAAGCCATCAACTTCCGTATGCAAGTCGGAGTCCACCATATCTTGTGAAGGAAACCCATTTTATTCTTTTTATTTTTATTTTTATGTTCTTTTGTTATTGTTAAAAATAAATAGTATAACAGATGGTTCCCTTCGTCTCATAATTTTTTATGCCATCTCTAAGACATGATTTTACATAGAATTACATCTTATACCAGATGATGCGTCTTTTGTTTTTAATTGAAAATTAAGGCATAAATGTCTCGAATATATGGATACACCAACTGCAGGGTTTATGGGCAGTTCACAAGAGGGTGTAGAATGATTTGAACTCCATGTTGTGGGCGAAGTATGAACCGAACGTGCGAGTGGACATATGCAGGGGAAAGAGTGAAGCTGTAGCGTTGTAAAATCATTGACAGAGCAATCTTCACTTCAATGATTGCAAAATCCATACCCACACAAGTCCGAGGTCCCATTCCAAGGGGTATGTATGTGGCTATGTTACTGTTAGTAGCTTTAGCAACTCCTCGTGCGAAGCGTTCGGGTTTGAACAGTTGCGCGTCTTGCCCCCAAAATTCAGGCTCATGGTGGATCGCTAGAATTGGGATGACCAGTTCAACATTAGCCGGAATAATGAAATTTCCCAATCTAACCTCCCTATCAACTTTCCTCTCAATGGAAACAGCAGGAGGATATAGCCTTAGAGACTCGTTGATGATCATACTCATCTGAATGCAATGAAAGGAAAAACTAATTAGACAACACACGAAAATTAAATTGGGATTCCAAACTTAGAAGCACTTATTTGATTTACTTTCTTACTGTTTTTAGTTTGGCAATGCCCTCAGGACTCGGATTTTGTTTACCAAATAATTCAAGAACCTCCTTTCTTGCTTCCTCTTGCCAATCAGTATGGACTGCCAGAAGGAAGACAATCCAAGCAAGCTCAATATTAGTGGTTTCTTGTCCAGCAAAGTAAAACGTCTTGCACTCGTCGATCATATCATCCACGGATATCCTCTCCTTCTCATTGGCATCATGATGAGCCTTCAAAAGTAATCCAAGATAATCACTTCCAAAGCCGTCATTGTTTCCCGTCGTTGCCTTTTCTTCTCTTCTCTTAATAATCTCAAATAGGGACTTGTGCATTCTTTTCTCAATTCTCTCTGCTTCAGCCTCATCACTTGTTTTATACAATTTACTGCATTGTTCAGTGAAACACCAAACATGATAAGTGATTAAGATATAAATAATGGCTACCCACTTGAAAGGAAGATAGGTTACCTCATCATACCGGGAGGCCGGATTGTGAAAATGTTTTTCAATGCTATGAAAAACAACTTCATCAACATCTCAAAAATGTTTTGTCCTTCACCATGGTTGCTTCCAAATGCTGTTTTTGCAATCACTTCTGAAGTAAACAACCTAAGTTCTTCGAACACCTCAATCTCTTTGCCCTCATGATTTTTCCACCTTTCTAACATGATCTCAGTACACGCGACCATGGTTGGAATCATACTCTAGAAAAACAGAGAAATTAGGTTCCCATCCCTCTTTTTTCTACTCTACTGATTAAAACCTTATTCCTTTTCAATTTTTAATCAAGATCCTTAGATTTTAATAAACGTCATTGATTATTTTAATAATAAAATATTTACATGACAAGATAATTAAATTTTATTTCTAAATATATTCATTGAATGTTAGAAACGTTACATTTGGTATATTTATATTTATGGCCAAATTTTATATCATATATTTCTATTTTTAGTTTGTACCTATTTTTAATTTGCAACCTTTTTTTTTTTTTAAATTGTACCAATTTTCTTTTCAGTTTTAATTTGTACCATATATTAATTTCTTTTTGACCCCATATTTTTAAACTTTTATTTGTTCCAGTACTTATATTCATAATGTACCCATTTTTCTTTAAAAATATACCACTTTGTTATATACAAAATTTACTAATTTTTTGTTTTGTAAGTACCTTTTTTTTTAATGTAAAATGTACTCATTTTTTAGTGTAAATTCTATTTATTTTTTTAATCTAAAAATATACCATTGTTTGTTTTTATATAAAATGTACCCGTTGTTTTTTTTTATATATAAAATATACCCTTTAATTTATATAAAATGTGCCAATTTTTTGTATGTGAAATTTACCCACATTTTTATATAAATGTACCAATTTTTTATAGTAAGATGTACCCAAAATTTATTATATAAATGTACTCATATTTAATAGAAAATATTTAAAAAATGATATATATATATATATATATATATAAATATTTTATAATCTAGAATGCACCCATAAGCAATTTTTTTTTTGTTGAAACCCATAAGCAAATTTCAATAATTAAATTGGTAGCGTAAATGAAAGCAAAATAACGGTTTGAGTCTTTATTGGTATTATTGCATCTCTTTTGTTATCATGTCATCTGTGTGGCAGGAGAGAGACTTCAATCTAAAATCTAAAATGCATAAGGTTTGAGTTTATAATAGTTAGGGGTCAGGACCACAACTAACCTATCCCAAAACAAAACATCCCATCATGTTGTCAGAAGATTTTCCTTGCAATTTACTCTTTCTTATTTTTTTCCCTATGATGCATGGACACGGACATGAGGATACGATATGACACGAGAATATGTTAAATTAACAAGAAGAATTATTGGATAACCACATGAAAATACGATTGACACGAAAATACGACACGAGAGGATACCATCTTGTCCATCCGTCGTAGTTTTTTCCTTTTATTAAAACAACAATACCACAACAATATATTATTATTACCAGAAAGTAGCTTAATGAGGAAGAACTTACTTTCAAGCTCTCTCCATGGAAGGCATGGTTTGCGATCTTTCGCAACTTCATCCATTTCGCAACATTTAATGCGGTCGCCATGCCATCTCCTACTATCTTCTTCTCAAAGTTACCGAACTCCTTTTTCGGATAAGCTCTGTCTTTGTTATTGAGTATCTCTTTGCACAACTCGGGTTCCATAATTACCAACTGAGCTTGAGAATTATGCCATTGAAGATAAATCTTCCCTGCAATTCCATGCAAAAATTACCAAAATTTACCTTCAAACTAAACTTTAAAAAATGTCATTTTGGCTTCGGTTCCTAATCAACCTAATTGTTGGAATGAAACTTTATATGTTTATATAGTTTGATCAAGGTCCCTAGCATCATTTAAGAGATTTAACTCATCCATTTATGCATTCAATATCCCACAAATTATGAAAATATTGATATATTTTCAAATATAAAATAAACACATATAATTAGTGTGGCGACCCGTCCCAATTTGTTATGTAATTTTCTCCCTGAGTGTATAAAATGACAAATATGCCCTCGTTGGCCAAGTGACATGGATGTATGTATGCATATTTAAATTATCTTTCTCGCTGTCGTAATTAAATCCTACTCGACGTCATGAGTGCGTTGAAGCGAGTTAGAACCGAAATGGAGTCGTAACGAAAAAGTTACGATTATTTAATTGCATAACGAGTAATTTTTGAACTAATGAGATGGGTTTTTCCCTTGGCCCAACCAGGTAGTTTATTTTTATTTTTCTTTGGGCCAATTACACATATAACTCTTTCTCTCTCTCTCACGGCAACAAAAAATATAATTTTCTTCTTCTGCCCAATCACGTACGCACATACGCATACACTTTTCCCTTTCTTTCTCCTTCTCGACTCTTGTCCCTTCGTACACCCGTGACATCTCACACACAACCATCATCAAACTTACACGGATCGAACTTTGGGAAACCATCACCATTCTTCTGATCTCGACTTCACGATTACCACCATACCCTTAGTTTTCCGTTTTGGTGAGTTTTAGCTCGGAAACCAGAAGCTCTAACGAGGAGCTAGGTTTCTCCGGCATGATCACGGACGATTTACAAGGTTTTGAGGCTCGGGATGGTCTCTATGCAACTTCCCTAGCACTTTAGAGTAGATTTGGAGTGGAGTGGATGTCGGAATAGGTGAGTTCGAAAAGTTGCAGAGTTGGCCGGACTTTCCAAGAAGTTTTCCGATCGCTTTTCGTTGGATTTTGGACTTCCAATAGGTACGAACGTGTTCTACTCTTCGAGACCTTCAAATCCATATAAATTTCATGGATTTTGGTTAAGAAATGAAGTAGATATAAAGCTTTGAAATTTTTTCAGAAACTGGCAAGTGCAGATGGCGGTGGATGGCAGAGACCGACGGGTGACTGGAGAAGAAGAAGGTATATTTCGTTAACTTTAACGGAATACTCTAATGGCGTTAGGTAACGCCGTTACTATGTAACGGAATGTTCCGCCTATTTTGACAGAATATTCCTAAAACCGTTAGGGTTTCCATCAGTGTGCCATGCATGTGCCTGCGCGTGAGGGCACGTTCGGTGTTCAAAATTTTTTCTAAAAATTTATGTGGGTTCGTATCATCGAGTAGATCACGTTCATATATTCAAACCTTATATTTGAGCAAACTATGAGGAGTTATTTTTGGATTTCGTACATGTGCTAATTAAGTAACGTAAAAATAGTTGTATCGCATATATGTGAGACGTACCCCAAGGACGAGCATGGACAAGCAAAGCTAGGGGGCTACAATCCTGCTTCTCATTAGTGAGTGGGCATTTGTTATATATATATATATATATATATATATATATATATATATATATATATATATATATATATAGACATATACGGTTTCCAGAAACGTTTTTATATGGAATTATGTTTTGCTTACCATGTCGTAAATAAGTTACATTTTAAATATTGCATTGTTACACTTGTGAATTGTATTGTGTGATGCTGAGGAGAGACTCATGTAAGCTTTTGGTGAGTATTATGTGATTGAATGGGTTGTATTGCATTGGTATGCATACATTTATTTAGAGCTCATCATGGTTGCACCTGGGTATTAGTGATCCCGCCCGGGGCCAGGGCCAACCTTTACGTGATTGTTCACCTCCCGCACCGCATGCTCACCTTGGATCTAAGTCTGGTGCCAGCCTATCGTACATACCACAATAGGTGGTTTCGACTCGTAGGTGACCCATGATTTATCACACAACCTTCACGTGAACATAACATTTAAGTGTACATATTTATACCTAGCTTGTCGTACAGGTCATACTAGGTGACTCCGACTCGTGTGCTAGCCTAGATTGATGAGTTATAGATCCAATTGTATAGGTCATGCAAGGTGACTCCAACTGGCATACTATTTTATATTAGTTGCACATCTGGTTTACATCTTTTAGTGCTGAAATATTATGACATTGCATATCTCAGTTGTCACATCCTGGCCCGGGGCGGATCGTTTCCCACGCTCGCTCCACCACTGTAGCACGATATTGTCCGCTTTGGGCCCCGACCACGCCCTCACAGTTTTGTTTCTGGGAACTCATACGAGAACTTCCCGATAGGTTACCCATCCTGGGAGTGCTCTAACCCCCTTCTCGCTTAACTTCGGAGTTCCAATGGAACCTGAAACCAGTGAGCTCCCAAAAGGCCTCGTGCTAGGTAGGGATGGGAATATACATATAAGGATCACTCCCCTGGACGATGTGGGATGTCACATCAGTTTTCGCTGGTCTTGTGCATTGGTTTTCATACCTACATAGTAGTATTTTCTGGAAACTATACGGGTTTTAGGGAGAAGGGTTATTATATTCATAAAGATAAATACATTTTCAAACGCCTTGTTTTTGCCCACTCACCCTTCTGTTTTACGCCCCTCCAGGTGCTAGGTAGCTGTTCATCTTTGGTGGCTCACGAGGACTACACGGCGGTTTTGACGTTCCATTAAATATTGTAGGGATCCTCTCCTGGTTTGTATAATTAGTTTTTAGTTAGTTCAATTGCACTTTCATGTTACCTATACTCTGATATGTGTGTATCATATACTTGATCACTTTCGCACACTTATATATTATCTCTAGTTAAATAAGTTTAGCTTTGGTTTTTTTATTTATTCACATTTTCTTATTACTATCACTTCTGCTGAGCACTTGGTTACGTCACCCTCATGTGACGACCAGCATGCCTAGATTCCGGTCGGGGTGTGTCAATTAGCATGGGTACGTTTATAAAAAAATATTGGTACAAATTAAATTAAAAATATGGGTACACATTAAAATTCAAAACTATGGGTACAAATTAGATTGAAAATATGGGTACATATTAAAATTCAAAATTATGGGTATATTTTAAAACTAAAAATACTGGTATAAATTAAAAAAAGGATACAAATTATAAATAGAAATATATGGAAAAAAAATACTAAAAAGATTATATTTGAAAATGATTAATAATTGTTCATTTTTAAATTGACGTATAATGACTTGTAAATAATTTAATATTCAAATAATGACATGACGAAAAGTCAAGGGATCTGGATTAAAAATGAAAAATAAATAAGATTTTAATTAATGTGAATGAAAAATGAAGGATGTGAACCTAATTTATCATTTATAAAAATATATTAAAGAAAAAGGTTTTAGATACACCACTGACCGTATATATTGCTCCATGTGTGAACATGAGGCTGGACCGCACATAATATATCGTGCGACAACTTTTTGGGGCTGCCCAAGTTTTGTTTCTGCATTCTCAAGATTTCTTTGGTGTTTCCATGGACGAGTCTGTAAGGAGGGCCTTTGATTCCCTGCAGAGCCATGAATTTCTGTATCCGAGTCGGAGTCCACCATAGTTTGTGAAAGATTTTGACGAGAGCTAAGAGAACCAGAAGGACCAGACACAGAAGGCTTGAAATAGTAGTCATCATCAAAACTTCTTGAAGGCTAGGGTTCATCTGGCTAGTAAATGGAACTGAAAATTATATAAAACAGATGATTAGATAAATGTGTGTGTGTGTGTGTGTGTGTACACGTGATGAAGGTTTATGAACTATGAGTTACGAGCACTCAAACACGTTCTCTACATGCACAGACTTGTCTTCTTGTGTAGCAGTTGTTGGAGGGTTCATCTGCCAAGTTTCCAACATGCTGAGACTTGTCTTCGTGTTCTTTGAGTTTTGAGAAATGTTAAGGAAATTCTTTTGAAATTGAAATTTTTCATAGATTCTCTTGCCATCTTATTTTTTTACACAATGATTTGGAATATTAGTACAAAGAGATTAATGTTAAACTATAAGGTGACATAAAGCTTATGAAGAGTCTAACTTTTAAAAGAATTTCCTTAGCATTTCTCTTGAGTTTTTTGTCTACCAAGTGATTGCTGTGCTTACCCTAGTGGAGCTTTTCCCATGGTTTGATTGCACTCCCGAATTGTAGCGATATTATAGAGCCATGACAATCTTCATCCCCTCCTCAAATTCTCATGAATTCATTTTCTAAATTCTCATACCATTCATTCCTCAAGAAATCTTGCATGTGGTCTAATATCTTTTTGGATAGAGTGTAAGGTTTACACTCATGCGTCATGAGTTTGAAACTTCCTCGCCTCTAAATTATTATAATAATTTCGAACATTAATAATAATAAAATTTAAAAAAAAATTCTTCAAGAAAATCAATAAGAACTTATAACCAGAAATGCTTATTATTGAAGAAGTACTTGGATTTTTTTGCTAAATTTCCAACATATTTATAAAAGTTCTTCTAGCAAAAATGTTTAATAAAAAAAAAATAAAAAATAAAAAATATTTCCTACAATGTCAGCTCTTTACCGGTCGCGTGTCCAATTCGGCCCGCCTTTGGTAAATGCTACTGGGCCTTTTTGCCAGAATTTGTACATGGAATCTAGTCCAAAGCTGTCAAATATCTGGCAAAGCTTAGCCTCCATGTAAAAAAAGGTATTTTGGCCTTGCAAAATAGCGAGCAATTTCGGGCATGGAGATTGCAATTTAGAGCAGCTAAAGTCTCAAAAAAAATGACAAAGCCATATATTCAAGTTACTCAATGTGTGTGTCCTTATCAAATCTCCACGGCAGCACATGGCCGTCTAAAAAAGTAAATTACGTTTGTCTTCTTTTGTTAAACTTAGACAAATTTGAAAGAATATATATGGAAAAAGACATATGAATTGGGAAAACAAACTATTGATGAACCGAGCCTATAAATTTCACGTTGAAACGGCTAATTCTAGGTCTAAACACGTGTAAAGCGTGTTATTTAATTGCATACTTAATTAGTAGTATATATATGGGATTACTTCTTTTATGTTGAAGTGGTATATTTGTACACAATATCAACATCATCAATTTCGTGCTTCTAAGTGTATGAAGTTAAAGCTTAGATAGTGGCTACCTCACTTTCTAGTACATCTACTTCCCTTTCAGCAAAGGCTGATCTTTCAAATTAATAAACAAGACAAACTAAAGAAGGCAATTGCCAGACATATAGCTTTCTTTATGCTTTTTGAGCCTGGATATTCTTGTTTTCTAGGCCTGTGTAGCCTGGGATATGGGCCTTGTAGTTCATTTCTCTTTTCAGTTGTATCAATTAACGATGACAACATTCCACATGCATTTCTCTTTTTTCACTTTTGTGCATTTACCACTCAGACAAAATAAAATAAAGATTACAATTAATCCCCTGGACTTAACATGCCACATACATTCAATTTTCATCCATAATTTCATTCAGTTTCATCGTGCTATTCACACTCTTTTCCTTTATTTTTTTCACGCGCATCTCTCAATTTTCTTTTGTTCAAATTGAATAAATTGAAAAGAATCAAAAGTGAAGAAAGTTGAGATTCTACTATAAAACCAATTGATAATATGAAGAGTAACCCAACCTTTTATAAGCCTATGCAAGGTTTATCCTCCTATCAGTGTGAGATTCATTTTCAATAACACGTGTGGCAAATTTTCAAGTCTAACATGTGGACAACACAACATAGTGGAGCATGTGTGGCCGTTAGGCTTCACACGTGAGACAACCTGCTCTGATACCATGAAGAAAGTTGCTATAACACCAATTGGCAAAATCATTTAGCAATATAGAGAGTAGCTCAAACTTTTATAAGCTTATGCAATGTTCCTTCTCCCATCAATGTGAGACTCATTCTCAACACGCTCCCTCACATGTGACGAATTTTCAAGCCTAACACGTGGACAACATAACAGGTGACGTGGAGCGCTTGTGGCCGTTTGACTTCAAACGTGTTAGACTTGAAAATTCGCCACACATAAGGGGCGTGCTGAAAATGAATCCCACATTGATGAGATGAAGGACCTTGCATGGACTTATAAAAGGTTAGACTACTCTCCATATTGCCAATTGGTTTTATGGAGGAACCTCAACTTTATTTATGGTATTAGAGTAGGTTGGCTCACATGTGAAACCTAATGACCACACTTGGTCCACGTCACCCCGTTTGTGTTGTCCACATCAACTAAATTAATAGAATGTGTACAATAGGTAAAAACATTTGTGTGAATAATATCACCCTTCATCAATCCCCAAGTTGAATGAAAGTGGAAAAAAACCCGACCATTTCTCCATTATCATCTCATTAGATCATGTTCATCACAAACAATCGGATCTATTAAGTTCATACCCGTTTTATAATATACATATATATTGCTGGAATATTTATCGAAGACACTAAAATCTGTGTACTCGGCAGTCGGTACTCCATTCACCAAGTTCAGGAAAAGTTTATGGGCAGTCCACAAGAGGATGTAGAATTACTTGAACTCCATGTCGCGGACGAAGCGTAAGAAGCTGAAAAGGCGAGTGGATGTAAGCAGGGGAGAGACTGAAGCTGTACCGCTGTAAAATCATCGACAGTGCAACCTTCGCTTCGTTGGCTACAAAGTTTATGCCTGCACAAGTTCGAGGTCCAATTCCGAAGGGCATGAATGCACCCATATTATTGTTGGTAGCTTTAGCAACCCCGTCTGAGAATCGATCTGGTTTAAAAAGTTGCGCGTCAGGTCCCCAGAATTCGGGCTCATGGTGAAGTGCTAGAATCGGAATAACCAACTCTAAATTGACAGGAACCATGAACTTTCCCAACCTAGATTCCTTGTTAACTGTCCTTGAAATAGAAACAACGGGAGGATATAACCTTAGAGACTCGTTGAGGATCATACTCATCTGCATGCATGAAAAAATAAAATTATATTGTGACAATTAAAAAAGAAACTAAAAATTGTGTGACATTAGTTAATTCTTAATTTCTTACTGTTTTTAGTTTCGAAATGCCATCAGCGTTCGGTGTTCGTTCTCCAAAGATTTGTAAGACCTCCTTTCTTGCTTTCTCTTGCCAATCCGCATGGATAGCCAGAAGCAAGACAGTCCAAGCAAGCAAAACAGTAGTGGTTTCTTGTCCAGCAAAGTAAAACGCCTTGCACTCGTTGATTAAATCTTCCACCGATATCCTCTGCTTGTCATCGGCATCATGATGAGCCTTCAAAAGTAGTCCAAGATAATCACTCCCGAACCTGTCTTCTTCTCCGTTCCTTAATATTGCCTTCTCTTCTCGTTTCTTAATAATCTCCATTACCGAGTTGTGCAGTGCTTTCTCAATTTTCTCCGTTTCTATTTCATCACTGGTTTTATAAAACTTACTGTAATATTTGAGTGAAATTAATTAGACGGTCTAGTGGTACTTAAGTGAGAGGTCTTAGGTTCGACTCTCGCCAAAGATGAATTTGAACCAAATTATTGCTAGCCTATTGTGAGGCTAAGCCTAACCCCTCCCCCTTAGTATAAATAATATTGTTTGTTAAAAAAAAATAAAAAAAAAAATTAGACCAAACATATGATGATTAGGGAACAGAGTATATTATTTACCTCATACCGGGAAACCTGACTGTATAAAAGTTCTTGAATGCAAAGAAGCATAGCTTCATTAACAACTCAAAAATGAGCTTTCCTTCTAAGTAGCTGCTGCCAAAAGCTGTTTTGGAAATCACTTCTGAAGTCATCAACTTAAATTCTTCAAACACCTCAATTTCTTTGCCTTCATAGTTTTTCCACCTTTCTAGCATCGACTCGGCACTAGCTACCATTGCTGGAAGCATACCCTAGTAAAAAAAAAAAAAAAAAAATATATATATATATATATATATATACACACACACAATTCAAAAAATTGTATCAGAGTTTCCACAAATTGTAGGGAATAATAGCTTACTTTTAAATTCTCTCCATGGAAGGCATGGTTTGCGAGCTTTCGCAATTTTGTCCACTTTTCATACTCGGGTGTTGTCAGAACGCTATCTCCAACTAGTTTCTTGGGATAGTCTTTGATCTTTAATTTTGGATAAGCTCTATCTTTGTTTTGGAGTATTTCCTTGCACAATTCAGGATCTCTAATCACCAACTGAGGTTGAGAACCATGCCACTGAAGAAAATACTTCCCTGTTGTGTGCAAAAAAATGACCAACATTAAATATTCGGAACTAAATAAATTTAACCAAGAACGATAAGATAATTAATGAATGAAGTTAAGAGTTAAGATTTTGGTTACCATATACGTTCGTCCACCAGTGAAAATGAGGTAGAACATGAGATAATATGTCATGTGACAAACTCTTGGGACTGCTCATTGTTTCCTTTTTCATGCTGGATATTTCTTTCGTGTTTCCATAAACGAGTTTATAAGAAGGGCCTTTGATTCCCTGCGAAGCCATCAGTTTCTGCATGCGAGCCGGCTTCCACCATAGTTTGTGAAGGATGCTGATGAGAACTGAGACAAGGAAGAAGCACAGAAAGCCCTCCAAAGAACTCATAATTTTCTCTTATAGCTCTCTAAACCTAGCTACTGTGGTTTTAAGTTTCCTAGCTACTTAGGTTTCCTTACTGGATATTTCTTTCGTATTTATAGCACGAACCGTCACTCAGAAACTGCTAGGATTTCGTCCGCGGAAGGAGCCGAGTATTTTCTGAATCAAAACACATATCAGTGTCATGGAGCTCTATATTTGGAAATGTATATCTCCTTGCTTTGTCAGCAATGGCTATCCTTGTTGGGAAATGGTACATTCTTGCACGCCTTATATAGCTCCAGCTTTTCGGAAATTAAAGTATATAAATTATTTCCATGTGAAAAGATTTTTGGCTTGCAAATAAGTGAGCAACATTTCTGGTGGTGTATCCATTATTTTCCATACATGGTGACTGCAAGTTAGAGCAGCTAAAACCTCATAAATGACATGACGTACTCAATGTGCTTGTCCTTATCATGCATACGCATACCTTTCAACTTGACTGCCTAGAAAACCAAATTACGTGGGCACTTGAAAAAGTCAATTACGTTCACCGCCTTCTATTTAACTCAAACAAATTTAAAAGAATACATATAGAAAAAAGACGTATGAATCGAGCATGCAAACTATTGATGAATTGAGCCAACATATGTCATGTAGATGCTGCTAAATGTATGTCTAAATACATACAAGACGTGTTATTGAAGTGGTATATTTGTATACAATATCAACATCCTTCTAATTACAAGTATAGGAAGTGAAAGATTAGCAAGAGCCTAGCTAGTGGTTACCTCAGTATGTTGTAAATCTACGTCTGTATTAAATAAGCCTCATCTTTATCTGATGCAACGATACAAAAGGTGAATTGGCATTTAACTCTTCATCCACAAGATTTAAATTTAAAAGACATATCTTATAAGTAAAGAAGAATACCACTAAACGTATTACTAGGTGGCTATAAAGAGCCATCTTTAAATCAAAGATCAAATTACATAAGGTTGATCTTTAATAAGGATGAACTGCCGTTTTAGTCCTTGAATTATCACCTCAATAAAAATTAGGTCCATTAATTATTTTTCAGTAAAATAAGTCCCTAAATTCATAAAAACTACTAATCTCATCTCTGACATTATATTGGAGGCTATTTTATCCAATTTTTCGTCAACTTAAGTCACATGACACATTTAGAGGATAATGATGTTATTTTCTTGCCTATAAGACCTTAACATTGCATATAGGTTGCGAATATAACATTTTATTTACCCTCCAAAGTTATTGCGTACACTAGGTCTTCGAAAAAAATAGGTCCTAAAACTATGAAAAACTATCAATCTACCCTTTAAATGTATCATATGTAAGTCAAGTGATTTAAATTAACGAAAAATTGAATAGAATAGCTTCGAATATAATGTTAGGGATGTAATCGGCAGATTTGAACTAGTTTAAAGACTGATTTTTCTACAAAAAAAAAAAAAAAAAAAGTTTAGGGACCCAATTTTCATTTGGGTAACTAAATCGGTAATTTACCCTTAAAATAAAAATTAAATTACAAATGAAGAGGAATATTCTTTGGGCCTTTGATATCTTTGTTTTCTAAGCCTGCGTACCCTGGACTTTCTTTTGTTTGATTTCATTTTATTTGGGCCTTGCAATTCTTTTCTCTTTCCAAATGTGTTTTATTTGGGCCTACAGATTACTAATAGTTTTTTAGTGCATTCCACATGCATTCAAATTTTATCCACAATTTTATTTAGTTCAATAACGTGACTTTCACGATCAAATTCTCGAGGTCAATTTTATAAATCCACAAGTCGAACGAAATTGGAAATAAAAAAACACGACCATTTTTCCCATCATCATCTTATTTACATCATATTTATCACAATCGAATCGGTCAAATGGCTTCATGAAACATCAACCCAAGGTAAGGCATCTTATTTTTGAAGAAAATAAAATGCCAACTAATTACTAATTAGCAAATGCCAATTGAGTATTTGCATTCAGAATATGGCCTTAAGACTTGGGACTGAAGGCACCACGTTCAAAGTAAAATATTTACCCAAAGTAATTTTTTTTGGTCCAAAATTTATCTTTAATATTAGAAAGTCAAAAGAAGAGTTTGGTGTCTCAAGGCTTCACCAAAAAAAATTGGACTATAAAGCTCCTCAAACAAAAAAAAATCCACAACTAGCTGAAAATAATAAAAACAAAATAACAGAGATAATTTTGTGATAAAAAAAATTAAATTAACAAAATAGTAGAAGCAGTTTTCTTCCCACTATCTTGCAAGAAGAACCCGCGTAATGGAAGGAAAAGAAAGCGTCGTTGTCCCGCACATTTGAAAATCAGATGACAGTTTTACATTCATTCATTCTTACTTTGCTGTTCAGGTCACAGGTAACTGCTTTACTTCTTTTTTTCCTTTAATATTTTATGACAATCTGCAACTGATTTTATACAAATTAATTATCGTTGGATCTTTGTGGATATTTGATTGGTGATTCCTTTTTTTTTTTATTTTATTTTATTTTTTTTTCCAATTGAACGAACTGAAATAGTTTTGTTGTGGGAAAATTGCAGAAGCTCGAAGAATTGAGAAAGGTCGACTATTACACTAATTGAATTGAGAAGGTCGACTATCACATTAATTGCTTACTCTGTCGCACAGTGGGTGTTTGGTTAAATGTATTGGTGAGAAACGTGTAGTTGTGAGTCTGTGTTTACCTTCATTGCTAGATTTCCTGTCCATTAAATTTTCGTCTTTCTGTTTTCATGCAGGAAATTATATTTTGGATGCAAAATTTGAAGTTTTTTTTTTTAATATTGCTACCCAAAACAAGAAGTGATATTAGCAATTTTCTCTCCTCCTCCTACGCATTGGCGCCTTCATTGCCATTTCTCCAGGTACCCAACTTCCCAATTTAAAAAACTAGGGTTTTTTTATTTTTATTTTTATTTTTTATTTTTTTTATTTTCTGTCGTTAATTTGGGAACGGTGACTATCTTACGCAATGGGTGAGATTGTGTGTGTTAAAAGAGATTAGGCATCTACAGAGCCACGGAAAATCCCCAAGTCCAGTTCTAATTTTTCACTCTTTTCATTTTCTTTGTTTCTTGCAGATTCGTGAAAAGCATTGGGACTACAAAGTCGAAGCTCTGAAAAATTCAGTGGATCACAAAAAGGGAGCAGCAGAGTAATTGATCATGGTCTTTTTCTTTTTCTACATGGTTGCACTGCTTGAAAATTTTCTCATTTGTTGCTTGGACTTTTGATCAGCATCTATTTTTTATGCATATTTTGTAATGGGTAGTTGGTGGAGGGACGTCGGTGGAGAGTTCATTTACATGGTTGCACTGCTCGAAAATTTTGTTATTTGTTGCTTGGACTTTCTGATCAGCATCCTTTAGTTTTGCTTAAGTTTGGTTTACTTAACCATTCTCCTTTGCTTATATTACTTGCTTATCACTTCAGGCACTTCTCACACAGGAGTGGTCTTCTGTCCTTTTGATCTGCAGTCGAAAGAATACCATGATTCGCTACTGATGTTGTTCGTTTGTGTTTTCATCAATTCGACTATCTGTTGAGCACTTATGGTATTCCTAGCTTGGCTATTCCTCAGTTCTCTGTCGAATCAGAATCATAGTTTTAATTTCAATTCTATTTCGGTTAGTGCAGGTTTGGGATGATCGTTAGGTAATCTACCTCTGTCTCTTCACTTATTTCTAATGCTATTCTATTGCACAGGCACCTTTGAAGCATGAACACCAAGAGATGTGGTTTGATTATGTTAAATCGTCTTTTTGAAGCCATAAACGAATGTGTTGCAGGAAGATTCTTTGGCACAAGGAATTAGAAAGAATATAAAACGTGGTGAGAAAATTGTTGCAGCAAAAGGAAGAAATCAGGATCCAAATTCGATCAAAGTCGAATGTTTGAGTGAGTTGGTTCAATCAGCATGTACAGGTTTGGGAGTTTGTATTCCTAACAATTTTGAAAATTTATCTTCTATTTTATAGGTTCTCAGAATGTTGGAAGATAAAAGTGGAATCATTTTATTCTCATTGGTAGTTTCTTGACTTGCTTACTAATTTGTATGGTACATTATTTTCATTGGAGTATGCATGATTCCTCTGTCTCTTCACTTATTTCACATACAAAAACTCTTTATATTCTTTTGATAATTTATAATGTTCCCTTACTCTGTGCGAGGAATTGTGTAGTTGTATAGAATCAACTATTCACTTTGATACCGAACGGATGTGGCAGCCAAAAGTTCCAACTGTCTTAGATACTTCAGACAATGTTCGCAGAAAATTACTGTTTTATATTCTATTAAGTTGCATTTTGCATTGTCCAGAATATAAAGCCATGTAGGAATGAAGTTTATAGGCTGCTAAAGAGGCCGCTATCAACTCTGCTGCCGTGAAGTACACAAATTCTTATTGGCAACAACCTTTGGAAAAGTTGGAGAGTAGATAGGCCCCAATCAAAATTAATTTTATCAATCCCTTAATATGGAAATTATGGACATATAAAATCAATGCATGTAAAATGAAGAAAACATGTTTTTATGCATGCATAAATGTGGAAGGGATAAAAACTCTGTATGTCACGTGTAGCACGTTGTGATGTAAAAAAGCCTTCCGCACACACATGCGCATGCAGAAGGGTTAGTTTAACATAATTGAAAAGAGTCAAGTGAATGAACAAACAGTCAATATCGGTACAGTTCGATGCTTCAATTATTTGATGCATGATTTCTTCAAATTCCCAGAGCCAAATAAATGCACTGCATTATCTTTCCATCTATATAGATATAGCCATGCACCCTTCAAATAACTTACAAAACCAACCAGATAAGCTAGCACTACGGATTATCTGACTAAACCCGAAACACGTAAACCCAGAAGTTTGGACTAGAAAATGGAAGCCAGCAAAGAATCGAATACTAATGTCCCGGTGGAAGACAATCAAAATGCTGGGGTTGAGGTTTATTCCTCCAATGTGGCACCTGATGGTGCTGGAGGAGCTAAAGCAGGAGGGAGTACTGGTACCGAAGACAAAACAACGAAAGCACCCGAAAGAGATGCTACAATCTCCAAGGACAGCTTTGAGAGCAACCCTACTGCCAATGTCAAATATTTGCGTAAATAAACGACTCCTGCTATTCACCACTCGCTACTGCATGAGATGTTAAAATTTACATAGAATAAAGAGTAGTAGTACTAGTCATCGCGGTTGTGTCCCTATCTATGTTAAGTTATTAAAATTACCATTGTGGTTAAGCTTTCTGTTTCGTTATTTACACTTGTTATACTTCGATGATGAGTTAAACTGAAAATTATGGGGTTTAGTTCTCCTTGTTTTATGTTGATATCCATCCATTCTTCATAAGCAATTCTTGCTTATCTTACGACGTTAGCATTGTTGGGACAGATGTTTACAATTGTAAGATTAAAGCTTTGGATTATTTAAAAATACTGCAAACAAAGGAGAACAATTGTCTTGAAAAGCTTAAATGACAACGGATTAACATAGTTGTGTTGAGTCTGTTGACGTTAAATGATAGTGGATGGAAGATTGCTCAGACTAAAAATACCAAATAAGATAAGTGCACAAAAAGCTTGCTCCTGCTAGTAACTAGTCTCGGTGCTTGATCGATCCACCTAGTGCAAGAATCATGGAAATTCTGGTCTTCGCAGTTCAAAGTGAGTGCAGCATTACCTGAACTCCATGTTGTGGACGACATGTCAGATAATGCAAGGGCGAGTGGATGTAACCTGGAGACAGGGTGAAGGAGTAACGCTGCAGAATCATCGACAGTGCAATCTTTGCTTCAGTGGTTGCAAAATTCAAGCCCACACACGTTCGAGGTCCCAGTCCAAAGGGTATGAATGCGCCTACGTTATTGTTAGTTGCTTTTGCAACCCCTTCCGAGAATCTGTCTGGTTTAAAGAGTTGTACATCTTTCCCCCAGATTTGAGGATCATGGTGAATTGCTATGATCGAGATAACTAAATCAACATTAGCAGGAACAATGAGCTGTCCAAGTCTAACTTTCCTTTCAACTTTCCTTGTAATTGAAACTGGAGGGGTATATAACCTTAGAGACTCATTGATGATCATACTCATCTGCGTGAAAATTTATATAGACAATAAATCAGGAATTCAAGCTTAATCGAAGACATGATTCTTCCACTTAGACAAACATGTGATTGCGTTCTTGATTTTCTTACCGTTTTCATTTTTGCAATGCCATCGTGATTCGGAGTTTGTTTGCCAAATAACTGTATGACTTCCTTTCTTGCTTCCTCTTGCCAATCCGTATGGAGTGCCAGAAGAAACACAGTCCAAGCGAGCGAAGTATTAACGGTTTCCTGTCCAGCAAAGTAAAAGGTCTTGCACTCGTCGACCAAATCATCCACTGAAATCCTCTGGTCGTCATTGGAATCATGATAAGCCTTTACAAGTAATCCAAGAAAATCATTTCCGAAGCTGTCTTCTCCTCCGGTCATAGCCTTCTCTTCTCTTTTCTTAACAATCTCTACTATGGAGGCATGTACTGCTTTCTCAAGTTTTTCTGCTTCAATCTCATCTCTAGTTTTCAAAAACTTGCTGCATATTGAATGACAGACTACAGATAAGGACAGAAGCAATCATCCGAAAATCAAGTTGTGAGAACAGCTTAGACATGATTATGTGCTAGTTAACATCGCAAGGAACAGAATGTATTGTCCCATATTCAATTTTTAATGCTGTTCCATCAGCAGACTCTAGCAAATTGAAAGTTCCAATTGATCAATCAAAAGATCATTTGATACAAAAAACATCGAAGATTTAAAACCCACTAACGAATCAATCAGAGATTCAATAACTAAAGAGAAGTGACTAAATGGATATCCTTTCAATTAAAAGGAGATTACCTGATGCCGGGAATTCTGATTGTGAGAGCATTTTTGAATATCAGGAAGCCGATATTATTCAACATCTCGAAAATATTCTTTCCTTCAATATAGCTGCTTCCAAACGCCGTTCTTGAAATCACTTCTGAACTGAACAGCTTAAACTCTCCAAACACCTCAATCTCTTTTCCATCATAGTCTTTCCACCTTTCAAGCATCGTCTCAGCACTCGCGACCATTTCCGAAACCATGCTCTAGTAAAACAATGACATCATCAAATTCACCTCAAATCCCTCCTTTTTCCTATTCAAATACTTAACAAAAGCATTTACCACATTACAATTAGCTGCAAAAACTTACTTTTAAGCTCTCTCCATGGAAGGCATGGTTCGCGATCTTTCGCAGTTTCCCCCATTTTTCACCGTCGGTCGCTGAGACAAGCCCATCCCCCAACAGCTTCCTCACAAAGCCCTGAACCTCTCTTTTCGGATACGCTCTATCTTTGTTATTCAGTATCTCCTTGCACAACTCAGGCTCCGTTATCACAAACTGAGCCCGAGTACCGTGCCACTGTAGATAATTCTTCCCTGTAAGCAATTCCGTACCAATATCACCAAAAATAATCTCGAACCAAAATATAAAAAACAAAAAAACAATAGTTTACGAAAATTAAGGTTGTTCCGTTTTTCGTTACCATAAATCATGATCCAAGAGTGCATGTGCGGTTGAACAACGGAAAGTATGTCGTGGGATAAATCCTTCGGCTTGCTCATGGCTTCTTTTCTCATGGTGGCGATTTGTTTGGTGTTTCCATGGATGAATCTGTAAGGAGGGCCTCTGATACCCTGAGACGCCATCAACTTCGAGATTCGAGTGGGAGTCCACCATAGCTTGTGAAGGACCTTTACCAGAACGGAGACGAGAACCACACACAGAAGGCTTGAGAGAGTGACTGCCACCCCTCCCACTGCCAGAGTAACCATTTTTGGTACTGATTGGTTTTCTCTTCTCTGAAGCTGAGTTTTCACTTCGGCTTTGTTGTTTAACGTGTTGTGTGCAGAAAGGTTAGATAATTAAAATGTCCGTTTGACCCTACTGGATTGTTGCTTTCGCTTCTCGCACTACTGCCATTTAATGCGACCTGAAGGGCAAATATCGCCGTCCATGCTGACTCGTTGGAATGTTAGGCTGCCATCTGCCAGCTTTTCAAATTAATAATACAACAGTAAATTCTTATTTTAACCCCACACGTGTTAGTTTATTTCTTATGCCGGTCCGCAGTCCGAAAAAAGAAGGGAGAAGGCGTCAGTTTGTTTACAACAGCACTACATTTATCGAATCTTAGTAATACTGAATTTAACTTTTAAAATTAATAAATAAAAATATTTCAACGGTTGCTTTTGAAAAATAAAAAAAAATAAGGAAAAAAAAAAACAGGGAATAGCCTTTTTTACAAAGAGTAATGCTAAGTAAATTAAATTTGTGTCACTTAGTACTACGGTGTAGTGATATTACTCTTCATTTATAAGTGAAAGTTCTTAGATTCTATTCTCGCCAAAGGCGAGTTTGAACCATATTATTGCTACCCCATTGTGAGGCTAAGCACACCCCCTTCCCTTAGTGCAGATAATATCACTTGTTCAAAAAAAAAAAAAAAAAACTAAATGTAATAAACCCATTTTCTAAAAGACAATTTGGAATGACCACTAACTATTGATTAATTGCACATCAACTCATTTCCTTCCTCCTCCCACAAATATATATATAAAAAAAAAAAAAAAGAAGCCCTTCTCTTTCTGAAAATGCGGCCTTTACAGCCTCTGCAATTCCGGCGACTTCTCCTCCTCTACTTTTCCACTTCCTTTTCATCCCCATCAGAACGAGGACTCCATCGGGAGGAATGAATCCGAGAGAGAGAATGGTGATGAATTGATCGATTCGATCACTGCAATTTCTGTGGGGAGGAGATTTGCAGATGGTAGCCTTGAATGATTGAATTCAAGCTCAACTTCTGCTATTAAGCCCCCACACCAACTTTAAAAAAAAATTGTGAATTTTAATTGTAGGAGGAAGTTGTGGAATCTGTGTGAATTTTTTTTTAAAAAAAAAATCTTACATTATGATAAGTTAGAGTTAATGAATGACAAAAATAATGACAACATAATATGTAACTCCAATAATTCAATTTTGATATTCCAATTAAAATGAATTCGAAAATGAAGTGGTATATATTTATATTAATTTGTTTATTCGAGATCAACATCAACAGTTTCGTGCTTCTATGAAAAAGTAAAAGATATTCAACGTCTTTTCAATAAGGCTCTTCCTCGTTAGACATGAACAATACTTGGAGATAAACCTACTTCTCGTTAGACAAGAAAAAACATGATTTGATTTGAGAGTCAACCTCAATTGTATCTTGTAATCTTGTCGACTAAGACCAGGACACACCAGTTCCGACAGGACCCCGGCTCAGGCAAACAACCAGCAATTGAAATTAGGTGCGTGCTGAGGACGGAACTCGAATGAAAGAACAGACATAAGAAAAAGTTAAACGCGTGGTGCCATGTAGAATTACGACTAATTGTATTAATAATCGAAAAATAGTACAATGTGTAGGGTTATATTATTGACTATTGAGGTACAAATCCTACATTAGTTACAATTGAAAGCCATTTAGTATTACGATTTAATGATATTCATCTTTACTTGTAAATAAGAGGTCTTATGTTTGATTATCATCAAAGGCGAAGTTGAGCCACATTATTATGGCAAACCCTTGTAAGACTTAGCTCACTCCTCCACTCCTTTAGTGTAGATATTATCATTTGTTCAAAAAATAAAAATAAAAATTACAATTGAAAATTACATTCCTATATTACATGATACAATCATGAAGAAGATTCAAGATTAATTAATTATTTTCTAACAATCATGCATTAAATGAAACTGAAATGTTTAATTATCTTCCTCCGCTGCTTCTCCATGTCGTTAGTTCTTCACCACCGACCTTTGCTACTTGATCCATCACTTGTCTCCCATTGGCCGCGCACTTTGGTGTTGGGTGGTTGTTAAAGTGCTTTAGCACTAATTGGTAGGATTATGAGAGCGTTTTTTGCGCGGGTGGCTCGCTCACCCCCATTTCTGTTCATCCAGCTTGTTCGTGGCTTCGTCTTCTTGGCGGTGGCGGCGGGTTGGCGATGGTGGCGCAACTGCTGTGATGGAGGTAGCAATCTTTCAGATCTAAAGTTTTTATTTTTGTGGGCTTGCTCTTTTTGAGCATTTATGTTGTATTTTCTTTTAGGCTATGTTTGTATTTGAACTACCTTTGGACTTTCTATTTCACTAGACTTCATGCATGCGCTCACACGCGTGTAGAAGACATTTTTTGAATCACGACGTGCTACATGCAACTTGCACGTTTTAAATGTATTTATATTCGTAAATTGACAAAAGGAAAGTTAAATATTTGAAGTAAATGAATAATCTTAGATCATGCTTGAAGAAACCCCTCATAAACCAATTAAAGCAGCTGAATTCACATAATAAAATCGGTCTATATAGAATTTACATTAAGAATAAAGAAAATAATATTTAATAAATAATTGATTGAATCACATTATTGCTAGCCCATTATGAGGCTAAGCCCACCCCTCCCTTTAGTGTAGATAATATCGTTTGTTAAAAAAAAAAAACAATCATTTGACAACTAACACATTATTATCCGCTTGCGAAATACCTTTTTTATAACCGGCATTACACGCCTCTTAAGATGTTTTGAATGTGTTTAAATATAGAGAAAATAATATTTAATAAACAACTGATGAAATCACATTATTGCTAGCCCATTGTGAGGCTAAGCCCACCCCCCTCACCCTTAGTGTAGATAATATCGTTTGTTAAAAAAAAAAAAAAAAAAAAACAATCATTTGACAACTAATTTAATCACATAAGCGCGTGCAGAAGGTATTTTTTTTGAATTACGGCGTGCTACGCACGACTTGCACGTTTTAAATGTATTTATATACGTAAATTGACAAAAGAAAAGTCAAATATTTGAAATAAATGAATAATCTTAGATCATGCTAGAAGAAACACCTTATAAACCAATTAAAACAGCTGAATTCACATAATAAAATCGGTCTCTATAGAATTTACATTAAGAATAGCGAAAATAATATTTAATAAACAATTGATTGAATCACATTAGCCCACCCCCACCCCTTTAGTATAGATAATATCATTTGTTAAAAAAAAAAAAAAAACAATCATTTGATAACTAATTTAATCACATTATTATCCGCGTGCGACATACCTTTTTTATAGCCAGCATTACACGACTCTTAAGATGTTTTGAACATGTTTAAAAATAGAAAAAAATAATATTTAATAAACAACTAATTGAATCACATTATTGCTAACCCATATTGAGGCTAAGCCCATTCCCTCCCCCTTAGTGTAGATAATTCGCTTGTTAAAAAAAAAAAAAATCATTTTACAACTAATTTAATCACATTATTATCTGCATGCGAAAGCAGCTAACTAATAAACAACTGAAGTAAATGAATAATCTTAGATCAAGCTAGAAGAAAACCCTCATAAACCAATTAAAGCAGCTAAATTCACATAATAAAATCGATCTTTATAGAATTTACATTAAGAATAGAGAAAATAATATCTAATAGAATCATATTATTGCAAACCCATTGTGAGGTTAAGCCCACCCCTTCCTTTTAGTGTACATAATATCATTTGTTAAAAAGAAAAAATAATAATAATCATTTGACAACTAATTTAATCACATTATTATCAACGTACGAAAGACATTTTTTTATAACCGGCATTACACACCTCTTAATGTTGCATCCTGGCCCGGGGCTGCACCACATCCCGAGCTCGACTCCACCGTAGCACGATATTGTCAGCTTTGGGCCCCAACCACGCCCTCACGGTTTTGTTTCTGGGAACTCACGAGCAACCTCCTAGTGGGTCACCCATCATGGGAGTGCTCTCGCGTGCTACTCGCTTAACTTTGGAGTTTCCATGGAACTCGAAGCCAGTGAGCTCTCAAAATGCCTCATGCTAGGTAGGGATGGAAATATGCATATAAGGCTTACAGGATCCACTCCTCTGGGCAATGTGGGATCTTACATTCCACCCCCCTTAGGGGTCCGATGTCCTCGTCGGCACACCACGGCCAGGGTAAGGCTCGTGAGGGGGCCCGAGCCGAGATGTGACACTTAAGATATTTTGAACGTGTTTAAAAATTGAGAAAATAATATTCAATAAACAACTGATTAAATCACATTATTGCTAGCCTATTATGAGGCTAAGCCCACCCCTCCCCCTTAGTGTAGATAATATCATTCGTTAAAACAAAATGACAATCATTTGACAACTAATTTAATGTAATTTAATCACATTATTATGCGTGTGAAAGACCTTTTTTATAACCGGCATTACACACCTTATAAGATGTTTTGAATGGGTTTAAAAATAGAGAAAATAATATTTAATAAACAACTGATTGAATCACATTATTGCTAGCCCATTGTGAGGCTAAGCCCATCCCCTCCCCTTTAGTGTAGATAATTCGCTTGTTTAAAAAAAAAAATCATTTGACAACTAATTTATATCCACGTGCTAAAGATTTTTTTTATAACTGGCATTACACACCTCTTTAAGATGTTTTAAACGTGTTTAAAATAGAGAAAATAACATTTAATAAACATTTGATCGAATCACATTATTCCTAGTGACACACCCCGATCTAAAATCAAGGCGTGACAGCTAGCACGCTTTGATTTTAGATCACTAGGTAGGGATGAGAATATACATATAAGGATCACTCCCCTGGGCGATGTGGGATCTCACTGGCTTCGAGTTCCATGGGAACTCCGAAGTTAAGCGAGTAGCGCACGAAAGCACTCCCATGATGGGTGACCCACTGGGAAGTTTTCGTGTGAGTTCCCAGAAACAAAACTGTGAGGGCGTGGTCGGGGCTCAAAGCGGACAATATCGTGCTACGGTGGTGGAGCGAGCCCGGGATGTGGTGGACCCCGGTCGGGATGTGACATCTAGCCCATTGTGAGGCTAAGCCCATCCACTCCCCCTTAGTGTAGATAATATCGTTTGTTAAAAAATAAAAAATAATCATTTGATAACTAATTTAATCACGTTATTATTCGTGTGCGAATGATCTTTTTTATAACCGCATTACACACCTCTTAGGATGTTTTGAACGTGTTTAAAAATAGAGAAATTGAATCACATTATTGCTAGCCTATTGTGAGGTACTAATTAAAAAAAGAAAAAACCACAAAAAAATTAATTATTAAAAAAATACTGTTAAAATGATGAAAATGATCCTGCCTTATTTGATGCATTATTTTGGGATGCCTTTGAAGATTTTTGTCCAAATATTTTTGTTGAAACTTGGTGACACCAAAATCACTATTCACATTTTCCATTGGCTTTCTATATAGATATAATAGCTTTTTCAACTAATAAAAGTTTCTAATTTGACAAAAAAAAAAAAAAAAATTCTGACTTAAAGGAACAAAACTTTTAAAAAGAAACGGATGCCTGTGTTATTTAAACCCATGTAATATATTTCTACACTCAACTTCTCTTTGAACCCATTTGATTTTTAACTAAACTATTAATATCCCTTTAAACCTTAATTTACTGCCTAATATACCCCCATAAACCCAATTCAATATGTAGATTTATTTTTACACCCATAACTGTTGGTCTCTCCCAAGTTAAGTTATAGAACCATTGAATTTTGGCAATTAAAAGCTCTGATCATGATCTCTTCAAGCTGAGAGATGAATATTGAACACCATTTCTTTAGATTGATTAATTACACTATTTTCTTCTTCTTCTTCCTCCTTGAAATTGAACTCATACAGAACAAGCATGCATGTCTCTAGTTCTGCTTTCTTAAGCCATAAATAATATTTTTTTTTTTCAACAAAACCGATTCCAATAACAGCAACTATGAGCCTGTGACCAAAACTAGAGCCAGGAGCAAACCATATATCTAAAACTACTATAATCTACGGGGAGGAGATTTGAACTTAGGTACAAGGAGGTGGACGCACTGTCCCAACCAACTAGTCTAACCCACAACTGTAGATAGCAAACTGAGTTTAGTTCTCATCAGTCCTATAATCCTATTCAAAAACTGAACCAAGAACACAAAAGAAACAAACTTGACAAAAGCATTAACAAACAAATACACATTTCAAAATTCGAAAGAATTAAATGATACATGTCTAGTTCAATCTTTTAATTTAGCTGCAACTTCACACAATCCCTCAACCTTTTAAATCGTAAATACTAGTTTAGTACATAAAATTTAAAGAATGTACATGTTAAAGAGTTGAAGCCTATTAGGGTTTTAGCCAAAATGAACGTAGGATAAACAAAGAGTGATTGTAGGGTTTAATTATAGTGTTTGGGTTTATTGATAAATTTGAGTTTTATTATTAATTTCATTTTGTACTTAATACTAATTATGCAATAGAGTAAAATAGACGATTAACATTTAAAATTTAAGTTGGGTGTAAAAAGATATTACATGGGTTTAAATAAAATTTCCCCTATTTTATTTATGTTGCAGTGCTCATATTAGGCTGCGTACAGTCCTGACGCCCTAGTGCAGAATTCATGGGCAGTTCACAAGGGAGTGTACAACTACTTTTATGACGTTCAAGATTTCTTTATTATACTTATTGTATTTATCAAAGGCATCAATGTGTAGGTGATTCAGATACCGCAAATGCAAGAACCATGAGAAACTCTGCTCTTCGCCGTTCAAAGCGAGTGTAAAATCACCTGAACTCCATGATATGGACGAAGAGTAACATAATGCAAGGGCAGGTGGACGTAAGACGGGGAAAGGGTGAAGGAATAGCGTTGTAGAATCATCGACAGAGCAATCTTCGCTTCAGTTGTCGAGAAATTCAAGCCCACGCAAGTTCGGGGTCCCAGTCCAAAGGGTATGAATGCACCTACATTATTATTAGTTGCTTTTAAAACCCCTTCTGAGAATCTGTCTGGTTTGAAAAGGTGGACATCTTTCCCCCAGATTTGAGGATCATGGTGAAGTGGAATGGTCGAGATAAACAATTCAAGATTAGCAGGAACGATGAGCTTTCCCAGTTTCACTTCCCTTTCAACTTTCCTTGTAAGGTAAACCGCAGGGGTATATAACCTCAGACACTCATTGATGATCATGTTCATCTGTATAGAAATGGAAAATTGATAACATAATCACTTTTCAAACGTTGTAACAGACAAAAGAAAAAAAGAGTTCTTGATATTCTTACAGTTCTCATTTTGGCAATGCCGTCATGATTTGGAGTTCGTTTGCCAAATAATTGTATGACCTCCTTCCTTGCTTCCTCTTGCCAATCCGTATTGAGTGCTAGAAGAAAGACGGTCCAACCAAGCAATGTATTAGTGGTTTCTTGTCCAGCAAAGTAAAACGTCTTGCACTCATCAATTAACTCATCCACCGAAATCCTCTGGTTGTCATTGGCACTGTGACGAGCCTTCAAAAGTAATCCAAGAAAATCACTTCCAAAACTGTCCTTTTCTTCAGTCCCTGCCTTGTTTTCTCTTTTCTTGACAATCTCTATTATGGTGGCATGTACTTCTTTCTCAAGTTTATCCGATTCGATCTCATCGCTGGTTTTGAAGAACTTACTGCATTAAATGAAAAGACTACCCGTGAGGACCGAAGTAATTGTCAACAAATCTTGTGGTGAATATTGAGTAGGCCACCGTTGCATAGCAGATGGGTAAACGAAAAAGAATAATAGGGATTACCTGATGCCGGGAACCCTGACCTTGAAAGCATTTTTGAATAACAGGGAGCTTAACTTCATCAACATGTCAAAAATGTTCTTTCCTTCTATATAGCTGCTGCCAAATGCTGTTCTAGAAATCACTTCCGAAGTGAACAATCTAAACTCTTCATACACCTCAATCTCTTTTCCTTCAAAAAATTTCCACCTTTCTAGCATTGCCTCAGCACTAGCTACCATTTCCGGAATCATACTCTAGTGAAACAATACCATCATGATATTAGCAGATTCTCCTTCAGTTTATTACACTAAAGTACAAGTAACCTTGAAGACTTACTTTTAAAGTCTCTCCATGGAAGGCATGGGTGGCCAGTTTACGCAATTTTCCCCATTTTTCAGCTTCGGTTGTTGCCGCTAGGCCGTCTCCCAGTAACTTATTAAAAAAGTTTGGGGTATCTGCTTTCGGATAAGCTCTATCTTTGTTATTCAGTATCTCTTTGCACAACTCGGGTTCTGTAATGACCAACTGAGCCGTAGAACCATGCCATTGAAGATAATTCTTCCCTGTAATTAGTATGTAAACAATGATCAAAATTTACCACGGAATTAAGATTCAAAAACAGTAGTAGTCAACTAAAATCGCGAGAGTTTGCTTGTCACCATATATCTTGATCCATGAGTGCATGTGAGGTTGAACAACAGAAAGTATGTCGTGTGATAAAATCTGTGGCCTTCCCATGACTTCCTTTCTCATGTCAGAGATTTCTTTGGTGTTTCCATGGATAAGTCGGTAAGGAGGGCCTCGGATCCCCTGTGAAGCCATCAGCTTCCGAATGCGAGTCGGAGTCCACCATATCTTGTAAAGGATCTTGATTAGACCTAAGATAAGAAACAAACACAGAAAGCTTGCGAAAATGATTACTAAACCTCCGAAAGAACCCATATTTTCGTATTTCTTTTCGAGTTGGAGTCCGTTGTTCTGAAGTTTTTCTGCTCTTTATATTGTAAACACAAATTAACAAGATGCTGCTGATGGTATTTAGCTAGTGAGTGTCACTTACTTATCTTGCTAGTTACTACAATCCAAAGGGCAAACATCATCATCAATACATTGGCATTGAAACCTTAAGCTGCTATTTGTCGACTTTCGATACATCACTTTGGAATTATCCCTTGGATTTGTCACTGATGAGTCGATTTTATACGATATATTATTTCCTATTCTTGGTATATTTTGGTTATTATTTTGGTGAGATTTTGATGTTTTGTTATGTATTTTTAATGTAGAATATGAGAACTTGTTTTGAGCATAAAGTGATCAAACTGTGGAATTTTTGAGTGATTCTAATTGAAGCGGGTTCATGAATCTGTCAAGAAGGTTGTCTCAAAATTTCATAATTTTATCCCGAAGCATTTGATCGTGGCGAATTAATTTATGCCCAATGTGCAGTGCTGGCAGATTGGGCTACAGAGCTTATTTGCAACTTTTCGGTTGGAAGATGATGGATTTTGGACTTGGGCTCTTCTTGGAACTTGAAGAGGAGATCCTATTTGAGTTATTTTGGGCCTGTTTTGGTGTCCTGAAGGTCTAGAAACATGACTATCTCTGTGTTAGGCAGATTTCCTAGTCATAATATAAATGTAATTCCTAATTATCCTTTTATTATTTTATTTCCTAGTCATAATAGAAATGTAATTCCTAATTATCCTTTTATTATTTTATTTCCTAGTTTTTAGAAAACCTTTTCTATGAGGGTTTTAATTTGGAGTAGTATAAATAAGGCTTTTTAGCCATTAGGGTTTGGGGGGAGAAGACACGCATTATTTTAGAGAACTCTAGACTTTTTACCTACAAAGTGTTTTCAATCCTTTTTCTAGTTAATATATTTTCTTTAGTTTTTATAGTTGTTCGTAACTAATTTCCGTTTGCTAGGGCCAAGCATTTAGTCTTAGCATAAATATGTAGTCTTTATTCAATTGCTTATGATATTATGCATGTTTACTTTGAATTATTAATCATTGTGCTTGAACTGTCTCTATGTCTTAATGCTTAGCTACCATTAGGATGTTTAGATAAGTAATTAGATGCAATTCAGTTGGAATATCATTGGAGGATTGAGTATTACTTCTTGTGATTAATAATTGTAATTTCAGTTAAGGCGAATATCATGCTCTTAGGGGTTGCATGGTTTTTCAAAAGGTTTTCATAAAACTTAATGAGTCTTACATGTTCATATTTGATCTGAATATCACAGACGGATTGCACGTTAAATATATGTTCTTGCTTGAATATCACGAGAAGAATATGTATAGGAAAACCTAACCTTCAAAGTTGCATGTGTAATTCAAAAGTAATTGGTAAAACTACGTAGGATTCTTTAGGGGACGGCGGAACCCTAGGCTTTTAACTTTATTTTCAAAACTATTTTCATTAGTTTTTCTGTGTCAATTTATTTAATCATTTTAATTAAATTTGTTTTCATTATTTTTAAATTCAAAATCAACCTTTTCCGATCTTTGTTTTCAAATAATTAGCTAAGAATTAGTTTAAATACATATTATTCATTCAATCCTTGCAGAAAACGACTTGAGCCATTTATATTACAACAACCTTTTTCTCTTGCAAGTATTTTTATCCCTACTTTTACAGGTGGTAAAATCTCTATCAGACACCAAATATGTTTACCGTACTATTAATTTGTTTCCCTACCCTCTCTTTCACCACGTTTTTCTAGTTTCTTTGATGAGTTTTCCTAAGCCTAAAATTTCTTCGTAAAATTAGTGTTTGTGTCCATGTCACAGACTGCAGCTGGCATAACAAATTATGCCATCGTTTTCTACGACTCTTGGATGCATATGGTTTTGACTTGTAATAAGTTGGCTTTTCTAAATTTTGAAGGACATGAACCTTAAGCTGCCATTTCTTGACTCCGCTGTGAACTTCTATATCTGCGGGACAAAAGTAGGTCGCTCAATGTCATGGGAAGTTAAAGGACCTTGTATGTGATTACAAGGAGTCGGACAAAATAAGACAGAAAAGCAGATAAAATTTCTGAAAAAAAAAAAAAAAGAAAATGGAAAAAGAGTGGGTTGGGTGGTGTTACTTACAACTTACACAGAAAAAAGGGCGAAAAGCCTCCAACTTTCCGTTGTAGCACCCTTAACAGAAACCTGAAACTACCTTCCTTCCTAGCCCTGAGAACTGGGTCTCTTCAAATTCCTTCTTGTCAAATTTTGTGGTGTCTTCGGAGCTGTTTATTAGATTTGGGCTTATGTGGATTTACACTTGGGGGCTTAGCATCAGTTAGGCTTAGTTGCTGCTTTAGGTTGGGTGCATAGTGAAGTCACCCATAGGTAAGTACTCTTAACTAACTGAGTATATTCAGGAGAGGAAATCGAACTTGGTGCATAGGTAAGTTGTCACATCCTAGTTTGCATGGTAAAATATTGTCTGTTTTGGGCTACACCCTCACATATTTGTTCTTGGGTTTCGGCACGAGAACTTCTTAGGGGGGGTCACCTATCATAGGATTGCTCTTGCCCAAACTCACTTAACTTCATAGTTCTTATGGGATCCGGAGCCAGTGAGTTCCCAAAACGCGTCTTGCAAAGGAAGGTGAACATGTACATATAAGGCATAGAGAATCCTCTTCCCTGGGCAATGTGGGACACTTTGGGCCAAAGTGGACAATATCTTGCTATGCGGACTGGGATGTCATAATTTGGTATCAGAGCCACTCCCTGGCCGGAAGTGTGCCGAAGAGGACATTGGGCCCCTAAGGGGGGTGGACTGTAGTGTCCCATATCGCCCAGGGGAGATGATTATCTATGCCTTATATGTACATGCTCACCTCCCTTTGCAAGACGCATTTTGGGAACTCACTAGCTCTGGATCCCATAAGAACTCCGAAGTTAAGTGAGTTTGCGTGAGAGAAGTCCTAGGATGGGTGACCCCCCTGGGAAGTTCTCATGCCTAAACCTAAGAACAAATCTGTGAGAACTTGGCCCAAAGCGGATAATATCTTGCTATGCGGACTGGGATGTGACATAAGTACTCTTAACTAACTGAGTCATAAGTATTCTTAACTAACTGAGTCACAAATCTCTGTCCACCATTTCTTATGTTAAGTAAAATGTGTCATTTTTATATAAATAAATGAATCACGCAAATGTGTACATAAATCATTGTTATGTCATTTGCCATTTATGGGCCCATTTAGGACCATTTTTATGAAGCACTTATGTTCATGAGCATTTTATCTAGAAGTGCTTTTATAAGAAATGCATTGATTTTTTTTTATTAAAAATTTAAGTGCTTTCTAAAAAAAAAAAAAGGAATTGTGAAAACTTAGTAAAGAAGCATAGCAAAGTACTGCTTGAGAAAATGCTTCAATGATTTAAAAACATTTAAGTTTTTATGTCAAATACAATAGTGTTTTTATTTATCAGATCGCACTTTTAGTCCATCCAAAAGCAGGCCTCAACATAATTTTTTTTTTTTTTTTTTTTTTGAGATAGTGCTATCAATACACCTATTTTTACTTCTTACACACTCTTCTCAAATTTCAGCCGTCAAATCAAATAATTTGAACAAGATCATGACAAAAAATTAACAAGAAAATGGAGAAGGTAAAAATGAATGTATGAATAGCACTATCATTTTTCTTAATTATTGGCAAGAAAAAGGCATTTCAAAGGTGGAGTCCTTGTATTACGTGTTCAAGCTTTGTATTATGCATTTCTTGTTGGGAAATGGCAGACTTTAACTTTTAATACTACCATCCTTAATTATCCTTCATTTCCAAGCTTTGACTTCATGTTCCAACGTACTCTAGCACTTCCGATGCTTGTATTAATCTTCCCAGAATCAAATCTTTAAATTAGTGCATTATATATATAGCCATGCACCCTTCATGCAGGTCATAAATCAACAAAAGGCAAAAGGAAAGTAAAAGCAGTTTGTAGTAGAAAATGGGAGGCAGCAAGGGCTCTGGAGGGAATCAAAATGCTGGGTCTGGGGGTAATAAGTCCTCCGGTGGAGCAACTGGTGGCGGTGGTGGAGAAGCCAAAGCAGCAGGAGGGACGGGGGCTTCTATGAAAGCGCCAGGAAGAGATTATACAATCTCGAGAGACAGCTTTGAGAGGAACCCTGCTGCCTACTTCAAAGATCTGCGCAAATAAATCTACTATTTCTCACTAATGGCTGAGACATAGGACTTATATATGATAAATAAGGAGCAGTAGTAATTAGTACTGTGCTTCTGTTAAACTGCTTATCCATATGTATTCTCCCTACCTATCCTAATGCAGTTACTAGTTACATATTATGTTTAAGCTTTCTGTCTTTAATTAAGTTTAGTTTACCATTGATGATACGCAGCGGTTACTCTAAAGTCTAAACACATACCAAAGAGTTCGATAGCTAGAAATAAGTTGAAATGATAACGCATAGATACAATTTCATTAGTTGCACTGAGTAGCAAATCCAAAAGGCATCAATTTCCCGGCAATGCCAGCCTTCACAGTTCAAAGTGAATGTAGCATTACCTGAATTCTATGTTTTGGCCGCACTGTCAAATAATGAAAGGGCAAGCGGACATAACCTGGGGAAAGAGTGAAGGAGTAGCATTGTAGAATCATCGACAGAGCAATCTTTGTTTCGATGGTTGCAAAGTTCGACTCCACACAGCTTTGAGGTCTCGGTCGAAAGGGTATGAAAGTGCTTATGTTATTGTTAGTAGCTAGCTTTAGCGATCCCTTCTGCGAATCTCTCCGTTTGAAAAGTTGCTTGTCTTCTCCCCAAATTCAAGCATCATGCTGAAATGCTAGATTTGAGAAAACCAATTCCACATTAGGTGGCACAATGACATTCCCCTGTCTAGGCACACTGACATTCCCCAGTCTAATTTCCCTATCAACTCCCCTTAATAAGGAATCAAGAGGGGGATATAACCTGTGAGACTCATAGAAAATCATACTCGTCTGCATGAATAAAAAAGAAAAACAGATTCCCAAATTAGAATCTCTAATCTCAACTGAAAACATGTTTCCACCACTTCGTGAAGCAACTGATTGAGTTTTTGACTTTCTTACTATTTTTAGTTTGGAAGTTATCAGGATTTGGGGTTTGTTAACCAAATAATTCCATCACCCCCTTTCTTGATTCCTCTTGCCAATCCGTATGGAGTGCCAGAAGAAACAGAGTCCAAGCAAACAAAGTATTAATGGTTTCTTGTCCAGCAAAGTAAAACGTCTTGCACTCATCCACCGAAACCATCTGGTTTTCAATTTCATCGTGAGTTCACAAGAGAAAATCACTCCTGAAACCCTCGTTTTCTCCAGTCATTGCCTTCTTTTCTCGTTTCTTGACAATCTCTGTTATGGAGGCATGTATTTCTTTCTCTAGTTTGTCCAATTCGATCTCATCGTTGGTTTTGAAAAGCTTACTGATGCCAGGAACCGACTGGGAAAGAAATTTTTAATTATACTTTAATCCCATCTAATAATTTGTATGTAACTTAGAGATTTTTTTATTGGATTTTTGTTGTTTTCATGTTGGCCCCCCATATTTTGAATCCTCGTTCCGCCCCTGAGCCATAGCTTGTGAAAGATGTTGGTGAGAATTAAGACAAGAAGCCCACACAGAAAGCTTTAAAAAATGACCGCTAGGCCTCCCAAAGAAGCCATTTTTCATGTGCTTCTCTTTGGCTATCTCCCTTAATCTACTGCAGGATGTGTTTCTTGAGAGTGTGAATAACGGTTGTCCAATGCAATACATAATCCTAAAATACTCGTCCTTTTCTTTTCTTTTGTTTCCGGTCGGCACAGAGGCATCATATTTCAACCAATGTATAATATTCAACAAGGGTTTACAATATATAGGCACCATATAATAGAAACGTATGGCTGAATATTTGAAGGGTTTACAATATATAGGCACACATACCTTATTTCGTAAGGAAACTAATTAGAAAAGATAAGGAAACTAATTACAAAGGATTACTATCAATTACAAATCTTAATCTTACCATCTATTCTCCTAGAATATTTATAATAAAGACTGACGTCAACACATATCATAAGGCTACAATTTCTAGGTACTCCATACTACCAACCAAGTGCAAGATATTTGGCAATTCTGGTCTTTGGAGTTCAAAGTGAGTGTAGCATTACCTGAATTCCATGTTTCGGACGGACTGTAAGATAATGAAAGGGTAAGTGGACATAACCCGGGGAAAGGGTGAAGGAGTATCGTCGTAGAATCATTGACAAAGCAATCTTTGCTTCTATATTTGTAAAATTCATGCCCACGCAGCTTCGAAGACCCATTCCAAACGGCATGAAAGCGCCTACATTGTTGTCAGTTGCCTTAGCAACCCCTTCAGAGAATCTCTCGGGTTTGAAAAGTTGCAGGTCTTCTCCCCAGATTTGAGGATCATGGTGAAGTGCTAGATTTGGGACAATCAGTTCAAGATTTGCGGGCACAGTGACTTTTCCAAGTTCAACTTCCCTTTCGGTTTTCCTTATAATAGTAGCAACAGGAGAATATAACCTTAGAGACTCATTGATCACCATACTCATCTGCATGAAAATGAAAAGTATATAACAAATCAGATTTTAAAACTTAACCGACAAGCTAATTATGATTGAGTTCTCGGATTTCTTACCGTTTTCAGTTTGGCAATTCCATCAGCATTCGGAGTTTGTTTGCCAAATAAATCCACAACCTCCTTTCTCACTTCTTCTTGCCAATCCGTGTGGAGCGCCAAAAGAAAGACAGTCCAAGCAAGCAAAGCATTAGTGGTTTCTTGTGCAACAAGGTAAAACTCCTTGCATAGTTCAAATAATTCATCCGCCGATATCCTCTGGTCGTCATTCGTATCATGATAAGCCTTTAAAAGCAATCCAAGAAAATCACTCCCAAAGCTGCCTTCTCCTCCGGTGACCTTCTCTTCTCTTCTCTTAACAATCTCCATTATGGAGACGCGCAGTCCTTTCTCTAGCTTGTCTGCTTCGATCTCATCACTGGTTTTGAAAAACTTACTGCAACATTAAATGAAAAGAATAAAGTTTAGCTATGTAAGAACATCTCCAAAAGAGATGTCAAATTTTTATTTTTTAATTTTCTTTTGAACGAAAGGAGATATCAAATTTTAAACATAAAATTTAAATTTGACATCTTATGTGGCACTTTAATATCTTTTAAAGTTTTGTTTTCCACCCGATATGTCAAATTTTAAATGTAAAATAAAATTTCATATTTATTTCTTTGCATTGGTAATGAAATAAAATGAATTAAAAGGTATAAAATATTAAAACATTGCATTGGTAATGAAAAGAAATTAAAAGGCAAGACTTTTAACTAATAAAAAAAATTAATAAAAAGCATTTAATAATTAATTAAAAAAAATTGAAGTTGCTGTCAAATTTGACAGCAAAGGGGAGAAATGTCATTCCATATTATGACACATCAGATTTACGTTGAAAAACATTACAGTTTTTTTTTTTTTTTTTTTTAATCGTTATTGCTTGTTAAGATATTTCGACATCTTTTTTAGAGAGGAAAAGAAGTAATAGTCCATAACTCCACTGCTGCGCCAACAGATGGGTAAAAAAAATATCATGGTAGAGAAGTGCTTCTATGCATAACAAGCCGAATGAATCAGATACATAGTGAAATCAAATTGAGCATGTTTCACAACCTTTCTCGATAAACAAGTGGGATATGTGAGTTTGTGCTCAATTCGAATTTCGAATATGCACCGAGATCTCTTCTTGTAATCAGACTTTTTTTTTTTTCTTTTACAGTAAGTTACCTGATTACGGGAACCCTGATTGTGAGAGAATTTTTGAACACTAAGACGCCTAACTTCGCCAGCATCTCGAAAATGTTCTTTCCTTCGATATAATTGCTGCCGAATGCTGTTCTGGAGATCACTTCCGAACTGAACAACCTAAACTCTTGAAACACCTCAATCTCTTTTCCTTCATAACTTTTCCACTTCTCCAGCATTGTCTCAGTACTAGCTACCATTGCTGGAGTCATACTCTAGTAAAACAACACAATCATTCTGTCAGCAGATTTACCTACAACTTGCATGAAAGTGTTGGAATTAGATCGACAGGTCCGGAAGCCTACTCTAACGACATCGATATTATTCCCAACTTGGTACTTATTACTTGCCTTATCCGTTAGATGTAAGATTTTATCACAAAAGCCTCAGTATTACTTAGAGTGGGGTAATCCTATTTAAAGTCATTATTTTTTACTTCCCTGCCGATGTGGGATAGCCAACATGCCACCTCATGTGGAACCCCATTTAGTGGTTCACAGGAAGAGATCCACACATCGACAATTGAAACTCAGAGACTGCCTCCGATGGAATCTAGACTTGTTTTCAATCTTTCCAAGAAGTGTTTCTTAAGAACTCAAGAGGCTGACTCTATGTTAAGAGTCAAGGTTTGTTTCCAAGCCCACACTTCCTTGTGACAAGCCTTTTGGCTTGCACAGGTCTGTAACCAGGGCTCTAATACCATGTTGGAATTCTTAGATCGACAGCCCCGGGGGTCTCATTCTAACGATATCTATATTTGCCCCAACTTGATAATTATCAACTGCCAAATCCTTCAGGTGTGTAGTTTTATCACAAAAAATGTCGATATTAGTTAGAGTGGGATAATCCTATTTAAAGTCATTATTTTTTACTTCCCCGACCGATGTAGGATAGCTAACAGAAAGTAGCTGTAACTGTAAAAACTTACTTTTAAGCTCTCTCCATGGAAAGCATGGGTAGCCAGCTTTCGCAATTTCGCCCATTTTTCAGCTTTAGTTGTTGTCAGAAGGCCATCTCCGAATAGCTTCTTCTCAAAGTAAGGGGTCTCTATTTTCGGATAAGCTCTATCTTTGTTGTTCAATATCTCTTTGCACAATTCAGGGTCCGTAACGATCAACTGAGCCTTAGAGCCATGCCATTGAAGATAATTCTTACCTGTAAATTAGCATGCTAAAGATGACCGAATTTATCTTGATCGAAACTACGATTTAAAAAAGTAGTTAACTAATCGAGATCATTTGTTACCGTATATCTGAGTCCAAGAGTGAATGTGAGGTTGAACTACAGAAAATACGTCGTGTGATAAATTTTTCGGCCTGCTCATTGCTTCCTTGATCATGTCGGTGATTTCTTTCGTGTTTCCATGGATAAGTCTGTAAGGAGGGCCTGTGATCCCCTGCAAAGCCATCAGCTTCTGTAATCGAGTCGGAGTCCACCATAGCTTATGAAAGATCTTGATGAGGAGTAAGACAAGGAACACACACAGAAAGCTTGGAAGAATGACTAATTGTCCTCCCAAAGCATTCATCATCTTTGTTAACTAAGTTTTCAATCAGCAGACCATAGTTTGTAAAGTATTCTTGCTCTTTAATCTGTACTGTTAACACAGATTAATTAACTTAATCCCACTTTTGAACCTTCTAGATCACTTTGCATTATTGTGGAAAACTTGCTGGTCGCAAATTAGTGCGTCCTTGGCGTCTTTTGATTAAAGTCGTAGCCCTATTATTAAATTCCAAAACTTTCGTTATCACCACACTTCGGAAGGTAATTTGAAGGAAATGATGATTTAATCCAACGTTATGGACTTCATCTCGAGTCTTCTTATATCTGCAGCTGGCCACAACAAATTATGTACACCCTCTCTATATGATTAGCTATCTTGGATGGATAAGGGTTTAATATGAAAAATGATAAACCCATGTCATTATTAGCTTCTCATATGTTCTTATTTAATCATATATGTTGTTTTCGTTTGATTTATTTAATCGACTACCAGAAATAAAAATGGGTATATATAGATCTAAAAAGAACGTGAAAATCACTTAATAGCTATGGAAAATATGTCGTGTGATAAATTTTTTGGCTTGCTCATAGTTTCCTTGATCACGTCGAATACTTCCTTCGTGTTTCCATGAGTAAGTCTGTAAGGAGGGCCTTATACTAGTTCATCTGTAAATATATGTACACCCAACCATATTCCAAACCTACCCTCCTTATAACCCAATCTAATTTATACCATATATATATATATGAAATTTTGTAAGTAAACCTACCACACACCCACCCCCAACGTGTACGTGTGACCATTGCAATGAGAAATATTTAGACTTCTCTACCAAACCAAACCAAATCAAACAAAGGGAAAGATATTCGACGCATTATTGATTTGTTTTTTCATAGTTAGGAAGTCAGGCCACCTAATTTGCTTTTTTTATAATTTAGTTTACAGCTAAGCTTACTCAATCATTGCGAAGTGTTTTTGTACATGAGAACAGCACCGGCTATGTATCGGTATAGAGCATCTGTTTCTTTGATGCAAGATAAGGGCATATAACATATGGCAATCAAAAATTATAGAACTAGTATAGTTAAAGGCTAGATCTACTGCGCGGGGACAAAGAAAGACGCTTGGATTTATGTTTATTGATTTTTTACTAGAATAATTTCTGTTGCGATTATTAGTACTACAGAAGGAAGTAATTCTTGATGGAGTAGCCTTCTCCAATGGAACTAATTTCTGGAGCGTTGTTAGTCAATACTTGAATTCACACCATCTGACGGTTCGTATACTTATTTGTTGGTTTATGGATTATTCCTATTTTGATCCTAACTTAATCTAGACCGTTGAACGTTATATAATCTAAAGGCTACTAAGAAGTGTAAAAATGTTTTTAAATATATTTGTCTCTTGATTATTCTATAATATATATATAAATACATACATATATACATACATACAAAAAAAAGAATGGGACAAAAATACCTCCCAAACAAAAAAAATTCACAAACTCTTTCAAAATAATGCATAAAATAATGTAGGGGTAATTTCGTCATATAAGCAGTGTTTTTTAATTTTTTTAATTTTTTAATTTTTAATATATACTTGGAGAAAGTGGGAAGAAAGAAAAGAATAAAAATAAAATAAAATGATGAGTGAAAGTTGTTTGTGTCCACGTGAAGGGAAAAGGAAAATATAATAAAAAAAAATAAGCAAAATCATGAAAGTTGTGTGATGGTGTCAAAAGGAAATGAAAGGAAAATACAATAAAAAATGAGGGCCATGCATCAAATTCTAAATTTTACTTTAAATCCTAATTTATAGAAATCTTTTTTTTCACTTTGCGGAAATGGGTATTTTGAGTAGATAGTAGACAAGAGTTACACAAAAAATCTTCATTTGTGTACGTTGTGGTCCTTTCAAATGTTGCAATAAAGTGTTTGTCACTGTTAAAAGGAAAAATACTTCTCTCAGACCTCTAACAATGCATTTGAGTGATAGAGTTTTAGATCAAGGAAATTCAAAATGATGAAATCTAAAAAAAGAAATTTCAGCATTTTCCTATTTAACGTTTTGCTTTTCATTTTGTTTACATTAGATAGTGATGATGATCGCGTTTCTTTTATGTTCTAATTTGACTCACAAAAAAGGAAAATAATGAAATAAAAAATTATTAAAGCAGTTCATGCATATAAACATATTTAAAATGTGCAAGTTGCTTGTAGCGTCACATAGCACGTGCATGAAGGCTAGTATTTATATATTTGGGCATGTATATGTATATGTATATATTTATATATGTCACATATCACATGCCTCAGTCCTCCACTGTAGCTCCTCTGCTCAAGTCTGCACTTGCTACCAATCACCATCACATGGTTACCCATGCAAAGTCAAGTATCCAGTGTCCTAAAGAACGTTCCGATGGTACTGTTCGCTATCCTCTTCCTTCAATTCTTATTGCCATGGTTTCTTTTTCTCTTATGGAACCTACCAGCTACACCCAAGCTGTTCGTTCTCCTGAAGAGTGGGTAGCGTTGATTGATGACTAATAAGTTTAATGCGCTGTTAAAGAATCATAACTAGTATCTGGCCCCTCCTCATCTATCCCAAAGCCCAGTTGGTTGTAAGTGGATCTTCAAGATTAAGCGACATGACAATGGCACTATTGAGTGTTATAAGGCCCGATTAATTGCTAAAGTCTATTATGAGCAATATAATTTTGACTATAAGTAGACTAAGTCTAATGGTTAAACCCACTACTACTCGTTTGGTACTATGTCTTTTTGTTTCTCAAGGGTGGTCTCTTCTTCAACTTGATGTTAAAAAATACCTTCTTACATGTGGGTTCTTGTGCAAGGATGTCTACATGTCTCAACCCCTAGGTTTCGCTAATCCCTCTTTTCCTTTGCATTTTTGTAACTTCATAAGGCTATCTATGGTCTCAAACAAGCGCCTCGAGCTTGGTTTCACGGTTGAGTTCCTTTCTATGGTGCCATGGATTTCAGCAAAGCCAGGCAGACCCTTCCCTATTTATTCTTTCTTCAGGGCAAGTGTGTTATGTTTTGTTGCTATATGTGGATGACATAGTCCTTATCGGCAATCTTTCGCCATTCAGTTGTTTATCCCCATTTTAAATTCTGAATTTGGGCTTAAGGATCTTGGTCCTCTCCATTACTTCATTGGTATTGAGGTACAACATGCTTCCTCCGGAGTTCAACTAACGCAAACCCAAGTATGCTTTTGATCTTTTAAAACGCACCAACATGCTTGACTGCAAGTCAGCTACTACACCTTTTTCGTCCAGGTCACAACTTTCTAATCAGGATGCTACTCCTTTTTCTGATCCCACTGAGTTTCATCACCTTCTTGGAGCCTTACAGTATCTCACTTTGACTCATCCTGATATTGCGTTTATGGTCAATCATATTACTCAGTTTATGGCTCGTCCTACTATGATTCATTTGATTGCTGCCAAACGTGTTCTTTACTACATTAAGGGTTTGTTAGACTTGGGCTTGGTGTTTTGGCCTCATTATGGTCCACTTATTCTTCATGGTTAATCTGGTGCCGATTGGTCTGGTTGTCCCGAGACACATCTGTCAACATCATGCTATCTTCTTTTTCTTGGTCCCAATCATATCTTCTGGAGGTCTACAAAGCAGCCTACTGTCACATGTTCTAGTGCAGAGTCTGAGTATCGTGCTCTTGCTCACACCTGAGCTGAATCTCTTTGGGTCTCCTACTTGTTGGTGGTCTCTACTCCCATTTTTCTTTTTGGTGACAATCTCAGTACTACCTACATGGAAGCCAATCCAGTTTTTCATGCTCGCACGAAGCATAATGAATTGGATTACCATTTTGTTCGTGAATGAGTTACATTTGGTACACATAAAGTACAATTTATTTTATCCTTAGATCAACCTACGGATGTACTGACCAAAGGTCTTTCTAAGCCACGGTTTCTTCTACTCCGGTCCAAACTTGTCTCCTCTCAACCATTTGCAAGAGGATGTTAAAGGAGTCTTGTCAAAGTCAATTGTATCTCCTAAGAATCAAGAATGAATATTATAATTTGATTTTGGTTGTATTTCCTATATACGATTCTTACTTTTACACCAAAAATATACTTGTATAAATAAAAGCCCTTGTGCAATGAATAAAATCATTAATTATATATTTATTTTCTATACGTGTGACCGTTGCAATGAGAAATATTTAGACTTCTCTAACAAACCAAACTAGACGGAGGATCTTCGACAGATTATCTTATAAAGTGCTGCCAACTGAAATGGAACAGCTTGAAAAGGTTCAAATGGTAACTGAGCGCTACAATCAGTTTATCCATTGCACTGTTCATAAGGTAGCTTCCATCCAAAGGCATCAATGTCCAGCTACTCGACACTACGGAGTGCAAGATTTATGAGCAATTCCGGCCTTCGCAGTTCAAAGTGGGTGTAGCATTACCTGAACTCCAAGTTTGGGGTGAATCGTCACATATTGAACAGGCAAGTGCACGTAACCTGGGGACAGTGTGAAGGAGTATCGTTGTAGAATCATGGACAAAACAATCTTTGCTTCAGTGTTTGCAAAGTTCAATCCGACACAACTTCGAGGTCCTATTCCAAAGGGTATGAAAGCACCTACGTTATTGTTAGTTGCTTTAGCAACCCCTTCTGAGAATCTCTCCGGTTTGAAAAGAAGTGCGTCTTCTCCCCAGATCTGAGGATCACGATGAAGTGCTAGATTTGGGACAAACAACTCACAATTAGCAGGAACAATAAGCTTTCCAAGTTTAACTTCCCTTTTAACGTCCCTCACAAAACCAACAACAGGGGAATATAACCTTAGAGACTCGCTGAGGATCATACTCATCTGCATGAACCCGAAAAATAGATAACAGATCAGGATATCCAATCTTAATTGAGAACATAGTTCTGACATTTAAACAAGCAATTGACTGAGTTGCTAACTTTCTTACCGTTTTCAGATTGGCAATGCCGTCAGGATTTAGAGTTTGTTTGCCAAATAAGTCCATGACCTCCTTTCTTGCTTCCTCTTGCCAATCTGTATGGTGCGCGAGAAGAAAGATTGTCCAAGCAAGCGAAGTATTAGTGGTTTCTTGTCCTGCAAAGTAAAACGACTTGCACTCGTCAACCATATCATCCACTGAAATTCTCTGGTTGTCATTGGCATCATGGTGAGCCTTCAAAAGCAATCCAAGAAAATCACTCCCAAAGCTGTCTCGTCCTTTGGTCATTGACTTTTTTTCTCTTTTCTTAAAAATCTCTGTTATGGAGGCATGTATTCCTTTCTCAAGTTTCTCTGCTTCAATCTCATCACTGCTTTTGAAAAACTTGCTGCAATATTAAACCAAAAGACTAAATGCAAGTACAGAAGTAATCTTCCACAAATCTTGTTCTGACTAGTTGACTGCAAACAATCAAATTTGTTTCATGTCCCCTTCTTGAGAAACAAGTTGCCTAAGCAAGTTTGTGGTCAATTCAAGTTTTATACATGCACCGAGAACTTTTGGTTTATCAATAAGTTCCCAATGCAAGATTTTATTAAACCAAAACAATGGTTACCTGATGCCGGGAAGCCTGATTGTGTAATAACTTTTGAAAAATAAGACGGTTAACTTTGTCAACATCTCAAAAATGTTTTGTCCTTCTATATAGCTGCTGCCAAATGCAGTTCTAGAAATCACTTCTGATGTGAATAACCTGAACTCTTCAAACACCTCAATTTCTTTTCCTTCATAACTTTTCCACCTTTCAAGCATTGTCTGCGCACTCGCTACCATTTCCGTAAACATACTCTAGAAAAACAATACCATGATGCTATTAACAAATTTAGCTTCAGTAGTCTTTGGAAGAAGAGTAAGTACCGGGAGCTGTAAAAACTTACTTTTAAGCTCTCTCCGTGGAACACATGGGTGCCGAGCTTCCGCATTTTTTTCCATTTTTCACCTTCAGCTGTTGTTAAAAGGCCATCTCCTAACAGTTTCCTTAAAAAGTCGGTGGGCTCACTTTTCGGATAAGCTCTATCTTTGTTATTCAGTATCTCTCTGCACAACTCAAGTTCCGTTATGACCAACTGAGGCTGAGAGCCTTGCCATTGAAGATAATTCTTTCCTGTCGATAAAGATGACCACAATTTACCTTAAAATTAAAACTAACAGACCATAGTTAACATGATCAGAGATCGTTAGTTACCATATGTCCGAGTCCAAGAGTGCATGTGAGGTTGAACGACGGAAAATATGTCGTGTGATAAATTTTTCGGCTTGCTCATAGCTTCCTTGATCATGTCGAATATTTCCTTGGTGTTTCCATGAATAAGTCTGTAAGGAGGGCCTTTGATCCCCTGCAAAGCCATCTGCTTCTGAATGCGATGCGGAGTCCACCATAGCTTGTGAAGGATCTTGATGAGAACTAGGACAAAGAACACACACAGAAAGCTTGCAGAAATGATCACTACCCTTCCCAAAGTAGTCATTTTTCTTATATTCTGCTATTATATATCTTTGGCTATGTCTATGAACCTACTGAGTTTTCACCAGAAGTCCATATTTATAAGGTTTTAGTTGCTGTCCATTGTTAACACAGATGAACAAGATGCCAGTTTTGTCCCAAGGTCCGAATACTTGCTACAATCCAAAAGAAAAATTATCACCGATGACATTGCAAGATTATCAAATTTGCTAAACTTTCTCTATCACGGCCTTTTCTATGCTACGATCAAGACCAAACCATCCAATCCGGACCGTGGCAACTCCTAAGCTACTCATTACATTTGACAGTGTATGATTAAAATAATCTCCCAATAATGTGTTGACAAATTGGTAGGGTTTAGTAGAGGGTGTATAAAATAATGGTCCTTAAACATAAACATAGAGTTCGGTCCCGTGTAAGATTTTAAGAGCATCTTCAAAGGGAATACCAAATTTTAAACATCAAAATGATAATTGATAGTTTATGTAGCAATTTGATATTTTGTACAATATTTTGCTTCACCCGATATGTCAAATAATAATGTCATTTAATAAAATTTTTATCTTTTTGTAGAGTCCAATGATTAAAGCAACCAATCAAATATTTCAAAAATATAACAACATTTATTATATATTATATTAATTTATTAAAATATCATTTAATAAATTTAACATCTGCTGTCAAATTTGACATCAAAAGGCTTTGCCTTCAAATAACTCAGCGCCACCTAAGAAACTGAAGACTCGTTTGGAGAGAATTTGATGTCACATTTTACTGTTATATGCCTATATGGCAATTTTGACATCTCTTTTGAAGATGCTCTAACAACTACGAGCATCTCTAATTAAGATGTTAAATTTAGGTTGTAAAATTTTAATTGAGAGCTTTGAAGTTAGATGCTAAATTTTCTTTTTTTCAGAGGATGAGTCTAAATTATTTTTTATTATGTATTGTGGGTCCTACTGTTATATAAATTGTACAAAATTGTGTAAATTGTTTTGGGTACTTCATGTGGTTGGTGTATTGTGAGAGGCATTTCATTAGATAATTCAACGATAATGCTAGTGAGATTAAAATTTTAAATTAAATGATGTATCACCAATAAAAATTAAACATGTTAATTAATATTTAAGTAATAATTCAATTATCAACAATCACATCATATGATTAAGAAAATTTAATCTCTATAACATTATCCATAATTCAAATGGAAGGGATTTGACGTTTTGGGCTATGCTGACAAAACAAACACCTGGGATGGTAGGCGTCAAATCCAAGTCAGATAAAACTCTTGGAAAAAATTTGTTGTCCTTTTATCCTATTTGGCACATTTTTTGTGTTTCCTTTGAAGATGATCTAAAATGTCACATTTAACTACATTAGGCACAAAAAGTACTTAGATTTTTTTACAAAAAGTTTCAACTCATTTATTTTTTATTTTTTGCTCGCATCAAATTCATTTAATATGACTTTGCACTTGACTATAGAGTAATATATGACTTTACCTTGTATAATGCTTTGAAGAGAAATTGAGTTAAATTTAAAATAAAAAGTTACAACTTTTCATGTGCATTGAAGGAGAGATTTTTCGTAAGTTACCGAAACACGGTCAGTATAGCTATGTAATAATATATGTGGAACGAAAGTTTGTTTTTTTGTTAAATGTCCATATACTTGTATTATGATGCATAGTGTATTAACTCATGCTCCAGATATACTAAAAATTATCTCCTAAGAGCATTGCCACTAGTTGGTGGAAGGCAAAGGCAAAGGCAACAACGTTGCCACTACCCAAAAAAACCTCTCCAGCAGTCCAATAAACCAAAGGCAAGTGGTGGACCAACCATTGCCAGCCAAATGCCCAGCCATCTTAAGCCTGGCTTATTGCCTTCGAGCAAGTTGATGCCATCACAAAGTTTTTTTTTTTTTAAATCAAGCGCACACTCACCGAGAAGGGAGAGTCATAGACAAAACCTGCAGCTGTAGGCCCTGCTATGGCAGAAATCCCAACCCACTCCAATGGCTAGATGATGTGGCTGAATATGGACCGATGGATTTCCAACCGTTAGAGGGTCTAGACCGTTGGATTTCCAACGGTAAAAAAAAATTAAAAATCTTATTGTTGCGCCACATGGCGCAATCTAGTGCCTCCGATTTTAAATCAATTTGAAAAACAACGGCCATGATTAATCCAACATTAAAAACTAATATATATATATATATAATATCAAAAAATTTGAAAAAAAAATATGAAAAATTAGAATTTTTTAGATTGTTTCAATTTCATAGTTGGTTATATGATTATGGGAGTTTTTTGCTTTTTTTCAATTAATTATTTTGTTGCAATGCTATGTTTTTGCTTTATATGTGAAATAATTTATTAGAATTAAACAATTATTTTATTTTCAAAGCATACAAAACTAATAATAAAATTTACTTACCCTTACCCTTTTTAAACGGGTGATGTTACACAAAGACAAGTACTATTCAAGAAGGCAACTTGCATGCTCTTACCTTCCACCAACTGGTGGAGATGCTCTAATATGTCATTCAAATTCAAGTCCTTAATGAGCATGCATAGAGTCCCCGTATACTAGGAAATTGGAAAAGCCAAGTTTGAATGACAAACAAACGCACAATGCAGTGCAATCAATATTAATCTGGCAGTTTCCGGTGCTTGTATTAATCTTTTGCCCGACTCTTGAAATTCCTGAATTCATTAGTGAATCAAAATAATGCATATATAATATGTATGTCACAAATTCAACTTATATGGAGTATTTAAGACTAACGGAAGATTTGCGTAAAATCGAGCGCAATAACATTTTAAGATTCAAACAACTAACCCTACTTGGTTGTTGTCTACTTTCTTGCATTTACTAAAACATGGTTTTTCTTTTTAGATATAATTTCAGGCAACTTAATATTTGAACACAACTTTTTAAAATAAACTGTAAATATATGTACACCCAACCATAATCCAAAACTACCCTCCGTATAACCCAACTCACAACAAGCCCAACTCGTACGCGTGACCGTCGAAATGAGAAATGTTTAGGCTTCTCTACCAAACCAAACAAACGAAAGATCTTCAACGGATTATCTTAAAATGCTGCCAACTGAAATGGAACAGCTTGAAAAGGTTCAAATGATAATTGAGCGCTACAATCAGTTTATTAATTGCACTGTTTACAAGGTAGCAAGCACATCCAAAGGACCAAAGGTATCAACGTCCAGCTGCTCGATACTACCGAGAGCAAGATTTATGAGCAATTCCGGCCTTTGCAGTTCAAAGTGGGTGTAGCATTACCTGAACTCCAAGTTGTGGGTGAATCGTCACATAGGGATAGGGCAAGTGCACGTAACCTTGGGACAGTGTGAAGGAGTAGCGTTGTAGAATCATGGACAGAACAATCTTTACTTCAGTATTTGCAAAGTTCAATCCCAAACAACTTCGAGGTCCTATTCCAAAGGGTATGAAAGCGCCAACGTTATTGTTAGTTGCTTTAGCAACCCCTTCTGAGAATCTCTCCGGTTTGAAAAGATGCGCGTCTTCTCCCCAGATTTGAGGATCACGGTGAAGTGCTAGATTTGGGACAAACAATTCAAAATTAGCAGGAACAATGAGCTTTCCAAGTTTAACTTCCCTTTTAACTTTCCTCACAAAACCAACAACAGGGGAATATAACCTTAGAGACTCGTTGAAGATCATATTGATCTGCATGAACCCGAAAAATAGATAATAAAATCAGGATATCGAATCTTAATTGAGAACATATTTCTGACATATAAACAAGCAATTAACTGAGTTGTTGTCTTTCTTACCTTTTTCAGTTTGGCAATGCCATCAGGATTTGGAGTTTGTTTGCCGAATAGTTCCATCACCTCCTTTCTTGCTTCCTCTTGCCAATCTGTATGGTGCGCGAGAAGAAAGATTGTCCAAGCAAGCAAAGTATTAGTGGTTTCTTGTCCTGCAAAGTAAAACGTCTTGCACTCGTCAACCAAATCATCCACCGAAATCCTCTGGTTGTCATTGGCATCATGGTGAGCCTTTTCTTTTTGGTATATAGGGAGAAGAGCTCATTGTTTTCGGGTGTGGGGGGAGCGGCAGATGAGAGAAACCAGGGAGAGCATTCGGCTCTCCCATTTGAATATGAGCTGCTCCTTCCCACCATTTGTAATAATCCCATTTTGTTAGTAATCACTCAATCAAAGATGTTGGTGCTACTTGTGTAGCTTTTGGGAGAGAAGGATTTTGATATGTGTTTCTTCTTCTCCATTTGTTTCTTAGTTTGAGTGAGAGCTATTGGGTGTATGTGGGATTTGGGTTTGAGAGTTAAAACTCTATTTGTAATCTCCTTTTGATATTAGTGGAATTTCCTCGCCGTCTCGAAACTGGATGTAGGCTTACGCCGAACCAGTATAAATCCTTGTGTCTTTTGGATTATTTGTCTTGTAATATTTTGCCGTATTAGCTTTGGTTTCATATTTGAAGCTTCCGCACAACACCAAAAACTTCTTGTGAACGGTTGACTGCAAACAATCAACTTTGTTTCATGTCCCTTCTCGAGAAACAAGTTGCCTAGGGAAGTTTGTGTCAATTCAAGTTTTGTATTTGCACTGAGATCTTTTATTTTGTCCGGAAAAGTGGAATGGACAGAAATTACAGGTCTATCAACAAGTTCCCCAATTCAAGATTTAGTTAAACGAAAAAAAATGGTTACCTGATGCCGGGAAGCCTGATTGTGTAAAAACTTTTGAAAAATAAGAGGGTTAACTTCGTCAACATCTCAAAAATGTTTTGTCCTTCTACATAGCTGCTGCCAAATGCAGTTCTAGAAATCACTTCTGATGTGAATAACCTGAACTCTTCAAACACCTCAATTTCTTTTCCTTCATAACTTTTCCATCTTTCAAGCATCGTCTCCGCACTCGCTACCATTTCCGTGAACATACTCTAGAAAAACAATACCACGATGCTGTTGACAAATTTGGCTTCAGTAGTCTTTGCAAAAAGAGTAAGTACCGGGAGCTGTAAAAACTTACTTTTAAGCTCTCTCCGTGGAACGCATGGGTGCCGAGCTTTCGCACTTTTTTCCATTTTTCACCTTCGGCTGTTGTCACAAGGCCATCTCCTAACAGTTTCCTTAAAAAGTCGGTGGGCTCACTTTTCGGATAAGCTCTATCTTTGTTATTCAGTATCTCTCTGCACAACTCAAGTTCCGTTATGACCAACTGAGGCTGAGAGCCTTGCCATTGAAGATAGTTCTTTCCTGTTGACAAAGATGACCACAATTTACCTAAAAATTAAGACTAATATACCATAATTAACACGAGATCGTTAGTTACCATATATCTGAGTCCAAGTGTGCATGTTAGGTTGAACTATGGGAAATATGTCGTGTGATAAAGTTTTTGGCTTGCTCATAGCTTCCTTGATCATGTCGGATATTTCCTTGGTGTTTCCATGAATAAGTCTGTAAGGAGGGCCTTTGATCCCCTGCAAAGCCATCTGCTTCTGAATGCGATGCGGAGTCCACCATAGCTTGTGAAGGATCTTGATGAGAACTAAGACAAAGAACACACACAGAAAGCTTGCAGAAATGATCACTACCCTTCCCAAAGTAGTCATTTTTGTATATTACACTTAAATATATCTTTGGCTATGTCTATGAACCTACTGAGTTTTCGCCAGAAGTCCATATTTATAAGGTTTTAGTTGCTGTTCATTGTGAACACAGATGAACAAGGTGCCAGTTTTGTCCCAAACTTCTTGTTACTCGTCCGAATACTTCCTACAATCCAAATAGATATTGTCACCGATGACATTGTAATGTTATCAAATTTGCTAAACTTTCTCTATCACTGCCGTTTCTTTGCTACAGTCCAAAAATGTGTGACAAATAGGTAGGGATTATTAGAGGGTGTATAAAATGATGGTCCTTAAACACAAACATAGAGTTCAGTCCCGTTTAGGATTTCTAAGAGCTAAAAGTGATTTTTGATTACTAAAAGGTCACTTCTAACTACATTTTGCATAACAAGCACTTGGATTTTTTTTACAAAAAGTTTCAACTCATTTGTAATAAAAACACTTCTAGCATAAGCATTTTTTTTTTTCTTGCATCAAATGCATTCATTATGACTTTGCACTTGACTAGAGACTCATATATGACTTTTAACTTGTATAATGTTTTGGAGAGAAATTGAGTTTAAAATTAAAATAAAAAGTTGCAACATTTGATGTGCATTGAAGGAGGAGAGATTTTTCTAAGTTACTTGAACACAACCAGTTCTCCCGTGTCATAATACACATAAGGAGAAGGCTTTTGCTTTTTTAAGTGTCCATCTACTTGTATATGACGCGTGGTGCAGTGTACCAAGTACATTAAAAAATCTCTCCTACCATGTCATCCTGTTTATACCTAATTTTGCATTATCAACTCGTGTAATTGATGTCGTTGGATGAATTAATATTTTTCTAGACTTACTACTCATCTCAATTATCGTAGTAATTATTGTAGAGAAATATATGAGTTTGGATACAAGGATAAAACTGAGAGGGCAGTGGATTGATACGTCGGAGGCAGCCAACAAAGGTGATAGTCTGATTAGACAAGGCAGGAATTGTAGAATCAGTTTGGCTGATTTTTTTTTAAGGAGTCCATATTTGTAAAGTTTTAGTTGCTGTTGTTATTTAACACCGATGAACAAGGTGCCACTTTTGTCCCAAGCTTCTTCACTTACTACAATTCAAAGAGAAATTGTCGCCAATGACCATGCACATGCAGTATTGTCAAATTTTCTAAACTTTCTCTATCACTGCCTTTTCTTTGCTACAATCCAAACCAAACGATCCAATCCGGGACTTGGCAACTCCTAATGGAATAATGCTCTGGAGAGAAACTGAGTTAAATTTAAAATAAAAAGTTCCAATTTTTCATGTGCATTTGATGAGGAAAGATTTTTCCAAGTTACCGGTACACAGCCAATACAGCTGTGTCATAATATATGTGAAGCGAAGGTTTTTTTTTTTTTTTCTTTTCTTATACTTGTATTATGACACGTGGTGTGCCGATCTGTATTCCAGTGACACCCAAAATTCTCTCATAACATGCCATTCAAATTAAAAGCCTTAATGAACATGCAGAGAGTTCCGGTATACTCGGAAATTGGAAGAGTGAAGTTTAAATGAACCAGCAAACGCAGAATGCCATGCAATCAATATTAATCTGGCCGTTTCCGGGTGCATGTATTAATCTTTTGCTCGACTCTTGAAATTCCTGAATTCATTAGTAAATCAAAATAATACACTATATAACAATCTGTATGTTGCAGATTCAACTTATATACATATATCCAAAAATGGGAGCGAATGAGAGTAAGGAGGGAAATGAGAACACTGTGGCAGGTTTGGCTGGAACTGTTGCAGTTTTAGCCCTCGCTGCGTACGGTCTATGTGGAGTATTTGGATCGGGTTCCGGCCAAAGGAACACGATGAAGGCTCCCGAAAGAGGGTACCGAATCTTCGGGGGTGATTTCGAGCGTGACCCTTCTGCTTACTTCAGGGACCTGCGCAAGTAGCAAGTTGAAAGTTGGAACTGAGAGAGTACCTTAAATATGAATACACAGTTGTTGGAGTCTTGGAGAGGTGGAGAGTTTTGCTTTTGTTTTGTTTAGTTTACTTGTATTTTCCCCTGTGATCTATGTTGAATGTTAAACTTGGAGTTGGGGTTGATTAACATTACATGGTGATTAAGCCTTTTGCTTTTGTTTTGTTTTGTTTTGTTAAACCTTGAGTAATTTATTACCCAAAAAAACGTAACGAAGAACATATCAGAAATGCTGCTAATGTTGCCTTTATTACCTTAACCTCGAAGGCATAAGTCATCAGAAGGTAATACGCAACTAAAACAAGAAAAACTAAACGCATCGCCTTCTCTTCTTGCCTTTGCCTTTTCCTAATTGCCCGGACTTCATAGCATGTTCTTGCTCTTGTAGGAAAAGTCGTACTTTTCCATATTTATCAGCTTACTCTTCTTCCATCAGCGCCTTATCCCTTGCCTTCACCTCGTAAAGGAAAGAATTATCCTTACGCAGTTCACGAATAGCCCCTTTAGCTTCTTGCTTCAAAAGTTTCTTCATCTTTCTTCGCTCGGCTCGTTCCCGATCTGGATCATAGTCTCTGCCCTTAACAAAGCTGCACAACAAAATATCATTCAGTGGTGAATCCAGCAATACGTACAAGCACTACCCAACATAATAACATTAAGACAATTGGGGACGGGTAGTAAAGATCAATTACTTCTCCTCAAATTTCGGATTGAGCATTTTGATAGCCACCGGCTTTTGCTTCCGCATCTGAAGTGGTTGCCGCAGAATGTGATGTTTATCTGCTTCTGTCTTAATCAGTTCAGCAACATCCTTCAATTTGTCTGTTAATACTTGTGGCATATTATCCTGTTCCGCCACTTCAAGCAACAATACTGAAATTTGCAAAAAGATTTCAGGAAAAGAACTGAATCCTTCATAAATGATGACAAACTCACGTAGAGTTTCAATCACCGTCACCAGCACACTAGCCCTGAAAATTAAAAGTTCCAACTTTTAAAGACAGAATACCATATGCAAACTTTACAGTATTGATATACAAAATTAGAATTACAAAAGCAATAATCTGGTAGTGGCAAAAAACAAATTGGACCAATTTTGAGGATCATTTATAAACAGCAAAACTGACCAGTCTGCATAAACCCTAAACAACATGCATTGTGTGGGCACTTCCACAATGTATCATTGAGTACGGTAACAATTTCCTAACCTGAAATCGTCAGAGCTGAAAAAAGAGGAGTCCTCTGGCAGGTCCATTATTGTGAGAAAATTGAGAGAATCAACCTGAGCTACAGATTCATGTATACATAAAAGAGGCCTGATTGCTTTTAATTCCATAAGATGACAAAACTGCAGGAAAACAAAACGAGGATTGTTACTTCATCATATAACTGTAAACTAATTTCCTTCCGAGGACAATGAAACCATAAGGTGCCGCCTAATATATAAAAAATATATTACAAGGCAGTCCTACATGAGAATTTTGACTTGGCATTGGCTTTCTGTCTTTAGCTGCCATCAACAATGTTGTGAGAAACATGACTGCTTCAGGACAGAACTTCCGAGATTGTTTGTTATCTACAGAATGCATTAATTTTAAAAGAAAGAACTGGGAATTGAAACTGTTGGACAGAACAGTAAATCGACCAATTCATGTAACTACCAAATACATACACAGAGAAGCATGGCGCACAAGAAAGAACCAACTGCAGTATCACGACCAGACATGATAGGAGAACGCGCCAGATATTCACACACCAACAGTGTTGCTGGAGTCATGACCACATGGCGAAAATCAGAGCATGGAAATATCAGGGACCAAAGCCTCAGAAGAAATAATGTCTTTGAAGAAGGCCAACAACTCTGTTCTGTAAAAACAAAACAATGACGAGAAGTCAGCACTTTAGCAAGAGCAAGCTTGTAACTATGCTTCCAAATAAACAAAAAACTATAGATTCCATTAGGGATTACCTGGGTTCTTAACAGTTTCACTAAATTCTGTCCGCGCCTGTAAAATTCTCTCACGAGCACAAATTGCAGCGAAGTATGGAGTCTCCATACTCATCTCAATCAATGGCTTAACCAGAAAATTTAACAACTCCATATTCAACGGCTTTCTATTTGCTAATATGGCAAAATACTGCAGGAGTACACCATAAAATACCTGGAAAATGGCAGAAACACTCATGGGTAGTTAGCAAATATAATGAAAACCGAAGATGTATATCTTCACTGATTTTTTGCTTGGATCAAGTCAAATATTAAATGACAGTACAGAATTGTTCCACATTTGACAAATAATTTTAATACTCGTTTCCAAAACATAGAAGCAACAAACAGTTTCAAACTTGCATTTTTTTCCGGTTTTCTGCTGCAAGCTTGATTGCATTGCTTTTCCGGATTCGATTGATAATCAAGACAATGTCGGCATTAGAAAGATTATCCACCAATGCACCTAATTCTTCAAAGCTTTTTGGAGCTTCAATTAGGTATGGGAGGTATGACTGAGTAGAAGATCGTTTACCGTCCTGAGATATTTTCTTGGCATCTAAAGAATCGCCCTCTTTTTTACTGGCTTCAGAAGCATCAATTTTTTTCATTTTTTTCAGCTTTATTGGTTCCACCTCTTCTTCGTCAGCATCATCATCCTCTTCATGTGCTTCAGACCCATCTTCTTCTTCTTCCTCCTCATCCAAATCCGTTCCAAGATTATCATCATCACTTTGTTCCCAGTCCTTCATAAATAGATTATTTTCACCCAGATTAATATCTTTATCAGATCCTTCACTGTCATCTTCAGGACTTTCTGAATCCTCAGAAGCGTCGCCTTTTTCACTCTCAGAATCGCTAGCATCTTTTCTTTCTAGAATCTCATCAACCCAACCCTTTTTAATCCGCAGCTCTTCATCAAGAGAGGAGTCGCCAAGATCATCTCCAGATATGGGTCTTGGCTTATTATGGTTAGATGATGTCTCAGCATCTTCATTGTCATCGTCACTATTGATATCAGTGGCAAGCATCCTCTTCAGTCTCTCTTCCTGAATTGTGAAACAAACTCAAATGAGCGTTCAATTCATACTAAAAAAGTACAAATGAGATGCAACATCCAATTTCTCAAAGTTATTTGTTCCACTAAATAAAGGGCACGTTTACTTATCAAAAATGGACATCCAAGGTATGGGTATCATTCCCGACATATCATGTGTATACTAACACACGAGGAATATGAAAAATTAAAAATTAAAAAATAAATAAAACACGTTAACCAAGTAAGGAATCATCAAAGAAGGTAACCAGGATCATTCCCATTCATGACTTCTTCCCATTAAGCATGCCCAAAAGGAAATGGAAAGCCTGACATTCAAAAAGTTGAATATAATGCATTTTCTTGTTACATCCTCAAAACATCATGCCACTTGCACCACACCAGAATCAAATTAAACAAATTGTATTAGAGATGACACCAGTTACCATATATATATTTATAACAAACAAAGGATATATCTAGTTGCCAAACGCATATAAACTGCACTTGCCAACATTCTACCACTATTTACTAATATGGACTGCTAATATTGCAAATAACTTCAAAATTTGCACTATTCCTTGATTATGAGGAAGGAACTACAATCATGTATATACCAGTGCTTTTTAATTTGGACATATATTGGCACCAGCACATTGAACTTATTAGCAACAATAAAAATCTCAACATAAAGCAAAGACAGGTGCATTGGCACATCAAATTAGCATGCACATGACATGCGTAAATGCAAAAACACTCATAAATTGTAACAAAATAAGATACCTCCAAATGCTCAAGCTGCTCTCTCTCCTCTTGTGCTATCTCTTCAGGTGTCTTTGTCCTGTCAGAGGGTTGAGCACGGCTTACCATGACTAAGTTGCCAAAAGTTTTGAAATAAGACGAGATTTTTCCTGTGAAATTGTAAATAATAAGGAATAAAAAAAAACTCGTATACTAAAGAAAAAAATACAGAACCGTAAGAAGTTAGAAACCAATAAAGGACTTTCATGAAAATACCTGTTCAGAAAGCTCATCCTTCTTCGAATGCTCATTTGGAATATTCTTGTCTGGTTCAGTAATTTGTAACAGTTTAGAGGGCACTATGGATGTAAAGGATTTGTCCAATTCTTGCCTAAAATCTTCTAGTTCTTCCTTATCTTTTGCTGTTTCAGCCTAGAATGGATCAAAGGAAAAACAAAGGAAATCATAAATAAAGAAAAACAAGTATCAAGGAATGCATGTAACCATTATCACCAAACAAGTTAATGCCATAAAGGATTAGAATAATGCTATAAATGATTAGAAACCCACCGTATAATATTTGTCTTTTACCATAACCTCCTTCATTACTTCCTTCTTGCTTTTAGGTCTGTGTAATATGAAAACAATGAAACCAATTAGGATCATTTATAAGGGGGGAGACAGAGTGAGATAAAAGAATAGATTATAGTGGGAGACACAAGAAACAGAATTCCTTTAAAACTACAATGAATTTCTAAATTCGAAAGGGAATTAACTATTAAATGTCATATAATGAGGCAAGCAGTGAAGCAATCAAGAAATGTCAATTAAAATCCTAATACAAGTACAATACCTAAAATCTAACAAACACTTATATTACTGATGGGCATATCTAAAACAATCTTGAATTTGAATATCACAGAACAAAATTCAGATAGCAGAAGGGCTCGCATTTTCCTCTCCTTCCATTAGATCACCATCCATTTGATCTGTCATGGCTAACCCTTCTGCAGAGAACAAAGTAGGCACCATTACTGCTATTAGAACAGTCCTAACAATCAATCACCAAATCATGGGGAGATGCACGTGTTTCCAACAACAACATAAAATCACTAAAAAAACTTTGGTTAGCATCAAAGATCTGCTATCGTTTTGAGGGTTTTTACTTTCCTTTACTCCATATGAGCAAGAGTTCCTTCGGATACTTGTGATAAAGCCTAGTCCAGAAAATGATACTAAGTAGAAGCCAGAATTGTCCAACTCAACCATCAACCACATGAACTTCTATCCAAACATTACAGTTAAAAACCATGGACATGTCAATAACCAAATTTCAAATAATAAGTGGTAACTGAACCCTGAATGATGCATTCAAAATCTAACTTGCACAAATGAAAACTGAAACCCTACTGGATAAACAAACAACACAGATAGAAGTATCTCTACACATACTCTTAGTTTTAGTGGTTTCTGTGCCATTGTCGTCATCATCAGGCAGCACATCATCCTCAAAATCATCCCTTTCAGATAATGCACCAAGACTTTGAAATTCAAAGTCATCTTCTTCTCCATCTGATAAGTTATATTTGCTTTTCTTGTTCGTCTTTAACTATTCATGAAAATGAAGAGAAAAAAAGAAAATAAAATGAGAAACAAAACACATTAATAATAATAAATTACCCATGATTCCATAAATTAAACTGAATATAGTTCTGAAATAGAGTTTATAGTTGCGTAGAAAGCTTGACAAAAAGAAAGGAAATTTAGATATCATGTGTTAGATATGTACATTTTAATGAGGTAAGCTTTGTGCGACAAACTACAACTGTTTACTATTTCCCTATATTTTCATGGTAACCAAACAGAAAACAAAGCTGACCCCAAACAATGGGTAGAAATTCAGAAAATGAGCTTACTTGATGCTCACGCTGCGCACCCGAATGGCCTTATCGAACTCATTGAGCTCGTCATGATGCTCCCCAATTCGCTTATCGACAAAGACCGAAGCTTTATTGCTCTGCTCGTACTCCTTCAGCAGCGTGTTCTTCCTCTGAGCCACCAAAACATAAATAAATCAATAAAATTACAAAATTTGAAGTAAATTCAGAAAGGGAGTGACGCAATTCAGTACCTTTTCAATGGCGCGAGAGCGGGAGAGGCCAACTCGGCGCTCTTCGCCTTTGCGCTTTTTGCCGAGAATGTCGAATTCCCTACGGGACCAATGGTCTCGAACGGGTTGGGTTTTAGGGGGGCCTGGTGCTTCATGGCGACAGCGTTCGGGCCTAACTTATTCTTTTTCTTCTTCGCCGTCGCCGCAGTCTCATGGTTGTGATTGGCGTCAGCTCTGCCGGGTTTTGGTGATTTGGTCTCGAAGGGGTTGGGTTTCGAAACGGACTTCTGGTGGTGCTTCTCCTTGTGTTTCGCCATTGGAGACTGGTGTGAGCAGGGAGGTGATGCCGGTGGTTTAGGGTTTAAGCATTCGAGGAAGAAGGCGGGGCTTAGGATTTTGCGGGAAGTTTTGTTTGTTGGAAAGGAAGATGGGACTTAGAAGAGTGACAGGCCGGGTTGGGAACAAATCGGATCTGAGTCGGGTGTGGGTTGCTTGTTAGAGTCGAAGACTACAAATTTTTGGATAATTACTTGGAATAATCAGTTTTTTGGGATTTAATTGTAGAAATGATTAGTTTTTGTCATATCGTCATTATACTATTGTTGTCATTATGTCGTTATTATATTAGATATATAATCAATATGTCATTGTTACTACAAATTGATCATTGTAGGCCCTAAATTTTTAAACAAATTTATGATACTAAATTATAATACTGAGGTCAAAAAATATGTACATTTTTAAATTAAATTGATCTTCAACTCACTTATTAATTATTATTTTGTGATTAGTAAGTGTTGAGGTTCATGATCCGAGTAATTGTGCCCTTGTAACTAAAAGCAATGTGCCTTTGTAAATTGTAACAATAATTTTTTTCATAAACAATTGTTGTTTGTGAGAATAAACTTAGAGCTTCTAAGTAGTGATTAGTGGCAGTCACATGATGATTGTGTATTACTAAAAACTACATGATATAGGTGACTGGTTTTTTTGATCATATTTTATAAATCCCATAATATGTGGATCGATAGTTGAATTCTATCGATTGATGGTTGAATTCCATTTTTAGGATTTATATATCTAAACTACGTGATATAGAAATCCTTCCTAAACCCTGACAAAGCTTTGGGAAGGCGCAGCAGATGAAGGGCCCCTTGTCTTAGAACGGACCTGCTGCATATATTTCAGGCCATGGGACTGAAATGAGTGGCTTCTCTTCAAAGAAAAGATCTAGGGCCTAGCAGTTAGCTTCTTTAATTTATGTCCTTTCCATTTTCTAAGCATGACCGTCTGTTAGGCTTTATCTGAACAAGGAGAAATTCCGGGTGCCGCACCCAAAACTTTCTCCTACAGAAGGGCAACCATTCTTTCCATTAACTCTGTCAAAATTTCTGATAAATATTGCTAACGCAAAATGAGAAATTTCACCTCCAATATCCATGTTCATTTTAATATGGCTTTTACCTCATCTATATATAACATGTCCCGAACCACGTCCTGAGTAAGGGAATCTGTCCCAAAGATGCTTTGGTGTGAGGTTAGCCAGGCCTTACGAATGAGGATCTTCTCCGGATCCTCTTTGTGAGGATCCTAGAGATCTTCCAATCATATCCGTTCGATATACGATGAACGGATATGATTTAAGAATTTCCAAAATTCTCACAAAAAGGATCCGGAGAGGATTCTCATTCGTCTTTACATACATTGGAGATAAGACACTCAATAAAAGGAGTCAAGGGAGGGACCCCATTGTCTCTCCAAAGAAATAATAGACCATTGACCTGAATAATTACAGTCGCACTCTTTCCATTCACAACCACCCTTTTATTTACAAACAGATGCAGAAACAATCATAATTTTCATGCAGCGAGATTAGACTATCATATATATATGCTCTTGTCTTGCACTCTTAATTACTTAATTAGGCCAATAGCCAGAAATCTTTCTGGCGCTTTGTAGTAATCAAATACCCTCCAACCTTCCTGCTTTTCCTTCTCACAGCAACTGCCATGCAACTGGCATTTTGTATACAGTACTCCACCACACCGCCGCGGCCGCCGCTGACCCGGTTGCCGGTCCACATCACCAGAAGACGCCATGTAGTAGACCTCTTTTTCTGCCCCAGTACAAGCAATCCCACTTCTTGTTTCTTTGCCTCTTCCAGTATTTTTGGACCCTTCTCCTTATTCCCTTCCACCACCACTGCAACCTCAATTTCTACCTCTGGCCTCTTCAACTGACACATGTTCCTCAAAGAGTGGACAAGTGCATAAGCTCTTGGAGATGGAGCTATCTCCTTGCTGGTCTCCTCACCTGCAGCTGTAACAAAATAAGTCATAAATCAAAATTCTTTCAAAATAAGTGTTTCTCGCAAAATCAATCTCAAATCGGTCCTAAGTCATATATTCAGTTTTCTATAACTTCACTCAGAAAATTAAAGTAGAGTTACATAAAAAAGAACTGTTATCAACTCTTCGAAATAGTCACACTTGTCCGTAAAAAACATTAATTCCCTATGAAAACCGACAAAATAAAATGTCCAACCTTTTTTTGAGTTTGCAGATTTGGTGACATGAAGCAGCACAATTTTATCCTGGCTCTGCACAGTGTGAGAGAGAGCCCATTGGATAGCTCCTTTGGCTTCAAGGCTGGAATCAACCACAATCATGATTTTCCTAGCAATTACCAACGCAGCTTTTTTAGGGTTTTCATCACCACCACCACCACCAGCTGCTTTCACTTTCGATTCTTCTCCAACATTCCTAGAATCCTCAAATTTTCCATCACTACTTTTTTTAGCGACATCTGAAACATCTGGCTTGGACTGTATCGTTGGCGACCGAACCCTAACGTGTGGCCTAATCCTGTTTAGACAGAAATTAGGCAATTTAGTGCCTATTTTCCCCATTTCCTGATATGAAACTCGATAGACTTTGAGATGCCTGTAATTCTTATATATAAAGTGGAGTACTGAAGCTGAACAAATTTCTAGATGTGGCATGGGGGCCATGGTGTTTAAGTTATTTCTGCTTTGCATTTGCTTTATTCGTTTTCTTTATTTTTGCCTAATCATGTTTGCTCTGTTTCTTTTATTTTTTCCCTTTATGCGGTGCTATTTCTATTAACGTGCTTCTCATGATGCTGTAGGGCCATGCAAGGCTATCTGGCATGTTAGGATAATCAAATTATTTTTCAAAGCAAAAACAAAAATACTTGACAAAAATAACAATATATTGATCACATATCCAAATAAACATCTATACATTAACTCAACTACCAACGGTTTGGTGCCAAATAATGAATTATGTATTTATTAAATATATAGATGATTAAACGATGCAATTTTGCTCTAGTTAGCTGAAAATTGTAAAACCTGTTATTCATCATGATTCATACATGTGTGTGTGTGTGTGTACACAAAGGAAGAAGCCAAAAAAGGATGAAGTTTTCATAATATTCAAATTGCCTTCTTCCATTAAGAATTAAAAAAAAACAAAAAAAAAAAGAAAAACAAAACAAAACCTACTTCGGGTGGTCAAAATATATTTAATAAAAAATTAATAACTATAATAAGTAAAATTAAAAATAGATAAATAATATATATTATCAAATAGAAAAACAAATAATAAAATAAAAAGAGTCAATTGTCAAACAAGTACGCGTAGGCCTGGCAAACGAGTCGTGTTTGTCATGTTCGTGTCGTTTTCGTGTCATACTCGTTATTTGAACAAGTCGTATTGGGTCAAACCTAATATCTTAACGGTTTATCAGGTGAGCCGCAACCTGATTCGTTAAAGAGTCATATAATTTCGTGTCGGGTTAATGTGTGACATCCCGTCCCGGAAATATCGAAACGCACGTGTGAAATTACGATCTTGCCCCTAGTTCGTTTTTGTCACGTTATGGGTTGTTTTGTGTGGTGTGGCATGTGTTGGACCACACACACACTCCCACACACAGACACTGTCCCTCTCTCTCTCTCCTTCTGTCTTCTCTCTGTCTCTCCCGTGCTCCCTTCCTCCCTTCTCCATTGAAACTGTACGGACAAACCCCAAAACCCCTCAAACCTTAGCAGATCGAGGGAACCAAGTACACCATCAAGCTCGTGAGGCTGAGAGGAGTCTAGTGGTACCATTTCCAGGTAAGAAAACTACCATTTTCACGTCGTTTCGAAGTGGTCCGAATTGTGTACTGTTCATGCAAATTTAATCTAGTTAGCTTTTGGACTTTTGAAGCTTGTAGATGTGTTGGTGAGGTCCCAAGGAGCTTGGGAGTGCATCGTTGGACGGATTTGGACGTCGGAACCAAGAACTGTAAGTTTGGCCGAATTTTCATGTTTTTGAAAAGTTTGGTTCCGTTGTTTTTAGGCTCTAAAACTAGTCCAACGTGGTAGATGAGGTATAGGGCTTCATTTTGGTATAAAATACGTGAAAAATGGATGAAAAACGATGGAGAATAGTGAGTTTTAAACTTTCCCAGTTTTCCCGGTGGCCGGAGTCCGGCGAGGGTAGATCGGAGAAGAAAGGAGAATATTCCGTTAAGTTTAACGGAATATTCCTAACGGCAGTGACGGCGTCAGTTAGGTTTAACGGAATATTCCGTCAGTTTAACGGAATATTCCTGACGGCGTCAGTTGACACCGTCAGTGTGCATGGCACGTGGCCGCGCGTGGGGGGCGCGTAGGTCCGTGCCTTGGCCGGCGCGTGGGGGCGCGTGCGGCGGAGGAAAATTATTCTAAAAATATGGTTGTGATCCTGAGGTTGTGTAGAGCACGTTGGTATATTCATTTGTCCATTTTGAGCAATGTATGAGAAGTTATTACGAGAAGTTGGTTATGTGCTTTAAAGTTAACGTTTTTATAGTTATTTCGCATTTAGGTGACACATACCCCGAGGACGAGCGTGCACACGCGAGGCAGGGGGGCTACGACCCTTCTACATATCAGTGAGTGGGCTTTTGTTTTCCGTATATACCTATATACATTTATATTCCCAGAAATTGATTAAAAAAAGGTTTTGTATGTTATGCCATGCACCATATTGTTATTGTTTATGCATCATCACATGCATTAGTAGTGGCATACATTTATATATGCATATTGGTGTTGTGGACGTACAGGTAAGTGCCAGGTAAGTGTTATTCACGTTTATATTTCAGTAGTGGTTAGAGATGCTTAGAGAGCTCATAACCTGCACCCCCGGTGTTAGTGCTCCCGCCCAGAGTAGGGCACAGTCCTTCACGTGATGTTCACCTCCCGCACCACACGCTCAGCTTGGATCCAAGTTAGGTGCATAGGCCTGTCGTACAGACCACATTAGGTGGTTCCGACTCGTAGGTGACCCGCGATTATTCGCACAGCCTTCACGTGATCGTAGCACTAGAGCGTATATATATATTACACCCAAGCCTGTCGTACAGACCACTTTAGGGTGGGCAGGTTCAGTTAGTGAGTTTGAGATTTGAGCTCTATATGCAGCCGTACAGGTCACGTTAGGTGACTCCGGCTGCCAGATGTTGTGCTATTGATGTGATTTATACCTGGGCACTTGCATACATTATGAGGTTCCGACATGGCATATTCTGGAGCATGATTGGCATACCCTTGAGCATGTTTGGCATATTTATACATACATATATATGTTTATTTTTCTGGGAAGTATACAGGTTTTACGGCGAGGGGTTAGAATGTATTTTGCTAAATGGTTTTCAAAGAGCTTTGTTTTTGCCCACTCACGCTTTTGTTTTGCGCCCCTCCAGGTTCTAGTTGCTTAGCCGTTGCGGTGGTTTCCCTTGAGGGATTTCCGACGTTCTGACAGACACTCCCCATTGTAGGGTTGCCTTCGGGCGTACTACTGTTGTCGTTTTTGTTTGGGCTGCTATAGACCTGCTCTGAAATTGTATCTCACTTACTAGCACTTATTTTAGTACTTTGCATGCTAGTTTCTAATTATTCGTACTTTTATATTGCTACTTTATTAGCTTCCGCACGTGCACATGGCTACGTCACCTTCGTGTGACGGCCAGCACGCTCCGACCTCGGTCGGGGTGTGTCAAATGGGTCATGCAAAAAAATTTCAAGCCAAATGTCTTGACAAACGATATCCTATTGGATTCTTAACTGATGACCAGATAACGACTCAATTTGTTATTGAGTTCCTAACGGATGATCCAATAACGACCCGAATCGTTAGCATGTGAACGCAAAGCCTGTTATTTTCATATTGTGTTAATGGGTCGTGTAAGATATTGCAAGACTTACATACATGTGTGGCAAGAGGCTAGTGAGTCATACAGTTCTATACATGCATGTGATTTATAGTCGGCAGCAAATAAATATGTGCCAACCTCAAAGAAATCCGACTGTAATTTGTGAATTTTTTATGCTAAAGCATGAATTGCAGTTGAGCTTTTATGCTCAATGATTTATAAACCTTTTTTAATGCGTGAAAAATTATTGGATTTATGCGTACATTTTGATTTCTCTGACAGTGATATGATGATTTTGGTTGCGTTTGAGCCACGCTAGTTGTTTATGCAAGTACAGAATGCACAACTAAAAGCCTTTCTACATGTATAAAGTTATAATTTGCTTTTCTGGATTTTCAATCTTACATTAATAATTGCTCTAAGAGGATGCCAGCACAATTAAGAATACAAAAATGAAAATTAAACCGCACAAAAACTAACACAGTAGATTCCTTGAACTGCAATTCAAGTAAATCGAGTGGCAGGATGATATTATTAGACGGAAAATACTTTCATCCATTCCATGCATGGTGTGCACCAGTTTCTCCATTAATTTGTTATTAGCATATCGCATAAACTTTATAATTAGAATTGTACAAATTTTTCTTGCGAACAGTTTATTTTGTTAAATATTCTGTAACGATATTTATCTACAAAAAATCAATTTAAATCAACATTAATCAGAAGTATTAGTTATAGCAAGATCATACTGGTTACGTAATGAATGTCGAATTTAGACATGATCAAACAAGTTAAAGGTTGTGCTTGGAAACAAATTTTGTTTGTTAAAGTGCTAAATCTTTCGTTAATTAGGATGCTAAACTACTTTACAAGGACGTGCCAACCTCCATTGAGACTTCCAATCTTAAAAAAGAGAAACAGTAGATTTGTGAAAGAAAAAGGGATTTCTGCATGTCTTATCAAAAGAAAGTGGCCAAACATGATATATAATGTTGTTGCAGCTAAAGGCAATTAAGCGAATAAGGTTGACTTGTTACTTCATTAATTGATTAAAATTTTCAACGAGGATAACCCATTAGTGGTATTATAAGTTCACTCATATCATACTAAGTAACATTTTGTGATAAAAATGTCACAATCACACAAAAGTTTCCCGTCATTAGAGATTCGGACACTGGAGAAGATGTCATCCTACTACGTGCATTTGGGCTTTCCTCAGTTGGTGGCAAGCAGCGCATATATTAACAGGCTTCAAAGTAGGGTCGCAAAAGTAGTTGGGGTTCAGCCCGAACTAAAACCAGAATAAAAGGGAAGGAAACTTGCAAAAGAAGATTCGGTGTCAGCGAAGATAGCCCACAAGAATTAGGCCCCATGAAATATTACCTCTTTCGTATTTGAGTAGGTTTATCTTCCTTTGAAATTCTTTTTCTGTAATTTTCATCTATTTGAATAATTACGATTAAATCACATTAATATTTTAAATTTACTCTTTATGGAGAAAAAAAGGTAAAGAAGAAAGTGTGAGAGGAAAGAAACGAAGAGAAGGGCAAAAGATTTAGAAGAGAGTTTAGTAATAAAAAAAAAAAGATTTAGAAGAGAGAATTCTCTGTGACTTTTTTTTTTGGGTCAAAGTTTTGGATCTTGACCTTTTAAGTTGTAATTAAGCAGAAGACACTAATTTGCTAAAAAAAAAAAAAAAAAAAAAAAGACTACAGAACTAGAATTAGAATTATAAACAAACACGACTTTAGAAATTCAGTTGACTCAAAATTCAGTGCCTTAATATTATTTCTTAAAACCCTTTTTGCCGCTTCTTTATCTTGTTTTCTGTTTGGTTATCTGGAAAGTTTTTATTGCGGAGTGTGAGGGTGGAGGATGCACTTTCGCCATTGAAGTATACTGCCTCTCTACTGCCTTATAGTCTTTAAACTCTTCATCAATACTATATTTCTTTTAAATAAATTATGTGATTTTTTAAGAGCAATTTAATCTTTCAATGGCGTTGCTTTTCTACTTTTATACCTCTTAAATATTTAATGTTTGATTTTGTAATTTTTGTTGCAATCATCATCACTCATCATCTTGACATTTTTTTTTTCTTTTTTTTTTTTTTTTTGTTATGGTCAATGCAGGCTGGGGACTGGTTAAGCTGAGTAAAAAAACTGAAGGTGTGAGACATGGGTTCGGCTTGTTCTTGCTTCCGGTCAAAAGATCATATGGAAGATAATAACGGTGACAATGCCAGTAATGGTGATGTTGGCTTCACTCAAAACTTGTACAACAAAGTATGTTTTTCAGATTTTGATTATCACTTTCCTAAATTCGTTAATTCTGTTTGCAACTTTTAGTTTTATGACATAATCAAAAGTTCAAAGGTCAATAGGTCTTAAGTTCATCTGACACCTTCATATTTTTGTGTTTCTATGGGTCTTATCTCGATTGAATCGATTAAATTGAAATCTGATGATCATCTGATATCTATTTTTAGATTGAGAAATATAGAGCATCAATCAGCAGTTGGAGAAGAGGTAATTTAGTCAATACATATAATGAGGTTGCCGACGCAACTTCAATACCCGATGGGGCACCTCAGGTTGCACAATCTGGCACTACTACTGTTGAAGTCCAAGTTGTCCAACCCCCTCCACAAGAGGGACTAAATGAAGGGTTAATATATCAGAACCCTAATGAGTCCTTAAAGAAGTCATTATCTGGAAAAGAAGCCACAGGGCTTATGTATATCTATGATTTATTAGAACGTGGCGAAGAATGTCCCACATGCCTGGAAGGTGATCATTAATTTAGCGAAATCTGTTTCCTTATGCCAGAATATTCTTTTATAAACTGACTTTAGGGTATAATTATCTTATGCTGAGGGTTCCTCTATTTCTTGTAACGACTGCAGAATACACGACTGAAAATCCAAAGATAACAGTGGAGTGTTCTCACCATTACCACCTTTCTTGTATTTTTGAATGGATGGAGAGAAGCCCAACCTGCCCAATTTGCAGCCGGGTAATCAATTTCTTCCTTGCCTTTTTTAACCTGTATATAGATATAGCAAATATCACGTTTTCCGAGAGGCACTTTCTGAATTAGGGTTACTCTTAACGTGCAAATTGAGTTTAGACTCCAATTTGTTTTCTAGCTGATGAGGCAAAACTTGCATAACATTGGCACCCACTGTACACAAGTTTCTGCGAATATCACGTGACTAAAGGCAAGGCTAGTACACAGCTGGTGTAGTGGTAGAATCTCTTTGCCAATGACTGATGACGTGAAGTTCATCCTGAAAATTATTGGCCAAAACATAACTGAAATATTTGGATTTTGTAACTTCTTCCAACTAAATTTAATCAAATCGGAAAACTTTGTGTTGCATCTGACCGTTGTTAATTAAATTGATTTTCTAGGTGATGTTATTTAGTGAAACGTCTTGAGACTCAACCCAAATTGTTTGGCATGCAATGATCAGTGAAGAGATACCAAAACCAACAGAAAAGTAGAGCTTTTTCTGGTCACCAAATCGAAAAGGCTGTTCACCGTTGTGTGCTAGATTCTTGTATTTTGATACGCTCCTTGAACTAATTTCAATTGTTCGATTCCTTTTTTGCAATTCTTTCTTCTTGAAAGAGTGAGGCTGCAAGTATTCTATAACTTTCCGGCTTAAAGTATTTGTCCAATTGAGCAGTGACTTATTCTATCAGTTACTGTTTCTCATGCATCTCTTTTTTATTTTTTTGGTTTCTTGTGCATACTTACGTTGTATCTTAATCAAGCACTAAACTGTAAACCCTAAATGAAAAAGAAAAATCCTAAATTCCTCCAAAGTCACCTCAGTTATAGATACCAAAATCCTAATTAATTTAATAATTAAACTAACATTATAGAGAAAAAATACAGTCAAATAGAGTTTAGCTCACACATTTACTCAATATTTCTCAGGTCTTTGGCAATATAAATAGAATTACCGGACAGTTTCAAAGTTCAGTTCCTCATTGCCATCGTCTGATAATCTTCCTTTCAATAACTTACATATGGTACCAAAATATGGATTGCTACAAAAGCAGTACGTTTAGGGTTGGTCCAAAATTTACCAACAAACCAGAAATTTAATACAGAAATAGCACACATATATATAGTTTTGTTTTCTTTCCTTTTAATTCTTCCTTTCTTTTTCTACCGATTGATTGTTGATCAAGCAGCAAAGCATCCGAGATGGCATGAATAAAATGGTTCCAGAGTAAGGTCCAGCTGGTTCCTCCTCGCTTGAAGGAATTCATCTTGCTGCGTCCCCCTGCATATCATATCGTATCAGACTATGCATTGCATATAAACAAGTTAATTAGGGTCGTTGATACCAAGTTAATTAACTTCTTAACTGATTCATCACTATTGTCAGCGTGGTCAAACAGATTTTCTATAAAACAATATTAACATGCTAAGAGCATCTCTTGATGTGTAGCACATATACATCTCTTATTGGCCAGAAAGCTCTCCAATTATAATTTTGAGGGGATTTAAGTACGCATCTTGACCTGAAGATGTAAATTTCATCTGCTCTTTTTTTTTTCTCTAAGTGAAATTTACATCTTCACATTGGAGCAACAACCACATCTAGATTTCCCAAAATTATATGAAATGTAAATGTGATTTTTACATCTCAAAGCTGCATCTTTTCCATTGAAATTGCTCTAATAAAACAAGACAAATTAACAGGCCCTAGAATTAAGAATTTTATGTGGGAAGAAAATCACCCAATGTTAAGACATGGAAGGGGCTGTGGAAGCAGGTCAAGGTCATGGTTCTGCTGCTCCCAGTTTTGAACCTCGGGCTGAGCTGCAGCCTTCTCCTTCTCCTTTATCTATTTCCAAAATTTATATGATAAACAGAAAACCGAAAAGAAGAATCATCACATAAAAAACCATCCAAGTTAAAGGCAAACATAAACCCTAGACTACAACCCTATTTGACTATGTGATAAAATAGTATAAGCATATTATTACCTTCTTTGCTAGCAAGTTATTTTGCTCCTGTATCGCCTTTTCCTGCACGACACAAAAAGATAAAAAACAATTAAATGAGCCACGTAAAATATATGCTACACAGTACCCTTTCTCTTTCTCTCGCAGAGTCTAAACATATTTACAACGGAAAAAACATGCTATAGGTGCCCCAACCTTTTTCTGAAGCTCAGTGATGGATTCATGCATGAGTTGATTCTGAAAGAAGTGAAGAGAATACTTTAGTGTCATCAAACTCAAAATTATTCTAGTGCAAGTACAAATGCACCATTAAGAGAAAGCGATCCTCGTTAGCAAGCATAATAAGTATGTACTTTTCTTTGTCGAATTTGTTTATGAGCAGTGTCAAGCTGTTGCTCCAAACTTTGGATTTCCCTGAGAGTCAAGGAATCCAGGTCTTCTCCCAAATAGTGCCTATGGTTTCTTTGCAAAACCTCAACTTTAGCCTTTAATCTGGAATATTCAAAGGTCCAGTTACCCTGTGCATCAAGAAATTGTATGAGTAATTATAACTCAATCAACATAAGGCGTAACAGGTTAATTAGTATTCGGAGTTTGATGTCATGGCAAACCTGCGACTCAAAATCTGGTTCAACTAGCTGTCTTTCTGCGTAAGAGTATCTTTCATAGCGTTCAAGGATTTGCTCCATGCTGTAACATCCATGATCAGCAATATCAAACATATGAAAAAGTCCCTATCAAAAACCCCATCTTAATGAATTGATTGATTAATAATATTATAGAAGTTTTGAAACACTTCCAAGGGAGTATATTCATATGATTACGAAAATTAGTCATGATCATCATCGCATGAAATAATGTTGATTATTATATAATGAATGCCAGGCAATAAAAACTTTGGAGTTGCAACAGTCTTGCACTTTTTATTCTTGTTTGCGGTTTACTGTCGAGCAAGCAAGTCACATTTCACCTCTAAGAGGTTCCAGTACTACTACAGATCTGAATGTGTGTTTGTAAATATGATCAACTAGGAGACTGTTAATATATAGCTATATATTATATACATCTGTTTACAAAGAGACTGTTACATATAGCACAAGTTAAGCTATTTAATGGTCTCCTAACTTCAAATAATTGAGCTCCTGTTGAAGACTGTATTATTTAAATAAACATCTGAGATTTAATGCACCAGGATTCATGTTTTCTGGGCTTCCCTTCATTTCATTTCATATATTCTTTAGTTAAAAACATAATATTCAAACTGTATTATGTACTTCGTCTGTGCTGTCGCCTTCCCTTTTTCTAAGGGGTATTATATATCATACATGGTAGTGGAATATTATCCTGCTAGGATTCTACTTGCTGCTGCTTCCACTCCTTGTTTGATGTTTTTACTTTTGCTGACAAAAGAAATTGTTCTGCTTACTCATTACTAAGTTAACAAGGATTAGAATTAGTAATGATGATATCAAATCGCTCTCAGAATTAGTTATCAAGCCGGCAAGTTTAGTCTCATCACAATTGGTGGGTTCAATTTATTACGGAAAAATATAAAACAAGTACCGATCAACATGTTTCTTTTGTCAGAGGCAACCACTAATTAAGACCTTGATACTCTAATTAATTTTGAGTTCTAAATTTTAAACACTCATTAAGTAATTTGGCCAACAAAAGAAAAAACACAAAAGAAGTACAACTAGCTTTTTTGGTCAATAGAAGTACATCTATCTAATTTAATATTATTTCATACTGCTTTCATCGATCTTCTAATTACCTTGCAGAAAACCAAATCTCAGTTAACCAGCATCAGATTATTACAAATTAACAACTCTAGCTACTTCATCTATAATAAATTATAGTTTCCAACCTTAATTACATGTTTATGGTACAACTCAGGGTTATGGGATTGAAATTTCAGGGTTAACCATTGACGAAAACATAAAATCACATGTTTATGGTACAACCTTAATTACAAATTTGTAGTGAAAGAAAACAAAACAAAAATATGCAAAAAGAGGAAACAAAACAGCATCTCCAACAGCTTAAATAAATAAAGCTTTTTGGTTACTTTGAAAAAATATAGAAAAACCGAACAAAACGGGCTAGTTATTTTAATTCGGTAAACAATAACTAGCTAGATTTAGAAGAAGAGATAAAGTTAATTTTTGGTTAAACATTAAAAACTATAAAATCGCATTGTTTGTGGGCTTCAAGAGAAGAAAAAGGGATTGGAGTGTTAAGTTTAGGAAAAAATAATAATAAAATATTTTAACTTAAGCTAAAGTAGCTAGTATTGTTGGGAGAGTGATGGCTAACCAAATTAACATTGGGTCATTTGGCTAGCTACAGTAACAAAAATTTAGCTAGTATTGTTCGAGATGCTCTATCAAAGCAAGGTATATGAAATTTTTTAGCTAGGTTGAGCTCGATCTCTTAGGCGGCGTTTCTAAATCCATTTACTTTCTTACAAATACAAATTTCTAGGTTTCTCGAAAAGAGAAGTTAGGTTTTTTCTTTGGTAGAAATTTTAGCTAGGTTTGAGTAAATAAAATTTGAGATGAGGAGTTACAATTAATTAAGAAAATAGTATACCATGAATCTGTGGCGTACTCAAAGAGCTTCCCCTTGTTGGAGAAGACAATCAAAGCAACCTGAGCATCACACAAGACAGAGATCTCATGAGCCTTCTTCAGCAGCCCAGTGCTTCTTTTGGAAAAAGTCACCTGCCTGTTGATCTTGTTCTCTATGCGCTTCAGCTGAACTCTACCTCTCCCCATGATTAAATATTTATGGACTCTCAGTTACCACTCACTCTTTCAACTGCTTGTTCTTTGATTTTCTTTCTCAAAAAAAAACCAAACAACCGAAACCCCCAGAAAAAGAAAGACAACCTAGAAAATGAACTGGTAGGCTGTCGATTTATATACAAAAAAGAAAGAAATATAGTTACAATTTAATGGGAATATTAATTTATGCAAAGTTTCTTCTTATAGCCAAATATGTGAAGGTGCCTGAGAAAATGTATGTGCTTGTAACTAGCTCTACAGACTTTTGATTTGATGATAGATTAAGCGGTTTTTGTGAACACAAGTGGTTTTGGGAAAACCGGTGGGGGTTTTAAAGGATGTGTTGTCGACTTCTGATTAGCTGAGGTGTACTACGTAGTCGTTTCTGTATTTCCAACGGGGCCAGGAAAAGAAACCTCGATTTTTTCTTACATACCGGTGTAGCTCACTAGGTACCAGCTACCTGCCGGACTCAAGAGTCTCAGGTATGCATTGTACGGACCTTCGGCTTTACCCTTACTTTTTTTCTCGACGAGTAACCAGCTGACGTACGTATGCACAGTGCCACTTTTTGTGGTGAAAATTACCGTGATTTGACCCCATTAGTCTCGAGAGATTTTTTTAGTATGACCAGCACATGAGATGTTATATTACGTGTTATTATACAAATTATGAGATATGTGTGTTAAAAAGTTAATAACTTAAAATATAAAATTTCACATCATTTACGTAAAAACATATAATATATTACTCGTGTTTTCGTCACAATAATAAATTTCTCTTCTGGTAGGCCAAAAGCTTGTTAGTTTTTGTTACGTATTTTTGGCTGCTCTTCGGTGTCCCACACTCCAACAATGCGTTCATGATCAGTTTGACAAGAAAGCAATATTTAGTTGTATATCATTATCTCTTTGCGCTTTGCATTATTCAATGGAGTATGATTGTCTTTTCTCCTTTTTTTTCTCTCTATTTCCTTCCCTTCATATTTGAACGGTCACGGTTAAACCACGTCAACATCCTATATTAATTTTTTATAGCAAGAGAAAGACAAAATAAGAGAATGTGAGAGAAGATGATGGAAGAAGATGTTAATTTGGAAAGCTTTTACATCTAGAGTGTTTTTGTTTTCTGATGGCTATGAAATTGTTCGTCATCGATTTTCTGTTAAGAGTTGGGCTTCCATTATTCAGCGTCCGTTCATTCCACCTCGCTACTCTATTTTAGTTTGAAAGATTCTTTCAAAAAGCTTCCAACAGAGGATCAACTTTAGCAACAGGGCATTCCGCTGGTTCTAATATGCCAATTATGTTACAAAAATTCTAAATCTATTGAACACTTATTTTTCAGTTGTGATTTTGCACAATGGGCTTGGTGTTGGCTAGCTACCCAATTTGGAACTATTCTTCTACTTACGGGTTCTTTCTCATATTTCTCGCTTGTTTTTGTGTCAAAGCGATTTTCTCTACAACTTTGCAATGTCTGGCTAACTTCATGGTTTTTCTTGCTAATGGCTATTTGGAAGATGCGTAATAAAGTGAAGTTTGAAAGTAAGCCTTATTCCTTCTCACGCCTTTGCCATTCATTTCGGTCTGGATTAGGCAGGTTGGAGTTTTCACCCTGGTCATGGACGAGGTATTTTGGGTAAGCAACTTTTAGTCTCTCTTGCAATCTCGGCTGAGTCTTGTAAAGCTCCATCTATAGTCCCTCCTCTTTGACATCCTTCACCATTTTCTTGGTATTGATGACCTTGCTAAAGGTAACCTGGGTCATGCAGCTTTTGCTGGGGTTTTCCGAGATTCTGCAGGTTATTTTCTTGGTAGTTCTCCTTAAGCTTGGGGCATCGTACTTCCTTTTATGCGGAGCTTCATGCTATCATCCTTACTGTGGAGTTGGCCCACGTACGGGGTTAGCAAAATTTATGGCTTAAAAGTGACTCTTCTAGTGTGATATCTTGTTTTGCTTTTGGATCTTTCTCTCCTCTTTGGTCGCTCCAGACACGTTGAAAAAATTGTATTTTCTGATTGCAGAACATTGTATTCCGTTGCTCTTATACATTTCAAGAATGGAATGCAGTTGCTGACAAATTAGCCAATTTAGAGCTTATCTCGTCTTCACTTGTTTGACATGCCGCTCCTTCTATAGAGATGTTTTCTCTTCTACACTCAAATTTCTTGGGCATGCCAGACTACAAGTTTGTCTCCCCTTCTTGATGTGTGATTTTCTTTTTTACCTAAGCTTTTTGGACTTTCCTTTTCGTTTTGCAACTTGTCTTGCAAATTCTTACCTTTTATGTTTATAGGGGGTTGGGCCTATGTCCACCCACTATTTTTCTTGTATTTTCTTTTTCAAGAGAGGTAAGGTCTATGTTCCCCCTCTTTTTCTTGTATTTTCTTATTCAAGAGAGGTCAGGTGTATGTCCCTCCCCTTTTTTCTTGTATTTTGTTTTTCTTGCTCTATGAGGGCTAATGTTTATATCCCTTTGACTAGATATAACTTTTTTTTTTATGTCAATAAATTTCTCTTATGCCATCGAGGTTTTCCAAAAATGAATAAATTTCTCTTTTTTTTCATCCAAGTATCATACCTAAGGTTATATTTTTCTCCCAGATTCCTACTTTTATTAGGTTGAAAGTTTGTAACTCCGCTAAAACGTAACGTAACTCTTACGTGGACGATGATTGTGCATTCATGTGTCACTTTTTGTCGTTTTCCTCCTAGAAGGAAGAAGTTCGATCCTACCCAAAAGCCCAAATCAATCAATTGATTCAAAACTCAAATCAACAACTAATTAATTGATTCAAAATCTCAACCCAAACACCCAAATCAATCAATTTTACAATTGACTTTGGAGTTTTACCGAATAAAAAAAAAAAAAGCAATTTCAATTAAGTTTTAAGTTTATTTGTTTAGCGATCTCAAACAGATTTTAAGATGTGTTGTCTCTTTCTAACGGAGCCTCACTTAGTTTTTAGCATTTATCATATCTTATTTTCTTACGTAATGCATCTAGCATGATTAGAACTTTATGCTTATGATCAGAACCGTTTATATTTTGAATCACTCCATAAACTCATCTTTGCAAAACATGAATTAAAAATAAGGTCGTTTAGTCAATGTATTGTAGTACTCGTAATGTTTTTACCAATTCCATTCATTTGTCATTATACAATTCGATGACTAAACGACCTTATTTTTAATTTTTTGCAAAGATGATTTTATTGAGTGATTTAGAATATGAACGGTTTGGATCAGAAATACGAAGTACTATAATCAACAATGAACAATTTCGAATAAAACTAATACTTATATATTTTGAATAGTCAAGTATTATTCCCCTATAAAATGAAAAGGGTCTGCCGTTTAAGGCCATGTCATATCCACCAACTATATGGATGGCTTTTATATCTTCGTCGTCCTCCACCTCAATTTCTGAAACCTACCACGCTCGCAGCTGTCTCCCCATCAAATTTTACACAACCTTTTACATCTCTTGGACACCCCAATAGTGTGAGCTATGCTCTTTCATTTCATCGTCTTCATCTTCGTCCCCACATAAGGTCATACCAATTTAGATTTTTTTATTACTTGGAAATAAGTTTTAAAAAGAAGATTTAGTCATGTACCGTGTCCATGATCTTATATTAGTAGACAAGTTTACATAATATATAATTAGCACATGTCCACACACAAAGTGTGTATGAATATTTTTTATTTTGGTTTTTAAAATGGAATCAAAGAGTAAGAGAGTGAGAGACACGGAGAGAACGTGGGAGTGAGGACAGAGGGGAGCGAGGTTTATTTTTATTTTTTATTTTTTAATATTAGAGATATTAAAACCACATGTGGGTGATGCGTCATAAAAAAATAGCAAACTTTGTGTTCTTGTAATTACTAAATTGCCCATAATTTTTATTTCTGATCAGTTTTAATTAGAGGATTAGAATGATAATTTTTCAGAATTTTAGTTGACAACTAGATTTTTATTAATACGTAGTTTAGATTGAATAAGCAAAGAAGTCATGGCACGTGGCAACGAGTAGATGTAGCTACTAGCCATGCGTTTGCTCATTTGGTAATACAAAGGAATTTCCAAGGCACAACGATCTTGATGAATTAGGGTAAGTGTTCAACTGTGTGATCGGTCTTACAAAAATCACACAATCATTTCATACCTGATGAATTCTAATGAATTAGGGCAAGTGTTTAATTGTATGATCTGTCTCATGAACATCATACAAGCGTTTTATGCTACTCACTGGTAAAGTTAAAATCAAAATGAAATATTTTAGGGCACAACAATCGCGATGAATTCTTGGGCATTAGTCTCATGAATGAATGAACCCTTCTATAACATTAAAAGATACTAGGTAGCAAATTATTAACGTTCTTATTCTTTTGGACAAGAATTAATAATAAGTGAAACAACACATGTGGTCACCACTACTCTTTGATTGGTTACCATGCATGATTCGAAATTCAGAGCATCCAACCGGGGAAGAATCCCGTGCCACTTTGTGCTGAGGACGTTGCTACATTCGCCTCATCATTTGTTACTACTGGAGTGCTGTTGCAGTAATAGTTAATGGATACTTTAGATGACAGCTTAAAAAATTAAGGCAACTTAATTCATTAATTAACGTTGCAGAAAAATTCATGCGCTTGACAGAATCCCTATAAGATATATGATTATAGTACCCGATCTGCAATGCATTGGTGGATTGCAAATGCTCAGGGAATCCTTCTAATTGAGCAGCCTGGTGATTGCTATTCCATGATCGTTGAAGGCCTGCAGTAATTTCTTCCAACTGCAAAACACGAAAATTTAGACCCAATTAAATTGACCAAATTATTTATCTGAAAAACGTATTAAATGGAATAACTAACAAGATTCAAGAATCCTTATGAAGAAACAATTAGATGACAATGTACGGTTGTTAAAAGGAAGGCCTCCATCGTTTGTTGTTAGCATTGGATTGAACTTACTATACTCAAGGCACGTTGAAGGAAGGAATGAAAAGATAGTGTCCAACTTTGAATGAAAAGATAGTGTCCAACTTGAAGATAGAATATGACTCGTGAAGAAAACTTTTATATTTCAATTCCCCGAATGGTAGGATTAGAAAAGATATATGTCATTCATATCTAATCCCCTTCTGAACCCCGGTCCTTAGAATAAAAAACCATTCATCTTTAATTACTTTTAATATCCCTTGAATTTTATGTTACCCAATCCATTTCAATCCTAAGCACCAAACAAGCCCGATAGTGTTTTGCATTACTATAGTTATACAATTAAGGATAGGAAACCTATATGATGAGGACTAATTGATTTGGCCTTGAAATATTGTAATCATTTAATGAATAAGTAATTAAGATGTATTATACGACATGATGGATTTCCATTGCATCGAAAACAGAAATGAATAATGGTCAGAGCAGGAATTTATTATTACGTACCTTCCTTCTCAGTCCAGTGTTTGCTTCCAGTAGCATTTCTTCCTGCACAGTTAATTCTTGAAAGATTCGGTAACTTACATACATACATTTATATTCTGTGTGTGTGTGTGTGTGTGTGTGTGTGTGTGTGTGTGTGTGTGTGTTGTTCGCAAAATACTTACTTTCCCTTGAAGCTCAGAAATCTGAACATGCATAAATTGGGTCTGCGAACAAATGAAATGTAAATCGAGATTCTCTGTTAAAATTTCGTTTAAATAACTCGCCATCTTTTTCACGCTTATGGAACAAATTATGAATACCTTCGTTGACCTGATTTTCTTCAACGACATATCTAGTTGATTCTCAAGCTGCTGAAGCTCCTTCATGCCTAAATGAACCAAATCTTCCCCAAGAATATGTCTAAAAACATGCCAAGTAAAATTTTTCATGAGCAATATTCCAATTGTGTCGACCTTTGCATTTTTCATGCGATCATTGAACAACCTTTCATATGTGTATGTATATAGATGATCGATATACGTATACCTCTGCGTGCGTTGTAGGGCCTCTACCTTCGTTTTTAGATTCAAGTATTCTTGGTATCTGCTCTGCTTGTGAACATGCATGGCACAAGTTCAGCTTATGTCAAAAGTCCATAGGGCAGAATTTTGTGGAAGAAATTCCATTACCAACATACAACTTAACCCAACCCCACGAATTTGTCCCTAACAATAGATTGAGAATAATTGTAACACCGTGTGGCAGTGTTCTAAATGTACTGAAAATTTTCTCCTAGCAACAGATTGAGAATTTAAGAATAACGGATAATATAGGTTGCTTTACCCAACTTATGTAATGCAGGTAATTGATGTTATGCATCTTAAAGCTAATTACAAATGACAAACTATCGGTAACCTGCTCGTCCTCAGCAGATTGACTTGCTCCCAGTTCTCCATAAGTGCATCTTTGATACCTCTCAAGCGTCTTCGCTATGCTGTAATGAAAGCAAAGCAACAATTGTAGGACAGTGATCAGAATGCAAATTCAAAAGAGAAAAGAGCGCATGCATTTTGCACTCATTCAAATGCCAGTAAAGTAAGAGCCAAAAAGCATGCCACAAAATCTGGGAGCAAGTTATAATTGATTATACGGTTCCAAATTTTTTAATCACAAGTGATATTACTACTATAAACTACAAAAATAATAGGAAAATATTTAAACTCGAAACACAGTGAGTCAAAAGGCATATCCACCAATACGATCCACCCTTTGCAATGTTTAGGATTGGATGACACAATTTGGCACACTTTATTGTGGTTCTCATTCTATAACTTTTTTCAAGGATCTGAACGGTTTGTATTTCAATTCATCATTGATAGATCATCATTGCAAAAAAATAGACAAATCCAATACCATTAAGAGACATTCTTTGTAATGGAAAAAACGGACAAATACGGTTCTACAAAGAAACACTAAAATGACTACCACTTAATCAAATGGTTATATGATTTCAAATTTGGGTGATTTTGACATAGATAATCCTTGAAGGACGAACTAAAATATAGACGGTAAGATCGTTGAAGTACATTATGAAGTGACCCTAAGAAAGTGTGTCAAAAAATCTGTCCCCAATCTTGACCCCCCCCCCCCCCCACACACACACACACACACACTCACATAAACAATCTCTAAATGTACCAAATAAATGAACGGTTTACCATGTATATGTTGTTTAGTGCTCACATTGTCAATTTGTTCCATACATTTGGATGCATAACTAATTTCCAATTCAAATGATTTTATGTATGGATGTTCTTCAAATGGAGCTTAAGAAATTAAACAGTATCAATTATTAAATTTATACGGTGAAGATAGATTATTCGCAAAAGGTGAGATATGTGTAGGAATGCATTTATTGGTGCAAGGTGCGTCTACACCTATATAATTATTCATTTGAGTTATGCTTTGGTGAAGGATTTACAAGTACCAAGGGATTTAGGCTAAATATAGCTAGAAATGTGGACTGCGAAGTATTTGATGAAGGCATTCGGAATTTTTTACATGATCACTTTTGGAATCATAATTCTAAGACTGTCTTCATAAGACTTACTGGTTGTGTGGAATCATAATTCTAAGACTGTCTTCATAAGACTTAGCCTTATGTTATTACGTTTTTGCATTGGTAATGGCTGAGTTAATGGGATATATTCAATCTGACATCCATTGGTATATGCTTTTTGCAAATGATAAAGTGTTGATAGATGAAACACATTAGGGAGTAAATGTGAAGCTTAACCTTTGGTGTGAAGTGTAGGAATCCAAATGTCTTCGTCAAATTAAGTAAGTCAAAGACAAAGTAAATGGAGTGCATGTTCAGTGGGAATGGGGTCCAAATGAGATAGGGGTGAGGATTGGAGATTAGGAAGTACCAAAGAGTGAACACTTTCATTATCTTGGATTTATCTTGCAAAAGAACGGAAAGTTGGATGGAGATTTCAACCATAGAATACAAGCTAGATGGATGAAGTGGAAGAGTGCACCGGGTATGTTGTGCAGCTGTTGTAGGCTACTAAACCTCAAGAATTTTTTTATAGGATGGTAATAAAGTTAATAATGCTTTACGACACAGAATGTTGGGCAGTCAAGCATCAACATATGCAAAAATGAGTGTAGCAGACATGAGAATGCTTCGTTGGATATGTGAGCAAACAAGAAATGACAAGATTAAGAATGAGGATATCAGAGGTACAATAAGAGTGACCACAATTGAAGATAAGATAAGAGAAATTGGCAAAGGTGATTTGGACATGTGAAACGAAGACCTACAAATGCTCCAATTAAGAATGCGATTATGAGATAAAGGCTTAGGCAAAAGGGGTAGAGGAAGACCTAGGAAGACTTGAAAATAGACTTTAACAAAATACATGGAGTACTTGGAACTAACGGAAAACTTTGCGTAAAACCAAGCACAGTGACGTTCGAGAATTCATACATCTGATCTCACTTAATTCAATAAGACTTTGTTGATGTTGTTTATATATCGTAAATACTTGGACACTCACCGCGAAGTGCCCAATTTGCTAACCATATTATGTGGGCAGTAGAATTATAACACTTGTTCATTTAATATTCTCCCAAACTATTGTAATCCTCATAATCAAACACCAACTCTCACTTGTGATTATCCCTTACCTATGCCATGGTAGAGCTGACCGCCTCATCCTCTCTTCCAACCTCTACTATGTTGACCCTATCGACATCCCCTCTCCAACCTCTCGGACCCCCCCCCCCCTTTTCAAATCCCTCATATTATTTTTTGTGGAAGACATAGAAGCACCTCTGCACATGCCCACTCCTTGTTGCCATGGTCGCATCGGGAAAGGAAGAGGATGGATTGGGAGCGGGGTTGACGAGGTAGGTTGGAGGAAGAGAGGTGGGTGGGATTGACGGAGAAGAGAGGTCGGAGGAGGAGATGTGGATGTGGTCGACGGAGGAGAGGAGTAGACGGGGGTGAGATATCGACCACCGACGACGACAAAGGAGAGCAAAGGTAGGCAAAGGTTGGTGATGGAGAAAGAAGGATGCTTGGATACTAGAATATTGAATGTTTGACAACCAATTTTAGTTAAATTTAAATAAGACACGAGTCACTATTTGATTGTTCCACTTAGGATGGTCAGTATAAAGGATCCTGACTGGTGAGGACCGAAGTATCGTCCTTGTATATTTATCGATGGACTTGCACCAGTTAAGATACAACTTTAGAATAAGGGTGATTACCGCTAAGTACTATAACCTTGATTCTGAGCACTTGCAGCTTACATGCTTATTAAAGGGCTATGTTTTCTTGAACCAAAAAGAGGGCTACGTTTATATTTTCTAACTCTCCAATCGCTCATCAATTCTATAAAATAGACTGTTAAACAATTTGAATTGATCATATCAATCCTATCATACGTTTACTTTAGCACCTTCTAAAGTATCGATTTAAAGATAGGATAACACATCTAACGTATATTTATATTGCAAATTTGCAAGCCTTCCCCTATGATTGTATGACTTAAAGTTAAATTTCATGAAAAATGAACTCGTCTCAAATTCGACAATGAAATGAATAGAAGCAAACAATTACTCTATTATAAGTCACCCTTTTACCTCCCCAAATATGCATCCATATCCCCTAAAATTTAATTACGTAGCAAATTTTTGTTAGTATTAAAAAGTGCTTAAAAATTACTGGACTCCAAATAAGAACAGACGAAGAGAATCCCACAAAAATTCCTGCAAAAATAGGATAGGATAAAGGACAAACATTTTAACAAATATTTTTATACTTTTTATAAGCTCTTGGATCTAACACTTCTAAGTAAAAATTAATTAAGATGACTACTAAGACGTGGCAAAGACACGAAAACAAAAATAAACTTCAAATGAAATATTTAGATAAATTTGTGAAGTTAAAATAGATCCAGCCTCATCTTCCTCCTAAACCGTTTAGATCTGCAACTCTCTAACAACAACAAAAATGTCTGCAATATTGAAGAAATTCATCTTTGGCCTTTGATGCAGTGAATACTTCTTAACATGGCTATATAATACTGTTAACAGGGGCTAACAGGAAATCCAAATAATAATACATCCCTTCCAAAAATTTCTTTTAACAGGATCTGACTAAATTTCTCACATATATTGTAGATATTCAGAAAATAGAGATATATATAAAGGGTGCGTACATACCTAGGGCCGCTGCAGAACTCATAGAGCTTTCCACTGGTGGAGAAGACGATGAGAGCAACCTCAGCATCACAGAGAACTGAGAGCTCGTACGCCTTCTTTAGCAGCCCATTCCTTCTTTTTGCAAATGTTACCTGTCGATTTATCTTATTCTCGATCCTCTTCAACTCCACCTTCCCCCTTCCCATTCTTCTTTTAACTTATTATATTATAAAAATATATTTCAGTGATTGCATACATATCAAATTATTATATTATGTTACTAGGTTTTGTTTTCCTTTTTGAGATTCGTGTTCTCTAGGGTAAGCTAAGTTAGGCTTTTGTGAGAGAGAGGAGAGAGAGAGAGAGAGAGAGAGAGAGAGAGAGAGAGAGAGAGAGAGAGAGAGAGAGAGAGAGAGAGAACTTTTGAGGAACTTTTGTTACCTCCTTGTTGGGGGTTCCTTTAGCGCAACAGAGGAAAGATTAAACAGGAGTGCAGTATTTCCGATTGGGTGTTATTTTCCCTTCTCAGTTACGAGTTACGACCGACTCATTGTTGTACTGACTCATTGTTGTTTTCTTTCTTTTTCAGTTTTCTTTTGAAGATGAAGTAGACCATTCACAATTTTCACAGTTTATTACACAAAAATGTGACAGCAATGTCGACTCCATCTTAGACATTTTCAACTTTAGGGTTTTTACTGGTCGATGAGAGAATGTCTTGGGCACCCCAGTCAAACTAAAGATAACTCCAGCTTCACTCACAAAAACTTACTTACCTAACTGTCTCTTATAATTTAATTTGAGTCACTTCTTAACTTTTTGAAATTTAATTTGTGCCTCACTAATCGCTATGCCTTTATCATTAAAGGCCGTCAACAAATTCATTAAAATTGTAATTATGTGGCCCAACTGAAACTGATTGTTGTTCAGCGTGTCACTAATTTTTTTTTTGTTCATGGTGTTTTTTTTTCCTATTTTGAATAAAAATTCTACTTGTTAGTAATTTTTCAGCCCCAGGGTAGTTAAGCAGCGGGTCTTATTTGTACCACAAAAACAGTTTTGATGGGTTTATTTATGGATTTTAATGGTTGGAGACAAAGTGAGATATTAGTTGGGTTGTAGTCTTGTAAACAATAATTGGCAAAATTTAAGTTTCTAGGATTAAGTTTCAAGAAGTGATTAAATAAAATAAAATAAAACTCTATCTAGGTACTTTCATTGCCGCAATTGGCCCTTTGGATGCCCACCGTACTGGAATATGTATGGCTCAAAAAGTCACACATTTCACCAATCAATACTTGAAATTCATAACTTGATAACTAAAGTTAAAATCAAATTTAGGAAGGACTTTCTCTGTGAGAAATTATTTCACTTAAATAAAATAGAAAGAAAAGGCTTCTCAAAACCTACTTTATTTAGATCAGGAATATTCTATGATTTTCTGAAATCATGTGCTATGGCTCAAATTCATTGTCAATCTATTGCCGATTCTAATAGGAATAGTTAGACATTTGAATCCAATTTTTTTCATTATTTTTGTATCCATAATAGTGCGAAAAGGACTCCAAGTTGTCCAAGAATAACAGCGTTGAGTTTCTCGACCCTTTGCCTTAGCTAAGATTACAAATGAGGCTTAGGGTCATTGGATATATTTAGTAGGGATAATATGAGGGAAACCAAATGATGTGCCACCAATAAGAAACAAGTATGTTAATCGATACATAGTTAATAATCCAATTATCTACAACAACATCGTTTAGTTTCCAAATTTGATTTAAACAATTTGGTCTCCCTAGCAATACTGTAACATCCCCCATCTCCCAAGGGAGTGGATCCTGTAAGCCTTATATGTATATTCTCATCCCTACCTAGCATGAGGGCTTTTGGGAGCTCACTGACTTCGGGTTCCATCGGAACTCCGAAGTTAAGCGAGTAGCGCGCGAGAGCAATCCCAAGATGGGTAACCCACTAGGAAGTTCTCGTGTGAATTCCCAGAAACAAAACCGTGAGGGTGTGGTAGGGGCCCAAAGTGGACAATACCGTGTTACGGTGGAGTCGAGCCTGGGTTGTGGTGGGGGCCCGGGTCAGGATGTGACAATTTGGTATCAGAGCCAATCCATAGCCGGATGTGTGTTAATGAGGACGTCGGGCCCCTAAGGGGGGTGGATTGTAACATCCCACATCGCCCAGGGGAGTGGATCCTGTAAGCCTTGTATGTATATTCTCATCCCTACCTAGCACGGGGCCTTTTGGGAGCTCACTAACTTCGGGTTCCATCGGAACTCCGAAGTTAAGCGAGTAGCGCGCGAGAGCAATCCTAAGATGGGTAACCCACTAGGAAGTTCTCGTGTAAGTTCCCAAAAACAAAACCGTGAGGGTGTGGTAGGGGCTCAAAGCGGACAATACCGTGCTACGGTGGAGTCGAGCTTGGGTTGTGGTGGGGGCCCGGGTCAGGATGTGACAATTTGTTATCAGAGCCAATCCATAGCCAGATGTGTGTTGACGAGGACGTCGGGCCCCTAAGGGGGGTGGATTGTAACATCCCACATCGCCCAGGGGAGTGGATCTTGTAAGCCTTATATGTATATTCTCATCCCTACCTAGCACGGGGCCTTTTGGGAGCTCATTGACTTTGGGTTCCATCGGAACCCCAAAGTTAAGCAAGTAGTGTGCGAGAGCAATCCCAAGATGGGTGACCCACTGGGAAGTTCTCGTGTGAGTTCCCAGAAACAAAACCGTGAGGGTGTGGTAGGGGCCCAAAAAGGACAATATCGTGCTACGGTGGAGTCGAGCCTGGGTTGTGATAGGGGCCTGGGTCGGGATGTGACAAATACCCATATAACACTTTCTTAAAAGAAATGAGCTAAAGTGAGACACAACTTATGAGTACGTACATAGAGTAAAGTAACTAAATAAAATGCAAGAAATAAGTGAAATTTCATATATTATACTATAGACTAAAATAATCCTAATTAAGGGCTCATTTAGAAGTAGTTTTAAAATGACTAAAAGCGTTTTTGATGAAATTGGTTTTAGGTTCCAAAAACACTTTTAACTGCTTTTTGAAAGAAGCCCCGGATCTGTGCCACTTCAAGTGTTTTTTAAGATCCACTTTGATTTTTACTAAAGGTTGGTTTCAAAAACAATTTTCACCACAAACGCTTTCAATCATTTTAAAAATATTTCAAAACTAGCCATGGCTTAAATTATGTTTCACTGTATTTCTAGAAGACTAAAAACTAAAGCACTTGTTCTCCACAAGGTGAAATTAATCCAATATTGTAAGTCGCCGAATATTGAGTTTGGTCTATTATCTTGTGATGTATTTATTGACCATGGTTAAGGTGGATTCTAAGAGCAACTCAACCCCTATCCACTTTGCGCCAGCACCCAGCGCATTTATCCACTTAATTGAACAGTAATAGATCCAATGAACAGTAATAGGCCAAAGCATCTCCACCCCTAAAAAAATGTGCTGGCACCCAGTCTAAAAAATGCGCTGGCACAAACGATCTCCACCCCTACAAAATGCGCTGGCACCCAGTCCATTTAAAATATTAAATAATTTTTTTATAAAATTAAAAAAAAAAAGTTTTAATTTCGGATAGGATTTTTAACCAATCTCGTCACGCCACGTGTCATTATCCGAACGTACTATTTTTTGAATAGATTTCCGCTAAGATTTTCAACCAATCCCGACAACCCACGTGTCACTTCCTGTTTACAATAATTTAGGCAAGATGTCGATAAGATTTTTAACCAATCTCGTAACGCCACGTGTCATTATCTGAACGTACTATTTTTTTAATAGATTTCCGCTAAGATCTTCAATGAGCTTCCACGAAGTCATTTTTTTCTCTCAAAGTGTACAAAATATTCAAATGTAGAAAGTGTAGAAAATATTGAAATGTGGTGTAAGGTGGAAGATGAGGGTTAGGTATTTATAGAAAAAAAAATTAATTTTTTAAAATTTTTCTGTATTTTTTTTAAAAAATTTGACATTTTTTAATTAATTTTTAATAAATTTTAATGTTGTAATTAATCTGGACCGTTGGATTTGAAAAATAATCAAATCCAACAGCCAACACGCTGCCACGTGGCCAACGGTCAAATTTCTGACCGTTGGGCCTTTTTTTTAAAAAAAAATTTGGTCAAATAAACGTGGACCGTTGATCTGTGATCGGACGGTCCAATTTAAAACTTAAATTTAAATTTTTTTTACCGTTGGAAATCCAACGGTCTACAAAAAATAGCCGTTGGAAATCCAACGGCTCTGAGGAGGGCCACGTAGCTCTTTGACAAACACAGCCACTTGCCCTGCACCGCGGGCCCCACTGCCTGCAGTAGCTGTCGGCTACTCGCCATCTCCCCCGCGTGTTGTGCACGCGCCAACAAACAGACCGGCCTCTGGGTCTGTCCATTTTGGGCTGGGCTGCTGCCTGGCGTGGGCTGGGTGCCGGGCTGTTTCACGGGCTGGAGGGTGTGGACTGGGTGCTGGGCTGGTAATTTGACTGGGTGCTGGGCAATTTTCTGTGGGGTGGATCTGCTCTAAAATGCGACTTAGTGATGTATCAATGGTTAATTTGCAGTTCAACAGAAAGCCGCATGTGTTTTTTCAAATTTGCTTCAGCTTATAAAGTTCATGGAAATGGAAAACGTGCTTTTTGGGATCTCAATGGTGACGGCCAAATTTGAACTTATAGACTTATATAATTAAACATATGAAAATATGATCTCGAATTGTAATTTGGTCGAAAGGTCACTTTAGCCAAACGGCGTTGGCTTTTATTTTTCTTGTGACGAATCTAAGATTGAAACTTTGATATGGCAGCTTTCAAATATGATCAAAGTACACAATTTTCTTTTAGGCTTATTTACGGAAATGCATCTTGAAATTAGAAGTCAATCTCACTAATTTGTCCCATGAGATTTGAATTGTGTCACTTAACCTTGTAAAACTCAAATCTAGTCTCACTTTGCTTCATAGCGTCCAAGTCCGTCAACATATCTGTCAAAATTGCTAATATGGCATACATGAGACCAACTTATGTTGATGGTAAGCCACGCGGACCAAAAATTTAAAATAATTTTTTTTAAAAAGATATCTTAAGTTCAATTCTCACTATATGCGTATTTGAACCACGTTATTGTTAACCTATTGTGAGGCTTAGCATACTCCCCCACTCTTTTAGTATAGATAATATCGTTTGAAAAAAAAATAATAATAATAAGTTGAACATTTGATAGTTTCAATAATAAAACTAAAACTATTTTAATAATAAGAAAATTTAAATGACCCATTGCTTCTTATGTGTTCTCTCAACCGCCTTACTATTTTCACACACACATGTTGTGCACAACTGCAAGTTCATCAACATCAAGCAAATGCACCATCAACACCAAGCACCCACGGCAGAGAGCTCAATGGGTGGCCTTTCCAACCTTGGATCCAAGGTCACCCCACCTAGATCTCGTCTTCAACACGCGCCTTGGGTCTCCCAGCCACATAAGAGAGTGAAAGAAAGAGAAAGAGGAAGTTAAGGAGAAAGGAAAGAAAAAAAAAAAAAAAAAATGAGGAAAAGATGGGGGGATGGAGGCAGGGGTTGTCAGGGGACATTGAGGGGAACAATGAGAGGGCTCGTTTGCGGATGGGCGTACCAGTGCAGTGCCGTTTTTAAGATTCCGGGTCTCGTTCGAAATTTACAAAAGGATTTTTTCTTAAGATAATTTTTTAGAAAAAAAGTAGGACAATATATTGATGTTAAAAAATAGTAACTTAAATCAAAATAAATTTTAGGATTCACTAATTGTAAGTTTTCAAATGTTATTAAATAATAAATAAAAATAACTACAAACATAACTTTCACTAAATAATAAAAAGCAGTTCACTCTCAAACAACCAAACAAGTAAAAAAAGTATAAAACTCTAATTTTAAAGTTTCACTTGAATATGTTGGGAATTATTTTGAATTTCAGAGGTATTGCCTTAAAGTAAATCTTTCTTTTATTATAGCTAATTCTCGTAACATAATAATATAAGAAGAGAACTGTTATTGACACTTCAAAATCTTATTTTGTATTATTCGTAAATGCATTATTTTTTTTCTAAATATAAAAAATTTGTAATGCAAGCTAAAAATTTTAAAATACTAATAACAAATCTCAAAAAACTTATTTACAAAGATATGTCTAAAAGAGTACTCTATATGACGCGGTCAAACATTCCAAATGAAATAAATGAGGAACGCTTAATAGACACCACTAACATACAAAGGGCCAAAGGGGGTCCGTTGAAACGATGCACGTCATCACGCGGAGTTATGGACTGGCATTTTCTTCCCGGGCCCAAGAAAAGACACAAGGACTGAGGGTAACCGGAGTAAACGGACCACCTTAACACGTGTCAGACGCTGAAACCCAAAGGTACACAATTTTGAAGAATTTGTGGTCGTACTACTAAAGGATTGAAATTTGCCAACAGAATTCTTTCCGGATTTTTTTGGTCAGGATTGAGGATTCGTAAATCGTGTTCTTTTATTGTATATCGTTCGGTTAGTCTTTGTCAGGTACTGTTTGTATTTAATTTTAAATAAAAATATTTAAAATGATTTCTAACCCACGATGTACGATGAACGGATATAATTCACGAAATTCTTGCGAGGATCAGGATTCTGAAATTTGAACTAAATTGGGCCCCACAAACGTTCACAAGTGTTTTAAGCTCATAAGAGAGGCCGGCCCAAAGGGCCAAAAACATTTGGAAGACCTATTAAATGCAATTGGGCTGAACCCATTTATCCCATGTCCGCCCAATGTCCTTCTCCAATCAAAAGAACTGTGAGTCAATAATAAAAGGTTTATTCAATCACAAATGGTCCTTTTATTGTAAAAACATAATTTTGGTCCTTTATGTTTTAAATCAATCAATTTCGACTGTCTACGTTCTAAAAACTAAAAAAGACATGATTCATGGGAAGAAATAGAAATCACAAGGATATCCGATAACTTGTTATAAAAACTGTTATTAACATTCTAAATTCTTCTCCTTAGTAAATAAATAAATAAATATGAGTGGAGTATGACTACTTTATATTGCTAATACAATTTTTTTTCCGTCTATCATACACCTAATTTTCTCACTTCTAGTGGAATTTATCACATCTTTAGTCAGCATTTTTTTATTAAAACAATTTCAAACGAAAGAGAAATCGACCTCAGAACGTTAGATGAAGATATGAATATTCTTAACAAGTTAAACTATAAGTTCTCTACGTTTTTTTATCATCGACAAATAATATTAACTTGTGCATATATACAACACAAAAGGACCAAAAATGGAAAATTGGAACATCAAGTTTATTTATAATGCATATATGGCCGACACCATTTTAAGTGATTCAAAATTAAACGATATAACACAAGGGGACACCAAGTGCTTCTCTAAATCATGTTGCTCAAAACAAGCTAGGAGACACGAATGACGTCTTTGTTGGGAATAGTAAGCAATTTTGTTTTTCAAAGTGACATATTGGAGCAATGTCTTTCCAAGAGACAAGAGGGTTTGAATTTGGATAACATAATGCAGATACTTTTAGGTGGTAGAGCACTATGTATGTAGCTAGTTTGGCCACGTTTTGATTTAAGTATGGCTTATATATCTTTCTTTAAGATCTCTTGAATAATTTCATCTGAGCGATATTTTGCAAATATTTTAATGGTTTAAATAATTTATATATAACTTTTTAAACATATGATATTTTGTCTATGCTAATGGGGAATAATGGGTTGAGCCTTACAATGAGTTAATCAATAATAATTTGGTTTTAATTTGCCTTTAGTAATAATCAAACCTTAAGAACTCTCACTTATAAATGAAAATAAATATCACTAGATGTAAAAAATTAGCCGACCATACTAAGTAGCCGACCAACTTATATTTTAGTTTACCATTCATTAATTATCGTTGTAAAAAATTAGATAAATTCAAAATCATTAAGACATTCAATTGTAATGGATATAATGAGAATACGGTTTTCAAAGAAACGCTAAATGTCTTTGATTAATCTAACAATTACATGGTTTTGAATTTGGGTGATTGTTGGTACAAATTAATCTTCAAGAGAACATAAAAAATATACAATTAGATCGTTGAAGTACATTGTAGAGTGAGCCTTAAAAAAATCTGTCAGTTGAAGCTCTATATGTGTGCACTTAGTTCTTCTTGTAGTTCAGATGTTCAGACAAAGTTAATAAAAATAAAAGAAACTATTATAAAGGATTTTTTCACATATAGTTCATAAAAATTCAAGTAGTTGGGTTCCATGCACTTCCAACAATTCTTATCTTATCTATTTTTTTTTTTTTTTCTTTTCTAACCATACTTTTGGGTAATTGCGTAAAGCCCAGGTTGATTGAGATTTTGAGCGGAGAATATTGCTTGCCAGCAATGAGACTTGTGGATACTGTGGCGGTATGGCCTACGGGGTGAGAATGGGGGACATTTTAGGGTTCTGTGCCATACTGTCTTAGCAACTTAACGCAAGGTTTTGTTTAGTGGGGACTTCAATTGGGCCTTTGTTCCCCTATAATCTTAAGACTCTAAACCCTGTTAATCGGTATTTTATCTTAAGAAAGCCTTAATATTTGCATTAGCTTTGAATTTTGAGGTTTTTCCACCATATTGTGTATGAGATATGATTCCGTGTTTGAATTTTGAGGTTCTTTTACTACAGATTGTCAGAATTCAGCTGTGTAAATCTAATCATCCATTGCACCGGTGCATCATAACGATTTTGTGACTTTTGATCAATATGCAAGACTGCAAGTCACACACACCATATGAAATTAAGGTAAGTTTTAGAATGCATGGTGCACAAGAAAGAAAGCTTCAAAACATGCTGAGAATGAATCTATCAGAGATTATGCAGGATTGGCTAAGAGAGAATACAGACGGAAAATAGCAAGTCACGACAAGCATATTGTCTTCTCTCTCTGACCCATTAGGCAGTACTGCATAATTCGGATCCTAAGAGTCGGCCTAACACGCCATATTTTTGTTGGCTAGACCAATCAAATTTGAGTTTTTCTTGGTGCGGGACAATAACGGACCTCAGATAAGAGGCAAATATAAGTTACAAGTCCTCCTGGAAAATGCGATTGAGCTTATTGCTGGCAAATGCAGAAATTGAGCTTATCTGGTGGTGGAAAATGACGGTAGATTTATCATGCATGGCGAGATAAGTGAATTCATTGGTATTGTGCATATTTGGTTCGTAAACATGCACGTGTGCTCGCACCCACACGCACACTGCCGGAATGCCCCAAACACCAAGGAATGGGAGAGACTACATGTTTTTTGTTTCAGTGGGCGGGCCAAATCAATTTACTAGACCAAGGAGTTCCAAAAGAAAAAAGTAAAAGATGAAAGCTGTGCTGCATGTCTACTTCTTTAGCATTAAAATTTAAAAGGCCTCTCCCACAATACTCCTTTTCGGATAAGAGATTATCCCTTCTTTTTTCCCTGGTGGGGCTTGGACAATAGAGATTTTTCAATGAGCTGAAAATATGGTCTGGTACATCAAGTGTATTAATATAATTAATTAGAATTTTTTTTTTTTAAGTATCCAACCAATTTTGTATTATTACACGAGGTATATCAAACCGTCTTCCTAACATAGTGAAAAATTCTGCTTCTTTGAATATTTCCCTTCTTTTTCCATAGAAATCCAAAGAAATGTTTGTCTAGCCATTTTAAGTTACAAGGTGATCCACTGAGATGATTATATATGTGCCAGAAATTAGACTACGATCACATCACCCCTGGTGCATTGGATTGTCATTGTGCATGCATGCTTTCTAGGAAGAGTAGTGGTAGTTCACACATGTGATTTATAATAAGAGTATTGTAACGGTTATTCGCTCATCAATGCATGTGCACATGCGTGATTAACTGTGCGTAATATTTTTCTTGTCGTTGCAAGTTTGAGGCTGGTCAACCAACAAATCTTTAGTTGATTACTGACACTGTTTAGTATAGTTTTCTAAACCAACTTCTATTAGGATGCATTAGTGTTCAAATTCCAATCCTTGTAACTACTTTCTCTGAAAGTAAAACCAAGACTTTAAATGAGAGGAGGCGGCAAGATGTTACTGGGCCATAGAAAAATCTAAGCCAGTAAAAAATTACTTGGCCAACAATAAACTTCCATTTTATTTTATTAAAGAGTGACTTCCAAGCTCAGAAAAGTTTGGTAGCATCTACCAAATTCTCCAAACCTGTAATGATATGCACAAAAAAGTCAGCAAAACACTACATGCCTATAGCGGCATAGCCCCCATAGGCCATAGCCAACACCCCACTTGAGAGCCAATTTGGCAATTCCCCATCTCCTCATCCTAAAGATTAGAAGCCCTAGAATCCAAGGAAACACATGTCCCTTGCCCTTTCCCACCATCCCCAGCACAAACTCCTCTGGTTTTAATTAACTCAGTGCTGACTCATTACAAGGATAAATGTGAAAGATTTTTCCTCCCTTAGTAGTATATGCCCCACTCAAAGAGAATGACTTGTTATACCATTGGAAACACATTTGGCATTTCAGATCAATAATACGATATCATGTGTTTTAAGTTTCTCACATCATATTACAACATTAATTTGAAAAATAACATCAGTTCAACGTCTTCGTTTTGTAATAGTCTTTCTCCTTTAAAAAACCTCCAAAAACACACAATCATATAGAGTTGAAATGCATACTTATATAGACTAAAAAGCACATGAGTTGATTATTTAAAAACCAGCTTCCCCACTACTAGCAATCATTTCAAACCCATCAGTCTCTCCACAATCTCACAAAACCCTCCTTTTATCTTACAACTCTTCCCTCCCCTTTAATACCGTCAACACCAGTCACAAATTCAAACAAGCTTTACCTGCACACCAAAAAAAAACCCCACATATTCTTATTACACAAATTCAATTTGAAAATTTCACAGACCTCAAACATGTCCATGATTAGTACAGGGGTGCTTTCAGCAGACCCCGGAGCTGATAAGATACACAAGAAATTGTTCCACCACAGGAACGACTCTGGCGAGCTCGATGTTTTTGAAGCTGCAAGGTACTTCTCAGGATACAATGAAACTCCCAGCAGCCATAAAAACAACAAGACTTCGGCATTTTCGCAGAGGATGATGAAAGAAGACAGATCGTCATGGAGAGGAGGCAGAATCAGCCTTGACATGCCTATCAGACACATGCTTCATCATCCTCAGCAAAACCCTAATCACCATAACCACGTGGCGATGGAAAAGCAAAGCAACATCAAAGACAAGAAGTACAAGCAACCAAGCTCTCCAGGCGGGAGGCTGGCCAGCTTCCTGAATTCTCTATTCAACCAATCAGTGTCCAAGAAGAAGAAGTCGAAATCCAGCGCCACACAGTCCATGAAAGACGAGGAGGAGAGCCCGGGTGGGAGAAGGAGGAGGAGGAGCAGCATTAGTCATTTTCGAAGCTCTAGCACCACGGATGCCAAGTCCGTGTATTCCTCATCGAGTTCAGGATTTCGAACACCTCCACCTTATAGCCATGCACAAATGGTAGCCTCCAATAGCTACAAAGATTTGAGAAGCTATTCGGATAATCACAAGCAGCAATATCAACAGCAGCAGCAGCAGCAAACGGTTTCTTTATCAAAGTACAATACGAACTTCGATGAGAAAAGATCATCAAACAAAGAACTGACTTGGTTGGATCATGAGAAGTTCAAATTATCAGAGAAATATAAGATTAGTTCCGACCAGGACCACAAGGGTTTGCTCAAGAGGCTCAGTGAGGTTGTTGATGACGAGCAGGAAGATGAAGGTGCAGAAAGTGATTCGAGCTCTGATCTTTTCGAGCTGCAGAATTATGACTTGGGTTATTACTCGAGCGGCTTGCCTGTGTACGAAACTACAAATGTAGACAACATCAAGATCAGATCAGTAACACCAATTTCCAATGCCTCATCCTAAAACATACATTTGTGTTGGATATTATTGGATTATGCATATGTGGTTGAGAAAGGAATTAAAATTTCCTACATTTTTCTTTTTAAGTTCTCTTATCTTAAACTTCCATTGGCCTTTTTTATATGTATGTACAGTTGAGAATGTTTGTTTTCTGCTTTTACTTTGCTTTTGGAGATATATATGTATAGGTTAAGATTTTTAGTATACTTGTATCTTATATTTCTTGATTTTTTAACAGTTAGATTCTTATATTTCATGACTAGTATCTAATGGCTAAAAACTCAACATATAAGATACAGCAAACATACTAAAATTTTTGGCATACATCAACGTTGCTATATATGTTTTTGTGGAGTGCTGGAAAATAAGAAGCGTCAGAAGTGCAGCAGTTTTGGGATTGTACCGTACCGATCGATTTCGATGATCAGAATTTTATATGAGATGCTCCACTACCAGATTCATGGAGAAACAACGCATCATAACTCACACCATGTGAAACTCATTCCTGTTAATTTTCATGATCACTTTGTACAAGAAGCGCAATTATGTTATATAATTATTTTCATGTGGGTTCTCAGCTGTGAATGTTTGATATGTGCATGTAAATATTTTAGTTTTGTTTTCCAAAATTTAGAAATATAGTCACTCTCAAGCCGTTCTCAATGCTTGAATCTTCTTCAAGTGGTCAAAATGATTTGTGAACTAAAGTTTTTATATTGTTAAAATTTGAAATTTGATTAGAATTCTTATATGTATTTGAAAAAATCACTATCTCAACCGTAAAATGGTAATTATAATAAATAATATATTCACATGAATTATATTTGACAATTAGATAATAATTATACAAGGTTTCATATAGTATGTTTAAAATTCGGGAGCACTTTTAAAGGTTCCTCAAGCAAAAGCTTGAACCACCCTCAATCACCCTCGGGTTGTTGAAATTCTAAAACTCTATAAAAGTGGACTAAAAGTCTTCTACATGTCAAGCGTTTAGCTAGCTAGTTTTCAAAATTCTCCACAAATATATTAGGTATATATATTGTTTAGGGTAAGTGTACACTCACTATATATGTTTAAAAACTAATAGCTTTACATGAGATTTGTTTTATATCACGATCTATTTACACTAAAAACAGGAAAAATTTGAGAATTTAATAAGAGGAGATTATATAGTGACACTCCCATTAGTATGCATATGTCACATATTTTACTTTCACATATATGCGGGGACATAGAATGGATAGTAAATTGAGTTTGATTCGTGGAGGTATATGGGAAAAGGCATTAAAGTTTAAGAAGATCTTTACTGGGGGCACATTTTCTTCTACCTTTTGTTAGGCTTCTGTCTAATCAAATGATCAACAGTAAAAGGCAATTAATTAAGCCTTACTCTATTTTCTCAGCATTAGAAACAACATATGGATTCTAGACAAAGCCAAATTAACGTCCTTTTTAAGATCAGATGATGACAATTATTCAACACTAAAGGAGTCTAAAGTACTTTCCCATATTTTTCCTTTATACTTTATTATTCTTCTTGGTGCTGTGGCAACATCCACAGATGTTATGATCCAAATGGTTTGCAATTGAGATATAAGAGCAGCCCCTACAACAGGTTAAAATTAAACCATGTGAGGGCAAGCCAACTGTGACTAGTTGGGGGCAAGGTGTTGTCAATTTGGAGAAGGATAAGTCTCCATCTACCTACCCACCGAAACAGGTGAACCGGTGAATTGGCCTTTCACTGCCTCATCTACTTAAAAGACAATTTATCAAGCCGTGATTTGCCAAATTCGAACGCTGCATCACATACTCAAGGAGAGAAACTCTGGCACGACAACTAAGGTATTAACATAGGGTTGAGTAAAATCAAAATACAAAGTTTTATATATTGTGAGAAATATCCTATATGAATGAAGTGATCTGACATCCTTACTCAAGTTTTAAAAATTATGTTTGTCTTAGTAAGATATTTTTTTATTGTAGAGTCCGATTGACACATGTTATGAGTACAATACACACAAAAAGATATATAGTCAGTTGTAAGGTAGATTCTCGCATACTTGTATCCGTATACTTGCGTGAACACAATGCATGTTGAAGAAAGTAATGAATGGCTCGATTGAAAGTGCTTTTAAAATGTCTTGAAAGCGTTTTTAGAGAAAATGTTTTTGGATTCCAAAAGCACTTGAAGTGCTTCATGCAAGAGCACTAGTTATGTGTTTTTTGAAAGAAACACTTCAAGTATTTTTTCATGATTCACTTACATTTTTATTAAAAATTGATTCCAAAAACATTTCCACTAAAACACTTTTAAATTAAGAAGCCCAAAATTAGAGTTTGAATTGATCATAAATCTTGGTCCTTTTGGTATAGCCTTTTAGAAAGACTGAGGACTGTAACATTTGATGCATGGGGCACCAAAAGGTCCCAACCAAAGAATGTAACTGTAACTACCAGAGTGAGTGGGAGGAGGGTCCAAACTTATTGCTCAAATAAATCAAATGTTTCACTAATAATAAGCATCTTGCTTTCCCATGTACCCAATTAAATTCTCCTTTCTTTTTTAAAAGGCATCTGCAAAGTAAGAACTCAAGCTCCCTTAACCACTTCACAATAATGGTCATTATCTAGTATCAAATGCATGCTGGCTCCACTTTTTGAACCTTCTCATACACATACGTATATATTAAATGTGAAAGAAATTTACATGTAACGTGTTACTTACACCTTTTTTTTTTTCTCAATCTCTCTCATCACTTGTTAATTTTTTATCTCTCTTATCATGAACGGTTAGCAGATAAGATATTGCCCAAAATGACACGAAGAAAGAATGAAGAGGTATGAACAGAAGACCAATCACATGAGCCCTCCAGACAACTTAACCTAACTAGCTCTATATTCCATTAGAAGTTTCAAGACGCATTTGAATCTTATGATCTTTGTGTGTTTTTCCAAGCACTTCTGGTAAACTAACGCAGAGACATACAACAACATCGTTACTCATGTGGGAGGTTCCTCAAGGCTCGGGACAGCTGCAAATGTCGTTACTGTTGAGAGTTGTCCCACATTGATGAGGGACAATTTTTGCTATGTGTTTATATGATTTTGGATTACTCTCCATAAAACCAATTGGCAATATGAAAAGTAACTGAAGATCATAAAAGCACATAACAAATCTTGTCCCTCACCAATGTGGGACAACTCTCAACAGTTACAAGCACACATGTAATGTCGTGAGTGCTCAAATGATATGACAGGCACTATGTAGGTCAGAAGAGTTAAAAAAGTTTGATAGTTTGTCTAGTTATGTTCGGACTGAGACGTCTCAACTGCAAACATAATATCAGGTGTGAATTTAAACACGAAGACCCACTGTAATTTATCTTTTTGCCTCAAACTCAAATTATGTACAATAAGAGTATCAATTATTGCAAACAATATAGAATGATCATTAAAAACCCAACCTAACGTGATGAATGAGATATTACTCACATCACATGACTGGAAAAAAATAGTATTATTCCCACATTTATTTTATCTTTCACACAACCTTATTAATTTTTGTTATTGATCTGCTTCAATTCATTTGATTCAATAGCCGAAAAATTGAGAAGAGTGTGACAAATAAAAATGAATGTGCGGATGACACCATCCATGTATTGCTGAGAAATATGAATGTATTAGATAGTATATGTCGAATGATTCCAATCAAAATTTGATCATCATCTAACCTAATATAAGCCCAGAAAATTTCATATAGATTAAGTTGGCAAGGCATTTACATGTGATACAATCACAACCCATTATCTGAAACTAAAGAGAGAAACTTTTAAAGCCTTCACTGACCTGGATCCTGGCCATCACAGCCTTGGTGCATTCCAGATAGCATCAACTGCTCTCCTCTTCTGATCTTCCTCGTGTCCCAAATTGCCCCACAATATACGGTCACTCCTTTTGTTCCAACACATCATACTTATCCATGAAGGTAGGGCACGGCCACCCATCAGTTCAAATGTTCCTTGACAAAATTAGGGTTTTACCAAACTTAGGGTTTGATAAAAAAAGAAAGGTTGGATTTTGTTTTTATCCTTTTCACAGGGGATTATCACACGCCAAAGAGAGATCAATGTATGTTGCGACCCAATGTCCCATTCCGGAAAAAGCAAGCTATGTTACATGAGCTTTTGGACACCAGCACGGTGTAAGAGCAAGTTCTACCCACAATTTCGTATCAAAATACCATGATAAGTACGTGAAAACAGAGTCAGTAACCTTAAGGACCGCATCCAGATTCGTATACGAAGTTTCAAACATATATTCGTTTTTCACTAGACTAAATTTCTTAGGGTTGACACTTCTTTTTAATGTGAAAGTGATTGTGTGTGTCGAGTACGAAGGCACATTGGATGAAAGCCTGCAACTACGCATTCGAGTTATCACTTTTTCATGCAGGCTGGTTGTCTTTCTCGATTGGGTTTTGGGTGAAGTCCAAGTGTCCATGGATGTAAGCTTTTAGTCACAGAAGTTGGGCTGAGTCATTCTCTCTAGCCTTGGCCCGTGCGACTACGCACTGCCCCAAAACCAAAAAGCACGTCCCCTTGGCGTTGGTCCCTTAATGCCATCACAATGTTCACCACCACCTCTTTCTCCCCATAAAATCAAACCGGCCTCTCTTCATAAAAGAAACATCACCTTTTTTGCCACAATGGTCAAACCAAATGTGTTCGAATTCAAAAAATAAAAAAAGTAAATATGTACGTGAAATTCATGATTTCGAAAATGTAAATTAAACGTAACTTTTTGCATCTTATATGTGCATCTTTTTTGGGTTAGATACTTTTTATATTGTACCGAAGTACCTATTCTTCAAAACGTTTAATCGTTAGATTTTTAGACAAATCTACAATAACTATGATCTAACAGTTAAGATTCAAGAGTACTACATAATTTTTACTCTTGACTGTATAAATTTATAGTAAAAATTTGATCCAAATTTGAGAGTTTTCAAATGATGTGTGTAATGAATTTACGACGTATTTCAAAGTATCGAATGAGTTATTTTAAAAACAAAAATTCAAAATTTAATAATAAATGAAAAATAAATACCTGAGGTTTAGTCATTTTCAAAGTTTTGTTCACATTCGTTTGGTGTTTGAGAAGCAGGCAATGAAAAGCGGTAAACTCCAAAAGACTAGCCAGTTGCAGCTGCAGGAGCAGTCCACTCCTCCCATAACCATCTCATGCCTCCCAGTTTCCAGCTTTTCCAGACTGACAGCGACACGCGTCATCCACCACAACATACACATGGCAGAATGGGTACTTGTCATATCTTTTTTATCCTTATCTCATTACAGTCGGACAATCTCACAGTAAATATCAATACTAGTAAGCCACACAGTAAAAAAATTCCTATAATTACATCTATTTATTCTACATTGCTAATTCCTATAATTATATCAATTTAAACGGTTCAAATTACATGCTCCTTGAGTTACAGATATTTATTGTCTCCAAAGCAGTGCATTAACATAAGAAACATGTTCATAATACTCATAAAAAATGCTCAAGATAATTACATACTTTTCATAATGTCATAATAATCCTAATACAATTCCACAAAATGATCCTTAAGAATTTGGAAAACATAAGAGATTTTACCATCCATAAGGTATATAACCCATAGAATCTCGATTACAAAATATGGGCATTCTACTTAACCAAACACAAGCAAAATAAGGTTTTAGTTATCAAAACAAGAGCACAAACATTCTGCTCGAAATGCATATGACACGTGGAGATCAACTACACTTTCCATGGCCTTCCTCGTTTGGTTGGAATCTTATACCTAAACCTATTTTCATTTCTGATGGCGGTGTAAGGTTGAGGGTGCTATGTTTTTCAACTTCTTAAGGATCATTTTGTGGAATTGTATTGGGATGATTATGATATTATGAAAAGTATGTAATTATCTTGAGCATTTTTTTATGAGTATTATGAACATGTCTCTCATATTAATGCATTGCTTTGGAGACAATAACACCATGAGCATTTGTCAAATTATTAATTTGTTAGAGAAAATAAAAATGGTACTACATGCTTCAAGAAAAAGACTAACTTAGCTACTTATGAAGACAATAAGACCATATGTTATTTTTCATGCATAGAAGGAATGAGAGGGAAAAATAAAATTGAGGATAGGAATTAGCGAGAAAAAATAGAGGGAAAGTTTTGTGTTTTTATTTATTTTCAGTTTTTTAATCATTTTTAATAGTGAAATGACTTAATTTGACACACCCCGACCGAGATCAGGGCGTGCTGGCCGTCGCTCGAAGGTGACGTAGCCATGTGCGCGTGCGGAAGCGATTAAGATAGTAATATAAAAGTACGAATAATTAAAAACCTACTAGCATACAAAGTACTAGTGTATGTGAAACACAATTCAGAGCAAGTCTACAACAGTCCAAAAGGAAAAGATACGACATAATTACACCCGAAAGTGACCCTACAATGGTGAGTGTCTGTCAGAAATGCCGGGACGCCCTCTGGGATAAACCACCGAACTTGCTAGACCACTAGAACCTGGAGGGACGCAAAACAAAAGCGTGAGTGGGCAAAAACAAAGTTCTTTGAAAACTCTTTAGCAAAATACATTCTAACCCCTCGCCGTAAAGCCTGTATACTTCCCAGAAAATGAACATATATACGTATGTATAGGTATGCCAATCATGCTCCACAATATGCCATTCATGCTCACAATATGACATTCATGCTCCACAATATGCCATTCAGAATCTCATAATCAAATATAAATGCTCAAGCATAATCACATCAATAACATATAATCTGGCAGCCGGGAGTCACCTAACGTGACCTGTACGGCTGCATATAGAGCTCCACGCTCAACTCAATATCTGAATCTGCACACGAGTCGAAACCACCTAACGTGGTCTGTACGACAGGCTGGGTGTAATATATATATGTATGCTCTAGTGCTACGATCACGTGAAGCTGGGCGATAAATCGCGGGTCACCTACAAGTCGGAACCACCTAATGTGGTCTGTACGACAGGCTTGCACCTAACTTGGATCCAAGGCGAGCATGCGGTGCTGGTGAACATACACGTGAAGGCTGTGCCCTGGCCTCGGGCGGGAGCACTAACACCGGGGGTGCAGATTATGAGCTCTCTAAACATCTCAAACTATCATTGCATAACAACATGAATACCGCTTACCTGGCACTTACCTGTGCGTCCACAGCACCAAATACACATATATATATGTATGCCACTACTAATACATGCAATGATGCGTAAATAACATTCATATGATGCATGGCATAAAACAAATAACCTTTTCTATTTAATTTCTGGGAATTAATATGTATATAGGTATATACGGAAAACAAAAGCCCACTCACTGGTAATTAGAAGGGTCGTAGCCCCCTTGCCTCGAGTGTGTACTCTCGTCCTCGGAAAACGAATCACCTATACGCGACAAAGTTACGAAAACGTTAATTTAAAAGCACCTACGCAACTTCTCGTAATAACTTCTCATACATTGCTCAAATTGGACAAATGAATATACCAACGTGATCTACACAACCTCAGGATCACACCTATATTTTTAGAAAAAATTTTGGACCACGCACGCGCCCCCACGCGCCGGCCAAGGCACGGCCCTACGCGCCCCACGCGCGGCCACGTGCACTGCACACTGACGGTGTCAACAGACGCCGTCAGGAATATTCCGTCAACTAACGGAATATTCCGTTAAATCTAACCAGATTCCGTCACTGCCGTTAGGAATATTCCGTTAGACTTAACGGAATATTCCCCTTTCTTCTCCGGCGAGCCTCCGGCGCCGGCGACGGCGCCGGAAAACTGGGAAATTTTCCAACTTAGTTTTCTCCTTCGTTTTTCAACCATTTTTCACGATCTTTATACCAAAATGAAGCTTAGGACTAGTAGAATCACGTTGGACTACTTTTACAAGCTAAAACTCACTAGATCATACCTGCAACAACGGTCAAAGTTCGGCCAACTTTACATCCAACGATCGTGACGTCCAAATTCACCCAACGAACCACTCCGAGGCTCATTGGGACCTCACAAACACATCTACAAGCTTAGAAATTCCAAAAACACACTAGTTTAGGTTTGCATGAACAGTGCAATATTCGGCCATTGTTGAAACGACGTGAAAACGTTCGAATTCTTACCTGGAATTGGTATGGTTGTGCTCCTCACAACCTCACGAGTTCAATGGTGTAATTGGTTCCTTGATTGGTGAAGGTTTGAGTGTGTTTGTGTGTATAACCGTATGTAGAATGAAGAAGAAGAAGATGATGAACTCGGGGAGGAAGAGAGAGAGAGAGAGAAAGATAGAGAAAGACAGAGTGAGGGAATGAGGGAGGGAATCCCGGGAAGAAAAAGAAAATGTATGAGTGTGTGTGGTCCCACAACCCACACAACACAACACTAAGCGTAAACGAATAGATTAGGGGTAAAATTGTAATTTCAAATGTACGTTTCGTTAGTTTCGGGACGGGATGTTACATAATTACCCTTACATGTTGTGCACATGGTCTCACTTAATAGAAATATAGATGGAATATATGAAAAATCAACAGTAGGGAACAAATTAGCTAAAAAAATTAGTTTGAATCCTTAATTTTCCAATATAAAAAATCAAGGGAGAAATAAAAAACTTGGTGAAAATTCAAAGGGTAAATCTACTGTTTACTCATTTAATTAAACAATCTAATTAGAAAACTTTGATGCATGATTGAAGGAATTTGAATGTGTGACGCCATTGTCCAATCATGCTGTAATATGTGACCTTTCGAATTGGGCTTTCGGAGTGGTTGCACACAAAATCATTAAATGTGTCACACAAAATGTCCACTGTGAAACGGACAAAGAGGCACCAATTGCAGAGAAATAGAGAGGCATGCTTGGCCATGTCAGAAAGTGCCCCATCAAATTGTTCACCAATTCATATATGAAATGGGCCACATCCCCACATGCCGCCAACAAATATGTTACATGTGTTCTAAATTATAATTCGTAATAGGGCCACATCCCTTAGCATTTGCCAATAACATCTGTATTTATATATCTTTTGTTGTCTCCATCACTTGTAGTTGTTGAGATTCGAGTTTAAAGTAGATATGCATTGTAGTGAGTTCAATATTAGATTGTTGATATTTTTTTGTAGTTACGTAATTTTGTTGTACGTGATCAGAATTTTAAAGTAGCATAACTTTGTTGTATGCGAATCAGTTGTAAAAATAAATTTGTGAATAAAACATAACAAACCAAAAGATATGGCGCCCCTTGTATCTATCCAAAAGATGAGAGGGCAGAGGCCTTTGGACAATCTCCGCTCTGAACTCTGAGCAAACAGGCTTCAACAAATTATTATTAATTTGGACTATCGATTGGTTGATTGTTTACAGATTTCACAAAATAACATTCAAAAAGTACAATTGGATACAAACACAAGTCAAAATTCAAACACACAGATTGTAGTGGACACACAATTAAACGAATCGATTACCTTAATTAAGTTTAACCCCATTTGTATGGAGGGAAAGGAACAACGGAGCTAATCCTCCGCTTTGTCCCTGTAATTAAATGCAAAAAGGTGTACTAAAACGGAATTTCATAATTTCTCAAAAGCTACAAAAGACCTCGAGGCATATGGTCGTGGAAAATCTTGTTGACTCACAGTCACAGTGTATCTGCTTCGACCTCACCAAAACCTGAGAATTGCTCTCTCTCCTCTCTCTCTCCTCTCTCTCCTCTCTCTCTCTCTCTCTCTCTCTCTCCCCTTCCACGCTCGCTCCGGCCTTCATTGTTGGTTTCATCTGGTATGCAAAAACCATCTTTTTCAGCTGTCTTTTTCCATTTTATATTCTGTTTGGTTCCCGAGAAAATGTTGGAAAACGGGCAGAAATTTTGTTGGGAATCTTTGAACAGCCATTTTGTTTACCATATATAGTTTTGTAGCATCGAAAACCCACATACGTGAAATGGGTTTTAAGTTGTTTCTTGAAATGGATGTTCTGTATTATTTTCTCTGCTTCCTAAAAAAAATAGAAAAAAAATATGATCTTTTCACTGCTTCTTCTTCCTCCAAGTTTTTTCACAGAAAAAATTGAGCTTGGAACACATTTCATTTTCTTTCTGTGATTTCAAATGTGAAAGTCGGTGGAATATGTGATTCTGTAATCTGGGTATATTTTGGTTTGAGTTTTGAGGCTCTGTTTGGTTGCTGAGAAAATCGATGGAGGGAAACTCTGGAGCTAAGCTATACATTTTCCTGTGCTCACTGTTTTTGAAGCATTAAACTTTCTTTTTGTATCACATTAAAATAAAAAACTTTCCCTTTTTCTACTTTGTTCATCCGATTGCTCTGCAGCCAAAAGAGCATGATTTTTCTTTTCTAGTTTTGGGACTGCTTAGCAATGGTTTCATCTTTTTGCTTGATGGGTTTGTTTAATTCCATGCAGAATTTTGTTTGTGGGTTTTTGGGGATTTCTAGATATGTTTGATTAATTGATGCTATTGCTTTGATTGTTATTGATATTATTTGCTTGCATTTCCCATTCCCTGTGATTTATTTGGAAATATAAATTTACCCTTTGCTTCTGTGAATTTTGGTAGGAATCAATTAACATTACTGCAGATACTGCTTGAATTAGATTCTGCTTCTACTTATGGAGTCTTGGAGTTTTGGTTCAGAAGGGAAAGGGTTTTTGTTTCCGGAAGAAATGGATATGCCAACTGATGCATTTTCAAGGAGTACTAGGAAAGCATTGCTAGAATTGGATAACAAAACTTGCTTTAATTTTGGTAAGGAATCAGTTGATAGCATGGGGTTCATGGATTTGGGATTCCCTGATATTAACCAAGGAGTGGAAATCTTGAATGGTGTGATCGGTAATGATTCTAGTTATAATTCTGTAGCTTCACCTTGTTGTTTGATTAGTTCAAGTTCATCTTTTGGTGATGGGGAATCTGGGTCGAAGTTTTCGAGCCCTGTGACTGAATCTAATAGCATGGATTCATCAATGATTGCTTTGAAGCTAGGGGGGTTTGCTGATAGCAGAGGTGGGCAGAACAGTCAGCATTCGATTTCTAGAGAGAGGTCGAAAAGAGCTGGCAATGGCATGAGGAGTTCATACTATCATGCTCCAACCTGCCAAGTCCATGGTTGTAACATGGATCTTACCTTTTCAAAGGATTACCACAAGAGGCATAGGGTTTGTGATCCTCACTCCAAGACTGCCATAGTGATTGTTAATGGAATTGAACAGCGGTTTTGCCAGCAGTGCAGCAGGTTTGGTTCTGTTTTTGTTTTTGTTTTTTTTGAAATTTGCTTTTGCATTCACTTTTACTTTGCTTGTTCTTATGTGTTTATAGTAACTTATCATGGCATATATCATAGGAAGATTAGTATTAGTTCGTTTCATAATTTTGTATCCGAATAAACCAACGAGTCCCAATTGTTTATTTTCGAGGTTATGTAATGAATTTATTTGTTGACTATGCTTTATGAGGAGTAAAAAATGACAAGAAGTATATATGAAATGTGAAAAAGAGTAGAGGAAAATTATGTTGCAGATTCACCATTCCACCACAGTATTGCTCTTGGGATTTGGCACATAGTAGGATCTCATGTGCATGGTGAGGGATCGATTCCCAGACACGCCATCTGATAGTTGAAAATCGAAGAGATACAAATTTCCTCTTCTTTTCGATTCAACTTCAGCTTCAACCTTGATCTTGAGATTCCATGCTTTTTCTTTTTCTTTTTCTAATCCCTTAGTCATTCATACTCAAATACATCCTAAGACATTGATTGGACAGTAATATGATCTTCTCCCAGTCCAAATAGGAATCTCTCTAACCTCAACTCATCTAAGATTCCGAGTGATATGAACTAAATGAGGTTTTGGGCTGTAGAAAGTTGCAAGTTTATCTACTTCTTCAACTTTGACATGGTTTTTATATACATGTGAGTCATGTGACATTGAATACCAAAGTGCTTAATTGTTACAAGAGATTTGAAGTATGAACAATGTCATTTTTCTGTGATTAGGTTTCATCTTCTTGCTGAATTTGATGCTGTGAAGCGCAGTTGTCGTAGACGCCTAGCTGGCCACAACCTTCGCCGAAGGAAGCCTCAACTAGATACCCTCGATTGTAAACCGCATAAGTTGATTCGGTCATGCGAAGGTATGAACACCCCCATATATTCAATCTGCTTGTGAAACGCCTCACACTAACCCACCTGAATTTACATTTTCTTTTAAAATATACTCTGTTGTACTATAAATCAGCCACAATGCTTCCGAAGCTAGAACTTTGACAAATTTTTTACCGATACAATTTTCGGTAAGAAGGAAAAAGAACTGGAAAATGATCCGTATTACTTTTGTTAGAAGGGGACTAAAGAGCTTTAGAATTTTCCTAAGATTGCAAGATTCTAGAACCATGTTTAATGCATATATTTTGATAAAAATTGTGATGGAACAACCTTCATGTCTGAGCATGTCTGTGGCTAGAATTTAGAGATAAGAGAAGATAACTTTTGTGCTATTCTTTTCTCCCACTATGTTTCCATCTTTCGACCAGGCCATGTCTTTACCTATAATATGCTATTTTAAAAAACCAACTTTTGAGCTATCAAGGCTAAAAGGGTGTGGCCACATCAGCCATCCACAGAGGTTCTCTCAGTTCTTTCTGTCCCCAGATTTTTGTAAAGTTTATTTTGGAAGAGAAGCATTAAAACCCACTTAGAATCCACTAAGCACGCACTAATTAGCATTAAGGATTAAGGTGTGTGCAAACAGTATCGTTCTTAAAACATTCGGTAAGAACAAACAAAAGGCACTTTTATTCAGGTGAATATATGTTTTCTGTCTAAGAATCCACATTCATGGTAAAGGAATCATTTATAAAATTATCTATTGTAAAGGGAATTGTTATTGGCACTCCAAAAATCTCATTCTACACTGCAAATTTTCTATATTAGGAAAGAAAAATACACTTGTGAGGAGTGTAGAATGAGATTTTTGGAGTGCCAATAACACTTCCCATCGTAAAACACTCAAAGTAATATGTGATCTGTAGATCTAATTCCATGATAGGATTACTTCATGAACTATGTTTTTTACATTTAGCTTTTATGTCGTATTTGCAGGAAACGGGTATATGGGAACTTCCTTTTCAAAGGGAACACCCTTTGTTTTTTCGGATATACTTCCAGGTGGCTGCATTCAGTATCCAGAATATGAAGAAGCTAACCTATATGGACGTGTCAAATCTGAAGACAGGTCAACCTACGGCCAGTCTGTAACACCTATACCAAACAGGCAGTTTATTCCAAAATCATTCTGCCATCTGCCTGGCCTTGGAGAACAGCATGCTCTGGGAATTCCCTCGTCAGGAAATGAATACTCTGTCTTTGATACAGCATCAACGGCTGAGAAAGCATTTGAGACTGCATATTCGAGCTGTGCTCATTCTCTTCTGTCAGCTCAATCGCATAACTTATCAAGCAATTCAGCTGGAGTTCAAGTGCCTAGCCCCCTGATAAATCAAAGTGCCCATCGCAGTTTTGGTCAACTTAATGAAAAGACTTCGAGGGTAAACTCCATGGAAAATTGTGGACGAAACAGGTCCTACCCGTTTAGTATGAAATCTATGGGAGCCGACCATATGGAATCAATCAAAATTTCTGATTCTAGGTATGCTGCTGACTTCCAACTTCACACAGACAGGGCTTTGCATCTGTCAGATTGCTTAAGTGACAAGTATTGTGTTTCTCCTGAACGAACTTTTGATTTGCGGCAATTGTCATCACACCTTCAAAGAGTAGAGCATGAGAGAGACTTTTTTCAAGTAAAGCAGGAAAATGGAGAATTCTACTGTTTCCCGACGGGCGTGCAAGCAACAATGTGATTATGTGAGTGTTTCCACTAATTAAAATCTATCCTTGTTTCTTTTATCACACCCTGTGAAAGTGGGAGTGCATTCCCAGCTTGAAAAGGTCATCGGAAAGCGAGTAGCAGCTTAATGGAGATAACTGTTGCATATATTAGGGATGAAATAAAAACCATGAAATTGCTGGCAATATCTCCGCGTTTATATAACTTTATGCACAGGATATTCGAGCGGATTTGATTAAAAACAGTGTTCGCGATTGTGCAGGTTGCTGGAGGCTGGAGGCAGTTTGGATCTTCAGCAGAATTCCAACATTTCCATACAGAGGCTGGTAGAAACTTTAGATACCATTGGCAGTAACACTCTATTCCGAAAGGAAAATATAGCTATCTAGTTTTTATGTGGTAAAAGCTCTGTAAGCCGGATTTTTTGTAAATTGCTGTAGACACCTTTGTGTTACGTTAGTTATCTGCAAACTTTATGGTAATCAAATGATTTAAGATATTAAATTACACTATCATTGGTATTGGTTCAATTTTCTGGGATGGTGTTCAAAATACACGTGCTCTCGCTCTTGGGCCATATGGATAAGCATGATTGATGTTTTAGAAGATATCATGCCTGTCCAACGACAATTCTCAGCTGCAACCGGGATATAATCGCACATTAGTATCCCTTTGATCACTTAATATGAAATTGAGAAATTTTTTATTGTGACGGGAACATAGGGATACGGCAGGTGTTTTTATGCAAGTGGTGGGAAATTTTATTTTTTAAGTTATTAATCATTTAACACACATATCACATCATTTGTATAGAGACACGTGGTGTATCACCCTGTGTTCTGGTCACACTTAAAAAATCTCTCTGTGAAATGGGGGTATAATCTAGTTACACAAAAAGAATTACCCTTATCAAGGTAAGATTTTTTTTTTTTTTTTTTTTTTTTTTTTTTTTGGGGTGTGATAAAAGGTGAGGCTCTTTCATGCAACTAAGATGCAGTCTCAGTTGCGTCACCGTCTAATAAATATTGTCGTGTGTTTAAAAAGTGCACTATCCATCTAGTAGACATTGCTACACGATGACTTGGTGACTTAAGTGAATCTTAATCTCAAGTTGATTAACTTCTTTATTGTTGGTGTTGAAATTATGAATCACACATTAGGAAAACAAAAGACTTTGCATGTGCTTAAGATATTGCTAATTAGCTTTATGATGCAACTAGGGATGTCAATAGTTCGGTTTGAGGACGCAAATGCTATATTCATCCCTATAACCAAAAAAAATTAACCATATTCATAACTGCAAATTAGCCATTGGGTAGTATCCATAACCATACCTACTGGATAACGGATTTCCCATCGGATAACAGTTATATCCATCTTCGTCAATACAAAAAAATCTAATAGTTTAGTTGACGCATTATAATTTAGTAAATATTAACTTCGTTATTAAATATTTGATATATAATTAAATGATTCAATGAACGGATCTTGTGGAGTATAAAAATTAAAGTTAAACATTGATGATGTTGGCTAACTTTGATGTTTTTCTTAAGTACCATTGAATTCTCATTGATTTTGACTCAAAATTTTTGAACTTTCTCACAAAATGCAACTCACACAATGCAACTTTTCTATTCTATGGATTCAATAAATAATGAATATACATACATTTATTATATATTATATATATATATATATATAATATTATATTATATATTATTTGGGTGGAATTCAGGGACAGATATAGATTGGGAACTTCTATAACCATATCCAAAACCATAGCCAAATAATAAATTCACGGTTTTTTCCCATATTCAAAATGTATCTAAATTTTCATACCCAAATCCAATCAATTCGGCCGGTTATTCATGATTATCGGGTTTAACAGTTAGATTTGCCATCCCTAGGTGCAACCTCAATTTTCTTCATGGTATTAGAGTAAGTTATCTCACGCTTAAAGTTCAACGACCACATATGCTCTACGTCACTCGTTTTGTGATATTCATGTACTAAACTTGAAAATTCACTATATGTACTACTACTGATATTCAATTAGTTTTATTGTTTAAAAGTTGATTAGTCAAGACAGTTCTGCTGCAGCAGCATGCATGAATGTTTTGGTGAATTGAATGATCATTTTGATGTCCACTATAGTTCTACTTTTTTACATTATCCCAAAACCCTAGAATTTGTGATCACAGAAGTGAAAGGGAAATTTAAAAAAAAAACCTCCACTATTGCTGTTTTCCAGTGAACCTTGATCACTTCCAATTAAAGCCAAAAAGGTGGGAATGGCCGACGCTCATATCCGCCTTTCAAAGTTGAAGACTTGAAACCCACCAACAATTAGTGCTCACTATTGCCTAATCACTACTTTTAATTAATTATATTTATGCATCAATCATGAGATTTGGAATGCAATCATCCTTGAAAGTTACAAAATACTGCTGCCATCAGACGCCACTATGAGCCTGCTTATTTTATGCAGCAATTTATGTGTATATATAATCCATATGTACAACTTGGAGATAAAAGTATGAAGGGCTTTGTCTTTGCATTGGACATGATTAAATCATTAATCTTTAGATTGAGGAGGAAGATTAGTGTGCATGTTTGTCTGCACATGTCAAATCAAGCACCTAATCCAAATGTCATGTCAATGTTGTAGCAAGCATTTGACATCAGGAATGACGTGGTTTAAAGCGTCGGATCATTTCCTCCTAATTCACCAAATTAGGGAATTCGTGCTATTAAAAATTGAGCCAATGGATGAAGTTATTATAACTTTTAAAGTGGGCCCTGTTTGTAGCCGTTCGATCAAATTTCAATGACACAGATTTCCTAATTTGATGAATTAAGAAGAATGGATCCGGAGAGGATCCCTTTCCGTTTAAAGCCACTTCGATGAACTCTTTTTAATTAATCGAACCTTGCTGCCAAAATAGAGTTAATTTCTTGATATTTTCATCTCCCAATCGGAGGATTTATATAGGAATACAAGCAATGATGATCAGGTATGAAACCAGTACAAGAAGTCAAAAAAAAACTGCTATGAAACTACTGCCTATATCTAAATTTACCGCTTACAACTACTCTATTAATTACAATGGATTTCATGTCTGATTTCCTAATTCTTTAGTCAACAATGGCTGCTTCTTTAGTCAACAATGGCTGCTTCAGTTAACACTCCCCCTCAAGTTGGTGCATAAATATCTCGAATGCCCAACTTGCTGAGTGAAAGATGGAAAATCCTATTGACACTGCCTTTGTTAAAATATCTGCTAGCTGGTCATCACTCTTCACATAAGGCAAGTTAATGGTACCATCAACCAACCTTTCCTTAATAAAGTGCCTATCCACTTCAACATGTTTAGTACGATCATGTTGAACTGGATTATGAGCAATGCTAATGGCGGCTTTGTTATCACAATAAAGATTTGATGGCTTTGTAGAATTGAAACCCAATTCTCTCAACAAAATCTTGAGCCATAACAATTCTTGCACGCCGTGTGGCATACCTCTAAATTCAGCTTCAGCACTGGATCTAGCCACTACATGTTGCTTCTTACTGCGCCAAGTAACTAGATTTCCTCCAACAAATGTAAAGTATCCAGAAGTCGATCTGCGATCAATTACTGACCTAGCCCAATCTGCATCAGTGTATCCTTCAACTTCTTGATGTCCATGATTGGAAAACATCAAGCCTTTTCCAGGAGCAGACTTCAAATACCTGAGAATGCGTTGTACAGCATCCATGTGGGCTTCACTTGGCCTATGCATAAATTGACTCACCACACTTACAGCATAGGCTATGTCAGGTCGTGTATGAGACAAATAAATCAACCTCCCAACTAATCTTTGGTATCCTTCCTTGTTAGCCGAAACTTGATCAGGATAGTCTCCTAATCTATGGTTTTGCTCAATTGGTGTGTCTGCAGGTTTACAAGCTAACATCTCAGTCTCAGTTAATAAGTCTATAACATATTTCTTTTGAGAAAGAAAAATGCCATGCTTTGATCTTGCAACTTCAATACCCAAGAAATATTTCAAAGTACCCAAGTCCTTCATTTCAAATTCCTTGGCTAGATACATTTGAAGTTTTTGAATTTCCTCGACGTCATCACCTGTAACCACCATATCGTCCACATAAACAATTAAGGCTGTAAGTTTACCTTTATCATGCTTAAGAAATAAGGTACGGTCAGCCTGAGTTTGCTTGAACCCATAATTTCTCATCGATTGAGCGAACCTGCCAAACCATGCCCTTGGTGATTGCTTCAATCCATACAAGGACTTTCTCAACCTGCATACTTTGCCAATATCACAAGTGGTAGTGAATCCAGGAGGAAGATCCATGTATACCTCTTCATCCAAGTCTCCATGTAAAAATGCGTTTTTCACATCAAACTGTCGTAGAGGCCACCCCAGATTTGCTGCCAATGACATAAGAACCCTAATAGTGTTGATCTTTGCTACCGGCGCAAATGTCTCTTGATAATCAATGCCATAGGTTTGAGTATAACCTTTGGCTACCAATCTGGCCTTGTACATCTCCACTGAACCATCAGCTTTATGCTTTACTGTGAACACCCATCTACACCCAACATGTTTCTTGCCTTCAGGAAGTTTAACCAGTTCCCAAGTGGAGTTTTTTCGAAGAGCTTCCATCTCTTCAATCATAGCTTTTTTCCATTTTGGATTTTTAAGAGCATCCTGTAACTTATTAGGAATTGAGACTGATGACAATTGGTTTGCAAAAGCTATATAAGAGTCTGACAAGCGATGAGATGAAACAAAATTAGATATAGGATATTGAATACCCTTTGTAGAAGAATGACCATAACGAACAGGGGGTATCCCTCGATTTTCTCGAATAGGATAACGAGAACCAGACTCATGATGTGGTTCATTTGGATCAGCACTTAATGAAATCTCATGATTGGACTCATCAAATATAGTAGGCTGAAGAGAAGGAGAATGAGTGGTTACCTCAGGATAATTCGTATGAGTAGCAGCTGATTGGTCAGAGAGTTGGTCAATGAGGGGATCTATATGTGGGTGGTCTATCTCATCAACCACTTGTTCTTTTTCTTTTCCTTTATCTCCCCTTTTTCTTGTCCTCTCATATACCTTCAATATTTTTCCACTCTTTGCCTCATTATTAGGCAAATTTGGACCATCACCGGCATCAGACAAGTGTTCATCCGAAAAATGCATACCACCAATGTCAAGTGGCAACTGCTCTTCCTCCTTACTCCCCATCTCCTCCTGAAGAGAAGTGACCGAATCTCCCTCTGAAAAATAAGCCTCTTGTTCCTGAAAGGTAACATCCATAGAGACAAAAATTTTCCCATTGGGAGGATAGTAACATCGATACCCTTTTTGAGTAGCAGAATAGCCAATAAACATACATTTGATGGCTCGAGGATCCAACTTATCACGATTTTGCATGTGGATATGAACATAGCAGACACAACCAAACACTTTTGGAGGAATATGAAGGAGTGAAGGAAGAGAATGATACTGGGAAAGGGTTTGGATATGTGTTTGAAATTGGAGAACACGTGATGGCATGCGATTGATAAGAAAAACAGCTGTGTGAATGGCATCACCCCAAAAACGTTTAGGAACATGCATAGCAAAACATAAAGATCGAGCCACATCCAAGAGGTGACGATTTTTACGCTCTGCTATACCGTTCTGTTGAGGAGTATGTGGACAAGATGTTTGATGAATGATACCTTCTTGTTGAAAAAATGTTCCAAGTCCATAATTCAAATACTCTTTCCCATTGTCAGATCGAACAACTTGAATTTTAGCATTAAATTGGGTTTGAATCATTTGATGAAATATTGGAAAAACATACATAACCTCACTCTTACTTTTTAGTAAGTATACCCAAGAAACTCGAGTGCAGTCATCAATGAAAGAGACAAAGTATTTAGCACCAGTATAAGTAGGAATATGAAATGGTCCCCAAACATCAGAATGAATAAGAAAGAAAGGAACATCACTTTTATTGGAGCTTAAAGGAAATGAGACACGATGATTTTTAGAAAAGATGCAAGTTTCACAATGGAAATTAGAAACCTTGACTTTAGAAAATAAAGAAGGGAATAGATATTGCAGGTACTGAAAGGAAGGATGTCCCAATCTTTTGTGCCATAACCAAATTTTTTCAGAAGCTTCAAATTGTTTAGCTTCCACTTGACAACTGTAACTTGTCTTCTCACAATCTGGTGGTAAGTCCAAGTAGTATAGACCTCCCCTCTCTCTACCATGACCAATCAACGCTTTCGTTTGAATATCCTGAAACCAACAATGAGTAGGAGAAAAGATGGCAAGACAGTTTAGTTGATTTGTAAGTTTACCAATGGAAAGCAAATTGTGAGAAAGATTAGGAACATGCAAAACAGATGAGAGAGATAGGCATGGTGTTAATGAGATGGAGCCTGCTCCAAGCACTGGAGTGGAAATACCATTAGCAACTTTAACGGTATTTAAAGGTGGAGTTGTGTGAGAAGCAAACCATGAAGAGTTATTGGTCATATGGTCAGAAGCCCCCGAATCAATGATCCAAGGTTTATTTGGAGCACCAAATGTGGTGTTCAAGGCAAAACCAAAGTTACCTGCGTCGACTAAGGAAGTGGAAGCAGTAGTAGGAGAAACTGAGTGAGCAGATTGATCTACTCGAGGCACGGAAGGCGTTGGTGTAGACAGGTGTGCTTGTGATCCAACAATGCTTTTCTTTTGATTTTCCTTCTTTTGAACCCACCAATCAGGATATCCATGCAACTTAAAACAAGTGTCTCTAGTATGCTTATCCTTGTCACAATAAGTACACTTCCTTGTATCAGTAACTTTAGATCCACCTGATCGAGAATTCGAGACTCCACGGGGAAATCGAGACGGAGCAGCTACCATGGCTGATCCTTCCACTTGTGGGCCAACCAACATAATGGTTTGCCTACTTGCTTCAGCATTCACAAGAGCATAAGCAGCACGAACAGATGGCAAAGGTGTTTGAGTCAAAACTTGACTGCAAACATGATCTAAATGAGGATCAAGGCCAGCCAGAAAATCATACAATCTTTCTTCTGAAATTTCTGTCTCTCGAGCAGCAACATCATCAGCACATTTCAATTTTCCAGGACGTAAGAAATCTATTTCTTGCCATGTTTGCTGAAGTTTACCATAATATGCAGATAAAGGCTCACCATTCTGGCGAGTCGCCAGTGCTTGACGGCGAAGTTCATATAATTTTGATGCATCTTTTTCAATTGAGTAAGTTTGGGTAACAGCATCCGAAACATCTTTTGCAGTAGAGAGTCGGAGAAAAATGGCCCGCAAATCTCTAGTCATGGAGTTGAGAAGCCAAGATTGAACCATGGCATTCTCTTCCTCCCATATAGCATACGATGCATCGGCTTCTACTGGTGCCTTCTTTTTTCCACTGACATAAGACCATTTGCCTCTGCCAGTGATGTAGATGCGGACACTTTGGGACCACGAGGAATAGTTGGACCCATCCAACTTGTCTGGGGTGATATGCAGAGACATATCATTTTGTGTAACAGCAGCTGAAACAGTGGTCTTGGAGTCACCCATTACTACTGCAACGAATTCTCTTTATTGAAACAATAGAGAGTCAGTCTCACTGAGAGAGATGCAGGAACAAAATGCAAGGAGGAAGAGGCAATGGCACGGGTTTGTTGGGTGATTCCAACGGGTATGGTTTATAGGGTATGGGGTAGTATTTAAAATTTTTTTTTTTTGTTTTTTTTTTTTGAAAGCTTTATGGGTTCGTGGAGATATTGCAAATGGACAGAAGATGGGTAGAGATGCAGCGGAATGTATATGGTTAACAAGCTCAATATGGGTAGTGATGTTGGCAGATATGGCCAAAGAGAGATTGGATTCGTATGAAAGTAGAAGGCCTGCTATTCTGCAGGTCTTATGGGGTAGATGGCAGTAGTGCCAGTAGGTTAATCAGAATAGAAACTCCTTTTTTTGGATCAGAATGGCTCTGATACCATGCCAAAATAGAGTTAATTTCTTGATATTTTCATCTCCCAATCGGAGGATTTATATAGGAATACAAGCAATGATGATCAGGTATGAAACCAGTACAAGAAGTAAAAAAAAAACTGCTATGAAACTACTGCCTATATCTAAATTTACTGCTTACAACTACTCTATTAATTACAATGGATTTCATGTCTGATTTCCTAATTCTTTAGTCAACAATGGCTGCTTCTTTAGTCAACAATGGCTGCTTCAGTTAACACTTGCAATGTAAACATTGTTTTATATTTTGAGGGATGTTTAAAGGTCAAATATCTAATCTCTAGTTGATATAAGTTATTTTGAATCCAAAAGAAAGCCGAAGTACAAGAATCCCTGCCTGCTAAGGAGATTGAGTTGAAGCTATCGAAAAGCCCACTATAACCAATCTGTAAATGGTGATCAGGCCTTTTTGCCAACGATCAATTTAAAAAGAAAAGTACTTGTACTCATTAAGGAAGTGTTTTTACTCTCACAAAAGCACTTTTAATTACACTTGTTTCTCAATACTTTTGAATAAGAAGGTTATGAGCTGAAATCTTATGAACGATAATTGTTGTATAACAGAATAATTATAAGAAAATAATTCATCGGTCTTGCACATAACATATCTTTTCTAGGATTTGGTATTAGGTAGGGTTTCATGAAAATATTACAAGAGATTTGAAAAAGCTATATATAAAATGAGAAACTAATGGTGAAACTCAAAACGTTAAATTAATAAAAGCATCAAATAATACAAAATTAGAACACTGATCAGTCATTCTAATTCAATACAAATTACCAAACACCAATCAAGGTACTCTTAGCACGGAAATTAAGTTCATGAACAAAAGAAACGAAAAGTAAGGAGGGTCAAAGTTCTAAACACGAACTAAACGAGAGTACTTAATTAATTGCACGCACGCTAAACTGCTAATGAGGGATGAAGTAGGTAGGAAGCAGCTGCGGATATGGTTATTTAAGATCTCCATGATACCCATGTAGTCGTGGCGTTTTAGGGTTTTGGCAGCACGTAGCTAGCATGTTCATTCCTGCAAAATCTGAGCCCTTGAAAGCATCAATCAGAGAGGCAAATTAAACCCAACTTTCTTCATGCCACGAAAAATAGAAAGTGAAAAAAAAATCTAAGATGAACAATATTCAAAATATAAACAGAAAAACAAGGTATTGTCACTTACGTTGTTGTTGCTGCAGCTCCCAGAACCTGATCCTGCAGACGACTGACTGGGAATGCACCTAGCCCACTATAATACAAGATTATATATTGATACAGCAAAGTTAGGATATTTTTTAAATTATAAACACGACTTTGGCAAAAATCTATATATATTTGTACTTGAAAGTTTGAAACCCTAGACAGCAGAAAAAGGGAACCTTACATTTTTTGCTGCAGCACTAAAAGCCTCACGATGTGGAACCTCTGGGTTGGCTGCTTTGATTCGCTTGATCTCATCTCTATCAAAAACACAAAGATCGATGCATTAATTTGGTTATTTGTGATATCGATCTGCATAATTTTCTTAGAGTTTTCGATTATGGTGACATGTATGATGCTTAATGATTAATTTCACGCTTTACATGCATCTTTGATTCACGAATAAAGCCTCCCTCGAGGTTACTTCAAAATGTCAATGTGAAAGAACAAAAAAAGTAAATTAACAGCACAATATAATATTTAATTAATCAAGATGGCTTAGCATGGATCTCCTTACTTCATGAACCGATTGTAAGCAGATGGAAGTCTGTGTTTCTTCTCAGGTGCTGCAAAACAAAAAACATATCGACATGTAATTTATAAGCAGATTGACCATAAATCCATAGAAGAGTAACAACTCGTTTAATTATATTTAAATCTAGCTATCATTAAATTAAGGGATTGACTAATTAAGCCTCGTGAAATGTGGTTGTAAACTTGTACGTACGTTTGACAACAAAGGGTGCTTTGGGGGATGGTGGGTTGCTTGATACAGGTGACAACGATGATGAGGAGGATTGGCCCTTCCTGAAGTCATTGCAACAGCCCGCCTGCTTCTCATTCAGATATTGATCACTTTCCTTAGTTAGCAACACACACAAATAGAGATATGGTTTCTTAATTAATTTCTTCTGGTTTCTTATGCATAGATATATATATATATATATATATATATATATATATCACTAGGGTTTATACTATACCGTAGGAAAACCCTAGAGAGATATATCACTAGCCAGGAACATATCATACATATGTATAAGAAAACTTTTACCCCAACGCAGGTTTGGCGTTCACATATGTAGCATAAATGTATACGTATATATAGTACTGATTATGTATATGTCAACGGATGTGACTACCATCTATGGTTTTATGTGTATATATGATCGAGAGAAACTAGCTAGCAGAGTAATTAGTAATATTTACCTGAAGAGTCAAGGAGGTGGGGTGATCAGGAAGGCATTGACCTTCGAGTGGGGATCTGGTGCTGAGAAAGGAAAGGTTACTGCAATGGCCACATTTCACAGTTATTGTGTCCATCAACCTTTTGCATGGAAGCCCAACCTACAGAAACATCCAATTAATTAGTTAAAAACAAGTTTCTTTTTCTTTCCAAAACTATATATATATTTACAAACAACAAACAGCAGCTGGCAGATTAGAGAAGAGAGAAAAGTAAATAAAGTTAGGGCATGATTCTGAAAGTGATACTTATTGATAGAGAGAGAATGTGGGTTTTATTTTAATTGGAGTTCGTCAACATATATATAAAGGTGCACAACCTATATATATCATGCATATACATATACACACACACATAGGTTTGATTACCGCAAGGACAGTGTTGCAGAAGTTGCACCGAACATAGCAAAGGTTCTCAAATGGCTGATTAATGAAGTCCATGGTAACTTTCTCTTCAATGCTCATGTTGGAAAGAAAAAGAAAAGGCTACAGTTCGAAGATGAAGAAGAAGAAGAAGTAGATGAGGTTGTAAGATGAAAGTTTGGGGTTTGTGATGATATGAAGGGCTGAGTAAGAGGCACTTATAGATTAGGACAAGTGGCTAGGTGGATAGCGTCAAAAGGAAATCTAAAGTTACTAGTCATCAACATCGTACTTCTGCTAGCTGCACTTAATTGCAATGCAGAACTCAGTTAGACGTAAGTACGAACCACAAGCTTTGCTAAAAAGACATTGACTCAACATCTCGCCATTTTCTCGAGAAAAGATCCCATTTGTGCTCCAATTTTCTTTTACCTTCTTCCCAAGTAAATTTGGTTGGAAAAAACTAACTAGCAATTTGGTTTCTTTTTAAGCTAGAGTATTTTTGGTAGGATAATGCTTTTGTCCCTTCACGGGACTTATTTTTTCTTCCACTTATGATTATTCAATTTGGAGACATTTTAGCCACTAAACAAATTGACCATTCATCATGAGAATGCTAATTGTTACTAAAATCATTGATTGGTTTAACACATATGAATGACTAAGCAACCTCGAAATTGAATGACCTTTTACAAATATGATATTTAGAAATGATAACGATAATGAACGGTTCCGATTATGATGTTCAGACAGTAAAATTTTACTTTTTTATTTCCTCAAGCCTGAATCATCTATTGACTGATGCCTTAGCCAAAGAAAAAAACTTGAATGAATGCATACATATAGACGGACGAATTAACATAATAAAGATTCTTGATATTGATATGAATATATAATTTGATTATACATCATCATAACAAAGTAAAAAACATTAGTGCAGGGTATTAATATTGATTGTATTATATATAATATATATGTATATATATTATTTACCCTGCATGGTGCAGGATCCCACAGTAGACGACATTTCCCATCAAAAATATTGTTACCCACCAAGACCACCAGAGAAACAATTTGCAATAGAACATTTAGCCACTTTTTGTGATATACCCTATTGCCTATTAACATCTATAGGAGCTAGGACCATTCACAAAATGAAAATCTTGACGGGAAGTTTTCTTTTTCAATTTGGGGTTTATAGTAGCCTTAGTAGGAATTCAAATTAAATTGGACATTTTTCAACAAACAGAAAAAAATTTTAAAAGGGGGATAGATAATTTTTTTCCGATAAGAGAGTGATAGCTAGTTGATGAAGATCATACATCATATATATAGAGGGTTCAGATTCGGGTCCACAAATTTTTGTCATATATTTTCACACACTTTTTTATGGGGGGTCATTCCGTAATGTATTTTAACTATCCAACCGTCTATCTTTTGTGTCTTATCTCAAAGATCACGTCTATAAAATTTCACCAAATCCGAAACTATATGACCGTTGGATTAAATTTAGTGTTTCTTTGTATAACCATATTCGTCTATTTTCTTCACTACAAATAAATGTATTAATGATTTTGAATTTATCTAATTTTTTTAAGTAATGATCTATGAATGATATACTCAAATATAGACGGTTCAAATTGTGAAACACATTAGGGAGTGGGTCTACAAAAATGATGTCAAAGATGTGTGTCCCTGTATCCTAACACACACACACACACACACACACACACATATATATAAACTGTTATTAGCACTCTAAAAATTTCATTTTGCACTCCTTACTGGTGTATTTTGTTAGAATTCTAATTGGACTTAACTAATAAGGATAAAGGAAAATATTATGTTTTAAAATACAAAATAAATTGCCACTTAGTACTATGGTATAGTGGTATTTCTCTTCACTTGTAAGTGAACGGTCTTAGGTTTGATTCTCGGCAAAGGTGAATTTGAACCACATTATTGTTAGCCCATTGTGACGCTAAGTTCACCTCCCTTCCAGTGTAGATAATATCATATGTTAAAAAAAAATACAAAAGTAATTAGAGTTGTTATTCGTGTAAAACAACATCCTATAATTGAGGACATATTTGAACGTGCTTGAAAGCAAGTACTACCCACTACGTTTGGAACTGGACACAACAGTTATAAACCAACCCTCCTTGATAGATGGGAGTTGTTGTTTTATGTAGTTAAAGGAATTTCCTGCTCACAAAAAAAAAAAAAAAAAAAAAAAGTTCGAAGTACACAAGGTCTTGAGTGGTAGAAGCCTTTTTTTTTTTAACTACTACAATAGCGGCTCTAGTAAGTCTTCTTTCATCACCTGCTATAGTGGTGGTCTCGGGATCATGGTAACAACAATTAGGTTTATCCTCACATATTTGTGTTTTTAAGTATAAAAAATTTAGAGTATAAAATGAGAATTTTATAGTGCTAATTATATATATATATATATATATATATATATTAATGAAATTATTTTTATCAACCAAAAAGGATGAAAAGATAACTTAATCTTCTATCACAAAAAAAAAAAAAAAAATGATGGGCAATAATGTAATTTTATAGGTCCAAATTTTACTGTTTTTTATTAAAGTCTCATGATATTAAAATATCTCTAATATTTAAAATTAAAAAAAAAAGAACCAAAAGCAAAAACCTCCCACTCCCCCCCCCCCCACCGTTCTCTCTCCCTCCCTCCCTCTCTCCTTCTCATTTTCTAAAAAATGTGTTCATACACACAAAGTGTGAAGGCAAATGTTATATATATCTACTAATTAATAAAACACTCATTGTCAACCAAAACCCTATGAAATTACCAGTTTAACCGTCTAATTGAAACAGAACATGAATACTAAAATATCTGTAATTCAAAAATTAAAAATTAAAAAAAAAAAACTTCCTACCCCCACATTCTCTATCACTCTCTTCCTCTCTCCTTCTATTTCAAAAACAAAAATAAAAAATTTTCTCACACTTTGTGTGTGCCCATATGCTAGTATATATAAAACCAACCATTATCCAAATCCAGTCACATAGGATTGATCTCTCCATTTTCCCATAATCTCATGAGTTTCACATCATGTTAAAGATAAGATCAGCTGAGAAAGTAGTTTCGTTTGTGTTGTATTTATTCAAATATGGACCCTCTTGCTACTCAGTACTACGGTCTGGTGGTATTCCTATTCACTTGGAAGTGAGAGGCCTTAGGTTCGAATCTCATGGATGACAACTTCGATACCAAATTAGGCTGCCCATTGTGTGGCTTAGTCGAACTCCCCCTCCCCTTAGTGTAAAAATATCGATGTACTAAAAAAAAAAAAAATGGACCCTTTCTTTACATCATGTACTTCTAGTAAGTAACAAGTAAGATACTAAGGTGATACATTTCACATTGTATGGTAAATAAATTTGGTGTGCAACGACGACCTAGCTAGCCTATAGTAAATATGAATCGGAATTTGGAGCCAACCAGTAACCAGGCAGTTCGAAGTTTAATGAGTTGAATGAAAGAAAAGTTAGAAGTGAATGAAAGTGAACGAACTGAATCAATGAAAAAATTGAAGAAAAGATTGAAAAGGTAATAAACATAGCATAGCTTATTAGTACTGTAGTAGCGAAGAGAAGAGGTCCTGTCATCCCTTCCTTCTTTTGTGGGTGCAATGCCAAAGTTGGAAACCTGAAAGAGACCAGTGCTAAAATCACATGTCACTTTCCTCACTCACCAGTGCAGAGTGTGAATATATTGAATTTAGGAGATAGCAAAAGGCAAATGGCTTGCCAGGACATAAGTTGTTTATATTCATATTTGCGCCTTTTTTTTTTTTTTTTGTGATGGGACGATTCTCTCACTTTCCCAAACAGGAAATAAAGCCATTTTTACACTTGAATCTCCACCTCTCTTTGCTCGTGATACAACTATTTTCCCAAGGTCTCCTTTTCCTTTCAATTTTTTGCATGCCTGGTAAATTTCATGCCTGCCTCTGCAGCCCTCTCTCTTCTGCGTCTTTCTGCTTCTCCATGATACGTTTTGTATGTGGATTGGACGCCCCACGAGATCCCCACGAGATTCCCATGTCTTCTTTGAACCTTAGCAAAGTTACCAGTTCCTCCACTTGTTACCACACCAGAGTAACCAGTTCCCCCACTTATTACCAGACCAGACCCTTCCGGCTTTGGTTGTGAGATTCTCTCGTGCAACTAAGGCCATCTCCAACCGAGGGTTGGCCAGAGGGCTCGTTTTAGCTCTCTGGCCCTCCAAGATTCTCCAAAATATTAATATTTTAATGAACAGTACAATGTCATATTTGCCTCCGTCTGCAACCGAGGGCCAGAGGGCTCGTTTTAGCCATGCCAAAAAAAACCGTTTCCAACCGAGGGTCAAAGGGCCATAGGGCTAAACATAATTTATTATTTAAATTTAAAAACTACAACGATAACTGGCCCAAAAAACCAAAAAAATTAGAATTTAAATTTAATGAATGGTTTAGGTATTTATAAAAAAATAAAAAAAATTTGAATACAACGGCTAGTTGACTAGCCATCGTATTCAAAAAAATTTTAAGCAATCATGTCGGTTATAACCGACATGAAAGCTATATTTTCTGACCAGCCCCGGATTGCAGCCAGCCCTCCAGCCCTCTACCCCTCTCCGATTCCGTGGGGCCTTCTCAGATTCCACAACCCTCTGGCCTAGCCCTCGGTTGGAGATGGCCTAAGACTTAGTTTTAATATTGCCATCGTCAAATAAATACTTGTCATGTGTTCAAAAGTACATTATTCGTTTAATAGACGATTAACAATATGTCAAGAGATGAGAATCTCTTATTCAGGTCACGACTCCTGAGTATGATCGATCTTGTTCCAATTGGATTTGTGGTTCCCTTCCTTAACATATTTGGACACAATCATTGGATGCATGTTCACCTCCACCTTCTATCTCCATCGGGAAATTAAGATTAGACCCATCTCAGTACCATATCTTTTTAGGCTCTAGCTACCTAGATGTGTTCATTGTACACTTTCCTAACCTTTAGGGTGCTTTCTCTCTCATCCTAGCTGTTAGGTTAATTCATTTACATGCACTTATAATTAGAAAAATGATTTTTATACATCATTTTTAGTTTTTCTTACACCCTTCTTTATTTTTAACTGTTGATTGGATTGAATAAATTAAAGGCAATTACATTATTACTAACTTATTATGAGGTTTAACCCACTCCCCCACCCTTTTAGTATAGATAATATGATTCAAATTTGTCTTTGACGATAATCGAACATAAGACCTTTCACTTACAAGTGAAAATGAATACTACTAAGTGACATGAGTGTGTAATTAAGAAACTAAACAAAATGTGTGTTTATCATTTCCCTATAATTATTACTCCATTCTCTAACAATTTACAAGTTTTTTTATGATTTTATCAACCGATAGAGTTGTAGCTACAGGATTACCCATACTCGGGTTTTCGATTTGAGTAAGAAAAAAAAACTAGGGTTTCGGAAATCTTCAATCCGCGTTCCCCGTGCCTCTTATTTTAGAGAGTACAATTTGGGTGTGGAGTTTTATATGATTGACAAGTTTACATGTTAGTTAGTGTGCCCTAAATTTTAAACCCTAAACCGTGATATATACCAAGGATGCCCCAACAACTTGCCAGTGATGGTAATAAGGATTACATTATCCACACCAGTCCAGGTCAAACATTAACGACCAATGTTTATCGAAACAAAGCAATACTTTCAGTTACACACTTGACATCCATCCTAGATTAAGCATGAGCGATCAATGGTTATCCAAACCAAGAAGAGCACAAAGAAAGTAGCGGTCGACAATTTCCTATAAGCTGGCACAATGGCAATCGACAATTACAGTACGACGACGACCGGCAATTACTTGATCCAAGGACAATCTGCCTTCTGTTTTCTCTCTTTCCATCTCTTTTTATTAATTCAAAAATGGTAATATATGGGGAGGAACACCTTCCTACCATGTCCATTTGGACCATTTCTAATCTTTGTCATCATTTCGTGGCCCGTTTACCTCTAGGAAACGCAGGAACTATGGTGAGAATTAAGCTATGGTAACGGATTTCAGAGTAAATTTCAGAATATATAGTTTATGACTCTACACAAATAAATCTTTACAAGAAAACAAGATACAACACAACATTAATTAAGGAAAACATAGGAAATGCCTTAAAAAAGACATAGGAAATAATGTGACTAAACCAACAACCTCATCAAACAACATTAACAAACAAAAGAGAGAAAAATTCTTCATGTGTCCTAGATTCAAAACTCTTCCATCTCCTAAATTATTGTAATAGTTTTTAATTCTCCCCCTTAATAATATATATATATATATATTTTTTTTTTAAAGAGAGAAAAACTCCAAATTGTTCAAGCTGGTCAATTGGATGACGATGTCTCATTTTGATCCCAATTTGGGTGTTTTGTTTTTGGGTAAATTACATTTTACCCCTTCAGGTTTGGGGTCAATTTCAATTACTCACAGCATCTTTAAAATAGTTCAATTTCATACATCCGTTAGAAAATCGGTTAAGTAAACCGTTAAGTGATAACGTGCCAAATATGGGATCCACATTTGTGCTAATGTAATGTGACTGTCAAATTTGTGCCATATTTTTTTTATGCATTTAAAATATTATAATAATTTACCCTTAAAAAAAAAAAAAAAAAAAAAAACCCTAAAACCTATCTTCCCCGACCGACTTCTCCCTATCCTCTCTCTTCACCTCCCATCCCTTCTCTCTCCCCAGACCCACTCCTCCCTCTTCACCCCCCAACCCACCTCTTTTACTTCAAGGCATTAGTACTCCGACCGCCATGTGTGCACCAGTACTCCGGCGCCCCCAGCACGCGCCGCCTGAGGTCGATCCGCCACAGCCTTGCCACGTTGTCGACGACGATGAGGTCGGAGTCAAAGTAGATGATGCGACGGACGCCCAATGGGAAGAGATCCCCGAGGTAGATGCGCGAGTAGTTCAGGGGCTGATCAAGGGTGCAACGGACGAAGAATGAGATCTTGCCCCGGACGAGGTTGGAGTCGAAGTGGTAGAGGTGGAAGGTGAGGTAAGGGAAGGTGGAGGTGATGACGTGGTGGAGGTTGGAGGAGCGACGACTGCGGTGGAAGGTGGCGATGAAGTGGAAGACTATGTTTTCGAGGTAGGTAGCGTGACAGAGGACAGAGAAGACGCCGACAACAGAGCCTCGGAGGTAGGTGGTGTCCAATGTCATGGCGATGTGGATGATGGAGGTGTCGTAGTGGGAGTTCTGGTCCAACGAGGACCATGAGGTTTGGGGGCATCCTCGTCCGTTGCGGAATGCAGGTGCTTCTCGAAACTTGGGGGGCTCAACGACGGTGGAATTCGCTGGAAATTGTACAGTTGCAACTAGGAAGTGGGTCGGGGAAGATGGGTTTTAGGGTTGTTGTTGTTGTTTTTTTTTTTTTTTAAAGGTAAATTATTATAATATTTCAAATGCATAAAAAAATAGTTTTTTTGTCACATGGCACAAATTTGACAGCCATGTCAACACAAATATGGATCCCATATTTGCCACGTCATCACTTAAAGGTTTACTTAATAGATTTTCTAACGGATGTATGAAATTGAAATAAAATGAAAGCAAATGTATGAAATTGAAATGTTTTAAAGATGTTGTAAGGAATTGAAATTGACCCCAAACCTGAGGGGGTAAAATGTAATTTACCTTTTGTTTTTTAATGATTTCCTACTCTATGGGATATAGTATTTAGGGTACTTAAACTCGTATCTAAGCAAGTCGAATTTGAAACATCTCACTTATAAGTTGAGATAAATATGAATGTAATATGGTGCTAGTGGCTATCTTAATTTGGTGTTAACAAAACTAAGATTTTTTTGCCAGAGAGGCACAATTTTGAGTTCATTGAGCAAAGCAAGTGGTTAAGAGTGTTGAAAGTTACTGATTTATTATTGGATCTGGAGTTCGTAATTTGGTTTGTCTTTGCATCGTTGATTAGGATTTCCATCAATTTTTCTTTACTTATTAGTTTTGAAATTAATTGTAGGATTTGGATCGTTTGAACTTGTTTCTTACTATTGCTCTTCAATTCTTGTATAAACGATATACAAGGGAATGCAATTCTTGTATAAACTATTGGTCTTTAATTCTCGTATAAAAATCTGTTAAAACTTTTCAACAAGGTCGTTGTAGTATAGTGGTAAGTATTCCCGCCTGTCACGCGGGTGACCCGGGTTCGATCCCCGGCAACGGCGCTCTTTTTTTCATTTCCCCCCAATTTTTGTGATCCCGCCTTCTCTTACCGACTGGTAATTATAATTTCTTCAATCTCAAAAGCCTCTCTCGTTTTCGTTCTCGTCACAAATTGATTTATTTTTTGTTGATGGAACAGCAGAAAGGAGTTCGTTACCTTTGATGAGTTTCAGTATCGGGGCCTCTGGAACAGATGTAGGCATAGGCATGTTCAATCTTGGAAATACGACGAATCACAGGGAAGAGAAGTAGGAGAGGTGGGCTTGTAAATAAGTCATTCAGCTTGGCAATGAAGAAAATGACATGTTTAAATATCCGAAAGTAATGCTACGTACCATTTCCTGCTCATCAAGGAGAGAGTGACTTTCAGCCAAAGATAGTTTGCCCTAGATTCTGTTGGCGCCTCCAATCATCTTAGGAAGGATGATGCTGTTCATGAAGACGCAAGGCTTTTTACAAGTTGTTGAGATTGTAAATCTACCGCGGTAGCCAGCAACTTGTCTGCAAATGAAGATCCAAGAGTTGTTGGTTCTTGGACAACAAACCTTAACCGAACTGAGGGAGACCTACTGCTTGACGGACAATGTGATGCAGAAGGCCGGTCAGCATGATCTTTCGGGATACTTCCTTATCGAAGACACATTTTGCTTAGTGATCCGTCCGCGCGCGGTAGGTTATGGCGAACTTGTACTCAATTGGCTTAGAAATTCGAATGACGAGCTCTCAGAAAATGGGCATGCCTTGACAGCCTTGTAGCTGGAAAGTCACAGAAGGAGCTAAAAGCAATTAAGTGATGTCACGAACTCTGAATTGCCTAGTTCGATTTTGTGATATTGTCATCGGGGAGACTAAAAACATACAACTGTAATTAGAGACGAGAGATTGCTTCATCCACAAGATATACGAAACAAGCTCAGCATGATTAATGGGGATTCTTGATAATCTTAATCTCAAACAAAACCACATTAATTGGGAATGTTGAGAGCCTTGCTCATGTTCAATTATAAATAATGATTAGTCAATAAAACAAAAATTTGCTACGATGAAGATGAAAGACACATGTTGGAACAAAAAATGGTTATACGAAAATGAACCGGACATCCAATTGCTTGCACCATAAGAATATCCCAATGAAAAATCTGTTTATATAGTTGGTCTTGATTCGTGAGCCATTTAGCCTCGACGTGTACCCAGTTGGACTGCGTACAACTAAACAAGAATGTTGTATGGTAAGGAATAAGGAGATTGAGTTTAAAAATTTGCTCTCCTCGGCATTACCCATAAAATAATTACAATCATATACATTAAAGTAAGCGAAATAGACAACAAAAATGTTATTCTTATCATCTATTTGTACCATTATTTGCCCATAAAAAGTTATGATCAGATGCATTAAAGTAAGCAAAATAAGCAACAAAAATGTTATTTATATCATCTCTTTAATAAAAATAGGATCCATATGTGTTTGTGACTTTTATTTATTAGAAAGATGATACAAATAGACGGTAAGTGGCGGGTTTCCTTTGGTTGTTGTTGCATGCAGGGTTTGGGCCGAAATGGTAAGAAAGTCACAGCAACCTCCTTTACACGCAACGCAAAATCATACTGTTTTCTTTCTTTTTACCTACGTGGCAATCAATTATTGGGCCCTCATAGCATTTAAAGCCCAACGGAAGGAGTGATTCAACCAACGGAGAGGGAGAGAGAGTCGATATCGTTGTTGGGGTATCCAATCAAGGAGCCGAAGGTTGAAGAAAGACCAGCAACGAGAATCTCTGAAATTGGTTTGACCAAAATCACCCGCGACGATGCCGACGTTGACGAAGCTGTACACAATGCAAGAAGCGTCGCAGCACAACACCAAAGACAACTGCTGGGTCGTCATCGATGGCAAGGTAATTGTTTCCCCATGAATTCAAATGTTCAATTCAACCTAAAAACGAAGATGCCATGAGTTTTTCCTTTCGGGTATTTGTATTTTTAGATCTGTATGTTGCCTCTGGTAGCTAATCTTTGCACTGCATCCTGGGATTGATGCAAAGGGAACACTTTGAATATTCCAACTTTTAGGGTTGTTTGTGTTCAGGAGGATTCAGCGTGCCCTTAATCTTTGGGTCATAAAAAAGTCAAAGAATGAGACTTTGGATTACTACCTGCAAAACCCATATTCGATTTTCATTCTGTTCACTATTTACTGCTGTAATTCCTCTGCGTTTCTCTGTTTCTAGGTCAAGTTTCCTCCTTTCCCATCATAAATTTTGACCTATAGATAGTACGATTTGGTTGAATTGTCGTCGGGAGTAATCGTTATGTGTGTGTGGCTTTGCTATTCATAATCTTGTTTAAATTACATATGAATAGTCCTTATGGAATTTGATCTCGATTCGTGAGGCCTGTTGTATTCTGTTAAAATTATTACCGGCTTTTGTACTCGGGAATTTGGCGTAATCAATTTTCTTTTCCATCAAGTGAACTGGTTACTGGTTTAAGTACACGTCTTGCTGTATTCGTGTTGCTTGCAGCCTTACTGTGCTTGTGGCATTTACGAACTAATATTCGTCTGAGTTTATCTGCAAATTTGGTCAGTAATCTCGGCATCCTTCCTCTCTTAATATTCGAAAAAAAAATTTCAGTGAGGAATCCCATGACTGTTGGAAGCTCTTTATCATCCAAATTATTGTCTTGATTTACGAATTTGAAATCTGATTTTAAGGGATCGAATTGATTTTGTATGTCATAACGAATTTCAAATGTAGTTTTTCATTGCTGGTTCGGTTTCTCTGTTTTATTTTGATTTGGAGAACTATAATTTGACATCAAACTCAATGGTCTGATCATAGTGCATTGGTTAATCCCAGGTGTACGATGTGTCAACCTATTTGGACGACCACCCTGGTGGAGACGATGTGCTCCTGGCTGCAACTGGTACATTTATAAGCTTCCAATCTCCATAACTTACTCAACTTATTAGACTGTGCAATCAAGATTTTGTTTCAGTTCAGATAATCATCTCAAACAACAATGTAGATGTGTCATGATCTGAATTTTTGAGATTCGATTTCATTAGGAAGAGATGCCACCGAAGATTTTGAAGATGCCGGGCACAGCAAAACTGCGAGGGAGGAAATGGAAGCCTTCTGCATTGGGGAGCTTGACACCACCTCCTCGGATATTCCAGAGCTCGAGATTTTCTCCAAGAATCAGCCAACCGATTATCCAAAGAAGCTCGTGGACTTGACAAAGCAATACTGGGCTGTTCCTGCGGCTGTTGTTAGCATCTCCGTGGTTGTCGCGGTCTTGCACTTGCGCAAGAATTAACCGTCGGATACAATTGGCCCTTGTTATACGACTCAAAGGGAGAGTTCCTCACAATTTTGAATAATTAGGAGAAAACAGCAACCGAGAGAACTGCCCCATTTTTATCTAGATTTTCATGATTATATTATTGTTACAAATTATATGGAGATTGTATGTCGCGGTCTTGCACTTGCGCAAGCAGTAACCATCGGATACAATTGGCCCTTGTGTGTTTGTGAGTCTCCATTGTTGGAAGGATGGAAAATTACACTAAAATGTGCTTTATTGAATGTTTATTGTCCTTTTAGTTGTAAGAGCTTTTACTTTGATTGAAGTTAAAACTTGGCGTTATATTTTTAGCAAAGTTGTCGAATAATACACGCACGTACTTGATTGAAGTTGAAAACACTAAACCATTTAGCAAAGTTGCCAACTAAAGTATATTGTAGAATAATACACATAAATTTGATCGAGGTTTTTTTATTTTATTTTTTATTTTAGGTTTTTTGATACAATAATATTTTTACAACAAAATGTGAGGAATAAAGTAGTTTTGAATTTATCACTCACACCATTTAAACTTAAAAAGATCTTCACTTTTATAAAAAAAAGGAAATTAAATTGTAAAGCCTAAACAACATCAAACTTCAACGATCTAAGTTTTACACGTCTTGAAGTTTAAAAAGCAAAACAAGGGTATTATAGAATACCTTATATTCTCAAAGCACAGCAATACACAAACAAACAACAACAACTTCCGCCGGATTCGAACCCGTGACCTATTGGATTCGAAAATGGCTCAAACCCAACAACGCACAAGGGTACTGGCGACAAAGTTCTCAAATGTGAATTTATTTATCCAGACTTTTGTGAAGGATTGAATTTCTGAGGGATTGTGTGGGCATTGTGAGCGAAGCCGAACTCCCTTTGCTCGTCTGGTTCAGTTACATGTACAACTAGCACACTAAACATTTTCTTTTAATATAACGATATATTTACATTAAGAGATAAGTAAATGAATTGGTATTTTTTTTTTGTCAAACGATAGATTTGTTAGACTAGATTCTAGATTAGAAAGTCGACGAGGTTCGAATCCACGCCGTAATGCAAGGGCAACACTTCTATCCACCACTGTGGTAGATGGCCACTTGCAAATGAACTGGAATTAAACTCTTCATGTGCGAGATTTGGACATGAGACATCTCACTCTCAAGTGAAAAACTAATACCACTAAACTATAGTACTAAATAATCATTGACCTTGTTTTAAATACAATAAAAGTGAAGCCTAAAATGTACACATAACGAAGTTTTGTAGCAGGAGAAAATCCATAACGACCTACTTGAATTTTAAGAAGCTTAGGTCATGTTCGTTAACGTTTTGCAAAAGTGTTTTTCATTTTGCATATACAATAACGAGTGAAAAATGTGTTCGGCAAACTGTTTTCTGAAAATAAATTCAAAAAACAATATTTAGCCTGAGTTTTGTAGAACATCAAATTGACGTTTCCTTTATTTTTCAAGAACAGTTTTCAAAATAATGGAAAATAAAGATACATTATAAAACAAAATTAGCGTTTAATTAAAAAATAAAATCATGTATGTTGCCACTACTATCACTATTGCCACCACGACCACCACAACATTCTCCACCATCTCACCACCATTGCCACCATCTTTGACACTATCACCTCCCACCATCATCTTCATTGCCATCTCACCATGACCACCACCATATGCACCTCCTTCCCCACCATCGCTATCCCACCACCACTGTCACTACTGCCACCATATATATATATTAGGCCTTTAGTGATATTGATTAAAGATTTGCAAAAATTCTGTCTATGTGTGCGTTTCCAACTTTCCAAATATATATATATATATATATATAATTTTTTTTTTTTTTTTTAATTTGAAAACGTTTGAATTAAAACTGCATCTTAAAAGATATGCTCCTTGAAAATAGTATCACAGGGTTTAACTAAACAAAAAAAAAATACACTATCATGTTTTGTCCTATAACTAGAATACAAAACCCTTCAAAACATTGATAGCCATAGAAGCGATTCAAAATATTGATAGCCACACTCCCCAAGCATTACCCATTTGTTAAATTGGGAAGGAGAGAGGGAAAGAGAGAACGTGAGAATTTATTTAATTAATATTAGAAATATGCTAGAATCACATGTGAAAAGGTCAAATTTGGTTTATGTGAAATTACATTACTGTCCATAATTTTATTTTGCGATAGAAGACTAAATTGTCTTCTAACCACACGTTTGATATGATCACTCTTACAAAAGCATGAAATTATTTATGTTTTGGTCTCAACAACTTCATACTGGTTTCACAAGGTGTGAGAACTACTACTCTACTAAGAAATCAGCATCAGATATTGAAAAAAACATGTAACTCAAGCAGTTTCACGTGCACTTGAAATCTTGTACTCGAATCACCTCCCAATAGTAATTGTATTAAAAGAATACAAAGGCATATAACTCAAGTAGTAATTATACACATCTCGTATTTTATTAACTATGAAGAAAATTACTAAAATGTGCTTTATTGCATGTTTAATGTCCTTTGTTGACGAGAGTTTTTATTTTGATTGAAGTTAATTATGAACGCAACAAAAACTTATAAAAGAGCAAAACAAAGGTATTTTAGAATACCTTATACTTCCACACTGGTAACTTCTCGCAGACATCGGTAGCCCTGAACCCTAAACTTTAAACCCTGCGATCGATCTTTAGTCTATCTGCCAGTTTCGATCCCAAGACCTATTGGATTCGAACATCACTCAAATCCAACAGCGCACAAGGGAACCAGCCATGTTAACTCAAAAATTGTATACTTAAAGGGGAGCCAGATTTCTAAGGGCACATCAATGGCAAAACTGGGCGAACTCCTTTTTTTTCTGAAACTCCATTCACTCTCGTATGAGTTGATCCTGGCAAATGGATAGTGTTTTTGTTGTTTTTTTTGTCACACTCATTATTTTAACAGATCGTGTTGAGTCAAACCCATTATCTTAACGGATTCTTAATAGGTGACCCGAGAACGATCAAACTCGGTAGTGGATCGACTCATAACCTGTTATTTTTGTGCCGTTTCATGTTGGCTTAAAGACTCATGTAAGAAATTGTCATGCCTAATGTCTAGACTTGGCAAATGGGTCGTGTTCGTGTCGTTTATGTGTCGTACCTATTATCTTGACAGGTGATCTAATAATAACTCAAAACTTGTTATATTCCACCACTATTAACACCTCTATTGAGTCTATTCTCACCACTACTATTACTCCAAATTCACATCACTCTCGTCTCAACCACTATCGTCACCATTATTACCAAACAGAAATAAGCTTCCAATCTCCGTAACTTACTCAACTTGTTAGACTGTGCAATGAAGATTCTGTTTCAGTCAACCGATTATCCAAAGATGCTCGTGGACTTGACAAAGTAATACTGGGCTGTTCCTGCGGCTGTTGTTGGCATCTCCGTGGTTGTCGCGGTCGTGCACTTGCGCAAGAAGTAACCATCGGATACAATTTGCCCTCGTTATACGACTCAATGGGAGAGTTCTTCACATTTTTGAATAATTAGGAGAAAACAGCAACCGAGAGAACTGCCCCATTTTTTATCTAGATTTTCATGATTATATTATTGTTACAAATTATATGGAGATTGTGAAGTTAGGGGAAATCCATGGCTTGTGTGTGTGTGTCTCCATCGTCGAAAGATGGAAATTACACTAAAATGTGCTTTATTGAATGTTTAGTGTCCTTTTAGTGATAACAGCTTTTACTTTGATTGAAGTTAAAACTTGGCGCTATTTTTTTAGCAAAGTTGTCAAATAATACACGTACGTATTTGATTGAAATTGTAAAATAATACACGTACATTTGATCGAGGTTTTTTTTTTTTTCTTTTTTTGATACAATAATATTTTTTACAATAAAAGGTGAGAAATAAATTAGTTTTAAACTTGTCATTCACGCCATTTAAACTTAAAACCTTGTTCACAATTTATAAGTAAATAGGAATAATTTAGATTTTAATACACAATAAGAGTACGACAAGATTGTAATACTTAAGTGACACGTATTTGCTTGAAATTCAAATACACTAAAATGTGATTCAACTAAAAGTTTAAACAGAGGCTCTTAGGGAAAAGATCTTCACTTTTATAAAAAATGGAAATTAAATTGTAAGACTTAAACGACATCGAATTTCAATAATCTGAATTCTACACATCCTGATGTTTAGGAAGCAAAACAAAGGTATTATAGAATACCTTATATTCTCAAAGGGAAAGGGATCAAATTTCAAGGATCGGATCCTGAAAGCACAGCAATACACAAACAAACAACAACTTCTTCCGCCGGGTTCGATCCCATGACCTATTGGATTTGAAAATCGCTCATATCCAACAATGTACAAGGGTACTGGCGGCAAAGTTCTCAAATGTGAATTTTTTTATTCAGACTTTTGAGATTGTGGATTGATGAGCAAAGCCGAACTCCCTTTGCTCGTCTGGTTCAGTTACATGTACAACTAGCACGCTAAACATTTTTTTTTTTTAATATAACGATATATATATTTTTTTTGTCAGATGATAGATTTGTAATATTAGATACTAGATTAGGAAGCTAATGGAGTTTGAATCCATGTCGTGGTGCAAGGGCAACACTCCTCTCCACCATTGTGATAGAGGGCCACTTGCAAATGAACTAGTATCAAACTCTTCATCTGCGAGATTTGGACCTGAAACATCTCACTCTCAAGTGAAAAACTAATACCACTAAACCGTAGTACACATAACGGAGATTTGTAGCTGGAGAAAATCCATAACAACCTACTTGAATTTTAATAAGCTTAGGTCATGTTCGTTAACGTTTTGCAAAAAAATTGTTTTTCGTTTTGCATATACAATAACGGGTGAAAAATGTGTTCGGCATACTGTTTTGTGAAAATAAATTCAGAAAACAATATTTAGCCTGAGTTTTGTTGAACATCAAATTGACGTTTCCTTTATCTTTCAAGAATAGTTATCAAAATAATAATAAAAGATACATTGTAAAACAAAATTAGAGTTTAATTAAAAAAATAAAATCATGTATGTCACCACCATTGCCACCATCTTTGACACTATTACCTCCCACCACTATCATCTTCACTACCACCTCACCATGACCACCATCATATGCACCTCCTTCGCAACCATCGCCATCCCACCACCACCATCACTATTGCCACCATATATATATATATATATATATTAGGCCTTTGGTGATATTGATTAAAGATTTCCAAATATATATTTTTTAATTTGAAAACGTTTAAATTAAAACTGCATCTTAAAAGATCTGCTCCTTGAAAATAGTATCACGGGGTATAACTAAACAAAAAAAATACACTATCATGTTTTGTCCTATAACTAGAATACAAAAACCTTCAAAACATTGATAGCCACAGAAGCCCTTCAAAATATTGATAGCAACACTCCCCAAGCATAACCCATTTGTTAAATTGGGAGGGAGAGAGGGAAAGAGAGATAACGTGATAATTTATTTATTTAATATTAGAGATATGCTAGAATCATATGTGAAAATGTCAAATTTGATTTATGTGAAATTATATTACTGTCTATGATTTTAAATTGTCTTCTAACCACGCGGTTGATATGATCACTCTTACAAAATCATGAGATTATTTATGTTTTGGTCTTAACGACTTCATACTGGTTTCACAAGGTGTGAGAACTACTACTCTGCTAAGAAATCAGCACCAAATATTGAAAAAAGCATATAACTCAAGTGGTTTCATGTGCGCTTGAAATCTTGTACTCGAATCACCTCCCAATAGTACTTGTATTAAAAGAATACAAAGGCATATAACTCAAGTAGTAATTATACACATCTCGTGTTTTATTAACTATGAAAAAAAAGCTCACTAAAATGTGCTTTATTGCATGTTGAATGTCCTTTTGTTCATGAGAGTTTTTATTTTGATTGAAGTTAAATATGAACGCAACAAAAACTTATAAAAAAGCATTTTAGAATACCTTATACTTTCACACTGGTAATTTCTCGCAGACGTCGTTAGCCTGAACCCTAAACTTCAAACCCTGCAATCGATCTTTAGTCTATCTGCTAGTTCGAATCCCAAGACCTATTGGATTTGAACATCACTCAAACCCAACAGAGTACAAGGGAACCAGCCGCGTTAACTAAAAAAAAAGGGTGTGCTATCCACACACTTTTTGTTAATTTCTGTCTGTTGATCTTTTTCAATTCATCCGATCCGACGGTTGAAAATTAGAAGGATGTGTGGATATTTCTAAGGGCTTGGCCGGGTCTTTGTCGTCAATGGCCAACTGGGCGAACTCCTTTTTATTCTGAAACTCCATTCACTCTTGTATGAGTCGATCCTCGCAAATGGATAGTGTTTTTGTTGTTTTTTTGTCACATCCATTATTTTAATAAATCGTGTCGTGTCAAACTCATTATATTAACGGGTTCTTAACATGTGACCCGAGAATGATTCGACTCGGTAGTGAATCAACTCAAAACCTGTTATTTTCATGTCGTTTAGTGTTGGTTTAAAGACTCATGTAAGAAATTGTCATGCCTAATGTCTAGACTTGGCAAATGGGTCGTGTTCGTGTCGTTTATATGTCGTACCTGTTATCTTGATAGGTCATAGGTGATCTGATAATGACTCGAAACTTGTTATATTCCACCACTATTAACACCTCTATTCTCATCACTACTACTCCAACCACCATTGCTACTCACACCACTCTTGTCTCAACCACCATCGTCACCATTATTACCAAACAGAAATTTGTATTTTTTTTGACATTTGGTACCAGACGTGTTTTCTATTGTTTTTGTTTTGCAAGACAATTTTTCAAAAATAGTTTTGCAAAACATTACGGACCCTTATGGTACAGTAAAATCTCCGCAAAACAGAGTTTTATGAAGGTTGTTGCATTTTGCAAAACCGATCCAACTTTGTAAGCATCTTTTATTTGACTATGATTGTTGAGTATTTATATATCTTTGCGAGCGCTGAAATTTGAAAACAAAAATGTTATTAGTCATTTCGAAGCGGTTTTACCATTTAATATGCACATAAGCATTTATATATATTAGACCTTTGTTGCTATTGATTAAAGATTTGCAGAAATGTGTGCGTTTCCAATTTTCCAAAGATTTTCTTTTTATTGGAAAATATCTCATAACATCATAAGATAGTACAATATTCAAACGTGAATTTCAAAAATTAAAACTGGATCTTAAAAAGACATGCTGCTGAAAAATTATTATGGGGCATAACTAAAACAAAAGTATACACGATATTGATAGCCAAAACTATAATGTTTCACATTATTGACATGTGTTTGCCAAGATGAAAGAGTTACAAATTGCTTAAATTTGAGCGCAGGGTTGGAAAAAAAAAAAAAAAAAAAAAGCAAAACAAAGGTATTTTAGAATACCTCATATTTTATACTAAAGAAATACTAAGGGGACTTTTTGTGGATTATAATCACATCCATTCATCATCGTAGGAATATCCGACGAGGATCCTGCTGGTCCAAACTAAACAAGTCCATTCTCTCTGCCAGTTTCGATCCCAGGACCTATTGAACTCGACATCCTCAAATCCAACGATGTACGAGGGAACCGGCGACATGGAACCTCCAAATTGTTTTTTTAAGATGCTTGAGAATGTGGGCAAAAGTCGCAAAACACAACTCCCTTTGCTCTTTTGTAACATTACCCTATTTACATTATAAACTTAATCAATCAAGTAGTTTCTTACTTTTATTTATTTATTTATTGATTTTAGTTCTATTCCGAAATTTTAATCTAAGAAAATAAAGTTTTCAATTCTTATAACAATTCTTAATGTAATTTTGGTAATAATTCTAACCAGGCGATTGATATGGTCACTTTTACAAAAATATGAGATTATTTATGTTTTGGTGGTCAACTACTTCGCACTGTTCTCACATGGTGTAAGAGAGAGCTACTCTAGTTACAACTCTATTGAAATTTATGTACCACACAAGAATTTAATTTTAGCACCCAATATTGAAAAGGGTATTCAATTCAAGTAGTTTAACGTGCTCGAAATTTTGTATGTTGAGTCACTCATTCCGTAGTGCTTGTATTAAGAAATACAAAGACGTGTAACTGAAATAGTAATTTTACACATCTCGTACTTTATCAATTATTGTAAAAAAAAACACTAAAATGAGCTTTACTACATATTTAATGTCTCTCTGGCAATTGAGAGTTTTTATTTTGATTGAAGTTAAATACGAACACAACAAAAAGTTTAAAAAACAAAACAAAGGTATTTTAGAATACCTCATATTTTCACACTGAAAAATCTCTCTGGAGAAGATCCCTTTCCGTTAGTCTAAACCCTAAACCCTAAACCCTTTCGATCTTGGAGAGGTCTGCCAGTTTCGATCCCAAGACTAATTGGATTTGAACCTCCCTCAAACCCAACAACGTACATGGGAACCGGCGACGTAAACTTCAAAATTATTTCTTTATTAACTATATTACATTGAGAATGCGGCCTATATTTCTAAGGGCTTGGACGGGGCATTGTTATCAAAGCCCAGCTCCATTTACTGGTGTGGTTTAATCCGGACACACGGGTTGTTGTGTTCGTGGCATATACGTTATTTTAAGAGATCATATCATGTCAAATTTGTTATTTTAACGAATTTTAACAGATAATCTGATAACGACCCAACTTGTAAGCAGGTTGACCCGAAGCCTGTTTTTATGTTGTTGTTTCGTGTCGGGTTAACATGTCATGTAAAAAATTTCCATGTCCGATGTCTATACCTAGCAAACGGGTCGTTCGTGTCGTTTATATGTCATACCCGTTATCTTAATGACTGATCCGGTAACAGCTCAACTCATTAATGGGTTTACCTGAATTTTTTTTGTTTTGTATAGTTTCACGTCAAATTAACGGATCGTGCAAGAAATTGCTAGACCTTAATTACATAATTACATGTATAACTACGACACTAAACTTGTTTTGAGCACGAACAGAAGCGGAAAACCAGAATATACCAGAACATAGTTTCGTTACTTGGCAGAATCAATCCAAAACTGTATGCATCAATTTTACATTTAGAATTACAATTGTTAAAAATTTGAAGAAAATAAACAAAAATAAATAAAAAAGGAAAATGGGCCTGTCCAGTTTAATCTAGTCCTGAAGCCCAGAACAGCACATCCATATAGACGCGGCCCATCTCAAAAGAAGAGGAAGAATTGGCGGAAGAAACAATAAAGAAAAAGGAAAAGGGGGAGAGAGTGGTGAATCCCAAAAATCTCAAGCAGTGCCAAGGTTGGAGGAATGGCGCAGCAAGCAGTGCAGAAGAACACGCTGTATGTCGGAGGACTGGCGGAGGAGGTGAACGAGTCGATACTCCACGCGGCGTTCATACCCTTCGGGGACATCAAGGACGTCAAGACGCCGCTGGATCAAGCCACCCAGAAGCACCGCTCTTTTGGATTCGTCACGTTCTTGGAGAGAGAGGACGCCGCCGCCGCCATGGACAACATGGACGGCGCCGAGCTCTACGGCCGCGTCCTCACTGTTAATTATGCCCTCCCTGAGAAAATCAAGGGCGGTGAACAGGGTTGGGCCGCTCAGCCCAGTAAGTCCTTCTTCCCTTTTATCCTCCTTCCATTGTTATTGCTTTTGTGTGGATTTGAATGTTAGCTTGATTTGTTTAGATGGGTTTGGTTGATTTATTAATTATTTGGGTTATCTGGGATGTTTCCATTTTTGGGTTTTGTTGTGAAATTTGGTTCTAGGGTTCGTGATTGATGCTCTTTGGGGTTTACTTCTTGTTGTTATTAAGTGTGTATGTTAGTGTAGCTGTTTCGACTTTGGGGGTTTAGGGTTTTAGGATTCAATCTTTTATTTTTTTTTTGTCAAAGTTTTAGGATTCAATCTGGGTGTGCAGTCAATTTTACTTAGATTTAGATTCATGATTAGGATTCAGGAAGATACTAAGCTCTGGTATTTATATGCTTTTTAGGTGATCCGCCTCGTTTCACCCAAGTTCGAATCCTCACCCTCGTTAGATTAGATTCATTAGAATGTATACATTGTTTTGTGAAAAAGAAAAGGGGTTGAAAGAAAATACAACGATGACATCGAATTAGAAACAGTTGAATAGCATTTTGAAGTTAATGATCGGCGTTGAACTAAAATTACTTGCTCTTCTGTTCAACTCAGATTGCTTAAATTGTTTGTCCGTTGAGATTAATGTTCATTCCGAATCAAGCTTGAACTTTTAGGTATGCTTAGCATCGTTCGTTGCTTTGTTATTACAGTTTGGGCAGATGCAGACACGTGGTTTGAGAGACAGCAACAAGAAGAGGAAATGCAGCGTATTCAGGCAGAGAACAAGGCTGCCATGCAGGCCGCGGAAGAGTTGCACAGGAAAAAATTGACGCAAGAACGAGAAGGGGAAAAAGAAGAGGAGATCGAGATGAAGGACGACCCCATGGCAAGGGCTGAGGCAGAGGTTTTGCTACAGAGTGACTAGTGTTCTACTGCTTCCAAGTGAAAATTATGTGAGGAGTATGCAGTTTTGTTCTATCAAATCCTCGCTTGTATAACTTAGCTAACGAAACAAACCCTTGGTTCCGAATGTCGTATTAATATTTGGTACAACCGTACAAGTGAGCCGAATAGGGGTTGATCTTTATGTTGTTGAAAGATTATTTTGTGCACTTATTCTATCCAATCCAAGGTTAATGAATATATCCCAAGTTCGGAAACCCGAATTCGGAATCTATCTAGTGTGCACCAACTTCCGGTTGGTTGCTCAACCGTTCGTTCAGAGAAATGATATCTACACATCCTTTTACGATAACTTCCGGTTGGTTTTCCATAGAATGCAAAAGCAAAGATTTTACCAAGGCGGACAAAATCATCCAATTTTCGTACTTCCCAAGTTCGAATCCCCAACTGTAATAATGAAGATTGTACAAAGACCGGCAAATCCTTCAAATTCTCAAGTTCGAATCCCCCACCCCCATTATGCAAAAAACGAAGTTTCTACCAAGTTCGAATTCCAAACCTTTCCAAGCTATATATTTTGACGACAAGAGTGGTGTTATTCAGTTTTCACACACTTATTTTTCACTTCGAATACACTTTCCTCAATTTTTAGGTTGTTAGATGAAATGAATTGAAGAAAATCAATTAACAAAAATTAACATGTAAAAATTAGTGTGTGAATAGCACTGCCCTTCCGACAATACTTTACCGTTCTTAACTGCACACCCTATGCACGTGCAAAAGCTCTCATCCTATTTCCCTCTCCCGCTAAGCTAAGCTGCTGTTACTGGAAAGTGATAAATCTCACACTTACCGCTTCTATCTCATGGCTTTATACTAAAACACCCAATCGTTGAATTTACCCGGGCGACGAACAAGTTGAGCTCTTGGCGCACCTCTGTCCATGGCGTCTCTTCCTTTCACTCACTTTCTCCTCCTACCCAGGTTCGTGTCTCTTTGTCTCTCTCTCTCTTAAAATTCCAGTCTTTTAATTCAAAACCGTGTGTTTTCTTTTGCTCCTTATCCAAATGCTAATCCAAAACTGTGCAGAAATGAGAATTAATAAGTAATTAGATGAAAAATGTGGAAACTTTCCTGGGTTTGGATAATTGTAGATTTTTGTTGGTGGGTCTTAACTTCTAAGATAAACCCATGAAAAAACAACAGAATTTGCTTAAACCCTTAAAACCCTACAATTAATTGCACCCCAGTCTCCTTCCCAAGAAAAATTAGTAAACTTGTTCACTGAAATTACCAGGTGCCATTCGGTTTGGCCCAATAGCCGGTCGATGAGTTTCGTGCAGCTTCAGGGTCTTAGATTGCATGGTAAAAACCGTGGACTTGCAGCTCTCCCTAAAAAGATAAACTCAGAGAACTCAGCTCTGGAGGGTTCCGTTGAAGATGAGGAGGTGGTTGTGAAGAAAAAGACATCTAGGACTCCAAGAAGAACCCGAAAGAAAGCAACATCCGATAATGAGTCTTCGGATGAGGAAACTGTCATTTCTGCATCTAGTGAAGAGACCAAGAAACCGCGTGGAAGAACTCGTAAGAAAGGTATTATTCCTACTTTTGCTCATTTAGTATTGTTACATGAATGTTTATCTTGTATGTGCTAACAAACCAGTAATTTGATAGATCTAGTTGCATCCGCTTCCACAAGCGTGGAGGAAGAACAAACTGAGAAGAAGGTGAGGAAGAGAAGAACTAAGAAGAAAGACGATGCAATTGAGCAGCAGGTTAGTGACGGTGAACTTAGTGAGACTGAGGATTTTACATTCGTTATGGATATGAAGGATGAGAATGAGGAAGACCTAGAATTGAAAATTGATGAGGGAGAGGATATTAGCGAAACTTATGATTGGCCTCCTCTTGTTTGTTGCTTTGGAGCCGCACAACATGCTTTTGTGCCCTCAGGGAGGCCAGCCAACAGACTTGTAGATTATGAAATACATGAAAGAAAGAAAGATGCGTTATGGGCCCCTGAGAAATTTGTTAGGTCTCCTGGGGGATCTGCAGGCAGCGTCGCAATTGCTCTTGCAAGCTTGGGAGGCAAGGTTGCTTTCATGGGAAAGCTTGGAGATGATCAGTTTGGTCAGGCCATGCTGTATTATATGAATGTCAAAAATGTTCAAACCCGTTCTGTTCGCATAGATACTAAAAGAGCAACTGCAGTATCACAAATGAAGATTGGTAAAAGGGGTCGCATGAAATTGAGTTGTGTCAAACCGTGTGCTGAGGATTCTTTAACAAAGTCAGAGATCAACGTCGATGTGCTGAAGGAGGTAAATTCTTGGGTCCTTTGGAATATTTAACTTGTATCGTAGATCCTGCTATTTAGGTGGTATATATTTGTTGTGTTTCTTTGTAGGGGAGGGGGTGAATAAGAAATGCTGACATTCTATATCATACACAGTTTTCGGCAAATATACTTCCGTCTGTGATTCCCATTATATTTTGTCAATTTGAGTGCCTACGCATTAGATCTTTTAGCTGCGTTTGTGGTTAGATTGCTCTTAACTGTGGACACCTTTTAACAACCTGTGGTGCAGGCAAAGATGTTTTATTTCAGCACAAATTCTCTGCTTGATCGAAACATGAGGTCAACTACACTGCAAGCAATCAAGATTTCGAAGAAACTTGGAGGAGTTATTTTCTACGATGTAAACCTTCCATTGCCACTATGGCAGTCTTGTGAAGAAACAAAGTTGTTCGTACAGCAAGTGTGGAATCTTGCTGATATTATTGAAGTTACTAAGCAAGAGCTTGAGTTTCTCTGTGGGATCCAGCCCTCTGAGGAATTTGACACTAAAAATAATGACAGGTCAAAGTTTGTTCATCATTCACCAGAAGTGGTTGAACAGCTTTGGCATGACAATCTTAAGGTTTTGTTTGTGACAAACGGGACTTCGAAGATACACTACTACACAAAGGACCACCAAGGTGCCGTTAATGGAATGGAAGATCCCCCCATTAGTCCTTTCACTTCTGATATGTCAGCATCTGGAGACGGCATTGTGGCGGGTACACTCCTGTTATCTGCAAATCTATCAAATTTTAGTTTCTTTAGTGATCGAGCATGTCTACAAATGCTTTCACTATGAGAGTAGGTCCTGCTTAGCTCTTGCATTTGGGTGTTTGGGTCAAGAAATGCAGATACAAGCCTATAGTTTATATTCCCTGGCGTATTCTGTTGATAAAGTTGTGTGTTGTAAGATTTAGATTCCGGCTATTAGTTTGGTGCACTTCGTGTCAACTTTCACTCGCACACAGGATCACTTCGAAATTCATTGATGCATATAATTCTATTCTCATCAGTGATTATTGCATCACGTTACTTCATGCAAATGTACAAGGTATCACTGGGCACAGTTCGTCATGGACAAAACTTGTACCTGGACTGATGTGGTGAAATTATCAATGAGTTGGAAAACAACGTAAAACCGGGAGTTAACTCATAATTTTAAACCTATGCATATAATTACATTGGCCAGTAGGTTAGATGATCGCAAAGACAATAAACTTGGATATCTGTATTACAAGCTAAATTTTTGTATTTCCTAACTTCTGCGTGACTTGTTTTCAGCTCTCATGAGAATGTTGACAGTTCAACCACATCTTATTACTGATAAAGAATATCTGGAGCACTCAATCAACTATGCAATCGATTGCGGGGTGATAGATCAATGGCTGCTTGGACAAGAACGCGGCTTCCCTCCGAAGGAAGACATGGAAGAAGTGGTTCCTGATTCAGACGGTATAAGGTCTATAAGAGAAATGGAGTATCGCACTCTCACACCAGAGACTGTAAGTTGATAATCCTGGAGGTGTTGTAACTGAGATAGAATTACAAGTTAGTCACCAATTTTGTATGCGATGGATAGCATTTATAAGCAGATTCAGAGCTAAAGATTTGAAACCGTGTGTTATAACCCGATAGATACTACGATTGCTTCCAACTAGCTTATAACATTTTTTGTTATTTCGCCCGAACAAGCACATTTTTTCGATCAAAATGTGCGCAGGGCTATCAGAATTTGGAGGACATTGACAACATTCTGCTTGTTTGTTTAATTAATGTGTGTTTAGTCACAAATGTAATGTTTTAAGGACATTGAGAACAAGTTGAATCGACTTAATCTTATCCAACTACAAAGAGTGATTCCCACACGCTTTAATGTCGCTATATAGAAAAAGAATGGATATGCCAAGTGGTTTTCATTTTATTAATTAGGAGTGGTTGAGGGGTAGGTGTCAAAACCTTTTAGAGCCCGAGGATTAAGATTGAACGATGGTGACCGCAATTTTCTTGAACTACGGTGTCTAGGAGAACGAGAATGTATTTAAACCGGCTCGGTCTTTGAAGAGGTAAAAAATTTTCAGTGTACTCAGAACACAAGCAGTACACAACGTGTGACGCAAAATTTAAGTGCAGGGACAATTGGAAATATACCAAATGCCAATGGGAAGGAAGCACCCTTGAGAAAAATACCATCCAACCCTTGAGTCTTTCCTATTAGCAAAGTAGAACCAGAAAAATGGCTTTTGGGTTAAAGTCCCCAACTTTATTGACCTCTACCCCACTAAACATGAGGGAAGGCAAGGCAAAATAGGGGAAATTAACCTAAAGATTGTACAAAAGGTGACTAATGACGAAAGATATCGAATCGCAGGCATCGAATCCCTCTGGTAAACACAAAACATACACTTAGACACGAAAGGATTCGACCCTATGCGGAAAATTGAGTACCAGCATCAAGTTTTGAGGCAGCTGCCTCGTCCAAAAACCACACCAGCTTCCCTTTCAGTGGCTGGACAACTCCAGCAGGCACTGGAGGGAGGTCAGATCCCATGACGTCGACTGCCAGGTGCGCAGCCTCTGCTTTGCTTTCACCTGTTGCGACTATAGCTACATTGGATGCTGAGTTGATGACCGGCAGAGTGAATGTGATTCTCTCGGGTGGAGGCTTGGGGGAATCAGTTATAAAAGTTACCCATTCATCTTTCTCCTCCAGGACCGAGTGGTTGGGAAATAGCGAGGCAACGTGCCCATCAGGACCCATTCCCAGGAGGATGAGGTCAAACTTGGGACAGTCACTTATATCAGACACGCTGATCACACGAGATTTTACTAGCTGGCGAATGATGAACCCGTAGTCATCAGCAGCCTCCTCTGCTGACACTGAATCATTAATAGAATGCACATGACTGGGAATTATAGGTACCTGAAAACATGAAACAAAAATGAGCTTGGGAATACCGAATACAGATGGGCGATAAAATTTACCAGAACCAGAACAAATATTGCAATCACATAGCCATCGTTCTCAACTAAAAAGCCTTCGAATCTGTTCTCAGATACTAAAACGATACTGTGTGCACAAACTAGCAAATTTTACATCCAGTAACAATACTGATAGCCATGAAAAAATATCAGGTTGCAATTTATAGCTTGATTAACTAATTACTAATTGCATATTAGAAGATCTTCACGCTGTTGTGAAGAGATGTACAAGACATAGCCATATGTGAAGTCAAGAAGTTGAAATAGAAAAATTCATTACTGGCAATGGCGGACCGCTTCACTCATATAATTAAATTATGGAAAATCCTTTAAAAATGGAAAATTATGAAAAATAGAAGATCGTAACTCGAAGAGGAACACAAAAACCTACATCTCAGTAAATACTTTGTTTAAAAGGAAAGTTCACTGAAGTGGCTACGAGATAGCTTCACGGTGTTTAGGATGCAATAAATGACCCGAGAAACAACCAACACAATCTGCAGCAGTGATCTTCCTTTTACTAAATGCCAACTTTATCCGCAATTGTTAAAGTTTAACATGTGCACCAGAAGATGGCTGCAATATACAAGTTGGTTCCAATGATGACACGGAGATTTAGTGAAACTACAGAAATCAGCAACGGCTAGTAAACTTCTTATACAAGAAACTTGACTCTTTAATTTGATATGCAGTTTAGATCCAGTACACGATTGTCGGGTACTAAATCACAGCCACCTCGTCGTGATATAAAGAGTTAAAACACGTAAGTGTCTTAATTGAACACACAGAACAGATCAAACCAAGCAGGGTACTATCTATCCTTTCATTCGAAGTTCATCATGTCATTTGGTTTTCCGAAAGAGAGAAAGACTGGAAAGAAGAAAGCATCATGTTCAAAGCAAGACAAACAGTCTCTACGACATTTCTTCGACTCAGTTACCTAAAGAACAAAATATAGCCTACAACAGGCTGGGAAGGTAAAAAAGTCGGAGAATTTCATACAAACCTTAGACAAAAAGCGATCTTTTGCAAGCTTGTAATTGCTATCAACATGACTTTTCGCCACAACACGCTCGTCTGCCCAAAATATATACCATTTGGCCCAATCTACAGTCTTGTTATAAGGAGCTTCACAGAGTTTTCTGTTTTTTCCATCATAAGTGACACATTAACACAAAAATCATAACATATACAAAAACCGGAGGTGGAAGGGAAAGTGTGATACCCCATTAAGCCAATGAGAGAACCACCAGATAATGCAATTGCAAAGACGCCGCGCTCCTTCACGGATGCCTCTGATATATCAGCAATGTAGTCTGCCAAATCAGTGCTAAGATCATCCAAACTTTCATGAATCCTCAACTCTCTATCTTTTCGAACACCGGAAAGTGCCATGCTTCCAACAAGTTCAACAGCACTATTTCCACACAAAAAAAAGATCAAATTTCGAAGAAAAATAGAAAGAACAACACAATGTTACCTTTGAATTATTTTTTTGGTCAAATAGGAAAACCAGGCAAAATTGCAGCTCATGAACTTTGGATTGTATGAGGGGATTAAAATCTATATCACTCAAATTCCACAAAAATTAATAATTCCACTGGATTTTATACAAAATCAGGACTCATCAAACATGATTATTGATGATTAATTAAAAACTAATCACCGTGCTGCTGGAGTCTCTAAGTTGAGTTCAACACTGCGATAAAACCAAAGGGTATCCTGATCATAATCCAAAGATCAAACCCAACAAATAAAGTTACTAAATTTATAACTTTTACAGCAAAAGCAAACAAACCCAGATCATAAAACAATCAAACCTGAAATCCCATTACAGCAAACAACTCAGAAAACACAAAAAATATATAATGCCATGCAATCTGAGATTACTGAAACTGCTGAAAAAAAGCAGTGCAGAAGGAATAAAGAAAGAAGAAACAGATGCTTACAGAGAGGAGGAAGAAGAAGGAAAGAAAGGGAGAGAGGTGGCAGAGAAGCAAGATAACGAAGGTGGAAGATGGGAATCAAACACGAAATTGTTTATATATAAAATTTATAGTATTCCATCACATTACTCAAAAATTTATTTCACTGATTATAATAATTTAAAAAAAAAGCTTCAGTAGAAGTCGAGAAGGAATTATTTTCCTTCTGGGCTTCCACGTGCATCCAATGATTTTGACAAAACACACTTGCGAAAACAACTCTCTCTTCAAACAAAGTAAACGGATAAAATCACAGAGACTGAAGATAAAAAGTGAAAGAAGAAAACCTTTCTTCTCTCTCTCTGTTCTTTTACAGAGGAACAGAAAATCCCTCCACCCTATATTCTCTGCTAAATGGAAGGGAGAAACCAAAAATAAATAAAAAATGAGTATAAATACCCGAATACGTTATTTATAAGGTATCTGTCATAAAAATACGGAATTTTTTATATTTTGATCTCACTCAGCCTTGTTTAATTTTATACGATATTATAATCAGAGAGTTCTATCAAATATTTTCTCCTTACTAGAACGAAGTTACCACTGGTAACCTTGTCTTCCAAAGCTAATAGGATTTAAGTTTATCTATACGAACATTTCCAACCTCAAATTTTAGTCCATGCTAGCACATTATTTTTCTTTAATATGTAATTACCAAACTATCTTTGGCTTTTAAACCCATTGCTAAAACCATTTTAGATAAGAACCATAAATTTGAAATTTGTAATATGATTGCATAATCTTCCCCTTTCACAAATCTTTTTTTTTTTCTTGATTCCTTTTCTGTTTGCTTGCATGACTTAGAATTTCTTTTTGCTTGTCTCTCCAAAAGTAGCTATTTGTACAGTTTTTATATGTTTGTGCGTCATTAACCTGTGCCCATCACCTCCATGATCCCCACATATTGATCATCCACCACTAAGTGGGGGGTTGTACTTGGGAAAATTATGCATTGTGAGAATACAAATATGTCCTATTTCTATGGGCATCCATTATGACAAACTAAATCAAATCACACTCATTGATCAACTATTGAGAAGTTGAGAAAACCAACCTAAGATCAATGAGGGGTGCTCTTTAACTTGCCACTCCTTTTCAGAGCTTGGATTCCTTTTCACTTCAAAGGGTTTGTGAAAAAGCATTTCAATCTTGAGGAAAAAAAAAAAACTTAAAGATGACAGCCTAATCACGTAGCTCATTAGGTCACTTTTACAAACACATTAGATTTTACTTAATATGACGTTAGTGTCATCCTATATAAGATATGTCATGATCAGAAAATCCTTAATCATATAAAGATGAAACCTTTAAGTCATGTTTGTCTAATTAGGTCGGTCTGATTAGGTCGCTTTCACAAACACATTAGATTTTACTGTATTTTGATTTTACTTAATCTCACGTTAGTCTCATCCTATATAAGATCTATTATGACCAGTCAATCCTTAATCATATAAAGATGAAAGCTTTAAGTCATGTTTGTTTCGTTAGGCCGGTCTGATTAGGTCGCTTTCACAAACACATTAGATTTTACTGTATTTTGATTTTACTTAATCTCACGTTAGTCTCATCCTATATAAGATATATTATGATCAGTCAATCCTTAATCATATAAAGATGAAAGCTTTAAGTCATGTTTGTTTCGTTAGGTCGGTCTGATTAGGTCACTTTTACAAACACATTAAATTTTAGTGTATTTTTATTTTACTTAACGTTATTCTCATCCTAGATAAAATTTGTCATGATGAGACAATCCTTAATAATGCAAATGAAAGCTTTAAATATGTTTCATAGTGTTTATCCATTTTTCTCCAACCTCCACCACCACATCCGCATAAATTAGCAACACAAAACATACAATAGAAAAGATGAGACACATCAAAGAATAGTTTGGAATCTCTCTCATTCAATCAAAATCAGAAAAAAAAAAAAAGTGGCAAAAGAGGTTGCTCAAGTAAAAAGTGTAAAAAGCCCTCAAGAGTCGAAACAACAAATCAAAATCAAAGCCCCCACGTCATGACAAATCAAAGATTCTCCGGGGAATTTGATTCGTTCCGGATCTTAGTTTCCGAATTTAAAGGATCAACACATTTAAGTCGCTGATTGGTATGCAAAAAAAAAAAATCAGAGTTGTTGATTTGTGTGTAGTAAGCTAGCAAAATGAGTAAATAAAGACCGCCAAATTCAATTTATGCGGCCAAAATATGTTGATTTCTAGGCTTCAAATATAAAGGTCCGCAACGGATCTAATTCCCTCCCTTCCTCCACAGTAGTAGTTTCAAAGAAGAATCTTAGCATTATCAAAGGCTGACGACTCATGGGGTCCTTACATTGTTTACTCCTTTTGGGGAGAAGCAGGCAACCATGAACCATGGCTTGGCTGACATCACTCCATTCGCCCTCCTTTGAATCTCCTCCGTCCATTGATTCTCAATTTGACTGTTTGATAAACAAACAAAGCCACCTCTCGTAACTTCGTAATGGAGGAGGACTTAGACAGATTGAATATATTATCAGGATAGTATCTCGAGCTGAATAATATAATAATTAATACATAACATTTTTTTATTAAACTATAACACCACAGTAACCGTGTATCCGTTTACGTAAATTAATACTTTATTTTGGCACTTACCCTTTTAATTATTAGAAAAATGGAGGTATTTTTTAAAGAGTAAATTATAGCAATGGTCTCTTAACTTTAACTTAATTAGAGTAATGGTCATTCAACTAAAAATTCATTACCATTGGTCTCTCAACTCATCAGAACGTGCAACTATGGTCCCTTAACTAAAAATTTATTACTATTGGTCCCTCAACTTTAATTCAACTAGAGAAATGGTCCATCAACTTTAACTTAATTGTAGCAATGGTTCCTCAACTTTAACTTAATTATATCAATGGTCATTCCAACATAACTCATTTTGACAAAATTCTGACGAAGTTGACGAAAATGACAATAGTTACACGTTTTGATGAGTTAAGGGACCTTAATTATAGCAATGATCCTTCCAACATAACTTATTTTGACAAAATTCTAACGAAGTTGACGAAAATGATCATAGCTACACATTTTGGGGAATTGAGGGACAATGATAATGAATTTTTAGTTGAGGGACCATTGCTACAATTTACTCTTTTTTAAATTGATAAAGTTGCCTCCAAGTTGATCAAGTTTCCTTCTTTGATGGAAATCCATCATCCTTAATTAGAGCTCATTAGACTTCCACCATTTTGTACTTCTCCTTGACAATTATTGAACCATTGAATACGGCTGTGGCAAAATTGACCATACAATACTAACCAGCCATCCATATGTTGCAATGGATCTATCAATAACAGCCTCAAACATGTGAGAGATTTTTCAATGTACCAGAAACGCAGTCCGGTACACCAAATGTAATAATATAATTGATTGAAAACTTGAAAAAAAAAAAATTCAACAAATTATATTATTACACTTGGTATACCTAACCGTGTTTCAGGCACATTAATTTTTTTTTTTTTTTTAAACATGCATGTATTAATAATTGCCTAAAGCATTTCAACCTAGCCAGGGTTTTCAAGTTCACAAGGAACTATAAGAGAAAATAGATTTATTTATTTTTGAACGAATATTGGGTGTGTGTGTATATTAAATTTATCTAAATTACGAGAAGCGAGATTTGAACATGGGTGCAAACGATAAAATATAAAACACGTTGCTCTAGTCGACTCGAAGAGGGTTGAAATTTTGCAATTTATCAAAAAGCCAACAAAACACTAGTTAATGTGGTTATGGGTGAAATCAACCTTAGCACAAATTCACTTAAAATTGGCCGTTGAAATGCAATTTATCATGTGTAGGAAAATTTAAAATAAAGTAGTAACGTGTTGGGATGTAATCACCTTCACCAAAATTTTGCTCTTCCACCTTTGAAACTAATCTTTCATATTGCATATTGGCCACCAATAGTAAAATACAACCATTAAATCAGACATAATAATAACAATCTAACAACTTGTGTCAAATGGTACATGTTATATATAATCAATGTATATTAAATTATTCTAACTTGGATTTGTTCAAATTTCAACCAAAATCTCTAGTTAAAATGCTAAAATAAAATTAGGCAAAATTTAATGTTGAGCCAAAGAAACTTGAGCTAACTATACAAGTAATATGAACTACAAAGAAGAGATTTGAACCCAGGTGCATAGAGGGAGCAAATCTGCTATTTAACTATACGCCCACATCTGCATATTTGTGACATTAATTGTTAGATTATGCTTGACACATATGTTTGGTTTGGTCTTAGCTAAGAACCCATCAATCTGAAAATAGTTAGTTTGCCAATTTCTCAGTGCTGAAGTAAATTAGTGCATTTACGCTCACCATCCTTAAGTGGTGATAATACTCACTGCTCTATTTAATCATCGTTTGATAAATTTCAATTTTGAGATTTGTGTATATCTGCTACACATATCTTAAAATTCAAACTCATTTAATGATGATAAATAAGATGGTAAATATCACTGTCACTTAAGAGTTGTAAGCAAAAATATTACCGAAGTAAAAAGGTATTTGGTTTATTGTTTATTTAGACAGAGTTATCGTTTGAGGACTCTTTCTTTCGTTTTGTTGATTTATTTCATTGTTTTAGGGCAATAATGCTCATCTACTTTTGGCACAACAGGTTATCAAGGATACTTTGGTTTCTTCTGCATTATATATGTATGGTCTAATCTCTCTGATATCCTTGGGTTGGCATTGTTATCAGAATATACATACATATATAAATATATATATGTATCTTATATATTATATATGGGATCAAATAATTCCCCACAGATTGGAATTGGAGGATGGATACTTGTGCATGGGGATCAGTAGCTGGTTTCAGGTTGAATGGCCATGCTTCTTTGGATGTTTCAATACGTTAAAATCTCCCACATGCTGGATCGAGTTAATGAGCTTTGAACTTTTTCATGTTTGTACGTATGCATGTTTATGGAATTTGGATTCTCTCCCCTCCCTCCCTTTCTCTTTTGATTCCCTCTTCTTCTTTTCTCTCTACAGAGAAAGTAAAACAAGATGATGTTATGACTTAATCTTGAGCGTTTTCAAATAGGAAGGGAGGGAAAATGGGAGGAGAGTCTAAATTTTTTAATGTTTATCTTTAAGCTCTCTTCATGTGATGAACACTTACGTAACGAGATTGATAGAAAGGGGACAAATATGAGCGTGGATAACAAAAGCTTTGTCTTTAATCTCTCTTCTTATGTGACAATGAGTTGAAGTATGAGCCTAAATTGCTAGATTGTTCTTCATATTTCTTTTGAGTGACAAGTTACGTGAAAAGAAAGACGGAAAACAAAGAAATATAAGTTGAGAGAGCGAAGTTTTTGTGCTTAATGGAGAGGCCTCTTCAAGTAACATAACGAGGTGTCAATGAGTGGGGAAATTAAAGAGAGGTCTAAATCAGATGATGCAAAGATGGAGGGAGAAAACCCACTTGATTTGTTAATTTGGTCCACTCATCTAGTATTTTGGGGGCCTCCCAATTTGGTCCACATATGCTCTCTTTTCAATTGACGTACAAGTTTTTGCACTATTATTATTATTATTATTTGATTTAATGACATGAATTCATCCTCCTCCGTTGCAGCACACTTCCCACTCAATTTCAATCTTCATCATTTCAAAGAGCATATTCCATCTCTTTCCATCTCCAATCACCATGACTCTCAATTTGCGATTCTTAATTTTTAATTGGCTATTTTTTTCCTGACGAACTTCTAAATCAATCAGTCACTAAGTTGCGTTTTAATTTTATTTTATATTAAAAGATCGTCACAGTAACATTTGTGCTGCGAAGAACAAAAAAAAAATTTATTTTCGTACCTAAGAGATGAAACGTGATTCAATCACACTCATAGTTCGTATTCATAATTAATTTAAGATATCGGTACAGTGATATTCGGTTCCATATAAATTTTTGTCTCGTAATAAATGGATTGCGGATCAAAAGCTTCATTCTGAACAGAGTATTTCAGTGGGGGACATTTTCTTGACCTTTGAATTAAACATAAAATTAAGGGATCCAACCAAAACTAGTGGATAGCAACCGAAAACCGACAAGAAGCAACCACCTCCCCCACCCTCCTCCTTCCTCCTTCCTCCCGCCTCCCGCCTCCCACCTCCCACAGGGACAGCCGGGCAGGGGCACGAGGACCAACAGAATCTATCAATTCATGCTGTCAATTTTAACTGTCTAACTCTCTTTTCTTTCTTGTTTTTCTTCCATCTGCTTTATGAAAACAGTGACTTTTTGTCTCTCCCTTTCTTTCAAATATTCCCATAGATTCACTTCAACTCAATCCAGTTGCTCACTTCAGATTCTCCGTACTCCTTTTCTCACTGCTATGGTATGAGTAATTTTCTCGCGTGACAATCTAACAGTCCTGAATATTAACTCTGACGTTCATTCATATTATAATGCGTGAATTAGTAATATCGCAAGTTAATCAAACCGTTGCCCTAAAACATTTGTGGTGTATTATTACCATGCAAAAACAAGTTGACAGCTTATAATAGCACCATGGAAGCAATGAGGTCTTAAAAATGTAATGATTTTGACTCTCATTTTCTCCGGATAGGGTATAGTTTTAATATCACGAGTCAACCATTGTTACCCTTACAAACCATTGGTGCCTGTGGTACGCCTTTACAGGGGTCAACCATTGTTGCCCGTACCAATCCCACCAAGAGTTTGCCTACCCTAACTAGGCATGGCAGAGGATGGAAAGCAAAGTGGAACCCTAAAGATCTGAAACTCAGTCTCACTCATGTCTTGAAATATTATGATGTTAAATACTTCACCCGAGTTAAATTCTCGAAACAAAATTCCAGGCAGGATACGAGGTGCAAGGACACAGGAGTTCTGCTAAAATATGTGTTTCCTACCAACGTTTTCGCCTCAAACATCACGAAGCTCTAGAAACTCGAGTTCTAAGATACAATTAGATTGGCGATTTTCAGTACTCTAGATAGAGAAGTACCCTTTTATGCTCTGAAAATGGCAATTTTAATCTCCAATCCCGCTGTTTACGTGTTAACGGTCTGCCCTTGCTATCAGGGTCCCTGTTTTCCTTCACATTTGCCAACTTCCACACACAGCTCTCTGACTCTGCCTCAATGGACTCCAGATTGAACACTCCGTCCTTTTCTCGGTATTTAGAATCCACTTCTTCTGCATAGCATACCCTCATAGGCATGTCTTCAAACCGTTGTAGATCATCCGGTACCTTTAGCAACCTCTCCGCACCAGGAGATGACACCTTCAGAACAAGACATAGTTTTATATATTAAACATGTTTGTATGGATCAAATTTACTTCCATTCACTAACACATGATAAATCCAGCCACTTAGTACCTCAAGAGCCAAATTTTCAGGTATTTCTCCAAGTTCTCCAGCTTCATCTAGTCTTTTCTTGTATTCTTGATTGTAGCGTTCAAGTTCCTCCATGCCAGGACACCCGTATCTGATAAAAGTAGAATATCATGTCAGAATCTAACACATCGAAGGGTTGCATATGAAGAAAATTTTCATTTATAATTCAATAGATAATATTCATATTCATATTTTTCCAATCTTCCCTACAAACACAAATTATGCCAAATAAAAGAAATGCCTTGATCAAGCCTCTTCCTTTCATCTCTTTTTTGTATAAATTGTAAAACGTAAGTTCTTTGATATTATGTCATATCGTTAACATATAGAAGCGTTGAATGTAAGAAAACGCTCATCATTATTCAATCTATAGAATCCGTTTTCTCCATCTGCAAAACAAAACAAATTATGTTGAAAAGAAAAGAAGGCCTTGATCAAAGCCTATTTTTTGTGGTAAGTAGCTTGCATAAAACGATCAATCAACTGAAAATCTATAGTATTCATCTTAAGCATGTGCTATGCTCCTATTTGCAGTCTATGAGAAAACTAGTTAATTGAAATTGCAAAATGTAAATTCGTTTAGCTGCCAAAGCTTGTATGTTAAGCTGGTTTAAGGTTTATTGCTAAAAGAGCAGAAGAGTTACTCGTTTGACAGTTTGTCCAGTCTCACATATACATATCCTCGAGGAGTAGTCTTGAATGAGAAGAGCTTCACATTATCTTCGAATTGCGTTAAGACCTCACGAGCAAGGGATAGAGCCCGCTCACCCCAAGGGACACCCTGAAACACCACTCCACCACCATCGCCTCCATCGCCAATCTGTCCAAATCGATAACTAACATCAATGACAACATAAACTTTAAAGCTCAAATGAAGGTGAGAACCAAAATGTTGAAGCCAAAACATTGTACCTCAGGCTCGCCGGCATCCTCTTCCTCCCAGCCATCAGTGGTGTCTCCCTCTTCAATTTCGTCACCTGAAAATGCGAAACTTGTACACCCTTGAGAAACAACATATAAAAAACCACAATAGTTTAGGTATAAACATACGAAAAAAAGTGAATGTGAATACCTTGTCCTATAAACTACCAAAAAGTGACTGAAAAATAGTAAATGTAGAAGGAAGATAGCATAAATAATAGAAACACAATGCTATTAATTGGGTCTAACGCAGACCATTTAGTGCCCTGTTTGGTTACTGAGAAAATGCAGTGGAAATAGCATTTGCTTCTTGAGACAATAGAGCTACTTAATTAGTTAAAATACCAATTTAGAGCTTCCCAACTAATTATAATTAGTGAAGAGCAATATATATACACACACACACACACACAATTGACAGAAAAATAGATAGGAAAAAAAAAAAAAAACGATGAAATAAAAGGAGTACCAGGAAAACGATCATCTGGGATGTCCTCCTCAACATCCTCGGAGGATTTGGTGCTTACGAAACGAAGAGCAGCGGGAGGAAATATATTGGGATTTGGATTAAGAGAAAGAGAGGGCAAAGAAGAAAGATGAGGAGGAAGAGGTTTTGGGCATAGGAGGAGAGAGGGTTTTTGAAGTTTGGGGTGGGATGTTGGGAAAGAGAGGCTTCTGAACGACGGAGAAGAAGAGGAGGCGACGCAGCTCCGAGCACTGTGCCACCGTACAAGGCCGAGGCTCCTCCTCCGAATCATCCTTCTCTCTCTTTCGCCTTCTGGGTTTTGGCAACCAAAGTTTTCTACTTTCTAGTATTTGCTTGCCGCTGCCCACTCTGTTTCGTTATTTTCCGGTCGGACCGCTCCCTCTCTGCACGGTTTATATATTTTAGTTTATGCCTTCTTTTTTAAGGTAATTACACTTTACACCCTTCATGTTCAGTTTTTTTTTCAAAATAGCTACTGTGGTATTATTTTCTTACATTGCACCATAAGATTTTAAAATCGTAACAATTTATGTTCCTCTGTTTGACCATTTGTTCCTCCGATGCGATTTCACATCAAGGTGCAATGTGAAAGTGAACCAACTCGATGATTGAAGGAAATTCATTCGAGTTCAGTTTGCATTGCATTTTTTTCACTTAAAGGCATTTGAACTGAACAAATTACAAACATTTTCAAATTTTCAATTATTTGACACTTTACAATGTGAATAATGTTAATAACCAATTGCTAACGGTAAATAATGATCCTGAGAACATTCGTTACTTTAAGTTGCACTGTACTTATGCTTTGACACTTGAGCATTGTTAATTGGGTCCTCACCCACACACTGCACACTCTTCACTTTATGGTATCATCACCTTCCAGATATCAACCAGCACACTTCGATTAGGGTGCCCGTATTGAATATCCGGGTTGGGGTGTGTCAGTTAAAGAAAAACAAGAACACAAAACCACTTTACAAAAATGATTCATCTGGGTGTAACGTACAAGGTAGAGCACAATTTACAAACTCACAAAAAACTACCAACTGATAAGTTATATACCTGATGGAATTTCAACCGGGGCATACCCATCGGAACCGACATTGCAGTAGGTAGACCGCAACTAAACCAACGTCCCGTTAACCGGGCACAACTCCTTCCTTGGCCTTAAAAAATATGCCATTGCGACGGCGACATAGATTATTGGAAGTAAACAAAATTACACTTTGGCAGCTACATTTTCCACCTACAATCTAAGAATGGTTCTTAGTGTATCACAAAGATTTTGAATAGTCTGTTGTTCCTGAGTTGCTTGCATTTCTTGGAGCGCCATATCTTCATAGCACCTGAAAGCAAATGAAACCTCTCGAGTAAATAACAAGCAATGCAAGCAAGGGCTGCAGCATGCAGGACATGCTTGCCGCAGCAGAGATGATGTGGTATGCTCACATATTACACACAAAACACAACCATTTTCTTTTAATTTTTTAACGAGCCAAAGTAAAAGTTCGATAAATATAATTTTGTTGACGTACATCTTGTGGTAGGCTAATGCTTGTGCCAGATTCATTAGAGTTGGACTTGTAAAGAGCCTTTTGTAAACACTTGGAGGGAGGGGCATCTGCAGCGCACCAATAGATCAAAAATGCTTAGAGAGAGAGAGAGAGAGGGAGGGAATGCAGAGAGAGAGAGAGAGAGAGAGAGAGAGAGAGATTTGACCTCGTTTTGCCCTCTTCGTCCCTTCTTAGACTGTCCATCACCAGTAAAAAGCTCCTGTAGTGCCTCCATGGCTACAGTTCCACTTTTATCCTGATGCATGTCTCCAAGAACATTGTCTGATAAGAGAGCAATGGGGGATATATCGGTTGCCCTCAAAAATGGTATAGGCACTGTGTTACCAGCTGCATATATGGACCAAAGCTGCCATGAACATGAAAATAAGCAATTATATACCAATGTTGAGCCTGTTAACGCATTTTTAGGAAGGGCAGGTTTTTAAGTCAAAGGTTGGGACAGTTTTCGATTAGTGAGGGAATTAGAGATGCCCCTTGAGGGAGAAGAAATGAGGAAGGCATGTCCGACTGTGATAGGGACCTATCCAAGCATAGACCTCAGGACGAATATTACCTTATCTTGCATTGCAAAAGCTTTCCGGCTAACAGTTTCATTCTTCACTGTGCCACTGCTTATACTGCTTGGACCTCCAACCTGGACTTGAGATATGCCTTTTGTCTTTAGGCTCTGCTCAGATGCACGTAGGGTGTTTACAACTGGAATGCTGGTTTGGGTAATACCACTTGAATTTTCCTCCCTGATAGAAACATCATCATAAATTCAGAGCACTCTTGTGGAACTATAGCTTATCTTTTGACTAGGAAATTGATATTACATAAACCAATCTTATCAACCTTGAAAGGGGTGGGGGGGGGGGGGGGGGGGGTGGTGTGTGCGGCGGTGTGGTGGGAATCTAAAAACAATATTTCTAAATAAAATTCACGAATAATAAGTGAGGGCAGTACCTGGGTTCGGGCAATTTGCCTCCTGCGCCAGTATTGGAAGAGCCTTCAGGAAGTCCAGGAGCAGGTGAAGGTTCTTTGGCACTAAAACTCTCTACCTCGCTAGGGATCTCATCTCTTTCATCCCCCTCATGAATAATAAAAGTGCCAAAGTTACCTGTTAAAACATAGGTTTCACATACATCAGATGGATTGTATCCTACCCAAAGAGCAATAGATTGTCAAATAAAGGAGTTAACAATTAAGTGCCAGCAGAATCATTTCACTAGGATACATTCAACCAACAATCCCACAATTTCGAACATCAAGTGATGTCATGTCCCTCAGGGCGAGAGAGAGAGAGCACTAAATGATGTCACTATCAGTAATAGCTACACCATTCTGCCCTTGAAAGTTTGATACTGCGACAACATAAGGTCAGGCCCACAGGTGAGTTTATCACCAGATTTCATACAATTGAAAAAGAAATAACAATAAACGTGTAAAGGAAAAAAATCAATGGAATAACTAGTACATCCCTTCTCAGAATTCAATATCCAAGCATAAATTAGACCCTTCGAATTAAAGTTCCCAAAGATAAGTATCTATCATTTACGCACACCAAGAAGTCAATCACAAGCATACCTTCCCCAGCCATTCCCACATCACCAGATATGTGCTGCTTCCTCAATGTGCTACCTGAAGATACTTCATTTTCCCCTTGAAGTGGCCTTGAAGGGACAGTATCTCCATAATCCTCATTGACTTTGGGAGCTTCAATTGTCTGTTTCAAGTTATAAACAACATTTAAGATGAGAGTGATTTGACATGAGTTGCACAAGGAGAGACAAAATGAGAATTCATACATTGTCCCGTTCAGGTGGAGCAATAATTTGTGCTTGCAAAGCCATTGAAGCTCTTGCTTGCCTTGCCTTTTCAATCTTTGCCAACATTGCAGAGGGACCACATTTGCATTTTTCAATGAACTTGTGCTGCATTTAAATAAAATATTAATAAAGATACAAAATATCCAAGATTATGAGCACTTGGCAAAGATGAAGATATGTTTATTTTCTTTCAATATTATAGGTATCCAAATCTGCTTCAAGGTAAATATAATTATTCCAACATCAAAGTTTCTGTATAAATTATTGCTTTAAGTGATTCTTTCACTAAAGAATTTGATTTTGAAGAAAAATAGTTTATTATGACATAAAAGATTTTAAACAGAGGTTCTTCTTCATAATCCCATTTTGTGAATATAACATATTGTCACTGACTAGCAGTACCTTCAGCATCTCAGATGCAGTAGGGCGTAGACGAGGTTCTTTAGTTAGGCACTTTGCCACAAAATCATGAAACACAAGAGACCTGCAAATGAAAGCAGTACTATTTGAGCACAATGCTGCACAATAAAAAGCAAAAAACAATGGAATTATACATAAGAAAAGGTTAGAACTATTGTGCACATAATAATTTGCACCGGTAAGAATTTATATCAGAACTCTTTTAAGGTTTGATGAGAGCTTCGATAGTTCTATTGCAACTCCTCTCAAAAGAAGAACAGACTAAACTCAAATCGGATAAGTCCCGGGCAAAGAATCACATTCAAAGCAGTGGTTATAGTAATAAAGAATTTTCAGTTGAGCGCAAATCCCATAACAATAAAATCATAAAACCTACACTGCTTTAAGATACAGCATAAAGTTATTTAAAATTGTCATACAGGCTACTGTCCTCAATAATGTTAGAGAAAGACCAGATATACAAAAGTATGAAAACGGACCATTTTTCTTTATCCTCAAGCATCGGGGCTGGCTCAAGGGATATCATGAATAAAACCTATAATAGACAATCAATAAGTTACTTATCCCCTCAACAAACAATAACTAGAAGGGAAAAAAAAGGAGGAATTTTTTTTAACAAATTAACATTCAACCACACAACCATTGAGCCATGAACACACATCACATCACAGGATCCCTACTTATGCTTGGTTACAACAATTTTGCTACTTGTGTGTATCAGGGGCCATCTACAAGGCATAGTTCTCTTGAAACATCCAATTTTTTTTACAAGCAATAATAGGGAGGGGGGAATCAAGATCAGTAACTTAGGTGCAGGGGTGCATACTCTTAAGCAATTCAGCTACAAGCCCCTTGAGAAACATAAAATCTTTACTAATGCTATCTCTTAACCTATTGTCAACAAAAGCAATGAAGGAAAGATTATGCAACATAGAAAGTGACATCTGTGTTCCAATTGAACGTGCAACCTTGGTAGAAACTGAGATGAAAAATATGTAATTTAACTTTCGAGTAATTAGAAACTAAAAAGTTAAAGTACTAACCCTCATTGGATGCACCGAAGATCTTGGAGGGAGGCCCTGAAAATAATTACAAGGAGAATATGACAATGATCAATGATCATTACCATGAATTGCATGATCTCGTGAAGAAATATGAGTAATTAATTGATGCTAAGACAAACAACTATTTCATCATGGGAGCTAATAATACCAGTGTTCTCTACATAGGATACAATAGTCATAAATCCCATTTCAGTTTTGAAAAGAACATGCTGAACATATATTACCTCTGCCATTTCAATTGCAGAAACACCAAGAGCCCATACATCCACCTGGAATTATACCAAGAAGTCAGTCTTGATAAGGGCAGCACACATAGAAGAAACAAGCAAGACAAAGGAAATAAAATTGTGTAGAGTAGAAATGAATCACATGATACCTTTCCATCATAACGACTTTCCTGAATAACTTCTGGAGCCATCCAATGTGGAGTGCCAATGAACTGAGAATAAAATAAATAAAACTTTCATGTATCAAGCACAAACAGAGTATCACCAAAAAAGCCAAGGTGTGTAACCGTCCATCCTATAAAGCCATGATATGTTAGTAATTGTCAAGTCCAGGGAATCGGATTCCCTTGATTATTACTTTTAAAAGTCCCAGAAAGATACCCGCTATTAAAAAAGGGAAAACAATAAGCATTTGGCCTTTACAGCAAATTAATATTACTTTTAAAAGTCCCGGAATGATACCCAGTATTTGAAGAAAAAAAAAAAACAATAAGCATTTGACTTTAGAGCAAACTACTAGCAATTTCTGAACCCATAAGGGAAAATTTTGGGAAAACAAATTAAGTCAAATTAAACAGAATTATGCAGCAGCTATTACATACATCTTATCAAAATGATTAACATACCGTGTTGCGCTTTGACATGGTTCTTGTAAGTTGAGCTGCAACACCAAAATCACCTGCCAACATTGTCATACACCAAAGTTGAGTTAGAGTGTTGTTAAAAGTACAAGAAAAATGAACTTCACAAGAAAAATTAAAACAGAACAGAATAGTACAGAACATACTCCATTTCCATTGTCAACTTGGAATGTTGAAAAATTAATTAAAGGGAAAAAGCCGCTTGGCACTTTTTTTATGATGCAATAATGCCACTAAGGTTTTGAAGGATTACAAAAGAGTATGAACATCATCAGCTGTGAAAGAACTGCTTAACTTGGATGTAAAGAACATCCAAAACTTTAATGAGATAGTACTGCATATAAATGAATGATAATTGCACTCACCCAACTTGACATCTCCTTGTTCAGTTAACAGAATATTACCACCCTTAATATCTCTGTGGACCTTGAAAATCGAGTGCAGATAAGCAAGGCCCTGTACAAAACAAATATTGTTCAAATACAGCAAACACTTCACACTGAAAAATATAAACTGAATAGAAAATGAATGTATGTAAAGCGGCATCATGACAAAATTTTTGAGATAGTTCACTTTACTTTCACATATGGAATTGAGAGAACATATATGAAGCATTTTGTAGGCACTTCATGAAAAAATTTAGGCATAAAAAATCAGGGGAGAACCCCTTAATGAGATGCAATTGTTTGCTTTGAACTCGACTATCCAATCAAAATTGATCTTACCTTCAACGCCTCCCTACAAATGAAGGCTATTTGATACTCCTCCAGAGCATCCTCGGTAACATTCATCAAGTCGACAACACTGCCACCACCACAGTACTCCATCACAATCTAACAAGACACAACAACAGAGCAGTCTACAGTCTCAGAACTTGCACTAACCTACTTACAACCCAAAAAAACAAAAAAAACAATAACAGCTTCGTCATTTAGCAATTTCACCAGTAATCAAAGCAAATGCCTTTCATTACCCAAAGATACTCTTCTCCTTGGTAGCTCCCCAGGTACCGAACGACATTCGGATGATTACATTGTTGCAGCATCTCAATTTCACCGCATATTTCTTCATACCCCTCCTCCTAAAACCAATCAAAACAAAAATTCAAACTGAAATCAAGCACAAATCAAATGCACGAAAAACCGATAAGAAGATAACCAAAACATACCCCTTGAGACAATGAAATAACTTTGATGGCCACCAGCTCCGACGTCTTAATATCCCTAGCTTTATAAACCGCGCCATAAGACCCCTTCCCTGCCATTCAATTCACTCAGTTAAATTTCACAGAAAATTAAACAGAAGTCAATGCAGGAGCAGCTGAAATGCATAGAAGTTGAAAGTACAAGAAACCCACCAAGCTCATTGAGCAGGTCGTACTTCACAGTTGGGTCTTCTCTGGTAATGCTATCGGGTATTGAACTCGACGACATTTTAGTAGTTTGGCGATACTCTTCGCCCTGCGACGACCCACTGCCCCTCCTCTGCTTCCCAAAGCCTGACTCCGACGAGGCCTGCATGCTTGCCACTGCCCTACTCATCGTCGAACCAACGCCGCTGCTTGTCCTCCTCACCACGGTCCCGCTGACAGACTCTCTCTCACTCGACGGCCTCACCACAAAGGTCGAGAACCCATCGCCGTCTCCGCCATCGTCGAAAGACGCCCGCTTGAAGTCGCGCGACCTCCTCGTGGCCCGATTCCGATCGGGCTTGACGATCATTGTGCCAAAATCGCCGCCATTTTCGTCTTCCTCCTCGTCATCGAAGTAATCGATGGGGGCTCCGCCGCCGAAGTCCTTGGGGAGGCGTTTGAGGAGCGGAGGAAGAGAGGCGTCGTCGTCTTCGTCTTCGTCGGCATTACCCTTGTAGACCATTGTGGCGTAGAGGTCGGTTTCCGGGTCGGAGCTCTTGGGTTTGCTCCGACGATCGGATTCGGAGTTGGAGCCATCGTCGTCATGGATGACTACGGTTGAGTAATCGGGTTTGGGTGGAATTTTCCGGGTCCGGCGGGTGGTGGGGGTCGGATCCATTTCAGGATTGGGAGTGAGAGAGAGAGAGAGGGAGATAGAAGGAGAGAGTGTGTTAGCAGTTGGAGAACGCCATAGCTCGGAGTGGATGCAAACCAGTGGGAACCAGCTGTTGAGCACGATGACGTAGTTTTTGGGCTCTTGGGCTCATTAGTGTTTCCAATTTGGGCCCAAAGTAATTTGTTTTTAAACGAAATTAAATACCCATGTTTTTGTAACGGGGCTTGCTACCCATCCCCGTAGGCACCACACCAAGTTTATTTTATCACAACAAGTACGGACAATGCTTTGTGTCACTTCATGTGTACATTTCACTGTCCACTTAATCACATTTTTACCGTAAAAATTTTATAATCAGAACAATTTACTTTTTAATAGATATTAAAAAATTATTGCTACATAAATCAATTAGTAGAAAATTATTTAGTTTTTGGTTGTTGAAAGTTTAGGGAGAGGGTTCACTTAGTATTATAGTCTAGTGGTATTCTTTTTAATTTGTAAGTGAGGTTTTAGATGAGATTCTCGCAAAAGGCGAAGTTGAACCACATTATTATAGCAAGTATATTGTAAGGTTTAGCCCATTTCCCCAAACCCTTAGTGTAGATACTATCATTCGTTTGAAAAAAAAAAAAAAAAAAAAAATTGAGGGAGAGGGGAGTCTACCCCATCTTAGGACCAAGGAATATGGCATATCACAAGCCTCTTTGAGGACTTACATGGAGGGTCTTAGCTCTTCTTTTGGTTTTTACAGATCGACGATAATGAATGCCGATAGCCGCTTAGTACTACAATCTAGTGGTATTCCTCTTTACTTATAAGTGAAAGATGTTCGGTTCGATTATTGTCAAAGGCGAATTTGAACCACATTATTGATAGCCCATTGTGAGACTAAACCCACCCCCTCCCCCTTAGTGTAGATAATATTGTTTGTTAAAAAAAGAAGAATGATTGTCAATAGTGAGACTCGAAGAGATGGTTATCAATATGAACCAAAGATGGTTAGTATTACTAAGGGTAATTAATACTTTTTATTTGAATTTTTAGTTAGAATTATAAGAAGTTACTAAACGAACCATATACATATATCCATATACATATATATGAACCACTAACAATCTCTAGTTTTTACAAAGATGTCTTTAAATGATGAATATTAAAACATATTTTGACAATAAAACTGCATTAATTAGAATCGGGTTAGTAATATGTGTAACCTAATCAATGATATTATGATATCTTTATGATATTAAATAATTTCTCGTCACTACATGTGACGTGATGAGGAAATTTGAAAAGTTAAGAGTATGTTTGATATCCTATCCAAAAACTTTGATTCTTCATAAAAATAATTTTCAAATAACATCATTTAAAAACAGTTGTCTTTTAAGTCTCAAAATTTCAAAAATTTGTTTGGTTAAGTTTTTAAAAATAATTTTTTTTAGTTTGAATTCAAACTTCCTTGAACAAAAATTGGAGGAGAGAAAGAATTGGAAAAGAGAAAAGAGAGGAAATAGTTGGTGAGGAGAGAGAAAGACATGGAGAGGATGAGGAGAATAGGTAGAGAGCAAAAAATTACGATGAGAAGGTGAGAAGTGAGAAGAAAGAGAGTGTGATGAGAGAGATACAAGACAAAGGATGAGGAGAGAGAGTAGACAAGGTGTGGGGAGAGAAGAAAGAGAGGGTTGGGAGAGAAAGGATTAGGAAGGAGCAAAAGAAGATGTTTTAGGAAAGAGCAGAAAAACTCTAAAAACTCACCTTTAGTGTTTGTAAGAAATAACTTATGTTTTTAAGTTAACCTTTAATCCAATTTTAAAAAGAGTCATACCAAACAATAATTCAAAACCTAAAACTGAAAAAGTGTTTTTGAGTTAAAAAAATTGAACCGAAGTATGATACCAAATAAACCCTAATGTTCCCCACTATCACTCAAATTTACTGCTCGAACAAGATTTTAGCATAGCATCGTCGCTAAAAGAGATTTCGAGAGGGCTCGAACTGGCTATATTTCTAAAAACATGAAAAGAAAAAAGAAGGTAGCTAGCTGTCCTCAATTTTAGACGCAAAAGATTATCATCGGAACAAGTATAATACTGCATCTCCTTTACAAGATGAAAAGGAGTTGTGTCTATCTGCAGCCATGCTCCTCCCTCATATCAAGATATACATTCCTTCTCTATCTTCTAAAAAGGTAAAGGAATATGAATCTCACCCGATCCATACAACCAAATCAAAGCCATCGAATCAAACCTTTGCTTCTTTTTCTTCGATCTTCATGCATGCTGCTAGATTATGATTAATCACGTACACACCGACATAAACTTACTGCAACGAAGATGTCACCACACACATATGCCTAAAGTACGATAAGATGCAGAAACCATAAACCACTAGAACGCGAGAGGAACCTCATTCCTCTCAACGTCGTGGATCAGTCTTTGTTATGCGGGAATTGCCCCCCATACACCCTCCATCTCAAGTTGAGTTGGCCCGTCTGTTTTCGTATGGTCCTTCAACTATGTCAAAAATGTATCTTTCTCGTCTTTCGTTCTTTTCATTTCCCGTCTCAAGTTACTTTCTATTAAGCTGGTTTATAAAAGAATAATGCTACAACGACCAAAATTTTAAACCAAATAATGATACCAATAGATAATAAGTCCGTTAAATCATTACTTAAAGTAATAATTCAATTATCAACATTCATATTATTTGAGTTACAAAATTTGATTGGCTTTTTTTATTAGCATCTCACAATATGTTGAATGCACTCCTCATTAAAATTTAATATTAAATGACTTACATACCTAATATGTAATGACAATTTTGACCTTATAAGGTTTTAAAAAAAATAAAAATCCAAATTACTTTTCACATGTATATCCCAAGTTTATTTATCTTCTTCAACTCTCAAAACCACTCTCATCCTCCATTGTAGAATTAATGAAACTACATACATGTTAATTGAAAAAATTATTCTTGATGAATGAACCGTGAAATCAACGTTTCGGATACTTTACATGAAGTAAGACTTTGTATTTTCATTGTTTTAGTGATTTCAACAACATCGACATGCATATAACTGCGTTATAAATGATATCCATTAAAAACAAATATGATTGATGATGAGAATCACACACCTAATAAACCTTAGCCACATTAGATCACAAAGATCCCTTGATTTTAAAAGCAACGTAACAACCTAATCTCTTCTTCTAATTCAAGGATTCAATACCTAAATCTATTCCCATGATTCGATTAAAGGAAAAGAAGAGGAATCATCATCATCAGTCCTAATATTTATTTAATCCCCATTACCCAGTGCCACTGCTCCTACTCCATATAAAGCTCTACACTTCTATAGTTGCCATATTTTTTTTGGAATTTTATCTTTCTCATCTTCCTCATCCCCTGTTGCTAAAATCATCTCCCTCATCTACTGGTATTGATTACCCACAGCCTTCCACCTCTTTCCATGAAGGGATAGAGAAACATGAAGGGATAAACACATGCAAATAATCAAACAATTGTTGGCACCACTCCAATATAAAAATTAAAAAAATTTCGAAGTCACACCAGCTTCAACTTCACGTCGAAGGTACTATTGGATGACCTTATGTACCGAAGGTACTATTGGATGCCCTTATGTATTTGCACCTAAGATTTGAAAAGTGTGGGGTGTACGTAGAAAATGTAAGGTATATGTTAAGAGTGTAGAGTGTGAGGGTATTATAGGAAAGTAAACAATGTGTATTAAGATAAATTTTAATTAAAAAAGAAAATGTAGGATATATTAAGTATGTAAGATATATTCATCAATACGTAGAATTTCAATATAATAAGTCAATTTCATTTAGAAATTTAATCTCTCAACCATTAACCTTTCAAAAAAAAAAAAAATTTTAATTGGCTCGTGTGGGTCGAACTTTTCCTCATCGGCCAAGTTAACATTCTTCCTAATCAACTTAGACAGTGAAGAACTTACAACTGAAAGCACAAGAAACAATATCAACTTTGCAAATTAGAATGAGCAGATATAAAATACAATAACTATATATAGAATCGGCAAAGTTGATATATTCCAAACAGTATTATACAGTCAGTAAGCTGCCCATGCATTACACAAACACGATTTAAATAACATAAACTACCAATACTTAACCAAAAGATAAACCCAAACTCGTTGTAGTTCATGACCTTCCCCAACTGTGGCAGCTAACATATCCAAAACTTGCACCTAATCATGATTTACTCCTTTAATTAAACTGGAGTCTACCCTAACTTGCTAAGCAAGCTAATTAAACCACGCAAGGGTTGGTTCAACAACTCAAAAAAGCTTCATCAAACAAACCTAGGAACCGCTCTGCAAACCAACGGGCTCTTCATCTCCATCGAAAGCTTCAAACATTCCGACAAGTCCACGTCACCATTCTCCGAACCAATCCAGTTAAAGTTCTGTAGCAGCTGAGCAAGCCAGAGCTGGACGGTGGCCAATCCCAACGCTTTCCCAGGACAAACCCTCCTTCCGGAACCGAAAGGCGCCAGCCTCAGATCAGTCCCCATGATGCTCACATCCTCCGCCATGAATCGCTCCGGATTAAACTTCTCCGGCTCAGTCCAGACCTTCGCGTCGTGTGTGATTGCCCACATGTTCACCATGGCCGAAGTTCCAGCCGGGACAAAGTTATCTCCCACGTAGACATCATGGATGGCAATGCGAGCCCAGGAGAGGAGAGGGCCCGGCGGGTGCACCCTCAGGCACTCCTTCACAATGGCTTGGAGGTAAGGCAGGTTGGCAATGTCGGAGCCCTGGACGGTTCTCGCGGAGCCCACCACGGCTTCGATTTCAGACTGAGCTTTGGACTGTATTTCTGGGTGCAACACCAGTCTTGCAAGAATCCATTCAAGTAGTATGGCAACCGTGTCGGTTCCTCTGAAAATCATCTCCTGTAATTTAAATATTTTAGATTCTAATTTCCAAAAATAAAGTGAAAATTGTGCAGCATTTCAGAAAAACATAACTAGAAAATTTTCACTACCGGCAGATTAATTAAACAATTAGAAGGTTTTTAAGCCACTTAAGTGTTGTTTAATTGTGATTAATCTTGCAGTAAATCGCTATTTAATATGATTAAATAGGCAATGAAAAAGTCCTTTAAGCCACTTCAATTGTTGTTTAATTGTCATTAATCATGCAGTAAAACGATATTTAATATGATTTTGTTGTCTGAATATTGTCGTTTTAGTGCAAATGGGGTATAATTTTTATTTAAAAACAATCTACTCGTGCATAATTCCTAAACAAAAAATAAATAGGGCAAGTAAAATAGTACTGAACTAACTAAAAATTAGAGTGATAAAAGTAAAAAAAAAAATAGTACCCAAAGCACAGCAATCATGTCAGAATCGCTGAGTTTGTCATCTTCCTCCAAATTAAGCAAAATATCAACAAAATCTCCAACCCTTTCCTTCTCAAAGCTGCCACCTTTCACTCTCTCAAGCCTATGTTCTTCGATGATTTTTCCAACAAAACCATTCACTTTCGAAACCAACTTTCTGCACCTCTTCCTTACGCCCTGCAAATCCAGCCAACTCAGAAACGGAAAATGGTTGCTCCAGTTGAACACCCCCAGCAGCTCATACCCTTCAGTCACCAGTTTCTCGAGCTCCAGCCCATCGCCACCTTTGTCGAACTCGTAGCACCGCCCAAAAACTGTCATCATAACGTTGTTCAGAGAACCGAAATGAAGCACCTTTTTCACCTGAACTTGGCCGTTCTTCAACATCAAACGCTTTAACTCCTCGACCATTTGCAGCCCCACTTCGCGTCGGAAAACCTCAGAGCCAGCGATTCTCTTTGGACTGAACAAATGGGTCGCTGCAATCCTCCTCAGATTCCTCCAGTACTCACCGTACGGCGCGAACCCCATCGCTCTGTTGAAGAGAAGCTCGTAGGCCGTCTCATTCACAGGACGGTTGGCGAAAGCTGTGCTGTTCAGCATCTCTTTCGCCGTTTCCGGTTGGCTGGCGATCACGAACCGGCTGAGACCGACGGAGAAAGACATCAAAGCCTCAGCCCTGAAGTTCCTGGCGAGCTTGGCAAGCACTCGGTGGCGAGCCGACCCAATGAAAACGGTGAGCGACCCAATGAGGGGGTAGCCAGGTGGACCCGGAATAGCCCGGAAAGCTCGATCCTTGCACAGCGCCCAGGCGAGGCCTCCGGGAGCGAAGCAGAAGGCGCAGACCGCCGTGAGAAGCACAAAACAGGCAAATGTCTCGAAACCCAGAACGGAGGAGTGAAGAATCGACCTAGGTATGAACATGAGGTGATTTTCGACAGACATTTTGATTAGAGTCTAGGGAGAGCGGTTTTTTTCAGAGTGGGAAAGTGGAAGACGAAGCAAGCACTGAAGACGAAGAAGGTGAAATGGGGGGCAATTTTATAGACAAAATTGGTGGGATGAGTTTAACCGTGGTAGAAAGATTACTGGACTGGGGTTAAAAGAGGACGGTCGGATCGACGAAGAATCAATTTCGATATCGTGGCTGTGTCCTGTCCATCCGATTGCGATTCGTGGAAATGGAGCCTGGGGAGGTCCCACGTCTTTGGAAACGCACTTTTGTTCTAGTTATTGTAACGAGAGGAGGAGGGGGTAACGGTTGGGGACACGTGTAAATATTAGAAAGTGAATTAAGAACAGTATTTATGTTGTGAATTAAGGACATGTCTAATTTGATTAAGGTATACGCGCTTAGTAGAATAACTGGCAACGTGACATCATTTTATTAACTGGACAAATTGTCTTATTAAAGTTTTTATTTATCTCGAAGGGGCAAGGAGAGTGAGATTGTTATGAAGAGGAAGGGCTGGTTCTCAGCGAGGTTGATTCGAACCTTGACATTATGGATTGTAACCATGTGTAGAAATCTTTGAAGTTACATGCGCCATCTCGTATTCATTAGATATATTATTATCGAGAGTATAGTAAAAAAACAGAACATTCCTATCACCAATTATTTTCATTTAAGAAAATGTTAAACACCTATCTATACATACGTTTAAGAATATTGAGTTTTGAAGTTAGAAGTGGAAGAGCCACACCACCTATATGCCAAAGGAGACACACAAAGAGTAGACCCCCCTTGCATCTTCATGGACTTAAAAACAATGAGTTTTCTTATGTGCATTTTGAGCAAACAGATAACGTGACATAATGCTTGTCCTCAAGGAGACCAGCCATGGTACATTTTTATTGCCAATTAACATCCTGGTCTACTTACGTAATGTTATATACAAAGATAAATTTGTATATTATATTATATTATTGAACTAAAATATCACGATAAAACTAAACATGTTTTATGTTATCGTTCTCGAGATGTTTTTAGGACCATGGACCAACTTGATATTTTGATGCATAAAAATGAGATCAAATGACCCTATAATCAATAGTTTTGATGGTGAGAGGACTGAGGAGGAACCAGTTGGATTTGTAAACCCTAATTACCCCAAAGGACAAAGGTCATGACTTTTTTTTTTTTGGAAACAGGGCATGACTTTTAAATTTATACGACAAAACTTATGACTTTTGGTCCATCTAGTTTGTTAGTTTATAATATGGACCACACTTGGGTACTAACAAGTCAGTACCCATTTTACACACCAATCTATATGGCCCGATAAAAATATAGGATAAGAATTGTCTGTCATTCCACTTCTGATGTTCTCTCGTGTTTTTTTGTTTGTGTGAATACGGTTAAATCACATCAATATTTTATATTATTATTTATTTTTATCTTATTATCTCTATAAAAAAAATATAAAATATTAACGTACTTTAACCGTGATTGCACAAAATAGGAGACCACGAAAGGACACCGAAGTGGAAGGACAGAGAATCCTTGTCCAAAAATATAACATATGTCATCTCCTTATTCTCTTCTATCTTTGCAACCAAACACAACCTCACCCTTAAAACTGTTACCAAACATAAATCTTTTTCGCCACTTCGTGTTCCTTCCGCTCGAACAAGTTGATGACGATACTCATAACCGGCCACCGCAGCCGGCGTCGAGTCCACGTTCACCACCAAGCGAGAAGCCCCAACTCGTCATCCTCACCGCCGCAGACGACGGTGGCATTCACTGCTGGGTGGAGTCGACGATTGGAGGAGTGTTTGTCAGTGGAGTCGACGGAGAAAGCTTCGTGCAACTAATAAACTCGTGTTTTTTTTCTGTCTCGAACTCCCACTTCTTGGATTTTATCATTTTGGTTTACATCTGCCATGGGAAGAAAATTATTATTCTGGTTTAGGTGGTTTGTCATGGTAGATCGGCCATGGTAAGAAAGGAACAAGAAAAGATGAATGCTTGGTTATTTGAGGCTGTTTGGTTAGAAATTTTTATGATTTTGGCCGGAATACGAAAGGTATACTATGTCTTTTTGCATAAGCGGTAGAAAATTTTATTTTTCAAATTATTAATATTTTAACACACATATTATATTATAACGTTTGTATAATAATACGTGATGTACCATCTTGTATACCAATCACACTTACAAATTTTTCGTTTGGTTACTAAGATTACAGGGGTGTGGGCCGTGTGGGAGAGAATTTCAAATGACAGATGTTGTATTCCTGTTGGACCACATAGCTTGGTGAGTAAAATGAGTACTACTGAGACTGTACCCAAGTAATATTGTTAGAATATTTCTTTCTCTTCTGGTCACAAACCAGAATGCAAAACGCTAGTTTGGTTTCAAGTGGTGACGTGTAAACGAAGGACAGAGAGCTCCATGCAAATGTATAAATGTTTTCGATTTGGTTTGATTTTTGAAGTGTTGAACAAGCAAAAGGCAGCAGATATTGCAGTCTGCAGCAAATGGCAGTAAGGCAGTTGCGCATGCTGTCTACCTCCAGCGCCAACACTAGTCTGTCCACAGTTTACTATATCGTGTTCGTAACTTACATAAAACGAGTTGATTATTACGGAGTATTTAAATTTAATAATGTATATTTTCTTTTAAATATTTTAGTTTATATTGAGAAAATGCAATGAATTTGAGCTCGAGAAGCCTATTTACCTGAATAATATGCATTGCTAATAATGTGCGATGAAATTTACATAATAATACATTATTAGAAAGGTTTTAAAAAAAAGTTAGGCGTTAGTTGGACGATGAGCTGGAACTTAGTGCCTAGGCGGTTAGGCAGGGTTTAGGTGAACGTGTAGACGGACTAGACGGATTTGAGTAAATCTATTATATTTCGTGTAAAAAATATCTACTTATACTTAAAATATATATACTTTCATCATAAACTACAAAATAGAACGACATACATATTATGAAGTATTAGAACATAATGAAAATATAGGGAACAAGAATATAATGTGTGTTCATTTAAGTATGCAACAAGTCTCTTACAATTTATTGAAAAAAATAAAATGTAAAATAAAAGTTATTTATTTTCTGTTTAAGTAAGTTTCAACCTAGGCGGGTGCCTAAGTGGGTCTTGATGGAATAGGCGGGTTCCTATGAGGTCTAAACGGGCACCTCAGCAAGTCTAGGCACTCTTTCTTAATTTTTAAATATCTAGACATTAATCGGAACGGTGACGAGTCTCCTAACACCTAAACGAAACATAAACGGTGCTAGACGAGGATTTTTAAAACAGTGATTATTAGTCTACACTTTGTCACGTGACGGTAAATCCGTCTATTTTCAACAGAGGAGGTGAGAAAGTAAATGAGTCATTGGAGTGATCAGTCAGTAAAACGATTTTCTGTGATTTTTCTGTCCCTCCTTTCTCTTTGAGTAGGGGGGAGTATGTACAATAGTTTTTCTGGTACCGTCCTGCTTTGTCAGGTCCCAGTAAACCAACGGCCTTCTCTTCTTCTCCAGCTGTCTCTCTCTCTCTCTCTCTCTCTCTCTCCCTCTCTCCCTCTCCCCCTCTCCATGCCTAATGTATTATTACTATTCCCTCAACAACCTTGGCATTTTTGGTCCGTTTGGGAATTTGGGGACTTTTAATTTCCTTAATTCCAATAAAATAAAAATAAATAGCTACCAAGTGCAGGTGCCTCTATTTTTTTTTTTTTTTTTTGGGTCGAGACTTGCTCTTGTCTTACGTCAATTAGATCAATTCCAACTCTTGAAATAAGTTTTAAATTTTTCCTTCTATTCTCTCATCATTTCTCTCTAACCCTTGTTCTAAAATTAGGTTAAGTGTTAAAACCTAAACAAAACTCAAATTCCCTCCAAAATTTAGCCCAAAATTAGTGGTAAAGCCCGCATGTGACAGTGGAAAACCTGATGCGAAGCCCAAACGCCCAAAAACCACTATCGGAAGCACCAAACGCACCAGCCCAGTACCAGCTGAACCCCACCCACGTGGGTATGTCCCCTTTTTGTCGGCCACAACAATGAGCTCAACGACTCTTTTTTCTGAACGATCCAGATTTATATTTGTTTTATATTTAGAAATTTCATTGAATCTAATATGATCAAATTTAAATCTATAATTAAAAAAAATTATTTAACTCAAAATTCACCCAAATTTAGTGATTTTTCAATATTTATCTGAATCTAAACATTTTAAAGTTAAAATGTTCATAAAATTAAATTAGGATAGTGTACATACTTTTTTTTTTTTAATTACTTAAAAAAAAATAGGCTAAGTTTATTCTTTAATAACTTCGGGCTAAAAAAATTAGGCAAGAAGAGTTAGAGCAGAAAAGCTGTTTTTGAGTTAAAACCTAAATTTTTTTAGACTCAAAATTTTAGGTTTTACTCCAAAATTGAAGATGATCTTATAATGTAACGCCAATTTCAATTTACCTCATGAAAAAGAATTGAACCGTTTTAATTTAGGGTTTTGAAGGAATTAAAAACAATTACTTATAGGTCGAGATAATTTGTTGTGCCCTTTATCATGTTGTTTATCTTTTGATTGGCCACGTGGTCAGAAACTTGTATGCATAATTTTATAAAATTGTCGAATCTAAAAAATCTTTCTCATTATTCGCGTCATGGTTCATGCCCGTGTTGGTGTTCGCGGTCACTTTTAAACAAGTTATTTCAAAACATATCAAATTGTGATTTATGAAAGACTGATTCGATGAAAGAAGACATAGTGCCATGCTAAGGTTAAGAAATTCAACTCCTAGAGGTTGAGTTGAGACCTAAGGAGTCATTTTTCAGTGTTTCGCGGTCAAGTACATCAAGTGTAATGCTACAATTGGTTAGAAAATTGAAAATAAAAATTTCAGCCAAACAAGCACGTTAATCGATACTTAATTAATAATTCAATTATCTACAATCACATCATTCAGTTTGCAAATTTGGTTTATAGAATTTAGTTTACCTAGTATTACCTATTATAATATTACACTTAGAGCATATCCAAAGGAAATGTCAAAAAGTCCATATCAGCAATAACAGTAATAAAAGACATCATTAGTGCTTTTCAACCGAAATGTCAATTCCTATGTGGCATGACATGAAAAGGCAGCAGAGAAAGTTACTGTTAAATTTGACAACAGCTTCAAATCTATTTTTAGTAATTAATAAATACTTTTTATAATTTTAATAGTTATCTTTTGTTTTAAAATACTAATCACAACTATAAAAAGTAAATAATAGTTTAAATAATAGTTTAAATTTGACATATCATAATAAAATTTATAAAAATATCAATATGCCACGTAAGCATTTAAATTTAAATTTTATGTTAAAAATTTGACATCTCTTTTAGATCTGATCTTAACCTTTAATTCAGCATTTAATGTACTTGACTGTGTTCTAGATAGACATTGCCGCCAGGCAATAAAACCACCTTCTTTATGGCAAGGATGTATTTCATTGAACTGGTGCATATAAATGGCGTTGGCACATAGTTTTACATCCCCCCACCATATCTCATAAATACCGCATTAATTTCTACTTGCATTACAAAACAAGCCACTTAATTACACTTCAAACCCTACCCGACTTCCCCCTCCTCTTCATTCTTCCACTATCAAAAACCAAAATTTGAATAAATTAACTCAACTTGCATATGAGTTACAGACTTTTTTTATTTTTTTATTTTTTTATTTTTATATATTAGCTACCAACCATTGATGGATGGGAACCCTACTGACCCAGGGGCTTAGGAGCGTACTTTATGTGATTTCACCCAAGGTGAACAGACCAAGATCACCGTAACCTCACTTGGTTAGGCTTCATGTAGGCAACCAATCATTTTAATGCTTTGCTAAGTTACAAGCCTACGCAACTACGCTCGGCATATGAGTTACATGACTAGGTTCGCACCTTTTGTGTTTTGACTTTTTTAAATGACAAGTTTGATATTAAATTATTGTTGACTCATTGCCTGAATTAATTGAAACTTTCGTTGATTAAGATATAGCGTGCCCATCCTCACAATTCGAGTTTGAATTTCCTATTGTATCCGGAAGACCGGATAATGTGGTTGTCAAGCACTAGGTACAAAAACAATCCACCCAACTTCACCCGCTGTATTTTGACCTCATCACCTGAGGCTAGAAAGCAGGTGGTGATTTACCGCAGTGGCACAAAGTAATAATGTCTATCCACTCTGGTGCATGTTCGATTTCTATAGATTGCTCTAACATTTAACAATTTAACCCAATAACTCTATCGTTTGTTTAAAAAAAAAAAAAAAAAAAAAAACCGAAAGAAGAGGCCCATTGGTCAGAGTGGAAAAAGAAAAGCAGGCCCATGTTTATCTGGCCCAACCCTTATCTCTTGCTTGTTGCTACCAAAACCAACGGCCACTCACAGAGACAACCGCCTTATTCCGCACCAGCAACAAAGATTGAAAGCGCCGATCTTCCCGTGCCAAACTCAGGGAGTCAGGTAAACAAAAATTTCTTCAAATTTTGTTTGGTTTACGAGAAAATTTTAATGTTTTCCCCTTTAACTCTAAATACCCAATTTTTTGAGGTAAAAAAGGAAGAAAATTTTCTAGTAATCGTCGGGGATCTTGCCCAATAGCAATCGTCAGGGACCTGTTAGATAAGCTTTTCTTAATTTCCTAATCTTAATGTTATTAAAACTGTCGATGATTCATAAATTGGGTGCTTCAGTTCTTTGTTTGATGATTATAAAGTTTATAGTTAATTACGCATCATTGGATGCAATAATCAGTAATTTGCCCAGAAACTATTTGTGAAAATGCTTAAAAGGCAGTGCTTGTATTTTTTTATATTTTATTTTATTGTGTAAAGGTTAAATTGTTGCGGAAATTTGCATGTAATGATTAGGATTGCAAGAAAACGGGTGAGTTACCATGTTAGGAAGTGCCCGTGTTCGGCTGAACCGGTGGCAGCAGGCGGCTGTGGCGGTCGGTTCGGCTGTGGGCGCATTGCTGGACCCAAGAAGAGCTGATCTCATAGCAGCTCTTGGAGAGACAACTGGGAAACCTGCATTTGAAAGAGTTCTTGAAAGAATGACGAGGAGCCCTGAAGGCAGGGTAAGCCTCTTCTGTCCTCACCCTTCTTGTTTAGTGATTACAATTCTTAATCAAATAACATGTTATGCGTGTAAGTAGTTGTTCACCAGAAAAACTTTCTCGTAATTATGCACGGTGTTTCTGCTTAGCTATCTGCGTTGTGTTTTGTTAATGAAGGTGTTGGGAGTTTCGGGTTATTTGAGTCCATAGGATGTTCTTTGAAAGTCTGCTTGAGGGAAGTCATATGAACTGAACATTTTTTCACTTATCAGCGGCAAGGGAATCGTGAAAATTGCAACCTGGGCTATATCCATTCTGGTCAATTGAAGTCATATATCAGTCTTCCGTGTAAAACTGGCAAAATATTGTTCTTATTGTTGCCGAGTATTGAGTGCTCCTGCTCTTAGTTTAGATAGGTGATAGCTAATGCAAACTGAAGTCATATGTTCTTCTTCCACTACAGTACTTAAATGGTGTTCTTTGTAGTGTTGCTTATTATGTGCTTCTAATTGAACTTATTCTTCTCATGTAAACCGTTTTGCGTTGTTTTTCCCACCCATATAACGAACTAAGAATGGCTGTGGCTCGAGATATCTAAATTTTATGGAATCAGTACATGAAAGCCATTTGGTTGCTGGTATGCAATGAAATCCTATTTTGTCAACGGTTTTGCTTTGTTATTCTAAGACCAATGCATTTCTTTCTTTACCAGGCCATACTGTTGGAGAAACCCCGTGTAATATCTGTAAACGTGGGTCATGCATGGGATCTACCAGCAAACACATTTGGTGCTGCCTATGCGAAGTTCATGGGATCTAGGAACTTCTCCCCAGATGATCGACCACCAGTGCGGTTCATGGAGACAGATGAGCTTGCATATGTGGCCATGAGGGCTCGTGAGGTGCACGACTTCTGGCACACCCTTTTTGGCCTTCCAACGAACTTGATGGGGGAGTCGGCCCTCAAGGTAATAGAGTTTGAGCAAATGTACCTCCCCATGTGCCTGATGTCCGTCATAGGGGGCTCAGCGAGATTCAACGAGAAGCAAAGGAAATTGTTCTTTCAACACTACTTCCCTTGGGCCATCCAAGCTGGAATGCAGTGCACAGATCTCATGTGCGTGTATTACGAGCGGCACTTTCACGAGGATTTGGAGGACGTTCGGAGAAAGTGGGGTATAATTCCTGCCCCTGCTCCTCCTAAACAAGCCTGATCATCAGCAGCTTCAGCTTGTTTGGCGGAGAAACTGTAAATTTCTCGAGCACAATGTACCCATTAACTTGTGCTTTCCTTATCAACCCAAATAAGTTATTGTTTGAACACATTAATAGTTATAGGTCGATTTCAATTTACCTTCACAAATTGAATCTTCGTGTGCACAATATGTTAAGAAATCCGTTTTCCTCTTAATTTAAGCATTCTTTTCAGAAAATTGCAACCGAGAAGCGTAAATGCAAACTCCGTAGGCGTGACCCCGGCCATCCCCGGCCAGGCACGGCGTTTCCAATCATAATCCAACTTAGAAGACAACAGGAATGACCATGTAAAGATGGAGAAGAGAAATTAATCACCGAGAAAATAACGAGAAACACGAAATATGCACTAGGAAATGTTCGGTTTGTCCATGAAAACGAAATCTGTATCAGATGGTTTATCCATCTACAATAGATCATTCTTGACTGAATGATCCCAACAACCACAAGACCTATATTACATCACACAATCCATAGAGACTTCCATTGCCTCGTCCAGAATAGAGGTTTCACAAAACTCAACGATACGAAAGGCATGTCCGTCTCAGTTACCACCCGGTCCACCAAAGAGGTAACCCAGCGAAGATCCACCGCCTGGGGCAGCATGGACCTTGGTCGAGGGTCGATCCTGCGCGCAGGGAGAATCAATATGAACATCAAAATAACACAAATTGTGCATAAAATAGAACGAAAACACTATACCAAACAATGAAGAAGGATAAGCCAAATTCCAGCAGGCTATATAAATTGTTTCAGTGAACAAATTATAAACACCAAGATATTAGGATAATAATTAAAAAGACAATGAAATATTGGAAGATTCATTGGGGTGTAACCATGTTGAGTAAACTAGGTTTTGTCTAACCCCAAACAATGAGGAGAATCATACCGTAATGAAGTTTCCGGTGTTCTGGCCATCTGCACGCATGTAGTTGTTTGTAGAGGTGCTATGGATACCAGCAGGAATCGCCTTGGTGATATCAACTGGTTCAGGAGCAGGAGCAGGAGCAGGAGCAACAGGCTTGGAAGCAGGCTCATCTGGAACTGGCGCAGCTTGAGCATTGTTGGCAGCTGGTTTTGGAGCCTCTCCACTCCCAAAAAGATAGTTCAAAGAACTTTGTCCCCCACCGCTGCTAACTCCACGACCCATGTTCTGCAACTTCTTCACAGATAACCCTACACCCGTACATTACAAACAGATGCTTAGAGTGGAATTCCGGAATAAAGAACAAAATTGCAAGAAACTATACCGATGACTCCTAATTGACGCCTCAAACAGTAAAGGATATACCTACAGGAACAATTATCACAATAACTTTGTCACTACTTGCCTCAGTGTCACGAAATACTTTCAAATCAAAACACCCTAACATGATCTAAACCATTGATCCATTTTATAAATCGAACCATTCACAAGAAACCCAAACGAGAAGGAAAAAACAAAAATCTTAGAGTCTGCACCATGAACTTCAAGGTTGGGTTCTGCCTTCGTCACAAAAAAGGCTCAGCTTTTCGATGTTTATCTGATAGACCACACTAATTCAATTTCTCCTTATTTTCTAATGATTTCTTCACAATTTCTAAAACCCAATTGATCAGTTCAGCCAAATTACACAAACAGAAGTTCAATTTAGCAAAATGCAGGCTCACCCGAAGAAACATTTTCGGTTTAAAAAATCGAAAACAGACAGATCCACGATCAACAGTTCATCCTAGAAATCTCAAAAACCAAAAGCAAAAGAAACGTCTCAGTCTAGCACTACCACAAATCAAAACATACATATATAGATCTACCAAATGAAATGCACCCCAAAATTCTAATGATTCCATCAAATAATTTCACCTAAAAACCCACCGATTAAATATCAAAATTATCCACTAGGAAAAGCATCAAATCAAGCACAGTAAAATTGGGTTCTAAAAAAGCGAGAAATTGAAAGCGAAATGCAGCGATTGAATCATGGAAGTCAAAATCCGAGAAGGGAGGCAGAGATCTAGGGTTAGAGAGAGGGGCGCGTAGGGTACCTGGTTGTTGGGATCAGATCTGGGAGGGAGAGCTGTGGAAGCAGAGAGTGTTGAGCTACTCGAGACACAGAAAAACTATACGCCACTTCAAGGCGTTATATAAACATATCAGTGCAGATACGCTGTCACTGTTTTAAAATTTTTATTTTATTATTTTTGGAATTATCCAGATTTTCTTTATTAAATATTTCAATTTTCACAAATTTAAACCCTACCCCAAAAAAATAAATAGGGTCAATATTTGGTGGAAATTTGCAATATTAATCTTACTGAAATTGAATCGACCATCTTGGTTCTCTAATTCTTTACTTTTTCAGACCTTTTATTTTCTTTTTTGAAACAAACGCTACATGATGCGAAAAATGATAATTAAATAATAAAATTTACTGTTAGACGAAAATTTAAATATGAATCGTTGATCATATATTTAAATGAAAATCTATTTTTTACCGCTTCGGTTGATTGTGACACAGAACTCTAGGTCATCTCCAACCGAAGGAGGGCCAAAGGGCTCTTTTTAGCTCTATAGTCTTGCAATAAATTATATTTTAAGAAATAGTGCTAAGTCATATTTTATACCATCTCCAACTGAGGGGGCCAAAGAACTATAGGCCAAACATAGCCCTTTGACAAAAAATAATCTCCAACTGAGAGGGCCCAAGGGCCATTGGCCAAACATAATTTATTATTTTAATTAAATTAATATGGTTAATTAAATTAAACTACCATATTAAAATAAGGTTTTCGAACATATTTTGAGTACTACTTATCGCAAAATAAATAAGCCTCCGGATTTCTTGTCTTTATATAATCTCAATAATTTTTTGGATAGGATTTCAAATGACACGCGTTGTTAACGTGAGTAACTCTCCATATTTCTTATCTTTATGTAATCTCAGTAATTTTTCGGATAGGATTTAGAGTGACACATGTCTCTAAAATGAGTAACTCTCCAGATTTCTTATCTTTATGTAATCTTAATAACTTTTTGGATATGATTTCAAGTGCCACATGTCGAGATGTAATTGGTTGTTCAAATTTTAGATATGATTCTTATCTACGTGACACTTCTTATTTTCAACCTTCAATGTTGTAAGAATGGTGTAGGTATTTATAGGAAAAAAAAATTAAATTTTTTTTAATTCATCCAAAAAAAAATCAAATTCCAACGATAACCTGACGGCAGCATGACGTTAGCTAGCCCTTGCTAGCTGGCGTCATTCTGACGTTAGATAGCTGTTGGCATTCAAATGGGCTGAGCTGAAGGGCTGGCAAAATATCAAGCTTGACATTCTAGAGCTGGAAAGTTGGCAAAATGTCAAGCTTGACATTCTGGCTGGAAATGGCCAGCTCGTTGGTCTGATTTGGTGGTTTAGGCCCAGTGGGGCCCACAAGCCTTTTGGCCTAGTCTTCGGTTGGAGACGATTTTCGTGTCATTCAGAACTATTTTTAGCCCTATGACCATTTGGTCAGGTCGGTTGGAAATGGCCTAATAAGAGATATTTCTACTGTCAAGGATTTTTACCTTTTATTTAATTTTTTATTTCTCTTAATTGCTTTTTTATCTAATATGGAAAAACTTATACATATTTCGTTTGCATTTTTTATTAGTTTAATATATAGCCAGTAATTATGGACAAAACGTTATGCAAGTTTTTTTTTTTTTGGGAAAAAAACGTTATGCCAGTTTGGCATCCGATGTAACCTACTAACCTCCTTGCTTTGTACTTTCCGGTTTGTCCGCCATGCAGCAGAGAGATTTTTTAATGTCTCGAACAAGTTCGGTACATTAATCAATTGTATTATGACACTTGATGTATTAAATTGTATTCTCGGCACATTGAAAAATTTATCTGTGCATCAAGTTTAAAACCATAATTACCAAATTACCATTCAAGTGGTAAAGTATAAAAAATACACATGATGCTCCCTTGCCATTTTTCATATATCATATATTTTCCATGTTACGAATATTTTCTCACGGATGACAGTTAGTTGAATAAATTAAACAAAGTTTTATTTTTTATACATTCCCTTCCACTATGTGTACTGAAGCCTATGTGATTTGGCAGATCAGCTCATGCCTACACTGGAGGAAGTTGTGATATCTCTACTACTATCCTATGCAAAGCCTGTGGCCTTGAGAAAAAGGGTGCATGATCGGAGCCCTTAAGCCGGAAAACCTGTTCCGGCGGGTTGGATTCGGTCATGGCTTCTTGTAATGGAACAGTTATGGCATGATCTTCTTGAGTCACTACGAAAAACCGCCTGACAGCGCCGTAGTTCTCGTCGGAAAGAGAAAGCTTCTCTGTTACTGGTGCAAAGGGGATTGGCCTCATTGAGACTGATGCCAGTGCAACATCCTGGTTTGGATTAAGGAGGACGAAAATTAGCTTCGATATCAAACGGAAAAAACTAACTGATTAGCGCTTGAGCTCTGTTGTAGTTTATACAACGTACCTTTGCAGGACTTTGATTGAACAATAAGTCTTCGGACAGTTTTTTGTCAAGAGTAATAGCACTAGGAGGCTGATCCTTCCCATTGGCATACAAGAATCTCTGAGCCTGTCGCATGAGATCGTTCGATCCAGTCTGCGTTAAGATTAACAGGATTAATTAGTTTGGTTTATGAAGATTAACAAAAAATTATCTGTAGAAATATGATATTAATTATGTTATTATTGTGTGGATTGGAGGGCAAACCTGTTGAGCAAAGAGATTAAGAGTGGTCTGCCCTCTGGTTAACATTGCTGCACAAATGAATATGGCTTTTGCAATTTTAGATGGAAACAACTCCATTGCATATGAGATACATGTGCCACCAAAATCATGTCCAACCAAAATCACCTGCATTTTAGAGGAAGGAAAATAAATTATTAATGTACACAAAGCGTCCGACTACAATACAAACACAAACTGAATATGAACACCTAAAATACAATAATTATGGAATGCAAATTGAGTGGTGCACACCACTTCAACCGTCCCCTACATTTGATTAGTCGACATGACCATCAAATGTGTTATGTACTTGTGTTCGTACTTAATACGTGTTTGTGCCCTAAACCCGAGAGAGAGAGAGAGAGAGAGAGAGAGAGAGAGAGAGAGAGGGAGGGAGGGGAGCAAACCTTCTTCCCAACCCCAAGATTCTCAAGGATGTCAGTGAGTGGCTTGACGTATTGTGCAAGACTCGTAATGTTGTTTGTATCAAATGAGTGAACTCCAGAACCGGTCAGGTCAACTGCATCAACTTTGAACCCACTTTCTTCCAAAAGTGTCATGGTTTTGTACCAGCACCAAGCACCAAAGCCACCTCCATGAACTAGGATAAAATGATTGGTTTCCAGTTCATCAGTCTTCACGTCCTACAAACACAAAAATTGACTATATATACACTTTTGAAAATTGTTGAAGCAGAAAAGGACTGATTAACAAGCCAAATTAACTAGTCCATCACATTAAAATCATCATGTGCTAGGCCACATATAAGTTTTTTCGCTTTCATTTGATCATATTAGAATATTACTCGAATAAAAAAGAACTTATTTTCGGTTGTTATTGACAATTATCTTCATTATATTTTAAACACTGATTAACCCTGACCTATCTCAAATTTTCGACGCAAAGCTTTGAATTAATCAAACCTATATGTTTATGAGCTGAAATATTCGCCTTCCTTCAAAATCTTGATGCAGCCGGCCAAAAATGAAAAATCATTCCATAGAATAGAAGGTGATGTAATGTCCTTTAATTGTAGTTGACCAATAATAAAATATGTTTTCAATTTTTCCCTCATGTGAAAAGGCAATAAAGGGGCTAACCGTTGTCTCTCGAGATTATCAGCTCGTTTGAAAGTGTTTTGGATGAAAATGTTTATGGAATCAATTTTTAGTAAAAATGTAATTGAATTCTAGAAAATAAAAAACATTTTCTCTAAACACTTTCAGTCATTTTAAAAGCGCTTCCAAACGAACCCTTTGTCTTTTCGATCTTTAAAAAATTAAATTAAGGGTTATTGTTTTGTACGGCACACCAACACCAAACGCGGTAGTACACAACCGAACACAATGTTTGACTTTTGTTTGCAAAATCCATTCGGCCTATTCATGCCGAACTTAAACGAACAAATCGTCCGTTTTCAACCGGAAAAAGTGCTTAATATTGGGCAGTTTTTTACCGAACAAAAATGAGAACGTTTGGATTACTATAAACAGAGATTAAAAACAAAAGATTAACATGTCAAACCTGCTTATCAACAAGCTCAAGAGGCTGAAATCCGAGAGTATCCGACCGCAAACGCTGCCTAGAGCTCGAGCTCTTCGCGAACCCCTGATTCTTAGGAGCCGGAGAGGGATACACAACGGAAGTGGACCGGTTAAACAGTTGCGAAGAACCGCCGTTCTTCTGGACGTTCTGGAACAGCAGAACAGCCTCCCTAGCTTGTTGCTGAAGCAACAAGTCATCAGCATCGGAAAGCCGCTCTTTCTTCTTGGTCGAACCGTTTACCGATCTTCTAGTACTACCAGCGGAAGCCAAGGACGGCGAAGAGTACGTTGGCCGCTTCGAGGGGTTTCGGATCAAGTTTCTGGGCTTGTGCGCCGGCGAGAAGCATGCCATTGAGTTCCCCATTGGTGCAGCAGTCTTCAGATGTGAGAGAGACTTGAAAAGTTGTTGTGTGATTTATGTGCGTTGTTGACGATGTAGGAGGAGAATGTAAAGAGGGGAACACAAAGTTTGACCGAATTGTAAAGTATTAAAATACTAATCTGAGAGGTGTGACAAAATATTTGCATTATTTGAAGGTTCATGGAAGGGGAAAGGGATCCTCTTCGGATCCATTCACATCCTAACCGTTCATCGTATATCGTGTAGTCAATTTTCAAATACTATTTGTGTTTAATTTTAAATAAAAAAGGTTAGTTAATTTTTGACCGCACGATGAACAATGAATGACTAAGATATGAGAATCCCTAAAATCCTTAGAATTTGGATCCGATAGGATCCAAATCCCATGGAAGGTAATTAATATATTTTGAATTTTTAAACAAAGAGGACATTCTTCTGGCAATTTATGTCCTTTCTCTATTTTCATATGTTTTTAGTTGTTTTCACACAAGCTTACGGTGGAAAATGAGAAAAATTAAGGAAAATATCTGTGGTACTACTGAAGGGAAGACTAAACTTGTATCTGGAAAGAGAAATTTGAGTATTCCTCTAACAATTTTGGTTCAATTTGAGCTTTGCAACTTATGCGCGCATTGATTCTTGAATTTTTTACGTCGTAGAGTGTAGAGCAATAGTCATTTTCGGCAAATTTGTTAACACTTCTATCCCTTATTTTTCCTTGAAACCTTGTATTTCGAATGAGAGTTTTAACAGAAATATTCAAAATGATCATTGCTCCACATTGTGACTTGTTCAGAACTAATAGTCACAGATTTTTAAAAAATGTGAATTTTACCACATATTTGTACTATCATTCGTACTATCTCTCTAATAGAGATGGAATCCACACGTGTTGGTGAGCTCTTCCTGTTTTAAAAAATTGTATAAATAATAATACAAGTATATGATAAGTATAACATTACTCTATATTTTTAGATCAAATTAAGCTAAAATTCGAGACCAATGCCCTGATTAAAAATAAAAAAAAAACTAAAGAATTTAAGTATTCATTTTTCCAAGCCATTTATTTTGACCAAATGTGTCGGTTAGATTAGGAGGGAATGCATTAATATTTGCTCTGTCTTTCTCAGATTTACCAGAAATCGTGGCATCATAACTGAATTGGATGAGTTGAACGATGACTTTTTAATTTTCTTTTGACTTTATATGCTTAGCTTACGAAATTTCTCTGATTTAAACTACTGTAACATACTGGGAGATTGACTCCGGTATGACTGTAGGGGCCGGCCACATTGCCCTAGCTGACCGGCCTAACTCTGTTTGCAAGTCAAACTTTCACATTGGATACTCAAAAGTTAAAACTAAAGTAATGCGATTGACACGTTGTTGAGAGCAACACAAGAAAGTAAAGGGGATCCGACACCGATTTAGTTCAGCTTTAGATGGTTAGCATCGACAGCATGTTCTCCGAACGCTACGACAGCACTTCTCGTCATTTTCGCAATTGTGAAGCCGTTGCAGGGGGCTGCTTGGCTGGACAGGATTAAGCTCTTCATGAAGGCTCTAGTTCATAAGTAGGCCGGTCAGCATCTGACGTCCAAGCCACCGATTCTGTAATCGCTCCTTACTCTGTTGCACGTCAGGATCAGGCATGAAGAAAAGTGAATGGCGATAGAGCCTTCGAACAAATCATCTGAGATTCCGAGCCATGCCTGCATGTAATATGGTACTAAGTAAGAACTTCATAAAAACAAAGAAAAAATTCGCTGCAGATTGTGCAGCCAACAATGGGATCTCCGAATAATCCAATAAGCATACCTCTTGGCGCTACATTCAGTTCTGCATGGCATAGAATTGAGGAGCAAGCTCAGTTAGCCACAAAAAGTCGATTCTAGTTGTGTTGCGGATGAATTTTCTACTAGTTTCGACCAGTTCGTTGTAAACTAGGCACTCTGGTCTATTCCTTATTACGGAAGATGGGTGGATAGAAACCACCTCACCATTTGCTAAAGCCCTGTCATTTGATTAATTAACTGTGAGAGGTCGTACATGAATCCAAGAGAGAATTAAAAATACACGTATAAGGGTACAAGCTTTGGAGCGTAAAAGAAACCAGCCAAAAGAATTTCAAAACATGTCAAGGTAAGTTCAAGACCTGTATGTTCCATCAGGCTGCATTGAGGAAGAAAGAAGTGGCAAGACATCCGCAAAACTGAAGCACATCATCCCCACAAGAGGTGATACGAAGACCCATTTGTTCAACATGTCCTTGAATTTGTCTGCAAACAAACATCTATTAAATTTAGCGAAGCTAATTACTTCAATCTACACCATAATGGACACACTGAACTTCCAAAACAGGGGCACAAAATCCAGTCTGATTGTGTGAGACCAGCAGAAACGTGTCTATAGCTTAAGAAGGAAGAGAAATAACCGACCTGTGAATGTCACGAGCATTTGTCAAGGAGCAACTATGAATGAAATTATCCTTGCACCATTTTCAGAAAGCTTTTTCACGCTTCTCTTTACTAAGACCTGATCTCTTGTCCAAGAACTCATTGGATGCTCGATATACATTAACTAAAGGGAGGTGGTCTCCCTCTGGACTTGCAAAGGATTTCTGTGCAGTTCTCACCTGACAACAGGAAGAAATGTATAGCAAGTTAGAGTAGTACTGTAAAAGACAACAGTTCACCGTATTGTGAGATCATGAAAGAGAAGTATAACTACATTATATAATCTATGAGAAATTAACGGGAGACAAATAGGTAATGCTTCATACACAAACACCTCTTCTATTTTGTCACGGGGATTAAAAAATATTGATTCCACAGAGAGCACTGCAACACTTGTCAACATCTCTTCCAGGCAATTGAATTCACTTGCTACAATTAGAGCCCTTGAATAAACAGGGTCTAAGGGAAGGCGAGCCATTTGGATTCCAACTGGATTTGACAATTTGCAGTCATCTGTCAAAGCACCCAGTATGAACAATTGCTCCAGTGATTTGACAATAGCCGACCTGTTCAAATAAGATTCATGTATGATAAAATTCTCTGGAGATGAGAAAGTAATATTTATTAGAAGAACTAACTGCTTGACAAAAAAACAAATATTGCTTTCTACCATCAACATCTAGCCACAAAAGGCATCATAAGAAACAAGTAACAAAACCTATCCGAGATTTTACCTTGACGGTTTTTCTATGAAGTCAAACCCAGTGCCTTTGTCGAATCCTCAAGTTTCCCAAATTGGTCTTCTGGGTAGAGGCGGAAGCATTTCCCTGGTCCTTCTCTCCCTGCACGCCCACTGCAGAGTGAAGTTATTTGTCATACGAAGTTATAGTTCTTAATCATCAATTCAAATATCCACAGGTCATAAACTAAATTTAACGATATGATATTGCAGTGTATAAAAGTGTTAAATTGAGCTGCCAAAGAAATCTGACAATTCGTATAACATATATATAAATAAATTACTTTAATTATCTTTGAAACTGATAATTTTATTTTTATGAATTCTTGTTAGATCCCCCTGACCAGCTATGCTTACCTACTTTGAAGAGCCTGTGCTTTTGAAATTGGGACAACAACCAAAGATTCCAACCCTTTGTTTGGATCATAGTAACGTGCTTTTACAAACCCAGGATCTACAACATACTTGATTCCAGATATTGTCAATGATGTCTTAGCAATATTTGTTACCAATATTACCTAACAGGAAAATTTAATATGATTACAGAATCGAGATCACCAAATGAATATGTATCGAAACCTTCCTCTTCCAACAATGTGTAGATTTTCCCCATGATCAAGTCCATGAAAAGAACAACTTTACACGAACACATATGTAAGATACGATACACAAACCAAAAGTGTAGACAATTAGAAGAAGCTTGAATTATATGATAGTTATAGAAATTTTTTCATTAATTAACCTAAAAAATAATTTATTATGAAACAAAAATAATTAAAAAAAAACACTTTAATTTAGGAGCAAAATTGGCAATAAAATGGGGGTGAGGTGAGTGATTGAATATCTTGGGGGTGACATTGCTCTTCACTTGACAATTTGTTATGCAACAGTCACAAAATATCTTGATGCTTCCTATTCATATTTAAAAGCCAAAGGACATCATTAAGTTACCTTATGAAATCCAGAAGGGGCTTGTGCAAAAACTCGCATTTGATATTCTGACGAAAGAGATGAGTATATAGGAACAGCTAATAGTTTTTTACTGTTTTCTGGCAACTGTTTAATTCTTTCTTTGACTAGTCTTTCTGCAGATTCAATTTCTTCTTGACCCGTCAAAAATACAAGTATATCACCAGGTCCCTGCTCCAGATGAATCTAACACCACAATTATACAAATAAGTTATATTACAAGAACATGTACATTATTTAGGAATACATGGCCCTTCTCCAGATGAATCTAACACTAAATACTGATGAAGGCACTAAATACCTGCAACATTGTGGTTAACGAAGCATCTAGATAATCTTGTGTAGAATGAAGTGTATAGAATATATCCACAGGAAACTGTCGACCCTGGATGTGAACAGCTCTTGCACCTCCGAAGTACTCAGCAAATTTTTTTGCATCCAAACTGGCAGACATGATAATAACTTCAACGGGGTCCTTCCTTGGTATTTATTGAGAAAATGGAAGACCTGAGCACCGTTTTCTTTCGAAGGCACGTCATTATTTGTATTTTGGAGGTTGTTGAGGGATTGACCTTGCTTTTTGTACATTTTTCAGCAAGCCTAGTAGCACATCAGTCTGGACAGTTCTCTCATGAGCTTCATCGATAATTATGTCTGAATACCTAGAGAGTTATGGATCCAATAGTGCTTCCCTGGAAGTGCGCCAACCGTTATATCAGTTCATAAAAATTATATAGCTATGCCAAAATCTAGATCTAGACAGACAACAACACGGTTTTACACCAACGGAAAGAAACTATTTTTTTGCTGAGATATGTCTCTATATGCCAAAATTGATTGTTAAGTATGTTAATTGAGCTTCTAGATGAAATTCCTAGGGAGAAAGCATTTGCCTAACCAAGTTATTCACCAAATTTACCTCAGTAGCAATCCATCTGTCATGTACTTTATCCTTGTCGAACTAGACGTCACATCCTCAAATATGATGGAGTAACCAACTTTTTGACCCAAATGAACACCACATTCCTCAGCAACCCGTTTTGCCACAGTCATCGCAGCCACAAGCCTCGGTTGAGTTACCCCAATGACTTTTCCGTCCCCGGAAAACCCAGCATTGAACAAAAACTGAGGTAATTCTAGAGAAACAAAAAAGAGATTATACCACAGGAAAAAACAACATCAAGCTGAAAGCTCAGAACTACAAAATCCAAACAAATACAGAAATTCGAAACAAAACAATCTGCACATAAATACATATTCAATGATGCATTTGTAAAACTTACACAGAATATATAAAAGAATTACATACGTGTCGTTTTTCCACTTCCAGTTTCGCCAACAATAATCAAAGTACCGTTCTTCCGAACCTACTCGATTAGCCGTTTTTCAACTAGTAATCAAGCAACACCAGTAATTATACTCCTAAGATAATCACTATACAGAAACAAAAACTAATTAGTCTCAGATTAAACCCAGAAACATATCCAAATTAAGAAAGCTGCTGCAGCAAATGCCCGTAAACTAAAACCAAACTTACCACTCGAAGTTACCTGCCAATAGATGATAGCCCAAGGCCCCTTGATCCTAGAAAGAACACCTGGAATTGAACCCAAACAGCACTCTCCCAGCAACTGCAGAAGGACTTCGCCATCGTTCTCATCAATACCAATATCTATTCCACCAAAGATTTCACCTTTCAAAAACAACATTACAGTAGAATCAAAATTCAATATCCAACAGCAAGAAAACTTAAACAAAATGCAATGCTACAGAAAAAAAAAAAGAAGGAGAAACTCAAAAACAACTGCATACCATTATAAACAAGGATATTCTTGGCCGAATCTATCAATGGCTGAACTACAGGGCTTACTCCCCTGAGCTGCAAAGTGGCACCCAGGAAGTGCAACTCAGCAGACGAACAGGGAAGGGTGCTGAAATGGGTATGCAAATGAGGTATTCGACCATTTTCCAAATAGAAACAATTGCCTTCATCGCCTTCGCAACCCGACTCCTCCTTTACTTCCCCCTCAATGGAAGACACAATTTCTCGCACCGGGAGACGATTCAAAATGGGTGAATGGAGAAGAAGCTTCGTGCTGCCTAAGCTATCGGGACCCCTCCTCCTTAAAGCTTCTCTGAGGTCGTCAATGTCGAATGCAAGCTGCTCAGTACCAACAATGTCAGTTAGCTAAATTGTGAAGCCAAAAAGCTTTGATTTTTCATGGAAAAACAGAATAAGGAGACTGACTTGATCGGAGTTGAGGACTGGAAGTGTGGAATTGAGAAATAGGGACGATAGATGAAAACGAATGCCGCAAATGATCAAAGCGATTCCGCACACATTTCTGTTGGTGTATGATTGCCACCCCCCCTAAACCCTAATTTTTGAAATTTTGGGGGTTTAACTGTTGCTATTATGCATTTGCTCCCAGCAACATGGCATAAAGCACCAATCATAGCCGTTAGATCATAAACTTTTCCATTATTTAAACAAATCAAGGTCGTCAAGTTTACATCTTTGTACAATATTAATTTACAAAGTAAATTGTAACAATTGTCCCTTAATTTTAATCAAATTGAAGTATGATCCTTTAAATAAAAATTCATTATCATTAGTCCCTCAACTCATCAAAACATGTAGCTATGGTCTTCGTCAGAATTTTGTCAAAATAAGTTATGTTGGAAAGATCATTGCTACAATTGGGTTAAAGTTGAGGGACCATTGATTCAATTGGGATAAAGTTGAGAGACCATTTCTCTAGTTTAATTAAAATTGAATGACCAATGGTAATGAATTTTTAGTTAAGAAATCATAGCTGCACATTTTGATGAGTTGATAGATCAATAATAATGGATTTTTAGTTGAGGGATCATTGCTCCAATTGACTTAAAGTTAAAGAACCATTACTATAATTTACTCTAATTTACATGGCCGGAAATATGTTAATTCTTGCATAACTACGTGAATTCAAACTTCATCAATGGTTAATTTAACATTTAATATAGAAGAATTCATCCTTTGATAAAAAAAAATAAAAATAAAAATAAAAAACTCTCGCGAATTGCAAAAATACGAAAAATTCCCTCCAACCCCAGGAAAAGGCAGTTGGCGAGAGAGGAGAACAAATCGTAGGAAAACCCAAACAAATCGCCTACAATAAATCTCAACCTTCACATCTCCAGATTCTCCAGACCAATTACTACTCTCTCTCCTCTCTGGAGTTGGAGCCCCGCAGCGCTTCTTTGGCCCGCACACTCCGACCTGCTGCCGTCATCTGGTGCATTTCGATTCCTCTCTTCTGGGTCGTTGAGTTTTTTAATTGATTGCATTGTATTGTGAACGGACGGGTGTGATTGTTTGAATCCGATTCTGCTGCGTCTTGCTGTTCATAGTTTTCGGATCCGACTTTTGTTTTCTTTGCTATTTGATTTAAATACTTGTTTGTTTATGCAAGGGTTTCTGATTCGTGACGTAAAGTCTGTAGATTTGGGTCCAGAAACAAAACAAAAACAAAAAGATTGTAAATTTGGATCATATCATTTTTATTTAATTCCGTTATAAAATTTAACAATACCTTTGTAGTTGCAGAGATGGCAAATCAATCAGAAAACCTACCTACAGCAACGGACGTGGGCAATATTTTCATAAACCAATATTATGATTTCTTTCAAAACGATTCTCAGGTGCTCCATAAATTTTACCAGGAGTCAAGTGTGCTATCTCGTCCTGGACCAGATGGTTCGACGACGACAGTGACAACTATGGAAGTATGTCTTGTCAAAAGTTTACTAGTTTCTATACAGATTCTCATTACCTTGTGATTTTAAGATAAACGGTATGACACGAAACGACATGAACACGACAAACTCAACCCGTTTGCCAGCCCTATTGGGAATTGGTTGGGGGATTGGATTGTTAATATGGTGGCCTTTAGCTGTTCTTTCTTGCTTCTTTTGCCTGCATTGGTCTTTGGCAGCTTTAGTTGTTAAAAAATTTCATGTTGGTATTCTCTATTAGCTCAAAATTTAGGGGTGTTTAAGCAGCATGTTTGTGTTGACCAGAGGTCTCGTGCGTATTCTGATGATTTAATCGGTCTTTGTTTTGAAATAGGGCATTGAGAGCATGCTACTGTCCATGGGCTACCAGAATTATGGTGATTTAGAGATATCAACCACTGATTCTCAGTTTTCATTCAATGGTGGAGTGATTGTTTTAGTGACTGGGTATTTAACTGGGGATGACAACGTGCGAAGAAATTTTACTCAAACTTTCTTTCTAGCCCCGCAACACAACGGATACTTTGTCTTGAACGATATCTTTAAATATGTGGATGTTGTGCCAAGTAATGTCGATGAAAATACACCACAAGCGCCTGTGCCCTCCAACCATGGTATGTTATATTGTATAGGTGCTGGTTTGCTGGTTGGTTGTTGCTTCACTTTTTGGTAAACAGATTATTTATGGATATTATGGTATCAGTTGTTACAGAGCCCGCTGCCGTTGCTGATCAGCCCGTGGTCAGTCAAACTACATCTGTGGAGGTTGAAAATACTAATGGAAAGAGAGGGAATGATGTGATGGAAAATGTTCCGGAACCTGTTACTAAATATAGTGTTAGTGCTGATGATCCCATTGAATCAAGACGGAGTGTTGCCCAGAAAGAAACGGAAGCCACAGCCTCTATCACCCAGAATGATGCTCCGAAGAAGTCTTTTGCAGCAGTGGTGGGTTATTGTTTGGGATATCTTGTAGTTGGTACTTGGCATCACTAGACTTGTACTTATGTATATTATCTGTTTGTTTCTTGGTTCAGGTAACTGCTTTGAGTGAGAATAAAGCTCCATTCGTTGTGAGGGCACCTGCACGAAAACCTGCACCCAAACCTGTTGAGCAACCGCGTGCACCTGGAACGCCTGAAGCTTTAACTCCCCGAAACAACACTGCTATGGAAAAGAATAATGTCCCCGCAGGTTGATATTCCTTTTACGGTGTAGTATTAACATTCACCTGTTTTGTCTCTGCCAATATACGAGGTGTTACATAACTTTCTCGCTGTTGGGAAAAAGTATTCATACTTTGTACCCTTCTTATTTACTGTTGCAGTTAAGTCTCATGCAATTTTCGTCGCCAAGTTGCCCATGGATGCGACTCGTGAAGAACTGGAGAAGATATTCAAGCCTTACGGACCCATCAAGCGCAACGGGATTCAAGTTAGAAGCAATTGGGTATGCATTACGTTTTGTGTGTACTCTTCTTGAATTAACCCTTTTGGTTTATTGCTACTTACTCCTTGCACATTACACTTTGCGTATCCAGAATCAGGGAAACTGTTTTGGGTTTGTGGAATTTGAATCTGCTGACTCCATGCAACGTGCGCTTAAGGCATCTCCGATCAAATGCGGCGAATGTGAGCTACACGTTGAAGAGAGACGAGGCAAGTCGAAACGTTATTCATTGCTTCCTCAATTACGTGCATTTCTCTTGTACAAAATTCAAATATTCTCACGATCTATTTTATTCATACAGCCGGCGACAAAGGAAGGTTCTCATCGGGAAGGGGTGGCTACCGAAATGACAACTTTAGGGGCCGCGAGAACTATGGGCGTGATAATTACACTGAAGGCCGCGGGAACTATAATGGAGGCCGCGGGAACTACAATGTAGGCCGCGGGAACTACAGCGGAGGCCGTGGTTATGGAAGAGATGATCAGGAGAAGAGGGGCGAATATCGTGAATTCTCTGGTGGTCCAGCAGCTAGGGGGAATGCCGAGCGCAATGCAGAAGGTTATCAGAACCAGAAGTCTTACCAGAATGGAGGAAAAGCTCCTCGTCAAACGGCGAAATCTGCTGCTGCTTAAATTAGACTAAGGAACTTAAAACATAAGAAGCTTACTTACTTGAGAGATTTCATACAGAAGGCATTAATTTTTGGTAGGCACAAGTTAGAGAGCGGCCATGTTACTTGGGAGGTCTTTGACCTTTCTGAGTTTTCCCCAGTTTTATTATTATTCTCTCTCTCTTGTTTTTTCGTCTAAAAAGTGTTTGAACAAGCAATGGTCCTGAAAGGTTCACTAATGGCATTCAGAAGCCCATTTACTCTGCAATGTAGACAAAAATGGAATTGTGAGGTTGGGAAATTTTATTTAAATTCATGTAACCTATTTCTACATCTAATTTAGTTTAAATATTAATTGTTTATTTTACCCTGTTGCATAATTATTATTAAATACAAAATGAAATTAATAATAAAACTCAAATTTGTCAATAAACTCAAACATTGTTAAAACTCTAATAGCTCTTATAGAGAAAAATAATTTTTTTTTATTGATGGATGGTGATTTTGAAGTTTAGAATTCTCCAACCAAGGTATGCCTCAATTTATGAAATTTTTGTTTGTCTGATTTCAATTTTTTAGAGTTTATAAGATGAGTATTTTTAATTTTACATGTACTAAATTAGTATTTACAAATTCACACAAACAATAATGTTTCTGACATTCAAACACCAGAGACTAACCAAGATGCATCTTGAAATACAATATAATTCACTATAATTTGTAGCCTTTGATATCCTGCAGGTAAGTAAGTCTTGTGTCTACGACATATGTGCTTGTAAATTAATATGTGTGCCACAAATCTTAGGCTGCTGGTGGTTGTCTTGCATCTTTTAAGGCCTGGCCGTTGGTTAGACTTGTACAGTGGTAGTGGAACGGTTGGAATTTCATAAGCAAAATTTGCAATTGATATACGAGTGTGTAGTTTCGAAATTATAGAGATATTTTCTTGTCAAACAAACAGTAATGTTTTCAAACAAACCCAATTTGATTACTAGTGCTCCATGCACTTCATGAAGCCTATAGAAAGATTCCTATGAAAAGGTATGGTAGCAGACACATATGCTCATGATACAGAGACCACACAGAGAGAGATGGTGATACATGGTTTTCGTCGACATCTACAAAAGTGTCAGTCTTGTTGTCAGCCATAACTGAATTCACACCTCAATTCTCACTGTTCATTTCCAAATGGCGTAAATATAGAATTATAAATCAAATAGGTGTAAAAATAAACTCACATATTAAATTGGATTTATAGGGGTATATTAGGTAATAAATTTGGGTTTAAAAAGATATTATTAATAGTTTAGTTAAAAATCAAATGGATACAAAGAATAAATTGGATGTGAAGATAAGGTTATACAAATTTAAATAAAATTTCCCTAATTATTATTGGAAGTTTCATATTTATGCTGCTGATTTTCCATCATATGTTTCTGGGTCTAAAAATGCACGTCAAGTAGATTTATGTGTAATTAGTCATGTTATCGTATACAATATAATTCTAATTATATTAGATTATCGCTTGAACGATTGAGTCGTGACATAACGTAAAATATTACTTTTTCGTGGCTAGAAGATAACGAATTCAAATGATGTGAAAAGTGGTTGATAATTTTTCCGACACGAGTCTTTTTAGTTTAAGGTCGCCCTTCTTTTTGTCGCTCGAATAAAAGATACAGGTGCTTGTGGCCTTCGCTGGTGCCACGCTTTCCTTCAACTTGCGGGGATGGATACAATACCTTTCCAGACGGTGCACGTAGCAGCAGGGGTATTTTAGTCCTTTCGGACATGGTGCAAGACACACCTGTGTGTAACTGTGGATTGCGAACACGTGGCGACCAGAAGTGTCGGAGAATCTTTCGTCACTCCACGTCAACATCAAGTACGTGTCGTATCAGATCATCATCCCTACAAGATCGCCATCTTTATTGTCCCTTTTTTTTTTTTATCTCTTTCTTGACCATTTTTCTCTTTTTTCTCTTTTTCCTTTTTGCTTACTATTATCTGTTTCGTGGCATTTCTTTTGGGTTTTTGAATTTTTATTTTGAATCAAGGTTTAATAATTGAAAAAGCATCAATTTTCTTATAATTAATTCAAGAAATTGATTATTAGCAAAAAATTAGTATTATCATTTCAAAAATCTTATTTTCGCTTCAAATTTTTTATAATTAAAAAAAATATATTCGTGAAGAGTGCAAAATAATTCTTAAAATGCTAGTAAAAGTTATCTTACTTCGCACTATTTCGTTTATTCTATTTATTAAAAAATGAATAAATTGACATTTTAAAATTTTTATTGTACACCTTTGATAAATGTATTTTAATTTTTTTTAAGAAACAATATTTTATCCACTAAGGGTGAGAAAGTAGGTTAAGTCTCATAATGAGTTAGCAATAATATGATTCAAATTCGACTTTAGCGATAATCGAACCTAAAACCTTTCACTTACAAGTTAAAAGAAGTACTAATATAATATAGTAGTAAGTAACAATTGTATTTTAATTTTAGAATACTAGAAATTTAAAGTGCAAATTTTTTTAAAAGAGAGCATGATTAGGCTCTTAAAGCGCAAAATAACTCCTTTTATTTTTCGGTTGATTAAATAGAAATTCTTTTGACAAAAGAAAAATGAAAAAGGTTAGCTTAAAAATTACAGAGAACACGTCACTCAGTATTACTATTTGATGATATTTTTTGTCACTTTGAAATAAGAGATCTTAGGTTTAAATATCAAATTAGATTGCTCATTCTGTGACTTTGTCAAACTCTTCCTTCCTTTAATGTAAAAATATCGATGTACCAAAAAAAATAAAAATACGGAAAAAAAGGGGGACCACCCATCCACTTCCACGTCCGGCCTTACACGTAGCACCACCTAGTTCTTTTACTATTTATAAGGTAGGAAACTGCCACTTGCCACTGTGGGTCCCGCTTTGTTACTCATGAATAACGTGATGAGACATGTTTCTTGTTTGGAAGCACGTGCATCACACTCTACTCGCCTGATCTCTCCTTTCTTCCTCGTTGACTTTGTTGGTAATAAATGTTGACTACACCGTCATACTTTTGAAATTGGTAGAAACTTCAAAGTTCGCCCGTCAACTTGCGCGCTATTTCTTTTACTAGAAGATAAAAGTGCCAAGCATATCTCGTTATCTAACACTAGATGAATCCCACACGCTGTAAATTTAAAAAGTTTGAAAAAAAATATACAAAATAGAGAAATTAGAGTGAAATGCGAGAAAGAAAAAGAAAAAAAAAGAAAAAAAATGTGGATTTAAAAAAGAAAATTAGAAAAGTTATTGTGATATGTAACTGACGATTTTATATATATATATATATATATATAATTGCTCAAGATTTTAATGCATAATTTACCCTTTTTCAAATCTATATGTTTAGTAGACACGAAAAGCAGGAATCTGATGCCTCTATTCATTTATAAATTGTATTTTTATTTTTCATGTCTCCATTATTTATAATGAGATTTTAACATTCTGGAACGCCAATTATCATATATATTAACAACCATGCGTGTTTTCTTGTTTTTTAATAGTCTACTTGGTAGACTCAAGAAAAGACACTAGTGAAACCACGGATTAAAAAAACGGCATGATTTATTATTTCGTCGTATCTTGGTAGGAGTTGTGCGATAATCTACCTATAAAGCACGACTATTGTAACTTAACCTAAAAAGCTATAATAAAAAATGGTTCCATGCTATACAGGTTCGGATTTGAAAAATAATATCTTACAAGTTATAACCTTAATTAATAATATAAAAACTCACAACAAATTAAATTATCAGATTTAAATCTGTTTAGTTAAGAAGATGATAGAGAGAAGAGTAATATCATGCTGTTAGTCAAATAATTGAAACGACAGCTATGGCCTTGAGCACGATCAACAATAAACAAACATAAGTGGGCAAGTAGCGGAAGAGATATATTCGATTCTGTAATTTTATGATGTGCTCAAACCATTGCTGTAAAATGTTATTATTTTACTCAAATTATATCATATTTTTTCTCGCACATTAACTATAGACCGTTTCTAAATAATAACACGTAAAATATAACAACACATGACGGTATTGTTCTGTTCATCATCAAAATATTATCCAGCACGGCGGCGGCAGCAGCAGAAGAGTTTAACTAGACCCAAAACCTACGCCGAGGAACTTTACGAGGCCAAACCAGTCCCGCCCACGTGTCTCGTAAGCGCTGTCCATGTTAGACTGACACGTGGTTCTATCCCCCTTCTACATTCTCCTCCCGAAACGTGTCTCTGGAAGGACAGGTTACTGTTGCTAGTGGAGAGACGACAAAAAGACAATGCCGGTCAGGCTACGTGTCGCCACACCATTCCTCAAATCAGCCACTTGGCTCCGCCCAAGTAGTCTTCCTTGTCAGAACATCAAGGGCATTTTGGGAAATCCAACAGAAAATCGGCCCACAAACTCCCTCTCCGGTCTCTGCTTTTCTTTCTTTCCTCTTTCGTCTTCTCTCTTTTGTTTTTCTCTCGATTTTCATTTTTTTTGTGAGCCAATTTTCTTCGGTATCCGTAATCTCGGATATCTCTCAACTCGGGAATTAAACTCGACCGAGTTGAAAACGGACGACTCATAAAGAAGCGGAGAGAGAGAGAGAGAGAGACGGCTTTCTTTGGTGGGTCGTTTCTGAATCGGATTTTGAACTTAGAGCTCCGAGCGTTGTCGTTCTGCCATCTTAAACAAGTTTCTGCTGATTCAGATCAAAGCTTCAACCTTTCGAATCTGCAGATACACATATATAGCTTCTGAAGCATATATACACACTCATATATATATATATATATATATATATATCTGTTTTTTCCATGGGGGAAGCTAATGAAAGGAGAAGGAGAGCAATGGAAAATCTCTCTCTGGAAATGGATAAGTATCCGAGAGATTTGCTGCAGAGATTAATTTGCAGAAGCAACGACGCAACGACGCAGTTGCAATATGCAGAGGCTAACGAAGAAGAAGAGTCGGATGAGCTGGAGTTGAATCTCGGGCTTTCGTTGGGCGGCCGATTCGGGGTCGATAAGAGTGCCAAAAACAAGCTAATCCGATCTTCGTCGATTGCCGGAACGATGCCGTTTGTGAGGGACGACAACGAATCGACGGCGCCGTCGTACACGACGGGGCTGATGAGGACCTCTTCGCTTCCGGCGGAGACGGAGGAGGAGTGGAGGAAGAGGAAGGAGTTGCAGACGCTGAGGCGGTTGGTGGCGAAAAGGAGGAGGTCGGAGAAGCAGAGGAACTCGAAGGCCGAGAAAGAAGGGGGTTCTGTGGAGGAGGAGAAGTGCGAACTTGAGGGCTCAGTTGGGCCCAATTTGGCGGGTGGTAGGGGTAATCGGACGGCGGAGCCGCCTTTCGGGTTGCCTAGTTGGGTTGCAGCAGCAGTTGCTAGGCAAGCTGCTAGTGGCAGCGGTGGCGGTGGCGGTGGCGGAGTGGAAAAAAATGCATTCACGAAATTCAATGGTGAGATTTTGAGTGGGTTGCAAGGATTTGGAGGACAACCCAATTCGCAGGTCTCGGCGGAGTCACAAGGCGGAAGCTCATCGGGGATGTCGGAATTGGAGAGTAAACCTCTTCCAGGTATTTCAATTTTTCTTAATTCTGTTTCTTAATCTGAATTTTGATGAATTTTTTTCGATTGAAATTCGGTTGTTAAGTGATTGGTTTTGCTTTGATTAGGTGGGTTTTTGTTTTGTTTTGTTTTGGACTAGGATTATACGAGTGTAGGGCAAGTCTGCTACATTAGAAGATGGCATCTTAGGTTGTTTTCCCATGTGGTCTTTCTCTTTTGTTCTTTGTTGTAGGATGGGGTGTTTTAATCACGTGTGTGCTCGCTCTCTTTACTTAATGGAGTGCGATGCAAAGTTGGTTGCTTTTAAAATTTGGGAACAAGAAAGGGGACATGAGTTTCTTAGCTTAACACACCTAAACAGTTGTTTTCTGTCCGTTACGGTTTAGTTTCCAGAAAGTGATTGATCACACAGACTCAATTCGATATGAAACACAGACAGAGCTTTTGGTGGAAGCTCCCTTTGGAAAGGATGTGTCACCACCGTCGAGTTGATAGGGAAATATAGGTTTAGCTCAAAACTACAAACACTAAATGGAGGACATGGGGTAGGAACCGTAGGATGGTACCCGAAAGTTCACTTTATAACATCTCATGGTTGCTGGTTGTTCGCGAATAGGCCAACAACGCATATCAAGCTAAACTTTCTTAGAGCGAAACTCTTGTTAGAGCTAAAGCCTCTCCTTAGCATTGTTTTGAATTTGAAAAGGATGTGTCTTGTGGCTGCATTTTTGTAAGACGCAGGTAGGGATCGCTTTCGTTTCCAAGGGAGATTCAAGATGTAGCTGATCGGTGTTCACCTTCCACCCTCATGCATGATAGATTTTATCTGAGAATTTTCCAAGGGGAGCGGAAAATGATGTAGTAGTTATACAAGAATGTCGTTGCAGCACATGCTGCAGCAGCAGCACTGATCTCTAACCTGTCCAATAGTCTAGTTAGTTTCAAGGTAGGGCCGGATACGTGACAGAACGATTGTAATGTACCAAGCATTTTCTTGTATCTGTTACAAAACTGAGAAATGATGAGTTGGACCTTGTGGTACAAGTGACGACGATTCTGTAACAAAGGCAGTGCAGGGTGCAATTTCCGCCAGTGATTCGTTCACCTGGATTGTGGACAAACTGAGATGCGGTATGAGCAATCTAGAGAAGTAAATATCAAACTTTATAGTGCTCTATGGAAGTTGTTTTCCATTTGATATTGCAGCCTAAACCGAGATGCAGAGCATTCTGACCAAAACGAAATATTGATTAGCCTATCCTAGGAACTGTACTCTTATGATGTAGTCAGGTAGTCTATGGAAGTAGCTTTCTTGTCTGAAGCTGGCTTCTTTCTATCTGTCTTCGTCGATGTGAAAACCTTGTTGGGATGGATTGACATGAAGTTCAAGAGGCTCTTACCTGCAGTGTCTTCAAATTTCCAAATTTGCTAATGTGAATTTGAATGTTGAAATCATAGATTCCACAAACAGGTGAAGGAGAAGAAACAAAAGAGGTAACACTGCTACTTCTAACCTCATAGTTTTCCCTTCACATCACAGGAACCAGCAGCTGCGGTGAAGCAAGAAACCCTACACCCGCTAGCAACCAGTCGCTCCAAGAACGAAGTAATAACGCCGTTGGCTCTTCAGGCACAGGAACAACAGACGACGCATCCAGAACTCCCAAACCCGACATAGAGAGCCCGTCTAGGAAGCCAAATACGCAAGAAAACAGCAAAAGGGAAACGAGCAGGAACGGGATGGAGGACATGCCTTGTGTTTTCACGAAAGGGGACGGCCCAAATGGTAGAAAGGTTGAGGGAATTCTGTACCGATATGGGAAGGGAGAGGAAGTGAGAATAATGTGTATATGCCATGGAAGCTTTCTTTCTCCGGCAGAGTTCGTGAAGCATGCTGGAGGGAGCGATGTCACTAACCCACTTAGGCATATTGTTGTAAATCCAGCTGCCCCTTCCTTTTTGTAAACAAAAAGGGGAGAGATTTAAATTTGATATATATATTTTTTGTTTTTGTTTATTTATTTTTATTTTTGGTGAGTTCTAGATATGGAATTTAAATAAATTAATATCTATGCATGACAGCAGTGTGTTGCGTGTTCATGGTATCCGCGATTGTCTGCGCCTCTGAAATATAGCTTTCTTTTTAGCTTAAGCTCTATATATTTCTCTTATAAGTTTTGAAGAGACGAATATGGTGTCGTCGTCTTCTTACAACGTCTAGTTTCTCTTCTTTACGATCCAAAACACCCTGAATCCATTTCTTTTAATCAAGAATTGTTGTTCATGACGTTTGAACTCAGAATCTCCTCCAACAAAGTGAAGACTGAATCGCATTAGACGAAACGATTGCACCCCCTAAAATTTATAAAATAGCTGTGGGTTTAGGTATCTTCCCTCTAATGTTAAAAAATAAAAATAAAATCCTGTCCGGATTTTATTCTGGACTAATATTTGACTTGTTGGGTAATAAGATCCTCTGCATGCTTGTGCTGTTTTATTTTTAAGGTTTAAAAAATAGTGTGCAACCTTTCTTTAGGACATTGTAATAATTTTCGTGACGTCTATTTTCCCTTCATGCATACTTTTTTTTATTTTAAACTCTTAATTATCCTTCGATTATTGATTACAAATCCAAAATAAATAAGGGCATGTAAAGAAAAAACGTAGGTACGCGAAAATCATTCCTTAGCGCATCGAAGCAATTGTATAAGTTGTATGTTGTTGCCTCTTAAACATAGGAAAAAGTAAACGACAAGAGATAACATGACAATCAACTGCTACCCATTTTTCACCAAGGAACAACTAGTCTAGCTCTAGTGACACCAAAGCAGTCATCGGAAAGTTTGAACTAAACAGGGAGGAGATTCCACGAGTACTAGAAAATCTTCGCTATTTAAACCCAATTTGGCTAACCCGTTAGCTGCAAAATTATGCTCTCTATGAACATGCTGCAAATTGCAGCAACTACTACCCATTTTTCAGTTAAGATTATAGATGATCAATTGCAAATGAACTGAGACATCTACTTGTATAACCGCAGGGTTGAAAAAATTTCTCAGCTCAGCAGAATATGCTTGTTGCAGGAAAAACAACAAACTGGAAACCAAAATTCAACTACGCAGAAATGTACAAACTACAAGAATGTCATACCTTCTACACTTCTAGGTTATGATCGCTAGCTCTATACTTTGCTCGTTATCCGCCTTCCTTGAAATAGGTTGGATTCGCTTTAATCTTTCGACGACTTGCTTCATTGTTGGCCTAGAGGCAAGGGTCTTGACTGTGCACGCGACAGCCAAATTCAACATCTCGACTAGATCATTCTGGGGTCCTGCATCCCATAGCCCTTCTATGAAGACCTCCTTATCCTGACCCTTTTCTAACAGCATGTCCACCCAAGAGACAATGTTGAAACCATCACCATGTGATGAAAACGAAGGGTCCAAGGGTTTTTTGTACGACATCAATTCAAGCAGCACCACACCGTAACTGTAAACATCAGACTTTTCAGACACATGGCAAGTCATTGCATACTCTGGTGCTACGTACCCAAAAGTCCCTGCTGGACCAGTTGTTGCGTGTGTTTCTGAAGTTCCCAAAAGCCTAGATAATCCAAAGTCAGACAAGTAAGCATTGAACTCATCATCCAACAGTATGTTACTTGGCTTGACATCACGGTGTAGGACACGTGGAATACACTCGCTATGCAGATAAGCAAGTGCACGGGCTATATGCAAAGCAATCTTGTGGAGAATTTGCCAATTAAAAGGCCTCTGAGATCTCTCCTTGATAAAGTTTTCCAAATTCCCTCCTGGTAAATAATTATATATGAGCAACATCTCAGCTTCACTGGCATGGTAACCTATTAAAGTCACCAGGTTTGGGTGTCTCACCCTACCAAGGGTTTTAATCTCAGCATGAAACTGTTGAACACCGTGAAACCTTCCAACAGCTAGCCTTTTCACAGCAACAGTGATTCCTGGAGCAATTTCGGCTTTGTAAGTGGCCCCAAATCCTCCGCTGCCAATGTGGTAGCTGCCATTAAAATTCCCTGTTGCTTGAACAATATTCTCAAATGTCAACGGAGCCCCAATGTCTGTAAACAGAGTCATTTCTTTATATTCAAAACCCTGAACCCTGGAATCTGGTATCCACTTTCTCATATAAAAGAACAGGATAACAAGAGAGAGCAGAACCAAAACAACAGCTGATGCAGCTGCTATGGATGCGATCTCGATTGTGCCTAATCCACTATTATCATCAACACCAGTAGTTGCTGATAGAGAATCAGGATTATGTTGTGAACTCCCATAACTATCTGGCTGATCTGAAGATGGAGCAGTTAGTGAAACAATATGGCATGGAATAAGGAAAGGGTTCCCAAGGACACCGCTGCAGTTCATCACGCTATTGTTCAATGGAAATGAACCAGACAGGTTATTGAAGGAGGCATTGAATGTAGATAGGGATTTCAGATTAGTCAAGCCTGAAGGGATGTGCCCAGAGAGTTTATTATTGTCGAGCAGAAAAACAGTTATATTTTTCAAGTTCACAAGACCTTGCGGAATATCCCCAGAAAGAGAATTTGAAGACAGCTTTAGAACTTCGAGGGAGTGCAACCACACAAAGCTATCAGGAATTGCACCAGTGAGATTGTTGTTGTCCAGGGACAGATACTTAAGATACTTCAAATGACTGATACCTGCAGGAATTTGACCCTGCAGCTGGTTCCAGCTCAAGTCAAGAAAGACAAGAGATTCCAAATGCCCAATATCTGAAGGTATTAACCCAGATAAAAGATTGCCAGAGGCATCCAGGAATCTAAGAGATCTGCACATCGCACCAATCTGAAAAGGAATTTGACCTGACAACTTATTGTCGCTAACATCAATAATCATTCCATCTAATCCGTCACACTTTCCTAGTAAGGTTTCAGGAAATGATCCCGTGAGCTTGTTCCCAGCAGCAAGAAATGCATAAACAGTCTGCTTCCCCAGTCTCTCAGTTGCAAGAGGGAGGTGTTGGATTGGACCAGTGAAGTTGTTACCGCTAAAATCATGAACCACAGTGAAACTACCACCTGAAAGAGGCAAACGGCTATCAAGCTGAGTTTGACAAGTAAAGAGCACTTGATATGGAAATGATGGATTGTTGACTCGGACAAGATCTGAATTTGGGGGCACCTGGGGGCACAATCTGTACAGAAACTCGGGGACAGGTCCAGACATGAAGTTCCCACTGACATTGAAAACAGTCATACATGGAACTGGAAGCTTCTCATCGATCTTCCCACTCAGCTTATTTGATCCCAAATTTAGATAATGCAGCTTCTTGCATCTTTCAAATACTCCAGTGACTTCTCCGCTGAAAAGGTTCCGAGCTAAGTTCAACATTTCCAAGTTCTCACAACCACCCCAATTGCTTGGAAGCTTTCCTTCAAGGGTTGCCCTTGGAGCCCAAACTACTTTCAAATTTGGAAGGGTTGTAATTTCCTCTGGAATGGAGCCTTTGTAATAATTGTAATCATCCACCAAACCACCAGATAAATCAATTGATGTATCTCCATTTGTATTCTGATTGGTTGTCAATGGATTAAAAAGATTCGATAGGACAAGAACAGATAAATTGATACATTGTCCAAGCTCAGCGGGGACTGGGCCACTAAGGCTATTTCTTGAAACATCTAGAACTTCAAGCATTCGAATCCAACCAAGTTCTAGAGGAATGCCACCATTCAATATATTTGAAAACAACAAAAGAGTCCGTAACCACCGACAATTCCCCAAACTACCAGGAATCTTCCCAACAAGGAAATTTCCCGACAGATCAAGATATTCAAGATTTCGACAATAGCTTCCAAATGTGGCTGGTATAGACCCATTTAACCTATTTTGAGCCAAATAAAGCCCCCGCAACTTTGCAAACCTACCAACAAACCCAGGGATGGTTCCACTCACTTCATTACCTACCAAATTCAGCACCTCCAAACCCACGCATTTCGAAAGCGAAAAAGGAATCTCCCCACCAATTCTATTAAACCCAAGATTCAATACCCTCAACGTCCTCAAACCCGAAAACCGGGTTGGCAAATTTCCGTTTAACAAATTCCCCTCAAGATCAAGCACTTCAAGCTTCTCCAACCCCCAAATTTCCTTCGGAATTTCGCCACTAAGTTCATTGAAAGGCAGCGATAAAACTCTAAGCTCACTAAGCTTTCCCACCCAAGGCGAAACCTTTCCACCCAATTTTCCACTAACCAAACTTTTCCTCCAAACACCGAACCCATCGTACGGGAATTGAAATTTCAGACTCTGAGAGCAAGACAGAGCTCGAAAATTACCTCCTTTGGCACCGCTGCCGCCGAGACTGAGCGAAACGACCCTCGATTTGGTGTCGCATGAGACACCGACCCACGAACAGTGGTGATCGAAGCTGTTGGATCTCCAGCCGAAGAGAACCCCATCCGGGTCGGAAACCGAGCTCTTGATCTCGAGCAAAATCGACTTCTCAGAAAACAGCGCCTCCCCAGAAACGCTAGTCCATAAGCAGAAGACGTTGAGAAAAAGCGCGGTTTTAAAATGCAGATGGCATTTCATCTTCTCGGGAACAAAGGGTAAGACCGCGGATGGCTTTTGGCTTCTCCTTGTTTCTTCGTCTTCTGAAATCTGCTTCTTCTGCTTCTTGGAGAAAACGAAGACACGGAGGGCTTTGGTGTTTCTGTGAATTATTTAAATTTATTGGGCTTCTTTTTCTTCTGGTTTTTCGCGTCGGAAAATTCAATGACCAATGGGGGGAGAGCGAGAGTGGGGCCCCAGAGGACTTTAAGGATGTGGGACCCCTGCATGTCTGTCCAGGTGGCGGTGTGTCTCTGCCACCCAGCCTACCGGAAGTGCTTTGAAATAGGCGCCCAATTTTGAATTTTCAATTAAACATTTATAATTGTTAAACTTTTTATCCTACATTCTTTATTTTAATTTTTAATTATAAAAATTACAATTTTTTTCTTATATTTGATTTACCAATTAAACGATAAATTAATATCATCAAAATCTAAAGTTTACGTAAAAGTATCATATCATGATTAGTTTCAAACGACACATTTTATCACCCTAAATAAAAGATATTATTAAAATTCTAAAAAATACAACAAACATTCCATTAACCATAACGTGCCAATCATGGGACATGATTGGTTTATTATGCAATCTTAATTTATGTACGTTAGGAATTACTAATTTTGATACGTTATGTAATTCTTGTTTTGCTACGTATCAAGTTAATGTGTTAGCGTTAACCTAGTTTAGTATGTACAAGCAAATAGTAGGTTATAATCCTTAGAATAAGATAAATTTTCATATTGGAACTTTGTAGTAAAAAAATTATTATATCAATTTTAACAATTAGTGATTGGGATAAGGACTGAATTAAAGTTTTAAATTTATTAACAAGTAATTATCTACCTCTTTTTTTTAATCAAGGAAAATAGAGAACTTATCTTAATGACAGACAAAAAATATCATTAGATAAATAATGTTATCATGCTGTACAATGAATTATAATTTATCTTTAATAATCACTTAAGCATTACATCCCAATAATTTAGAATTAAAAATAAAATAAAATAAAAAACCTCCCCTCTCTACTTTGTATGTGAAATGCTCTGCCACTTCATAGCTCAATGTCATTTTTCAAAGTGGGACTCTCGATGAATGTTATGCCGCCATATAGTTTAATGTTATTTCTCGTGTCAACTAAAACATTGTACCAAAAGCATGAGGCGGCAGAGAGTTTATAAAAAGTCTCATTTTTTAGGGAGTCCCTTAGCATTTCTTATTTTGTATTTCTGGCTCTGGTAGCACACAGGCACTGCCTTGGGGTCTCAATGTCATCACCTGTGGTTGTTGGCACATGCCACTTCCCATCCTCTGCTTCCTGTTGAGTATTTATCAACAATGCATGATTTAACTAAACCAAAAGGTTATGACTTAAACTGAAAAACCGGATGAACGAAAAAAAATGAGATTATCGGCTGATTATCGCACCTGAATTACAATCGAGTAAGGTGGTGGCATGTGAAGCTTAAGTCCCTGCCTTGAGACGTACAATCGGACCTGCAACGTACGAACAAATGTAACTGCACAGTTCTTTTTCGAATTTCTTGTTACCGGCATTGCCATGCTAATGTAAGAAAGAAATCCGATAGCAGCTAAGATCCCATTTCAAATTTCTTCCCCTTGCCTTCTTCGAGAAATTTGGGGGTAGTTGTGAAAACAGATCCAAGCGAGAATCCTTCAAGTTCTTTGCATATGGACAACAAACGTCTACATGCAAAAGATTCTTGCAAGTCACGAAAACAATAGTCAGAAGACGCGTGATACCTGATGTTTTTCCTTCCATCTTGGGAAAAAACTAGTCCCTAGAAGTTGGAACAAGTGGTCTCTCATCTCATCGTTTGTCACCATCAAACACTTGCAATTAACAGCAGCGTACAACCAGTACCTACAAATCGCATAGGACTATATTTTAGGCACAGGTAAACTCTGGTAATAATTAGACACAAGTTTGATTTTTCAATGATTGAAGTCATGGAAACAAATTGCAGTATATATTGACTATAACTATGCATGTTCAGTCCAACCCTTGGATCGGTCAAGAGACACAAACTTACCAATCATCATTTGAACCCACTGGAGTAGCGTAAAGTGCACGGGACTTTTTCCAGCTCTCTAACAATCTCTTGTTATTAGGATTCTGAGCAGGGCCGCCAGTTACACAATTTTGGTGCAATATAACAAGTGGCAATCTCTTTGATGGGCTCGTTTGGCATAAGCGATTCACCAGAGTATCGAGCTACAACAAAGATGGTCATTAAGCAGCCCATTCATATATCTGATACGAAGAAGTCAAAAGACAGAGTGTCACGAAACTAATCATAGTCTGCCACTCACCTGGTAAAAGCTGAAATTATGTTGATTGATAAGACCGACATTGGCACCATCTACAACAGCATTGAATGGACCATGCCTTTGAAGCCACTCCTGGATGAGTTTAACTTCTAATCAATCAGGACAGCTGACAAACATATTATGTATCATTTGCCTGAGTCATACAAAATAAAAGTATAGACGAATGACTAACTACCAGCATCACGATTACATAACAATAAAACACAAGAAACCCTTCCTTCCGTTAACTTCTTATCACACGAGGGCTGGGTGGTTCCAAGAATTTGAACTCAGAAGAATGGGAAGACACTGCCACTAGTACTCCTTTTAGATGCTGTGCTTCCCAATAGAGTTATGAACCTATTTTCCTAATAAAAACAGGTTAAATGGCGATATCATATTGCCTTACAATGTTCTTATGGCGGTCTTACTTTCTAAGTGGGATTCAAGCACTAATCATTAGAAAGTTGACTATTCGGTGAAGTACAGATATAGTGGCAACACAATCTATATAACTTAATGCATAAATCCGCCCTCCGAAATGAGATCTTCTCATCAATGTAATGATATGAATATAAAGATGCATATCAAGCAAGTTAAATCGTTTGAGGAAATCCGAAAAGTCAATGCAATCATTCGGTTTTAAAATTTTTGAGTTATGATATGCCGAACTTTAAATATCAGAAACTGAAGTTAACAAACAAGGGAATGCAGAGTCACTCACCTGGAATCGAATGAAATCACCCCGAACCTCCCTTTGGCTAGCCAATTTGGTCAAAGAGGTAGCAAAATTCTCAGTCTCTTTCGGGTCAATGTCGATAGAGACGAGCTTTTCACCGCAACAAGAGCATACCCCTGCTTCAGCCATCTGAGTCCTCTCCACCCTCCAATTCCCACTCCCAAGCCACCCTTGCCCATGCCACCCTCCACCTCTCACAACTCTTTCCCGCACCTTATTCACATCCCAACTCTCGCCGCCTCCTCGGACTTAAACCACTCCTCCACCACCCCATAAGTTGACTCCGAGACCTGCCTCACCGTAGTCCGCAACCGGTGCAACATCTCATAAACCTTGTCACCTCTGTTCGAACCAGAACTAACTTTTATCAGAGCAGAAATCTCAGGCTCCTCGGCCGCGACCCCGGATTCAACCATGTGGGCATCGACCTCATAAGCTCTATCAGCCTCTCCCTTCTTACAGAACTCAAACAATGCCGGACCGTAAGACCTCAATTTCAAACAATGCCGGACCGTAAGACCTCAATTTCGGCGGAATCCCTAAACCCTTCATCTGCTTCACCAAATGAAACGCCATTTCCGGGTCCTCCGCCGCGATCGCTAGCCTCGCCGCGCTGGTGAAAGTGGCCTCATTGGGGACAACCTTATCCTCAACTATCTGGCGAAAAATCTCAAACCCCCTCTTCAAACCCACATCACCCTCATCGCCGCCGCCATTGGAGAAGCAAAGGTAGAGCAGAACATTGTAATGGTGCAGGCCAAGTGGCACCCCATTGCTCCTGGCCTCGTCGTAAAGGCTCAGAGCTTGGATCAGCTGGCCGTGCCTGGAACACATGTCTAGCTTGTACTTCAGGACCCCCTCGGGCGACTCCCGCCGCGCTTTCCTTTTGGCTTTGCTGGAAACCGCCAGATACGACGGCGACGGCGAGTCGTTGGAGAGAGCCAGAGTGCAAAGGTTGAGTCTTTTGTCCATGGAGAAGGTGCCAGCAGAAATTGGGTCGGTTTAGATTTAGGGAAGCGGAGAATTGGGCGGAAGAAACAGCGGGACGTTCGGGAGATTAGGGGGAGTGGGATTTTGATGAAGAAGGAGAAGAGCGGCGAGGTTCTTAGCAGAGCGCCGCCGTGCAACATTTATATATTTTTTTATTTTTTTATTTTTTTATTTTGTTGAATTGTAAATTGTAATAAAAGGGAAAATTGGGTTACGGAGAATAAGTCGGAGAATTTCGTGTGGTATTCATGTCAGAGAACTGAATTCTACAGAGGTTTTGGAAATCTCTGCACCTAAAACCCTAGCTGCCAATACTTGAGCGGGGAAACGACACGTCGTATATGTTTCTCTTTTGATTTTATCCTCGATTTACTTGTTTATTTCGCTGAATTTGTATAAAAATGTCAATTTTTTCTCTAAATTTTAATTTTAGCCAATACATCCCACCACTTCAATTAATCCTTCTCTATTTCCTTTTTTTTTTTTTCATATAATTTCTATATATCTCTGGTGAATCCAATAAAAAACAAAAACAAAATAAGCTTTGCTTTGTTTTGGTAAAAGGAGGAAGAATCGTACAACCCAAGGAAGTCAACTTTTATCAATGCCTTCGGCTTTATGTGGATGTCCAGTTTCAATGAGATAACAAAGCAGCTAACTTATACACGTATAAATCCAGTTCTTTCTTTCTTTTTCTCAATGTGTTCAACTAAGCCTTCTCTACCTGTTAATTTGCTCTTCAAACAAGACGATCCACAGCCAAGAAATAGCTTCCGACCATGACGAATGATGCGATCCCGCTGCGAGCCATCCGTAACCCAAGGCCGCGGAACAGGAGATTCCTGTCTGAAGGGTGGATCCCTGTAACTCTCTCAAACCTATTTCCTGGTCTTCCCCATTTCAGAAGCTTCCTCTCCATTGAGACATACTGCCCACCACAATACACAAATGACATTCGCAATCAAAACAAACCTTATAACAGATAACACGCATTGATCAACATGCTAGCAAGTGTTGTCTAAGAACAAATCATGATAGGTGCATCAAAGGTGTATCGTGCTCAAACTAGACTAAACTTTGCCAAGAGTAAGTAACATACCTTGGGCAGCACAGTACATTCTGATCGAGATTTGGCAGTGTCAAAACAATGAGAAGCAGCCGCAGCAACAGAACCAGAAATTCCTGCTGCAATACTAATAGCCAAAGGAGAAAGTGGACCGATTTCATCATCCGACCTATGAGAAAACAAGTTCACTTCAACAACATGGAAAAAGGGAAACATAAAACAATGCATCTTTGTTCAACAGGTGCTCCTTTTAGCAGTGCAAAAAAATGGTACTCGATGGTGTGCTTCAACTAAGAAACAGGTTAGTCAATAGCAAGTTGCATTAATACCTGGGTTCAGGATCCATCCCCACTGCCTTCCAGTCAAGCATTGCTCGGTGTAGAGATTGCCAAGTAGAAAAGAATATGCCACCAAAAACTGAATCCCGAACAACTCCTGGCCGTAGACCTCTCCATAATGCACCCCATCCTTCCAAAGAGATGATTTCAGATGGTTTCCTGACACTGAACACTGAGGGTGGTTTCCCAGATCCTGTCATCATCCATGGGTACTCTTGTAAAGCACTCGTCATATTAGGATGCTTGGTTGTTAGGGTGGATAAAAGGGCAACAGAAGAATTTAATGCCTTCATGTCTGGACTACACCCACGTAGCAATCTTTGAATCAAAGGTGCAACAGCTTCCTTTCCTGGGAGAGAGGCCGAGTTTGGAATGCGAGAAGCAGAGGTCACCTGGGCACGAAGTTTTATAAGTTCAAATGGGGAGCTTATTAGTGATTCTACAACACCAGAAACAAGTCCCGCCAGGAGGGCCTCAGAGACGTAGACATAGTTATCTTCTCGACCATCTGCCAAAAAAGTATTTGCAACCACAAAAGGTGTCGGAAGCTGTAAATCAATGTATAATAACGATGAATTTTGGTACCATGTGTATGCACGTGTTTATTATCAGTTACCCAAAAATGAAGAGAAAATACCTTTATAGAAGGCAGTCAAAATTTCATAGGTTCCAAAACGAGCTCCCAACCCCAAAGTTCTTCCCGCTGCTAACCATAGAAAACCGTTGTACAAACCTACAACATGCATCACAGGCCAAACTTAACAATCATCAGCAAGCACAACACTGGGGAGGAAAGGAACCCTGTAAGCGCAAACAGAAAGCAGTGGAGAAAACAACAGGACTTGAAAAAACTAATGAAAATCGGGGAAGCACCTGAATTTCCTGAAAAATATCCAACTCTCTTTAAAACCTGAGTAGTTGTCAATTGCTTACTAGAACCTGAACCAACCTGTTCCCCCAATAAAAACAAATGAGGATTCAGGTTAGAAATGGATTATGACATGGCTCTTCACAAAGCAAAAAACTTGTAAAGCATCAGAAATCTAGGCAATGATGCCAGGGAGCAAACCTGAATAAGGGTTTTGATTGTATCAAGAGGGTAAGTAAGGGCTGTGCCTAATGCCACTGAACCTACACCAGAAAGTGCATGGATTGCAAATATCTGGTTCTTTAACAACTCCTCCATCTAAACATTCAGCAAACCAAACACCATAAAAATAAAAATAAAAGTAAAATTTACAATCAGAAATTGAGAAATAGATTTATACCCCATTCAATTTTTACAAAACAAAGATTTCTTCGCAACGCTGTTCCGCACATGTACTCGACAATTTTCAGATACAAATTCATGGGATTATGATGTTATCAACCAATATGTGAACGTAAAGGCACAAAATTTTCAAACGAGATTCTACTTAATCAAATACATAAGCAAACAATAAGAGCCGACAGAAGATACATAAACATTGGTCCCTTTCAGGCATTTCAACAAACACCTTGTTTGCAAAATATATACTAAATAAAGGGGCGACCCCAAGCCAAGAAGGCTTTCACTTGGGGGAACATCTATGCAGCCTTACCTTTGCTTTGCAAAGAGGCTATTTCCACGACTCCAGTCCGTCACAAAGGAGCAACCTTTCCGCTGTGCCAAGCTCGCCCTCTCTGCAATATATATATACTAAAAAGATGAAAACCCGATAAACAGAAAGGAAAATGATGTAAGCATATAAAAGAAATGCTTAAAACGAGCGTTTAGCAATTAGCATTTGATGTTTGAAATCTCATCGGAGAATAATTTACCGGCACCGGCGCTGTTCAAGTCACCTTCTTTTTCGTTCGCCTTCTTCAAATTGTCCGATGAATTCCAGCTCTCAACAATTTTATACGAAGACCGAAATGCAAGATTGTCGAAAGAAATTCAACTGGGATCGCAAAACGTTATATTGTATTTTTATTTCTGAGACTCAAAAAGTAGGACCAAAACTCTGGAGCTAGGGAGCAGTGAGCAGCTCATCAGCATGGAGAAACTGAGGAGGGAATGGATAATTGGTTTTTGGGCCTGTGACCTTTCAGCCCAATCCATATTTTTTTTAATACAAAAACATTCAAAACCACTCTAATCTTATTTATGAGATAAGAATTTGAACTTAGGTGCAAGTACTAAGAGGCGGGCGTACTGTCCTGATTACTTTTACTTTGGACAGAAGTGAATATTTGATGACAATTGATTTTTACAAAGTAATTTATAATATCAGCCGTTCCGATTATAAGTATAAAATTTTGTAAATCATGTTATGCCAGCTAGACATATTCTGGCATCTTCTAACATGTCAGATTGCTTTGGCATGTGTCGATATCTGTTTAACTGTGCGCAACTTCAGTTGACGACAAGCTCACCAAATGTTCAACTAAATACCTCAACAAATAAACTGAAATTTATTTTGCCCGCTTCACACTTTTTTCTATTAAAAAATATAGATCTTTAACACTATGATCCCCCAACGCTCTAATCCTGAATCCGCTATTGAAAGTGAGTAGCCAGAGTATTGTTATTTCCACTGTCTTATTGCGAGTGTGAACTGAGAGAATGATGTTAGAGTTTTTTCTATACAAAACCTGCCTTTTGAACGAGCATCGTTGCAAATTTCGGGTAGTATTAGGTTGGCAATTTTTTGCACGAGTTGTAGACTCGACATGAACATAACAAGTTTCGAGTGAACCCGTCAACGAGTCGGTTTGTTACCAAAGTACCTGTTAAGAACCTATTAACTAATCGGATCGTTATCAAATCACATATTAAGAACTTAATAAGATATCGTTTGCCAGTAAATACATTAGACATGAAAAATTTCTTGCATGACTAATCTAACACAAAACGACACAACCCGTTAATGAATTGGGATGTTACGGGTCACTTGTTAGGAAAACGGTTTGACACAACACGATCCCTTAAGATAACAGACATGACACGAAAATAATGCGAACATAACAGACACAACCCGTTTACCAAATTTAGGTAGTATTCAGAAAAGGGAGCGCACAATTTTCCCTGTTGTATGCTAATGCATGCATTATAAAACGCATTTAACCTACTGTATACTACAGTTACACGGTACACCTGAGAAAAATCTGAACCTGAAACTAGTAACATTAGAAGTTCTTGCAACTAGGTTATCTGACGTAGAAAACACCGCTAACTATCGATCAGCGACTGAATTCGCTAACAATCTCGTGTAAACTACACATTCTTTTCTCAGTACATGTATATGAAGGGAAGGTTAGGAATTCATTATATGGACAAGGAGGAGGCTTACATGCTTACATTTCTCAACAACAGCAACAACAAGAAAAACATCGACGCCGACGCCGGCGACAAGAACAACCCCACTTACACCAAGAAAAGCAACAAAGCCAATAGGAGGCTTTTGATTTGATCACTTTTTTGGGCGGTAAGAGGACTGGTGGTGGCGGCGGCGGCAGCTCCGGCTCCGGCTCCAGACACGGCTCTTCGGCAAATTGTGTAACCTTCACGGAACTTTTCATCCTATCTGTCATCCCATCTGACAATCTGCATAACATAATGTACATAACATTCACAGACCATGGATTTCAGGAGAAACGGAAAGATGACAGTGCATTCATGATGCTGAGTAAAGGAAAATATTTTGTTGAAGAAAAGTTATGTTTTCACTTAAAGCCCGACGAATGGCCACCATAGCTAAAGAGACATGCATACACGGTTGAAGAAACACAACACACTCTCTTTTGGAAACAGTTCCAAGAATAGCAGAACGCCCAGCTGCAGTTCGAACAATAGCAGCTTGGCCATGTAACATAGCAGAACGCCCGGCTACAGTTAGAACAGCAGCGCAATGGCCACACACGCTTCTTTGTTCTGCAATAAACAAAGGGTGCATTCTTCATGGCCTAAGTTCGGGGTTTTGAATCTTAGCCAATAAATTCTGTAGGCATGCATATGCCTGAATTTTGTGTGTGCACGGTCATGTATAATACTAGAAATTGTTACGCGAGCGCCAAATCTGTAGTGTATATATATGAAACTGCATGTATATATGCTCATCCTAAAATAACAATGCATTACATCCATGTGAAAAGTAGGGTACAAACATGCATAATTCACCTTAGAAAATGTATATAGACGTACATTGGGAAGGCAAAAGAGCGTGTGCTAGTTCCACTCGCATCAGAGCGGCGAGAGAGGGTAGGGGATTTTACGGGTCCAGTTGGTGCAGGCACCCTTCCCTCGCTATAATCTTCAGCATTTGCTCTTGCAGTGTTCTTAATGGTCTCATCTGCCACTCCAACTCCAGATTCCCTCACTTCTTCAATCCTCACTTCTTCAATCCTATCGCTTTCAATTTCTACCACTGGAACATGAGGGGCCGGATTGAGTGCAAACAACTCGCCCGATTTGTTCAGTTCCCCAGACTTACCCAAATCACCGAGCAAAAGTATGTGGTCTCTTGAAAAGCTATTGTTTCCTAAATGAATGCTAAAAAGCGACTCATTTGATGCAACACTCCATTCCAATTCTTTGTTGGATTTACTTCTTGAAAACACAGAAGACGGGATCCTGTAAGGATCATATCCTCCTCCAAACCGATCCATCGTTTGGATTGAAGGGGATTCTGTTGGTGACAAGCCGGGCACCATGGACCCATGGGTGACATCAGAAGCTCGGGACGTTGATGCAGGACCTACAGAGCTAGAGTCATGATGTTGAGGGAGAGAAGAAGTATGTGTTGAAGTGGTAGTTCTGTTTGTATCCACTTGGAAGAGATCTTCCAATGACGAGTCTGATGCCAAAGAAGACAAAGAGGATACGGAGACTAGCTTTCTGGTCGGGACACGACCACCTTCATTAGTAGTGGCCTCTGGAAGTATTGTTAAATGGCTACTGTCATCACTCCCGTCACGAACCTTCGGTCTTTCCGAACGCTTACTGCCTCCACTTCCATCAACAACTCTTTCCGAACGTTTACTGTTTCTGCTGCTTCCGGGTTCTAAGTCCATAGCTGAAACATGCACGAAGCAAATTTCGTAACAGAAATACTTGATAAAGTTTGCCATCAAATGCCAATATTATTTCAATAAAACCTAGCTATGATTTGCATTTTAGGAAATGCTTCGTGAAACAGACCTATCCAAATAATAGGTCATTATCAATTTTATAACTTTTACTACGTGGCTTCTTTCATTCTGAGTAAGTAAACATGTATACGTAATGTAACCAAAAGCTTAAGACCATAAAATATATACATTTTATGAGTTCATCATGTCAACAATTACCAGTTTACCTCAATTGCGTATCATCTGCAGACATTTTCATCATTTCATGGCAACAAAAAATAAATAAAAAAATGAGAAAAAATTATCCTTCCCCAAAAAAATTATTATAAAATTTAATTTTCAAATAAAAGATATGAATTCGATAGCTAAATTCAAATTGATTAAAAATGTAGAAAATAATTAATCTCACCTGAATCATAAGAAATAAGTCCTTAAATTTCTGAATTTCCAAATGATCCTACCAGGGATCAGCATTCCTGTGTCTCCTCCTCACCTCGATAATTATATATATTTTTGGTAGAATAAACCTCCCCTCGCCTGAATTGAATGACTAAATTCCCAAGAAATATAAATTAAAAATTTTAGAAAAAAAATAAAAAAAAAACAAATTGAATATGTGAGAGAGGAGAAGCACTTTGATTGCTAAACCCTAATTTTGAAAAAAAAATAAAAATTAAACAAAATTAGGGCTGAAGTTGTCGCCCTTGAATATCTGAATATGTGGTTTTGGAATTAGGGTTTGTGAGTGGGAAAATCTGGTGATGGAAGGCGTAGCGAAACTTTCGGCGTTTCTTTGGGTTCTACTTCTATCTGTATTTGTAAGCCTTTCGCGCCATCTTTAACTTTCCCTTACCTTCTTTGGGCGCTTAAGGCCTATCTTATGCTAGGCTTTAATTCCGGTCGCCGTGCTCATCCCATATGGAGAGGCCACGTAAAACAAGGACGTTGTGACAATTTGTTTAGATTAGGATCAACATGATTCAATCTGATTTATTTCGTACATATCGCTCAATGATAAAATGGGTCAAATTCTACAAAATCAAACCTATAAGACTTAACATGACATATAGTTTGATAATGGAAGTAATAAAAGGGTTGAGTTAGCGGCAACATATCGATTTTAACACGACAAATTTGTTTTAAGTAAATTTAGTCAAGTGTTGGAAGTGGTTGGTGTGCATCATGTGTGCATTTGAAATTAGAGTGTTATGTGCGAGTTGAGAGAAATTTTTAATATTTAGTTTATTGGTTTGTTACTTTGTTTATAAATATACTCAGTTCATTTGTCATAATATTATGATATAATGGTATTCTTCTTTATTTGTAAGTGAAATATTTTAAGTTTGATTCTTATCAAAAATGAATTTGAACCATATTATTATTAGCCCATTATGAGGCTTAGCCTACTCCTCCACAATACCATTTGGTCAGTGTGTGTGTGTGTGTGTGTGTGTGTGTATGTACATATATATATATATAATCTAATTTGTTTTTTCCTTGTTAAGGAAGTTTCAAGATTTCCTTAAGATTTAGTAGAAGAACTTTGAGTTTGAAACAAGAAGATGAAGCTTTATGCAAAGCTTGGGTTTTTTACTATTCGAGAAGGTGTTACTGGCAACGACCAATCGGCGAAAACGTTTTAGAGTTGTGCGTGCAGGTAATAATAGTATTTTCTTGTTAAAAAGTTATCATTTAATGAAATATAATTATATATTTTTTTACATATTTTGTCGGTAAGTTTTTTACTTCGGCACTCGAAACTTTTCATTTTTAAATTACTGTAGCAATTTCAAATCATTTTCTCTCTCACTTTTTTTTTTTTTTTTATCGAAGAAAAGAATTTTATTAGATTCAAATTGAAATGTTTACATCAAAAGCTAAAGTGTTAAACAATCACTATGGCTCGAAATAGTCTCATCCATAAGAGTCTCTCTCTCTCGTAAGGCAGAAGCGGCCACTAGATGTATTTCCGTATTACAAATACGAGGAGCAAAAATGATACCCATTGACCCTGGCCATTGCTTCACATATTGAATATCAAGAAGAAAATTTTCAATTATAACATTTAATTGAGCCTTGCCGTTAATCATATCCACAAATCCTTTAGAATCTTATTCAATCCGAACATAATCAACTCCCATATCAATACAAGCCAACAAAGCCGCACGCACCGATTCCTCCACTATATTAGGCTAGATTCGCGTGGAAAATTCCCCACTCCTCCCGGCCCCATGAAAAATACATGCGAAATTCCGTACCACCCATCCATACCCCTCCTCATCTGGATTCCCTTTTTTTCCCTTAATAATAGTATTTTTTTATATTTTGTTAAAAAAGTTGTCTTTTAATGAAATAAAATTATATACTTTTTATATATTTTGTCGGTAATATTTTACGTCGGCAAAAAGTTATTGTTCACTTTAATTTTTCAAACTGCTGTTAAAATGAATTTGGTAAGAGTTACCTAAATATATTAAGATAGTTTTTCCTACTTATTAGGATGGATAATATCATTTATTAAATATATATATATATTAAGATTATTTAAAAAAATAAAACTGTTATTCACACTTCAAAAATTTCATTAGGAAATTTGACAACAACCATTAAAATTCTCCAATTATTACTATTTAGATTTAAAAAAAAAAATTAAAAGTAAACGGGGGCGGGTACGGAAGTTGGATGCTATCTCGGCTTTCACGGAGTACTGTCATCGGCCTCCTCTGTTCACTGAGACCAGGAAGCACATCCTTCGCTTCTCTCAATCTTGAGCTACTGAACACTTCCAATCCCAGGTCGGAATCCCGAGCTCTTTCCTCTAGGTAATTTCCGTTAATTCTTCGATTTTCCCATCTGGGTTTTCTCAGATTCTCTGTCATTTTCTGATTTCCTTCTGTGCATTACTCTGATTGCTTAGTAAACTGTATAGTTTGAGCTAATGATGGATTGGATTGAATTGGTTTGTTTTGGATTGGATTGGTCTGGTTGGATTGGATTTAGCTGTTTCTTGAGACTATTTGAGCTTTATTGTTTTTTGTTTTTTGTTTTTGTAGAAACTGAATCAACTCAAGAAGATTTTAAAGTTCCGTTCTTTTCTTCTTTGTATTGAGTAGATTTCATCCACTGATACTTTCCACACTCAAAGTTGCTTGCTTTTATTTGTATTTTTGATGAAATTATACAGTTGAATTTACAATTTTCAGATTCGACTTTAGACATGTGCCAAGAACATGAATGTGCATAGATATGGTGGTTGCGCTTTCATACATAGAAATCCGCTTATAACTAGGTTGCTCAGACATGAATGTGGTTGCTTTGGCTTGCATTTTAGTACCGATTGATATGCACCAACGTGGAAGTTGCCTTCTTCCAGATTTTGGATTAGAACCCAAAGCAGGGTGAATAAAATCTGATGGAAAGATTGCGATCTCGAACCCCTTTACTTCCTTCTGATCTTCCAGAATCCACCTCCTCTAACAATACTGAAAGCGCTCAGTTAAATGCACATGGAGTTCGTGGGCTGTCTGGTATTCAGGGACTGAAGAAGAGAGGTCACGGAAGTCGTTCTTGGATAAAGATTGATCCGCTTGGGAATATAAGCATTTTGGAGCTTGACAAGGCTACTATAATGAGACATTGTTCGTTGCCTGGAAGAGATCTCCGACTTTTGGATCCTTTGTTCATATACCCTTCTACAATATTAGGAAGGGAGAGAGCTATTGTTGTTAGTCTTGAACAGATCAGGTGTATAATCACCGCTGACGAGGTTATCCTGATGAATTCCCTGGATGGATGTGTTGTTCAGTACAAGTCTGAATTGTGCAAACGCCTAGAGTCAAACAAAGATCAATCTGGTATGGAATTGGAAACTAATCTACCTGATATCTGATATCTTTTACTGCCTTGGGGTTTATTCATACTTTTCCAATGTATGTGAGTGATAACCTTTTTATACCATTTCTAAAAACATCTTATCTGATAACGAAATAGGTTTCCACAAAAAGTAAGCGACCACTTATTTCTCCACCCAAATTTAAGCCTTTATTTTCCTTTGTATTTTTTTTATTGCCAAAATAAAAATTCAATGTCGAATGCATTTCTGACAAGTCTAATTTGATTCAGATGACTTGCCTTTCGAGTTTAGAGCATTGGAGCTGGCTCTGGAACTAACCTGCATGTCTCTAGATGCTCAGGTATCAATCTATTTGCAGCACAACCTATCAACTAATTTTGGTACATGCTTCATTTATCCCCAGGCAGTTCTTTGTTCACTACGTTCTGGCGGTATAGCTCTCCCTAAATTTGGTAGAGTCCCTAGTCGTGTATTTGTTGTCATTCAGAACTCTATATGTAATTTTATTGTGAACTTGTATATTAGATGAAGTAAAAATTGACAAAAACTAGGAAAAAGAAGCAGGAATCGTCATCAGCACAAGCCCATTACATTAATGAAGTTCATCAATGTGATAGGTAAAGGAACTGCAAATGGACATATACCCTGTGCTGGATGAACTAGCATCATCAATAAACACTGTTAATCTGGAGCGTGTGCGTAGACTCAAAGGTCACCTTCTTGCATTGACTCAACGAGTTCAAAAGGTAAGGTGATTCTATTGGCACCCAAAAATTTGCTCTTTGAACCTCAAGTGAAGTAGTAGCATCTTCATTTTTCTCTCATTCATTTCTACTTTAGAAAGCAAATTTTTCATAATATACATGTTCTCTGCTCTTCATCTCCTCAATTCAATTGCTTTTAATTCATTCTAGGTCCGTGACGAAATAGAACATCTCATGGATGATGACGGTGACATGGCTGAGATGTACCTTACTGAGAAGAAACAAAGGTCAGAGGGTTATCCCTTAAGTGACCTTTGTTTTCAAACTAACACATCAGGCGAGGAAACAATTGTTTCAAAATCTGCTCCTGTTTCTCCAGTGGGGTCACTCAGTGGAGCACATCAATTGCAAAGGGCTTTTACTAGTTTTGTGAGTTCAAGCAGGAATGGAAGCTTGTTGAGTTCATCTAATTTCGGAGAAAACATTGATAAACTGGAAATGCTGCTTGAAGCCTACTTTGTTGGCATCGACCATACTCTCAACAAGTTGTTATCGGTAGGAGATGTTTTATGCTCAGTGAATATATATATTTATTGATGATGCAGCTTTGAAAGAATGCATTGATGATACGAAGATTTGATTAAATATTAAACTGGCAATAAGTGATTGACACAAGCTTATATCTTGTTTTGGTGATGCAGCTGAAAGAATACATAGATGATACCGAAGACTTGATTAACTTTAAACTGGTAAGGAGTGATTAACTGCTTCCACTTTCTTAATTACTACAATACATGCACAGGTGAATTCTAATATTGCGCTTTATATGGGACAGGGCAATGTTCAGAACCATCTGATACAGTTTGAGTTGCTCCTTACAGCGGCTACCTTCTTGGCTACTGTTTTTGCCGCTGTTACAGCAGTATTTGGAATGAATTTACCCTCCACTGTTTTCGATAGTCCATCTACATTCAATTGGGTTTTGGTTTTCAGTGGTGTTGCCTGTGGGTTCCTGTACTTCTCTTTTCTGATTTATTTTAGGTATAAAAGGATCTTTCCCTTGTAAAGTATGAAATTGACGATTCACATTCTAATGGTGAAACTGAATGTTATTTATCAGGGAGAAGAAAAATCCAATTGATTTTACACGTATTGCTGGGAACGAAAGTACTTTCGATATCTATGAATCAATCAGTGATGTTTTTCATTTCCAAATCCATTAAGCGCACCTTCTTTTCTCTGGCTTCAAGTGCTGCCTCAAGCTCCACGATTCGTGCTTCGAGCCTCGACTCAGTCACTTCATACAGACGCAAACTCAGCTCCTGAGGTGACACGCCTTTGTTAATTTCCTCCTGAGCATTCATTTCCAAAAGCTCTAGTTCGGCTAGGAGCCCTGCCTCAATTTTTCTCATTGCTTCAGCATCATCCTCCGTTTGATCATCGAGCCTTTTCGCAACACATTTGTTCGATTTCTCCAGTTCTCGTACATTGAAGGAGGTGATGATCTGCTTCTCAGTTCCCTGGAATCTGAAACCCTCCTCCTCCTCGGGTAGGTTTTGGACCAACTTCTGAGTCTGCTTCAACAACTCATTCAACTTGTCAATTTTTCTTTTACGTGCACCAATACCATATATTACTCCAATACTGATTCCAACAAAGAAAAGAAGCATTCCATTTCTTGAACCTGGAAAAGTAAAAAAATTTAAGCCAAATATGTATGCAGAATAAACAAAAAACTTCATGTGAATAGAACGGAATTGTTATTACTACTCCAAAATAGTACATGATGACTTTTTTAAGTCTCGATAACAGATTCCTAATAAGAATAGCGTAAAACCTTGTGAACCAAACGGGCTGCCAGCCACTGGTATGGTTGAGCTGCTGCATCTCCTTTTCCTCCTCCTCCCCAGCCGCCACCGCGCCTTTTCCTCACTCTCTAACCACACGTCATTGACTTGGCTCCCACTGTTAACCAAAAATGGCCTCATTGCCAAAATACAAGGTGATGCACATGATGAGCTGTACACATCCTCTTCCACTCTACAATTTTCCCGGTACAACACCACCTGAACCAATGGGCAGCTTTCTGTGGAATTAAGTTCTTTTAGAGAAAGCCCTTTTGATTTAACTCCAAGAAATCTGCCTTTCTTTAGTCCTTGATGAATAGAAAACCCAGCTTTTTCTGCCACAGCATAATCAGAAACCAACTCACCAGAAGACTCAGTCACCTCCTCACCATCATGAACTGACTGATCTGCTACACCTTCCGGCTTCCGTTGCTCTGGAAAGCCATTTGTGCCAATAGCACTACGCCACGTAACCAGCCCCAGTGACTGTTGCTGCTGCTACAATCCATAAATCCATATAAAAGCCTATATTTCTGGCCAATTCTGATCTTCAAAACCCAAAAGCGAAAAGGGTTTTTGGTGAATTTTCTGTCTTGATCGAAAAGAAGAATAAAAGGGAGGAGATCCAATTTTACTCTTCCTTCAACAATGGTTGATAATGTTGTCTAAGGAAACACAATGAGAGCGAATCCACAACGGTTATATTAACAGTTGGTCATGTAAGGTGTCGTTCTTCTTTGCACACGTATGAGAATTTAAAGCGGTTTTAGCGAGATTTTTTCATACGTGTTAGACTATAATTGATAATTAAGGAGGAATAATTCCTTAACACCTGAGGAGCCGAGTAGTGTTTCTAATCTGGGAGTCAAATTGGGAAGTTGTTCATCCTGCTGGATTATACAGTGTTCTTACCTGTTTTCTAATCTCAAATTTTTTATCCTTAAGTATTGGTATTGCATTTTGTAGTTTAGGTATTAAATATTGAAGGAAATCTAGAAAATATGAAAAAATAAGGTAATATATAGCAGGTGCACTGAGCTACCACATAACGTACACAGCACGTTCTAATTGGATAGGAAATTAAAACAGGTTAATTAGCATGATTAATCACTAATATTCCCGATTAATTAGCTTAATCTCTCACTGTTTTAAAAATGGTAATGAACCGTTTAGAGTATCACTATTATGTTGCAGCTGTGGTAATGAACTATAAAAATAGATATTTTAAACAGCTGTGGGAATCAAATCTAACGACTAAAACACTTATAATCACATCCAATATAAAATTCAATTCACATGTGAGCCCTTAATAACATCACAGTTTAGTGAAGAAAAAAACACTTCAAACTTAATACAAATATGTACCACAACCTACTCCGTGTTTTTCATTTTCTTTGTGAATTATTACAAAACTTCAGTTATTTCCGGCAGCCGTGACATTTGAAGAACGGAGTGCACTTATACTATTGAACCTGGTCGGAGCTTGCCTTAACCAGTATCTGCCACCAATGAAGCCACTCGTCATAAGCGGCGCAGCCTCTTGGAACGTAAGTTCCCGGGCCCACTTAACTCTCTGCGACGTATCGGCTCCCGGTCCCCAACATCTGTACTGTCCGAAGTAGACAGTACTCAGTTCTTCGGGCGACCGACCCCAGTCGTCCCAACCTTGCGGCGCCACGACATTCGACATGTGCGTAAGGGAAAAGATAACCCTGGAATAGGGGCTCCATGGCCGTCCTAGGGTTGTCTTTGATAAGCCGCTTATCTTGCACCCCACGAAACTGAAGCCCAAGTTCTCTGAAGCGTTGTCCCTCCGGTGGGCGGTTATGAATCCGACCTCATCCGCAGTCGAGTGCAAGTGGCAGTTCTGGAAAAGGGCGGCTGAGCTTCCGAATATGAAGTCGACGGCTCCTTCGATGTAGCAGTTGCTGTAGTACTGCTTGCCGTTTTCGGAAAGTAGGGTGTCTTGATACGACTTGATACTGCAATCGTAGAATGCTGCCCTATCTCCGGAAGCCCTAAGTGCCACTGCTCGAGCTCCTTTTCCGTACGTGTTCTGAATTGTGAGGGTTCGTCCAGTAAAATCAGAGGCCAGGACGGTGAAGGTTGGAGTGTCGTATATCTCCCCGCCCTGACTCCATGTTATTATCGTCTCGCCCGGCCCCGCGCCGGCTATCGTAATAAATGGCTTATCTGCAGGCACCCAAATTTTTTCAGTGTAAGTTCCAGGTTTAACTGCAATGTACACATTCTCCACATTATTTGACGGCACGGCATCAATGGCGTCTTGTATTTTCCAGTAATCTCCTTTGCCGGACTGGTCCACGGTTATGAGAATGGCTTCGTCAGACGCATAATTATTTGTGGTTGCAACTTGAGAGGTAACGGCGGTGAAAGTATAGAGTAAAAGAGCAATGAGAAAGAACTTCGTAGAAGTAAAACCGTTGGCCATCGTGGTAAGAGAGAAGCACTTTGTGTCTGAATTAGGAGCTTTGTGTTGGATTGATCGACAACGATGAATAGTGATGTGAATGTTGACAACAGCTGATGTCGTTATTATATAGTGTTCGCATGCATGCAGGTGGAAGTAGGAAATTAGGTTTTACTTGAGGAATTAGGACAACCAATTTCAGGTAGTATCTAACTTTTTCTTGATGAATTTGGATTCCAAATTCAGATGGGAATATTAAAGATCCCAAATTAGGGAGGAGTATTTTAAGATTCCATGTTCTTGTAGGAATATTGCAAAGATAAAAGAGGAATGGTTTGTGTAACTTCAAGGTGATGATTTGCTAATCGGGGCGGGTGGGGCGAAATTTTTCCGATTAACCTAAGGACATAAGACGTACTTAGAAGCTTATGGTAAGCGATAATGAACCTTTCACTCACTTATCTTCCAATTAGCTTTGTTAATGCCCTGCATTTCAAGCAAAGCTACCAGATTTGATAGGTGTGCTTTCTACCTACTACTCTCCAAACGTGAATGGGGACATAAAAAACATTTAAAACACAACCGATTTATTTCTACTCCTTTTATTTTATGCAATTGTCTCTCCGCCTTCTTTCTGTCCCAGCTAAGGGGGGAGCGGCGGTCGGACTCGGATGGTGACGGGCCCAGAGATGGTCGGATGGATGACGTGGGCATATAGTCGGATCCAGGACAGACTTTTTTCAAAGGAAGAGTAAAAGAACCGCTGAAAGCGTAATGGATTTTAAGTTTGCATTTTTTGGTCAAATTCCTTCGTAGGAACCAGGAAGGACGTGAGATTACATCAATTCAATATCTAGACGATGAACAAACAAATTGCATATGTAAATAAATATTACAGGTGCCATCCATATCCCTACTGTCTTCCCCAAAAGTAACTACAGCAGGTCTTGAAGCTCTATCTGCTGATTATATATAAATAGCAACGCCCACGAGAGCAAAAGTCCTGCAACCAAAAATTGAGGTAAAGTTCTCGCATATAACGGTTGTATACAAATCTGTCGTCGTCGCCTCTTACATGACCGTGAGTTGTGACGAGTTATTGTGAGAGGAACGTTGCATAATTACGCAAATAACGAGAGAAGCTGACAGTAATGATAAATGCTTTGCCAAAAGAGAGACTTTTTGTGAGGAAAGGTGACAAACATCAAACAAAGAAAGTCAAAAAAGGTACCTCCAATAATGGTGTTAACTTGAAAATCCAGTTCCACTGCCCCACTCCAAGCATACCCTAATCATATCAGAAGTTCAAGAGCATTAATCGGTGATAATTAATTAGTTTAATTGAACTAAATCTCCTAATAATTGCAATAATTAATTACTGACCTCGCCCAAAACAATTTGTGGTGGTGTTAACACCACTCCTGCAAATACAAGCAAATGACTGATCCAAACCAGCAAATCCACAAATCCCTCCACTTGTTTCACAATCCTTGCATTTATTTGTGTGGTAAGAATCATTATATTGCAAAGAAATCCCAAATTTCCATTTCGTCGGATCGCCTTCGTCTCCAAACTCGTAAACTGATGTATAAGAAGAGCACTGGAGCTTTGGAAGATCCAATGCATAACCTGAGCCAACCACGAGTTCAGAATCATAAACACAACAGGTGGAAATCGGCGCATTCTGTGGCAGTCCAATGCCGGCCACCCCCTTGCAAGAGTACAAACCTCTACACACCCGGGTGCCGGATCCAGTGTCACACAAGTCTTCGTTTGGATCAAACACCGGGGATGTCGTTGAGCAGCCGAGCAAAACGAAGATGTTTTGCTCTCCTATAGTGAAAGGACTGGACTTGTCCAAGCTAAAACTACCTGAATTTTGCATGGAGGAACATGTTGACATGAGTGGATCTGTGACAATGATGGTGCTGCTATTGTAGTCTATGGAGGAAATGGTGTAGATGCCCGTTCCGGTGGAGAATTGCAGTGTTCCTGAGCTGCATTTGATGTATCTGACAAATTCAGGGTGGCCGCAACCAAATCCGGTACCAAATGGGAACTTTACTGGGATTGCACCGCATGCGTCCTCACACATACCGGTGAGAGGGATGGCATGGCCTGCGTGGATGACGGATGAGAGGGTGTCGAGAGGAAGCAAGAAGAAAATGGTGATGAGAAGTAGGGTTTCTGAGGCCGACGGCGGCATAGGAGAAGAAGGGTTTTGGAGGAGTTGGAGATCTTCAAATGAAGAAACGAGAGCACACTAATGCAAGAAGAGTTTCAACTTTCACATGATAAAGTTTTATTTGTCAACAAGCACAGAAGAAAGTGTTCTTTTCGGTGCCCTTCCTAATTTTTCTTCCTAAAAAGCAGAGCCTCTGTTTTCTTGTGGGTTCTAGCTATAAAGCAATATGCATTTTCAAAAAAAAAAAAAACAAAGAAAATGGTTTGAAAATTTTGAATTTTAAAACGACAAACAATATTGTAAGTGAATAGTATCAAAAGTGATTTTTTTAAAGAATGATGTATTTTTCGTTAAAAATGAACAGTAACGAGAATTTTTCGTTATAACTCCCATTTTCAAAAGAATGTAGACAAGGAGGGAAATCAACTCCAGAATAGTACAAGAGAAGGTGCTCGAGTGTGTGAACAAGTTTCTGTTTCGGCTTACCAATCTAACGCGGTATGTCAGCCCCACCAAGGACGATGCTGATTGCTTTCACAGCGTTTGACACTGCTACCAGCACATGCAAATGCAGTATGAAAATGAACAGAGGACTGAAGGTGATCCCACAGCAATAAATCAAAGCAAGTGTGCATCTGAACTGCTCGTCGATTGCTTAAAATCATATTAATATTCCGCCATTATTTTGGCAAAGAATTACACAGAAACTAAGATGATTTGGAAAAAAAAAGTAGTGAAATTTATGTACTTGGATACCAATGTGGGCCTTGTGAGTTTCTTCAGCCAAATTCAAACATTCGCCATCTCCATCACTTAACATAGACATTAATCAAACTGCTCCGAAACACCTTTTTATCCGAAAAACCAAACCCACCCATCAACCCCTCTAACTCAGTTTTCTCCTCAAGACCCTTCAATGCATACAAATGAGCAAGAAAGCCAAAACTCGACTCATCAGGCCCAACCCGCAAAACCGCAATCGTTTCAACAGCTTTTTTGGCATCACTCAACGATTCAAGCTCACGACAACACCCCTCCAACGCCGCATTACAAGCAGCCAAACCGGTTTCATAAACTCCAACTTCTCATCCAAAGCAATCCTACAATTCTCTTCAAAAACCCGTAAGAACGCGACAAAGTTACCATTTTCCCTGCTGATCTCAACAAGTACATTGCCCAACACACTAAACGGCAAGAAAAACCGGTTCTTGAACATGCATTTAACAAAAGCAAAAGCAGGGGCAGCAGTTTGGCACACTTCATAGCATCCAGCACAAACCCAACAGTTCTAAAATCCAAAAACCCTGGGTTTTTTCCACAACATAAACAGTGGTGGCAAAAGCCCTCTTGAGATTGTGAATGTCCCCGAGTGAGGACAAATGGGTAATCAGAGAATTGGTGAGCGACTTACTGGGGAAGGCGGAGGTGCCGGTGACGGTCTTGAAGGACTTCCAGGCCGCATCAGTGTTGTGGGTTATGAGGGACTTGTGGAGGGCGGTCTCGAGGGCGGCGATATGGTCGGGGGTCAGGGTTTCGGGCGGCGGGGTTGGGAGGTCGCTGTGGGATTGGAGGGAGGAGGGAGGTGGGGCCCTCTTGCAGGCAAAGATTGAAGGTTGGTGGAAGGAGTAGAGGGTTGGGATTTCAGATGTTGAGGAGAAGGCTCTTCCTCTTCTGTGTGGAAGGAGGAGAAGGAGAGTGAGAGCTTCTAGTTTTCTCCACATTCTCTCATCCAAATTCCAAACTTCAAATTCCAAATTCCAAAGATTCAAACTTTCTCTTCTTCCTCGTGCTGTGGTAATCTCCAGGAACTTGAATTTGGTTTTCAGCTCTACATTACTGCTGTTTAGTCAAAATGTAAATATTTGTATGTAGAACACACTCTCAATTGCTGGAATAGCTCAGCTGGTTAGAGCGTGTGGCTGTTAACCACAAGGTCGGAGGTTCGAACCCTCCTTCTAGCGCTGTTTTTATTTCCCTTTTTAAGTTAAACGCTATTCTACTCACGGCCTGCTTAGGATTAAAAGCGTTGTTCCCTTTTAAGTTAACCGTTCAGCCCTCCGGTGTCAACTTGACATTTTGCCAGGGCATTTGAATGTCAATGGCTACCTGGCGTTAATATGATGCTAGCTAGTTAATGTCATGTTATCGTCTGGTTACTGTTGGAATTTGATTTTTTTTTTTTTTTTTTTTTGTGGACGAATTTGAAAAAAAAATTAAAATTTTTTCCGATAAATAGCTAAGTCATTCCTACACCATTTCTCGCATACTTTTCATCATTCCACACTATCTTACCTCATTTTATTTCAATTCTTCACATTCTATTTTTTCAATAATTTTCAAATGACCACATCTGCAGTGAAAGGAATGGCTTGGACTCGAAAAGAAGACGAAGCTCTTTGTAGGGCTTGTAGATGGGTCTTGGAATATAGTGTCAAGGCTAGTTCTTAAACAAGTGAAGGTGTTTAGACTCGTACGTCCAAAAAGTCCTATAAGTTCTATGAAAGCACTACTCCACTAAATCCACGGAACTACAAAAGTTGTTCTTCAAGATGGAAAACAACACAATCTCCACCCTAGTACTACTTAGGGGAGATATTCAAACTTAAACAACATTAAACAAAACATTTAAGAACATAAAACTTAAACGTTTACTCAATTGTTCTTTTGGCCCAAAGATGTGGAATAGATCCTGTTGTAGGTACTTGTTTGTGGCACGCGAACATATCGTCCTATGACACCTTATGTACTCATCTAAAGAGATATCACCAGTTATTGGATCTAAAAGCAAATTAGGCCCATCATATATTTTCACATAAGTTGGAGAGGCATAGGCCAGCATTCGGAGTGCAATAGTAACCTTTTGATGAGGTGAGAAACCATGGCGGCATGCTTTATCCATCTTTTGTCAAAAGTATGTATTGACATGTTAGACATCATGAAGTAAATGCTCGAATACACGATGCCTCATCCAGAAGCGATGTTTGAAATCCTCTTTTGTGTACACCAAGTTGGAGTTGAAGTAGTTGTTCATCAGAGTCTCATGCACGATCTCTCTATTTTGTGGTTTATATGAGTGACTACCAACAGAGCTACCCCATTGAGGTTGTTCTTCAATTTCCTCACACGCCATGACCCCAGCCATTGCTTCCATATACGTTGTATTGCGCTATGCTTCATCTTCTTCATCGGACTCCTCATCTTCTCGTCTCATCTGCGCCCATTTATCTTCCTATCAAAAAAAATTATTAAGATTACATAAAGATAAGAAATCTGGAGAGTTACTGACTTTAGCGACACGTGTCACTCAAAATCATATTCGAAAATTTATTAAGATTACACAAAGATAAGAAATATGGAGAGTTACTCACGTTAGCGACACGTGTTACTCGAAATTCTATTAAAAAAATTATTGAGATTATATAAAGATAAGAAATCCAGAGACTTATTCATTTGGCGACAAGTGACACTCAAAATATGTTCAAAAACTTTATTTTAATATGGTAATTTAATTTAATTAATCATATTAATTCAATTAAAACAATAAATTATGTTTAATCTATGACCTTTTGGCTCTCTCAGTGGGAGATGACTTTTTGTCAAAAGGCTATATTTAGCCTATGGCGCCCTTAATTGGAGATGATATAAAATAGAGAAATTATATTCACACACCCCAAATTACTTCTTCTACACCTTTTTATTTTTTTTAATATTTTCTACACACCAATAGCACTTGATAAATAAATATTAAAAAATAAAAAGAGTGTGTGAGAAGTAATTTGGAATGTGTAAATATAATCTCCCTAAAATATGAGATGTCATTGTTCATTAAAATATAATTTCTTGCAAGGTTATAAGGTTAAAGGGAGCCATTTGATCCTCATTTGGTTGGGGATGACCTTAGTATTCTACTCACGGCCTACTTAGGATTAAAAACATTGTCTAATAACTAAAAACATTTTAACGGTGTTTGATATAAAAATTTGGCTTGTAGAAGCATTTTCTAGAGAAGTACGTGTCATATGCTTCTTCGTGAATCACTTGGATTTTCAATTAAAATTCAAGGTGTTTTAGAGTAGAAAGACTTCGAGCACGGAAAATGTACAATGTACAATTATTCCTATCCAAATGTATCTTATTGAATAGAAATAAAAATAACTTTTTAATACAAGCGCTTCATTTTTTAATTATGAAGACTAAATATTTGTTACTTTTTAAAGATTTAGTTACACATTTATGAGCTGGTTTTAAACTGCTTTTAAAATGATTAAAAATATTTTTTTAATACAAATTAATTATAAAAAAAAAAAACTTAAAATACTTCTTATAAAGATACACATAACTGATTCGGCAACAAATGTTTAATCTTAAAAAAAAAAAAAAAATTTAAAGTTGACGCATCTAGTTCTAATTACTTTCTTTCAAATCAGACTTCCCACAGCTGCGAATATGGTGGATAAAGCATCGTTTTCGATAATTACATAAAAGCAAGAACATTTTACAAGTAGCCAGCACGTGGCATGCTACATCTTCACAAAAGTTCATATTAACACCCGCATTCTGCAGACACTTTGTCGTTACGCGTCAAATTCCATCCCAAATTGGAATTTTCCAATAACAAAACTGCCAGGACATGCGTCTGTATAAACAGTAGCACTTAAAAAAAAATTAGAAGATCTCAGGGATGGGATTTGGATCCCATCCCAATCCAAACGGTTGGAATGTTAAAGTTTCTTACATTTTAATTATTTATCGTACATCGTGTAATAAAAAATTATTTGAATTTTTTATTTATAATTAAATAAAAATAATACCTAATAAAAACTAACTGCACGATGTACGATAAACAACTAAAATCTAAAATGTGAGAATTCCTAAAATTCTCATAAAGAGAATCCGAAGAAAATTCTCATTCCTCAAGATTTATCACTTCTTTGGATGACTGAGTTTACATACGTTAATCTGCACATTACAATCTAACCACTCACAAGACATACATCAACGTACCATAGGCAAAATTTCGATATATGTCACTTCAATGGTTGCTAAATTCGTATGCTTTGATATGACTTTTCACCATGTCTATCATTGTCACTCCATTTTTTTTTTTTTTAATTTAGTTCGAAATCTATTACGATAATTTAGAGTAAAAGAGTTTCAAATCATTAACGCATGAGTAAAAATCAACACACTCTACACTATAATTTTCGAAACTATTACAATAATTTAGTGAAAGGGAGTTTCGAACCAATTACGCATGAGTGAAAACCAACACCCTCTATGCTATCATTTTCGAAACTATTACAATCATTTAAAAGAGTGGAGTTTCAAACCAGTATTGCACGAATAAAAACCCAATACCCTATACACTATCATTATCACTCATACATTACCTTGTTAAGTGTGCAAATAAGGTACCATACTAGTGGCACCTCATGTTCAGGCCAACGCACCAAACGAGGCCTAAGAAGCAAATAACGAATCAAATGCGGACATTTAACCGCAGAGAAAAATCAAAACAAATTTTGCTGCAAAAGTCTAGTTTCTTTCTCACTATTGTGTTATGTGTGTTATGTACCTATCCAAACTCGAGGAATAGGAATTACATCAGACCGTTTGGACTCCTGGATTGTCCTCACCAGCTTCTGAGTTAGCTTCCACGGACACTTCTTTCGATACCTCGGTCGGAGCCTGTAAGAAGTTCCCCAGCAACCTCTGATCCAGAATCATATTGGGAACCTGCACAGCAAACTCACTACTGAGTACTGTTTTGTACAAACACGCAAATACAAGTAACAAAAGCGCACATAAAAGATATATATAGAAAGAGAGACAGAGACAGAGCAACCTTGTCTCCGAAGAAAATCTTAGTATTATCAGCAATGGCGTCGATGAATTTAAGCTCAAGAAACTGCGGAGTAAGCTTCAACTTGTTTGCTTCAGCTTCCTTCATGACTTTATAGAAATCAGCATCCGCAAGGCTCATTTCCCGAGCTGTGTACATCTGATTTTCAATCTCCTGCTGCCTCCTGGCACTGTCCTTCTCCGTCAACTTTTGTTCCATGAGAATCTTACTGACATTGGCGTTCTTCTCAGCCTCACTGATAGCCATCTTCTTCTTGGTTTCTGCCTCTTTCTCCACTACTCTCTGTCTCTCTATAGCAATTAAGACCTACAGAGTAGCACCAACAGTCATGATATAACAAAGAATGCTATAACACTAAAGAAAGGGTAGCCTAAAAATCTTATGACACTTTTTGTTCTAAAGCCTATCCGATGTTTGGGCATCAAGTACTTGGAAGACGGGAAGAGTAATTTGAGTAAAACTGGATACAAAAATCTCAATATTTGGGCAAATTTTGTGACACGAAATTGTAATTCAACAAAATATCTAAAAAGCAGGAAGTAAAAATCAGAATATATATAGTTCAAATCATTTAATGTTTGCATCAGAATTACGGATAATACAATGAACTCTTTTTTATCTTTTACCTTGGTGCGCTCCTCCTCCATTTGCTCAAAGTTACGTCTTATACTCTCCGGGATGGTTGGCTTTGTAACACGGACATTGATGATTTCAATGCCTGGAGCATAGCGGGTACAGTCACCTTGAAGGGCTTCTTTCATCTGTTCATCAATCTGAAAGAGTATGTTTTGTTGACAGACGATTGAGACTTTGGATATAACTAAAAACAGAATTCAAGCCACAAATATAATACAACAAACTAGCTCATTAAAACAATTATTCGAAACAGAAGCGGCAACCCTCAGTTTACATTACAAAGAGAAGAAAAAAATGTATGCTACTCATGTATGTATCGGACAGGATGCATATAGTCTACAGATACTACACATGAAAAAATGTGAGACTCATTTGCATTCCACCTTACCTGATCGAACACATCAATATACACTTCTTGAAGAGAATGTGAGCTGCAGAACTGATTGATCTCATGATGAATTTTGTCATATATCCATGTATTGTCATATTGCACGCCATAATTGAGAAGCGTCTCATACACAAATTCCTTACGAAGCCGATTTACGACCTGAAAAATGCATCCTAATTAGTGCATGCACATTGGGGATATTAGATATCAGACTTCACGCAAAACTAAAGAATAATATCGCATAGCCTTACCTCAATCTTCTCAAAATTGATCATGACACCCCCTTTTGTACCACATGGAATATCCCTTACCTACAATGTAGATAACAGAAGCTTTCAAAACTATAATGAATGGAAAGACAGAATCTTCAATCTTCCAAACATGGATTACCAAAGTTACCTGATCAGTCTGCAGGGTCACTTGAACGGGTTCAAAATGGGTGACCAGCGGCAGCTTGAGATGAAAACCTGAAATTTGAAATAATGAGAAGCAGGCAAAGTTAAGGCCCTATGCAAGCAACTTCTCAACGCACATCACCTGGATCTGTAATTGTCTTCAGAAGAGCGCCTCCTCTCCAATATACTCCAACATGACCTTCTGGGACTTGGTGCAGAATTGATATAGTTGATGATGTTGGAAGAACCGTCTATAAACATCAAGACATCCCAGTTTTAAGAATTTAGCATACTAATCGAAGTTCCCCGGCTAGCATATCATAATATTTAGCAAAAATACAATCCAAGTCTATTGCAACTATCATTACAGAGGATTTCCCCATGCTTCATCCATTAACCTGAACAAATCGTTATGAACACGTGTCTTAAGCCAAATGTTACAACTAACAATCATAATTGTTTGAGGTAGTTGCTTCTACAAGTCAATACCATGAATGAAACAATCTTAGTTTCCACATTAGACAATTGAGGTAGCTGAATACGAAAAATTCCAAGAAAAAACCTTCAATTCGATGCATTATTGGGATATCACGTAACTCTAATTCTCAATCAACTAATACAAATATTAGACAGAGGATTAATGCACACAATCATGCTTAGCAAACAGATAACCATTAATGACATGACAAAAGAAAGCATTACGAAACTGTAAAAAAACCGAAATTAATACTTTAACACAAATATATGCATTCAGTGGAAATCAAGAACAGATACATGATACTTGAAATCGAGGAATTACTTAACCATAATAAAACCTAAAAGTGAGACAAATTGATGAACAATTGAGTTAGTACTGCATATTCAAGTGATGGATTAAGCTCGAAGAAAGAACCTAAAAATGCGATGAAACAAACGAATATCGAAGAAATATAAAGCAAATTAGCAGTAAAAAAAGAAGACCTAGTACTTCTGAATCGGAGAGCAAAGTATAAAGTGTGAGAGGGGTTACCACGGCGAAAAAAATGGCGAGGAAAGCGAAGAGGACAAAGAGAATGGCCGAGGAGTCGCCGCCGCCTTGAGGTGGTGGCTGAGGGCGATTTGGTGGAATTCCTGGTCTCTGCTGGTTTGGATCCATGGCTCTCTCTCGATCGCTGTCTGTGCTCTCACGCTTTCTTTCTCTCCTCTTTGTCTCTGTTTTTGGGCATTTCGAGCGTGAATTGAGTCGGCATTGGAAATGTGAATCGACTTGATGAATAATGGCCGTCTGATGAAGCGTGAATACACGTGGAGCATCGTTAAGTGGTCGAGTTGTTTCCGCGAAATTCGTGTGTAAGTTTGGCGCGATTTCGCCGTAGCAACGGCTTTCTTGCGGTCTCGCCTAACAGGCAAAAAGTAAAAGGACGTTTAATTTTCGTTTAATTTTATAAAAATATTTTTATATTTTAGTTTTTGTAATGTTGCTTTCTAGATAAGCAAAGTGATTGTTGTATAAAGAATTATGTTTAGGGGTTTAGAGATTTATCATCATGCCGAGGTCACATTAAGTACGCCTCACGTCCTCGAATTAATAAGACATACTTATTTCTCAATCCCGACTCTGAGGGTAGCTCAAGTAGATGCCTGTCTAGGGCCCCCACTTCGAAGGGACCCTCAAAATTTTTTTATATCATGTAAATAACATATAAATACAGAAAAAGTAATAAATATCATTATTCATTTGTTGGCACAATGGAAATGTTTAGCTTTCTTTTTCTTTGGGGTGTTGAGTTCAAAACACAAAGATGCCTTTTTTAGTCATTAAAATTTTCTTGTTTTTCAAATTTACTGCCAATCCATCTGTCCAACTCCTAATCCATATATCCAAATACATATAAAGTTATAAAACTCAAGTCCCCTTGCAATCTTTTTCTCTTTCAACCTCCCAATCTCTCCATTTTTATCGAATTTTTAAAGCAACTATAACATGGGTTTGAAGATTGTACTTTAATGTAATCAAAACTTTGAATTTATATTTTGCTTTTCAATAATTTTTTATTCGATGGATTGTTTTAGTATTCGATTCGTTAGTGTGATGTTGATTTTACGGAAAAAAAAACACAAGAAAAACAATTGGCGTTGTTGAATTTATTATACTCATCAATCAAGTTTTATTATTCTTTACTCCATTGATCATCAAGTTTTATCGTTCTTCACTCTCAATCTTAGACTCTTGACTACAAACATTTAGTACATTTGCATCTAAAAACATGAGCCGTGTAATGTTTAAGTAATGTTTGTGTATTTATCTTTTTTTATATTAATTTTTAATGATATTGGATGTAGAAATAGAATTTTTATGTATTTAGCGAATTCTTTTATATATATGTATATATATATCAATGTACAAAAAACCGAAAATCAGAGAATTTTAGAGCCCCATTTTAAAAATTCACCTAGGGCCCTCAAATTCTCAAGACAGACCCTATCATTTCTAATAGGTACATAACAAACCACAATGGTTGTCTCATAAAAAAAAACCTTAGTTGAAACTAAATTAAAGCATTTATTTAATGTTATTTACTTTGGGCTGACGAAAAAAAAAATAGAGTTATTGTAGCCCACTCTGAATTAAAATATTAACAATGTCACTGTATGCAATGCTAGTATACGAATACGGTTGAACTTTTGATGTTGTAGGTCAGCATAATTTGAACTTTTATTTCTAACACATTCTGCTTGGTTTTGAGATTGTTTTGATGTTATTTTTAAAAATAATAATAGCAATGGTCATTTAATTTTAGTTCAATTGGAGTAATAATTTTTCAACTAGAATTATATGATTATTGGTCCATGAACTCATAAAAATGCGTAACTATAGTCATTTCGTCAATTCCGTTAGAACTTTCATCAAAATAAGACATGGTGGAATGACCATTGCTACAATTAGGTTAAAGTTGAGGGTTATTGCTATAATTTTTTCATTTAGTTTTTCATATTTCCCCTTTTGATTCGGTTGGCATGATACGTTAGTCGTTTTGACAGAAGTTATTCTGAAGTTGACGAAAATGACAACAGATGTACGTTTTGATGAGTTAAGAGACTAATAGTCACATATTTTTAATTAATGGACCATTAGTCTTTTTTTTTTTTAGTACATCAATATTTTTACACTAAAGGGAGACGGCTAAGCCACATAATGAACAACCTAATTTGGTATTGAATTCGCCATTCACGAGATTCAAATCTAAGATCTCCCACTTCCAAATGAAGAGGAATACCAGCAGACTGTAATATCGAGTGACATTCTAATAGGGAAATTTTAATTAATAAATTCTCATTGTAATTTCCAAACGACACGTGAAACGCACCGTATCCACAAGAAGCTCCCGCCACACGAACACAAAAGAGACCACCCAGACGATCCTCTTTCTCTTTCTCGGGATAAAGAGTATCGATACTACAGCCAAACAAACCACTGCAAGCGGCGTTCTTCCTCCGCCGGATGTTAAACTCACCCGCAGGTGACACAACATGCTAACTCTTACAGGAGGCTCCACACCCATTGCCGCGAAATGCACAATCCAAATCAAAAGGCGGTTCAGGGTTCGCTCCGCCGCTGCCGGGTTCCCTTCTTTCCTTCCCAAAGAGGTCGAAAAGATAAAAGACCCGTTTGCCCGCAAGCTCGCCGCCCGAATTGAAAGGCTACCCGTAAGCTAACCCTAGCTCTCCCTTCAATTTCTTCAGTTTTCTGTTATCAATGTAGTATTTAATTTAGCCACTTTGTTTTGGGTAATAATGTTTAATTTCCATGGGTTAGGAACTTAGGTCAGTTGTTAAGCAGTGTGGCCGTCCCCTTGCAGGCTTGCACCCAAGTTTCAATCTTACTTCTCGTAGATTCGATTAATTTAAAACTTCGCCTTGTTAAAAATGTAAGGTTTAATATCTATGGATGCCTTGCCAATATCAATGCAGGTGAGTTTTGGAGAGAATAGTGTGATGAGTAGTTGTGTGAAGCCATTGGTGCGGAGCGAGACGAGTCCCGTGGTTCTTCTCCATGGTTTTGACAGGTCTTTTACTAATAACTCCCATTGTTAAAGTAAATTAAATTTTTGTTTTTGATATTTGTGTTTTTTTCTCTTATGAACCTTTGGAGTTCATTGCCTCTTATTATTCAGCTCCTGTTTAGAATGGAGATATACTTATCCATTGCTCGAGGAAGCGGGATTGGAGACTTGGGCTGTGGACATTCTTGGTTGGGGTTTCTCCGATTTAGGTTTGCTCCTTCAATTGCTTGAGACCCGAAAGGGATTTGTTTAATTGCTTTCACGTTTATGTTTTATACCTTTTTAATAAATTTCTTTCCTTTTTTGCAATTTTTGCTTCGCATGTGATAGAAAGACTTCGCTCCTGCAATGTGGTCTCTAAGCGTGAGCATTTTTATCAGGTACATTTTATGATTTCTTACCACATTTTTGTCATTGGAGTTGATTTTTGTATGAAGATAATTTTGTGAATTGTTGATCAGACTAGCAATGTTTTGTTTAAATTTCGCGACAGCTTTGGAAATCCTACATTAAGAGGCCAATGATATTGGTTGGACCAAGCCTTGGTGCTGCTGTTGTAATCGACTTTGCAGTCAGCCATCCAGAAGCTGTAAGTGCTCTCTCCTTTTTTTATCATAGAATTATGCAGTTTAGATTCATTTGGAAAGAAATTACAACTGATGCATCGGACAGGATTGTTAGCGTCTGCAGTGTTCCATGAAAGTTTGAAAATTTCAGCTTACGTTTTCAGGTCGAAAGGCTGGTGTTGGTTGATGCAAGTGTGTACACAGAAGGCACGGGAAATCTAGCAACCATGCCTAAAATGTTAGCTTATGCTGGAGTGAGTGTTTAGCTCAACTCACTAATTTCTCAAATTTCTTCTTGTCTACATGTTACTTTCACCATCTTTCTGTTAAGACCATGTGCTCTTCGAGGGTATAATATCTGTGACTCTGTGCTCATTTCAAAAGCCATTTATGATCTTATTTATTTTGGGGCCTCCCTTTTTTATGTGATGTTCAGTTGAACTGTATCCTTGATATCTAATTCAGTCACGATTAAGTCTGACCTAATTAAGCTGCTATTTCCATTGAATTTCTCTGTATTGGTCATGCCCTTGAACTTTATGAACCAGTTGAACCATCCCTATTAAAATCAACCAAATGAGTGCTTATTATCTCATAATCCTTTTGCTTTAGCATATGAATATTTTTCTTGATACATTCTTGTGACTGTTTATACGAGCATGTGCATGTGATGTCATCAGTACAATGATGACAGGCACTTTTCTGGCCCAGGTGTATATACTGAAGAGTCTCCCGCTGCGCATCTATGCAAACTTTTTATGCTTCAGTGGCATATCACTTGCTACCAGTTTAGATTGGACTAATGTAAGGGGTTCTATTTCGAAACTTACGCAATATTTATATAGATGAATGTTACAGTTAAATATTCCCGTACTTGTAGGATCTTCTAAAGGTGAAGAGATCTTACTCTGGTGTTTCTTGCGATTTATTTAGATTGGCCGCTTGCATTGTCTGTTTCCTTGGTGGGAGGACGCAGCTGTGGATTTCATGATGAGTGGGGGTTATAATGTTAGTGCCCAGATAGAACAGGTACGTCTGAGTGGGGCTTATAATCTCTTCTGCCAAGATGAACAGGCGTTCACATGATTAAAAAAGGAAAATGAGAAAGAGATTGTGGTTTAAATTCTTTACTCACATAAGTCCTTAATCTCTTGCCAAGGGGAATAAATGCAATTAATCTTTCGTTAGTTTGAGTCAGCTGGATGTTCGCTCTACTCATAGAATGTCCAAAACCCATGAATTGTTTAATAATGTTATCCACATTCTGTTTGACAGGTAAAGCAAAGGACGCTTATCATATGGGGTGAGGATGACCAGATTATTAGCAGCAAGCTTGGAGTGGTAATACTTTAATTCTTTCTATAGGGATAAACAGAGATCATGACACGAAAACAAATACCATTTATGATCAAATTTACCTTGAAACAATCCGTTCAGGTATTGGAAACGTTGGTAGAACACAATGTTCCTTGTCCTTGTGTTTTTGACCTTTTGAGTATATTCTATACAGTTGATAATCATGTGGTTTGTTATATTGTATGCTGCAGAGACTCCACTGCGAATTGCCAAATGCTATTTTACGACAAATACCAGAATGCGGACACCTTCCTCACGTGGAAAAGCCAAGCTCTGTTGCAAAGTTGATTGTGGAATTTGTTCAACAAGATCAGTACAAAGAAGTCCAATGTATTTCTCAAGTTTGAAGGTTTACTTTCCATCTCCTCTTAAATGATATTCACAATTTCATATCGTGCCATACATATTTTACAAACTGGGGGGAGTTGGCACCTTTTTAGACATATATTCGGGTTCCCGGGATCTGAATTGTGTCATCTCTTCACAGTTCAGGTCACTAGTAGGATATAGAAACGAATCCTTTGCAACAAACCCCAGATGCAAACATGGATGTAAAAGCATCCATTTTACTGGCAGTAATTGTAACTTTGTATCAGGATTTATCTTCAATTACTATCTGCTACATATGTAACTAGAAGGAGTTGCGTGTGTATGCCTAGTGGTTAAGAATCGTCTTAAAGTAGCTGAGTGCAATTTGTTGACCTTAGCGTTAGTGACACACATATGTTTAAATATGTATGGACGGCCTTCAGATTCCTTTCAGAAGTCAGAACTAACCATCCGGAATCATCCGTGCAAAGTTTTTTCTTAAATTTGTAATTTTGATGTTTTTTCTTTTATGACTCGTTTGGAAGTGTTTTTAAAATGGATGAAAACACTTTTGGTGAAAATATTTTTGGGAACAATTCTTAGTAAAAATATAAGGGAATCTTGAAAAAGCACGAATGCACTTCAAATGCTTTTAGAATCTAAAAACATTTTTTTTTTAAATTCTTTCGATTATTTTAAAAGCATTTCCGAATGCGTCATTAATCTTTGATTGTTCATCCTTTTCTGCCGCAATAATTGCATAATAGATTTTAGCGGCGCTAAACAAAGGAGAATTCGGAATTAAGCGTCGAGGAAGAGTACACTGTTGCGGCAACTTGACTTAACCTTAAATCCGTAGAATTTAAGTGGTTTTGTGGCTTATATTGTTTGGTGGGTAGTTCACGAGTCCTCATCTATCAAAGGTCCGACTTCTGTAGCCTGAAAAACATGTTACATACTTTAATTTATTTGGATTGTTTTCCACTATATCGGCCATGCACGTCAAGTTCAATAATTCTAGTCCGTTGGTTTTTTTGTAGTTTTGACAAGCTGGTGGATTCTAACCGTGTTTCCAACAAATCTGCTGTGCTGTGCTGTACTGAATATAATACAACACAATGATTTTACCTCTCGTTTTTTTTATTTCTGTATACTCTTGCTTATTTCCGACTCATAATTCTTAGGTAACTTATTTAATCTAAAAACGAAAATGAAACATTATCAAACGGGTCCTTGAAATTGACATATTCGATTGCCTCGATGTTGTCTCATAGTTATGCCACATGAAACCTAAGTTTAAACACAATGTTCAGGCTCCATTAGGATACCTAAATTGATTGTTAACCTAAGTGATAGGGGCCAACGAAAAAATTGTAAATTGCAACAAAATCCGGCATGTAACCGGATTCATTATTTGTATTATTAGTACTTTTCGATAACATGTCACGCGATCAGCGAGACGCTTTGGTGAAATAATGGTAGGGGTAGAGCGTAGTTCCATTAAATTAAAAAATAGTGGCTCTTATACATGTACAAAAGGGAAGATCTAAAAAGAAAGAGAAGATCAGATTCCTACCCCCAATAAGCACTAGCAGCAGCACCACTCAAAATGGAATCGAATTCCCCAGCTTTTTTACAATGGAGCAAGGAAAGCAAAACACAGAAACCAGAAAAATTAAAAACCCTGATGGGATTTTTATGCCTCTGCAGATGTTTCCCTACACAACCACCCACCAAAATGTCGAAACTTACATGCCTACCCGCCAATTACACCCCCCACCTTCAGCTCTTCACATCAGTAAAACCGCTGTGAAGCACAGAGCCGAAGCTAGAGAGAAGAAGAGGCGGTTTGCGGCTTCCAAGTTACCCGTGCCGCCACTGTTGTCAATTCCAGTGCCACTCCCCGTGGGGCTTATTCCGAACACTGATGCCGGAGAGCCTGGAGTTGTGATGCCGGTGCCGGTGGTTGGAGTTGTGCCCGTGGTTGGGGTGGTGGGTGTGCCGGTTGGTGTGCCTGTGGTTGGGGTGGTGGGTGTGCCGTTTGTGGGTGTACCGGTTGGCGTGCCTGTGGTTGGCGTGCCAGTTCCTGCTTGACTGAACAAAACAGAACAAAATCATGTCAATATAATGCACTCGAATTTTGAAGTTCATAGGAAAATAAATGTAAATAGAATCGGTTACAAACTTTTAATAAAAAGATAAAACACTATGAACGTTAAACCGACGATAAACCAATATAAAAACTACGGTTTACCATCCTTTATTGATTTCTTAGTACGCCTCTCGTCTTCCAATTCTAATTAAAAGTTTGTAACCAGTTCCGTAGATATCCCCCGAGTTCGAAACCCCTAAACAGTAACCTTGGTTTAAATCAATAAGATGAAATGAAGACGAAAGGGGAAACAGAACTTTTAGATATATCTATTTCATGACAGCTCACTGTTTTATGACTTGAAACAACAGATCAAGCTAATACAGTATTAACTTAAGGGTGGAGAGGTAGATCTACTTTTCTTAATCACTTTCCAAATAAGCTAATTATGAACCCTAATATCCAAAATCACTTTTGCAGCTGTTGTTGCTTATTCAAGAAACCCTTTTCAAATCCACCATTTAAGAGAAAAATAAATTCTGGGGAAAATTGCATTTAAATATATTGATAAAATGCTCATAAATTTGCAAAGATGTCAGAAATAAAACTCAGCCACCTACCTGGAACTTGCAGGATAAACACATGTCGAACTTGCGGCTGGAAAATCACCAGAAAAATTAAAATCAGTGAATGTTATTATAAATAAATAAAATTTGAAAAAAAAAATGGTAAAAATAAAGATTCAGAAGGAATGAACTTACTACTGGGAGCAGTTGGGCTCTGAGTAGCAGCACCTGCAAAATCACAGCTCTGCGCAGTTTGACCCTTCCTCTGGAAATAACTGTTGACAGCATAGCTGCAGTGATCTTTGACGGTGTTGGGCTGGTAACACGCACCGTTTTGGAGAATTGGATTGCAGTCAGCTCCAGCTCCACAGGCATAGTCCAGTGCCTTCTGAAGTGTTGCATCACCGACTCCATCTTTGCATACGCAATAAGTAGCACCTAAAAATCCCAGAAAAAAAACCCAGAAAATCTGTTACTTCACACTAAAACCATTTTAATTAATTCATGAACTTTTTTCTTCGGGTTTGTGATCGTCCTGCTCCGAGGAGCTAATATCGTCTAATCCTTAATTATCATAAAAAGAAAAAAGAAAAAAAACAGAGAACAAAAGAAAGATTGAAACTTTATGATTTGGGAGGAGTTTTTGTTTGATTGGAAAAAAGGGATTGCCGTGATTTGTAGTTTTCTCATGTCAGATTGGGAAATTAAGAAAAAAATATAACAGAGGATAATAATCAAAGGAGCTTACTTGAGTGGCCAGTGAGGACCAATAAGATCACAATATACACTAAAGCAGCCATGATTGATGCAGGATTGTAGAGAGAGCGCTGGTTGAGCTAGAGAAGAAACAGAGAGGGTGGCGAGAGAGAGAGAGAGAGAGAGAGAGAGGGCTGTGACAAAGGGAGATTGGAAATTTCTACTTTCTAGTAGGCAAAGCAATAATATGAGAGGGACGGTGGGTGTGCGTATGTGATATGGTTTTTAAACCTTTTTTTTATATATAATTAAGATTTGTTTTTTACGTTGTGTGGGGAAATGCTATTCAATTAGTACTGTAATTTACATTTATATTTATATTTATTTGTTTAAAGAGTGTTCTGGGTAGATGAGCATGCAGAAGCTTTTGTCATGTACACGAACTGTTGTGTAAGACCAGACCATCAAAACGGTCTTAAACTGACCTGGGTGATCAAAACTTAACCCCAACAGAATCTTCTCCGATCATTTTTGTTGAGAATTTTATAAATTTGTAAATCGTGTTTGTTTATCGTACATTGTACGGTTAGTTTTTTTATTTATGTATAATTTTAAATAAAAATATTTAAAATAATTTCTGATCGTACGATGTACGATAATCAAACACAATTAACGAATTTCTGTGATCCTCACAAAAAAAAATCCTGCAAGGATCCGGATTCAACTTAACTCAACCCGGGCCCGCCTTTAGAGGTTCCATGAAGGGATAGAGGGTTCTTTAGCCTTGTGTTGTCACAGTGAGCTAGCACTGGGGAACTCGGTAGTTGGTACTAGTCTATGGGGATGGGGGGCCCCACCATTCGTGGTTCCATGGAGGGATAGATGGTTCTGTGGAGGCAAATTCTGTGTCCTCGCTCGTGGTTCTTTAGCTGTGTGTTGTCACAGTGAAGCTAGCACTGGGGCATGAGGCATCAGCATCTCATATTTTGGCACATTGCATCAGCATCTCTGTTGTGAGAGAGGTGGCTATTCACACTTTTGACTTTATTTCTTCTTGGAGTTCAAGATTTCCTATGCTTTCATGACATTTCGAATTAATAACATTACATTGAATGTTTTTCGCTTTACGTATTATATAACGTTATTAGTCTGAGGCACTACAATAACGTTAAAAAAAATGTAAATTTCTCTATCACATACGGTTGAATTCAATTTGCTACTTTAATTTTCCATCTTTGACAATTTGCTACTTTAATTTTCCATCTTTGATTCAAAGTTTGTTGAGAAAGTTTTCATCTACAAACCTTAAAAAGTTAGGCATATATTTGTCGTGTTGGATCATCCCATCTCCTAAAGCCAAAACCTTTTCTCTTTTCCTTTCCCATCGAAACCTTGGCATGCTGAAATTATGACCAATATATGTTAAGTTGTGACAAATGCACATGTCATATTGAAAATTCCATCAAACACATCCTTTTACAGTTAAAAATCGAATAGGGGATTTAGGGTACGCCTAGCGCATAAGGCGACACAAGAATAGTAGTTGGAACACGTTAAGATTCAAAGCAAGGGTGACAATTTATGGTGTGTATGTTGCGTTATGCGGTAGGTGACGCAATCAATATTTTCTCAACATTTATTTTTGGAAAGAATATGAACGGTAATTATTTACTTATAACTTATAAGTTGGTGACTTTTAATCATTGATTTACATGTAGTTCAAATATCGACAATTATTGAAAATGGCTAATTTGTGGACAAACAACTCATACAAAATGAGTTAAGCATGTGATATGTCCTACATGAAATGTGCCCTAAGTCTAATATAATTTACTAGTTCTCAAGTGGGTTAAGCCCCTCTCTCTGTCCTTAAAAATTGCAGAAAAAATGGCTTTTGGTCGACATATGCGGACAAGGATCCTCTTCGGATCTTCTTTATAGAGATTCGAAAGATAATTAATCATGTTTGTCGGTTAATTTTCGTTAGGTATTATTTATATTTAATTTTAAATTTTAAATAATTTACACCCTAACAATATACGATAAACAAATACGATTGATTTTCGCGAACAGAATTTTATTCCGACGTATGCTTGACCTTGAAGGCTTGCACCTCCGCATTCACCACAAACCCAATACACATGTCAGCATCTTATCTATTTCAAATAAAATATTAAAAGAGCCAATGGGTTGGCGCCACGGCACTCATGAGTCATGACACATTCCCAAATAAAGTGTACAGTAAACAAACAGCACAGAAGCAAATAACCCCATGCTGTCTAAAGTCATCACAGCAAATTTATCTGAAACATTCTAACGCTATCCCCATGTCGGTGCTTTGCAACTCGACATTGACACGTAACATTAATGGATACGGATTACTTTAACCCAATCATCAAAGAAAAGGCTTAGGCAAAGTCAATTTTGATTTTGTATTGGGGGTCATGCAAATGCAAGCCTACATAATAGGCGTAAAGGTACTTTGAATTAGTGGCGGATTCAAGAAATATTTTTTAAAGTGTTAATAAAAACAACGTGTATGGTGGCTAAAATTTTTTGTCATAGAATAGTACGTGCTTTGATATTTCATATCTTAGTAGACATGAGGTTATTTGCACTCCTCTCATTAGATGTTAACAACTTCTGAGTGAGCATGTCGACTGATGTGAGTAGTTTTTTAGCGAGCATGCCGACAGATGTTAACTATTGACAGATGCACATAACAATGCGTACAAAGACATGAGGCTAATAACCAACCAACCAGTGTCCATAAAGATAATTCGTCGAGCAACTGGAAGACAGTTTTCAAGGATATCTTAGATTTTCATAAGGCAACACCCAATTCTTTTATGGAGAGTTTTTGAGAGTCAGCTGACCCACCTTGGTCCAAGGTGAATTGCCTCTGCTTTTTCTTTTTCTTTTTTCTTTATTGATAACAAAAATTTAGAAGTTGCCCATCGTGGGAATCGCCTCTGTTTAGAATGGACTAAAATTACAGTATCAGTCAATCAATAGCCCACCGCTTTACCATTAAGCAACCGAAAAACAACAAGAGATTAGATCTCATAGAGTTCAATTTGTGTTTTATGTGAAGGTATTAAAGTCTGATACACGTGCATGAAACTTTCAGATTTCATCGAGTTAATCCTTCTTATGTTCAGATTATGATTTCGACGTAAGATACTCTTTACGTGGAACCAAAACCAAAAGGAGAAACACTCGCAAGGTATTCTTTGAAATGCTGAGGTTGGTTTTAGACGACTTTAGTGAATTGAGTCCCAAAAGTTGTTGATCAGGGGCTTCAAATTCCTACCAGACCTAATGAGAATAAGGGGACCACACAAAAACAAAGGTAAGATGCTCCATCTTTTCTTTCTAACAAATGGAATAGAACCTTCAACTATAAAAGGTTCATAATTAATCAAATATTACCTCATACTTTTTTTTTTATAATAATATTCTATATATATATATATATATGTTTTACAAAACAAATGTATATATATGTCTCTTCATGCAAAGGAATTTTCATTAAAAAAAAAAAAATTAGGTGTGGGGCCCACTTCACATTCAACTCAATCCGAAACCATTTATTTATTTAATTATCAAAATAAAATTTCATAATTTTTTATATAATAAAGTATTTGTTAATTTCTTTTAACCTAATTGGATGTCTTAAATATTTCTGATTTTGTTAATATTTTGAAAAGATGAACTATGAGGTGCAACTTGAAAAATAGATATTTCGAATCGTTAAAATTTGATGTGGTGTGGACGCCACAACCAATCCCCATTTTTATAATAAAAAGTAGATATACCTTTCCTTAAAGGCTTTCTATATATATATATATATGTATGTATGTATGTATTATGAAGAGAACAAAAGAAAAACCAAAAAAATGTGTGATCATTTGATCTTTTTACCAACATCCAAATCCAACCATGTGATGATGTTCTCATCCAAGTTGTTTATTAATCATGTCGGTTTGATCTGTTTGGGCCTACCTCTTGTTTTGTTTAAACAATGTAATTTACTTGCATAATTCCATTACGCATGCAACATACAACGGTGCCATTACGACAAATTCAAGTCGCACCAACTCGTGCAATGGATTAATCAAAACGTGGGATCCAGATCTTTTTCGGATTTTTTTTCTTCGGAGTCTCGAGACCACATCATTGTGGTCGTTGATGCAATTCGTGAAGCCAAAAATTATGTCTCATTTCTGGTTGCGGGGTCTGTGATAAACGACTAGGATGGATTGATCCCGACGGGATCCAAAGAGGATCTGATCCCAAAAGTCGACGCATCAGCTAAAAATATCGACCAACTGATGTATGGATTCAAAGTAACATTTTGGGCTTGTAATTAAAAATGGGCCTAAAAGTTGGAGCGTCTTCTGTCATTTGGGCTTTTTAGAACTTGAAACCAGGCAATCCATCTAAACTGGGCTTTCTACTGTTAGAAACCCAACACCAGACATTTTGGACTCTCGCACGTGTAAAACTTTTATAAGCCCAAACAATATGCCGCTGACATCACTCATCTGAAGTTCTTAAAATTACCATACAACCCTCCCTCCTGAAATGGACTGCACCACGATTAACAATCACTGAAACCAAAGCTTAAAAACCCTAACTTACCACACAGCTCACTCTCACTGTGACTGAGCTCCATCAATGGCGTCCCAAATGGCGATCCTCGCGCGGACCCGAGCGCTGGCGAAAACCCTAAATACGAACCCGTGGTTCAAGTCCATCACGACCTTCACATTTCTCTCGCAGGAGCCCCAACTCGCCGTCGAGCCGACTCACCCCATCGCCTCCACCCCGCTCCCTCCGAACCCCGCCTCCGGCAGCCCCATGTACAACGAGAACTGGCGTAATCCGGCCCCCAACTCGCCCATGGGTCAGTCCCTGCTACCCCTCGGATTACTAAACCAGTCCCCGAGCGCCCGATTCCAGGTCATGTCGCAAAACCTAGACGCGCAGAGCCTGATGAACGAGTTCGCCGGTTGGATGACGTCACAGCGATGGCCGGACATGAAGCAGCTGTTTGAGTTCTGGGTTCGGTCGTTGGATAAGAACGGGAAGCCGAATAAGCCCGATGTGAGCTTGTATAACCATTACTTGAGGGCCAATTTGATGATGGGAGCCTCGCCGGGGGAGATGCTGGATCTGGTGGCGCATATGGAGGACTACGGTATCACGCCCAACACGGCGTCGTTTAATCTGGTCCTCAAGGCCATGCGCCAGGCCAGAGAGACCGAGGCCGCCAATAAATTGCTCGAAAGGTTAGCTGTTTGGTGGATTTGATTATGATTCTCGCAAGCTTTCTGTATGTGTTTTTGTTACATTAATGAAATGATGATTTGCTTGAGTTATAACTTGTACAATTCAATTAATGTTGCCACCGTGGTTTCTATTATCGGTAGTAATGAAATGAATTTTTCGTGTTGAAGTGCCGATTAAAGGCTTTTGTTTTCTTCACTCGTCTTTCGGAAGGGGTCTCCTAGAAAGACATGTTGGCATGAATCAATTTCACTTCAATGTATCAGGATGTTGCAGACAGGGAAGGAATCTCTGCCTGACGAAGAGTCATATGACTTGGTTGTTGGCATGCTGTTACAAATGGACCAGATTGATGCCGCCTTGAAATATATAGATTTGACTTTAAAATCTGGTTACATGCTGTCAATACTGGTGTTTAGGGAATGTGTACGAGGCTGTGTCAGTAAGGGAAAGCTAGATATTTTGGTTTCTATTATCGACAAGTGCAAGGTACATGATTCATACCATAGATATTTAGATCGAGGATTGGAAAATTTTGCACGATGTTCACTTATGTAGGTTTTTTTTGGGTGTTATCAGTCAATGGATCAGAACAAAGCTCTTTGCCCACCGTGGAACTTGTGCAACCATATTGCAGAAGTTGCTCTGCAAGAGGATAATAGCAAATTAGCATTTCATGCCCTGGAGTTTATGGCCAAATGGATTGCTAGGGGTGAGCAAGCAAGACCTGTTGTTTTTCTTTCCGCAGATGAAGGGCTGCTTGTGTCGGCACTTGCAACTGCCGGCAGGACACACAGTACTACTTTACTTGATGCATCATGGGCAATCTTAGTACGCTCGTTGCGCCAAAAGAAGGTCCCTAATCCAGAATCTTACTGTGCGAAGATGTGTGCCCTTGCATCGCTGGGGAGTCTACAAAGAGCTTTTAGTACTCTTCATGAATATGAGTCTGCTTATGGTAATTCCGATAAAGAAGCAGAAGATGAACTATTCTCCCCATTTACTTCATTATATCCGCTGGTTGTTGCCTGCTCCAAGGGAGGTTTTGGAACTTTGGACTCGGTGTGTAGTTCTTCTTTATTCCTATTTGATTTAGACACATAATCTATTAAAAACCTTGTATCTATTTGTTTCTGAGATATCTAGAGGCTAGTAAAGATTTTAACCTTTGTTTATCTCAAAATTATGCAAAATTATGATGTTTTTTGTGCATTTTTAAATTTTGCATATGTGCAGCTGCCAACTTTTCAATTCTCATTGTGCATCAGTGATGTAATTGCTAGTCCCGGTGAAGTAAATCTTTCAGGTTTCTGTAAGTCACCGTTTAACAAACTGAAACTTGTTATAATAAGAGCAATCCAGAAAAGAAGAACTAGTAAATGAATATATATCTTGCAATTGTCTGTCCGGTGAAAAGGGGGCCAAGGAGAGTGCTTCCAGTTTCGGTCCATTACTCCGTCTATTTGCCCTTGTGAATTTTCTTTTGCAGCTTTTTAACTTGAAATATATTGATGTTCCCCAGGTGTATTATCAATTAGAAAATTTGAGCCGTGCAGACCCTCCATACAAATCTGTTGCTGCATTGAATTGCATAATATTAGGTTGTGCAAATACCTGGCAGATCGAGCGTGCTTACCAGACCTTTGAGGCGATTAGTTCCACATTTGAATTGACCCCTGATATACATTCTTACAACGCTCTCATGTATGCTTTTGGAAAGCACAAGCAGGTAAGTTACTCTCTCTCTCTCTCTCTCTCTCTCTCTCTTTCTCTCTCTCTCAGGCCCCTGGAGTGATTCCAGTTATCTTTAATTATTGTTTAAGTTTTCTGTGTCCTCACTTCTGCTAAGCTATCTAATTTTCGCTGCCCAACTCTGTCCTACATCATAACATCTTGCTGAACTAGTCGTATGGTTTTTTGGCAGACTTTTGAAGCTTCAAGAGTATTTGAGCACTTGGTTAGTGTGGGCGTCAAACCCAATGCAAAGTCGTACTCGTTACTTGTAGACGCTCATCTCATTAACAGAGATCCAAAAGCTGCGGTCTTGGTGATTGATGACATGGTAACTTCATTCTTCTTGTCGTTGATGGTGTAACCTTGTCCATAGTACATAGTTTGCTGCCTCTGTAAGGAATATAATAAATGTTTGGACAGGTAAATGCTGGTTTTGAACCAAGGAAAGAACTGCTGAAAAGGGTCAGAAGAAGATGTAGGCGAGAGCTTGACTACGAGAGTGACGATCATGTGGATACCTTGGCTAAAAGGTTCAAAATTGTGATGGGTTCAGAGAATCGCAGGGACTGGCTGTTTAATCTCAATTACAGCACCGGATATGCCTAAGTGGCAAGTAAATGTTCCTTTCCGAAATGAAAGATATCCGTTCTGTTTCCATATAACTTGCATCACCTTTTTCTATGGTCTCTTGCATCAATCGCGTTTCTGATTGATGATTGTTTTTCTGCCTGCAGTATGATTTGATGAAGCTGATTGGATATGAGATCCGGCTCGCACACTCGTATCTTCCAGTGTAAACCTTCATCCGAATTTGTAAATTACCTCGGTCAATCTCCATCGAGTCTTCGCAGGATCTTTGCTACGATAATAGCCTCCTAGTTCCTCATTGAGTTTTTTTCTTCGTATGTAATCTTTTTGTGCTTTATGAGGGAAAATGAAATAGTAAATTGTTGCCAATAATTGTAGGAAAAATGTTTCTTGTTTTGTGCTCAATGGTTTAGTCTCAATTTTTTTTCCACAAGATGTCTCAGCCATTTCTTTTGCCGTCATTTTTAGCGCATTCGTTAAAAACCCTTCAGAATTGTTGAAAGCTGTTTGTAGCTCAGTTGGTTAAAAATATTTATCCTTGCACTTTGATGTCCCGAGCTCGAAAACCCTCTCGCCCAATATTGCTTGATGAATTGTTGATTCAGAATTTAAGCGCCGAGTGCCGGGCTACCATTACAACAGTGATCAAATCTCTTCGGAGATCACTTGAAATTTTGGTAATACAAGAAGTGAAAAATGCCAACAAATTCAAATTCTCCTCGATTCGATGTTATTTCTCACTCAAGCGTTCTCCACAGTGCCTCCAATGGCTATAAATCTATGATGTAGAAACTGCAGCAGCCTTCTGAAATGCAGGATAGTATGAGATGCATGTGAGTTCAAGCAAAAATATCTGCTTCGAATCGAAGAAGTTTGTCACGAAAAATAAAACGGAAATGTCGTGGTTAAGGTGTCGAAAAATCTTTACCCGTTTTTGCTCTTCCAAGTTTGCTTTGATTAAGGAGTAGATGGCAACACCAGCAATTGCAATTGCAGTTCCGATCCCAGTTTGTGTAGAGATTCTATTGCCTGCCAAACATGAAGCCGAGAAACTATGAACACATGATAAAACCCGATTCGTGTTCAAACTGTTTAACAAACTGAGTTATGATTTGAGGTGCATATGGTTTGAATGAGGTAAAATATAAATTACCGAACACAACAATGGAGAACCCGATCACGAAAACACGCTTCAAAACATTTCCGACTGCGTGCGTTAGTGGGGCAACCCGTTCCAATGTGTTGGTGGCAAGCTGCATATGTAATCCCAGAAGTAGTTAATCATACAAAGGGGGGCAACGGCGCAGGTGAATATAAACATCGTGTTTCCGTATGGTATGTGCATTGCCTACCTGATTGTAGAGATGATAAAACATTCCAATCCAGAATAAATCAGACACGAATTTGTGGAGGCTGACATTCGCTATATCATCCTTAAAATTTCAGTAAAAAGATGAACTTACGAGTAATGCTCGTGGGATGCAAACCAAGAGAGCAATGATTGAAATGTGAGCATACACATTTGTACTGTCCATTCCTGTCTGTTGAAGTTCAAACACATTTTAAGTGATCGAAATTAGTCTGCAGCACGAAGAAAAGAACAGAAGCTATGCTCACCATTGCTTTTTTCGAGTAGATACTTCTGTAGGTGAATGCAATGTTTGATATCATCATGCTACCGAAGCCAAGCCAGTTGAAAGAGAGTTCAGTCAATGATGCCATGGACACACCTAAAACAGAAGTTAACTTCGGTAAATACACAAGAAGACTCTATGCTACCAACGACTGTATGTGAGCGCTGTGTGCGTGTAAGATTAATAAAACAGAAGAAGATCAAAGAGTAAAGAGTTACCGATCACAACAGGGGCTAATGACAGCCATAGGGATAAGGGAATGTGATGCCCCAAAACAAACTGCGAAGCGGAAGCATTGAAAAACGGCTCCAGTGTGTCGACAAAGATAACAAAAACTACTGTAAACTCGATTGTCTCTCATCTTTTTACTAAGGAATTGGTTTTCCAACGGCCCTTAAAGATAATACCTTTAATGGTGCGTGTGAAAGACACAGCAACAGCTGCAAATGAAACATTGGACATGACATGTCCGAGGGCGTGACAGAATGCAACCGGGGTCAGTAGCGCCAACTGCTCCTTGTCAATCGGCTGGATGAACAAAAAATTTACACAGTTCAGTGGAAGCCACATTGCGGATTGAAAACAGAAGATAAACAATCGCAGAAACGGTACTTACTGCGCGCCTTGGCAAGCCAGCGGACCAAGAAACAAGACAGTACACCACTCCAACAAGGAGATGTATAACAGAAACAAAACTGCACAACGGGTGAAAGGAAATCCTACAAATTGTAAGTAAAACTAAAATTAAACGAAAATCGAAATAAGTTTGAGACTGAAGGATGAACATACTATGGATATGGGAAATAATTGTAGACCTTCTTGTTGAGTATGTTGAAGATGACATTTACTAAGGTGTATTCAATTGGGATTTCGAGGGATTTTAATTCTTTTAATGAATCTAGAGGTATTCAATCAGGATTTTAAGTAATTCTCTGAAATTTAATGTGTATTCAATTAGAATTTTAAGATAGTTTACTAAAATCCTTAGAAATCCGGGTGTATTCAATTAGAATTTTAAAGAAAGTTTTAACAATTCAGGTGTATTCAATTAGAATTAGAATTTAGAGAATTTGGAAAAGTTGAGGAATTTGAGAAATTTTATAGTGTATTTTAAGCATTCACAAATCTCATATCTCCCCATGAGATTTCGAGAGAATTGAATCAAAATTTTACATAAAATTTCTACAAATCAATTAAACTCCGTAAAAATCCATAGATTTATAAATCCATTAAAATCTCTCAAATTCCTAATTGAATACACTTCCTAATAAATACATGATAAAAAGCAGAAAAATAAAATTATGAACATCTGCTTTGATTTATTGGAAATAAATAATTATCATCAGAAATTAATGAAAATTGAATATGAATGCTTACCACATGAAGAAAAAGAAACCGGTAATCAGGAAAGGAAATTTCTCAGAAAAACTCTTTGCAGGCTTCCCATACCTGCACAATCACATAAACCATCTCTAACTTGATTAACTTTTTACAGAGATATCTTTAAATGATGATTAAAAAAAAAACTGTTCTTAATTATCGTTAATACCGTTAAAATACATCATTGTCCAACTAAAACTCAGCTGAGCCTATTTTTTGACCTTTCTCAAAAGAAAAAAGCAGCTGAAATCGTGAAATTATATATTTTCTTTCTTTCAGATTTTTACTTTTTAAAGTTTTTTCCCCACCATTTTCTCAGCAACCAATCATATGATTAAAAAGGTGAAAGTTCCATACTTTAATATTAAAAGAGGAAGAAAGATTAAAGGGTTTAGCAAAATCCAACCCATCAGCAATTTCAATCTCAGCACCATCAGCATCCGCAGCTGCAGCCTTAGCAACCGGCAGCAACTCAACAGAGCCCAGCCGTCTCAGCTGCTGACTCCACCCTGAAAACTTCAATCCCTTGCCAGAAAATCCAATTTCCGGTGAAGGCTTTGCAGCCTCCGGCAACGGCAAAAAGGCCAAGCTTGAAGCTCTGGAAGAAAGCGAGCGAACTTTGAGCAAAGCCAAAGAAGGCGAAATCTTATTGGACGATAAATAAAGCGAAGAAAATAGAGAAGTTCGGATTGGAGAGTGAACTTGGTTGATCACTGAAGCCATTTTTCAGACCCCAGAAAAAATCTGATGAAAAATATTGAACCCAAAGAAAGATTGTCAACGAATTGCAGTTGGATTTTTATTGAATTTTGTGAATGGAATATTCATCATAAGATAATCAGGTACAAGAGATAGCAATATATATGTGCTAGAGGGAAGAAAACAAGACTACCTATCCCTCCTTGATTTACGTCTAAAGCTAACAAAAAAGAACAAATAAGACACATCCCTTGAATTAAGGGAATTGACAAGACAAATAAGACAAATTGAGAAAATTGACAACAAGAGACACATCCCTTCAATTAAGAGAATTGACAACACTATCTATCATCCTAAAATCCTTTGTACGGTGAACATGCAACCTAACCTAACCCTAGTTGCCATTCTTTCTTCCAATACTCCCCCTCAAGCTGGATCAAAGGGATTAATTGATCCAAGCTTGAACAAAAGACGTTGAAAATCAGCAGAGGGTAATCCTTTTGTGAAAATATCCGTAAGTTGATCATGACTGCTCGTGTAGTGAGTGTCGATCACCTTGGACTGAACTTAATTTCTGACGTAGTGACAATCAACTTCAATATGTTTAGTTCGCTCATGGAATACAGGATTCGATGCAATGTGCATCGCGGCCTGATTATCACAGTGTAGGGACATGGGTTGTTGATGAGGAAAACCTAAAGTCAACAGAAGGCTTTTGAGCCAAATAAGTTCACAAGCAGTGGACGCCATAGCACGATACTCTGCCTCTGCACTAGAGCGTGCAACAACACTTTGTTTCTTGCTTTTCCAGGTAACTAGGTTGCCTCCCACAAACGTACAAAACCCAGTGGTAGACTTGCGATCGAGATAATTGCCTGCCCAGTCAGCATCGGTATAGCCTGAGATCTGAGTGTGACTATTGTTGCGCATAAGAATTCCTCTACCAATGGAACCCTTAAGATAACGTAGCACACGATGAACAATCTTCAAATGATCCATGCTTGGAGAGTGCATAAACTGGCTAACAATGCTGACAGCATATGATATATCAGGACGTGTGATAGTCAGATAAATGAGTTTGCCAACCATTCTTTGATAGTAACTTAAATTGGGAACTGGATCACCGTGAGTTTTTAGCTTTAAGTTGCTATCCAAGGGGGTACGAGCAGGCTTGCAATCTGTCATTTTTGCTTCGTGAAGAAGATCTATGACATACTTGCGTTGGTTGAGGAAGAAACCCTTGTGAGAGTGTGCCATCTCGATGCCCAGAAAGTATTTGAGAGTGCCAAGATCCTTGATAGCAAACTTGTTGTTGAGATACTGTTTAAGAGCATTAATCTCTGGCATGTTATCACCTGTCACAATTAGATCATCAACATAAATGAGCACAACTAGTTTACCCACTAAGCTGGAACGAACAAATAGGGAAGAATCCGCAATACTTCGACAAAAACCAACCCTTTCCAGAACATGACTGAGCTTGGCATACCATGCACGTGGAGTTTGCTTGAGACCATAAATGGATTTATGGAGTTTGCACACCATTTCTGGATTGTTTGATTGAGGATGACCTGGGGGTAGCTTCATGTAAACCTCTTCTTCAAGTTCACCATGCAGGAAAGCATTTTTAACATCCATTTGAAAGAGAGGCCATGCATTGTTAATTGCAACCGACAACAATACTCTAACAGTGTTCATTTTTGCCACCGGAGCAAATGTCTCTTTATAATCGACGCCATAGGTTTGTGTAAAACCTCTAGCAACCAAACGAGCCTTATTCCTTTCGATTGTGCCATCTGAATGAAACTTAGTTTTGTACACCCAACGACTCCCCACTGCCTTCTTTCCTTTTGGAAGTTTCACTATAGTCCATGTGTTATTTTCATGGAGGGCTTGAAGTTCCTCTGCCATAGCATTTCTCCACTCACTGTGAAGATTGGCTTCTTGAAAACTTTGAGGTTCTCGAGCTTCATTAATGGCACTTAGGAATGTAGCAAAAGAAGATGAGACTTTGCTATAATCAATAACATCAGTCACGGGATACCTGACAGTGTAGGTCACATAATCATGCAACTTGGATGGAAGTTTCCTCTCTCTAGTGCAGGATTGCGACGAACTGTAGGAGATTGAACTACAGGTATTTGAACAACATCATGGTTGGAAGGTTCACTGGAGGGTGCAGTGTGAATCTCCGATGAGGAAGGGTTTTCATCTTCAAGATGTTCCACCGAATGAAGGTTAACATCATCCGGCACATGATCACTAGGAGTGCATGTTGCATCTTCTCCGATTGGATATGGAAAAGGAAATAAGTCCATCAAATGCTCCCCCTGTCTAGAGTAATCCCGTGATTGTGAGAAGTAAGGAACATGTTCTTCAAATTTAACATCCCTTGAAACAACCATTTTTCTAGTTGTTGAATTATAGCACTTGTAACCTTTTTGGGTAGATGAATAACCTAGAAAGACACATTTGGCAGCCCTTGGGTCTAGCTTGTCATGATTTTGAGTTTGAATGTGAACAAAGCATGTACACCCAAAAACTCTCAAATGGGAAAAATTGATCTTTCTATTTTTCAAGACCTCATAAGGTGATTTAAAATTCAACACTTTACTAGGCAATCTATTGATGAGATATGCCGCAGTAAGGACTCCTTGAGACCAAAACTTCTTAGGCACATTCATGTGAAACATAAGAGCTCTAGTCTTCTCAAGTAGATCTCTATTCTTCCTCTTGGCCACCCCATTTTGTTGAGGTGTTCCAACACAACTTGTTTGGTGTAATATACCATGCGTGCTCAAGTAGTGTGACATGTTATGAGACATATATTCTGTGCCGTAATCTGATCGTAAAATATGAATTTTTGAAGCAAATTGGGTGGCCACAAGTCTATGAAAATCTTGAAAAACTTTCATCACTTCACTTTTAAATTTCAAAAGATACAACCAAGTAATCCTTGTGAAATCATCCACAAAAGTTACAAAATATTTGTATCCATCAAAAGACTCTATAGTTGGTCCCCAAACATCGGAATGCACGATTTCAAAAGGGTTACTAGCCCTAGACAAAGAGGAAGTAAATGGTAATCTAGTAAACTTAGAAAAATGACAAACATCACAAGGACTTGTAACTTTGCACGTATTTGGGAACAAGGTGGATAGAACTTTTTCAGAAGGATGTGCTAGACGTTGGTGCCAAAGTTGTTGTTCTTGAGCTAAGCTTGAAGTGACTTGAAAAATCTTGGGAACTTGAATATGCTTGGAAAGATAGTAGAGACCATTTAAGAAAAATCCTTCACCAATCATCTTCTTGGTGACTACATCCTGAGAGATCACATTTTTGGGAGAGAAAATGGCAAGACAATTTAATGAGTTTGTGATCTTGCTAACAGATAAAAGTTGAAAAGGGAATGAGGGAACATAAAGAGCCTCAGACTCGACATCACTTGAGATCAAATGTATTTTTCCTTTTCCCACAACCATAGCATTTTTTCCATTGGCAACTGACACTTGAGATGGAATAGAAAATTTTTCAAATTTATGCAAGTTTGTAGACTTGTTAGTCATATGATCAGTGGCTCCAGAATCTATAATCCAATAATCATGCACATTACCAATGTTGAGAGCAGTTGAGAAGGAGTGTAAGATACCTAGGATGTCCCTTTGTACCACGCCTTCATTTCCAGCCAGGAAGCCAGCAAACTGTCTTAGTAGTGCAGTTTGATTGTTGTCACACTGATTTAGTGGTCCTTCACTATCTCCAAGACCTTGTTTCTTGTGAAGAAACATAGCAAATTCGTTGATCAGTGCAGCTGGATTAGTGGTGAACTTCAATGCTCCATCAGAAGAAGTTGTGGCAACATGATTTGCCTTGTAAGAAGGGTTGTACGAGCCTTTCGAGACACCTTTGTTATCCCTAGGAAACTTTGGTTTTAACTCTGGATGAAGAATCCAGCATCGGTCTCTTGAGTGCCCACCAGCATCACAATGGCTACATTTTAAGCCAGTTTTCTTTCCTTTGTAGCCTCTCTCCTCACCAAGTTTTTGGTTAAAGAAGTAAGCCCTAGCTTCTGGTATATTTGCCTTCATGTCCAAGGTCATGACTTTCCTTCGAACCTCTTCTCTTTGAATTGTGGCACACACACTTGAAAAAGAAGGCATGTCGGGATTCATGAGGATATGGCTTCGAAGATCTTCGAATTCAGGGCTCAGGCTTGCTAGGAGTTAGAATATTTTGTCTTCCTCGGCTCTTTTAGTTAGCACAGCAGCGTCGATGGTGTGTGGTCGATACACATTCAGCTCGTTCCACATAGTGGTCAGCTTTCCAAGATGTTGCACAAATGGCTTCCCTTCCTGTTGCAAACCAGCAATGTCCTTCTTTAACTGAAACACTCTAGCCGCATTGTTCTGATTTCCATACATTTCCTTGAGATTTTTCCAAAAAGTCATGGAGGATTCAGCATAGCTAAAAATTTCTGCAATCTTACGATCCATGGAATTGAGTAGCCACGACATGACCAACTGGTCTTTGCATAGCCAAGCATCATACTCCGGTGAGGTAGTCTCAGGCATTGGAATAGCACCATTAACATAACCAAGCTTTGATCGTCCTCCCAGAGCAAGAGAAACTGTTCTTTCCCATGGAAGATAGTCAAACTCATTTAGCAAGACAGAACTAAGACGTTGATTTGGGTTGATATCAATATCTGAGTGTGGTGATGGTGGAGTAGCATGAAAGCCGTCTCCTTCCAAATTTACTAAGCTTTCTTCAGCCATGATTGAAGGACAAGAAGCTCACAAATCTCTCAAGAGAACACCACAGAGATAGGCCGGTTAGGGTCACTGCTCTGATACCATATTGAATTTTGTGAATGATATATTCATCATAAGACAATCAGGTACAAGAGATAACAATATATATGTGCTAGAGGGAAGAAAACAAGACTACCTATCCCTCCTTGATTTACGTCTAAAGCTAACAAAAAAGAACAAATAAGACACATCCCTTGAATTAAGAGAATTGACAAGATAAATAAGACAAATTGAGGAAATTGACAACAAGAGACACATCCCTTGAATTAAGGGAATTGACAACACTATCTATCACCCTAAAATCCTTTGTAAGATGAACATACAACCTAACCTAACCCTAGTTGCCATTCTTTCTTCCAATAATTTTGTTGAGAAGTTCGGCAAAACAAAAGGGTGCGCGTGCAATGATATTAAAGCATATATGAACGTTGGAAACGAGGAGATGAGGATATTTATATTATTATATAAATTCGATGAGGAGAAAACAGAGAAAATGATTTCTTTTTGCTTTCGTTTTCTGGAAACACCAGAGAACCAGAGAAATTTTGACAGCAGATGTCACAGAATCCAAAATTATAAAACCCATATACCCAAAGAGCTTGATTAAGTGAGGGGCAGAGATGGGATTGAAAAAGTTGAAAGCTTTTTAGAGAGAGAGGGAGAGAGAGAGAGAGAGAATGAGGGGGGAGAGAGATCATAGTGCAGACATTAATGGAGATAAAGACTGTTAACTGAGAAACTGGATGGTGAAAGAAGAGACTGTTATAGGGTCGTTATTCAATTTTTGCACCTTTTTTTTTTTTTTTTTTTTTTTTTTTTTGGTAATTTTGGTTTATTCTTTTTTATATTACAGCATAAACTTCCTCTCTAAACTCAAATGCTCTCTGTTTGTTTCTATGTACGTTTATATCCAAAGACGATCACATTTTACTCTCTGAAATTCATTTTACGTTGCTTAATTCTCTGAACTCAATGTTCATGCTCGATTGTGCTTAAATTTCACTAGGTTTAATCAAATTTACGTTAAGATTGTTGAGGAGTATGTTTGAGCTAAATTGATGTATGTTTTTCACCAAAGTATATAGCGTTTGTGTAAAACGAACTTATCCCACCTTAAAATAATAGAAAAATTAAAGAGGCAAGGGATGAAATTGATTAATACAAATCAAATACTAGCCAAAATTAACGTTTTATTACTTTTTTTTATTTTGGAAAACTATTAACGTTTTATTACTTAAGATCTTATGAATTCCACGAAGGGTAACAAGGTGGTTACAATGCACCGCGTATTGAATACCCCATATTTGTAACGGTATAATTTCTTTTTTTGTAACGGTTTAGACCTCAATACTTAAATCTAGTCGTTCGTTATCTTATTAGAAAGATTAAAAAGTTAGTTACTGTTTAGACCTCAGTACTTAAATCTAGTCGTTCGTTATCTTATTAGAAAAACTAGCAACCGGCATACACATTATACGTGTACAACTCAATTTTCTTTTTATTGTGGTATGAGTGATAATCAATGTGCAATGTATAAGTCATTCTGAAAAAAAAAAAAAAAAAAATCTTTTCACTGTGGTATGAGTTACATGAACTTATGAAAACAATTACTAACATTAGTGAAATAAAACCAAACTTATGAGTTAGGCAATACTTTCAGAATTTTATAATAATTTGTAAAGATATTGTTACATGAAACACTAAAATCATCACTAACTTCAGTACATCTCCCAAAAGTTGTATAATGTGGAACTCTACTTGGATGAAACCAAGCCTTGTAACAAAGTAAAAACAATCGAATGCAACAAAATAAGTAATTGAGGAGTGATAAATCATGATTAATATATGTATTTCAATGACACATAGAACGTATTGCAAGGGATTTTAAATGTTCAAAAATTTCTTCCTCCAACCTTGCATAAGATGCAAAAACTAAATAATGTGGCTCATACCTTCAGAACATTGGATGCCCACTCATGGTGGGAGGGCCTCCGGTCTAGGATTCATGGGTCAAAGAGGCAGGAGGTGGCGAAATAGGGGTCATGGGGGAAAACGCAGAGGATGTGGGAGAAGTTGTTGGGTGGTGGGTTTAGCGAAGGGCGATTAAGGTTGGAGGAGAGGAAGGGCCTACATAATTTGCAGGTGGGTTAAAGGTAGGCGGGGTGGGAGAAGGGGATGAAGGAGGTGGGGTGGTTAGAGCAGTCGAAGAGGATTTTGGCGAGAAAGATGCAGAGAGTGATAGAGAATGTGAGAGTGGGAAGTTTTTTTGTTCTTTTTTGTTTTTTGTTTTTTAATTAGAGATATGTTAGAATTATATGTAGGTGAGACTTTGAAAAAAAAAAAAAAAAAGCAAAATTTGGTTGTGTGAAATTACATTTCTGCCCATATTTCTTATTTATGTTCTGTTTTAATTAGAGGGTTAAACTGGTAATTTCATAAGATTTTGGTTGACAATGAGTGTTTTATTAATTAGTAGAGATTAAAAAGTTAGTTAATTATACATATATATGGCCAACCAAAGAAATGAATTATTATTGATAAAAAAAGAAAGAAAAAGAAATGAATTATTTGACCGTTTTCTATTTCCTAAAATGTAATAAGAAGAAGAAATAAAAAATAAAAAATAAAGGGCGCATGATGTTGGACGTGTGCAAATGGAAGCTGTTGCAAATTAAATAGTGACATATTGACTTTTTCTTTGTCATTGTATGTCCCTAACATTATTGGCATCATGATGCTAATATTAGGCCAGTTAATTGAAGTAGTGAGTGATTTTCTTCTAAATCGAAGTTTCAGTCTTTCTCACTGGAAATTAGTAAAAAACTTCAATACAGCAGCGAGCCCCTCTTTTTTTTTTTTTTTTTTTTTTTTTTTTTCCCCACGCTCTCACAAACACACCACGCATACATACATTATTATAAATTAGAGCGATTTAGGATGTTGCATTATCTAATAATTTACTTATTTTGGGCTTTAGTTCAAATCAGTAACTCAAACGAATAAAGTCAACAAAAGGACCAGGACAAACTTGGGCTTTACTCCAAAAGCCCAAAAACAAGGCCACTTCAATTTCCAGAGAGCGTTTTGGATCAAAAAGGAAAACCTAGCAAAAAAAAAAGTGAAAAAAACAGAACGTAATCTGCTTTCGCTTTCACTTTCACTTTCCAAATTCAGTATTCCTCTTGAATATTTCAAAATTTGTTAGATTTCTTCATGTTCAAAAAATAATTATATAAAATCGATTGAATTAAAATGCAAAGGAGTGGTGGCAAAGGCAGAGAAGAAGAGGAACAAGACGGCATGTCCGTACACTCTCCTTGCAAACCTCCCCCTTCCTCTGCTTCTTCTCTCCCAAAGGTCCCTCTCTCTCGTCTCTCTCTCTCTCTCTCTCTCTCTAGATTACACACACACACACATACATGTTGATTTTATTTGGTTTTAAATTTGATGGTGAATGTAATAGGAGCAATCACAGGTTGAATTGGAGCTCAGACTGTTAGAAGCTCTTGAAATTTACCCTCCCGGAAAATTACAAGGCAGGTTTTCTCTAATTAATGCTCATATTTCAGTTTATTATCTTTGGATTTCCAGTTTTGGTTTGTTATATAGGTGACAATTTTATGTAAGTTATCAATTTTGATTGTAAAACGGGCGGTTAATTAGCATCTTTAATCTTCGTATGGAGAATTTTTCACCCAGAAAATGCAAAGAAGTCATCTTTTTTTTTTTTTTTTTTTTTTGTGGTGGTAGGAAAAATTCAGAAATATAGTTGTAATTTTTTACCAAATCCGAACTTCGAATCTGATGGTTCAAGTCAATATAAGGGGAGTTATAATAAATCAACATTCCATCTGTTCTATATTGGAGTAAAAAACTTCAATATAGAAGTTTCTGTTCTGAATCAACATTAATGCACGACGGGTGATTAATTAGGCAATAATACAATACCGTTTCCATTTTGGGGAATGCTAGGATTAGTTGCCCACACACCCGCGAGTGACTGTTTGTGGAATACTAGGATTAGTCGCCCACACACCCGCGAGTGACTGTTTGTGGAATACTAGGATTAGTAGGCCACACACCCGCGAGTGACTTTTTTAAGGGATACTATGATTAGTCGCCCTAGCATAATTCTTCCATTTTTGTTCTTACATTATCATGTTATTTGGAAATATACAAGCAAGCAAAGTACATATATGAGCAATCTGCTACTTGTTTGGGCGCAGGCATACACCGTCATTTCGTGCTTTATGGTTTAATGGAATTTCTTCGTAGAAGGTTTGTCCCACTTCACGTTTCTGTTTATTGGTTTATATTAGTTATTCTAAAAAGCTTCCAATTTCTGATGCATAGCCTTACTCATTGTTGTGTTGTTTTCACAGCTTTGATCGACACTTCTCTGCTGACGAGGTTCTGCAATTGCTAGAGAGGTTCTACAACTTGGAAATGCTGGTATCTAATTTTATCATTCAGTTTTTCCATATTTCTGTGCTCTTTATCTTATGATGGAACTTTTAAACTTAAATATCCATGTTCATCGGTAATCAACACTGAACATTCACAGTGCCACGTGCAGAATATGGATGTAAAATAACTAGAAGCTTCATATTTTGGTAAAACAACTCTAGAAATACAAAATATACGCTCATCTCTGCACTGCATTATAGGTGAATAGGTACTAAATAGCTGCATTATTCGAGTTCGAGGCATACATTCGGTGAAAGGGTAGGCTTGAGGAAACATATGTGAGACTTGAGATAAACAACTACTGAAATTACTTCTAATGAAACATTCAAATGGTCCCAAGGGACTAATTATGTGTATATCTCTTGTTCCTCTTTAGACTTACTGAAATCTACATATTTTACCATTTTTTCCTTGAATTTCAGAAACCAGACGACGAGGAGATGGATTTCCTGAATCGCGAGGAAGAGTTTTGCCTGCCTCAAAATTTCTTCGTCAAGGAAGAACCATAACTGATTATTTTTGTATAGAATTATATCTCGTTCGAACGTATTGTGTTTGCTCTAATGTTATACGATGCCGGTCATCCAGTCTTTTTCCGTGACCATACAATGTCAGGGTGGTTTTAGCTAATATGTATGAACTTGATTGAAAATCTTAATTAGCATTTGAGGGTTATACCTCAGCAGTGGATGTTGATGTTGCTTCGCAGTTTTGAAAAGGTATATAAACGGAATTGTTATTGGCACTAAAAAAAAAAAAAAATCTGATTTTGCACTCCAATTTTGTTGGAATTAGAAAGAAAAATACACTTCTAAGGAGTGTAGATTGAAATTTTTGGATTGCTAATAACGTAATCTTGGCTTATCGTGCATAAAATTCCTCCGTTTCTACTGTTCTATATAGAAACTTTTGGCGGCAATTCTGTCTTGCAATTCTTTGCGGTCAGCGTGTTCGTCCCTTCGGTCCACGGGCGAAATCTTTGCCGGCTTTGGCGAGAATGCATTTACTCGCTCTTGTTATTGATAGTGAGCATCGCCATCACAATAATTCAAGTTTGAACAAGCTTAAAAAATTCAAGTAGCGGGTAAATTAAATCAGACTTATTCAATCTCAAATAATGAAGTGACAATGCTCACCATCGTTAACAAAATATATATTATATTGGAAAAGTCAAGTTTATCTCAAACTTGCAAGACAAGCAAGGGGACTGTAAAAGTAAAAAGAAGATAAAAAGTCTATTGCTTAACATAAGAAGCTTATATTAAAGAACATGTAGCAAAACCATCAATCCAGAAACAAAAATAAGACCAGAAAAATTGATCAAATCCTAATCTTCTTTGGAACCTAGAAGGATCAATATCGTAAAAAAATTATGTCTACGTCCTTGAGTCAAATTCCCTCGCGAAAACTGAGTGAGAAGTGCTAAGGGGTTGCGTTTTGCAGAAGTCTTTCTACTTGCTGTTTTCCGGGCTATTTCAGGTAACCCGATCAATGCTGCAAGATTTACTGTGTTTTATCCAAAGTAACAGTTAGTTAGTAGGGATTGATTATTACCGATTAAGCCCCAAAGAAAAAGATAAAAAGCACTTACCTTAGCAGTTGCAGATTCGGCGGCAGGCTTGGTTTCTTCACCTTTGAAGTTGTCATCACCTGCACAAAAGCACTTTCACATTAAGTCTCTTCCATCTGAATTGTGATTCAGAACAGAAACTTCTACCATGCCGGTACCTGCACAGAGATACAGGCACCTTTGTATGTGTACCTATGCATGCTTTCGGTCACATACTACCCTAAAAGTTCTTACAGTTTTTGATACCTGTATCCATTCACCAACAGCATGCCCGTTGTTGTTTCACATTCATACAAAGAGGAGCTGAAGATAAACAGAAGTCTTTCGAAGTCTTTCTAAGTGTACAGTAAGTTGAAAAGGAAAGTTCCTTTATATTGTTTGGAATTAAGAAGGATTAATATTGTAAGCGTGCGTTACTTGGCAATTTTGATTAGGGTTTTTCTGAAAACGGTAATGCATGTTAATCAGGCATCGAGGTATGCTGTACCTCCGTCTTCAGGCAAATCAGAGGTCCAGAGAGTGAGGTTGTCTCTCAACAATTGCATGATAAGGGTGCTGTCCTTGTATGACTCCTCACTCAAGGTGTCCAACTCTGCAATTGCCTCATCAAATGCTTGTTTAGCCAAATGGCAAGCCCTACAAGTATCCGATAACAACAAACATCTCAGGAGTTACTTCAACGAAAATAATCAGATAACAGAAATAAATTGATACCTCTCAGGAGAATTCATAATCTCATAGTAGAAGACAGAGAAGTTGAGGGCTAGACCAAGACGGATTGGGTGGGTTGATGGGAGATCTGTGTTTGCAGTTGCTGATGCAGCCTGAGAAAAGACGTGGGAATTGGAGAGCACATCAACTGATAGGTGGTGTAAAGAATAAAACATACATAATCACTGATTAACGTCCACTTGTGAAAAGTGGTTTGATTAAACATGCCTCGTATCCCTTGAGTGACTGATCAGCTGCCTCTTTTTTGTCCTGATCGGTCTTGAACTCAGAAAGGTACCGGTAATAGTCACCCTTCCTGTAACATGCACGTAACTATTGGTCACAAAAACATTATTAATTTCAAATACAGTATGATGAATGGTACTCACATCTTGTAGTAGAAAACAGTGGCCTCTCCAGAGTTGGAAGAGGGAATCAGGTGCTTGTCTATGATTGACAGAATGTCATTGCAAATCTTGGAGAGTTCCTCCTCCACCTTCACCCGGTAAGCCTTGATCAGTTTCACATTGTGCTCATTTCCCTTAGACTCTTCCTTTTGCTCAATGGAAGACATGATGCGCCAAGAGGCCCGTCGAGCACCTATGACATTTTTGTATCCCACAGAAAGAAGATTCCTCTCCTCTACAGTCAGTTCAAGGTCAAGTTTCGCAACTTTCTTCATACACTCAACCATTTCTGCATCATCGAGTAAACATTACAATTCAGAGAGAAACTCATCTTGACATACATCTCGTGACTCATTTCAACATTACGCATAAAAGTGTATACATTTGATTCTCCCTATATTCCGAAAAAAGGACGATCAAACCCTAAACCGAAACGACCAATTAACCATCACCGGGTAGATATCCTTCACCCATTTAAAACCAAATCAAACTAGCTAGCATCCCCACTCACACGGCAAAACACATATTCAATTTCGAACGCCAAAAACACGTGTCCGATTCATTTCCATTTTTCAATATTAATCCAAACAATAAGTTCCATAATATTTAACAAATCGATCAAATCTAACAAATAATAAACAATCATTCAGAATTTTATACAACAAATTCTCTAAATTCGATACAAATGCTGAAACATACACAATCTGATCAATGCCAGCTTTGACATATATATATATATATATACACACATATATATATATATATAAGTATTTGTCTAAATAGCATAATCCATGAGATTTAATTCTCTCAAAGTTCAAACCAACACAATGATCAAATCTACAAACGTAACGGTCGAATAATAAGAACTTTGAAATCCTCCAATGCAACAAAAATGGAACAAAAACGAAGGCATTGCATCCGTTCCGTAATTCCATACAAAATTCTGTAAGATCCGATACAATGCTGCAACACTCACAATCCTACATGTACATATAATTAGAGTGAGGTGTGAGTGAGAGACCTTCGTAACGCTCGGCCTGCTCGGCGAGCTTGGCCATGTAAACCTGGGACTCTCTCTCCTTCTCGGGCGACGACATCGTTTCGTTTCAGAGAGAGAATGGTCGTTCGAAGATGATGATCAACGCGAAGACGATGGTGAATTCAACTGACTGAAATAATAATAATTATAATAATAATAGGATTATGGGGGTGTTTGCTGTTAAACATCGAACAACTTGCGGGGTGCCCCTGACCAGATCTGGACCGTCCGTTCGGAATGCTTGAAAGAGAGGAGGACGCTCGGAGTAGGAAGCGCGCAATGAACTGAACGCCCTTGAATACTTGCCCTTCCCTCGGAATTAGCCGTAATTAGTTATTAAGCTCGTTATTTATAAAATTCGAAATTAAAAGATATTTCACTTATAAGTGAGTAATAACATACCATAATACTAATAACAATGTTGGTATTTGATTTTTTATTGCACGAAATATTTACACTAAGGGGGGTGCGGTCCGTAAGTAGTAACCCTTGGTGGCACCATATATGTTGAGAGTATTTATATTGTACACGTACTAGGCTTAAAAATTCATCGTATGATTCGTGGCATGCTAGGCTTGCAAATTCATCATGCGATTTGCGTTGTTCACGTACTAAGCTTGCAAATTTGCCACATGTAAGATAGCGTGTTGAGGCATCAATCCCAATTCAAAGAAAGAGGGAATTTTATAACAGTACAAATTCCTCAAGTCAATAACAAATTGCTTCCGGTATTTCCCAACTCAGCACCTTTTATGATCACACGAAAGTGTGTCCAAACTCTTTGATTTTTGGACACAGCAAGGATTTGTTCTTGCAAATATTAAAATGAATAAACAAATAAGAAGAAAATTGCACGAAGAAAAAAAAATGGATGAATGAATTGCTACAAACGCCTTAACACAAAAACATACGAGTTGCAGCTACTTCTGGGCGAAATATTCTAATCTACAGCTTCCACATGCTCACTCCAGTAATGACTCATGAGCGCCTTCGACGTTCTTCGGATTCTAATCACAAATCACATTTTCTTGCCAGATCATAATCTGCTAACGAACACAAAAATGACAGTTAATTCGTGATTTACCCAAACCCCACATCGCTCCTTGCAAGTTGAGGCTCAGTGAAAAATACCCTGCAACCGTTCTAAACCTCCTATGTCCTAGGGCTGATAACTGAGAGCCACTAAATCAGGAGACTGGACAGCCTTGCGCAAGCCAAATTTGAATTTTCGAAAGACGAGAGAAGTTACCAGAGCAAAAGAGGAAAAACAATTGTACATGTCCGCAATGATGGCTTCTGAGGTAAAATGATCATTTTTTTACGAACGGCTTTTGGCAAACAAGTAGTCGTTGGTCACTTCCATTCTGAAGGTCAATCACCCTAGCTTCCCAACGTATTTGTGTAGCAAACACGCGCGCCATCTCTACAGCTCCCACTTTATCACAGAGAACAACCCATCCCTGCCAAATGGTCATAAATTCATGTCCCAAAATGATCAATTTCACACATAACACGGAAATATTGAAGGTTAACAATATAAGCAAAAGAGGAAAATAAAAATACATCAGGTCGCAGAATCCGGTCCATCTCCAAGAATAAGTCCATCATGCTGCACCTCTCTGAAGAGAGATGTGAGAGCAGCCCATTTGCATGCAACAAATCATATGTTCGAGGATATGTAGGGAATGGTTCACACCTGTACCGATAGATAGATCACAACAACAACTCCACTCAAGAAATTTATATTGCAGGCACAATTTTATAGAAAGGGGAAGAGCATAGGATATAAAGAGCACAAATGAGTCCTAGTTTTTTTACGTTCAAAGTTTGTCAGCCTTAATTAGAGTTAACCATTCTCAAATTTCTTTTTCCTCATAAAAACAGTGCATTTACACCACACAGAAAAATCTTCTAGTATCAAGTTAGTCAGAGTTTCAGAAGAGACTGAAACCGACTTACCAGTCATGCAAAACACCAGCAAAACCTTGATCTAGAATGAGAGGAAGTGTGTCGGGAGCATTGACAGGCACGACATTCATCACCCACACTGATTTTCTTTCCTCCAGAAAAGCAGCATTTAAACCCCCATAGTGAGCACTCATGTCCATCACATTGCGTAGCATGTTGAATGGAGGTAATGGGTCTTCATCGCCTGGTCTCTTCGGATGGTCGGAAAATATCAATGGTGTAAGTAAAGACCAATAGTTCTTCAGAGCTGATCTCCAGACCTGTAAGTCTTCAAAGAAATCTTCAGGTTGAACTCCTGCAAGGGTAAAAGGGTATCAATACGCTGGCAGAGCAAATGAAGCTCAGAACTGAATGATAATGGAACAATACTTTCCATGAACTTCAATCTCAGCTGAGCTCAATCGATGAGGACTAGAGGACCTATTTCGGATTGGAGCCCAGCGTTTGCTGGTGGTCCCACTTATACATGATACGAGAGGCTTATAATATGATCGAACGTCATGCCCTTCATTACAAACTGGTAGAGCACCCTGCTTGCTACAATAAAGCACAGAAAGAAAAGCATTACTAATGTTCTTTTCAGTGGAAGACAAATAAGCAGAGCTCTTGGAATACACTAGCTCAATAGTGCAATTCAATGCCAAAGCTTTAAACAGTACTGAACTTTCAAAGGTCAAACTAACAATTATCCACAAGAGATCCTCACCGAGATGTATAGCAATCAGAATCCAGAGTTTTCTGCCAGATATAAGTTTCATATTGCTGAGCTTTTAGAGTCCAACAGACTTTCGTGGTCAATTCCTCCATTGTTGTGACCATGCTATTCTTCATGCTCAACGAATTTCCATATGGTTGGCTTGTCGATGACGTTAAAACAAAGTAGCCTCCGGGCTTGAGTACCCGGTCAACTTCTAAAAGCAACATCCAATCTGATTCAAGAATTAATTAAGGATCCATGAGAGGAATGGCATTCGGAAAAAGCAAAGGGCAACTCCAAAGGAGAAATATGCGCAATGAAAATTCCAGTTACCTTTTTTGTCCCAAACAATACCGCATTGAGCACAATGAACCATTTCAAACGACAATGCTGGATATGGAAGCTGTCTTGTAATGAAGTTGCCAATCATTGCTGGAAGACCTCTCTCAAGGGTCAACTGAACTTGACTGCCAGTTGCCTCATATGCCGCAATACAAATAGCCATTACATTCAGTGATACTAAATGAGCTCCAAAACTACCAAAACCGCAACCAATATCCAGTACAGTTTGCACCTGTAGTTTAACATAGATATAATTAAAATAAATCTTGCAAAACTACCAAAACCGCAACCAATATCCAGTACAGTTTGCACCTGTAGTTTAACGTAGATATAATTAAAATAAATCTTGCACAAGTCAGACTTTACATGTGTCACAAACAAGAAGCAAAAGTAGCATGGTTTGTTTTGCTTCAGGCATAACCTTAAATTTTGGGCTATGAGACAACAGCAGGGATATGTGTTAACAATTCTAGCCTCTTTGAAATCTAAGAGTCACACTGCGCAAGAGAAGTAAAAATTGATAATTACAGACTGTAATCCACAAAGAAGACTTACACCGGCTTGAAGAAAGTCAGAGTCACTTTTCAAACCTAACATCTTCGCAATTTGAAGAGAATAATCCTTGACACCATCAAAAATCAGACCATCCTCAGAGTGAAAGGCAATTTGATTTTCTTCTAGCAGCATCAACCTGAATATTTTGTCAAGAAGTTAAAAAATAATTATGTACAGAAATAAATATTCACTCGCAACAAAAAATATGTAAACAGCATAAAAACTAATTCAATTTGTAAAGAGTTGAGAAATGTAAATGTTTTAATTCACTGTTGAGACATCACTATTTAAAAGCGGCCAAATATATAGCTTTAACTGCGAAGCACCTTTTGGTCATGCTTCCAGATGAAAGAAATTGGTCTTTGGTTATCTTCACGTTTGCACTCCATATCACATCCCTACCAGCTGGCCACCTCAAGGGGATCTTATAATCCTTAGGAGGGCGAACCAGACACCGTTCTCTGTTTCTTGATACTTCACAATGCCGATCAAACTCCTCCCCATCTTTAAACCCAGCTAAAACGTTTGCTGAAACATTGTAACAAGGCACATGATTTTCTCTTTCTTTGCCACAAAGGCCAAGCTCTCTTTGTCGACTAGTCCCCAGTGAGAGAGACCGCAGCTCCAGATAATCAACCGCCGCTTGCTCCTTTAGCCTCCTATAGTTTGTATATATGTTGGGTACCGAAGTGGGAGTTAAAGAGTCAAATGTATTTGAAGAAGATGATCCCAGCACTGCAATTAGTGCAAGTACAATAACACCACACAAGAGTAACCAATTGAGTGGCGGTCTAGGGCCTAAAATGAGGGAGAGTTTACTGAACCAGGAGCTTCTCATGTCCAAATCGTGAAACCCTGACTTTAGAATTCCAAAATAACCCCCACTAAATTACGAAGCACTTCAGCTTAAATCTCCAAGAACAGCAAAAATCATAACCTACCATAACATACAAGCTTGTATATATATTGCCGTGAATCCGAACAATTCCTACAAGCATTGAAACAATAAATTCCACTTCTTCCACAACAACATATGCAATTCTTCGCTTTCTGATCGTGCCATCAGACTCATAAATCAGTCTGTAAATCCATCGCGATCCTTACTTAGACACAAAGTTAAGATCACAACCCAACACAATTCAGTATACAAATATGAACCAGAAAATTCTAAACCTCCCCACGGCGAATTTAACGCCAAATTCGTAAAGAAACGGACAATGACAAGTGTTGAGCTAAAGATCCAACCTGCAACAAAATCCAAAGATCCACAAAATCAAATTCCTAACAATAAATGTCCCAAAAACATAAATTCCCATTTGGGTGCTGAGAAAATTACAAGTAAATCCCACAACAGAATCCACTGAAAAGATTCCAAATTCACTTCTCAATTTTCCACCCTTTTCCCAGCAACCAAACAGAGCATTAGCTCAAAAATAAATGCCATGACTTTCCATTTTTACAGATCACCGACCAATCCCAGATCCCGAAATGGAAAATCCAAAAACTTTCATCTCAGATCCAATCAAAAGCAAAATCAAACCAATCATCCAACATAGAACAAAAAGGAATGAAATCCTAAAAAAGATTTCGAATTTAATAACGAAAACAGAAACCCATTTCCCAAAACTGATAATTATTAGGGTTTTGGGGAAATGCTTACCGGTTTTGGGTTCGTGGAAGGGTGGAGATTCAAAGCCTCAAAACAGAGAAAGAGTCTAGCTTTTTAATGTGAGTCCAATTTTATAGGAATTCTAGTTTTTTTTTAATTTTAATTATTATTATTATTTTGTGTTCGTGTTGGAGTTTAATTAATAACTCGAACCTTAATCAGATCCAGAGGCTCGCTGATTTAGACAGAAAACAATCATTCAATTAATTAATTTTATAACGTAATTGAATTAATACGAAATCATTGTTATTTATTGTGTCTTGCACTTTTTATTTACTTTTTTAAAATTAAACTTTGGTTGTTGGTTGTTTTTATTCCTACGCCATGACGTAAGCAAACGCTACAACTAAGCGTCGAGATACAAAAAGAATATAATTGACGGTTGCGATTCAACCGTCACGGTAACTGGATTAATTAGTTTTAATCACTATTTTCTATTGCTAATCATACTCCATTTGACTAATTACTATCCCAGAAGAAGATAATCCTCTACAATAATTCCAATTTGCATTTACTATTTATTTCAAACACGTCGTTGTCAAAATGTTTCCTGACTTCCCTTTTTTTCTTTTTCTTCCCTTTCCTTTTCATTCCCGGTGGAGGGAAAAGAAAATTACACGTCACATCTATTTGGTGCAGTGCAAAAATGGAAAACGGTGGGGTTTTGGAACCAACCAACCCCATGTGGCCAAACCAAAAGAATCTCATCCCTCGACCATATGGGATTGATTGTGGTTGTGTTAAGCGTTTCGGTTATGTTTGATAGAAAAATTTATTGTGCTAATGAATTTAAGAAGCCTTTATTGTAAAATACCACCTACTAAATCATAGTAAGTGGACCAATGATAAGGACACAGACTACGACTCTTCAATAAATAAAAAAATATGAGATGTCAGGTTCAATGCTCTCAGTTGATGAGTCTACTTGACTCTAGTTACGGGTAGGGTGAAATTTCTTATAGTTTTTCCGAACTCCGAAGGAGTAGAAAATCGTAACTTGCCAACTGTTGTTCCCCTTCTAGAAAAAGTAAATATACTTTAGGACTTCGTTTGGAAATTTATTTGGGCCATATTTGAGATTGTATCTAGAAAAAGTAAAAATACTTCAAGTACTAAAAACGTATTTTATTATGGTTGGTAGAAAAATGTAACAATGTTCAACCGCTTATGGGTCAATGAAACATTTTTTTCAAAGAATCACTAGGAAAAGCACATGAGGTTTATATAAAATTTCAACATGTTGTTAATAAAAAGTATTTAGGCACCACCGGGTTTATAATTCTTTTTTAAAAAGGGACATGTTGGTGTCCATCTTTACAAAAAAATCATACTCAAGACGTGTCGCATAAGATATGTATGTAATTTATCTCAATCACTGGTCATCCCGTGAGCTTAACCGGGTTTTTTTCCCAAAACTAAAATAAAATAAGGAATTGCGTGGGTGTTAGCTGGTAACCAACTTTATTGGTTACCATCATTTTACTTAATAAAATAAAGATATGAGTTGGAGCTGCTTTTGCGAATTTGGAGGAATCCAGATCCTCGTCAGATACTCTTTGTGAGGATATTCGTGATATGTGAATTTTGTATTTGTTCATCATACATCATGTGATCAGAAATAATTTTAAATATTTTTATTTAAAATTAAATACAAACAGTGCTTGACAAAAACTAACCACATAATATACAATGAATGAACACGATTTACAAATATTCAAAATCCTCACCAAGAGAATCCGAAGAGGATCCTATTGGAATTTGGAGCCTTTCTAGTTAAGAAGGAGGTGGATTGTCTACCCTCCCATTTCCATACTCTCCCCATGCCCTCTTGTAATGTGTGATCACAGTTAAGCCACGTCAACATTTTATATTAATTTTTTATAGAAATAATAAAACAAAAAGTAATATGAATATAAAATGTTAACGTGACTTAACAGTGACAATACAAACAGGAGGGCATGAGAAGAGTATGAAAATGAAAGGGCAGACAATCCACCCTAGTTAAGAAATATATTATATTTTTTTTGGCAAATCTGCAGATCCAGAGTGGTGCAGGTGGAATATTAGCTGTGGCAATCGTAGTGGGTTAAGCCCACGGTTTTTGGTTTTTTATATTTTAAGCCCAAAGTTTTGCACTAAGAGCAGTTCCACCGTGTCTAAAATTTTTTAGGATTATTCACTATTTAATTCATCTAGTAAACAGTAACTATTTTAATGAACAATAATTATTTTTTGCATCTCCACCTCTACACGAATAAATCTGACAATTGATAATAAAATATTAATATTTTTTCCTCACCCAATTTATCAAACATCCCTATCACCCTTTTCTTTTTCTCTTGACCGGTTCTTCCTCTCTCTCTCTCTCTTCTTTCTATCTCTCTTCCCCTTTTCCCCCCATTTGATCTTTTTCCCTTATTCCACCATCATCATCTCTCCTCTTCTCTGCTTTCATTCCCTCCCTCCTCGGTTTCTCCTTCTTCCCCAATCTTCGTCTTCCTCTTCCACTTCCCTTCTCTCTGCGTCTCTCCGGCGAAGATATCACGCATAGCGGCAACTACTCGCCTAGATTAGAATTTCTTCCCAATTTCACGCGACTCGTTCTAAGTCCCAGCCATGAATCCCGAATAATGAATTCAATCCGACGATTCTTTTTTATTTTTTATTTTTTATTTTTAATTTCTTGTTTGATTTATTTGCTGCCGATCGAATTTGGACAGAGCAATAACCCTAACGATTTCATTTGATCTCGATTCTTTGAGAGCCTCAACCAGGCAGAGCGCAGCCTTTGACTTCCCGCTGCATGGTTGTCCACAAATCACAACCAATGCCATTTGCAGAAGAATATACCTTCGCCTAAGTACACAATAAATCCCAACTTCTCGAAATTCAGAAGCAACTCTCCACTTTCCAGACTGAAAACCTTAATTAATGATTAGAACGAACATGCAAGAACTCTATACGGAAATTAATACGAAAACAACAATTAAAAACCCTACAAACTGAAGAATCGACAAAATTAAGTGAAATAAAACGAGATTAAGAAGCGATTAATTAACAAAGCATTCATGCATAAGCACAAAAATGGAAGAAAGCGAGAAATACGGAGCTTGAAAAGTACCTGTTCGACGAGAAGAAGAAGACGATTTCAGATGGAACTGGAAGGAGTCGAACGACTCACACAGTTTGGTTTGAAATTGGAGACAGTGTGAAGTCGCACTGCAACGCCAGAGGAAGAAGGGATTCGGGAAAAGGCCAAACGACGTCACTTCGGTGTATTTAACATTTCAAACAAAATTACTTTCTTTTTGGGTCAATTCAAACAAATTATTCGGTTGTGCCGTATTTTTACGGCAATTTTAACGAAAAACTTTTTATACTGTTCATTTTAAAGAAAAATTATATTTTTATATTAAAAAGTCAATTTTGATATTATTTACTTTACCATTTATTTTGTCATTTTCGTTAAAATTCAAAATTTTCAAATTATTTCTATTATTTTTCTTTATTTTCACCAACCCAGACCCCACCCCACTCGGACCGGTGCGAATGTGATTCGGCGGCGGTTTATTTTTTGAATCTTGATTCGGTACAGCCGCAAGTCTCCGTTTACTCGCACAATGTTTGCGTGAGACGGTGGGAGAAGTAATAGTAACAGTTCATTTCATCTCCCGTATCTTGGGGAAAGACGTTATAAAAGCGAAGAAATTCTGTCGTCTTCTTTCAAAATCCTACCGCTATATAAACCCTAGACGCGCAGTTTCCACCGTCCTTCCGCCACTCAGAATCTAATTCCCCACCTCTCTTTCTGTCTCTGGTTTTCGGCTCCGACTGGTACGAAATCCCGGTAAGTTTTTCATCCACCTTTGGCTTTTCAACTTTTTTTTAAATTCAATTCTCGCACTCTCTTTCCTTGTCAATCTAGGAGCTTTGATTATGTCATGGGATAAAATTTCACAGTACCATATTTTAAATTACTTTATTATACGGATAGGATATTCCAATTTGAGTCATCTAGCATAAATATTTGGTTTGATTGCTTATTTTGGTCTCGTTCGAGTTCACGCTTTTTGAATTTGGTGTGAGAAAACTGACGGAAGGTGTGGAAACTCAATCCAAGGAAGAGGGATTTTGTGTCTCAAGGAAGGTCACCCCACACAAGAGGAGTGAAACCAGTGTATTTTGATCTCATCCGACTCCTGGTCCAATTTTAGTTCTTCTAAAGAAGATTTTCTATCCTGTATAGGACCCTAAATATAAGAAAGTGAGACCGGAGGGCGGGTGGTACCACATACAGGGGCTTAGATTTTGTGCGTGGTTGGACGGCCATGTGATCTAGAATAGGAATCAAATTGTTTTACGTCTAATTCAAATTATGCGACTATTAAATAGGAATCTAGATCTACTAAGTACCATGGGATTCGATTATTAAGTAGATCTAGAATAGGAATCAAATTGTTTTACGTCTAATTCAAACCAAAATCTATAAATAGGGTAATTAAATCCAGAAAAAAAAAAAAGGGATACTCGCGCTGGAATCCATTAGGTATTCCTATTTTGATTGCTTTTGCTTCTCTATATATACATGCATATGTGTATGTATAGGTTTCACAAAAACAAAGGTTTATCCCACAACTCAGAGAGCTCAAAACTCAAACCGTAACAGAAAATATCAACTGCGTTGTTGTCCTTGTCTTCCTCCATGGCATCCTCAGCTTCCTCGCAGTCCGCTGACAAGTACGAGGGGTTTGATCTGTTGAAGTGTTCGACCGTCCAAGAGGGGAAGAAGGAAGCGGATGTCAGGTTACCGTTAGGGTATCGATTTAATCCCACCGAAGATGAGATCGTTGTGTACTTTCTGTTTAACAAGATTATGGACCGCGCAATGCCTACCTACGGTCTTATAAAAGAGGTTGATGTGTACGAGTATGATCCCCATCAGCTGCCGAATGGTTAGTTTCCGATTTGATTGTTATTTTGTACTACTATTGAGTTCGGTCCCTGTTTTACGTTCAAAACTAATTGCTTATCGTTCTGTGACTCGCAGGTGACTTCAAACACAATGCTGGTTGCAATGCGGCCTATTACTTCGCCAACAGAGAACCCTTTGACGCTAGTGAAGGGAAGATAATTAAGACGGCTGCAAACGGTGGTTACTGGAAGGTGATCGATGACGAATATGAGGTTTTGTTCAAGGATAGTGAAGTAATCGTAGGGTTTGAAGCCGTCATGAACTTCTACGAGGGGAAGGCACCAAACGGGACCAAAACTCCCTTTGTCATGAACGAATACAGGCTCAATCCTCGTGTAGTACCTGCTCATGTGCTGAATGACAGCATTAGGAATAAGGTACGGACTGTAAACTACGTATAAAAGTTTTTATGATATGCTTTTGTTTTAGGTTGTGAATTTTGTCCAAATTGTTTGGTAAGTGACATTTTTTGTTCCCTTTGTTTCAGATTGAGAGGTACGTGGTATGCCGAATTATAAACGAGGAGGTTTCGAATCAGCCCGTTATCGACTATAGAAAGGAATCTCTCGAGCTTCTTTTGAAATATGCGTCTGCCGGCACTGTTAAAGACGTAGAACCAAAATGATATGGCAGAAACAGCTCCTTCGTTGAAATAGCAAATGCAGCTCCTTTGTTTTGATGTTTTTTTCTTCGTTTTTTTTCTTCAAGTGTTATATAGATATAGCAGAACAATATGCATACATTATTTTTGGCCTAATATTTGACTTGACGCAAGAGAAAAGTTTCACCGAGAAGTTTTTTAGTGTCACAATTCACATGATATTACAAATCAACCGGTCGAGAGAGTTCAGAATTCTAGCTAAAATGAATTTGTATAATTGCAAGAATAAACAAACAACAGGTTTTGTGACCGATCTGCACTCATCATCATGTTATAACACGTCGAAAGAGTTTACAATTCTGATATAAAGTATTCAACCAAAACAACATCGAGAGTTCAATGTAGCATAATGAATCCGTATATAATTGAAAGTATTCAAAATTAACAAAATATTGTGACCAAATCAACAAACTACGCACGATCTAAAATACTCGGCGAGAACATTCTCATTTAGATTATGACCTGTAAACCGCAAACCCTAAACCCTCTTCCATTTCTCGCTTCCGCATCTGAAGCATTGAGATTTCATCTTGGATTTCTAACCTCAAGCCCTATCAAGCAAGGGATTCTTCGTCAGATTCGTTCTAAGCCCACTGAAATGCAAATAGGCAAATTCCTGGATCACCCGGCAAGAATGTGGAGAAGAACAAGAGCTAACTCCCTGCCATTATCAATGAAAAAAGGTTGTGTAAATAACAAGACCCAGTAATAGCACACAATATACCATATAAGTACAGGATCAACCTGCAAAGTATGTATTTGCAGCATAAGACTCAACTTTTCAAGATAAGCAGTAGCATAATTTGATATCGAACAGTACCTGCAAAGTGTGTAATTGATATGATTTATGAATGCTCAGAATCCCTTTGCAGCGGTATACATCCATGTCATGTTTCTTCTCCCAAAGAATCTCCTCAATCCACAAACGGTATCGAACAGTACCATCAGATATTAATGACTGATACATATGATTACTGTTGATTTTCGAAAAACTGCAGCAACGAGAAATAAGCATCCACCATCTTTGACACCACAGTTTTGTTAGTGTGAATCTGATTTAGCTGGGTTTGTTTTCAGAATGCTGAACAGAAGCAAGGCAAAACCAGAAGTTGAACCGAAAAGTTTTTTCTTTCTTGTTCTCACTTGCAAAAGTATTGCAGAGGAATAATCTTTGTACATCACACACACTGTGCACTCACACTGCTTTACATTTAATTGATGGCCTTAGCTTTAGGACCACTCAAAAACACTACTTTTAATCTTAGTCATTCATCTACCTAATTACATGGATCAAACACCACATGGCACTCATGGCCTTACATCATTTAACCTTACACTTGGCAGATATGCTCAAGTGAATACACACATTAAAACTCATCTTATTTCTAATACTTAATCAGCTAGAGACTTATAATTCAACACTCCCCTTTAAGTCTTGAGCTGATTTCACTCCTAGCATGCTCCTGAGATAATTAAACCGATCTTTAGGCAGAGGTTTTGTGAAAATATCAGCAAGTTGCTCATTAGTTGGACAGTACACCAGATCAATGATGCCATCCTTCAGTGCATCCTTGATGAAATGGTATCTTCTGTTAATGTGTTTGGTCTTTTGATGGAACACAGAGTTCTTGGTGATTGCAATTGATGAGGTGTTGTCACAGTGCACTGGAGTTGCTTCAGTTTGCATCTCACCAAAATCTTCAAGAACAAATCTGAGCCAAATGGCTTGAGTAGTTGCTTCTGAAGCACTGATGTACTCTGCTTCTGCAGTGGAAAGAGCAACACAATTTTGCTTGACAGATGCCCAAGAGAATACTCCACTGCCAAAGGAGAAAGCATAACCAGAAGTACTTTTACTGTCCTCAATTGATCCACTCCAGTCACTGTCACAGAACCCAATTAACATTGAGTTCTTGCCCTTCACGTATTCCAGACCATAATCAAGTGTACCCTTAATGTATCTTAGCACTCTTTTAGCAGTTCCAACATGCTTACTGGTAGGGCAGTGCATAAATCTGGCTAATAGACTGGATGCATACATAATATCAGGCCTGGTTGCAGTGAGATATAAGAGACTTCCCACCAAACTTCTGTATAATTCTTCACTTGCAGCACCACTTCCATCATCCATGGTTAACTTCTCAGTTGCAACCAATGGAGTAAGCACAGGTTTGCACTCTTTTAGACCAAATTTGTCTAACAAAGAGCTTGCATATTTCTTTTGGTGGATGAAAATACTTGAAGTGGTCTGAATTATTCCCATTCCAAGAAAATGATGTAGAAGGCCCAAATCAGTCATCTCATACTTTCGTTTCATGTCTTCCTTGAATTCTTCAAGCATTTGTTTGTTGCTCCCAGTATAGATTATGTCATCCACATAGATCGACACAATCAAGATGCCTTCCTCTTCTGTCTTGATGTACAGTGTTGGTTCACTTAAACTTCTTGTGAAACCACATTGTGAGAAATAGGTATCTATTTCTCCATACCAGGCCCGTGGTGCCTGTTTTAGACCATACAAGGCTTTGTGAAGTTTGTATACCCTGTCTTCCTCCCCTTTAGCTACAAAACCATCAGGCTGCTCCACATAAACCTCCTCCTCTAGAACACCATTCAGAAAAGCCGATTAGACATCAAGTTGATAGAGTTTCCAACTCTTTTGTGCAGCCAATGCTATAAGAGTTCTGATTGTATCTAAACGGGCAACAGGAGCAAAGGTCTCGTTGTAATCTATTCCTGGTTTCTGGGCATATCCCTTTGCAACAAGCCTTGCCTTGTTCTTTTGCACAGTTCCATCCAGGTTGAGCTTGGTTTTAAACACCCATTTTACTCCAATTATAGGCTTGTTACTTGGCCTGTCCACTAACTCCCAGGTTGCATTCTTTTCAATCATGGAGAGCTCATCCTTCATAGCATTCATCCAAGATTCATCCTTAGCTGCATCTTCATATTTCTCTGGTTCTATAATGCACAGATTACATTTAGCAAGTACATCATCCAGCCTTCTCCATTTTAATGGAGTATGATCAAATGCCTGAGTGTCACTCACACCTGCACTTGACTGTGAGTTGATCTGTGTATCATCAATACGACTTGCAGCTTCTTCCAATATACCAGGTGATAAACCACTTGAAACTTGAGTGTCATTTTCTGTATTCTCATTTCTTGATGTATCAACAAAGTCAAACTCATAAGTAGGCAGTGACATATATCTTTCTGTGCTTCTTTTCCATTCCCAAGCTGAGTTTTCATCGAACACAACATCTCTTGACAGAATCAGTCTCTTAGAGATTGGATCAAATACTCTATAGCCTTTCTCACATTTTGCATATCCAACAAAGACTCATTTTATACTCTTGGGTTCTAGCTTGTGTCTTAACTCAGATGGAGTATGGACATAACACACTGAGCCAAAAACCTTCAAGTGAGCAATACCTGGTTTCCTTTTGCTGTAACCTTCAAAAGGGGTTATACTATCCAGTGATTTGGTAGGACATCTGTTTAACAGATAAACAGCAGTATGCACAGCTTCTGCCCACATATAGTAAGGCATTCCTTTGTCATGAAGCATAGACTTGGCCATTTCAATAACCGTTCTGTTTTTCCTTTCAACCACTCCATTTTGCTGTGGAGTGTAAGAGAGAGACAATTGCCTTTGGATTCCCTCTGTGTCACAGTATTGCTTGAATTCATTTGATAAGAACTCCCCTCCTCTATCACTCCTTACACATTTTACCTTTATTCCACTTTGCAACTCAGTCATGGCCTTGAATTTCTGAAAACAAGTAAAAGCTTCAGATTTGAATCTAAGAAAATACACCCATGTCATCCTGGTTGCATCATCTACAAGCAACATGAAGTACTTGTTTCCTCCAGTGGACTCAATTCTCATCGGTCCACACAAATCTACATGAACCAATTCAAGTGGAGCACCAGCTCTTCGTGCTTGACCACTAGGAAACCTTTCTCTGTGTTGCTTACCATATTGATAGCCTTCACACACTCTGTCATACTCATCTAGATATGGTAATCCATGAACCATGTCATTATCCTTCAATTTCTTGATTCCACCAAAGTGTAAGTGGCCTAATCTTCTGTGCCAAGTCAGAGAACAATGAGCAAAACTGGTCTTCAACACAAGTTGCTTCTCAAGCCTTAGAGATAGAGGATAACACCTGTTTTCTTTCATTTTTACACAGATAATTTGACATTTCAGAGAAGGACCATCAAAAACAGTACACATATGTCCACCAAACACAAGATAATATCCGTGCTCATCCATTTGTCCTACACTTAATAGATTTTCTTTCAAACCAGGTAGGTACATGACTTCTCGAATGTACTTGCTTCCTCTGTTAGTCTCAATTTCCAGTGATCCCATTCTTGCCACATTAACTAACCCTCATGTTGGCATTTGAACTTTCCCTGCAACATTTGTATTCACATCAACAAGAAGATCAACATTTCCTGTCATATGATTACTGCAGCCACTATCTATGTACCAATCTCCATTAACCTTAGTCTCAGCAACTGCATAATTTGCATAAAACAAGTTCCCTGTTACTTCCATTTGACTTGCACAGTTTGCCTTTTGAACAGACTTTCCAACAGTACACTCTCTGGCCCAATGACCAAATCTATCACAGTTATGGCACTTGGATTTCCCCTTATACCTACATTCACCATAATGAAACTTTGAACACACCTTACATTGAGGTTTTACACTCTCTTGACCCATACCCTGTGAGGAAGTACTATTCTGTGCAACATTTGTGTATGATTTTTGCTGAAACTTTGGTTTTGACTCCCATTTCTTGCCCTTTTGATTCCAATTTCTCTGTGGTTTAAAAGTACTAGACTGAGCATAACTTCGATTCTGCCCTTTTGAACTAACAGTAAGAGAAGAAAATGCTCTCTCAGTTGCATCTGAGGAATGCAAATCAAACCTCTGCTCTTGACTCTTCAATATAGCTAATACCTCTTGCAGTTCAACAGATTCTAAACATTTGGTATTTTCTATCACTAAGCATATAGGATCATATATCTTAGTGAGACTGATTAATACCTTCTGTACTAATCTCTCATTTGACATAGTTTCACCAAACGTTTTCATTTGATTTATCAGATCATTTAACCGAGTAAGATACCCAGTCAAGGATTCATCATCACGCATTCTAGTGTATTCGAATTCTCTTCTAAGATTCTGGAGTTTCACAGATCTTACCTGATCCCCACCGTGATATTTGCCATATAACAGATCCCATGCCATTTTTGCTGAGTCTGCATTTGCGATTCGAGGGAAAATCTGGTCAGAGACTGCGTTTTGAATGATTCCGAGAGCTTTTGCATCTTTCATGAAGATTGCAGCCATTTTCTCATCATCGTCAGCATCAACATCTGTATCTTCATCAGTCTTAGCTTTCTTCTTCTTCGAATCAAAAACCGGAATCCCTTTTTCCACCAGGTTCCACAGTCCATATGACTTGAAAATGGTAACCATTTTGATTCTCCAGAACTCGTAGTTCTCACCGGAGAAGATCGGGGTCCTCACTTCAGCACTCCCAGAACCAGCCATCGTGAGCTTGTGTGAATCCAGAAACACGTAGTTCTTAGATCACAGATAAGCTCCGGCAAACTTCACCGAGTCCAGAGACGGTGATGTTTGAGCTCACAGAAACACGCCCAGATCTAATCAAAACAAGGCTCTGAGGCCATGTTAGTGTGAATCTGATTTAGCTGGGTTTGTTTTCAGAATGCTGAACAGAAGCAAGGCAAAACCAGAAGTTGAACCGAAAAGTTTTTTCTTTCTTGTTCTCACTTGCAAAAGTATTGCAGAGGAATAATCTTTGTACAGCACACACACTGCGCACTCACACTGCTTTACATTGAATTGATGGCCTTAGCTTTAGGACCACTCAAAAACACTACTTTTAATCTTAGTCATTCATCTACCTAATTACATGGATCAAACACCACATGGCACTCATGGCCTTACATCATTTAACCTTACACTTGGCAGATATGCTCAAGTGAATACACACATTAAAACTCATCTTATTTCTAATACTTAATCAGCTAGAGACTTATAATTCAACATAGCCGCAGAAATTGTAAATAATTCATTACTGTTGCTTTTCTCTACCTACTATATAACCTTAGTTTATAAACAATTGATGTTAGTTGCCAGAACTTCATTGTCCAATCAATTTTCACAGATGAATAAAATAATCAAACTAACAACAATGTAATGATGAATGCTAACCTTTCTGAAAAGTTGTTAACACAGCACTAAATAGTAAACAGTATTTGATTTCAAACAACTCATATCATAACTATTTCACAAGAATATCTTTTCAAGATCAACCTGCCATGGCTTGGAAATGCATAAAGTTCGGACACCACTATCATGAAGATCACTTGTAGAAAGAGCGCGACTTTCTTCCAATAATGATGCTAACTGGGTAGCATGCTGAGAAAGAAAAGGTTTTAAATTGTTTTTTTTTGAGTAAAATTTGAATATTATTAGAAGACCGGTATGAACTACAAATATAAGCAAACAAAAAAATGAAGATGCGCATGACTCACCGTGGCATCATAGGCCCGACAGTCCAATATATTGGACAGGTCAACTTGACCACGGACAGAACGGATGATACTAGCGAGTGAGTTAATACTATGTATTTCCTTCTCCAGTTCCTCCAGAAAATCCGCAGAACCCTCTGGAGAAACCAAATCAACCTTGTTAATAATATTAACATCCTACAACAAAAAGCCAAACTCGTAAGATATGAAGAGCAAGCACAATACAATCCAGCATAACAATACAAAGTTGAAACCCGAGAGAGAGAGAGAGAGCGCACTAGAATAGAACAGATATGAGTAAAACTACCAGTAACAAAAAACCAAGTCTGATAAAGCTATCCTATTATACAATCGTCTTCATTTTGCAGCCAAAATAAGTCATAAGGAGACCATACTGCAAACGCAATCTGAAGATATGCTTCAGGAAATGAAGACGAGATTTGATGCTCACTGAGCTGAAAACGGAGGTTCTTGGCATCCACGACATGTTACAGAAATCGATGAATAAACCTTTGCTACCAACATAGTAAATATAAATCACATAGCTTCTCTGGAAAAAGAACTTAACAAGTTCAGCTAGTGTTTAAAACACAGAAAACAGTGGAACCGACAGAACCTAACTAACATACCATATGCATCTACACTTAGTGCAGCTAAGTAAGCATTTAGCAAGACAAGTTCCAAACTTCAAATGGTACTCCAATACATAATATTATAACTCAAAATCCCATAACAAAATTGCTAGAACTTTAATACAACACTGGCATGTAACGCATCCGATATTAAAACTAACACAAAACTCAGCAGCAAACTAGATAAACGAATCAAAACTCACCGTGATAATTGAATCAAGCATGACAGATGATACTAGATTATCATCCAACCACAGAACCGAAGCAAGTAGAACGGGGTTCGCTAACCCAGTAGTCTCCAGCAATATACGATCAAGTCTACAACCAAAGAAAACCAAAAACCCACGTCTCAAATTTCATCATAATCACAATCAAAAATAATAAATTTCAATGAAACATACAAATTTCAATGTAGTTTTACAAAAACTTTCTTTTGGGAACAAGTTGCTCCAATGCCTGCACCAAACTGTGCTTAACAGTGCAACAAATACCCCCTTTTTCTAACTCCACCCACTCTTCGACAAGCGCACCGCCATCTCCTTCGTTAATCATCGCTCTCTCCACGCCAATTTCCTCACCGAACTCGTTTAGTATCACATCAATTTTCTTCCCGCGTTGGGAATTCAATATATGATTAACCAGCTGATTAACCCAATTCAAAAACCAACAAAAACACACTCAAAGCTCTAATATTTTCCCGAAAAATGGAAAAATATAGCAAAAAAAGAAGTGAGCTTACGGTGGATTTTCCGGCGCCGAGGTAGCCGGTGATGACGGTGACGCCGACCAACACGTCGTCGTCTTTGTGACTAGATGAATTGGGTTGCTGCTGAGAGTAGGGTCCCAGCGGTTGGTCGATTTCAATGGCGAGAGGTGGAGCTTCTTCATCGTCTTCCATTTCCTTTCCAATCCCGGGAAATTCACAGGTTTAGGATCCACCTCAGTTTGAACTTGAATTATGCTGACCCACTGGGCCCATCGGTCATGGTCATAGTTTGGGCCTTCATGAGTAGACGTTCTCCATTTTCATCTTCTACGGGTTTTCTTGTTGGGCTTCAGCCCACCTCTTAACCAAAATTAAAAAAATAAAACATGAAAAATAGGTACAAATGAAGCTCTCAAATTAAAAAAATTATAAACAAAAAGTCACTGAAACGACAGTCTAGTAATATTCTTATATAAATGTGAGGTCAAGTTCGACTTACCGTGATAAGTTCAATAATACATGGCGTATAATGCAGTTTAGCCTAAATATTCTCCAATATCATTTTTTTAATCATTAACCCACGTATCAAATATTAATTTGAACAAATACTATACTTGACCTCAACCAAAAAGTCGAGAAAGGTATTAATGATATGCCAGTATTTTGTTTTATTTTAGAAATAAGCATACATTTCTACAGTATCACCATATGTTGAATGTAATTATAAGATTAAAGATTTTTTTTTTTTTTTTTTTTTGAGAAATTCTTCTTCAAGTTGATTTCATTGAACCAATCTCCCTAGGTGTATGGGCTAATTGGTTTAATGAGTAAAACCAAATAAACTCACACACAATGCAATATTATACTTTAAACTAATCTAAATAGGGATGAGATATTTGAAACCGAATGAGAGTCCACGTATGCAAAAATAATGTAGCATTAGATTTACATTATGGTCCCTGTTTGGTTCAGATAATTACTTGATGGGTGGAGTTGCTCCGCCGGACTATGAGGATGAGGAGGACAATGCTTGTTCGGAAATCAAATGGAGAGACTGGAGATGGTGAGGTCTTTGCATTGGTTCAGCAGTTGGGGTGGCGAACAAGAACATTATAGTCTATAGATTTGCATAAACTTAAAGCCAAACTAAACTACTATTTTTGTTCATGAAATTAAAGGAAAACTAATAAAAATAGCTTGAAATTTTTGAGTTTTAACGATAAGGACAAAATAAATGATAAAGTAAATAGTATCAGGATTGACTTTTTAGTGTAAACATATGGTTTTTCGTTCAAGTAAACAGTACCGAGAGTTTTTCGTTAAAATTCCCTTAAATTAATTTACTTGCTCGTGTGGTTAAAACAGATTGCATTGTTTCAAAGTTCGAATCACTTTTGGATGCATGAATTCATCATTCTGAATTAACTTTAGACTCGTTTTGAAATGCTTTTAAAATTACTGAAAATACTTTGAGAGAAAATATTTTTTTGTTCTAAAAACGTTTGAAGTGCTTCTTATAATTAGTGCTTTAAGTATTTTTTCATAATTTACTTGTATTTTTACTAATGATTGGTTTCAAAAATATTTTCACTAAAAACGTCATTTTAAAAGCACTTTCAAAAGAACTCATTAATTCCTAATTAAGGAACACACTTGACCAACCAATTTCCTAATTAAGGAACAAATTACATGATAGTTTCTAATCAAATTATTCAATACTTGTTTAATTGTATACAAACAACTATCTTCCTTAGATTATAGTCCATAATTTATGGAAGAGTATTGTTTTAATTTATATATATATATACAAACGATACTGAGGGAGCAGGAATTCGAACAAACTTAAAAGCACATTCCAATTGTTTACATATATTTCTCACCTATTTTATATCCAAATGATGTGAGATATGGTTTGTCATTGGTTGGCGACGATTAAACCCATTTTAGACCGAAATACCAAAGGTATCCAATATGCGGAGTTAAATATGCATGTCATAGCTGGCTAATAAAGATTAATCAAAAGCAGCCACAATACTACAACAACAAAAAACAATCGAGCGTTATTTTATTAAGTAAGGTCAGCTATATAAATCTTAGAATTTTATTGTACTCGATTTTGCGCAAAGTTTTCCGTTACTTCCAAGTATTTCATATCTTTTATTATAGTCTCTTTTAAAGTTTTATTAGGTTTTCTTCTATCCCGTTTGTCTTGAGCCTCCGTCTCATAGTCGCATCTTTTAACTAAATCATTTTAACCGATTTTTTCTCATCTTATTTTCAATTACGGTCACTTCTACTTTACCTCGGATGTCTTCATTCTTAATTTTATCATTTTTCGTGTGTCCACATATTCAACGAAGCTTTATCATTTCTACTATTCTTATTTTTTGCATGCATTACTTTTTAACCGACTAACATTTCGTGCCATAAATCAACGATGACCTTATTGTTGTCCAACAAAAACAGTCACAACATTAAACATTATAAATCAATGCCATCATATGTCGGTGTGGCCGCATATCGGTTAGGTAAAGGCCATAAAAGGGTATAACAAGTTTACAACATTTCCATGGGCACACATCCTTTAACCGTAAAGAAATTGCATCTTGCCGTGAATAAAACAGATTAGTCAGTTTATCGTATGTCACGCAAACAATATTCCAATTTTGTTTACTTGTTCAGTTAAAAACTTAAAAAAAGGACTTACCATCAGTACACCCTTCATATTTTGGTATGGAGTGAGATAATAGTGACAAAAAATTAAGGTTTTTAAGTTAAAATGGTCTTTAAAATTGACATAAACTCTTCACTTTGATCATTAAAAAATGAAGGTTTTTAAGTTAAAATGGTCTTTAAAATTGACATAAACTCTTCACTTTGATCATTAAGATTTGAAATCAATAAAAGTGGACCATGAGTTTATCCACCATCAATCATTTTGGTTATTCCGTAAAAAATCTTCATTAAATAAGGATAAGACAAAAATACTCTCACTTTTTGCCAAATTATTTTGGACCATTGTTTATTAAATTAAAAGTAATTTTATCATTTTAGCCTTTGTTTAACACAATTTTCATAGAATGACCAAATGATTGATGGTGGCAAACTCAAAGATCATTCCTTTTAATTTCAAATCTCGAGAACCAAAATGAGGAAATATATAACAATCTCACTAATCATTTTAACTAAATGCCATAAATTAATTATTAATTTTGCACCATACTTACTGAAATGTCACATCCCCGCTCGGGAGAGACCACTTCCCGGGCCCACTCCACCACCGTAGCACGATATTGTCCGCTTTGGGCCCCGACCACGCCATCACGGTTTTGTTTCTGGGAACTCACACGAGAACTTCCCAATAGGTCACCCATCCTGAGAGTGCTCTCGTGCGCTACTCGCTTAACTTTGGAGTTCCGATGGAACCCGAAGCCAGTGAGCTCTCAAAAAGCCTCGTGCTATATAGGGATGAGAATATACATATAAGGATCATCCCCCTAAGCGATGTGGGATGTTACATAAATGACTAGTTATGTTATTATTTATATTGTAATAATGTTAGATAGAACACAATTTATATTACATTACATTTGAATATAGTATATCAGTAACTGGTAGGACATATGTACATCACTTGTGACCTCGTGTGTGAAAAACAAATGGCATGTGCAAACATAACTGATGTTTTTTTTTATAGGTAGCACTTCACGTGTTTTTAAAACACAGAAACATTTTTTCTAAAAACGCTTTTGATCGCTACTTAGTACTACGGTTTAATAATATTATTCTTCACTTGTAAGTGATAGGTCTAAGATTCGATTCTTGTCAAAGGTAATTTAAACTACATTATTGTTAGCCTATTGTGAGACTAAGCCCACCTCCTCCTACTTAGTATATATAATATCGCTTGTTAAAAAAAAAATAAACGTTTTCAATCATTTTAAAATTATTTCCAGATAATGTGGTACATTTCCTACGAGGAATGCCAAGCTGGACTATAAGGCACACTATATATTCCAAAAACAAAGGAATGGCTGTAAAACAATCCACTACAGTCCAGGATTATAGATAAAGGCAAGGGCAATGTAAAATGAATCGATTTGCAATTTGAAATCTGAATCCTCATGGACTGGATACACAAATACATTTATGATATGAATGTACATACATACATATATATGTGTATATATATATATATATATATATATATATATATATATATATATATGCATCCACCATGCTCATCATTCTGGTATGAAAACGTGTGAACTCAGGAGTTTGGTTTTTCATTCCCCACTGTCCAATAACACCACTCTCTCTCTCTCTGGGGTAGCGCGCCGCCACTTTTGGTGGTGACCACCACCCACTGTACTACGTTTTTAATGCCTTATCGAACTCAACCACCCATTTTTCACGTTGTCTGTCTCTCACTGCAAATATACTCACCACTATAAATGCTCTTCCCTTATTCCCTCACCCATTTCTACAAATTCCTCCCCTGTAGTTTTCGTTAATCTCTCTCGAATTAAGCAGGGATTAGAAGCCAATCTCCTTCTTAATATCTCCGCCGCCACGCCGCCGCCGTTGAGAAGTGATGGGGTCGGAAAGAGGAGGCCTAGCTTTGGTCGTCACAGCATTTCTATTGGCTGTTGGGTTTCCAACATGTTTGTCGGATTTGGATATCAACAGGGGTAGCTTTCCCAAAGGTTTTGTCTTCGGAACTGCGTCTTCTGCTTTCCAGGTTCGTCTTTTTCAACTGACTCTTTTGCCATTTTGATTAACGTGGTGGTTAAAGATCATTAATTGCTCATTATTTCTCGTGATTATAGTTTTCTGTTTTTTAGTGTTTGGGTTTCCAGTAATCAGTGATTAATTTCTGGGATTTGCATTTGCATCTTATACTCTGAGTTTTGATGTTTTTCTCGCTCCGTTCCTCGTGCGAGTGCGGATAGCTCACTTGATTAAAAGTATTCACGTCCACTCGTATTTGAGCGCCCGAGCACGTAAGGTTCCGAGTTTGACTCATCGTTACAAATATTGCATGTTTGAAACAAAATTGTAGTTGTAGTTTTTGCAAGTCATTGCATCTGCAGATTCACAGTAATCACGTGAAGATAGAATGTAATGGTGATGTAATTGCTGGAGCATAGGAGCTTTTCCGGTTTTTCAATTTTGTTATTAAATAAACCCACCTAAAAGTAGGGGTGAAATTTTTTACCAAATTACCCTACCAAAGTTGTGTCAAAAAATTTGTACCATTGGTAATGGTACGGTATTTGTATTGTACCATACATTTTTTGTACGGTATTTGTATTGTACCATACATTTTTTGTACGGTAATGGTATTCAAAACTATTATCAGTGGTATACCGTACCGTATCACTACTATTAATATTATATCATTTATTTATTCATTTATATATAATTATGTATTATTATCATTATATATGCACTTATATTTTTTTCCTAGTCATTTATCCAATCATCTCACCCTCTAATCTCTACTTTCCCAATAAAAAAACCTAAGTCTTCTTGCGCTGCGACTCTTCATCTTTTCACTCATCTAGCCACCGACTTCATCTCTATAGCTCCAGTTCCGGCGACTATCTCTTTCCGGAGTTCATCTCATCTTCTCCTTCATCAAATTGGGATGTCTTTCTCCCTGACTTCGTCTATCAAGTTAATTTTTGTACAATTTTAAAGAATGTAGAGATGAAATTTAGGAATCTTTGTACTATTTTTTAGGGAGATTAGGTTCTATCATAAATTCTTCCATCTATTTACTTTTTGTTTCTTAAATGAATCTTATAAAATTCTCATAATTAAATAAAAAAGTTTTAGAAATCCAAAGGGAGTGACCAAAACACGTTTGGGCCTTGAATTGGGTTGGAAAAAAAAAAAAAAATTGGCCCAAAACAAAGTGGTAATTACTATTACCATATCATGCCAACCTAACTATTTAGCATGCCGAAATTCAGTATACAGAAAGTTTAGCATGGTAATGATAATAGATTTTGTTATACCAAAAGTTTGGTATGATAATTGGTACATGGGTTTTGGTACAGTAATCGTACCAATACCACCCCTACTTAAAAGGCAAAAAGTACTTCAGCTCACATCAAAATGACGGTTGAGGGCCGGAGTCCACAAAGTCATGCAATCGAGAAAGGAGGGTCATTACCGGAATTCCAGTTCATTTTCGGGAGTTTTCCAGTTTTTGGCCTAAAAAAAGGACCACTACTTATTACGATAGAGGTAGAGAGGAGCTTGGCTGGCTCTTAACATTGAAGAAGAGTTCATCCTCAGTTTAGATAGTGTTCAGAACTGTTTATATTATAAATCTTATTTTATGGATTTTTAAAGAAAAAAAATTAAATTTAAGATCATTCAATCAATCAACGACAGTAAATAGATAGACAGTTATTGATCCTAAAAACTACCAAGTCTACATGGCGGGCAAGCCGAGTAATTAATAAGCTAACTACGTCTTTCAATTGTATGTTGGGCGTGCCAACTCGTCGGCCGAGGAGTAAAATGTGTTGATGTTACGTTGAGCGCGCTGCTGACTTCTTGATCTTGCGACTGCGGCCAAGGAAGAAACACGCCTCGGCCTTTGAGGTATAGAGTCTGAAGACAAGGCTGCTAGTTCTGCAAAGTTCAATATCAAATTCGGCTTTCAATGTGCCGAATGTAGTAACCTGTAACACCTCACTTCGCCAAGATGGCCAATGAGATGACCTATGGCAATAAGGATTTGAAAATCCTTCTTGACCGAGACTTTGATAGATAACCAGTCGGTCTCGACGCAGTGCTGTTTATCTAAACTGAAGGTGCTCCAGGAACGGTTGATTATACGGCAATAGTGCTATTTATCCAAACTGAAGATGTCACCGGTTGCTTTCACAGTGTTGTTTATCCAAACTGAAGGTGTGTTGGCGGAAAAAGAAAATAAAAAAATCTCAAGATGTTTGAGAGGTTTGCCCAATACAATTTGTGTGTTGAATTGGAGTATGTTTTCCATGTTGCATGACCTCTTGTATTTATAGTGATTGTGCATCTGCTTGCAGTCTGATGGTATTTGTAGAATTCAACTGCAACTCAAACTCTTGGAAGGGAGACTGATCCGCGTGTCATCTATCCGAGCTTATCTGCGTTTATCACATCACCGAAAATTTCTCGAAACTGAATCGAAAAAATCCCAAACCGAAATTCCCAAAAATTTCGATACCCAATATCGAACCGATCCCGAAATTTCAGTACGGGAATCGGTCTCAAGTTTTTGGGATTTCGGAAATCCCAAACCGAACCGAAAAATATATATTATTTAATTTTTAAATATATATTTAGAATTTTAATAGCCGTCGGTTTTGTTGAGATTTAATCTTAACCGTTGAATATAAATCAAAGTTATCAAACCCAGTCTCTGACTTTCTCTCTCGGTCTCTTGACACTTACCTCACCTCAGACTCAAAACCTCACCTCACCTCACCTTAGTATCTTCTGAACGGAACCTCACCACTCTCCTCCCACATCCATCGCCTTAATCCCGAATCTACCCACACCAGTCCTCATTCCTCACAGTCCTCACTCCTCACCAGAATCGCGCCTTCACCCACTGTCCATATCACCCGAATCCAGCTTCTGAATTGAGCTCTCGGTCTCGGTCCGCACTTCTCCTCACTACAAAAGGTAAGAAATTCCTGCAATAAACTCAACCAAAGTTCATACAAATTGTTTGATTCCAAATTCGATTAGAGATTTTGAATTTGGGTTTTTGAATTAGGAATTCTGAAATTAGGGTTTCTGAATTAGGGCTTTTGGAATTAGGGATTTTGAATCGACGGAAAGGTTATAGAGGGAATGAGAGGTTAAAGGGGGAGGAAGCTTGACGTAAGTCATGTTTTCTAAAATACCTTCTGCAATCAGAGCTTTTTTACTTTTGTTTCTTTGTTCCTTGTAAAATGTTTTGCTGGAATGGTCATCAAAGCATGACATTATTTGTGCTTTTAAACTGTTTACACATGCGATGATCCTCGCTCACGGGAACACTTGCACACATGTAAACTATAAGTTCATATCCCGCTTCTCTGACTCAAATTATGTCAGTCGTAAAAGAAATTATGAAGGAACCTAGTAAACTCTGGTTTTTGCCCCATGATATAATTATAAGCTATTTTGTTTTTTCGTATACACGATTGTTCAAACTTCACATGATGAGTCTTGAGAGAGTATATATATTTGGTGGTATGGAAGGACAAATCTGAAATGAGATATCTTAAAAAAAAAAAATGGTGAGCGGTTGGTTTGAATGAAATCACTTGGATCATCATGGCATATGAAAAGGTTTACCAACAACTATATATGTAATAATGTAAAATGTGTGGGAGTCGTGTTTCTACAGATGTTTATCACTACAACTGGAGCCTGGTGAAACATAATTTCTACTGTTATCTTTATCACTAGTCTGGCTTCAAATGTTAGCTGAAGGTGAACACTTTCTGTAGTATACTGTATACTTGGGTTTGCTTTACACAACATCCTTTTTGGAATATAATTGTGGGCAATGTGTGTATTTGTTAAGTAGTTGAAATAAGTAGTAAAAACTTAAAATTGATAGTTAATCTGGAAATTTATTAGTCATGACTCATGTGTTGATATTATGTTTCAAATTAATAAATGGTCTTGCTCATTTCGTGGTGTTTAATGGATAGGTGGTGCTTTTCTTTTATGATGATCACTTCACTGCACAGCCAAGATATGCAGTGCAGATTTGCTATTCTGCACACTGCACAGCCACAACTAAGTTATTATAGCCGAAAAGTCGAAAAGCCCAAAAATATTTAGGGATTTCCATTGTCCCGAAATACCGAAACTATTTTAGGATTCTCGAAAATTTGGTTTGGGATCGGTCTTGAAATTGGAAATTCCGAAATTTTCGATTTGGAAATCGAGACTAAGGTTTCAGTTCGGTATCCCATACATGCATCTCATCAGACCAAAATCCTATTCCATCTAGGCTTCTTATCAAAATTTCATCTCATGCATGCATCTTATTAGACCATCTTGATCAATTCCGAGCCACATGCATAGCAACATTTATCCATCATCAATATCACCCACTTTTAAATGGATAATAATAACCAAAAAACCCAATCCTATCAGCAAAGCGACCTTGGGCAAACAAACAATATTAACCAAAATGATAATGATTATAGCATGCCACGTGCTGCTAATCATTCCCAAAATGCTGATCCTTATCCCTTGGTTCCCAAAACTTCCCAAGTGGAACCAATCCGTATGCCCACATACCACGTATCCAAAATTACTTTGAATTGCACTGTTTTTGGATTAAAGATTCTTTGTTCGCATCCAACTCATTTCGTTTTTTCCCATCCGACGATCTAGAATTATGCTCAATCAATGATCTCGATTGCACGGGCCGATGGTGTAATTTTGAATCCAAATAACAGTACATAATGATTTTATCAAATTTATTCATTTGTTTGTGTATAAGTAATTTATAATATTAATGACTCTGATTACAGTTCCGTAATTCCGTGACAAGGTAAATTGAGAAAGAACTTTTCTTCATTCCTTCACGATATTTGCAAACCAGCCTTTTGATGCTTATAACTTTTCGTATATATAGTGACCACGAAAGCATTCAGAATTTGTCTTTCATCAACCAGATATTGTTTTATTTCATAATTTATTTAAACTTTTATTTATATCAATTGTACTTTTGATATGATACACAATTATTTGAGGACTATGGTTATAAAAAAAAAGGGGTTTTTTGATATGGGTACAAAGTAACTAAAAATTGGACCTATTTCAAAAGTCAAAAGTCACTAAAAATTGGACCTATTTCAAAAGTAAAAAATCATTAAAAATTGGACCTATTTCAAAAAGTAGTCTATAAAATTGGACCTATTTCAAATTTTCCCTAAAAAAAACAAATTACTTACATTTTTTACCTTCTGATTTTTTGTCAGTACGAAGGTGCAGTTAAAGAGGACGGAAGGGGGCCTTCTATCTGGGACACCTTTTCACATACTTTTGGTAATAATTTGTTAATTTATCGTCAATCTTTAGTTTTATTTTTAAATTATATTTTGCCGTACTTTGAAATATTTACCAATTACAAAGTATCTCACTCATCACATCATAATTAAATAAAAAAAGAGACGCTCGTATATATATTCCATGTGACACTCAAATCGTACATATTTTAGGGAGCAATTCAGAAATATATAACACCTAACGCATGCGGATCATTTGCCTTGTGCTGCAGGTAAAATAACCGATTCCAGTAATGCAGATGTTGCTGTGGATGAGTATCACCGTTATAAGGCAAGTCTAGTACTCAAAACTAACCCTTGCATTTTCTTTGTTAAATTGAGCAAAAGTTAAGTTAGTTGCAAGCAGGAGGATGTGCAACGTATGAAGGACATGGGAATGGATGCTTACAGATTTTCGATATCCTGGACTCGGATTTTCCCCAGTAAGCTCTATCAGTTCTATGAGTTCATATTTACTTCACATACAAGATTAGTTCATCAAATTTTAACTGCGAGCTTTTCGTATATCAGATGGAACCGGGCATATTAATCAGGCGGGTGTTGATTACTACAATCGTCTCATCGATGCATTGCTAGCCAAAGGTGCCTTACATTTTCATTTTTCTCCAGAGTTTTGTATGTACTTCTGACTTTGCATTAAGCTCCGTCACACTTCTTAATGGCAACGGAGAAGTTTCAGCATCGAACGTTTATTTATCAGGATAGAATCATGGACTGAACTATGAGATTCTGTATGTGCAGGCATTGAACCATATGTGACCCTCTATCACTGGGACCTCCCTCAAGCCTTGGAAGACAAATACAACGGGTGGCTCAACCCTCAAGTCATGTAATCAACGTTGACAGTTTTGTTCCTCTAATTTTTGTAAGTTTGATTAACGATGAGTTTTGGATTCAAGTGATTCATATGACCTTAGTCCATTGCAGAAAGGACTTTGCAACATACGCGGACGCATGCTTTCAAAATTTTGGTGACAGGGTGAAGCACTGGATCACATTCAACGAGCCACATACATTTTCTATACAAGGATATGATGTAGGGCTCGAGGCACCGGGAAGGTGCTCTATCCCCCTTTTACTTTTCTGCAGGGCAGGAAACTCAGCAACTGAGCCTTACATAGTTGCTCACAATGTCATCCTGTCTCATGGAACTGCGGCTGATATTTACCGGAGAAAGTATAAGGTAAGAATGATGGAATGGAGAAATATTCATGCGCGTAACTATTAACAACAGAAGTTGATTAATGATGCTACTTGGTGTCTTTGCAGTCAAAACAGCGTGGATCGGTTGGGGCATCATTTGATGTTATCTGGTATGAATCAGCAACAAACTCGACAGCAGACGTCATTGCAACTAAAATAGCCCAAGATTTTCAGCTTGGCTGGTAATCACAAATTTGATTTTACTACTTAGTTATATTTGACTAGGAACTGCGTTATAATTTGTGTAATCACTATGTTGGAACGGCAGGTTTCTTGATCCATTTATGTTTGGGGATTATCCAAGCTCTATGAGAAGTAGGGTTGGAAGTCGGCTGCCAACCTTTTCCAAATCCGAGTCTGCTCTAATTAAAGGGTCCTTGGATTTTGTGGGCATTAATCACTACACTACCTTCTATGGAAGCAACGATACCACTGATATAATTGGACATCTACTCAATGACAGCCTTGCAGACTCTGGTGCCATTACTCTTCGTAAGTACTCACATTGAACGCGTTACATATTCCTCTTAACCGTTCTATGTTCCAGTTATTCCATAAGTTGTCGGAATCACCAATTCAGAGATAGGGAAGTCAAAGACCAACATGTTAGAGTTCCATAACTTGTTATCATTCAAATTTTTGTTGTTAGCTGAAGATTTCCTTTCTTTTTCCATGTTTTCAGCATTCAAAGACGGGAAACCTATCGGAGATAGGGTATGTAGTATGGTTAAACTCTTGTAAATTACCTTTAATTGATCCGACATGAATGCTTGTGTGAAATTGCAGGCGAATTCTATATGGTTATACATAGTGCCAAAGGGGATGAGAAAATTAATGAACTACATTAAGAAAAAGTACGGCAATCCTCTAGTGATTATCACTGAAAATGGTAATGTTTCGATTTCCAAATAGAAGGGATGGGAAATCCAAAAGTTCTTCATGTTCATGGGACATTTCATGAGTTAATCTTCTTGGTTTCATTATTTCCGCAGGCATGGATGACCCGAATAGCCCATTCATTTCGCTCAAGGATGCTCTAAAGGATACGAAAAGGATTAAATACCACCATGACTATCTTACGAATTTGCTAGCTTCAATCAAGTATTAACCATCTTTTATTAATCCACTAGCTATGAATCTACTCCTCCTTGTCCATATTTTGTGGTGTAAAAGCTGATATCATTCTGTTTTCGTGGAATGCAGAGAAGACGGCTGCAATGTGAAAGGCTATTTTGCTTGGTCTCTGCTGGATAATTGGGAATGGGCGGCTGGATACACTTCTCGATTTGGTCTCTATTTTGTGGATTATAAGGACAAGCTCAAGAGATACCCAAAGGACTCCGTTCAATGGTTCACGAATTTCTTGAATTCTACTCAGACAAGGGAATGATCATCTGATGTTGTGAATCTGAAGTCCTGCACTTGCACCCCAACTCATCGAGTACACGAGGATTGTTGCAGTTCAAGTTTCTTTGGGATCGAGCAAGCCATCATAAACAGTGTTCAGATCATAGTTTGTGGACAGACGTTTGGAACAAAAATAGCTTATGATTCTATGAAAAGAAAAATATGATTTGAAATTACAAGCTTTTGATTTATTTTTGCAATCAATATATTGTTACACTTGGAAACATAAAAGGTGTGATTAGTGCACACGATATACATTGCGAAGCAGAGAAAGGCTGGAAAGGCAAGCAAACTCAGGAACGAGTGTTCCGTTCCAATCCCTTGGGATTCAAGCAACTCATTCCGCTAATCAAACTGGCGTTGAAGGCAATCAAACTCAGATTCGGATTATATTTTGTCGATTACAAAGACAATCTCAAGAGATACCTTAAGGATTCTGCTCTATGGTTCAAGAACTTCTTGGCTTCTTCTACTTGAACAAGGAGGTGATGAACCGATGCTCCTTACGTTCCGCGAAATTCTCATTTAAATTACACCAGAAGGTTTCATCAAATGCACACAAGGGTTGTTTTGATTCATGTTCTTGTCGCGTCGAGGAAGCGATCATAATCCAATGTTCAAGCTATCAATACTGTTTGCTCTCCAACACTCGAGCCCAATTGACAGTCAGCTAGTACCTTAGGTCCTTAGATTGAGAAAGACCTGTCAAGAGTTTCCAATCACATCATTCGTTTGACACCTTTCACAAAAGCATAAAAACACTTGTATCTTTATCCCACCTAACTCTATGTTAGAGTTGGTCTTAAATTATAAGCCATAAGTAAACCATTAGAGTTGGTTTTAGGTCATTTGGTAGAAAACTTATGTAGAATCTCCGACCTTTCTAGGGCACTTACAAAAATATAAACCTAATTGTATTGTGGTCCCACATTCAACTCTATCTCAGTTCCACCTGTCCTAATCAACCAGTCCACCAAAGTTTAAACATGGGTCAATGTTTGCATAATCTTTGTGTTGACCAGGAAGGACTTATAGTTTCAAATCCTTCTCCATGATAAGGATTGCGTAGCCAAAATCTAACCTATTGAATATGCCAATTGGCCTAACCATGAACAAGGGCGGCAAAATATGACACGTCCGTCGCTTCGATCCTATTTAAGTTGATTTCACTAGTACTATTGTCATTCTTCCAACCAATCACTGTCTAATATATTTCATTCGCATGGAAGATGATTCTCTCCAGATCTATTTTGTGGGAATCCTAAGAATACTCACATTTTAGTCAAGAATTATCACATTCTAAGTTTATTGTACATTGTGCGGCCAGTTTTCGTTAGGTACTATTTGTGTTTAAATTTAAATAAAAAAAGTTAAATAATTTATGACCACATGATGTACAATAAATAGTTTAAATGTGAGGATCCTAGCAATTTGGATCCGGATGAAATCCAAATCCAATTCACATGGACATGTCAAACAGTGCCGATAAAAAAAATAACGAGTCATGCAATTTATAATTCGGACTAGGCCAATTGGATGGATAATGTGTTCAGGGGCCAATTTAGAATTCGGACTTTAGACGTTCTAATGTTAAATGTTCAAATTTCTAGATAAAAAGAGAACACGAAGTGCAAATTTTTTTTCTTCAATTGATTCATTGAGATATTTCTTCGAATACTTGGTGGACTTGTTGTCGTCAACCAAACTATATTGCGTTAATGTCACAAATATTGACATATGTCGAAACAAATTTGATGAGTGAGATCGAAATAATTTGTCAAGTATTCTCGACGCACACTTGATAGGAACAAAAAAGACCCGTCATAACATTCGGAAGGTCCTCGAAAAATATTCACATGTTTATTTCCGAAACTCCAAGTGATCTTGAACCACCTTAATCCCAAACGTATATCCGCCCTTGAGTGTGTTCATCTTCTTGCACTCGAGTTCGAGAATACTGCATTGCCGACAAATGATATTAACAATTGAACTTATTAATGTCCTTAACGCGCATCCTGCGATGGTATTGTTTGGCCTGGAAAATGATTAGCTGCCTAATTCAATTGAAACCCATAAATGGAGGACTAGTTGTTGGCGTAGTAATTACTCCAAAATTCCAACAAACAAAATAAAAAACACTCTGTGTTTGGGAATCGTAGTCATATGACCAAACCGACCGCGAAAGGAGTGGACCTAATTCTTTTACAACAATTCCTTGTCCTCGTCCTCCTCCTCATCCTCATCCTCGTCCTCCTCGTCCTCGTCCTCCTCCTTGTCCTCCTCCTTGTCCTCCTCCTCGTCTCTGTCACTCTCTCACAAATTAACATCAAATGTCCTTCACGTCTAACATTAAAAATACCCTCCAATTAATTTTCTCACATAAATATTTGATAGCTTTTATTTGGTGTAATAAATATTTGGTATTTCGTTTAATAAATTAATATTGGTGAAAGTGCATGCAACAGCACGTTTTATATAAATAAATTAATTATTCATTCATAATTTTCCTTCCTATTCGGATCTGTACCTACCAGTGAGGGTGAGGACATGTTGTTTGCATTATGCATGCCTTGCCTTGCATCGTACTCCATCATTTTTTTTCTTTTGGTCCTACCAAATGTTCCAATGATTTAATCATATATAAACGCTTCACTTTCTCCTTTTTTATACTTATTTTTATAGGTTTAATATTTAATGAAATTTGACATTTTGTTTTTGGACTTTTTTGTACAATGTATATCATGGCTCTATGTTTTTTTAGGGAGGAAAAAGAAAAGACCTGTAACAAAACATGTTGAGATATGCTTAACATGCATTCCAGTAGGCACAAAAATGACTTGTACCAAATATTCGGAGGGTCTCGCAAGGCCTTCACATATATATTTTTTGGACTTGGGTGGTTCTGGGACCACCTTAATCTCTACTTCCATCCGCCCCTGGTTATGTGTTTGTTTAAGGTTATAGGTCTTTATTTGGACCCCAAGACTGTAATGTGCCTTACAAAACTAGCATGAAATCCAAAGGTCTTCAGAATAGTAAAATAAAAAAATAAAAAATGCAGAAAATAACATTCCAATTATAAGTAGTAGTAAATAAAATGACATGTTCCTTACCTTATTGGAAATTGAAACGAGATTATTTTTATTTTTTTTTAAATAGATGATGAGCTTGATTTTTAATTAATTATAATTACTAATAAATTGTCCGATTTAGTCCAAATCACATAAGTAGACATTTACTTATACATTTTTAAATACAATTGGATCTAAATACACTAACAAAACATCTATGTTAACAAGGGAATAGACAAATCAGCTAATTCAATGTATTCAAATAATTCCATTGACGAAAGAAATAAGATATCATCAAGGATGACGTTATTGTAACTCTAAATCAATCATGTAAATGAGAAATTTTTCCACATATAAATGTGATAAAATAGGTAGAGTATGTCACATCCCGGCTCGGGGCGGATCACTTCCCGAGCCCACTTCACCACCGTAGCACGATATTGTCCGCTTTGGGCTTACCATTCCCTCACGGTTTTGTTTTTGGGAACTCACGAGCAACTTCTCAGTGGGTCACCCATCATGGGATTGCTCAAGCCCTCTTCTCGCTTAACTTCGGAGTTCCCATGGAACCCGAAGCCAGTGAGCTCCCAAAAGGCCTCGTGCTAGGTAGAGATGAGAATATAAATATAAGGATCACTCCCCTGGGCGATGTGGGATGTCACAATCTACCCCCCTTAGGGGCCCGACGTCCTCGTCGGCACACCACAACCATGGTTAGGCTCTGATACCAAATTGTCACATCCCGGCCCGGGGCGGATCACTTCCCGGGCCCACTCCACCACCGTAGCACAATATTGTTCGCTTTGGGCTTACCATTCCCTCACAGTTTTGTTTTTGGGAACTCACGAGCAACTTCCCAGTGGGTCACCCATCATGGGATTGCTCAAGCCCCCTTCTCGCTTAACTTCGGAGTTCCCATGGAACCCGAAGCCAATGAGCTTCCAAAAGGCCTCGTGCTAGGTAAAGAAGGGAATATACATATAAGGATCACTCCCCTGGACGATGTGGGATGTCACAAGTAACATAAAAAAAATATCGTTCCTTCTACTTATATCATGACATGATATATCGTTACTTCCACTTATCTCCGCACGAAAACAAACAAGGGAAAAAACGTATGGGGAAGACTAGGTTGACTTTAACGGTGGGAACTTTCTTTTTACTACGTGATATTTGTTTTGTTTGGGTTGGGAAAATGAAAGGTGAAACGAAAACGTGTTGAATCGACGTGGATCGGGCGGGGCGCGGGGTACACACCACCACTGCTGTTTCCGGGTCACGCAGATCTCGGTTGTTGGATCTTAAAAATTCCTCACCACGCTGTGAGCGTATATATATATACCCCTCAGATCCCCTACATTCTCGGCCATCAGAAGAAGAAGAAAAACAGAGCTCCCTCCCTTTTTTTTTTTTCTGTCGTCTCTCTTCCTCTTCTTCCGCATTAGATCTCTCTCACTTTTTGCCTCCGCCGTAGACCTGCCGCCTCACATTGATTGAGGTAATACTCCTCTGCTTTGCTCGTTCGGTATTTCATCAAGCTCAGTGGTTTTGCTCATTTGGGTTTTTTTTTTTTTTTTTTTTTTTGTGTTTTTGGGTATTTTGGATATTGTTTTGCGTAATTCGATTTGGGTTTTGTGTATTGAGGTGTTTGATTCGGGAAAGATTGCTCATTTACTTGTGTTATGAACTTGTGATGCTGTTTGGGTGTGATGGAATGTGTAGATCCTTGTAGTTTCTCACTGATTGCTGTAGATCTGATTGGGATCGGTTTTTAATTGGGAATTTGGATCTTATAGTTTGAGATTTGTTTGTGTGGGTTGTAGAAATGGGATTGTGTAGCTGAAATTTGAAGAAATCGTCCTCCTTCTCGATAAATTTCTTTCATTTGCACTTAAAAAATTGTGGATCTGCAAATCGTAATGCGTTTTTTTCTAGTAAACTTGTAGATCTTGCATGTACCTACCTCACACTTAACTACAGTGCTCTGTTTTAGGTTCATGAATCAGTATTATACTTTGAAATAGATAAAGTTTTGAGCCCATGCTGTGATATGGTTGTCGGTAGGGGAGGCATTGATTCATTAGTTTTGTTTAATCTGCTAGATAAGTCGGCCCTTGTTTTCATGGTTAATCTTTTTGAGAATTTTAACGAAAAGCTTCCAGTACTGTTTATTTTAACGAAAAATCACATTTTTACACTAAAAAGTCAATCGTGGTACTATTCATTTTACCTTTTATTTTCTCATTAAAACTTAAAGTTTTTAAGTCATTTTCATTAATTTTTCTAATCTTTTTCGATTTTTTTATTTTTTATTTTGCTTCACCATGGATGACCAATTTTTCTCCTAGATTTGGATATCATACTGCATTCTCAATGGAATATATGAAGTTCGATTAGTAATAAAGCTTGTTAGTCATCATTCTATATATTGGTGTATTTGTCCCTTTGTTCTTAATTCATTTATGTTTCTGCAAGTTGTTGTAAATGTTTTCGTTATGTTAAGAAAAGTTAAAGGTCGGTCAGAAGCATTTAGTCCTTCAAATCTATAATAATTCCACAACAGCACAAAGATCTAGCATTTCAGTGCTTCAAAATACTGTACCTTATCTCATTGTTTTGGTCTTCTCGTCTGTAGGCCATCATTAGCAGAACAAGATGGTGAAGATCTGCTGCATTGGAGCTGGATATGTTGGTGGGCCTACCATGGCTGTGATTGCCCTTAAGTGCCCAGATATTGAAGTAGCTGTTGTTGACATTTCTGTGTCGAGGATCAATGCCTGGAACAGTGATACTCTCCCCATATATGAGCCAGGCCTTGATGATGTGGTGAAGCAGCGCAGAGAAAAGAACCTCTTCTTCAGCACTGATGTTGAAAAACATGTTATGGAGGCAGACATTGTCTTTGTTTCTGTCAACACGCCCACCAAAACCCAGGGTCTTGGAGCTGGTAAAGCAGCTGATCTTACCTACTGGGAGAGTGCTGCTCGTATGATTGCAGATGTTTCAAAGTCTGACAAAATTGTGGTTGAGAAATCAACAGTCCCAGTCAAAACAGCTGAGGCCATCGAAAAGATTCTGACCCACAACAGCAAAGGCATCAACTTCCAAATTCTTTCAAATCCTGAGTTCCTTGCTGAGGGAACTGCGATCGAGGACCTTTTTAAGCCAGACCGTGTCCTCATTGGAGGACGGGAAACACCAGCGGGTCAGAAGGCAATTCAAGCACTCAAGTCGGTCTATGCCCATTGGGTCCCTGAAGAAAGAATCATCTGCTCTAACTTGTGGTCTGCTGAGCTTTCAAAGCTTGCTGCCAACGCCTTCTTGGCACAGAGGATATCTTCTGTTAATGCCATATCTGCACTCTGTGAGGCAACTGGTGCAAATGTCCAAGAAGTGGCACATGCTGTTGGCAAGGACACAAGAATTGGGCCCAAGTTTTTAAATGCCAGCGTTGGTTTTGGCGGGTCTTGCTTCCAGAAGGATATCTTGAACTTGGTATATATCTGTGAGTGTAATGGCCTTCCTGAGGTAGCAAATTACTGGAAACAGGTCATTAAGATCAATGACTACCAGAAGTCTCGGTTTGTGAACCGTGTGGTTTCCTCAATGTTCAACACAGTTTCGGGTAAGAAGATTGCAATTCTGGGATTTGCCTTCAAGAAGGACACTGGTGACACCAGGGAGACCCCAGCCATTGATGTGTGCAAAGGGCTGTTGGGTGACAAGGCCCGGTTGAGCATTTATGACCCTCAGGTGAGTGAGGATCAGATCCAGAGGGATCTTTCTATGAAGAAGTTTGATTGGGACCATCCCATTCATCTTCAACCTCAGAGCCCCCCTGCTGTGAAGCAAGTTGGTGTAGTCTGGGATGCTTATGCGGCAACAAAGGATGCTCACGGAATCTGCATCCTGACCGAGTGGGATGAGTTCAAGAGTCTTGATTACCAGAAGATTTATGATCAGATGCAGAAGCCTGCATTTGTGTTCGATGGAAGGAACGTGGTGGATGCTGAGAAGCTGAGGCAAATTGGGTTCATTGTTTACTCGATCGGAAAGCCCCTGGACGAGTGGCTCAAGGACATGCCCGCCGTGGCGTAAAGACTTGATGATGAGGAGAGAAGCACAGTAATTTGAAGATCAATCCCCTTGTGGGTGAAAGTTATTTCAGTTCTGAAGTTTGTTACTGAGAGTGGATGCTTAATTCGTCCTTATTTTTATCTTCTTGTATTAATTTGTTATTTCAGCTTTCTTAAAGTTGGGGGTTATGTTGCGTCGTATTTTACTTGTAATAGTACCCTTAATACAGTTCCTGAGTTTGTTCTCAGCTTAGTGGAATATATCTCAATTTGTTATTCTCTTAGATTAATGTAATAAAATCAGAAACCAGGAAATTATAATTCTTTTGGTCTTCCTTATTTGTTATGTTGCAAAGTAGTGTCGCTTACAATTGGAGAAAAACACGTGTGCTCTGTCACCATGACATCTCGTGCTAAACAAACAACGCTGTGTGTGTAAATGATTAGAAGAAAAAGGCTCGAACCGAATGAACAAATGGCTCCCAAATGAATGCTAGCGTTGCCTCACATTTGGAATCATATTATTAATTTATGTAAAATGATACTATGTTGCAATACTATTTTACTTTAATATTGTTATAGGTCAACGAAAGAGTAAAATTATATATGTACAAGGCCGAGAGTTCAAATCTATAAGATAATTGGAGGAGGGAGAGTTAGCGGTTCTTTTATTAATTTTAAGAAAAAATGACGAACTTTAAACTTCACTAAAGAAACAATGTCGTTTTGCTAAAAATAAATACGTCTTTTTTCCCATGATCATAGATGAGAATCGAGCGATAGAATTGCACCGGAGAGTTGTCGATGCTTTTAGCTTTTGTTGAACTCGTCTTTTGCACAAGAAAATAATTCAAAAGAGATATTTTAAACGTAGTTGGACAAATTACTTAAAACCAAGCATATATTTTTTTTAACCCAAAAAAAATGAGGGGGCACATGCCCCTGGCCCTTCAACAAATTCGCTCAAGTGTACCATGAGTTTTTTTTTCTCTTGTATTTTTTCAAAAGAAATTCGATGTATAGGATATATTGTCATGTTGTTATTAGAATATTTTGATTGAGAGAGGAGTTGTATACTGAATAGTTTTTTGTTTGAAATTTTCATGACGAGTTCAAACTCACAAATGTATTTTTGAAAACATCATCTATATTGCGTATCTTTTAACTAAGTGATCGAAAGTACAGTACCTCCTTATATAATGTTAGGATTGCATAATAATAATATTAGTTTGTCATCAATGTAAAAAAGTACAGTACTTCTTACGTTCAAAGAATAAAAATAAAAATAAAAACAAAACCAGTTGGCTACAAGTTCTTTAATGATTAAAGAAAAAAAAGTTTCGTGAGGACCTTATCGTAAATTCAATTCCACAAAAGCCGGCTTCAGCCCTTTCGCCTTATATAGGGTCCAGCCCACACCAAAGCTCTCTCTCTCACGGTATCAAGTTAAACCGGTTTTTTTTTTTAAATCCGGACCGCTTCCTTTACAGAAAAATACGAACCGTAGCCCTTTTATCTTTCATCGTCATCGCCTTTCGATTCGATCCCAGGCAGATCGATCTAAATTTATTTCCCAGATTTCCCCTAATTTCTTATCATAATCGTTGAATCGGATGTCCGTTTGTTTAAATCCGAATCTCCTCTATCGATTAATCCCAAATTCGACCAAATCCTTTGGCCTCGTACAATTCTAGGGTTTCGACTCTGAATCGGCTCCTTGCGTCTCGTAATATTCCAATCCCTCTCGTTTCTTGGATCTAATTTCTGTCTCCTTGCTTTGCCCTTTTGAATTTGGTCCTAATTTTGTAAATTTTTTCTGCCGCGTCAAATTTCTAGGGTTTCGTAGAGTTCATCTCGTTAGGGTTTGTTCTTTGTGTAAAATCTTGTAGGGGTTTTGTTCGCTTCACCTTTCTTTCGCTATTTCGTATGTATTTTTGTCAATAATTTCACGATTTCACTTGTCAATTGCAATTTCTAGGGTTAGGGTTTCTGAAAAAATCCAGCTTCTTTATTTGGTAAAATTGGATTAGGGTTACGGTTCCTAAGGCCGATAAATTCGTTTCTGTTCATAACCAGCGTTCAATTGTATTACTTAAGCCGTCTGCTGTTCCTCTGAAGAATTAATAGAGGTACAATTTTGTTGTTGTCATTATAATCTTGTGATGGGTTTTTGTTGTAATTATTGGAAGCTTTTTGCCCCATCAGTTATCATTATTATTCTTATGCTGACAAATAAATGTGATAACTGGAAACAGTATTGAGATTGATATTGATATTATTCAAAATATTTGGGAAGTTTTTGGTTAGCTTAAGTTGGAGTGCGTGGTCTGGTGAAAATGGCTTAAGTGGTCTGTGATCAAGTGAAGATATGTTGGTGTTCTGATTAAGTGAGTGAGCAATTGAAAGCAAGTTACCCGGGTTTTGGCGGATTTAGATTAGCAACATTACATGCCTGCAGTTCTTGTCTTGGAAAATCTGTTATGACAAATGTAGTATTTTATTCCTGCTAATTGCATAAGTATTATTGTTATTGGTGTTGTCATGCATATTTTCGAATTTTTCATAGAAGTTAATTATTTGGGCTTCAGGTTAATATGGGATTCAAAAGGCCCTTTGATGATGTCGAGTTCCAGGAGCTTCCTTATAAGCACTCAAGACAACATGAATTCGGTGATAGGTGCTCACCATTCTTTGATGCTGTTTCTTGTTATGGTGCTCCCCGAAAAACTTATGTTTCAGGTAATGTTGTTTTGGCGTTACATTACTTTCATGTTCCTTTTGTAGCTAATATAGCCTGCTTTTTAACTTACTGAACACGGTTGCTTTGACTGATTCATGTTGAAGTCTAATAATTTTTTTCTTCATAAAACAGGTGAGAATGGGAGTGGTGATTGTAAGTCCCAGTGGCTTGGGGTTCTTGAAAAATATACTGTTGCTGATTCAACAGCTGTCAACAAGGGTTGTGTTCCCTTCTCATCGGTTACCAGGAGTTATGGTGAAGAAGATGTGCGTTCTGGACCAGATGCTTATTCACCTCCTGCTGAGGATTTCAAATTTGACTTCCCAAGGAGAACATGTGTCCCTTTCAAGGATGCTTATTCTTCTTTGTTTGACTGCTCTCCAAGGAAACAAGTTCCGGTTGGACCAGATCATCAGGCCAGGATACCTTTATGGAGTGGACGCATGAAATCGACGGATCAGAAAGATGAGATTTATAACAACCACATTTCCTTGCAATCTTTGGAATCAGAAAAGACTGTGAACAATGATAGTGAGGAAAAGCGTTTAGGGACTTGTGTCATTCCAATGCCTGACTCAAACCTCTCAGCACTTGAGTGTGATAAGGTTGGATTTGGTCGAACAGATTGTAGCTGCCTGGACGCAGGTACAGTCAGGTGTGTGCGACAGCATGTCATGGAAGCAAGGGAAGAACTTAGAAGAACTCTTGGAAATGAAAAGTTTGTCAAGTTGGGGTTTTGTGACATGGGGGAGGAAGTGGCACGAAGATGGAGTGAAGAAGAAGAGCAGGCCTATCTTGAGGTTGTTTACTCTAATCCTGCATCACTGGGGAGGAAGTTTTGGAAGCAGTTGTCTGCAGTGTTCCCTTCTCGTAGTAAAAGGGAACTGGTCAGCTATTATTTTAATGTATTTATGCATCGCAGGCGGGGTACTCAGAACAGATCTAGTATACTAGAAATAGATAGCGATGATGATGAGTGGCATGGAAACGATGGAGGTTCCAATGATGTGCGAGATGCTGAAAATGATGAAGACTCCGTTATTGAGTCTCCTTACTATCAAGATGATCGTGTGGGCAATGAAGAAGATTACTCTGAAGAAGGTGATAGTAGTGATGGTGGCGACAGTGATCGTGATGTGGGGCATGTTGAAGGAGATTCTAGCGAAGCGGATGGCAGGATAGATCATGTATCACAATCATACATGCTGAAGTCAGTTAAGGAAGGAAAGTTTGATACACTTAGGGATTGGGAAAAGAATTCAGGGTGTACTGGAGAGGAATTTGATTTCCAAGATGACTCGTGTGTATCTTTCGAATTTCAGTCCAATATCCATGATTCTCGCAGCAAATGCTTGGATAGCCAACCTAATGCAGCTGGTCATGCATATTTATTGGAGCCTTGCAACGCTAAAGTTTGGGACGGAAGGTTCGCGGTGGACACCATGAAAGGCGATGATCTACTGCCAACGTGGAGTATGATTGAAGACATATTTGATCAAGGAATGGCGGATTACAAGATGACGGATGAGCGCAAGGCACCGGCCGGTGGCTAGGTGGCTTACGAAATAATTCTTTTAACCCCAGTTAGTTGCTAATAAAAAAATATGAAAAGAAATGTTGAGTGGTTAAACTCGTCATCAAATACATCGTCTTTTTCCTTGTTCTCTTATTCTTCTTCTTTTTCTTCTCTTCATCATCATCGTACAAAAGAAGTCGACCTTTCCCCTCGTCTTATTCGAAATTCCCAACTTTCTAAGCAAATTTCCCAACTCTGCATCAAACACCTGGCTTTGCGATTAGATGGGAAACGGAGTTGGATTCTCTTCCCTCATTTGTTCCTTCTTCGCTCCTTCCTTCCTATTTAATCTGTTGCGATTAAGCTACGTTAATATTTTATATTAATTTTTTATATAGAAAGACAAAATAAAAAATGTGATAGGAGAGAAGGAAAAGAGAATAGAATGGAAGAAAATCATACTCCGAAGAAAAGCTCCCGCCGCCAGGTGATGATTTTGGGCCCTTGGATGGGATCTGACGGCCACAAAAATTCGGCACAAATGCCAACCTGCACCGAAGAAATACCGCAGCTTCATTTAGCTCTTTATTTATAGTCCCACAGCAGGCACCCTCATGAGAATTTTTATCAATACTTCCCCCTTTTTCGATGTCTCGGAACAATGATATTTACACCTTCAATTTTTTTCTTCAACACTAACATATTCGCTGTGTGAAAAAAAAAAAAAGAAGAAAGTGTTTCAAACTTTTGAAGTTGCGGGTGGTGAAATTTTTCTTTTTGTTATTTAGGTTCATGGGTTAATAGATGAAGTCGAGTAAAGAAAAACAAACATGAGAAATACTAAGGTGACTTTTACAGAGTGAGACTTTTTATGAATTTACCGTCATCTTACAATTTAACGATAATTCTCTCATATTATGTATTTTCGTACCAAAAATATGAAATAATATAAAATTCATAAAAAATCGAACTTTTAAAAAGATCTCGTTGGCATCACGATAAACATGAATCGGGAGATAATACAAAAGGAGGGGGATTCTCTACCCTCCTATTCCCATCCCCTTCCATCCCCTCTTCTCAGACATTGTTTTTTGTCTTATTATCTCTATAAAAAAAAAAATTAATATATGATATTAATGTGGCTTAACTGTGACCGTTCAAATAAGAGAACATGAAAAGGTAGAGAGATTAGGAAGATAGAGAATTCTCCTCCAATAAAAAATGTATTAGTTGCGTCAGCCGACCAAGCACTCTGCTGAGAATATATAATGAGGGAGGACTGACATGCACACTGCAATTGCGACTCATATCTTCCAAGTCAATGCTTGCAATTCCAAAAAGGAATTGGATCCTCTCTTGAGCACAAGCTCAAGATCCAGCTGATCAGCCCACGTGAATTTTAATCAAACAGTTACAATTATTATAATTTTTAAATAAATCTCCTGTTTATAACCGTTGGATCAAAATCTAACGGCTCACGTGTGCTGATCAGGAGGATCATGAGCTTGTGCTCAGTAGAGGATCCAATTCCTTTCAAAAAATGGGTGGTTGAATTCTTTAACTTTTTTGTGTTGGCCAGGTGGTTCTCTTGAGTTGGGTTGGCAAATTTTGGTCAACCACTAGATAATTTATCAAACAACTCTAAAAAGTTTAGAACTCATATTTAGGTTAAGCTTGGCCAAACACAGGTCAAAATTAAATCAATTGATTAAAATAGTGTGTCTGTTTATTAAAATTTGAATTATGTTAATGGATACAAATAAAATAAATTAGGAGATACAATCGAGCAGATAAATTTCTTTTTCGTCTTTTATTTTCTCTTTGGGCAATTGTATTTGTTATCCAAACTCATATAAGTTTTAAACAAAAAATAAGACCCACAAAAGAATAATGCATGATATGGAAGATGCCAAGCAGGAAAATAAAAAAAAGAAAAAACATCTGAAATGGATATATGACAATCAGATCCGTACAATAAGGGTGATTGACTTAATCAATGGAACTGGTAATTACTAAGTAAATATGCCTTTCTATGAATTGAACAGTGGAACTTAGTATGTGTTTGGAAGTGTTTAAAAAGACTAAAAACATTTTTGTTGAAAATGTTTTAAAAACTAATCTTTAGTAAAAATCAAATGGGTCTTGGAAAAATACTTAAAAGTGTTTCATGTAAGAAATATATATCTGGTGCTTCTTCCAAAAAATAATTAAAGTGATTTTGAAACTCAAAATCAATTTTCCTAAAAATCTTTTTAGTTATTTTAAAAGCATTTCTAAACGATAATTTATTTTGGTGTTTGAAGAATTGGGAACAACATGTGTCATCTTAATCAGCATCCAACTTCAAGATTTGTTTGTTGATTTCAATCTCAATCGTTGAATTACTTTAAAACTTGAATTATACGGTGAAAAAGCTGTTAAATTCAAAGTATGAAAATGTGGACTAACATCAAAGAAACAAGGTATATGAAAGTGTGGATAGACTACAAAACACCAGTCATATACTAATAGTGGGAAAGGGATTGAAAACAAAGAAAATTCATGAAATGTTGACATGCCCCTATCACCTATGCAAATACATTTCCTTTTCGGATTGTGCTGGACGCAATTACTCATACCGGCTCATATGGGCTCGCACTTGCACCAATGGTTGAGCGTCACCTGTGCGTGCGTAGAAGATTGTCTCAAGCACTCTTCCGACTATATGACTACAGGAAGCTTATAAAACAATAAAGATCCGACCTTTGGATTGTGCTTCTCTACAATTACAAGCAAATACAAGGTTAAGGCATAGTTTGGACCAGGGGGATCCTAGCCGGATTCTCTTTGTCAGGATTGTGAGTATCCTCTAATTATAGTCATTCATTATATATCGTACGATCAGTTTTTATTGTTTATATTCAATTTTAAATAAAAAAAATTTACAATGATTATCCTTACCCTAGTTTGGACGATGATGATTCTATTTTATTTTAGACTAATAGTAGTATTGCTCCTCAAACCTTGGGATCCTCAAAATACACCCATCAATCCTGGCCGTCCAATTGAACAGCGAATACGTCTCACTTGACTACACGTGCTGCCAATCTTCTATTCCCGTTTTATCTTTTGCTTCCATGCATGGAATTCTCCTCCGAGTATAACACAAGTTAGAGAGAGAGACTTTGGAGAGAGAAAGTGAGAGAGAAGAATCTCTGAATCAGTCATGGCTTAGCTTTTTGATTGTTTTTTAGAGGCCTCTTCATCGCCATCATTAGCGTGAAGAAACCCATTTCTTCAAAATTTGATCTTTTCGATTTAATCCTAATTTTTGTTTTCAACATTGAAGAAGGGGATTGTGGGTTATACTTTGATATGGAATTCAAAGGGTTACTTTTTGTTGGGTCGGATCTCGTACTTCACAAAACTGTCACATCTCAGCACTTTGATTCTCCCATCTGTTCATCACCTCCAATAAAGCTACAAACTTTGTGATCTGTTTCTTCAGTTGCTCGCTCGATCTGAGAGAGATTGTGCCTCTGTTTCTATCTGCTATTTGGGTATTTTTTGCTGGAATCAGGGAACCGAATAATGCTGCATTCTAGCTACTTTGTTCGAGGTAAGTTTTGCTGATTTTACTTTGTTACTGCTGCCCATCTTTTGGTTTGAACTCTTGAGAGATGAAAAAAAATCCAACCATGGAAGAAGAAGATCGGAACGATCAGAACCAGAAAAATAAATTTGTCTGCAGGTTTTGCAGCAAAAGATTCCGTTGTGGGAAGTCATTGGGCGGTCACATAAGAACCCATCTGAAGATTCTGAACAAAAAGCCAGTTATTGAAAAAGAAGAAGAGGAAGAAGACGATGAAATTATAGCCAAAGCTGCTGCTAGGATTGTAAAGTTTTCACCTTTTGATGGTGGGAATTCTGGGTACTCTCTCAGAGAAAATCCCAAGAAAACATGGAGGTTTTCGGATGCGGGCCCCACTTTCCAATTGCAGCAGGAGAAAGTGTGCAAAGAATGCGGCAAAGGGTTTCAGTCACTGAAAGCTCTGTGTGGTCACATGGCTTGTCACTCGGAGAAGGAGAAGCTGATGAACAAGTTTGAAGAAATCTCAGAGTTCAGTGAGAAACAGAAGCTGCTTGATGTAATGGACAGTCAGTCGGATACTGAGACATCGGCTCCTCCGAGGCAGAGAAGGATTTCCAAAAGATTGAAGCAGCAGAATCTGGATGTTTACTCTTCTGTGGCAAATGGTGGTTCTTCGTCTGGTGGTTCCGGAATTGAGCAAGAACAGCAAGAGGTTGCTCTTAGTTTGATGATGCTGTCACGCGATTCGGGTGGTAAAGGGGGTTTGAATTCGTTTGCTGAATCTTCAGACAACAACTCTGTGATTTTGGAGGCCAAATCTTCGTCTATCGATACGAGGATTAATACTAAGGAAGGTCTGTACTGTACCTATAAAGTGAGTGATGTTATGGGGATGAAGAGAGTTAGAGAGAAAAAGTTAAAGTCTGAGGAGATTGAGGTTTCTGACAATTCTGATTCTGGGTATTTTAGACATGAGCAACCTAAGAAAGTTGATTCGGATGTTTCGGTTGATGGGTTTTTTAGGAATGGTGAATTTCACAAGGGTAGAGCAGAATTTGGATCCAGAATTGTGGGATATGAGTCCTATGATGTGAAAATAAGGAAGGGTTTTCGTGTCGAATCTGAATTAGGGAAGGATGTGTCAAATGCAGAAGCTCGTAGTCCTGATCAAGTGCATAGAGATAGAGGGACTATGAAGTATACACTGAGAAAGACAACCAAGAATGCAACTTTTCACAGACCAATTGTTGATGATTCTTCCAATGTCGAACCCTGCAGAAATGCGCGAAAGAGCGGAAAATACGAGTGCTTGACATGTAACAAAACGTTCCATTCTCATAGGGCTCTTGGGGGGCACAGAGCAAGTCACACCAAGACCAATGCCTACTCTGAGTCCATGTATGAGAGTGGGGAAAACAGCATAGACACTGATCCCTCCCCTGTTCCAACACCCGAAAGCAGCAAGCTTGCTGATCAGCATTGCAGTGGGAAAAAACCAATGAATGATCAGGACTTCAGTGGCAGTGCAAAGAGAAGTTCAGGGACCAAGAAAAGCAAGGGGCATGAGTGTCCATTCTGCTTCAAGGTTTTCAAGTCAGGCCAAGCTTTGGGAGGTCACAAAAGGTCACATTTTGTTGGAGGATGTGAAGTCAAAACTGTGGTACTTGGGCAGCAAGAACCTGATCAACCCCCTCCTCATGAGGCTGAAATCACAGCACTATTTGATCTCAATCTTCCAGCTCCAATGGAGGATGAAGCAAATGACCATTTTGGGTACATGGCATGGTAGATTGGAAGACAGGGTTTTTCAAGTATGGACCGAAACACAGTATGCACCAGAATCCTTGAACGTTGAATCCTTAATTGCACTTCCAGCCGTTCATTCACCTAGTTGATTTTAGAATTTTCGTGGAAGAAGATGCAACAAAAGCGTGAAACTTTTTTGGTGGGTCTCTTTATCTGTTACTGTAGTGACGCAAATGAAGGCAAAGTACAGGCAATGTGGTGAATTTTTTGTTTCTCTTTGGGTCCATCCGTTCAAAGGAATGCCTTGCAGAGGTAATGGGTGCATTTTTAGTTTCAGAGACTTGGAAGAATTGAGTAATTCTTGCAAATTTTCCATCTTTTAGTTTTTGGCTTGTTCTGAATAATTTATTTCATCATCTTTCTCATTTGTAGTGCACTGTTTTGGAATTTTAAATTATTATATATTCTTCTACAGTGTTTTGGATAAAACAAAAGTTAAGAGTAATGCTGGATTGACATTTTTAGATCAAATTTGTAAATCATATAATATGTCATCAATAGTAAATCAGTATGTTAATAATCTAGCCCCTGACTAATTGAGAGGACATCAAATCTTCTGCACCCAAAGCCCTATGTGACTTCTGCGACCTATATCTTTTGTTGACATCAAGTTATTTATTTAAACTATACTTAACCGTGTTAACTTTTCAACTTTTCTCTTCAATAAAAAATAAAAAATTAAAGATAAATTAAATCAAACAAATATGCGTCACTTAAGTAGATAAGATAGAAAAATTATAGAGAATTTTGAGTACAGAAGATTTCAACTCTTACGAGAGACTCTAGGATGACCCAAAGAAATAATCTAGCCCATGATAGTTCACAGCACCAAAAAAGGAACGTAATTGCTAAAGTCATGGGGTCCTAGGTCATGGAAAGTGACACTTCATCAGATACGGTTTTCATAAATAAGGTAATTTTCGAGAGCACATACTCTCTCCCCTCTTTTACTTGTAACTTTAAATGGAAAAGTTTAAAGACCAAGGGAAATTGTAATTCACACTAGTTTAATTTTTCGCTGAACCGAAAAGAAAAAAACTTACATTTATACATTTCTTTGGATTTTAGAACGAGATCTGTAGCTGATAAAATAATGACATGTGTTTTTATTTTTTTTAATTAATATTATAATAATATTGATTCGAAACATCATGTAGATCTCATTTAGACTAACCCTAAAAGATTATAGAGACAAATTGAAAGGACTAATTGTTTCTCACCTTACATAATCAACTCCACTTGTAATTGTGACCATTCAAAACTTGAGACTGATTTCCTATTAAGCACCAAATTCAGTGTTGAAAACTGTTTTATCCAAAAGTTTCTTCAAGGACCACCTGCTTTATGAGGAAATTTTAAAAAGTGATGCCACTTAAAATGTTGGAAGAGAAGTTTCCTCCATAATTTACATCCCTAAATCACTCACACCGTGTTTTCACATTCAGATATGCATTTGCATTTCTGTAAAATTATGATTACATAGAAGAAAGTTTCTAGCCAATCTTCCTTGTAGAGTCTTCTTTCAATGTGATAAAAAATGGCAACCTTAAGCCAATAAGGCTCTCAATTTTGTGGCAGTGGGCGGGAAGGGGGGGGGGGGGGGAGGGTTGGGGTTATTGTATGTAGCCTTATCCTTACTTTGCAAAGAGGCTGTTTCCATGACTCGAACTTGTGACATCTCGGTCACAAAGGAACAACCCTTCTGTTTTATAAAATAAGAAACAAAATTGTTTCACTTTACAACTTGTAAATTAGGGGATCCTAAAATAGTAAAAGCTTCTGCAAATAGAATTTGGGGTTGTTAGAGATATGGATATGTCTTAAGCATCAAGGTTGAAATATTGGACTAAAGAAATATAATTAGTTTGTGGAATCATGAGGAATCAAAGTCCATTTTGCACTTTTCATCGATGGGGAAGAAATTTTGGTTCAAGGTGGTTGCATAGCACCTACCACTAAGCATTTGAGTTTGTTTTAATTCATCTGTGTTAGTGAAACTTTGGTCCAAAACGGTCATATCCGTTTGGAAGAATCATTGTTTGATACTGTCATATAGAAATGGGCCATGAAATGAAAACTTAACCTATGATATTTACCGATTCACTATAGAAAATTTGGCATAACCAATTGCAGGTTTCGAACTTTGGATTTTTGTTGAGAAATTTTTCTCTAATTACCACTAATCTAAATGAGTTGATATATTCATCCCAAAATTTTCATAATTTCTATCAAAATCAACCGATATTGATATTTTCACTTGTATCGATATTTTAAACATTAATTATAACTAACGAATAAATTAGTTATACTACATGACAAAATCGAAGTACTGCTTATTTACCTTTATTCTTCACAAAGCACACAGGGGTTGTTTTGTGCATTATTTTCCAACTAATATGTTCCTTCCATCATCTTAGTGTAGTGTGTGTTCTGTAGATGACCTCAGCCCTCAGCCCTCAAGACAACCTTTTTCTTATGGGGAAATAAAAGCTCGAGTCAGCTTTGCATTGCATTCGCATCAACTCGAATCAAGAAGCACTTGAGAGGAGTATCAATTGCTTTATGTAAATAGAATTATGAACTCATATGGAAACACCAAATCTTTCAAAACCAAACATTCATTATTGCACACTCTTAACTCTTTAGGCAACTTGGATTGGCTTGTCACTATATCATATCACAAACCTCTGTCACTTTTGAGTAGCGATTTTGGTACTTGTTTTATTTTCTGTCAATCCAAATCGAGTAACCTGTAATTTTTATAGAATCCACAATACTATTGATGCATATGTGAGTCAGGTGAATTAGTCGTTACAATATGCTTACCTACCAAGCTCTCACCCAAATTTGAATCTCCTCCCCTTAAATCAGAGTCTAAATATACGAGAAGCTAAATTATTTTGGTATACCCGGCCAACTTGGAAAGACTTAATATAAAAATTACCAGGCTCATTGTTTTTCTGAACCTGTGGGCAATAAGTACCCATTAATTAAATCAATGTGTAAGTGTAACCATTTTATGGCATCAAACATTATTTGTTTGGTGTGATAGAGAAGCTGACTCATTTATTCCGATAGAGAAATGTTTATATGAAATGGAAGAATTAGGAGTGGGGTTGGTCATGGCTATTTTTTCCATTTTTACCGCTGCATAGAGGATGGAAATGTATTACCCAACATGAACAATTGAGGGTAGCTAGGGTTCCTTGTGTTTCTGATTTTTATTTGTTTTTGGGTGGATATCTTTATCATGCCTTTTCTGATACTACAATGTGGATGATTTTCATATATTAAAAAGTCTCTTCCACTTTCCTATCAAATCTCTCTTTATTCTAGCACATAAATGAAGGATCAAAGAGATTATGGTAGATCGCATTCACCAAGAAATGACCTTAATCGAAAATCGGATCGGCAACAAATAACCTGCTTTATCTGGATTCAACTCGTACTCATAGTTAAGCAGCAACATGAATATGAGACTAAAGTCCCTCCATGCATCCTAATACTAGCAGCCCCTTCTTAAAAGAGATTTGAGCAGCCGTCTGAAAAGACTATTGCTGCGCAAAAGAATATGTTTAAAAAGAAGAAAAATCACAAAGTGAGTGCAGAAGGATCTGGAAAACATAGAGTGGTCCTGCAATCGAATGAACGTCTAGGCGCGGAACTGTGCTCAAAAAACCCAAGTAGAGAGTAATTTTGTTTATAAGTTGGACCAGAGAAAATCATAACAATTTTCTGAATTTCCGACTCCTTTCACCCTCGAGTTTGAACCTTCTTCTCTAGTACATGGGCTTATGTTCATGGTCAAAATTGTAGACTACAAAGTAATAAAGCCCAGCCACAAGAAAGGCCAACATGGCTCAATTAATTGAAGAAGATAATTTGATTTGTTGTGTCACTCTCAAATCTCTCAATCAGTTGCTTTGATGGAGATCGGCTACGATTTATAGATTGATTGGATGTTACACATAACTGAAATCACAGGAACAATATGGACATAAGGTCTGCCACTTGTTGTCCAGTTTCGAGAGGAAACAAAACTAGAATGCAAAGATGATGATATTTCAAAACCAATCACATATAAAAATCTCAAAATACGTGACATTGTATTAATCATCTAGGATGCCATGAATACCTAGGCGTACAAACGCGTGTAGGTAAGTCCTCCATTTTCGGAGGCCACAAGATTCGACAGTTCCACCACTCTATATCACTTTAAGGTTTAAATGTCAAAATGGTCCCTGTGTTATAATCATATGACCAATTTAGTCCCTGTGTTTTCGATTTGGCTAATTTAGTCCTCGTGTTTGTCACTGTTAGCCAATTAAGGACATTTAATTCAATTTCTTTTAAAAAAAACCCATAAGAAAAATTATATGAGATACAATTACCCTTTCTCTTTACAGAAAAATGCAAATCAATGAGAAATTACACATATAAGAGATAAAGCTTCCAATATGAAAAATGATTAAGGTTGTGACATAGAAAAGAGAGGGGTAATGTTAGGGAGAAGGTCGGGGAGTTAGGAAGAGAATAATTTATTTTTTTTTTCATTTTAAAATAATTTTATAAATAAGTTTGTAATAATTTATAAATTTTTTTACAGAAATTGAATGGAAATGTTCTTAATTGGCTAACGAAGATAAACACAAGGATCAAATTGGCCAAATTGAAAACACAAGAATTAAATTGACCCAATAACTAAAACACAGGGACCATTTTAACATTTAAGCCTAACTTTAAACAGCGGCTAGGGTTAGAATGAGGATGCGATGGGAAGCTAATGCGCACATTGGGAATGAGAAGTTTTTTTATATGACAATTATACGGCCACATGGTGTTATTAATTTACATGAAATAAACGTTATGTATATATACAGGCTCTTTATGTAAAGGGATCCCCATTTTAAAAAAAAATGGGGATTAAGTGTGGGGCTCACTCCACATCGAACTTCAACGATCCGAACGTCTATTTTGTAAGTCTCTATTCATATATCATCCTTGCAAAAATTCAATTCAATCTGAAACCATTTGCCTATTTAATTATCAAGATAAAATTTTATTATTTTTTATATAACAAAGTATTCATTAATTTCTTTGGACCCAATTAGATGTCTTAAACATTTCCGGTTAGCTAATATTTTGCAAGAATGATGTATACGGTGCAACTTGAAAAATAGACGATTCGGATCGTTAAAGTTTGATGTGGGGTGAACCCCACAACTAATCTCCATTTTTATTAAAAAATAATAATAAATAAATAAATAAAATCTCTTCCTTTAAAGATTTCCTATATATATACATATTCCATGCCACCGACGATCAAGGAGACGGGAGACTGGAAATTTCCTGGCCTGTGATCATATCCCCTCCCGCACATAGCGGCAGGTGTAGCTCATCTCTTGGACCACCTCAATTCTATTTTCTACGTTACCACTTTACGCTGCTTATTCACTCATCACTGATTCAGAGCCTCAGAGAGCTGCTCAATACCGCACGCGCGCGTCCTCTGCTATCTGCTATGCTGACATTGAAGAATCTGATTACACGACACCACGCCACTTGTTCATGCATGAATGTTGAAAGCCTTCATTTTAATCATGCAAACTCCACACGCTCTTTTGGAGTTGGAATTGGAATTGTTAATGTATGCATGCACACAGAATTTATCAAAATTAACCACATCGTTATAATTTCTAAAACTTGGACCAAAATAAATACCATCTAGTTCTAATCGATTGGATTTTTATGTTTTAGTTATACTCCGTTGCAGCTAGCTGCACTTGCAAACACAATAACAACGATATCAACTATAACAGGATTAATCCGCAACCTAACGTAAGATAACTTCTTTATACGTCCTTAGGGTAACTTTACTCACGGGTGCTTTCTAGGGTTTTTAAAGGGAAATTATGTTCGACAGAAAGCAACTGCCATCACCAAACAAAAAGAGGGGGCCACTGGTCACTGCGTTACTTGATTAGTAGTTAATTAACTAGTGTACGTTCCTCTCTGAATCTCAAACCGAATTTGTAGAACTGCTATTCATGAAAAAGCTAGGCCGGTAGGTATACATAAATTAATCATGTCCAGCTTTAGAATATTAGGCGGCAATTAATTAACAATTCTGGTAAATGGCGCAGGGGTAAGGGAATTGGTACTTTAATTAACACCAGTCTGCCGGTAAGGAAGCTTTACGTACGTAATTGCCGGAAAAAGACGAAACAAAGGTGAAAAGGAAGAGTGAAAAAAGCAATGTCGGCCAAGCAACGCGTACGCAAACTCAGCCGACAACTATACAACTAGGGCAATTCACATATCTCCTGGAAAAACAATATGTTTCAAGGATCATACAAATTTAGTTTGGCGATTAATTCTGGGTTTTGAAGCTGACGATTACTTTACAAAACCTACCGAAATGATTACAATACGATCGATGCATGGTACACACACACACACACACACACACACACACACACACACATATATATACATATATACACACACATATATATCATTTGTTGAATAAATGCTTTATTTATATTATAAAATAATACAAATTAAAGTCCGTAAAACCAACCAAATCCAATGTGCTCAGTATTAAGAACTAAAACTGCATGCTAAAACGATACGATGTCTGAAAAAATATCACGTGAAATAAAACAAAAAGTGGAGTCTTCAAAAATTCTGTCTGAATAAATATGGTAATCAAATCTCAGTTTTGAGTTAATCAACTTTCGCAATTAACGTTGCGAATAAATATATGATATTCTTGGGATAATTTGTTCGATTATATATGTACAAAAAATGAAAGATTCTGTTCATGAGGTACAATCCATTAATTTACATACAAAGCTTAATATATACTAGCTAGATCAGAAGCTGAAGAAAATGCAGCTGCTAAGCCTACCCGCATGCATGGCCTGTAGAGACGACGACGTTGGCCAAGCTAATTTAACAATATTGATCCTACAGCCCTACCTACACAACAAAGATTTAGTTTAATTAAGTACGTATTATCTGCTAAACCATGATTAACAGCACTGAAAATGAAATTTGCGTATCTCATGGATTATTACACACTAAAGGGTTTTGCGTTTTTTACTGCAGCCATTCTGAATGAGAACGTACGGCATCAATTTGTATGCGTTTCTTCTTTTGTAAGCTTTTTCCCTCTTACTTTTTAAAATGTTCTGGTCAATCCCAAAATTCTCAATTGATGCATATTTTGATCTATTTATATATATATATATATATATATATATATATATATATGAATGCACGAGTCTTAGCGCATACCACCTCCTGAGAGTAATATAGCCACCCCATTTGTTAACCAAGTCAAAACCAGCTCAAAAAGGAAAAAAAAAGAAAAAAAAGTTTTTAATTTTTGTTGGTTTGCTACCACCCTTGAGGAGTGGGGTGCCCTACTAACCCGAGTAGCATATGACGTGCTTAATGCAACCTCGCACCCCACCTTTACCCACCCAACTCAAGCTCTACCACTACCAATCACTTTAATGCGCTGCATAGTTACAAATCTAAATTACCAGGCTCAGTAGTAGTTTTCAATTTTTGGAAAACTAAAAATAGTTACCAACAAGTTTTTAGTTAAAAAAAAATATAAAAATAAAAACTGAAATGAATTGGTTATCAAACCACCCTTTATTTTCAGTTTTCAAACTCTTATTAGTACACACCAAAAAATAACCATTTTAGTTTGTTTTTTTTTTAAATCCCCCAATGTATGAAAACTCAAAAAATAGCTTTAAATTTATCTTATTTTATTTTTAATTGAAAACATTTACCAAATAATTTTATAGTCTTTATAAACTAAAATTAAAAATAAAATGATTATTAAATGGTCAGTTAAATTTTCAACTCACATAACAAAAAATGTTGAGTTTCGCCCCACAAGATTGTAATAACGTCGGAGGTTTCCGAGAATATAACAGTTTAACATTTGAATGATCAGATATGTATTGCAAATATGGAGATGAAAATAATCAATCCAAACGCCCTTTAAGGGAAAAAAAAATTGAATTATCATGTTATGGAGCTTCCTTTAACTTGTTTTAGCTGAATGAGGAGACAGCTGAAAAGAAGATGTGTAGGCATAATAATTAAAGTTGGCATGCTTCTAATCAAAAGATAAGATATAGTCAACAACCTAGCACTAGATCCCAAGCGTAGCAGATAAGTTTGTAGCCAATGAGAACTACATGATGTTGATAAATGATAGTGGTGGTGCATCAAAAGCCACAAGCACACAATTAGATGCACAAAACTATGAACGAGGATCTTCTTCGGATCCTCTTTGTGTCCATTTATCGTAAATCGTACGACTAATATTCCTCATGTAATATTTGTATTTAATTTTAAATGAATAAATTTACAATGATTTCTGACCACACGATGTACGATGAACGGACGTGATTGAAGGAGCCCCTGGATCCTCACAAATAGGATTTGGAGAGGATCCTCATTCCAAAACTATATACTAGTCATAGGAAAGGGATCATCTCTGAATCTCTTTCACTAAATCCTCTCAATCAATCAATCCGGACCCTTGAAATTTGATCAAACGGCTACAAATAAGGGCCTATTTAAAAGTTATAATAACTGTAACCGTTTGATCAAATTTTAAAAGCCCGGATTGATTGATTGAGAGGATTAGGTGGAAATGTTCCAAAGAGGATCCCCTTCCCTAGTCATATAGATTAAGAACAAGGAGATAGAATTAAAAAGAATATTTGGATTCCATTCGGATTCAAGTTGTGGGGATTCTAGGGATCCTCACATTCTAACTGTTTATTTAAAATTAAACACAAATAGTACCTAACGAAAACCGACCACATGATGTACTATGAACGGTCATGATACGAGGATTCCTAAGATCCTCACAAAGGAGTGGATCCTCATCCTTAAAAAGCTACATTCTTCCATTCAAGCGCCTAAAGTAACATGCATCTCAAGAAATCAAAATTACTATATAATTAAGTTGCTATAATTCTTCATCATCCTTTTAACTTTTAGGGTGTTCAAACCAACAGTACTATTGCCTATATTCTGGTGATTAATATATATATATCTGAAAGTGTTCAAGCTAGGTGATTGTTAAGAAGGAAGTACAGACGTTATGAACTTTTATCGTAAGAGCAACTTCTACGAGTACACTGCTACTATAACGTGTTATGTCATGAAAGTCATTCTTCTTAGGCATTATAAATTAGAAAGATCTTTATATGCATTCAACAGTTAAATAATTCAAGTGGAATATTGGTGTGTATTGTTACCATTTTATCCGTGTCCTCATCAATTTCGCATCCCAGGAGGTACAATGTCCCCAAGAAGCCCTTCGTCTGTAGGAAGAGGTGGGGTTAGCTGAGGGTCAGTGGAGTGGGATGATCCTCCTGCAGCTTGATCATCGTCATGACGTGGGACTACTACTTGGTGCGACGAGGTTGGGGTCAAATTAATAGGACTAGTTATCTCTCTGGGTCGAATTGTTGGATAATACATGAACTGTGAGGCTGGAGGCAGCTGACCCAACTGGTGGCCTGCAAAGCCAGATTCATGACCAATGACTCCCCCACGAGGGAATGCAACTGTATGATGACAATGTTGGCCTTCATATGTGGTAATTACAGTTGTGGGATCTTGAGAGGAACGCTCAACTCTTTTCTTCACCGTGCATTTGGTATTTGTGCAGCGATAATAGCTCCTGTAAATTAAACAAAAGATTGAGTGTAAGAATGTGCATATAAAAACTACAAGGCATGCATGTACATACATTTACTGTTCGAATATTCTCTTGTTTCAATAATTCAATTTGAAGTTGTTTGAGCCCATATTTGTAAATTTCGTCAGCTAGAAGAAATTAGTTGTTTAATATTCAAGTATTCTCTGTCGTTAGATAATGGAATGGCACGCTCGTAAATTATACAATCTCTAGACGTATTCCTGAGGCTTGGAGACTTAGGGTAAACATAAATAAAGTTATCAGTTATAAGAAATTAAGAAAAATGTTTCCATGTTTACAGATGACAAGGATTTAACAATCTCAAAATCAAATATATAGCAAGTACCATAAGAAAATTGTTGTTTAATCAAATCAACCAACATTTTTAGTTTGAATTCAGCACTGAAAAGAATGTCAAGTTCCTCGCCAGCTAATTTAGTGGAGATAGTAATTTAGTGACAGACCTTGGAAGCCAGGCTTGCCTAGCAGCTGCACGTAGTATCTTCAGCTTAACTAGTGTGTGTATATATATTAAGCTTTGTATGTAAATGGTGCATTCCTCATGAATCAGATTCTACAGATGAGGTCTAGCTAACATCCTAGTGGATAGGATGTTGGGTTTCTATTTATGCGATGAGAGTTCAAAACTTCTTCCTCCCTAAACTAATGAAATAGTTTCGAACCTTTCCCAAATAACAATATAAAAAAAATTTAAAGAAAAGTTAGACCTTGGAAAGGGGCTATTTTTAACAGCCTTCTGACCATATTTCCGCCAACGGTAGCCATCCTCAAGATGATCAACTTCACTCTTTGTTATGAATGCGAATCGTGGCTGCCGGATTCTCTTCGGCCCCTTCATTTTAACCTTACTCCTACAAAATATTTTACCTACAATTATCACAACAAAAACAATAGCTTGAAAAATCCAAAGAAAAAAGGCAAAACATAAGTGAATTTTATTTCCTATATATTGGAAATTAAACGGAAATGTTATATAAAGTACTACTACATATTCATGCATGTTTAGTTTCTAATTAATGTGATCCAACTAAAACTAATACCAATGAAAGAGTAGTGCTCTATTAATTAAGTCTCAATTACCACTGAAAACTAATATGCAAGTGTATTATGTGTGTGTGTGTGTATCATGCATTATGTTTTACGTTAATTAAATCTAAAATGCAAGGGTATTTGTAGTTGTTAAATACTAGAGTTTTTGGAAATACAACAACATACTTATTTTAACAATTACTGATGGCAAATTTGATACCAAATTAGGTTGCTCATTGTATAGTTTAGCCGAACTACCCATCTTCCATTGTGTAAAAATATATCAATGTACTAAAAAAAAAAACAATTAGTGCACATCAGGAGGAGGGATGGCAGAGTATAGGACCAAATTAACCTTAAATTGTCAGGGAATAAACCATTAATTCTTATCAAAATTACATTAAATCTCAAATTCAAAACAGTACTTTACATGCATTAGCAAATGGTTCAACATGGTCGGCGACTATAAGTGAGATGGTGCATGTAATTTTGAAATTTTCAGTGTGTCAGGAACACGGCCAAGTCATAAAATCAGTGGTTGAAAAAATTTTTTCTCCAAGTATTCAATCATTTATATTGTTCAACCACTTGTATTGTGATACATGTTGTACCGACCCATATTCCCGACACATTGTAAAATCTCTCTGTGTAATTATAAACCCCTATTATTAGGAAGAAATCCAAAAATATGCACCACAAATTAAAGAAGAATCCAGAATTATCATCACCCAACTCTCTCTTTATTATGGTAGTGCAACTTAAGAGACAAGTATGTCACATGCATCGATCACTTACTCACGAAAATGCTACTGCACTAGTCGCAATAATAACGAAACAAATCAATATTAAAATATTAAAAAACCCTACAACAAATAAAGCAAGCATATAATTACATTATTGTTCCTAATTAAACCCAAATCATTTACAAACAATCATATAATAAAAACTCGCTTTATTTCCACCATATTCTCCCTCTTTTTTCCCCGCACGCGTTTACCTAAAAGTGCGAATTTTAGCACGCCATCCCGCCGCTGTTACGGCGGTGTTCGCGTCCATAAAATTAGAAACTTGAAAAGCCCTTCAATCTCGGTTAAATTTGCTTTGCCACGCCCTAAATCTCTGTGGATTTACGAAAATGCCACCCCAACTTGCATGAAGTGGAGCTTCTTCTAGTTTCTTACTTTCTACAGCGTACGGACGCACACCCCAATTGCAGATTTTGCACTCCCTTCTTGATATTTTTCATTTTTCACCGTTGAACTATTTATTTTGTTAAAAGATCCCCTCCCACAGTTTTAGCCCACGAAAAAGCAAGTTAATCACGCATTAAGCCATCATTAATCAATAATACTCAATCATGGAAACCCAACTCACGGTATCTCGGGCGGTGGTTTGCCACCGGAGCCTGTAGACCTCTCAGGCGGATCCTCGCTGGAGCTCGTAGACGCTGACGGATTGGTCGAAGCGGATCCGACAACAGGGGCCGGGTCGGGGCTCCCAAAGGCGGCGCTGCTGCTGCTGTTGTTCTCCAAAACAAGAGGACCACTACTAGTAGTTCCCGCCAAATCGGACGTGTCGGCGGCGGCGGCGATGGGGTCGAGGCAGGGGAAGCAGTCATCGGGTTTGGAGGCGTCCGGGTTGAAAATCCAGCCGAACTCGCTGAGTATGTTGTTGTCTCTGTCGTGGGTATTGAAGAAGTAGGCGCTGTCCGAGTCGGGAGTCCAGGTGGACTGAGTCGTGAACTCGGTCGTGGTTAGTGGATGTCGTTTTTCGTTGTCGTCGTCCATGAGAATCGATCAGGACGATCCGCCGTGAAGTGGTGGATTGTAATCGGCCGTGAGAATTGAGCATGAATTTGAAGGACGAGGGAGAGAGAGAGAAAAGAAAAAAAAGAGAGATAAAATTAGGGTTTTGGTGAGTGAGTGTTGGAAAGGACGCGTAGTTTATGAACTTTATGAAGAAGGGATGGAAAGCTTAGTCTCGTCAATGCACAGTGGCAATATTTGGAGAGAGAGAGAGAGAGAGAGAGGGAGAGAGAGAATTGGAAAAAAGGAATCAAATGGAGAAGAGAGAAGGTAGGGAGGGAAGAGAGAAAAGATAAGTTAGAAAAATCGCCGTCAACCTTTCAAATATAGTACGGGAGGCTCGTATTAAGCAAAGCCAAGGGGAGACCGGGGCAAATGGCCCCTCACGCGTTTATACAAAAAAAAAAAAAGAAGAAGCCTATTTTGCATATCAGCCGGCTAAGAGTCTTCATTCTTGTATTCGTTTGAATTTCTCCCTAAACATTGCTTGTATCTGAACAATGAAGACAATTAATGCTCATGTCTACTTATTCGGTGCACTTCATTGTCCACTCAATTGTTAGCAACATACTTTTATCGTACAAATATATTAAGGAGAACCATTTATTTTTTTAATAATAATTTAAATATCATCTTTTGCTAAAAACCAATAAAAAAACTATTTAACGATCCTTGTGTAACCAACGGTTTTGATACTTCAACCTTATTACTACATATGATTGACAAAAAAAATCGCCGGTTCATTTGATATTTCGCATATGAACTTTAAATAGTTATTCAGGAATAAATAGTTTTGACTACAAGATTTTTCCAATAAAAATATGTTAATTACAATTAGATGTATTTTTCCGTGAAAAGTAGTACTAGGTAGACCAAATTTTAAATCAAATTTGTGTACTATGTGATGTGTTATAGGTAAAAAACAAACATGTTAATTAACACTTAAGTACCAATCTAACCATAAACACATCATATGATTTACAAAATTTAATTTAAATAGTTGATTTTTCTAGTATTACTCTTATGTTAATTACAGTGAGATGTACTTTCCTTCAATTTCTTTATATTAATGTCTTTTGGCTACGGAATTAATGCATCATGTGTGTTTGTGTATTATTGCATGGGTCAGATGTTGATTGAGTAACTTAATCGAAGAATAGTAACATGGTACTTTGTGAATGCTACCCTTTATGCGTGTGTATCGCATATATATATATATATATATATATATATATATTGAAGATATATCATCATGTGGCCGGTTCATGTGGTGGTGAAGGATTTTCGTCATTATATTCATCATTTTATTTTCAAGTTTATTGTAGAATCCCAAACTCGATTTTTTTTCAATATATGTGTTTAATTAACGATGTTGATTACATGTACGACTGTTGCAATGACTTAGACAATTCTCCAATGCTCAACATTCATGGCTTTAGTTAACCATGTTGCTTGAGTTGTAACATCATGTTCATACCAATAATTGTGAGAACATTAACACGTGTAACATATAAAAAAAAAAATCCATCTATGGTACGATTAAGTTTGAATTCGTTTTGTTCTCTTCTTTGTGGGCTTTTTCTATGATACAAGGCTATAAGGTAATTCTTAGAGAAATTAATTTTAGGAGATGGATATGTTGCACTACTTTTTTTTACACACGTTTTTATGGGGCTCTTTGTAATATGTATTTCAACGATCTGAATCGTGTATCTTTTAGGTCTTCCCACAAAGTCTATATCTACCAAAAATTACTCACATCTGAAATCATATAACAGTGGACTAAGGGTTTAGGGTTTCTTTGTAGAACCGTATTTGCCAATTTTCTTCATTACAAATGAATGCAATAATTGTTCTAGATTTGTCTAATTTTGCAATGATGATCTATGAATGATGTTGTGAAAGGTAGATGGTCTGGATTATTAACATACATTACGGAATGGGTCCAACAAAAATGTGTGTAAAAAATTATGCAAAAAAACGGTGTCATGGATCCACTCCTAGTTTTATATTTGTTCATAGAGAACAAGTTTTTTTTTCTCACAAATCTCACCAATGTTTGCCATGTAAATGCTATATCTAGATAGGAAGATAACTCTTTGTTAACCAAGAGAAATAAACAACCATTTGACAACGATAAACTAACTATTATGTCATTATTACTCTAAATCAATTTATATATAATTTGATTTACCCACCTTCCTCTATCCAACACCCCTAACTTCTCTCTCAAGCTCTCCATACTTGCTTGCGGTAACTAACTCACATTCATAGCGTAATTTTTCTCCTTAGTAAAGTTCGTCATAATCAATCTATGCATCACGCGGGTAAATGCTAGATACACATGACTAGATTAGAGCGATGAAGTATTGCTATCAACTTTCATAAACCGTAATTAATTAAAATTAAAGTCAATGAATCATATCAGAAGGTGTTGAAATCAAACGAGTATGGTTCAGTTGTCAAATTAAATTTCAACAAACAATGTATCCATTTGACCAAAAATAAAAAAATAAACAAACCAACAATATTTGCCTACAGGTGATAAGGGGATGAACACTTAACCAAGTTCATCATCCCTTTTTACCTTAATTTCTTTGTCGTGTCCTTTTTTTTTTTACAAATAATAAATCAAATATATTTATCTTGGAGGATATTATTTTCCTCAAAAACAAAAAAAACCAAAAAACAAAATCTTGGAGGATATTATTTTATTTTGTTTTGGAGGATATTAATCATATTATTACCCAAATTAAATAAGGAACTTTAACGAAAAGCTCCCAGTACTTTTTACTTTAACGAAAAACCACATTTTTACACTAAAAAAATCAATTTTGGTACTATTTACTTTACCCTTTATTTTGTCTTTATCGTTAAAACTTAAAGTTTTCAAATCATTTTCATTAGTTTTTTCTAATTAAATATTACACTCCCTCAATTGGGCAAGGCTTTTGAGAGGCCCCGAGGGGAGGAGAAGGAGAGGGACCTGGCTTCTCTGCCCTCCCAGTTTTCATACACTCCTATCCCCTCCTATTTTGTGCGGTCACGTTTAAGCTACGTCAATATTTTATATTGATTGTTTTTATAGAGATAATAAGACAAAAGACAATAATGATATAAAATGTTAACGTGATTTAATCGTAACCGCACAAATAAGAGAAAATAAGAGTATATGAGAACCAGAATGGCAGAGAAGCCAGGTCCGAAGGAGAGACTAATATCCAAATCTTTTTAATTGATATAAAAACTATTTGAGCCTCGTGCAAGCAAGCAAGCACGTCGTTCCAACCGATTTTTACAAAATAAAAAATAATAGATCCTTTCCTGAGCTTAGGAGGCTAAGCCTCCTGAGCAAAATACATGAACTGTTAGATTTTGATCCAACAACTACAAACAGAAATTTTTTTTAAAATTATAATAATTATAACCGTTGAATTAAAATTTAACGATCCATGTGTTTTACCTAGGAAGCTCAACCTTCTAAGCTGATGCAAATCCTTGTTAAAGAGCAACCATTGTAAAAAAAAATTTGGTCAAATATAAAGAACTGCTAACTTTGAAAATCTTTGTGGATAGTATATTTCGGAACACTATAATATTTTTATTTTTTAAGCAATCGATGATCTGTAAGACCTACGTATGAGTGTGAGAATGACTTAATTACATAAAATAAACTTACTGTCGCATGACGTTCAATTTATGTAAGTTGCTCGATCTGTCAAGATACGATATAAATTAATATACTATGTATTTTGTTAGAAGGGTGAGTGTGGAGACTGGGTACCCCAGGGACCCACATGTCATTTCACAAGATTTTATAGAGATACGTTGGGGTAATTGGATCGATTGTTGCAAGATACAAGTTGAAATGGAAATTTCAATTTAAAAAAGAAAAAATTTCCGTTCTGAGTGAATATTTCTGATTCCAAAAATTTGGATGACACTTGAAATGTACCTAACTAATCCGATTTGTCGTGCTTACTACTATAAAATATCATACATACCTTTATTTTTTCATGTTTATTATTATATTTAGAAATGTCTTATTTTGTATTTTGTATATTTAATCATACTATTGTAGGACTCCATATAATCGCCTGCCCAAAAACATTAGGGTCCCTCCTAGAAGTGGGTGACTCAAAAATTGTGTTTTTTACACATTCCACCGGGTAGAGTCGGTTAGTAAGTGTTTAATTTGTCATTAATGAATATTTGGTGTAGTAATGTTAAGCATTTATCTTGTCGGAGAAAATATAGTGTTACACTATTTATAAGTTTCTGCTCTTAGATACGATTTTCGTACATAACGAGTTCGATACCAAATTTGATTATCGTATGTTTATCCGAAATCCTTTGATATTCAGTATAACTCTGTAGTTATTTTGTGAACTTTAACTTGAAAAGTTAGCTCAAAATGTATGGAAATTGGAGAGAATATATGCGTTATGATTTCATGGTTGAATTAAAGTCTAACCTCGGAATCCAAAATTTGTAATGTCATCATCAGAGTGGTTGCGGTTTCCTCCTCAGCATACAGTTGAGAACAGTGAGGAGCCTCTCCCCGTCCCTTGTTTTGGATCCACTGGTTCTCTTATTTGATTATTATTACAAATCTCATATCAATTATTATCTTGCTAAAATAATATTAATTATTTTATGTATTAATTAAATACAATAAGAGATCAATACCTTGCAAATTAATCTTTGAATTATTGGTTCTCTATGATGTCTATACTAGCATATATACAGGGCAGGATGGGTCCAAGCTAACAATATCTCCGGCACAACCGGTGAAGAAAGCTTCTTTCTCAAACGAACTCCAAAAAAAAAAAACGTGAATTATTATGTATTTTGATCTCATCCGATTTTACGCAAACTTTCATCCAATGTAAAAGCTGCTTCAATAAACAGTAAGATTGCCAACTTGCCATATCGATGATTTACTCCTAACTCATGATCCAGAAAGCTATTCTATTTGAATGCATTTGCACAGTGCACTTGATTGCGCTGCATTATGTTGAACTTTAAAGAAGAAAAAAAACGAGAGTGACTCACTAAAAGCCTAAAACATGAATTCTTCAACAGTTCAAGTTTACCTCCGGCCTTTAGATAAAGTAACAATACAAATTCAGAATTCACCAAACAAAATACCAAAATCCAGCTCGATCTATATAAACATCACATGGCATATAGAAACAAGCAATTATATATATCACGTTCCTTGGATTTGGAACTTTGTCTTGATGTAGTTTAATCATTGTCATGCATGACTCAGAGCTCATGACAAACCTACACCAATAAGGCGCTTTTCTTGATTATACATTAATCTGCATGCCAGTATATCGTGTATAAATGATATAATATGTATTCTACTGTTCTAAACAGTTTAGATTAAACATTAAAAAATTTACACAGATGGATTGGATAATTTATAGGTGCACCATAATTAGCATAATTACTAGCATAATCTTCTTATTATAATAGTATGGAATATAAATGTATAAGGTACCAATCAAATCTTTGTGGGATTAATGTGGTAAATCATGATTCATGAGGCCCAATATGCTCATTTTCATAATCTCCAAAGATCTGCATCTGTATTCTCTGCAGAAGCCACTAGCACTGCCCAAATTAATGCGATAAAGAACAAGTTTTTCTCTTCTTTTTTTATTATTTTCAAACAAAGAACGATTTGGGTTCCGACTAAGTAGAAATATAACTTTAGGAACTTCGGCCAAGCACGTCCTGTTCATATTGGTTTTAATTTTATTATTTTTGTTTATGTTGGTGATCGTTGGTTCATTATGTAGCAATTATATGATGAAGACTCAAATTTTTGTGATCAATATTGCAAGGGACCACTTTCCTTGAGTTTTTTTTTTCTTCTACTTTTGGTTTACCCTCGCTCTCAAGAAATGTATATTGACAGGGGAGGTATATTATGGTTACCCCTATCCTAATATAATGGAACGCATAAACGCGTACATAATTACATATATTTTATCGATCAAATGTAGGCAATTTCATGTAGTTGGCAGTTGGCACGTAAAAAAAAGATCCAATTCACTTTCATGATATTTAACTCCATCGATTGACATGGAAAATAATTGTATAAAGTGTAAATTTTAGGGCTAGTTCTGTTATAATACAACAACAAAGTCTTATCTCATTAAGTCGGGTCGGCTATAGCCTATAGTGGTGGATCAAAGATTTGAATTTTGGGTGGTCTTGCTATTATAGCTCTAAGATTTTTAGACAGAAACAGAGCGGAAAACGCGCAAAAAAATTCAATTTATTTACTGAGATATTTTGTCGAATACTTGGTGGACTTGTTGTCATTAGTCAAACTATGTTATGCGCACATGTCAACATATATTGACATTTGCTGAAGCAATCTGATAAGTAAGAGACAATCTGTCGAGTGCTATCAGCACAACAGGTCTCTGTCGAGATATGCTAGTAAACATTACATGAAACACTTGGTGGGAACAAAAAGGATCCGAACCAAATATTCGGAAGGTCATCAAAAGACCTTCACATATATATTTCCCGGATTCCAGGTGGTTCTAGGACCACCTTGGTCCTAATGTACATCTGCCTTTTGTCGGCTATATGAATTCTAAAACGCTACTGCGCTCGATTTTGCATCATGTCTTCTGTTAGGTAAAAGTCTCTTTCCAAATTTTTTCTTAAAGTTTCTTTCCAAATTTTTCTAAGTTGTCCTCTATTCTTTTTGTTCTAAACCTCTACTGTAATAAAAAAAAAGAAAAAGATGCTAAGAATTATCCACAGCCAACACCGAAAAATTATTACAAGCATAAATATTACAACAAAAAAGTAGGTCAGGGATCATCCCAATAACCAGAAGCATTGAACCCTAGGTGTGTTATGTCATCATAAGTTTCCATTGTTAGTAAATTATAATCATTACACTCACTATATAGTGGAGGCAAATACGCCATGATTCTAGCTTGAGCAACCATTTTGTACAGTTCCCTTAGCAAAACCCTAGCACTGAAAGGGACATACACAACCATTTGGACCAAAAGATATAAGTTCTGCAGAATCTTAACTGCTCACACAAATATATGCATGTCGGAAGTGAAATATACCAAATAATATGTATATGCATGAACCAAATTGCTAGCTAGCTTTCATGCACAAATAATTGTAGGAGATCGAGTGTTCCTCTTTAACTTTAGCTTTATATATATCGTACAGAATCATTTTTTATTAAGTGGTGCTGCTTTAAAATGCAAATAACTTTGTTTCTGCGCTGTAATCTATGAAATTAAGGATGGACCACGCACTAGAGAACCTATGGCCTTTTTCCTTTCTATCTTCCTCCCAATGTACAAGTTACAATTGGCATTACCATATATAGTAAAGAGCCAGCCTGATTAACCACTTCAATCACATCATAAGTTTAAGAAACCCAGACACGGAAAACAAAAATGTTAAAACTTTGTATAAAATATATCCTAATTTAACAAAGATTTCTTACAGAATGACTAAAATAATTGACGGTGGTCAAACTCAGAAATCACTTTTATCGATTTTAAATCTCAGGGATTAAAGTGAAGAGTTATACCAATTTCATATACCATTTTGGATAGAAAAAACCTAAAATATAATATATTTAAATATGTATACAGATATACTACATATTGTTTCTCATTCTGCTTGATGTACAGAAGCTTGCAACTGTATCAGTGGCTTGAAAAGCTGGACACTTCGTGATGTAGCTAGCTAGCTTGGGCAAAACAAACACATTTGTGAACTATAAAGCTAGGGCATGCAAGTCCCACTAGAACTATAATGCTCAATTAAGCTTTTAAGTCATGACTATGAGTCTGTTTTTCTCCCGATATGCATCTACAATTTATGCTTACGGTTTGTGGAGTATTTTTTTTAACTATGTATACGAGCATGATATGATTAACAGTTTTATGGTTTGTTTCTTTAGACTCTTTGACCAAATAAATAAAGAAACTATGCATCCACATGCGCTTGAGCAGTGTAAAATTTTTAAATTTGTTTAAATGGAGATGGACCATATTGGTTTTGCAAACTACTAAGGGCGGATGTATATTGGGACTCAGGTATTCTCATAATCACTAGGAGACCGGGAAACAAGCACCTGAAGGTCATCTAGGAACCTTCTGAATATTTGATATGGGTCTCCTTTGTACGCACCAAGTGTTTGATGTAATATCTGATAGGTATATCTCGACAACACTCGACAAGTTGCATAGGCAACACTCGACAAATGCTCTTGATAGCACTCATCAAATTGCTTTGGCAAATGTCGAGTTGACTTATGTGCAACATGGTTCGCATGACGACAACAAGCTCACTTAATGTTCGATAAAATGTCTTCATTAAGAAATTGAAATTTGTTTGCACGCTTCACGCTATGTTTCTATCTACAAACTTAGTAGACATTTCAAAGTTCAAATCCTGCAAACTACTGCAGTAGGCCAGTAATTAACCATTGCATTATTAAAGTAGGAGTAATACTATAGTTTTTTCACTGTTTAAAGGTGGTGTTGCTGGTCTAGGAACTCTAGGTGATAGGTGAGTTTGTCATTGTGTGAAACGGACAAAGAAATCAAAGATCGAATGAGTTCCAAAACAACTTTTGTTAAGGGAATCGTATTCCAATTGAGGCATTTTTTTTATTTTTTTATAATTATATTCTCTCATAATGTTAGGCGGCCAGTTCCAAATTCAAATCCACTTTAAATGGTGAACACATTTCTCTTTAGGAATCTCAGAGAACTTCGATGGGGATCCTCCGAATAACTTTCACAAAAATATGGTTAATGGAGAAAATGGCATGCTAACTTTTGAGTTTTGAACTTCAGTTGAATATAGTAAGCTAATTATTAACTGGGGAAAATTAACCAATTTATTGGTAAAAGAGTTCTTTTAGAAAGGCAATTTGAAGAGCATGAGAAAGAGAGGGAATACCCTTTACATTTAGTTGAAGGGAGAGGACACTAAACCAGGATTCGGAATATTGTGCTTTGAGTTGGATCAAAAGTGATTCGGTTCCTCAAAAACGGCTCTTGATAGGGCCATTATACTTTTTTTTAATGAGCTAATTAAAGTTTGGAGAAACACTGTCTACCTCATGAAGAGCTAATATGCCTGCTTTATGACATATTAGTTCTTCATAAGAGAGCTCTACCTCATAAAGTGCGTGGTTCGCCGAAAATAAAGGTGATTTTCAGCGTCAGGATAAAGAGACAGAGGCTTATGGCAAACCTGTAGAAACTCCATTGAGAGATAATATGCCTGCTTACGTTCGGTCCGCCATAGTACTCATAGGTAATTTTCTTAGTAACAATGAGCATGTCACGAACACTTTAAGCAGTGGCGTATCATGCCTTACGAAGCGCGAACTATCCGATAGAGAAAGAGGGTGTGAATTCGGCATGGTATTTGATATTCAATGCAATGGATGAAGAATCCGGAGGATTTGTAGCCAAACTTCCTGAAACACTTGACCAAATGAAACAATTTCATAGTTTCTCGTCAATTAACAACTTCATGAAGTTTATATAAATGAATGAATATTGAAAGCGCTTTAACAACATAGAAAAAATTGAATATGCATCTCGGTTAGCAAAATACATGGAAGAGAGAATTTCAACTTGCTTCTGAGAAAACGCTTTTGAGCTGAAGTGCTTTCCAGGGAAGATGGGTAGAAAGTGCTTATGCATTTGGCTATGAAAGCATCAATCTTTTCACTTTGTGAAAAAAATGCACGTTGCAACCAAAACTTTATATCAAAAGGAAACAAATTTAACCAAACCTTGTTGGGTTTGAGTAGCGACATCTTTCCCATCAGTCGCCACGTTCTTCACACGAAGCTGCCTCCTTGCTCGGCTGCCAGAACAAGAGGTTGTTATAAAGAAGAGTCTTGAGTTTCTCCTTTTGTGGTTGGAGTCTGTGAAGCTTGAGACGAACTTTGACGGCATTGCCGCCATTGCTTTCTCAGTATCCCTCTGAGAAAGCTACTAGCAGAGTAAGGAGAGAGTTAGTGAAAGAGAGAGTGTGTTACCTTTTGGCTGCTTATCTTCCTCATGTTTGAGACGAGGGAAATGTTTTGGTTCGTCATTTTCCAACGTCCCCACGATTAATCTTTTTTCAATTAATTAGCTAGTCCAACTAAAGAAATTTTTTGTTCTTACTCCATGTTCTCTTGATCCTGAAAAGTTTAGGTGGAGGGGAGGCTACCCCATTCCAGAGTCCGGGCATTTCACAAGTTTCCTTGAGGACTTGGAGATCTTAGCCCTTCTTTTGATTTTTACAGATCGTCCATCAAGAACGATTGTCAATAGCAGACTTGAACCTAGACTTTGATCTAATAAAAAAAAACGATATTTACCAACTCAACCAACCATCTTTCACTTAACTGGAAATTTGGCACAATTATTTGCATGATGATTGTTTCTGCGTTTCCTTGAAATTTCTTGAAATGTATGTGAAGATTTTGATCTCACTTTTAGCCAAGACAAGTGGGCCTTTCCATTATCCTAACAAGCTACCATGCAAGCAACTACCACCTTCTTTTTTCTTGTTTTTTTCCTTTTTTTTTTTTGGGAAACTCAACTACCACCTTCTTTTGGTGACTCTTGCCCCTTCAAATTGCAACTAGCCACTTTGATTTTGTGGTGTTTTTGTTTGGCTGAGAATTTGATTTTTCCTTTACGTTAATTCAATTTTCAAATCATCCTTTTTCAAAGATTACGTTGTTGTTCATCCATTTCTCGCGAGAAATTTTTGTTAAGTGTGACAGTCTTATGTCACTTGGTGTTACTAAGTTAGTATTATATATGGGTCAACGACATTACAGATATTTCGTAAAAATTATGGTACATTATTTATAAACATATTATACATGAAAAGAGCTAAAAACATTAGACGACAGTTTAACGATCACGCTAAAAAAGTAGTCACAACACAAAAGATTGATCCCTAACAATTCTAGAACAAACTAAGTATCAGGTAGTCTAACGATATTTCACTTCTACAAACGATAAAAGAAGTCTCAATCTTCAATTACTCTCACAAAAGATTAAAACAAACAAATTATAGGATGAAACAAAGGTTTGGGCTACCCAATCACTTCCTCTCTTTGAACCCAAAATGAGGGACCCAATTAAAGACCATTTTAGATTTTCATTCGCTCAACAACAAAGCCTGCCCATTGCCAATGGACCACAGTACTCGGTGGCCATCTGGTTCACCCACGTGGCAACACGTGGCGTGCAAACATGTTTTGACAATAATCTTTTATTTATCTATAAAAATAAGATTAGAAATAACCCCCCAAAAAAAAAAAAATGTGAGAAAAATTGAGGAGGGAAGAAGTTAAAATCCTTCCCAACGGTCTCTCAAAGTTGGACCTTGGACTCGGGGGATGTTAGAGCCGTCCAATTCCTCTGCTTTTTCGCGACGTCTTTTCTGATTTTTCTCACAACCACAGAGACAAAAAATAAATACTTCTCCACATAAAATCCTTTGTTTCTCTCCAATTTCTTCACTAATTCCTCTTCTTGTTTCAAGCACAAATCAAACCCATAACCCAAAGACCGCGGCAGTTTGTGTAAGAAACACTGCCAAGTTTCGATTTTTATCAACATTTCTCAGTACATTTGTGGTTCTTGATCATAACCCATGTTGTAATTTTCGGTCGACAAGTTTCAGTTTGATCTTCTATTGCTAAATTCGTAATCTTTTGCAGGCGCGACCACTTTGACAATTATTGTTTTTTAGGCAAAATGTTTGGGTTTAAGAAATCGCCTGCAAAGATTGGAAAGCAAGGTTCTGTAGACCCAGGTTTTCAAGCTGATTCAGACGCAGGGAAGAACACGTTTAACCCCGCGAGAAGAACTTCTTCCGAACCTATGCTTATCACCCCGGATTTCAGTAACGAAAAAAAACCATTAGAGCAGCAGAGTATGCAAGAGTTAGAGAAATATGCTGTTAACAAGTCCGAGGAGACAACAAAAAGTGTCAACAATTGCCTCAGGATTGCAGAGGACATCAGAGGGGATGCTACAAGGACCCTTGACATGTTGCACCAGCAGGGTGAGCAAATTACAAGGACTCACATGGCGGCTGTTGATATCGATAAGGATTTGAGTCGGGTAATCTCTCCTTCTTGTTAGGGTTTTGTAACTAGATGATTTTAGTTTTTCTTGTGACACAAGAAACTATGAAACCCGAAGAGGAGCAGCATTTTTTATCGTAATACCTAATGATGCATTCTGAAAACAGGGTGAGAAGATTTTAAACAATCTTGGAGGCATGTTCTCAATGCCTTGGAAGCCGAAGAAGACCAAGGATATTTCGGGACCCGATCTGTCATTAGGTTTGGTTCTGTTATAATCTGCTTGCTTCATTTCCTGATTCTTCAAAACCTCATGAAGCTTTTTGTATATGGTGATCATGCTCAGCTTCTGCAACCAAAAAAGCTGATCCACAGCAGAGGGAAAAGTTGGGTTTAGGTCCGAAAGGGCGGTCAGCTCCTGCGACGCCTCCTCCGGAAGGCTCAGGTGCCATGCAGAAAGTCGAGGTAAGTGTTTGCGATTACGGTGGCTACGTGCCCTCCCGATTTTACTTATTTTGGGACTGGTTTGTGAATAACAGTGTGAGAAGGCAAAGCAAGATGATGGACTTTCAGATCTAAGTAACATTTTGGGGGATTTGAAGGGTATGGCTATGGACATGGGAAATGAACTCGACAGGTCAATATCTTTGTTCTTCGCTGTGAACTTTCTTCGTGATTTGCATCTATATCTCTACATTGTTGTTAAGTAATTTGGAAAAATGCAGGCAAAACAAAGCCATCGATAATCTCTCTGACGATATTGATGAGGTTAACTCTCGAGTGAAAGGTGCCAATCAACGTACACGCCGTTTGCTCGAGTGAAGGCCAACAGTCTTAGAAATACCGGCAAGCAGTCTACAGAAAATTTGCACATTACTTTTGATTGTATATAACTGGTTCCCCCTATTTGGGATATACATGCAATAAAACGAGCCTTTATGTTCAGATTCAAAAGCCATACAGCTCTAGATTACACCATATAGTTTTGCATTCCTATTTTCTTCTCCTCCACTCCTTTTTTTTCGCAGTTTTTGGATCGAACAAATCAAATAAGATCCAAGGACGGGGCAGAAATAAGGGGATGATGGCGGGAAGAGAAAACGGGAGTGAAAGTCACTACCGACACCAAATGTGTGCAGAAAGTTTGAATATTTACAAACACAGCAATCTGCAGTTGTAGGAGCTCAGGTTTCCTCACTCTTCACAGGAATCCAGTTACTTCCTGGAACGGCCTTTTTACTGGAATATGAAATGTAACCCACAACGTATCCTATAAAAACCCCAAGCACCAACACACTTGCTCCCTTCACAAACCAAGAGAATGTAGACTCCCCACTGCTCCTAATAACCCCAGCATCACCACTGCTACCGATATTAATAGACTTGATACCGCCTCTACCAGCTCCACTATCGCCGAGAACTTGGCCTGAAGCCAGAATCTCCACTGTGTCGTGCACCTTCCCATCATGGTTTCCAACATAAGTAAGTGTAAGCTTCTTCCTTGTGGCATCCAACCTAGTGTACCCAAATTCACCACCACGGTATAAAGACCGCTCTGGCTGTGGGTACACTGGGTCAGTTGGATGATCTGGTCTAGGCTCCCAGATCGGTTGCCAGTCTTGCCCTCCCATCCCAATCACAACATGAATAGGTCCAACACTCCCACAAGTATAGTTTACCAACTGACAAAACCTCTCGTATCTGTGTACATGTCCCCATAGTGCAAGATTTACATTGTTCTTCACAAACAGAGGCTCCAAATGCTCCAGCATTTTCACCCTCAACGGAGCATCACCTCTCTCGTAGCTTGTTGTGTACATCGGCCTATGTCCTTGCACCACCACAAATGGCGTCTTCCTCCTATCCACTGCCTCCAAATCCCGCTTTATAAATTCCAATTGCTTGCTTCCTTCAACAAAATTGGTCTCAGTTGAAATGTACACAAAATGTACTGACCCAACATCAAACGAATAGTAAAGATTTCGTGTAGCTGGGGCACTTGTTCCAGTCGGTTCAGATGAGTTTCCAGGCATGTTGAACTTAAGACTATAGGGCACCCCACATTCTCCCCCACCATCTGTCCCATACATTGTTGCCCACTCCGGTTTCCATGGCTGCAACGGCCAATCATACTCGTGATTTCCAATACAAACATGGTATGGAAGTTTGGATGCAAGGGGTTCAATTTGGCTAAAGAATTGATCCCACAACCACGAGTACCCTCTCGCGTAGCTTATGTCTCCGATGTGGGAAACAAAAGCCGGCTTTTCACCAAGAGCCTCAACATCCCGGAGGATCCATTTCACAGTGGCTATGCTCTCGTCTTGTGTCCGAAGAAACGTTGCATAAGGTGTTGCAGTCCCCATGTCACCAAACATAAAGGCCGTAGTTTCATCCGAGTCCTCGTTTCGTGAGACAAAGCTGTGCGTTTTGCTCCATCCTTCAGAATCACTTCCGACCTGATCACATAACACTTACTATCAGGTCCTCTTGAAATGCTTGTTAGAAGGCATTTCTCTTCAGTTCATAAGTGATTTTACTAAAAGCACTTTTATTAAAAGTACATCGAAAGTTCGAAACTTTTGATAGAAATTAAAGTGTTTTCGGAACTGCCTCCTAAAAAAGCTACTCTTAATGCACTTCCAAGTTCCAAACATTCGTAATCAATCTCGTTAAGAATTTAACTAGAACAGTAAAATGTAAAATTTACCTTGTAATAATATCTGACGCCTTTTCCCAGTCGGGTCATGACCGCATCGTGGATAAACCCGGGATCTCTCCACCCGATACTGTTGTTGGCGGGTGCATCGCACATGTGGTCCCTTTCATACCTCCCCACACGTGCCACCGCCCCGTCATCGAGCGAGTCCTCCCTCTGACCGTATCGAACCTTTCTCTCCCCGCCGTCTGGCGTCACAAACATGACCCGCATCTCGTCATCTCCGTCCGTGTAAGCGAGGTGGATCTGATCCGGAACACGACCCGATTCGAAGCTAAGCTCGTCATCTGAGGTGGCGAGCAGGTGGGCGGTGCCGGGGAGAGGGTTGTGGTCCTGGTCGAGGTGGTTGGGGTCGATCTCGGACTCGTTCCAGCGGAAAATCCGGAAGGAGTAGTTGAATCGGAGATTGACCAGAGGGAGGGAAATGGAGCCCGACCCAGATTTCCATGTGGGGGCGGAGGAGAGGAACTTGTATCCTATAAAGTTGTCGTGGTGGGAGGAAGGGGGCGAGTAGATGCCGAGCCAGTCGAGTCGGGAGGGCGAGTCGATGCCGGACCATTGGATTAGGACGGAGTCGCCCGATTTGGAGAGGGAGGTTGGGGAGAGAGAGAGTGAAACAGTTTGGTGGGTCGGAGGGAAGAAGGTGAAGAGGAGGAGGATGAAAACGAAGGTTGTTGAAGGAACGGCCATGGCGACGGCGGATGCGGTGACTGATGAGCAATGGGATTGGATAGGTAAATATCTATCAAAATAACATTTATTTAATACTCAGGCATACTCCTTTTGGTTGTGCGGTATCAAAATCTATTTAGTCACTGTTTAATCTTAATTAATCTTAATCAATTCATTAATACTGCCATTGTGTGTGTCAGAGTCGGCCACATGCGAAAGTGAATTAGAGGTTCCAAAATTGCGAATATAATTTTTTTTATTTTTAAATTTTAGTTGTGCTTTCTATAAATTGTAATAGCAAAAAAAAAATAAAACAAATGAATTGACAAAAAGGTGAATTATTATTTTTTCCTGAATTACTTAACACTATGTTTGGATGAAGAAATTTAAGATTACCAAGGAATTTTAAAATGACGGAAATTGAATTGACGGAATTTTATTTCTAGAATTTGTGAATTTTCATGTTTGGTTAGCCTAAAAGAACAATGGAATTGAATACGGAAATTTTTATTTTTAAGCTCTCAATCATAAAAATTGGGAAATAACACCTATGTACATGGAATTTAAACTTGGGAATTGGAGATCCCAAATTTCAAGTTTTTTTCACGCGGAAATTCTAAATTTATATGCTTATGAATCCAAACAATAGAATTCATGCATGTCAATTTACAAATTCTGACTTTTATCCAAATTCCAAATTTATTTCCCTCATCCAAACATAGTGTAAAGTCTAACCATTTAGTAGTACAATCTAATGATATTCTTTTTTACTTGTAAATGAGAGGTTTTATGTTTGATTATCGCCAAATACGAGTTTGAACCATATTATTGCTAGCTTATTGTGAGGTTAAGCCCGCCCCTTTCCCCTTAGCGTAAATAACATTGTTCGTTCAAAAAAAAAAAAATTACTTAAAGGTCCAGGGTTAAAATTTTTATTTTAGTTTTGTGAAATTTTTATATTAGTTTGGACCACATTATTGTTAGCTTATTGTGAGGCTAAGCCCACCCTCTTCCCCTTAACGTAAATAATATCATTCGTTAAAAAATAAAGTTACTTAAAGGTCCAGGGTTAAAATTTCTATTTTAGTTTTGTGGAATTTTTATATTATTTTTGTGAAACTTTACGTATTTAATAATAATAAAGTAAAAAATGATGAAGATAAAGCCTCGAACCCATTCCCAAACGATTACAGATAAGCATAAGTACCACTTGTGCTAACACTTGATTTTATAATTTTTTCACACATATTGGTCTATATATGTATATTCATGTAAAATAGAAAAATCGAGGGCCCTTTCGATTTGGGGGCCCTGTGCGGTGGCACCACTTGCACACCCTTAGGGCCAGCCCTAGTGTGTGTATAAAAAAATGAAAATGGAAAATATATATGGGAGGAAGAAGTTGGGAGAAAAATGTGAAGTAGATAGATCGCGAATGTTATAAGTAGGTAAAAATTAGAGAAATAACATTTGCTAGGGACAAGAACGCGGGTGCAAAATATCACACTGTTTAGTTTTATAACTATAACACAAAATGATTGTAGGTAAAGAGAGGAAGGAGATATTGATATAATTGCTTTCACTTCTTTTCTTTACTGTGTATTGTGATCACATACGAAGTGCTCGTTATATAGAGCTACATCCGTGAAGGTTTACAAAAAATGAAATGATTGTCTTTTGAAAAATCTCACATATCAACAACAACACAACTATTCTTAAGTCTTCCTCACTATTAGCTAAAGCATGTGGACATACAGTTCCACAATTTTTACAACAATGAAAGATTTTTTAGTTTAATTTTTAAATTTTGGGAAATATAGATAGAGACATGCATTGATGATATGTGGATGAGAAAATTTTTAAAAAAATTCTTTTTGTGTAAAATTACTTTAATATCTATGAATTTTCTTTTCTAATATTTATCTCAATGCAATAGGGTGTAATAGTATTTTTGTTTGGTTCTCCTTCTCTCTTGACTTTGTGAATTGGGGATTTACAAATTTGGTGTCTATGATTGTAATTTCATTATGCTATTCTACAAGATCTATTGATGATGCCATATCAAGTTTGATTCTTTAAGTTTCTTTTTTTTTTTTTTTTTTTTTGGGTTACAAATAGTAAAATTATTACCAACCGAAAATTTACAACACAAAGGCCCACACTAAAACACAAATAAAAAAGGGCCAAACAAACTACACACCAAGGTCCAAACCATATACATAACACAAAAATGGACCTTACAAACTACACACAAAGGCCCAAAACAAAGGCTAAAGCCCAAAAACAAAGACACACCGAAAGAGAACCCTAGCCTTCTACTACAACCGCATGTGCAGCATCACACGAACAACAGGAACCATGTACACCTAATTTACCCCAGAATTCCGACCAATCAACACCTTAGAGGTTAAAGCCCAAAGACTAAAGCCCAAAAACAAAGACACATTGAAAGAGAACCCTAGCCTTCTGCTACAACCGCCTCTACAACACTTCACGAACAGCAGGAACCATGTACACCGACTTACTCCAGAATTCCGACCAATCAACACCTCAGAGATGGGAGGAAGGAAGACCATGTGATCCATCAATGAAACCCTCTCTGACGGCAGCCACCAAGGAGAAGAAAACAAAGAAACTTGTGAGAATCCCACAAGCAACACTGCCAATAAAGGCAGACCGATAGAAGAAAATGGTGCGGACACCTGAGCCGATATGTAAACCAGAGCTCAACACACCTTCTCGATGTATCGTGACAGATCACAGCTAAAAGTAACTGCAGACCAAATTTGGGTATAAATTGATGAAGGATGGAGCCAAATCGAAAATAAAGAAGATTAGATTTGTGGGGGATAAGGGATGGTAATTCTAACCGTTAAACCCAATAACCGTGAATAACCACCCGAATGGATTAGATTTGGATATGAAAATTCAGGTATGGTATGGATATGAGGAAAAACTGTGAACTTTATTCGGTTATGATTTTGGATATGGCTATAGGGGTTCCCAATCCGTATCCATCCCCGAATCCGACCCGAATATATATATATATATATATATATATATATATATATTTGATATATAATATAATTTTATTCAATTTACCGAACCCTTCCTATACTAATTCGTTATGCATGCATCAAACCCTATACTATCTTTATTATGTACCAAACATCATGCATGGGGCATACCAACAACCTCATCAATTCAATACTCTTATTGTTATACTCAACTAAATTATTCATTGAATCATTTTATATATCAATTATCAAATATTACAAGTTTATCAGATTCATCTCTCTTCAAGAGTTTCACTGTCAAAAAATTGGTGCATGTTATCATGAACAACTTCAAATATATTGTTAGTTTTTTGTAATTGGATGTTGCTATTTAATGACGGAATTAGTATCTACTAAAATTTATAATGCGTCAATTGGATGAATATATATATATATATATTTTATGAAGATGTATATAACTGATAACCAATTGAAAATCCGTTACCCGGTGGATATGGTTATGGATAATCACCGATGGTTAATTTGCGGTTATGGATGTGGTTAATTTTCGTGGTTATGGGGATGGATATAGCATTTCCGTCTCCAAACCGAACCATTGCCATCCCTATGGGGGATGGACGAGGGGCATGAAGATGGGGGGATGAATTGGGTGGACATGAGGAATTAATTGAGTAGGAATAATGGCAACAAGAGTGCATAGGTCGCACTGATCATGATGGATAGTAGGGGAAAAACAATAACAGAAAAGAAGGGAGGGAAGAGCAAAAAGAAAAAGAAAATGACTACCACTAACCCCTAGCCATAGCCATAGCCATAGCTAGGGTCAGCGCCTGAATAGAAAAACCAATAACGGAAACCTCACACAAGAGGTGAGAATGAGTCTCAGTTAGAGAGAAAAACTCTCATCGACTTGGGAGAGAATCCACTATCATTTTATTATAAAATAATGGAAGTCCTTTGAGTTTTGCGTTCAAATTACTGATTTTGTTGAAGGCCGGTTCCGTTATTATTGTGAATTGTTGTTGAATTACGTTTAAGTCCTGCTATTTTGTCAAGATTTGATTGTTACTTTTGGTTGTAAATTAAGATCAACTACGTGTTTTTCTGATCAAGATTTTGTTAGAAAATATTAGTATTTTATTAATTGGGTTTTGCATGTTACCTTAGGATTTGGACCTAGTCCATCTGAGACTTCGAAAGTTTTTTAAGTTTTATTCTCTATAAGCATAGCATATAGTTTTTTTTTTTTTTTTTTTTTTTTTTTGAACAGATATAGCTTGTAGCTTAGTATGATAAATAAGTCAGTCAAGATGCAATTTTCAATTTGTAACCGTCTCGACAATCTTATTTATTTGTTTTCCATTTAATAAAATAATGTTCATAGTTTATCTTTTGTTTGCTTGTTTCGTTATGAGTATTCTAATTTTCAACTTGATATCATATCAGATTTGAATTCAAGATTTAATATGCTCTTGTCCCGTATCAGTTTGTTGTCATATTTCCTTGTTTGATTGTTGTAATTTAGATTCATCATGAAAATTATCGTTGTTCGTTGTAGTCCAAAAAAAGTGTCGTTGTTCATCATTTGTCATTTGTTCTTGTCGTGTACTCTAGTGTCTAATCTGCACCTAAGCAACCTATCTGATGAACCAGCACTAGACCGGCATCCCGCACCATTTCCTCATCTGGATCCATCTCCACTGTCTTATTGTATGGGAATTGGCATCGGAAGTCAACATAATGGAGTTTGCATCCACATTTTTTTTATTGGTAATTTAGGTCGTGTACCGCCATGAGTTTGACAAGCGTGTTGGAAAATATTAGTATTTTCTTGTTTTGATTTTGCTTGTTAGTTTAGGATTTAGGCCTAGCCCATTTGACATACCCCAACCTAGATCGAGACGTGCTGGCCGTCACGTGAGGTTGACGTAGCCATGTGCATAGTGCGGGAGCAATATTTATATAAGAAATGCGAATAAACAAAAACCAAACCAACTAGAGCACTAGATAAGAATAAGTGCAAGACGAAAATAAGTGTGAATTCACAATCAAATCATAAGTAGCCTAAGTGCAGTCCAACAGGACGAATGCTAATTATACAACACCAAAGGTGATCGTACAATGGTAATAATCCGTCAGAGTTGTCGTGGATTCCTCGCAAGCCACCAATAAGCACTCCTAACTAGAACCTGGAGGGATGCAAAACAGAAAGTGTGAGTAGGCAAAAACAAAGCTTTTCAAAACCGTTTCATCATCAAAAATAGTAACCCCTCGCCGTAAAACCTGTATAATTTCCCAGAATATAGAATACATATCTATACCACAACCATGCTCAGAATAGCAAAATCCACAAATATGTCATGTCAAATATCTCAACATAAAAATATGTAAGTCAGGTGATATAAATTAATACAAAATGATATATCAGCCGGAGTCACCTAACGTGACATGTACGGCTGAATCTAGAGCTCATCCATCTAGCCGGAGTCACCTAACGTGACCTTTACGGTTCAAATCCACATCTCAACAAATATACTTACACACGAGTCAGAACCACCTAAAGTGGTATGTACGACAAGACTAGGTGTAAATAAATACGCTCAAGTTCTACGATCACGTGAAGACTGTGTGAATAATCGCGGGTTACCTACAAGTCGGAACCACCTATAGTGGTCTGTACGACATGACTTTGCACCTTTGGATCCAAGGTAAGCGTATGGTGCGGGAGGTGAACATCACGTGAAGGACTGTGCCCTAACCACCGGCGGGAGCATTAACACCAGGGTGCAGGTTTATGAGTTCAAAATACATCTCAACATAATCATGCAACTCACATCAATAATCAATAAACTCACCTAGTATTTACCTGAGCGTTCGCAGCGTTAACGACAATGTATGCAACTACTAAATACATATTCTAATTATAAGACATTTGGCATGGCATTTCAAAACATATGAATCATTTAAATCAATTTTCTGGGAAAAATACCAAGCATATATATATATATATATATATATATATACATATACTGAAAACCAAAAGCCTACTCACTGATATATGGAAGGGTCGTAGCTCCCGAGTCTCACTTGATTATGCTCGTCCTCTGGATAGGTCTCACCTATATGCGAAACAACTATATAAACTTTATTTTAAAGCACATAAACAAAACTAGGTAATAACTTCTCACACGTTGCTCAAATGGGATGTTTGAATATACCAACGTGATCTACTCAACCCCATAAACATCCCCATATATTTAGAAAAATTTTCCGATCACCCACGCGCCCTCACGCGTCGGCCATGTGTAGGCACGTGCCTGGCACACGTACAGAAACCCTTACGGCTTTAAGGAATATTTTGTCCAAAAATGAAATATACCGTTAAATATACCTAACGCCGTTAGTATATTCCGTCAAAGTTGACGGAATATTCTTCATCTTCTCCAGTGATCCTCGCCGGAATCGCCGACGGCTACCGTCTGCGTCGCCGGAAACTGGAAAAACTTCTAATCGTCATATCTTCTTCATTTTTCAACCAAACTTCATGAAATTTAAACCAAAATGAAGCTTAGGATGAAAGGAACAAAACATTACCACTTTTAGGTCCTAAAACTCACGGGATCACGCCGGAAAAATCACGGTAATCCCGCTACCTCTGCAACTTGTTAAACACGAGCTTCCTAACGTCCAAAACCTTCCAAAGTTCTTCCCTAAGCTTGGAGAAGAAGTTCTTAGGCTCTTTAACACCTCCAAACTTGACAAAACCTCTTCGATCACGATGAATGAATAGGGCACCTCATCGGGGTTTTCTGGTTTTCGAGTAAATGAAATCTTCACGTCCAACTACGAGTATAAATCGACTCCTAAGCTTGCAAGGAGTCCAAAAACAACATCCACAACCTCGATCCGTGAATGATCAAGTGGTTTGAGAAATTGTCCGTACAATTGACGGAAATGGAAAGAAATCCGAGAGGAAAACATGAATTGGACCACAACCAAAATGCATGTCACACAACATCATCTAATGTATAAAAGTCATTTCATGTTATCGAGGATAAAATAATATACCCATTCGGGACGGGCTGTCACACATTTGAGTTGAGGGTTCTTAGGCCATCTCCAACCAATCCGGCTAGATGACCGAAAATAGCCATTCTTTCCGCACTACTCCCTTCAAAAATAAGATTTTGAAATTCGAGTCGAGCACCGAGCAGCGCCGTGTTAAGAAGATCGCCATTCTTTTCACATCACTTCCGCTATTGATTTCTTCTTTGCAATTTTTTGTTCTTCAAGGTTTTTTTCCTTCTTCGCTCTTGATTTTATGAGTTGGGGATTTTTACAATTCAGTTGTGATGTCTAATTTCTGGGTTTTTCTGTTCTTCGTTCATAATTTTATGAATTGGGGATTTACAATTGTGGTGTCTAATTTCTTGGTTTTTTCTGTTCTTTGCTCTTGATTTTATTAATTTGGGATTTACAATTCTGGTGTCTAATTTCTGGATTTTTTCTGTTCTTTTCTCTTGATTTTATGAATCAGGGATTTACAATATTGGTATTTAATTTCTGGGTTTTTCTGTTCGTTTTTTTCTTCTTCGCTCTTGATTTTACGAATTGGGGATTTACATTTTTGGTGTCTGATTTCTGGGTTTTGGTTTGCCCTTGTTTTTCTAATAAAGATTTGATCTTTGATCTAATGGGTTTTCAGACGCACAAGTTACCAAACTTTGGGAGCCCGAAGAAGACAACTGTTTCTAGAAAAAATACCTTTTCTTGGGAGAGCCAAAAGACTTGAACAAACCAAAAGATGGTTTAACTTTGGAGGAGGGAGAGTTTGATCTCTATCGAACCAGGTAAATTTCCTACATTTTAAAAAATAAGCATTTGTATTGTCAGTGGGATTTCAAAATAAGCATTTGTATTGTTGGTGGGATTTTAAATAATTTCTCCGTATTTTTATAGGACCATTGACATTAAACAGGAATCGGGAGACCAAATACTGACCTATAAAGTAGGAAAACAACCGGCCTTAGGGTCAACTTATCTTCTTTTTTTTTTTTTTTTTTTTTTTTTTTTGGAAAACTGGAAATGTATAAACTAGGGCAAAAGATGCCAAAATCACAACGAATGTCCAACAGAAGGCAAAAAACCAAAAAAAATAGACATGAAGTATAAGGGGTAGAAGACCTGACATTGGAAGCAAAGCTCTGAGCGTCCCCCCTTGCACTACCCACATTAAGGCAGGCAAGGAAATCCATCTTTGCTCAAGACATGCACAAGCGAAGATGGGGGTCGATCAACCCAAGACAAATCACACATCTCTACACAACTACGTGACGCCAAAAGGTTAGTTGCCATATTGGCTGATCTTGGAAGCCAAGGCCAACGACAATCCTAAAAGGCTTGTCCAAGTTTCAAGCACTTGGCTAAAAGTGAAAAAGCCTCATATCTGCCATTATAGATGTTATCCCGCAAACAAGAAATGGATTGCTTAGAATCCGATTCAACAACTACATGGGCCAGACCCAACAATATACCTAACTCACATCCACGCCGCAGAGCCAAAGCTTCCGCAGTAGCAACACATGATGTAGGGTCAACTTATCCTTCGTACTACAAGATTGGATCGTTTAACCGAAAAGTCCCGAGGATATATCGAATACAAGATTAAGCTTGCCCTTTTTAGAAGCGACACAAGAGAAGGAAGATTCCAAGTGCGATTCCGCTATTGGCAAGACTTTAGGGCCATCACATGACTACTTTACTCTTCCCTAGAGTTTCGGAGACAGCACCCATATGGGATATCGTTCATCAAGATCTAAAGTTTCGGAGACAACACTCACATGGGATATCATTCATCAAGATCTTTGAAGTTGTATGTCCCAGAAAGGCCTTCACTTTCGCCACATATCACCAAGTCTGTCAGCCATTTGGCGGGGTCCTTGTAAAAATCCAGTCCACAAACATCAGGTTTCCATTTTCACTTAGTTCTCAAAGTATCTCCATAGCTTCTAGATCTTTGGTAGTCATGACATCGATCGTCATCGTGCAGTCACTTTGAAGATGGGAACCATCTTCAAACCAACACACTTCTGGAAGATTTTGCACATCACCTTATTGAATTAAAATGAAACAAATTAACTACTTCACAACTCTATCACAAATTTCAATTTATTTGAGATAAAAACAGATAAGATAAACAATAATTAAAATTGGTATTCATTCAAAACAGATTAAATTAACAGTAATAACCACAGCTCATCGATTATCACAGATTCAAGGCTGGGAAGAAGTTCATGAGGGAAATGGATCCTCTCCGGACCCTTTCCTCGATAATTGAGCAGCTGTGGTTATTACAGTTAATTTAATCTATTTTTAATGAATACTAATTTTAATTATTGTTTATCTTATCTGTTTTTATCTCAATTAAATTGAAATTTGTGATAGAATTGTGGAGTAGTTAATCTGTTTCATTTTAATTCAACAGGGTGATGTGCAAAATCTTCTAGAAGTGTGTTGGTTTGAAGATGTTTCCCATCTTCAAAGTGACTGCACGATGACGATCGATGTCATGACTACCAAAGATCTGGAAGCTATGGAGATACTTCGAGAACTGAGTGAAAATGGAAACCTGATGTTTGTGGACTGGATTTTTACAAGGACCCCGCCAAATGGCTAACAGACCTGGTGATATGCGGCGAAAGGGAAGGCCTTTTTGGGACATACAACTTCAAAGATCTTGATGAATGATATCCCATATGGGTGCTGTCTCTGAAACTCTAGATCTTGATGAACGATATCTCATGCGGGTGCTGTCTCCGAAACTCTCTAGGGAAGAGTAAAGCAGTCTTGCAACGGGCCCCAAAGTCTTGCCAATAACAGAACCGCACTTGGAATCTTCCTTCTCTTATGTCGCTTTTAAAAAGGACAATTTTATCTTCTATTCGATATACCCTCGGGACTCTTCGCTCAAACAATCCAATTTTGTAGTACGAAGGATAAGTTGACCCTACACCGTGTGTTGCTGCTGTTGAAGCTTTGGCTCTGCGGCGTGGATATGAGTTGGGTCTATCGTTGGTTCTCAACCATGTAGTTGTTGAATCGGATTCTAAGCAGTCCATTTCTTGTTTGCGGCATAACACATCTAATGGCAGATGGGAGATCTTGAAGCTGCCGGAGATAAACTCGTTTTCCTCCCCAAAGAGGACGAGATAGAAAGCGTGTGCTGCAAAATTAACCAAGCAATTGCAATTGCTTCTGCTCGGTTTCAGGTATCTGCACCTGTCAAAATCGTGCCTCTGTATTCGGAAACTCTTGGTCTTGCGCCATCGGATCAAGAACAAGTGTTCGATCAAATTCCTGGGAGGAAGATTGTCGTCTCAACAGACATTGCAGAAACCTCTCTAACCGTACCTGGAATTGTTTATGTTATTGACACGGGATTGGTTGCACATAAAGTATATAGCCCACAGTGCCCCCCTGTCCCTGTTGAATCTTTGTTGGTGTCTCCAATTTCTAGGCCAAGTGCCTCTCTGAGGCATGAACGTGCCGGGGGAACCCGGCCCGGGAAATGTTTCAGACTTTACACTGAGAATAGTCTCCGAAACCATCTTCAAAGACGCACACAGACAGAAATTTGTAGGTCCAAATTTGCTTCGGCAGCTCTTACTTTGAGGAAAATAGTTCTCATGGATCTGATGCTAGTTGATTTTGTGGAGACTCCTCATCCCGAGCAAATGATGGAAGCGATAGAGATCTTGAAGCGTCTGGGAGCAATGGATGACGAATACCGCTGGACCGAGCTGGGGGAGATTATGAGCGAGTTCCCCTTAGATCCTCAGCTATCGAAGATGCTTATTGTTTGCCCTAAACTCAACTGCTCACATAAGATTTTGTCCATTTGTGCCATGCTTTCAGTACCGTTGAGTCCCCTTGTTCAGCCTCGGGGGAGGCTCAAAAATCGGCTGCGCTGCTGAGAAAAGCAAGGTTTATCCATGTCGATGGAGATCACCTCACGCTGCTGAATGTGTATCGTGCTTACAAGTAAAACAATGAGGATCCATCCTGGTACGAGCTCAACTTTGTCAATCACGCGGCATTGAATGCTGCAGACAACATTAGGCAGCAGTTAGCGAGCATTATGGCTCGTTGTGATCTCAAGTTATTTAGCATTAGTACTACTGGTCCTGACTAATCTGTCAACATCAAGAGGGCCATGTTAGCCGGATATTCGTTTCAGGTAGCTCACCTACAATGCACATCCGGCAGTGGTTCCGGGCACTACCTGACAGGAGCCATGGATAAGGTACGCTTGCATCCCTCCAGTTGCTTGGGTCACAAGGCAGAGTGGGTGATTTTCAATGACTGTTGCGTTGTGGAAACCAAGAAGTTTATCCTCACAGTGACCCAGATTCCCAGCGAAGGGCTCGTTGCTGGTGTACAGAACCTGGGCCGGTTCTGAAGTTTTTTAGTTTTGTAGAATGTTATTTGTTCTGTGTTTTATCTTTTATTTTTTGTTCAGTTGTGACTGTTTTGTTAGCATCTATTTTCTTGTTTCAATAAAAACAATCACTTGCTATGCATCATGTTAGAAACTTGGCTTCAGAGTCACAGACTTCCTAAGTATTTTGAAATAGTATTTGGTAGCACTTGTATTATCCAAGCTGCCAAACGAGACCTAAAAGTATATGGCAGTAAGGGTACTATATAACATATTTACGTGACTCATATGACAAGATAATAACAATAAAACATTTGATATCGCTAACACATCTTATAATACGTGTATATTAATTTTACGTATCTAAATAATATTACTCAGAATAATTTAACCCGGACCTAAAAATATGACATAAAAGTAAGTTAAAGTATCCAATATATATTGGTGAATGGTGATGAGGAATAGAATGGACAATGAGTTGTGAATTTAAGTCCTTCATGTGTCTCTTGCGCCTTTCCCTTGCATTAAACTCCCTTTACCACTGCAATTCCTTCCACCTCTCAAAACCACCACCCTTTCACATCGCTCTCTCCAAAAAATGACCAAGAGCTCTCACTCTTCTTTTTCGTTTCCCTCCTCCACTTCCGGCCTCCCGCGGCTTCTTCTCATGGCGGCAGCGGCGGTCATCGTCTCCCTACTTTTTGTCACATCCGCTGCCACACCCATCTCTAACCCAACCGATGCTACACCAAGAAACCCCCACCGCCTCCATAGTCAAGAAACCCACCACCACGGTGAATGCGATCATCAGACTTCAGCTTCGGAATCGTCGAGCGCACAATTACGTTCTTTGTGCCTTCAACTCACCCACCACAGAATATTCCACGCCAGCCTTCCCCTCTCACCGCTGTCACCGGTATCCCCATCCGGCCCCTCGCAGCCGGCTCCTGGCGACCGTCAAGATGGTCACGAGATTGATCCAAGATACGGTGTGGAGAAGAGATTAGTCCCCTCCGGTCCCAACCCTCTTCACAATTGAAAGTCCAGTCCACTACCTCATCAAGTCACTCTGCACCCCAAGTAACGTCCTCATCAAAACAAATTTCTGAATTTTTAACCATGGATATATTATATTTATCGTTCTTGATCGGTTCTTGAGCGTTTCTTGGCATCTCTCATCACCAAAGTCGTTCTTGCCCTGCTCGTTTCTTGATCGAGCGCCCAAAATCGAGCCGGTTTTCCGTCTTCCGGCTGAAGTGATATGAACGACGATCATGCACGGGGTAACATTACCATCGAGGAGCTAGCGAGTTCTTGAATTAATTCATCCTCTTATTATAATTAAGTGTACTAGTTTATATATTTTCTTAATTACTTGCTACTAGATCGTTCTCTCGCCATGCACACACTATTTCCATGCTTGTTTTTGAACATATCATCACTACCTTAAATTTGTTTAGTATAGTTAAGTCGATTTAATTAGTAAGTAATTAAAGTCACGAGACAAGTTTTTGTGGAAGCAGCAAAAACGAGCACGGAAATGGTCCTCAAATTTTCTTGAATTGATGTTCTTCGCGGGATCATGCAGCTCAAAAGAAGCCCATGAATGTCATAAATACATTTGGATCTACAGCTTTGTTTTCTGAGGTCAAAGTGGACTTGTACCATGTGGGTCCGAATTTAGATAGTCAGTTGAAGCTTTTGTAGCTGTGAAATATATGAATGAATTTAATTTAGATTTCGGGTTTTCAATTTTTGCCTTTTTGACTTTTTGCCCTCACTTTATGTTCATAAGTTTTCCATGAATATATAACATGTTTCATGTTGCAATTCAGTGGAAATTTTTAGTGTGCGGAAATATGGTTCGGTGCACAAGTGTCAAAATCAACCAATTTTATTATTACATTTAATGTACTGGACCGTTTCTGATACACTAAAAAATTTATTGCAATTGAGGTGTCGTACATGAATAAATTTGTCAACCAAGAGAATAGCATCTCCCATTCCCATATAAGGTGAGGTGAATCCCGTGACACAATTGCTCTTTGGTTAATGAATGTGTTTCCCATGATATTCGTAATATAAGAAAGTCCTAAATTTCATATATCTCTCGCTTTCCTCGTAAACTAAGGTGAAATATAAATTGCATATATCATGAAGGTGCATTTAATAATGAAACGCATTATTGGGTGTAACCAAAAATATTCAGACCATACCTTTCAAGTTCGTGGAGTAAATTGGCTAATACATGTGTACTTTTTTGAACAACACCAAGGATAAAATCGAGTTCTTGTTATAAATGTATTAGTAGAAGACAACACTCTATCCTTAAGATTAAAATGTTATTTCGAAAAATTAAGAATAATAAAGTTTGAGAATACAAGGAAGAATCAAAAGATGCATAAAATTTATAACTCAGTTGATTAAAGCCATTTATGTTTTTTTGAAATTTGAATTCGAAGTCCCGTTGCTCAACACCGCTCGAGTAATACTGAAAAGAGAAAAATGAAGGGCCCAAAAAACGGCCCATGTGTACACCCGTAGATAAAAACTAGACCGGGCTCAAAAGAAAAACCCGGGAGGAGGCCCAAATAAAACAAACCCGTAGGAGGCCCGACCAATAGAAATGAAGAAATAAAATTAAATAAAATTAAAAAATTAAGAAAAACGAGTCACCGACGGACGAAAGCAGAGTTCCAATTCCGCGTTTGGCAGAAGACTGAAGACTTTGGAGAGATTATCACTAATCTCTCAGCTAATTACTTAACAAATCATAATTAAGTACAGTGGTTTATATCTAATCAGATAATTAAATGCCGCTTGCTTAATCCGAGTTGAAACTGTGTGCGAGTGAAGAAGTCCGAGATCAGAGATCTCCGAAATTCTCTTTTGGAGATGACAATGGCGCTTCGTCTTCCAATTGCCGCGTTTTCTCTGGTCCTCCTCCTCCTCCTCGTCTTCCCTCCGCTGCTTCTCGACGCCAAAACCCTCAAACGCGACAGTAAGTCCTCCCATCTCTCTCTCCCTCTCTGCGATTGTGATTTGGTTATGGTAATTGGTGGTTTCTTTGGGCAGTGAAAGCACTGAACGAGATCAAGGCGTCGCTGGGTTGGAGAGTGGTGTACGCCTGGGTCGGAGACGATCCGTGCGGAGACGGCGACCTTCCGCCGTGGTCCGGCGTCACTTGCTCCACTCAAGGGGATTATCGAGTCGTCACCGAATTGTAAGAACATCACTTCTTCCACATTCCATTCGATTCGATTTCCCAGAGTTTTTAGTTTTAACTGAAGATTGTGCATTTATGTGTTGTTTTTGGTTTGGAAATTTGCAGGGAGGTTTATGCAGTCTCAATTGTTGGGCCTTTTCCTACTGCCGTCACCAATCTCTTGGATCTCACTAGGCTGTAAGAACACACACCTCTTCAATCTTCTGGTCTGTAATTTCTTAGCAATTATCACAATTAATACAAACTAACGTTTCAAAATCTTTAATTTGTAAGCTGCAAATACATCATTAATAACCCATAAGTTGTTTCTTAGTTTTTGTCAACACTCATGATCTTTGTTTTAAAAAATCTGCTATATATGTAAGTGACTCTGTCTGTGTCACAGGGATCTCCATAACAACAAGTTGACCGGCCCAATTCCTCCGCAAATCGGACGTTTGAAGCGTCTCAAAATGCTGTACATCCCCTTTCTATTTCTTTTTATTTAAGATTAATTTGGTTTCTACTGAACATCTATGCTTAGATTTCTAGTTCTTTACTAATTATCGTTGCTTCTCAGTAACTTGAGATGGAATAAGCTACAAGATGTCATTCCTCCGGAAATTGGTGAACTCAAGAGTTTGACCCATTTGTGAGTGAGTTTTGATTCTTTCTTTCGCAATGTCTTTGAAATTTTCTTGTTTGGACTACTAATTCACCATGATTTACTTATTCACTAGTTTTTGTCTACTAATCATTTGCAGACATCTAAGCTTTAATAGTTTTAAGGGGGAAATCCCGAAGGAGCTTGCTAATCTTCCTGAGCTTCGTTATCTCTATCTGCAAGAAAATCGCCTTGTTGGGAGGATTCCTCCAGAACTAGGAACTCTGCAAAATCTTCGGCATTTGTATGTTTAGATAATTCTTCACATGTATGTTGTTAATGATAATGCATCTGTATCTGGTTACTAACGTGTGTGCCGTTGATGCTATTTGTTCATAGGGACGTTGGTAACAATCATTTGGTGGGTACTATTAGGGAACTCATACGTATTGAGGGCTGCTTTCCAGCTTTGCGTAACCTGTAAGTTAATCCAAGTTGGTGAATACATAATTACTTTTACCTCTAGTATAAATGACATGAAAGATTAAGTGAATCGTTTTGAAACTGGGATATGCAGTTACCTAAACAACAACTACCTTACGGGAGGGATTCCAGCACAGCTCGCCAACTTGACCAAATTGGAAATCTTGTATCTCTCTCTCTCTCTCTCTCTCTCTCTCTCTCGTTCTTTCTTTCTTTCTTTTTTCTCATTGGAAATCTTGTATGTCTCCTTTGAAGTTTTGCTTCTGAACTCTTGAGTTACTATCATCATCGAGGATGGATTGTATTATGTATTTACCAGAGAAGAAGTTTGTTGGGTTAATTCTTTTGCTTGTTTACAGGTACCTATCGAACAACAAGATGTCTGGGATTGTTCCATTAGGACTTTCCCATATTCCGAGATTGACTTACTTGTGAGTTTCTTCTTATGATATTTATTCTCTTTGCATTTGTGCTATACTAGTTGGTGTCGAAGGGTACTTATCGAGGAGTTGCCTCCTCTTTCTTTATCCCAATATTCAACTTGAATCTAGACTCTTGCGATATCAGCGAACTTAATATCATTAGTATAGCAAACCTTGGGCTAACTGAACAACCTTGACAAAGGATCTACCCTTCACATAAGATTGAGGAATGAATATATAATTTCTTTCATTTCTGATTGAGATTTTTTTTATTTTTTTATTTTATCGATTTTAGGTACTTGGATCACAATCAATTTTCTGGGAGAATTCCCGATGCCTTCTACAAACATCCATTTTTGAAAGACATGTAAGTTTCTGTCTGGAACTCGGAAACTTTTAATTCCTGAAATTATGTAGCAGATTATTTGATATCTTGGTTGCATGTTCATCACAGGTATATTGAAGGGAATGCATTCCGACCAGGCGTAAAACCAATAGGCATACACAAAGTTCTCGAGCTCACTGACACGGAATTTCTCGTTTAGTCAAAAGACATCGAACTATTATTTATTTGTTTTAACCAATTGTGCTTAGTACTGCCCAAACAAGGGTTCACATAGTCGCTGAATCGATGAAATAGAAATCTGTATCGACGAAGTTTTGCCGTCACTGGTGAGTTCCTATGTTGCTACCTCCCCAAGGAGTTGCTTATATGGAAAATAGTAGCAGGTAATGTTAGGACTTCGGAAGTCGAACATAAAAGCTTTGATTTAAGTCTTGTCAACTAGAAACAAATATTGATCGCTCCCTGAAAAATCCAAGTGCTTTTTTATGGTCTCCAAAACTAATTGAATTTCTTCCATTTTCGGGTGAGTTTTCTCCGCCGCAATGAATTCATGAACTGCCCTATTGATCTCGACCGAGCTGCAACCCGGAGCCTTCTCTACTCCTCTGTTTCTCATCAAATTCCTCATTCTTCTGGCATCACCATGCTTCCCCGAAGCTGCGTATAAATTCGAGAGCAAGACATAGACCCCACTGTGCCTTTCCAGCTGAAAGAGCTTCTCCGCAGCGACCTCAGCTGGTTGAGCTTGTCCATGATTGCAACAAGCACTGAGAAATGCTCTCCAAGCCACTGCTTCTTCGGAGGGTTTACTTGAAGTGGGTATTCTTTCAATTATCCCCTTTGCTTCTTCGAAGAGCCCAGCGCGGCTTAGAAGGTCAACGATACATCCAAAGTGTTCGCTTTTCGGCTCAATGTTGTATATCCTATGCATTTTATCAAACACCTTCATTCCTTCATCTGCCATGCCGGAATAACTGCAAGCAGTAAACAAAGCAATGAAAGTAACATCATCTGGCCTAACCCTAGCATCCTCCATCTCTCTAAACAGTTCAAGTGCACCTTCGCCATCTCCATGCATTGCCATTCCCGAAATCATCGCATTCCAGCAAACCGTGTCTCGTTGCAGCATTTCGTCAAACAGTCCTCTAGCCAACTCCAATCTCCCACATTTAGCATACATGTCGATAAGACCCGTGCTCAAACGAACACTCAACCGCAACCGAAGCCGATTCAAATACGAGTGAATCCAAATCCCAGTATCCAGAGCTCCCAAATGAGCACACGCACATAAAACACTCACAAAAATTGCCTCATCAGGTTCTATATCAGTAAACTGCATCAACCGGAACAAATAGAGACCTTCCTTGAAACAACTATTCTGCACATACCCAGAAATCATGGCACCCCATATTCCTCTGTCCCTCACCGGAGCTTCATCAAAGAACAATCGCGCCATGTCAAGATCGCCCACCTTTGCAAACCCAGAAATCATGACCGTCCATGAAACTACACTTAAGCTAGGCATTTCGTCGAACATGTACCGTGCACCCTTCATATCATCAAACGCACAATACATGACTACCAGAGAATTACCCACAAAGATATCAGAAACAAAACCCAATTTCAAACAGAACCCATGAACCAATTCCCCAAGACAAGACCTTTGCATCCTCGCACAAGCCTTTAACAAGTAAGGGAGGGTATAATTATCTGGGCACATCCCGTTCTGCAACATCTTGGTAAACACATTGACGGTCAGGATGAGTTCATTTCTGAGCAGTGAAGATTTCAACATTGTGTTGTAGATGCAGACTGTGGGCTGTGGGATGTGTTGGAAGAGCTTCCAAGCATGGGAGAGGCTTCCATGGCGTGGGTCCGAGCAGAAGGCCAAGAGCCTGCTCAAAGCAAAGCTGTTGCTGCCGAGCCCAGATGTGAAGACTTGGGCGTGAGCTTGCTGCAAGTGCTTCATGTTCTTGCATTTCTCTAGCAGTTGGAGACATCTGCTGGTGGTGCTGTTGCTGCTGTAGGATGCCATGGGCACCCGACACCTTCATGTTCAATTGATGGTAATGGAAGTGGGAAAGAATGGTGTGATGTAGTTTTCGAAAGCCCATATGTGTTGGTTTGAGCGGTTTTAATAAAATGTTTCGGGTAAGAGTATCAGCAGCAATGCTTTCATAGCTCAGTTGGTTAGGGCACCCGTTTAGTAAGCGGGAGGTCTTGAGTTCAACTCTCAATGAAAGCATCTTTCTATGTTTTTCATTCTATTATTTTTAGCTGAGAATGTTGAAGTGAGAATCATAGGAGTGACTTTCCATCGGGGAAGGCTGGCATTTCTAGTCTTTTTCTTGGTTAAATATTTTTTAGCTCCTTATAGATAACGAGTCATTTCTCGATATTTCTAATTTAGATATTCGAAATATAAAGATTTGCATAAACGTTTCATGGAATTTTTTTCTTTTAGAATTCTGAAAGCTAAGAATCATTGAAAAGAAGCAATACTTTCCTTCACCAAAAAGCCCTAACTTGCGTGCAAAGTAAGCTCAAGCTTTCTTGCCAGCTTTGCCCTGAAACTAACCTACTAACTAGCTTTCTTCAAGCTCTCATCTTCTCTAATTTATCCTTCAAATAAACACCAAACTATGAGCACCAAACCCTTATTCACAGAGAAGAAATTCCGAGTTCGTTTCGTCTGAAAGAATGGAAGTTAACCAAATGAGGTAATTCGGCCCTTAACTCTTATAATATTCGACTTTGATTATGTAATTATGATTACTAATCACTATTGTTAGGGTGAGAATTTCCGGCGTAGGACAAGAGAAGACTGAAGAGTCAGGCAGCATCTACGGCCGAAGAATACCGCCGCAGAAAACTGAGTCTTTCAAAGGTAACATATGGCTCTGTCTCTGCTGCATAATATGCAAAATGGTTTGGTGAGGGAACAAATTTTGGTAGTGGTTTAAGCTATTTCTTGCAGAGAAAAGGAAGACCCAGAACTGGTTCCAGAGACGGCTCTCAGGACAAACGAGTCAGGATTATGATGCTAGTAATGCAATGAAGCATGCAACTGCGGTGGGAGCTGCTGCATTCGCCATCAAATCAATCGAAGATTCGGCCATCTCTGATAAGAAAAAGACGGGCTATGAGCGTAAACCAACTACCGAGAGGATCAAGAGCGGAAAGGAAGAAACAACAATTTCAAAGCCGGTGTCTGGAAGTGGAAGATTTTCCAAAATATTCTCAGGTAAAAGTATCTTATACGCATAACATTGTTAACGACCCAGACCCTAAACACTGAGTTTTCAGCATTCAAACTAGAACCAAGAAGATGATCTGTATTAGGTGCAGGTTCGACGAAAAGGACTCCAGAACGAGAAGATCCACATGGCAAGGTACCAATAAGCACAACCGGGAAGAACCCCGAAAAGGCCGTCCTTCCTGCCCCATCTATCAAGAAAACTCCAACTTTTGCTGATAAACAGTCAAACAGCGCTGGCGGTGTAAACCCTGAAACTGCAGCGCCGAAACCCAATCTGTCCACAACTACGAAACCTGAAAGCGCTTGGAATGAAACCAGGAGGCCGAGTTCAACAGGACCTGGAACAACGAAAACACAAGCAGATATTTGGGAGGAAACTGAGATCGCTAGACTTAAAGAAAGGTAGCTACTCAGAAATCGGCGATCATTTTCATAATTTATAATTGAAACATCATGTTACATTTAGGTTTTGACAGCCACATCATTGTCAGGTATGAGAAAATAAACGCCACAATAGTTGCATGGGAGAAGAAGAAGAAGAAGAAAAGCACAAACCATCTCCATAAAATAGAGGTTTTGCTCCATTTTATTTTCATATATAATCAATAATCTGATCATGAACTAATATTCCACTTATTGGAAAAGCAGAGTGAAGTAGAGCGAAAAAGAGCAAAAGCAGTACTAAAGTTCGGCAGCGAGATGGAAACTATCAAACAGATTGCAGAAGAAGCTAGGGCAAAGGCAGAGGAGAGACATAGGAAAGAAGTCTTGAAGGTGAAAGAAAAGGCAAATGCAATGAGAACAACAGGGAAAGCTCCTAAAACATGCTTCTGCGTGTAATTAGACCAATTGCTCACCTAGTTTCGAGAGTGTAACATTTCTTTCACGATCCTGTATTTTCACTCAGAAAGTGTAATCATAATAAGAGTTCCACCGCATTATTAGCCGTACCATATCTAAAACATGTATAAATTAAACACAGAGGAATTTCCCAATTACAAACTAACTAATAGGCACTCATTTCATATAGCAAATTAGACATTTCAAATAAGCATGCATGTAAATTCACTATGATAATTTTCATTACCTCATCTAAAATAACATGAGCAACAATCTTGAGAGTACTCAAGCTTGGGCAAAAGGAAATCAGTTACTTCAAACAAATAATGATAGTTACATCAGTGATTGATCGTTTAGACACAGAAGTCGGAACTTACAAATTACCCAAGAAAACTTGCCACATACACCCTTGAAGCTTCCACTGTCAAACATGCAACAGAATCTGAGAAGGCTTTGGATAGCGAAGACTCAATTTGATGTGTCACGAGCTTATCTCCTTTACCAGCCTTTCCAAAATCGGGTATGCAAAGTACAATAACAAGACAGACGGAATTGCAAAAACAACTGTGAGTAACAAGTAGATTGCCAAAATAATAGCACTGCCAGGTATTGCGAAAAATGCAATCACGAGAAACAATATGACTAATGGGAACTTGGATGTAATGTGAATGAAGCAATCCAAAGACTTGTGCAGCGAGAATTGATGCCGCTCCACAGGGCCACCCCTATCATCACGGTTATGCCTTGAAAGTGAAGGACAACTAGAACGGTTCCTCCTCAGGTTACCGTTGGCAGCTTGATTTCCAATAGCCAAACTTGCTATTGGAGAACCAATTAGTTGATTTTCCCCACTGATTGCAGGAATAAACTTTAACCTATCACCATTAAAGCTCTCAACCATCCATAGAAGGAAGAAATTCTTGCGAGGAAACTTTAGATTACCCTTATAAATCAGCCGCAAAGACAACAGGTGGCACCAAGGGCAAGAAATGAAAAATGGGATCTTAAACTTTTGAGAGGATAATTTTACGAGAGCCCATTGAAGCCCCAAGACACAGTTTCTACACAGGGTATGACCGCACCATAAGACATGGGGCACATTCTCGACAATGTTGAAAGATTCCAGGCATATAGGGCATTCTAACCCTTCCTCTTGGCTTGAATTCGAGCAGACATCATCGTCCGAGGAGTCCAAGCAAACCCGACTCTGCTCTGATGAGCTTCGTTTTAGTCCAACGCTTGTGATAGCATTTGAAGCAAAACCCCACATCGTAACAAATAAATAAGGGCGACACAAAATAAGGGGTTAATTACTAAAACTGCAGAAACTGCAACACCATTCAACCATGAAACTTGAATCTTCAAAAATTCTTCAATTTTACCCTGTCAACAGTAAGCTAGTTTAGTTCCTACAAATTTGAATATCCTTTTTTGACGTGAACAAGTAATTTATTCAACAAATACACAAAAACATGCATCACATTGGCAACCCCTGCAACAACAGACCAACCCAGCACCAAAAATCCTTAACACAAACTTGCTTGATGAAAATGGAAAGGGATCCTCTTCGGATCCCTTCCACCTAATCCACCGAATCCACCAATCCAGGCCCTTGAAATTTGATCTAACAGCTAAAGTTATTAAAACTTTTAAAGGGGCCCCCATTTTGTAGCCGTTGAATCAAATTTCAAGGGCCCAGATTGGTGGATTCGGTGGATTAGGTGGAAGGGATCTGGAGAGGATCCCTTTCTGATGAAAATTACGTCCGAATCAAGACACCCCAATTACTTCAATTACCCATTTCACAGTAGAGTCATTATTACACCAGTGAAGTAGACACCTTATAATTTGCACAATCACTTAGCATACTGGGAAAAATCAAAGAATAACCAACAACAATTTAGGTTCTAGAACATGAAATACTTTACCATTCTCTAAGGTTAACATAAAAACCCTTAAGTTTTAACACAATGGAGCATAATTTTAAAGTACCCACCAAAACTCATAAATTGATTTCTGGTGGAGAAACCAAAGTGCTAGGATATGAACTACCCAACAAATAATTAAGCAAAATATAATTTGGGGTTCTAGTAATTTGCACGATCATAGCATTGACAGGCGAAATTAACAAGCTTTTAACAAGGAACAGAACAAACAATTATCCCAAAATTCAACATTTCAATGCGGCATATATTTACGTAGATTCGAATCGACGATTAAAGCAAATTAAGATAAAAAGAGGACGATTAGGAGGTCAAAATTTTACCTTTTGACAAGATTGACTGAAACTGCAATGGGGGGATGTAGAAGGAGGGCGCAGAGAGAGCGGCAGATGAATGAGCGAGCAGAGCTCGGTTCCTCGGTTCATCTGTTCCTCTGCAGCTAGCGTGTTAGAAGAACAAAGAAAAGGAGCCGTAGAGAATGTAACGGTGTTAAAAATTAGAGTGGGTGCCAGGTGGCAAACCCGTGTCATAAGGATTCTGGTTTGTTTGGTCAACAAGGATTCTGGTTAGGTCCTCTGTTGGAAAAACAAAAGTAGAGTGGCCAATAGGAGAGCAGAATAGGATGCAAATTAAATATTTTATTTATTTTTATCAATTGTTTGAAACCAACCGAGAAAAATCAAAGTTTTGGGCAGACCTCATATAAATATAGATGGTTTGATGTGTCTAATTACGACAGTCCAAATTATTTAGTAATATGAAAAATAAACAGTCAAGATTGAATCAATTTAATGTTATTTTCATTTTGTCAATTCAATTGATATATAATCGGATTACTTTGTAAACCGGACTATTGAAGACTAACCCGTCTAACTACACCTAAATCTATTTTCCAAAAGAAAAGTATCACCTAAATCTATTTAGATTATGTTTAGAGACACCAATTTGGCACCGGATTTTTTTTCAGTTTAGTTGTTTCTCATTAATCAAATTTAATATAATGTAGAATTTACATATGGAATTTACAATATTCTTTTATTATGTTAGAAAAACTTTTGTGAAACGAAAATACTGTTTTGTCACGATATACTTCAAATGAATCACGTTATAATGTTCACTGCATCATTGCCTTGCATTGTCACCTGACATATCTGTGTATCTAAGTTTCTCAATTAACTTTACGTAATTAATGATTAACGACGATTGCTGGATTAGTCCTTCATGAAACCTTGAGCCATCTTTAAATAGCCCCCAAATTTACCATGCCCACCCTCCTCCTCACCGTCATCCTTTTTAGTGTGGCTTTTCTTGCCTTTACGGCTCTCCTCCGACTCAGAAGCTGAAGAATGAGAAGTTTTGTGGCCACCTCCCTCACCCTCTGTGCCACCACCGCCGTACTTGCGGAGCAAACCTTCGGCCTTGCCGATGTAACTCCCCATGCCTTCCTTCTCGTCGAAACCACCGTATGTGGAGGCAGCGCTTAGAACGGTGCTGGCAGCCTTGCAAACCTCAGCTTTGTCGTACTTCTCCCCTTTAGCCGCGCCCGCCACAATTTTCGCGCTCGACATCATCTCCCCCATCGATGGCTTCCCGCCTTTCTCCTTCGCTCCTCCCATTTTCCGCTCACGATGTTCGCCCTGATCATCCTCTTCATCCCCATGATGCCGATCCATTAGTTAATTCAAAGAAAATGTAGCAGTGCTTTATATTTTTGTATTTTTTTTCATAGAGTGATGAGAAATTGATTAGCTTATTGTTGAATATATACGACACTCTCAACGGGTATATATTCTCTCCACTTTGTGATGTACCCGTTTTTTATGCACTATCCACAAACAACTTTTATTTTGGGTGATGTTAATTGATGGTTCACTTTTTTTTATTCTTTAATTATCATAGAAAGCCAAATATTTAAGCAGAATTTTTGCGGCCACTCATTCCTCGAGAAAAAAACATCAATAGGACGCAACATCTAAATGTACGATCGATATTTCTTATATGGATTGAGGTTTTATTTGCAAGAAAAGTAGAGCCCACAGATAGATAAATCTTCTACATGACACAAACACAATTGCTTAAGAAATACATACACATAATACACAGGAAAACACGATGGGTCCGAAACAGAACAACAAGAAGGCCTAAAACCAAATACAGAAAGTAAAACAAACTTTTAACTAACATCATAATTAAGTTAACAACTAATAAAGCCAAATTAAGTGAGAGTGCCGCAGGATCATGAGGATAATAACCTTACATAATTAGTGATTAATTATGACGATCATCACTTCTTCAAGAATCCCTGAGCCATCTTAAGATAATCACCAAACCCACCTGATCCACCCTCTTCCTCCTCGTCCTCATCCTTTTTACCATGTTTCTTCCCAGTCTTATGCTCTCCGCTCACCGGATAGTTCTCATCATCTTCTCTTCTCTCCTTCCCCTCACCATACTTATGAGACTCGGAAGAGTAGTGGCCTCCTCCTCCAGAGTTATGAGACTCAGAAGAGTAGTGGCTTCCTCCTCCGCCGCTTCCGCCGCCGCCGCTGCCGTACTTGTGAAGCATATCCTCAGCCCTTTTAACATAACTCCCAAGTCCTTCTTTCTCGTCCAGCTTCCCATAGTGCGCGGCAGCACTTAGGATGTTACTAGCAGCCTCTGAAACCCTAGCTCTGTCAATCTTTTCCCCGCTGCCTTTGTTCATCGAAGATTTGGCTGCTTCCGCCACAATCTTGGCACTCGACATCAGCTCGCTCGTCGTCGGTGCAGCATGTCCCGGCTTCCCGTAGTGGCCCTCCTGCTTCCCGTGGTGACCCTCAGCCGCGGATTTTCTCTCGCCACCATATTGATCTTCCTGGTCTTTGTCCCCATAACCTCCCGACCGGTAGTGACCCTCAGTCGTGGATTTTCTCTCGCCACCATATTCATCGTCCTGGTATTTGTCGCCGTACCCTCCGGACCGGTGGTGACCCTCGGTCGCGGATTTTCTCTCGCCACCATATTCATCGTCCTGGTATTTGTCTCCGTATCCTCCGGACCGGTGGTGACCCTCAGTCGCGGATTTTCTCTCGCCACCATATTCATCGTCCTGGTATTTGTCCCCGTATCCTCCGGACCGGTGGTGACCCTCGGTCACAGATTTTCTCTCGCCGCCATATTGATCGTCCTGGTATTTCTCCCCGTAACCTCCAGATCGGTGGTGACCCTCAGTCGCGGATTTTCTCCCGCCACCATATTGATCGTCTTGGTCTTTGTCCCCGTAACCTCCGGACCGGTGGTGACCCTCGGTCCCGGATTTTCTTTGGCCATCGTATTGATCATCGTAGTCTTTGTCCCCGTAACCCCCGGAAGAGAAAGCTGATGAAAGCCGATCCATCAGTGAGTGAAGAAAAGTAGATCAAGTGCTTTGCTTTGTAAGGAGGATTTGATAAAACGGGTTGAATCCGGTGACATATAAATTCACTTGCACATGCTTCTCGGTGGATATATTTTATGATTGTCGGTGGACCTTTCACGTGGTGATGTTAAATCCACGTCACGCTTAAAGAACAAAAGCCAAAAGGAAACATTTTCTTTATTTCAATCCCTTTAAGTCATTGCATTTTTCTTTACACAAATATTTATCGAATTTTCAAATTATAAAGATTTGACATAGCGATGAAAAATCACAGATGAGCAAGGACTGAGTTAATTTTATTTTAGTGGAAGCCAATTTCAGGACTTTTAAAGTAATTTTTTTTTTATAATTTCATTGGTTTTATTTTATTTTCAAATTTTATTCAGTCAGCTTGTAGATATTTTTCACAATAATAACTTATCATACTTGTTGAAAATTTCAACCAAAATATTTAAATATGATAAAGAGGGATTAAAAATGTATTACTTGAATATAAAAACGGCCTGATAAAGAGATTTGTATATGACCATTTGGGATGAATAATTTACAAATCTGTGTCACATACTTTTATAATGCTCATGAGCTCTATTTTCTAATAATTCCCACCTATTTTTTCTGATCTATTTCTTCTTTATTTGATCTATATGTCTTAGAATTTAAAAATAGCTCATCCAAACAATACCGTAATAAAATTTCTTCCAATAAAAACAAATGAATCCTTAATGGAATTGCATTAGCAACATATTTATAGAGAGCGTAACATAAGCTAATCGTTTTACCTAACCTAGAAATTAACCTTGAGTTGAAACTTAGTACATTATTGTGTTAAGTTTTTTTTTTTAGATGATGGTTTACCAAGTGTTTTTAGGCATCTAAGCTTTATGTTGATTTTTTTTATTCAAGGATACGTATAGTACAGTAAAAAATTCTTTGTGAATCATGTGAAGAATAAAGAAAATGATCCGAACAGACACGATTACAGGATCTCCAAAAAATAAATTCGTCGAGGATCCTTTTTCGAAGAATAACTCCTACAACAAACCCCTTTTGGACTTTTGGTTCTGGACTTTGGACATGAGCAACCCCTGCTAGCCACACGATTTTTGTGATTGTGGCTGTATCTTATCCTGTTTCATATTTAACATTTTGGTCCACTCCTACAGACACGTTGACATGTATATTAGATTGAAAGTACCCTTAAAATAGTTGAAAGCTATTTGAATTAAAATGTTTTTGGAATTAATTTTAGGTAAAATTTCAAGTAAATTTTGAAAAAAGTGATTTCTATAAGAAGCGCAGAACTTGTGCTTCTAACATAAAGCAGTTCGAGTGCTTTTGAAATCTAAAAACATTTTCTCTAAAAGTGATTTTAATCAATTTAAAAATATTTTCAAAAGAGCCATATGTTTAGTTACATTTGATTAATACATATTATTGGATTAATATTTGATCAATGTTATTTATTAATGTGTATTTTTTGACACCTTCTGAAGCAATGCACTAAATTTTTTTCAATATTATCATCCAATTAGTATCATTTTCGTAAGTAAACCCAATATATTATTGTAGACGACGCTTTACCACAGTAGTTTATATCTACATACTTTAATGCGAGTTCAATCTCCATCAATTATCTTTTTTACAACAACTAACGATTTATCGCACTAACACTATAGCTTATAAAAAAACAAACAACATAAAATCAATACTAATAAACACATAAAATTTCATACTTTTACGAGTAACGTTACAAGGATGACGTGGTCGCACACAAACGAGACATGCAATTAGGGGAAAGCAAACCCTTGGCCCTTCAAAGCGAGAGAATTTTCAATGTGACCGATACACGGGATGGTACATCACGTGTCACTATACAAATGGTGGGATATGTGTGCTAAAAAGTTAATAACTTAAAAAATAAAATTTTCCACAATTTTTATTAAAAAACGTAATGTACCACTTGTGTTTCTGTCACAATTAAAAATTTCTCCTTCAAAGTAACGTATGCAATGGGCTTCAAGTTGGGCCAGTATTGGGCTTACATGTCAACTTTGCCTGACATACTTGTAAGTTATGGAGCCTTCGAGTTGCGGCCCAAAGAACTTTTCATTTGGAAGTGTTTTTTAACACCGTCAAGTTGCAACTTGTCCAACACGAAATAAACCGGGAAGAACTCCCTGTAAAATCCCCAAAATCCCCAACTCCCAGCTTGCTCCGTACAGTTCGCCGTGGACATGGAGATCGATCATCCAACGCCGTCCGAGCAGAAACTCAAAGCCGAAGACCTCTTCAAAGCCGCCGAGACCGGCGATTCTTCGGCGCTCAAATCTCTCTCACAGAAACAGCTCGCCGAAGCTTTCTCTCTCAGGAACGAGGACGCCCGCTCCATCCTCCACGTCGCCGTCTCCTCGGGCCGCTCCGAGGTTCGTCTTCTCCCACATTCCTCAAATTCCTGTGTGGTTCCCGAGAAAATGAGGGAAAATTAGAGAAAATTTGAGGGTGCCCTCTGCTTTCTATTTGATTTCAGTTTCAATTGAAAATCAGTACTTTGAGCTTGTTCTCATTTAGCTTCAATTGTAATTTTAAGTTGTAATATTCTCTTCTTTGAAGCTGATGAATTTGTGGCTTTTTGGGGACTCAGGTGGTGAAGTTGCTGATTGCTGCTGATGAATCAACAAGTGTGATAAACAGCACAGATGAAGACGGATGGGCGCCGCTTCATTCTGCGGCCAGCATTGGGAATTCGGAAATAGTTGAGCTGTTGCTAAGCAAAGGTAAATTTGTCACTTGTCAGATTTCATGGCTATATGCTTCATGACTTCATGTTGTTTGTAGCACCGTTAACCAGGCAATGTAGTAGACTTGGTGGGCGTAGTCACGTTGGCTAGAGCGGATGTGCTCCTCTATGCACTCAAGTTTCAAATCCCCCTCCTCGTTGTTTAATTGGGTTTAAAATATAATCGAGTTTAAAGTAGAATATCATTTGAAAACAATGGTGGTTACTTGAACATGGCTGATTGTGCTATCTCAGTGTTCTGATTTTATGGTTCTTAACAGGAGTTGATGTTAATTTAAAGAACAATGGCGGTCGATCTGCCCTTCATTATGCTGCCAGTAAGGGATGGTTTGAGATTACTCAGAGTTTGATCTCCCATGGGGCAAATGTTAATCTGAAGGACAAGGTTTGTAACTTCACATAATAGTGCTTTATCTGGTGAAGGAGAACCTTTAAGTATGTATCCAGTTTAATGAGCACCGTTGCTGCTGGAGTGTTTAACTTCTTTTAATTTGTTTGTATTTGCTGAATTGTGATCATATGGTATGCATTGTGCTCAGGTTGGTTGCACCCCATTGCACCGGGCAGCTAGCACTGCAAAATCAGAACTGTGTGAGCTTTTAATTGAGGAAGGGGCAGAAGTTGATGCTGTTGATAGAGCTGGTCAGACTCCTCTCATGGGTGCGGTGATTTGCGATAACAAAGAGGTAGGTTTGGGTGACTCTGAGAAAGAGATTCTTATTTTTGCCGCACACATGGATATATTTGTTTGGTTGGTCAAGAAGTACATCATGAATGCCACTTTTATTGCTCTTGTTGACCCTACTTTCCGCGCTCTCGTTTTAATAAGCCAGTTGGGATTGAGCATTTCTGATTCAGATTTTAGCAATGAAATAAAGAGTTGGGAAAGAGATTAGTCTTAGGAAATCTGGAAATGCATGCTTGGTTGCAATTTACAGTATTTCATTCTGTCTTTGTTTGACTAGTATGGACTTGACTGTAATATGCGCCTTACTTTATTATCTTAGTGGCTTCATACCATATAATGCTTCTGGCTAATGTCAACTATTGTAAGAAGGGCTTGAAGATTTTTGGTGTTTCTTCAATTGATTTTAAACACTGGCCTTGATCCTGGCTTTTTAGAACCTGTTGAATGAGTGCTTAACCTGTTCTCTCTAGCCCTGTGGTGTTTCATTTCTTCTTCCGAATTCCTGGCATTCTTTTAAATCTCTGTTTTTGTTATTGCTAGACAAATAGGCCCATTGTAAATGGGAAATAAACTTAACCGTTTTGCTCTGCGATTATCTGCCTTCTGCAGAGGTTGCAACAGTTATTATGACCTGCATATATTGTTTCCCTCTTGGTTTGAACCTTTTCTTCGTACTCAGAGACCTTAGGTTATAATTTTTTGCTGTTTCACACTTGGTACATGTTAATGGTGCACTTCTATGTTATCAATTTTAATACCAAGTTGACATGGGAAGAAAGAACTTTGTATTAACTTCTAGTTTTGTCTAACAGAAAGCATAATTCAATGTTTTCTCAGATCTCCATTCATTTTTGGTCGATGACAGGTTTCTCTCCTTCTAATAAGGCACGGAGCAGACGTGGATGTGGAAGACAAGGAAGGATACACAGTGCTCGGTCGAGCTTCTAAAGAATTTAGACCACTTTTGATCGACGCTGCTAAGGCCATGATTGAAGGATGATTTTCTCGACTGGCTTTGTTTTAGGTGCAAACAAACTGCACGAGTGACCATTAAAAACAAAGAGAGAATAGGAGAGTTTCGTGTAATTAACCAAAGGATTTGTTGCAGGCTATTGTCAATTTCGGTTTCAGTATTTCACTATTTCTTCCACTTGTTGGCCTACTCTCACAAAAAATGACGTCGAAAGTATCGTTGTTGGGCATTCTTACTTACAGTTATGACCTAATGCAAGTTTTACAATGTGGCCTCTCCACACTCAAATCTCTCTGTTTTAGAAACCACCATAACCACCACCTCCCTTCAAAGATGTCTGCCGACTCCGGCAGCCTCCTCCAAACCCCTGAAACTAATGTCATTGTTTTCCCGAGCTCCAGCATGGGCCACTTGACACCCCTCCTACGACATGCCGCATTACTGCTAACCCAAAACCACTGCCCACTGAGGCTCACCCTCGCCATCTCCTTGTTCATCTAGTTGCACGGTTGTATCGCGATTAGAATCGTCTGTTTTCTTAGTTCTCATTTGAATATCACAACTAAGTGGACAACAAAGTGGACTTTGGATAGAAACAAGTATCACCTGTTAAAATAATGTATACACGTGTTATAATATGAATGAATTAATAATATTACGTGACAGTGTGATAATCATATTAAAAAAAACTACTCGTGTTTTTCTAGCATTTTGTATGTATGAATGACATGTGTTCAAAACTTTCAAAATTTAACGCATTTACTCCATTACTCGAAGTTCTAAGATGGATTTCCTCCTCTTCTAGCATTGCCTCCATCATAAAGACTTGAAAAGCCTAAAAAACAGAGGGAAAAAAACATGTCGTTTTTGTTTTGTCACCTCAAACGACTACTTGAGTAAAAATACAATGCCGTTTAGTGAAAAAACGTTGAAAAGCGCCAAAAGCAGTTGGATGCTTCTGTGGTCGATATAAGCCGTACATATAAGTATCCCTCTGCTTGTTATCTCTTTATTCGGGCTGGGGCTGTGGTATAAGCCAAACCATGGTTTCCTCTTCAGTCTCAGCTCTCTTCCGCTCCCATCCTTCCTTTCATATTTCACACACCAATTTAGATGTCTTTAAAAGACCTACCACAGTAGTAGTTTGTTCTAGTTCTTCTCCGGCGCCGACGTCTCCCCGCCGTGTTCTTCTCCAAACCTCTCTTTCTTTGGCTGCTTCAGCTGCCATTCTTCTCGGCTCAAATCCAGGTATGCAGTTCAAAAGACCCAATACGATGATTTATTCTTTATCTTTGCCTTGCGATTTGAGCAGAAGAATATAACAGATGATATAACAAATGGAAAAAAAAATGCTTAATTGTAGCGATGGTCCTCAACTATGCATTGAGTTGCATTTTCGCTCCTAAAAAGATGGAAATGCGTAAGAACTAAGAAGTCATTATTAAAATTTGACGTGTGTGTAAAATTTTTTGCATTGTAATTGTACAAAGACAGAATGACTTTTACATGTAAGGAGCCAAGTAATAAGTCTGCCATTCTCTAACGGTGCAACTCAATATTAAATTGGAGGATGGCGAGACTTATTTTTGGAATTCACGGACCAAAATGCAAATTAAGGTGTAGTTCAAGGACCGTTGCTACTATTGAGCCAACGTGAAAGTATATTAGTCCTCTAGCATAGGGGTATTTTTCAAATTAGGGAGCTGAATGTGGGAGGAATTTGGTGTTGCAGCCAGTGCTGGATTTCTATCAGGATCGACTGGAATTAAATCAGTTCCAGGTCCTGAGTTGCCTCAAATCGACTTCCTCAAACGCTTCAACGGTTCGACTTCAACTCTCTCTGAATATTTACATTCATCTACGTTCAACATGCTGATTGAAAAATGTGACACAACGTTGTTCAATTATATATTATTGCAGAAGAAAACCAGAAAAAGTATGCAGAAAATGATGCAAGATTCGGATCAAGTCCAATACTGAAGGAGCTACTAGAAAAATCCAAGCTCAACAAAGAAAAGTAAGTAGATTCCTGGTTCGTGCTTTCCTAATTGCTTGCATAATTGGAAGTGTGAAAGCTCTAGGCTCGTGCTACTGCTATAAACCCTAAACGGCCTAACAGTAGAACGAGAGTAGACGCTTGAAAGGAGTGACCAATGCTTTTGATACCATTTATGTCAAACAATCGCGTTGTTAAGGAATGAGGCAACAATATCAACGTCGAAACAAAATCAGACGTGTTCTGTGTGAAACTGAAACTGTGCAGGAATAGTAAAGAAATTCAAGACAAGTACTGCATACGGGGGGCAGAGTGGGGAGTTGGAGATTGCTCGGCAGAGGGAATGACACCTGATGAGAAAGACAAGTTCATCGCAATGTTGAAGGAGAAAGCTGGCGTCAAGGATTGATATCCACCGACTTATGCTTTGTGTAAACCCTAATTTCCAAGTAATGGTAGAAATCAAACTTGTAGGAGCTTCTCATTTGAAGACATGGATACGTATGTAATATGAGTAGACGATCACGACCACTACGAGCATATAACGATCCAATTGATGCGTAAATTAATACAGTATTTAGTCTACGTCGTCGTAAAAGTGCATACGGATAGACTAGTAAAATGGCAGGCATGACGTAGGACAAGAAGAAAAAATTGAATTTTAAAAAGTAGGTAAAGGTTTACCATCTTAATTTACAAAGTTCCAAACATTTAAATCTATGATTTCATTTTCATAGTGAGAGTGATGTGGATTTTTCTACTTTACATCAAAATCGCACATATGAAAAAACATAAAAAATATACGTACTTAGTGTGCGGCTTTTATCTAATTTATATTTATATATAATTATCTGCATGTCATGTCGCATAAATTGTTCATGAATAAATTTGTCCAAAACTAATTTATTCAACTAGACAAGAAAAAATTTGGTTTTAAAATGGATGGTCTCACAATTTTAGACAAGAGGTAGTTTCGGAGAAACTTTGATGAACTTAAAACACGTTAACGTGACGTTATTACTATATTCAAATTATAATATGTGGGTTAATTTTCTTATGTACTCATCATAATGTATAGAAATGATTCGTCTGAAAATACTTTTAAAATAGCAGAAAACACTTTTGATGAAAATATTTTTAAAATTAATTTTTTTTTTTAAATACAAGTAAATCTTACAAAAACACACAAATACTTTACGCAAGAAACATATCTCGTGCTTCTGATTGAAGTAAGTGATTCAAAACCTATAAACATTTATTTAAAAGTGTTTTGGGCATCCATAATGATAAATCTGTCTTGGTTCTGATATTCCTGGTCAGTCAAAGACAAAAAGGCAAGAAAACAAAATAAAAAATAAAAAGTCCAGCAGGAAAAAAAGAAATATAAAATAACTAATAATTTAGTTTTACAATATTTGTGTGTATGTACTATTCATGGCCAAAATCCCACGGGCATTGCAAGCTCACCGACCCAGCCATCATTAGCTTGACCCAGCAATCATAGCTTGACCAGCGATCATAGCTCTCTCTCTCTGGTACTCTCTCTCTCTCTCTCTCTTCCCAACGAATTTTACAATTTCTTCAATTTTTTATGTTATTTTATTTGTTCGATTTTCATCTTCAATCTCAGTTTCTCGGCAAATTTCGGCGTACGGTTAGATGTACGGTCTCCATGGTCTGTGTAACGGACAATTGAATTCATTTCATTTTCTTGCAGTTTCTCAGCTGCCAAACGGGATTTGTAACAAATTCAGCTGTCTGGTGCTTTGAAATTTTGCTCTATCAGAATTTGAATTGGAATTGGGGCTTCTCAGCCAAGAAAAATAAAGGAGGAAGAAGAGAAGGTGATTTTTTCGGTTGAAATTACGCGCGGAATTGGAATTGGTAAAATTAGGTAAAGGGTTTCTTTGGTTTTGTAAAGTTCAATTTTTTTAGCTAAATTATGTAACTTTGTTGAAATCAATGATCTTATTTGTATATAAATGTGATAAATTTGATTGTCACATAGCTTCGATCTTTCGGTTTCAGGGGAATCCTGTGTGATTAGTTTGGTTAGCATTGTAGAATTCACATTGGAGTTGATGCTTGAATTTTGAAAGTTCTGGTGTATACTAGTGATTTTCGCTGCGGGATTGTGACTGCAATTTGGAGTCACCAAAATGTACCGGACTGTGGCTACGGCCACGACTGCAACCCGGGGTGGATCTCCAACTGATAGCGGGGATTGTGTTGTCACTTTGGATCAAGTTCCACGGTGGAGCAATTCAGAGTATCGTGCTTCCTTGGAATATGACAATGAAGATCCTTCGTTTTCAAATTCGTATTTTCCTGATCCCTTAACTTCCCAATCTGGGGGAGAGAGCAGTATCAATGGGATGGTCTCAAGATTTCCAGTTGACCATGAAATTAATTCAAAGACATATCTATGGAGAGGGAACCCATGGAATCTCGAAGTTGATGCAGTAGTGAATTCTACAAATGAGGTGAGCACTAGGTTGTGACGATGAATCTTTGATAGAGATTTCTTGATGTATAAACCTGGTGACATTGGTAAAAGAGACAAGTGTCTAAGTTTTTTGATTGGACAATTTACAGAACATGGATGAAGCACATTGTAGTCCTGGTTTGCATGCTGCGGCTGGACCTGGTCTTGCAGAAGAATGTGCAGCACTGGTATGCTATACTTATTTGCACTAGAGTTCTTGTCTTCAGTCATTCTTCGTATGGTTCTTGATATTTGAAATGCAATGTAAATACAGATTTATGGGTGAAATTGAAGATGTTGAATGGGATACAACATAGAACTTTCAATGTCATTGGCTTTTTAAAGCTCCCTGTGGTGTTCCGTCAGAATCGGTTTTTTTTTTTATTAAGAGTCAACTGATTTGATATACCTTTTTCATGTTGGCAGGGTGGATGTAGAACAGGGATGGCAAAGGTCACTAAAGCATACGACCTTCCAGCTAGGTGAGTATATCAGTGCAGTTTTCATTTAGAGTGCTCATTGTGCACAAGTACTCTTTCGTTTCTGTATCTAGACTTAATGAATGATGTTTCTTTCCTTGTACATTCCAGGAGAGTTATTCATACTGTCGGTCCCAAGTATGCAGTGAAATACCATACTGCTGCAGAAAATGCTCTGAGCCATTGTTATCGTTCTTGCCTTGAACTTCTCATTGACAGTGGCCTGCAAAGGTGCTTGGCAGATGATTGCTTTGCCATTTTGTGTTTAGTATTCTTTTCAATTGTTCTTCCCTTTTGTTTTGTTCTTTATAAAGTATGAAGCTTATTTTGTTTGGCCAATATATTGTAGCATTGCAATGGGTTGTATATATACAGAATCTAAGAACTACCCCCGTGAGCCAGCCGCCCATGTTGCTATAAGTGAGTTACTTTCGTACATGTTTCAGAAATTAGTTTCCTTGTAATGATGTATTATGTGAAGCACGTGAAGTACATTAAGCATATTTGGGCATCCATGGAATATAGAAAGGCCGATACTAGCTTTTGTTGGATTATATACAAAATCGTAACATTCATGTTGTATGGTGTGGAAAGGATAACAATCAACCAATATTCAAAATAAAAGTTCAAAGGAAAAAAAAAAGGATAACAATGTGTGGATGGCTCTGTTATCTCTTGCAGATGCAATCTCTTATGATGAGTTAGATTATGGTACACATAGATCCCCATCTTTAAAATATATGCACGTCTTTTGCATTCTGTGATAAATATAACTTGCTTATCCATTCGTTTAAGTGCTGGATTATTCGAATTTTTAGTCATGTACATACATCCACGTTTTAATTGCTGCTGGTAAAGTTCACTGAAGATTCAATTATTTCTTTCATTCTTTACTCTTCAGCTTATTTATTTTCTGCTTGTTTTCAGGGACTGTGCGACGGTTTCTGGAAAAGCAGAAAGACAAAATCGCAGCTGTTGTTTTTTGTACTACCACATCAATGGATACAGAGATATACAAAAGGTTGATAAATATAGCTATTTATTTATGGAGCACATGCTGCTTCACCATGATATATATATGACTTATAAACTCCACTCTTGGTTTTACTGTTACAAAATATTGAGAAATCATTTCCCTTCACTTTTTTTCCAACCTAGATTGCTTCCGCTTTACTTTCCCCGTGATAAACTCGAAGAGGAGATTGCCGTGTTGAAGCTTCCTGCAGATGTAGGTGATGAAAATGGCGAGACAATTATAGATGAGCGCAAAATCAGAATAAAGCCTTTGCCCAAAAAGAATATTCCAAAGCCTCCCCAGGCTCCAGTTGAGCTTCCTGTGAGTGATGTTGGCTTAGTACGAAGGTCAGTCAATGACTCAATGAGAATTTTTTAACATGTCAAAGAGAAAACTTAGGGCTTTGACTAATATCAAGAGAAATACTTGGAAATTCTTGCCACTGAAAGCTTCTGAAGAATTCCATGTTTCATATGTCAATTTTCATACTTCATAGATGTCTGTCCACTTATGTTCTCTGTTTTTGTGGTTATCAAGCTTATTGTTCCTTTTGCTATACCACTATCATTATCTCTTTTGGTTAAAATCCTTAACTAACTTGCTGAAGTTGTTCTATAGGAACTCATCATATTTGGATTCGTTTTTGGATCCTGCCTTCATGTCCTTAATAAAAGACCCAGATCAGAGACGCAAGGAACAATGGGAGAAAAATGCTCAAGCACAAAGTGGATGGAATTGTGCTAAAATGCTTGGGTTTGGCGACCTTGGTGGACCTCCATTGTCTGCTGCGGAAGAATACTCACTTCATTCAAGATACCTTGCTAAAGCAAATTCTCTTAATCTTTCAGAAATTGCAGAAATGAAAATTGTGTAAGATTTATCTCTTTCATCATTGGCATAGTGGCAGCTGTGGAGTCTTAAGCTTGTTGATTTTCACAGCTGGACAGCTGTTAATATGTAAAGTGCTTTTTATTCTAGCACTTAGAGTACTTGGATCTAACGGAAGACGTGGCACAGAACCGAGCGCAATGGCGTTCTAGGATTCATACAGCCGACCCCACTTAGTGGGCAGAGGCTTTGTTGTTGTTGTTGTATTAGTAGCACTTCAGTTGGCTCATATCTTCTTTCACAGAAAAAAGGATAAGCTCTTGTTATGTTATTAAAACAGTGCAAATATTGATATGTTGGTACCTAGTGGTGGCTGAAACTAAGAATGTTATGAATCTAAAAATGGTTGAATCTGAATGGCTGTATGAGATGTATACATTTAAACATCTGTCTATTTTTCTGTCTATTTCAGTTACCGAGGTGGGGTTGACAGTGAGGGTCGTCCTGTAATGGTGGTTGTGGGGGCACATTTTCTTTTGCGATGTCTTGATCTAGAACGATTTGTACACTATGTTGTTAAGGTAGTACATCATTAAAGTTGGGGTTAATTTGCATATGCTGTAGAGACTGCATCTTTGATAGTTATGTTGTTGGCGACTTATATATCTAATCTTGTTTATTGGTTTGCAGGAGTTTGAACCCTTAATACAAAAGCCTTATACTATTGTATACTTCCATTCTGCAGCATCTTTACAGCTGTAAGTTGTTCGCAGTTGAGTTTCAGAAAATGCAAAACTGAAAACAATTCTAGGTTCAAAGGGTTTTTCATGTTATTTTATACTCACACTCCACGTGACGGTTCAGTTTCTATGAAAGATGAAAAAAGAAATTTTGAACTCTCACAAGGACTGCCAAATTAACGTAGATTGACGTAACTTCTTTGGTGGAATATTAATTTCTGACTATGAATACAAGTGATGATCAGTACCTTAATAGCGTATATTGATAGCAAGTCACTCTAACTAATTGAGTTTCCTTTCATGCATGTATTGCAGGCAGCCAGACTTGGGGTGGATGAGAAGGGTACAACAGATACTTGGTCGTAAACACCATCGTAATCTGCATGTAGGTATCACTTCGTTTGTCCATATATGTTAGCAATTGTGTCTGCGTCTCTAATCTTTATCTTCTTTACATAGGCAATATACATCCTTCACCCGACATTTGGACTGAAGGCTGCAATATTTGCCCTGCAACTGTTCGTGGACAATGTGGTATGCCTAATTTTATTTGTGATTTCTTGTTTATCAAGACTTCACATCATTTAAAAAGCCTGCTGTAAGTGAATGTTATTCTAACTTTTGTTTCTAGGTCTGGAAGAAAGTGGTATATGTAGATAGATTACTCCAGCTCTTTCGATATGTTCCTCGTGAGCGGTTGACCATCCCCGACTTTGTGTTCCAGTTGAGTTTCTTTGTTCCTTTCCACCATCGTGATTTCTATAGCAGCCTGCATTTAAAAACACTAGTATGCAATGATTGTATTACAAGGTAAACAGATGATTGGTTCTGATGGATTTTGTGACCGTGATCAATGCAGGCACGATCTGGAAGTGAACGGTGGGAAGGGTCTCATCGTGGACCCGAGAACAAAGTATGTGTATCATCGACCGTAGCATTGCGAATACACGGTTCCATGAGGCAATGAAGGAGGTCCATGGCTTGTGATTTCTTGATTCTATTTTCTTTTCGTACATCTTATAGGTAGATGGGAGTTGAATTTGCCGGTTACTTGTGTAGAAAAAAGATATCCTTTCTTTTCTTGGAAAGTTGTTTTTGAAGCAAATATTATTTGTAACTAAACATGGAAATTAATTATAAATATTCTTTCTTGAATTGTCTTGGATGAATTATCAATAAAATGTCAACGTAGTTAGAGCTATAAACCAGGAAATTTACAATCAAAACGAACATCGTTCTGGCTACATTCCAAATCACTCTAATATCTTTTTTCTTTTTCTTTTTTAATTTATTAATTTTACTCTTTTTCAGCTTTAATATTTAAAATTCGGTTTAAAAATATATATTTAAAATTCAATACACGCAGATCTTCTGTTTATCCACTTTTTGTTTTTGTCTATTTTTATGGACGATATGGTATGAATCGTACGATGGTGCTAGGAGAAGGCTGGCAAAGCCACTAGTTGATCCTTTAAAAAAAAAATTACAATGGTAAAAAGTCAAGAAAATAAAAGTGAGTCTGACTTTCTTGCACCCCTAAGAGTTTGAATCATTTTCGTATATTTTTTTGTTAATTTTTCTTTTATTTTTCTTACCACTATAACAAACTCTCATATTCATGTTCTTCAAAATATATTTTTCCTTGCGTGAAGCCTAACTCGTTTTCTGAGCACCCGGGAGTTCGCCTCGTTCTGTGTGCTTTGAGCCCGCCTTGGTTGAAAAAGAGGGTTTTAGTAATATGTAGTTTAGATTTAGATAGAAGAAAATTTAAAAAAAAAAAAAAAAAGGTTCAAATATCTTTATATTTAGGTTTTAGATCGTTGATTACAAGTGTTCAAATACGAATTATTATAGATTTTGGACGGAAAAATATATTTTGATGAACATGAGTATGATAGTTTGTTGTAGTGGTTAGAGTAATAAAAGAAAATTGTAAAAAAATGATAAATTCTTGGGGTGGCAGAAGTCACGAGTGACTTTCTAGCATCCCCAAGAATTTGAATCATTTTTGTCCATTTTTGTTAAATTTTCTTTTATTTCTTTTACCATTACAACAAATTGTCATATTCATGTTCTTCAAAATATATTTTTCCGTGCGTGGAGCACGACTCATTTTCTGAGAACCCTTGAGTTTGCCTCGTTTTGCGTGCGCTGAGCCCGTCTCGTCTTGTGTGCCTAGGTTCATCTCATTTTGTAAATGAGGTGTCTTCATTGTTTTGCATGCTTGAAGCCCAAACCTTTTTGTGTCAACGGAATATGCGTCGTTTTGGCACGCACAGAGGCAACCTCATTTTCTGGGCATAGGGATGGCCTTGATTTGTGCGATGTATCCCTCCTCGATTTTTGTGTGTGGAGCTCACCTCGTTTTGCATGCCAAAAGTCCACACCATTTTTTGTGAATGGAGCTCATTTTGTTTTGCATGCCATAGTTTGACTTGTTCTGCGTGATCTGAGTCCGCCTCATTCTGCATGTGTCGAGCCCGCCTAACATGCATGTTTTTTGACAAAAATGTAAATATTTTTCCTGAGCATTAAGTTAAACTTTTTAAGAAATTTGGAAGCGTTGTTATGGTTTATTAAGCAACAAATGTATATTTTGTAGAATATTTAAGTCGAAAACTAAAAAAATAAGTGAAAAATATAGTAGTGAGGCTCAGAACATTGTCAAATGGGGTTTTACACTTAAGAATCTCAATGGAAAATCTCACCTTAACTCAAAACTTCATAGTGAGGCGAATGTGAAAATAAATAGATTGAACGATGATTTATGTATAAAATTGCAAAACTGTCTAAAACCTGTGGGTGTTAATCCACTTTTTTTTTTCTTTTTTTTTTTTTTTTTTGTAAAAAATGAAAACTTTTTATTTTTTCAAAATATTTTCCCTGAGCATTAAGGAAATCTTTATAATGCATTTGGAAGTGGATTTACGATTAATTGAGCAACAAGTGTACATTTAAGCCAAAAAGTTATATAAAAAAAAAGAACAAGTGAAAAATATAGAGATGTTAACATGTATATTTGGTGCATATTTTTTAATATTTTTTGCTAAATCTGAGATGTTAAAATCACCTGTAAGTGAGGCTTAAATAAAAAATAGCAAAATTTTGTTTTGTTAATTAGTCTTTCACCCTCTTTTGATTGAAAAAAAAGTTCTATTCATATGTAATTTAGATTTAGATAGAAGATTTTTTTTAAAAAAAATTTCAAATATCTTTAGATTTAGATTTTAGATCATTAATTACAAGTGTTTAAATACGAATTATAATAGATTTTGGACGAAAAAATATATTTTGATGAACATGGGTATAATAGTTTGTTGTAGTGGTATGAGAAATAAAAGAAAGGCACCCCAAGAATTTGAATCATTTTTGTTAATTTTTCTTTTATTTATCTTACCGCTACAACAAACTATCATATTCATGTTCTTCAAAATATATTTTTTCGTGCATGGAGCCTAACTCTTTTTCTGAGCACCTAGGAATTCGCCTCGTTTTGCGTCCACTAAGCTCACCATATCTTGTGTGCCTGGTTCGCCTCGTTCTGCATGTAAGGTTTATGCATCATTTTGCATGCCAAAAGCTAGCACCTTTTTGTGTCCATGGAGCCCGTGTTGTTTTGGTGTGCACAGAGCCTGCCTTGTTTTTCGTGCACAAGGTTGGTCTTAATTTGTGTGACGTATCTCACCTCGATTTTTGTGCACGAAGCTCGACTCATTTTGCATGCTAGAAGACCGCCCCGTTTTCTTGAGCGGAATTTTGTGTGCCATGGTTCGCCTCATTTTGCATGATCTGAGTCTGCCTCGTTTTATGTGCATTGAGCCCGCCTAACACCTATGTTTTCTGACAAAAATGTGAATATTTTATTTTAGCAAAATATTTTTCCTGAGCATTAGAGTAAACTTTTTAAGGAATTTAAAAGCAGTTTTATGGTTTATTGAGTAACAAATGTATATTTAACATAATATTTAAGCCAAAAACTAAAAAAAAAAAGGTGGAAGATATGGTAATGAAGCCTCGAACATTGTCAAATAAGGTTCTACACTCAAGAATCTCAACGGAAAATCTCACCTTAATTTTCAAACTTCACAATGAGGCGAAAGTGAAAATAAATAGATTGAACAGTGATTTACGTACGAATTTGCAAAACAAACTGAAAATCGTGAGTGTTAATCCTTTTTTTTTTTTTTTTTTTTTTTTTTTTAATGTACATTTTTTTTTTCTCGAACTATTTTCTGACAGTTAAAAAATACATTTTGCCAGGCTGAATGACTTCACACATCCAACAGATTGTGACTCAGCTTGAAACCGTTCCGGTTCCACACACTACTTTCAACATTTTCTGCAAATTAATTTTCATAAAACTCTTGAAGACGAAGACGAATCGAAAAACCAGGCAGCTAGAGTTTGCTTCTTCTCTGCTTTCTCCGGCCACTCTCCGGTGAGCAAGTAAACACTCAAGCTAATCGATTTGGTTTGCTTTTCGGATTGCTCTGCTAAAATTTAGAACACAAATAGGGAGTATTTAATGTGATAATTTAGAAAGATAAGATTTTGATAGGAGTTTTCAAGTGGGTTTATGTGAATTTCAACTGTGTTTATGTGATTATTTTTACTTTCCCATTTTTTCACACCTGGAAGTTGATTTCTTGCCTTTGTTTTTGTACATATCAGTATATCAGTAGTTTATTTCTTGATTGGATGTTTATCTGCATGAATTGAAATGTAATGGGATTTACTGTGTGTATAGATGCTGATACTTCAATTCACAAGTGTGGAAGAAGAACTGAGGAAGGGTAGTATTCTGTAAAGGGTATCGAGTTTGATTTTGACACTTTACACTAGTAGTAATTTCTTTGCTGTCTTTCGAATTAAGCTTATAATTGAGGTCAATGAGAAGCTTGTAAGTTCCACCTTAAGCTATAGAAAAAAATGGTGCAAGGTCTGTCACTGAGCACTCTGACTGCGTTTTTCTATGGTGGGCTATGTGGGTCGATGCCTTCGTGGAGGAAGCAATTCAAACTAATGAGCAAAACCCCGATAAGTTCTGGTGTCGAAAGGTGTGGTATCTGGCATGTGGGCCGTCAAAGCTTATTTGTAAGAGGTAACACCGATGTGGTAAGACAAAGGAATGTGAGGGTGGAAGCTGGGTGGCTGTTTAAAGGGGGTGATCAGGGGTTGGATGCAAGCTCGGAGCGGAGCGAGAGTGCTAATGAGGATATTTTGATATTCTTTTTCCAGCTAGACCTGGCAACTCGAGTACAGGTGCGTTGGGGCTCATTTGATAGTTGAAATTTTGTATTAGGTGAAGTGGTATTGGTTTCTCTCGGTTTTGATATTCTGACTAGCATTTTCCTTTTGGGATGCATTTGCAGTATGCTTTGAACACGGAACAGTATGATGTTGCACAACAACTAAGAAACAAGCTGACTGAGGTTAGATCTCTCTTCCAGATTATAATTTTTTTTTCTTTTAATCTGACAAAAATTGAGGTCGAATTACAAAAGGCAAAGAATACGAAGGAAGACCTTTTAGGCTTCTGCAGTGGATGCGTAATTGCAAGTTTCTTAGCAATATCTTGAGAAACAGTGCAATTGTTAATGCAGGTTTGGTGTTCCTAGCTTTTCTATGAGCCACAGCGACGAAACTTTGGATTACTTTTAAAGTTTTATTAACATTACAAAAACCAAAAAGTGCGGTAACCAAGATCTATGGTAGGTTGTAGCTGATTTTTTCGTCTTTGAAAAGGACCGTTGGCATGTAATCTTTTGGTGTGCCCCATATCAATATGCATAAGCTTCCTGGTGAGTGGAGAAACAAATAATTGCGGCCTTCCTAATTAAGTGTTCTTCTTGGAAGGTTGAAGCTGAGGTTATTAAGCAGCAGGAGGCAAAAAGGGGTCGTCTCCAAAGAGTGAAGCTCAAGATAAGGCGATAAGTATCATTTGCCTACGGTATGCCCCAAACCTTGCCATATTATCTAGTTAAGGGTTTAATTCAGTAAGAAAGGTGAAATTCTGTGTTGCTCCTTTCTACTTTCTTTTGACTCTTAGATTCTTTTGGCATATGGGGTCAACTATACATTAAAGTATGCTGCTTTTCTGTCTTTTCTTACAGTGCGGACCTGCAGAATGCAATTGAGAGTGAGAATTATGCCGTGGCAGCCAAGCTATGAGATGCGATTTCTAAACTGGAGGCAGTGTCACTGGATGCATCCGCCAAAGCTTTGGCACATGAAAATGCTAATTATTCATTTCGTTTGGGACAGAGAGTGAGCCATAAAATTTTTGGTACGTTATATCCATGCCTTTTGCTGAAAATTTTCATCTTCCACTGAATGTTTGTTTTTATTTTTTTTGTAAGTTGTGGTGTCAAGTAGTCTGAACATGTATGCTTCTCGATTCTGTAGTCATGTTGGGTGCATATTTGGGTGGTTGAATTTTATAAATCTGCAACAATTTCTGTGAAATTCACTACAAAAACTTGGAAGAATCTGTTTAACCAGTACAGCCTGAAAGAATCTGTTACATAATTGATAATTCTTATGTACTTTTTCAGGCTATCGAGCCGTGGTTTGTGGAATGGATCCGGTGTGTTCTGAGTCAAGTTCATGGATGGAAACTGCACAGGTTGAAAAGCTGACACGCGGTTCTAATCAGCCATTTTATCAGGTTTGAGACCTTATCTATAGCCCTTCTGTTTGATTGCTGCTATTTCTGATTGGGCTGGTGATCAAGCATCGCGTGCAATGCAATATGATTTTGAATGATCTCTGCATTATCTTTCCTCAGATTTTGATCGATGTACATGCTGACCCCAACCTTCTGGTGGCATATGGTAATACTCGACTTTCCGGCCCAATTCCTTATCAGATTTAAGTTTTCTTTTCCCGCTTTGTTGTCCATGAAGCTGCATCTTAGGAACCCCATAAAGCTGCATTTTTAGGCACTGCAATCAGCGTCTCTTTCTGCAGTTTCTGAGGAGAATCTTTTAGCCCCTGAAGAACCAGATGTGGTGAGTAGAATTCTCCCCTTCTTTTGTTTCTTTCCATCCTCAACGTTTGGTTTCCGCTTGTTGAGTGGTGTCTGCACTTGAGCAACAGAAGAAGCTTCCCTATTAATCGGGTCTGCTGTTAACCTTGTGCAGGATCGATTTGATCAACCCTACATTTCATTTTTGTTCTACGGGATGGATGCAGCTGGCGATTTCATCCCCATCAGGCAATTGCGAGAGAAGTACAATAGGCCACGACACGAAATCCCCTATGATCCACTGGATGAGGGGCAAGGAAGTGATGTTTAGACAAATCCCGGAAACTGACCTTGTATAAGATACTGGTTTACATAGAGTCCGTCAATATATTCGTTTCTTCTGCCTTAAATGACGGCATTTTGTCTTAACTTTGAGGAAATATGCACAAATCAAGGGTTACGAACTCTTAATAAAAAATAGCATGAGGGTTAGCTTCCTTCACTGCTTTTTTCAGATGTATTCAGAGTAACGTTAACATTTACAAGTTAACTTAAACCCTTCAAAGCACGGTATTTGTATATCCACAAATATAGCCCCACCATTCACATCCCAGTTCAAATCTGTTCGCTCGACCCGCATGCCTTCTTCTGCGTTGTGCCTTCCAAGTCTTGCATCATCAATCGTCACAGATGATCTGTTTATCGAATGCTGTTAAGTCATCCAGGGTAGCCGTGCAGCATCCCATGCTGTCACTTTTCTTCATTAGTTTGTTTGAAGAAGCATGCCCGTGAACGTTCCATCAAGTAGAACAGTATTGAGGTCGCAGAAAGTGCCTCGCTCTTGGGGATTCGAAATTTTTATCCATTCATCCAGATCCTGGATGCAGTTCCTATGCAAGAACTGGTAATCAGCTCAGAGATGTGTTAAAACTTTTAAGCATCCAGAGCAGGGCACCAGTGCAATTTGAATCTTGGTATTGCTGCATCTCCTCGTCCGAAAATCGACTCTTTACATCCTAAGCAACACATGCCACCCTAACAGGTGCAATGTGATTTCTGATGCCCATCTCTACTTGGCTATATGCAAGGGACTTGCTCAATCCTCTCTGCTTCATTAGCTCTCTAACCTGATTAACTTGGCTCCATCTGCCATCTGAAGCATACAGGTTACGCATTAGCACATAGTAGCAAGCTTCATCGGGATGCAACTCTAGCATTCTTCTTATCGCCACTTGGCCAAGGTCAAACCTTGAATAGAGTCCGCATCCATGGAGAAAAGCCCCAAACAAACCAACATCTGGCTGAATCAGCATTCTCTCAATGAATTCCAAGGCCTCTTCAAGTTTGCCAGCACAAGCCAGTAGATCGACCATGCATGCATAATGCTTCATCGAGGGCTTGAAGTTATAGTCCTTGCAGAGTGAATTGAAATAGTTCCACCCTTCTGCAATCACTCCTGTATGGCTACAAGCTGATAATAAGGTCGTGAAGATTACTTCGTTGTGCTCTAGATGCTTCTTTAACATGTCACTGAAAAGTGCAAGGGAACCTGTAATGTCACCCTGAATTCCATAACTGCTAATCATTGCACTCCACTTGATGGTGTTCTTCTCTCCCATTGCATCAAAAACTAGACGAGCAGATTCAGCATCCCGCACTTGGAGTAGAAGTTTAAAAGTGCAGTGCCAACATGGATATTTGCAGTTAATAGGCCATCCTTTATCGAGTGAGCATGAAGCGATGAACCAACTGGAAGAAAACCAAGAGAAGCGCAAGCTGAGAGGACACTTGCTAATGTGAACGCATCATGTGAGAAAGATTCTGATCTCATTTGATGAAACAGTCGGAGGGCTTTGTATGAAGACCCGTTTTGGGAATACCCAGATATAATTGAATTCCAAGCAATCACATTCTAGTCGGAGATTCTTTCAAAGATATAACGAGAATCACTAATCATACGGCATTTTGCATACATCTCCACCAGAGCATTTCTCACAGTAGATTCCTTCAACCCAAGTTTTATCCCAAGACCATGGATTGACCTTCCCAAATTCAAATTACCCGACTGTGCACAAGACGAAAGCACACTTGCAGTTGTTTTGGAATTGGGCAAGAGACCAACCCATTTCCTATCCATAAACAACTCCAAGGCCTAGTCGGGATACCCACATTGAGTGTACCCTACAATCATTGCTGTCCACGAAACAAGATCGATCCCACAAAACTCATCGAATATGGAACGAGCATCTCCAATGTCCCCGCACTTGACATACAAGTCCAGAAGAGATGTCACCAGAAAAGACTCAAGTCCAATACCATTCTTAATCAAATGTCCATGATCCACTTTCCCTGATGTAAAGATCTTAACTTTGTACACGCCGTAAGTATGCTTCCTAACGCGAACTGATTTCCTTCGACCAAACCCTCTCTCATCCTATTAAACAAGACCAACCCATCTTCTGGACAATCATTTTGCACATACCCAACTATCATTGAAGTCCAACAAACCACATTTCTATCAACAATCCCATCAAAAACAGCCCAAACTCAATCCGTCCACACTTCGCACACGCATCCACCAAACCCGTCAACACGAAACTATCAGGACTCGCCACCTTAACAATCCGGCAGTGCACCTTCCTCCCTTCATCTAAATCTCGCAACTCACTACAGGCCTTTAACACAATCGAGAAAACAATGTTATCATGCTCTCTTGCGCACATTCTCACACGATTATAAAACCCTATAACCTCTTCATACAAATTGTGCATAAAGTACCACCTCAGCATCACTTTCCACGAATAAAAATATCTGGGCTTGGCATACTTGATGTACCCAAATGACCCATATACACTTGATCAATTTTGTCCGACACAGGAGATTGTCGGCGAGGCCGTGGAGGACGAGCAAGCTGTGGACTTTCTTCAGGGAATCGATGTTCCTGCACAAAACGAGAAGCTTAAAACATGGGTTCGAAAACACCGCGTGCGTCGACGCAATGGTTTGCGAAAAGTCGGGAGGCTCCGACGGTGGTGATTGGTAGATGGCATGCATCTGAGTCCGCCATTGAAGTAAGGGCGTTTTCTGTATTTGCAGATGTAAGGTGGAGATGAATTTCTTCATCGTCGTCCTCATCAAATTTCCTTTTGTTTTAGTATTCTCGGAAAATTGTTCAGTGTTTGAAAAGCCGTTGATTCATGGCGGCTGATGCGTTAAACCACCCATACGGTTTGTTTTGGCGCGCCCTGATCTTTTTTTTTGCGTTACATTATGGGCCTTGAGAAATTGGTCGGCCCAAAATTTCTGGGCTGGTTCTGAAGCTCAAGGTCCATTCCATTTCATCAATAATCATGTTGTGATTAACATATTCTTTTTATAAAATCTTAACTAACAATTAGTTGGGATTATGAAATAGTAACGCGATTAGTTTGGATTGTGTCATTTTTTGGGGTTAGACCGTCTCCAATGAAGCTGTCAAATTTTATTTTCATAGCTGATGAAACAAAATAACATTTTGTAAACTCTCCTATTCTAGCATCGATGTCAAATTAAAATGTTTTTTGATTTTTATAAAATCAAGTAGGTTAAAATTTAATAATAAAATAGTCAATAAGCGAAGAAAAATAAAGAAATATGTGGGCCGAACATTAAAATAAAACAATTAAAAACTTGACGTTGCCTTCAAATTTGACAGCAAAGTGTAAAATGTCAATTGATGTAGGATTTTGGCATCTCCTTTGAAGCTAGAAAAACCACCTTTTTACTTATCAAAACAATCCGCGTTGAATTTTTGAGATCTCCGTCGAAAATTGATTTTATATGTCATTCATCTAAATAGTTGCTTTTTCAATTTAATTAATACTAATAAGATTTACCAACAAACAAAATAAGATTTAAGAAAGGGAAAGTTAATCATTTCTGAATAAAATAATTGGAAACATATTCAAACATATCTGCTGCCTGAAAATGATTTCCCAACATCCTCGTTTCATAATCACAGACAGGTAATCAGTAATTTAAGACAAAAAATATATATTAAAAGAAATTAACAAAACCCAGTTGAATGAGACCATGGTATCTTGAAGAGACCAATGATTATCCAATTTTTTTCTTAAACAAACCTGTTGGTAGTCAAATTTAATCATAAAACGTTTTACTTTTTGGGTGGGTTTACGAAAATGTTAAATTTTGAAATTCAATGAAAATAACGGAGGAGTTGAAACTTTAGAATATATTCTTGTACGCCAATAAAAAGTGTTATCCAGAACAATTTTATAGAAAGAACACAACGATAAAAAATAATAAAATGACCGCGATCGGAAGAATTTGAGTCTAAAATATATTTAAATATTGTGGACAAGATTACGACCAGACTAAGCGTTGGTTGGTTAGCAATCACGATTCTCACATAATGACCGTTTTATTTTCAATTGTTTATTAGGTCGTATAAAAGGATAATAAAATAATATAAACATGTACCATGCTGAGTATATAAACAATTCAAATTGTCAATTGTTGAATGGTTGAATTCTTGAAGCGTGATTTTGAGTTGGGGGGGGGGGGGTGGGTTTCTTTAGCATTATTATTACTAGAAAATTTAAAATTTGAAATTTATATCTATTTATTTCATAAATTACAAAATTTAAATTCATTGAATAATAATAAATAATATAGTGAGCATCGTTTGAGAGTGATGAACAAAAATATTCTCAAATAAAAAGAGAAGGGAGTGAGGGAAGGAATGTGATTGGTGGGGAGTTGGAAAGAATATCTATATTTTAATATCCTTGTTTAAGATGTAAATATTTCTATTTTAACTTAATAAAATTTATAGAGAAAAAACCAAAATAACAAGGGTGTAGATAGTGAAAGAAAATAATATTACTTAATATTACAATTTTATTTTTTTTCACTTTCTAAATAATAAGTCTCAGAAGGATGACAAGTTTGACATCAACTTATTTTATTATCATAATGGTGAAAAATGTATTGTGACTTTGTATAACGACGCAAGTTGAAATCCAGTCTTATAAGCTGAATCACGAGGGTGGGCATGATGGAGGGAGGGTGGTGGGATTTTGTTTGGTTGACACGCAAGATCTTGACTAGGATGATTGGGACAAAGAGAGTGTAGAGATTGAGGTAGTAGTCACTGTACCAGCGAATCAAATCCACTCTCAGTCTCAGATGCCGACAGACGACAGTCCCATTCAATGATTCAATCATTCATCCCATGTTGCACCTCACTCTCTCTCTCTCATTGCTGCAGCGCGTCGTACAGCCCGAAAGATCTTCTCCCTTCCTCACACGCTCGCTCTCTGTCAGTCCATGAAACATGTCCTCCCCACGCGCCTCATTTCGCGTGCTTCTTTTTCTTACGTTTTCTTTGGTTGAGAACTTCTCGTACAAACAATAATAATTTCTTTTTAGGACATCAATTCATTGCCCACAAAAAAAAAAAAAAAAAAAAAATATATCATTACATTTTTATTTTTTATTAGGCTTTTAATCAAAATAATTTTTGAAATTTACATAACTTCTCACAGTAGTTCCTGAAATTTTTCTCAATTTATCCACCATCAATCATTTTGATCATTTGCTAAAAATCTCCATTAAATAAGATAAAATGACAAACATACCATGAACTTTTGTCAAATCATTTTGGTCATTTGCTAAAAATCTCCATTAAATAAGATAAAATGACAAAAATACCATGAACTTTTGTCAAATCATTTTGACCGTTGTTTACTAAATTGAGAGTATTTTTGTTATTTTGATCTTTATTTAATAAAAATTCACGGAATGACCAAATGGTTGATGGTAGACTAACTCAGGGACCACTTCTATTGATTTCAAATCTCAATGACCTTAGTATTACGGTCTGGTGGTATTCTTCTTCATTTGAAAGTGAGAGGTTTAGGTTCGAATCTTGCGGATGACAAATTCAATACTAAATTAGGTTGCCTATTTTGTGGCTTAGCGAACTCTCTCTCCCTCTAGTGTAAAAATATTGATATACTTATAAAAAAAAATTATGCAAATTTTAAAAACCATTTTGACTAAAAAGTCTTTTAATTATTAACAAGCGTGAAATTTTCTTTTTATTGTGAATAAGTATATTACAAAGTAAGTCTACATAAATAAAAAATAAAAATATTGTCAAATTAAATGATATTTCAAATTTTCATATAATTAATAAGAGTCAGTAGTCCACACGTTTGCGCAAAAGTATTCGTAACGTAGTTCTTATATTTTCGTCAATATGGCATAAAAACATATTTTGTACAAGTAATTATTTGATCAATGAGGTTGTATGAGTTATTTCTGGTTATATCAAGTGACGTAACTGAAAAAAAAAATTACCAGGTTTGTTATTATTATTTTTGTTTTGTGAAATGTTAAGGAGACTCTCTTAAAAGTAGAATTGTGTATGGACTCTCTGCCTTCACATATTTTTAGCATATTATTTTATAATGTTAGCATGAAAATTGAAGTTAATCTGATATGTGACAGAGAGTCCATAGATAGTCTCATTTTAAGAGTCTTTTTAGCATTTATTGTTTCTATAAGAAAAAAGTTAATTATACAAATATTCTTTGAGGAATGCTAAGATGACTTCTTTCAAAAGTAAACTCTCGTTACTCATTACATTCTAGTGGTATTCCTCTTCATTTGTAATTGAGAGGTCTTAGGTTCGATTCTCGTCAAAGACAAATTTAAATCACATTATTATGGTTAGTCCATTATGAAGCTGGGCCCACTCTCCCACCTCTTACGATAGATAATATTGTTGCTCAAAAAAAAAAAAATTAGAACTCTCTACAGACTTTCTGTCACCTTACAATTAACGTCAATTTTTAAATTAACATTATAAACAATCGTGTAAAAACATAAAGTGTCAAACAGTCGTAAAGAGTTCAATTTTAAGAAGGCATCCTCAGCATTTCTCATGTTCTCTTGGTATCTTAATAATGAAACAAACTTTTCAAGTGCTTTATTACTGAAAAAAGGAAGAAGATACAGAGACGAGGTGGTTAGATAAAGTCATAGGTTGGCTAAGATTGCATCGAACACGCCAAATGCCAATTCTTGTTGGCTTTCTTTTGTCCTTTTTTTATTTTTCATGCTTTTCGGTCCAGAATATTTATTTCTTTGATAATTTCACCTTTGTCAATGCTTTTGCAAGTTAAACGAAGCTTATTGGTGGGGCATGTTTGGCCAAAAGCCTTCCCAAATTTCTGTAAAAAGTTAGACAATGAACTAAAACCGCTTTCCTCATTCGCAAACAAACAAGGCACCTCATGTGGTTACCTGTAACCCACCTCTTGTTTTACACGCTTATGTGGCAACAACATAACAAAATGGATCAAAATATCAAATCTTCGCTTCATTTCTACTACGGTTTCATGATATTCTTCTTCACTTGTTGAGACAAGTTTTATATTCGATTTTTAATGTTGAGTTTGATACAAAGTTATTATTAGCCTATCATGTGACTTAACGGTAAGAATGAATCCCACATGGTATCTTTTATTACAGTTGAGTGTTTTTTTTTTTCTCTTTTTTCTTTTCCCCTTTTGTATTGGTGGATATAGTGTTTGTACTAGTAATTAGCTACTATTGTAGACCGAGGTGTAGCCAAGTTGGCTAAAATATGTGCTCCCGCCTCTGCACCCAAGTTCGGATTTCCTTTCTGCGAACTTTGAAGTTCGGATCGGATTAAAGAAGAGTACTGGTTTGAATAAACAAAAATCAGAAGCAGGATATTTACATCCGAGATAAATGATAAAATCACATCTCAATTCCCCAAAGAGAAGCACAAAAAGAACACTGGTATCTATCCGGGAGTAAAATTTATGCAACATTATTTATGAAAAATACAAAGATGGTAGCACCCAAAGACAGAAAAATCAAACCAACCCAGACTTTGGGCTAAGAAATGTACAGAGGGCAGTCAATCCCCATGACAACCTCAAGCCCCTGCAGCCACAGAAACAACCACCCTAATTTTTCTCTATAGAAACTCAATAAGTTAAAATCCTCGTCCCATTGTTTAGGTTAAAGGAACGGATGACGCGAGATTATTACCTGCCGCGCATCTCTGTCTACGGGGCCTTCTGGTCGTTTTACCCCAACCGGTTAGGCTTCTATCTTCCAGTCCCATTTCGGTATTATTAAGCTGCTGTACCAGCGGAGCGCAAGCTGGGATAGTTTCCACAGGGGGAGAGGGATTCACCACTGCTCGTCGCCTGCCCCTACCACCACCGTTTCTTGTTGAGTTTCTCCTGGTTAGTCCTGACTGCCATGAATGGCCTGTTGCCCGCATTAACCCTCCAAATGTCTGGAGATCTTCAGTCACTTCGTGCCTTGACAAGGAAGCAAGACCAGGAAGGATATCCCTTTGGAAGTCCCTCCGCTGCCTCCCTCTCCTTGACTGGCCTTTTCTGGGTGGATTTGGTAGTAATGTGTTTCCTGTTTCTTCCAGCTTCAAGTTTTCTGGAACCAGAGGCTTAGGCATGTAATCTTCTTCCTTGGTCTCTCTCAGTTTCAAAGTCACAAATTCAAAGTAATCAAACGCGTCTGATAAAGATTCATCATTATCATCGCCATCTTTGCCTCTCACAACAATGTCAAACTTGCTCTCAAGATCATTCCCACAAGTAGAAGCTATCTCCACAAACCACAGAAGGGGGTCAGTTGAAGAAGCTACGGGTGGACTGCAAGAGGATTCATCAGTATGATTGTGGGGACCAGTTGATGAGATGGCAACTATTGCCTCCGCTGCTACTCTCACAAGTTCCTCCTGAGGAGGTTCAGCTGGGTGTTGTAGCGATGATAAAGGCATTGCTTTCTGCTTTTCAGCAGATGCTTCCACAAGAACGACACTATCATCAGCCTCGGGAACAGTGGGGGCTTCCAAATCTATTCCTACTGTGATCTTCACACTGGTGCTTGGAGCAGGAGATTTCAAAGATTCTTCATCATCACTGACATACGAGTTCAAATCGATGACATGTCTGAAACTTGCAACCTTCATATCTATTCTCTCTTCCACAACTACAATTTCTGATACATTCAGTGTGGCCAAGTCAGGAGCTGAAGGATCACAAGGCAAGTTGATATCCAGTCCTCTGTTTCTCTTATTATTTTCCACAGACGGGGAGGTAAGAGAATAGGACTCGTTCTTAGCATTATGAGGCCTTTCAAAAATAGGAAATCCAAGAAGTTTTCTCTTGCACAGGCTGTCACCAAGTTCGGTCCTTCTGGCCTCAACATCATTCTCGCAAGGAACTGATTCTATGTCCTGAGCAAAAACTTGATTTAAATCGTCCACACCAGTCTTTGAAACTCTGCCTGCATTGGCAAACTCATTCTTAGAAGAAGGCTTGGCTCTTAGCCACGGCAAAGCTGCAAGATGGTCCTCATGCTTTTGTTCTACCCCTACGATCTTAAGACCTTGCTGGGGTATTTCCTCATCGGATGAGCTATTTGAAAGCACTACATTTAAGTTTACTTCCTTTGCAAACTTCACATCCTTGCAAGTTGAACCCTTGTAGTGCGCTGCTGAACCCTGACTCCTCAAGTGCTCAGAGCCTCCATTGTGATCGTTACTGCTGCTCTGATAGTCGTAGCTAAGAGACGGGAAGCGAACTAGTTCCTTAGATCCTGAAGATGAACCATGGTGAAACCCATTTTGGTATGGTACTTCACTTCCAGAACCATGGTTAGAACTAGAATTGCTGTTGAGATACCACCTATCTCCCAAAATCCCATTGCTCTGAACTGATGACTGTGAACTCTTGCTCAAGGTAGCAGATGAGGGAAAACACGGGTGAGTTTGAACTGATAACGGCTTTTGGCTTACGCCACTGCCTGGCTTTTCCAACGATGGAACCGAGCGAGTCCACGGCCTGGCCACATCTGAGGAAGGAAGAACGGGATGATATGGACTGGGCATATGAGAAGCCACAAAATTGTTCAGATGCTTATTATTGGAAATTTCATGATTTCTTTCCGAATCCTCCACAACACAAACTGTCCTCTCTCTCCACAAGTCCACCTTGCTTTTATCAGTCAGATGGAAAGCAGTTTCGTGAACATTGTTAATAGAACCTTGCATTGGCTGGGACGATATCAGCAACCTTTCCGTTTGGAGACATTGGGAAACAGTTTTAAGGTTGCTTTTACTTTGCCCTGTAATACAATACATGAGAGCTGGAATTAACTTTTATAATGGAAATGATCTATAACAAGAAATGCAGCATTCTCAAAGCATAGCCGAATGGCAACATAGCCCATAACAGGTGCCTAAAGATTCACCAACTACGTGCATCGTAAATTAAGAAAGAATGAGGTGATCCTGCAGCTCTGAACACTAATGTAAGTTGTTCAGGTTAATCCCTTATTTCATCTTTTATATTTCTTTGTTGTTTTCTAATACACTCCTATTTATAATTTTGATTTCTTTATCAATTTCTTTGAAACAATCTAGAATATACTATAATCGCACATATGAATACTAAAGCAAAAGGAAATGCAGAAGTCATAAAGGACCAACTTAAAGTTTCACCAAACTTCATGTATACCTGCTTCAAGGACATGGGAAAACCACCCTTTTCCACTTCCGTTCTCCAAATGTATGTTGTTCTGGATAACCTTATCACTTACAACATGAGAGTTGTTGAATGATATTTCCTTTGGCAAACCTAAAAGCTGCGACCTCGACTTAGCAGCCTGATAGGGGCCCTGAATCTTTCCTTGATAAGAGTCATGGCCCAGAGGATAAGCGTATTCTGAAGCATTTGTTTCTTCAACTTGAATAGGCTCATTCAAGTCAGCCAAACCATTTGTGCTCCTCAAACATGTATCAGATCTTGAAACATGTCCTTTGCAATCTGTCTTCACACCTTCACCAAAAAAGAGCTTTGCACCACCCTCGAGTTCAGTTTTACAATTTTTATTCGGCTGACAACTAGGTGTGCCAGAAACTTTCTCATCAGTGAACTGCTCCCCTTCGTCAGAATCAATGTACACATCAGCTGGAAGTTGAAGATCAAACATCTTTTTCCTCACTTTTGTGGGTCTCGACTCCATCACCTCAACATCTTTCGAACTAATCCCATTTTGGTATGGAAATAAACCAATTTTTTGGTTGTTTCCTTTAACAGCACTAGATGGAGAATGGGTACCTTCAACACCTGGAACCAATGGTCCAGCATTAACAGAGTTTACCAAAGGAAAGCTGGAATCATGCCATTTCCGAGCATCTTCAGATGTAATTTGAGATGCTAAGGGACTTGATGACAATGATGTTTCCATGGGTATCTGGTTTCTATTAAGTTCTTTCATTTTTATTTCATCCATCAAGTCCCTTTGAATTCTGTACAGCCGGTGAAGTTCAATCACCTAGAAGACATGAAAATCCATAAATGTTCAAGTTCCTACTATATAGAGTAGAATAACAAATTAGCAAACAGCATTTGGATTCAATCAGTCAATATACCAACTTAAGGTCCTACAAATATAGAATTCAATTAATTTACAAAGATATCCAATTGACAGAATCACAAAGAATTGGTAAAGGTTTGAGAAATATTGTATGATAAGAAAGTAAGTACCTGATTCTTAAATGTGGCCTCGTGCTCAAGCATGGTCTGCTTGACTACATCCTTATCATACCCTGGAAAAGCATCACTTGTGGCCCTCGGCAAGAAACCGTTGCAATACTGCCTGTTTGACAAGGTTTTATCTCCATAATATAAGGGCCAGCTACAATTGTTTGGATCCTCGTTAAGATCTCTCACTGAGTAATACCCGGGCATGTAGCTTTTGCACTCCATTTTTGTCCCCATTCCTGGAAAAGGAAAACAGTAAAGCAATACTTCAGTGACAAAATTAAGGCATACCAAACAGGGAAACTGATGGACTATACAAGGAAAATGATATCAAGTACACGTCAAGGAATCCTATTTGGCAGAACTACTCATCCTGGCTCTTAATATGACCGGAGAGGGAAATGAGTTTCGTTTATATACAAGAAACAACAATCTTCCGTGCAGTGTAACACAGTAGCCTGAATAAGAAAGATGCTTAGATTTAACTCATAAGAACTATTAAATCATCCACATTCCCACCCTGAAATAAGGTGGGACGAACGGAATGACAACAGTGCTAACCACTCGAGTTGGTACATACTAGAACACAAAGGTGAGGAAATTCTAATGCAAAAATCAGCGCAAGGGCCAACAAAGCAACGTGGTTTGCTTTCACTATGGCTAAACTGAGAACCTAATGTTTCTTGAAACAAATTACATGAATTCCATCTTCAATGAGAACTGTCAGAGTAATGCAAGCGATTGCTACACAAAAAGGCCTCCAGACAGTCTTGAGTCCTGTACAATATGAAAACTTGGCAGTGCCTCAAATATGAAATCACTAGTTAAAGCTACTATCTAAAGTCTATTTTATGAATCATGTCACCCAAAATAGAAAATTTTGCATGCTTGAGAGCCCCAACTATGAATATTACTGCGCTTCAGCTGAAAATTTAACAAACGCTTTTGTCCCCTTGTAGACTTTGAATGCTATCTAGAACAAAAATCCAACATACTGCTGCTTTTCGACCAAAAAAACACAATGCTGCTAAAAGAGCAGGGATCCACATCTGTCATTTACAAGGGAAATCAGCGACAACTGAAGGAACTGCGCCAAAGCAGCACAATAATAGCACGTGCACAAAGACCTCAAGTACCATTTTATACAGGTTAACCAGAAATATAAACCAATCCATTCAATTTACAAAAGACACACAAGTGAACACTTAATATGATTTCAAATCAGTGATGTCATCTATAACGAACTAGAACCCATTGCGTTTAATGGGTATCGATCCAACCAAAACGGAATCAACCCACAGTAGAAACCTCAATGAATCAACAACAATAGAAACTAAATTTACCATTCCCTTCAATCTCAAGCCTAATGGATGCGAGCTTCAAGAAAACAAAAGAGGTATCTTTAACTGATGCAATTCGAAGCAGACACAAAAAGGCCAAAAAGCTGAAAGAAAATAAGCAATAACTAGAGACAAGCTATCACAGTATCACCAAACCAGAGTGAAATTTGAGGGGAAAAGCCCAACATACTGGAACTTTTAGAAATCATATGTTCGAGAATTGAACTCTGCAATAAAAGTTAATTAAACAGATCTGGAAAAATTGCAGACTACAGAAACCCAGAAATTACAGTAACCAAGTCTAAAATTACCCACACACATACACACAAAAAATCTAATTTTCCAACAAACCAATCAACAAAGAAAAGAACCTGAAAACTTGCAATGAGGAAACAAATGCACAAACCCATAAACCCAAACATTCAACCCATAAATCCCAACAATTTACCAAAACTTGATACTGAATTTGAATTTACTCAATTCATCAAATCACCCAAAAAAACTATCTGAATTCAGAAAATTCAATTTACCCAGAAAGCAGATAAGAATTTTACCTCAGACCCACATCCTATTTTGTTCACCTCTCCTCCTCAAAGCATCATCCCCAACAGATTGAATCATTCAGAAGAAGCTTTTCACGCGGTGGAAAATTCACACTAAAAAAAAAATAGCAAAGCAGCTGAAAACCAAAATTGTATATCTGAAATTATACAAAAGAACAACAAAGTGGGTGCTTTTGCAAACACCATTCAGGAAGCCTAGATCGTCATCAGGTTGAAGAAAAGGAGGAGATTTCGATCTGATGGGCCACACACACTCTCTCTCTATCCCCCTCTCTCTCTAACAAAAAAAGAAAGCACAGAACTTTAGAGAGAGAAAGAGTTTTTTTTTTCTTAGAGAGAGAGATCCCAGATAAGAAATCTTCACACAAACAAAAGACCTTCTAAGAACAGTGACATGGAATTTGTCAACATCCGGTCTCTTTTTATTCTCTGCTTTTTCTTCACTTCTCTCTCTCTCTCTCTCTCTATTTTTTTTTTCTCCATCAATATTTTTACCAATAATTTATATATATATAGGTTTTCCAGGAAATGAAAAGAAATGGGCATTTCTAGATTCTCTCCACCTTCCTTGCTTTTGGTACAGATATTAAAAAATATTATGAAACAAGTCTTGGTAGACTACATAGCAGATTAAATACATATAATATATACACACACACATATAATATATATTATATGTAGTAACATATGCAACGCCTGCATTACTGCAACAGCAGGAGGCACACCAAAGCTTTCTGAGCCCAGGTTTGTTACAAAAACACTGATTAATTAACACATAAAGCACTCGGATTTTCCCATTTTAAGCAGTGATTAATCGGTTAATCCCAGCAGACAAAATGTGGGTCCCACTGGTACTGTGGCAAGGATGAGGTTTCCTGAGGCTTTATGACAGCAAACAAATGCCCTTCCGGATGCATTTTATTTACGAAAATGGGATTTTTTATGCTTCTGCTGTTTGGCATTGATTGGCCGGTACTCTGTTTTTTCTTGTAACAGCGAGTTTATTTGGTTAAAAAAGCAGATAGTATAGCCTCTACCACGTGGCTGTTTTGGAGCAAATCTTAGATTGCACGATGAGTGTGCCAGGTCAATTAGGAATGTTAATCACTTTATTAATTACAAGCTAATTAATCATGATTTTCTTCGTTTTACCAAACTAATCATTATAGAAGGTGAATTTATGGAGAGATTTCACTTATCATATACTTCATGAAAATAATTACTCGGGCGACGTTAATCTGCTGTTGGGTATACTAGATTTTTATGCAAATAAATTTGCTTCAAATGATATTCGGGAAACAAAAAGTTTGTAAATGCATCCAATTATTTGATTAGTACATCTCTATTTGAAAATTAATAAAAATTTTGGTCCGTTACTATCTTTATGGGACAATTACTCTCTGTCTAAAAATAAACGGTGAAATTCTTGAAATTCTAATTTACGATTTGAAAAAACTAATGCTTATTCGAAATAGGGTTATGCTTGGGAGACTACCAGTTTAAATCATATTTTGTAAACCATATCACGTGGTTGTCGATAATTATATTATTATTTAAGTGTTGATTAACATGTTGAGTATGGACTAATCACGCCATCTGTAAATACTTTAATAACAGTGTGCTCTCTTGTATTTTATTCTCATCTGACCTTGCTCAGGTCTATACACTGTTAGGGTTGGTAGGGCATCTCTACTAAGGTTCTCTCGAGTTAGGAATCATTGGCCTTGAGCTGGGTAAGCTACCTATGTGTAACAATTTTTTTAAAATTTTCACTCCAAGTGCGCAAAAATTGACACAAAATGTTGAATAATGTAAACAATCTCGCACCAAAAAGTTGATAAAATAAAACACAACACTTAACAAATAGTTATGCTACTGATTGCACCGATATTATTTTTGGACAAAACTCTACATATGCGTAATCTTAATACAAAATAAGATAAAACGGAAAATAAAATTGCGATTAATAGTGTGTTGAAATATATTTAGAAATGTCCATCAAACAAAACCAGCAAAGTCGCGACCCCAAAATACAATCCCAAAAATGGCATCAGTGGATGGTCTGGGCAAAGCAAACAATGCATACCTGTTTTGGACATAAACTAAACATGGTGCCTGGCTCAAGTAACACAGATATGGAGGTTGAGTTGTTCAAAACCCTAGGGCAAATCCGACCTACAAAACAAAACCAAGTTGCAACAACCTAAAGTTCACGGGGAAGGAATCGTACTCGAGACTTAGGTTTTTCAGAGCGAGTACATTTGTTCTAGTTAACGTGGCGCTATAACGTTTGCTGCATTTTGGTCATGTTAGAAAAATTAATTAAAAATTAGAATGAAGATTATGAATATTTTTCTTAAATATAATTTAGATGATATTTAATCATAAATTGGTTGTGTATCTCCACCGAATGTCTCAAACTTCAAGACACTTGAATCAACCACTTCTAATTCTCTTTACCAGACATGAAAACCTTTTCTTGTACATACTCATTGAGTCAAAGTTCTTTTTTCATCCTCTTTTTCAATCGTATAAACCTATTTAAAAAATGCATATATATATATATGTATGTATGTATCTGTCTCTCTCTCATGACTCTCTAGTGGTTTTGACAAATCTACCCAGAAAAATTCAAGCAATTTATTTTCAATATACAATTAAAGAATTAATTACAATACTTATATAATACAATTACTACTTGAAGATCAAATTAATTCATGTGAATATATGTATTTAATACAATCACCATCTAAAAGCATTGTAGTCAAATCCTATCGTTAAACTCATATAAGTTGAACAAATGACAATTTTTATAGTTAAAAGATTAAAAAAATAAGCATAAGACATTAGCAAAAAATGAGTTTTTCCTAGATGCGATTGAGTTGAATTCTTCTCCATACATGTAGATTAAAGTAGATTATCAATTATAAAAAAAAAAAATTAAGAAATATAATTAACCTTCTAAACAAGTAAAGTAATCATTGCATTTTTTTTCTTTTTTCTTTTTTTTCCTCTTTTTCATTTGATATGTTAGATTTTTTACTCATACATGCGAGAAACGTCAGCAACAAACACATAGCGCATGCTAAGAGGTTAGCATTTAACTTAAGTAACTAGAGACAAACTCTCTAATCCATCCAACCTACAATGCCCACATACAATTGAGCACAACGAATAACTGGTTGTTAATTATTTAATCAGCCTAGATATTTTTCCGATGGTCCTTTAATTCCCCCATTAGTCACTTTCATGGAAAATGTGTGAGGCTTTCCAACCAGAGGAAGATTTGGCAAACTAGATGTTAAGGGCCCCGCAAGGGTTTATGGTGCATGGGGTCCCACAAAATTTGATTGACTCAGGCTTTAAATATAAAAGGTTGATTTTTGGTCAATTAACGCTAATTTTATTTCCATTTTGTGGGTAATTTGGTGAGAGGCTCTGGTGGAAAAAAAACTTATTGAAATCAGATAACAACTCTCTATGTGTTTTTCCGGCTTCCATAATAGTGAATTTTCGTGGCAAAACAACCCGCTTGTCTTCTTTCAAAAAAAATTCAGATAAAGACAAATTTTTTTTTTTTCCGGGTAAATTGATGGAACCCTAGTTTGTTACAGGAACAATGAGTTCTTGAGATCTACTCCTCTGTACAATTTTCAGAAACAGTTGCAAAAGCCAACTCAGTGTTTCAATTTATTCCCTTGAATAGCAACCCCACCCCCCTTCAATTGGTTTCAACTACAAGAGTTAATAAAACAGCATGGACTTGGTACAAATGATTTCGGTGACAGAACTACGGGTTTTTTATGTCTTGGCTTTCACATGATCTTTTTTTCACATATTTTTAGTTTTGCGTTTGGATTTGTTACGAAGGTTAATGAAAATATTGGTAATTAGAGAAGGTCTTACTTATCTGCCTTTAAGACCGAGGCATTGCAAATTGTTTGTTTTCAAGTCTAAGTCATGTATCCTTATCTCGGTTTAGGTTGGCACAACACTTCACTTTTGATATGTTCGGGATCATAGGGTTACTTATGAACTTAAAGACTTGACTTTACTAAACTGGCACGCCTATTTGTTGGCTCCTACCACTCCTCCTTCTTTGGTGGCATATTTGCTCTTAATCTTGATGTCTCTTATAATCAAGATGAAATACTTCTTGTTTCTCGTGTTTTGTTGCTTGAGCGTTGTAATTTGTTTAGAATCTCAAGTACTCATTATGAATCGAGATGAAATACTTCTCGTCTCTACACCGCCAAAACTAGACTATAACGAGTCAAGTTAAGGTAGTTGAGGGTCAGTTTTCGAAAACGAGTTAACTTGTGGGGGCATGTTATTGATTTTTCTTTAACATTTTTTAAAGATGAAAGCAACAAGACTTAATTGTCCAATATCTAGATTGATCCGTGATTTGACTGAAGGGAATTTGGATAAGTTTCTTCTCGCACAAATGAAATTGCACAAAAGTTTGGCTTTGGAAATTAAGGGGCACTATGTGTGTATAAAACAAGAATTGGCGGAGTCACTTTGATAAAATTCCTACCAAACTTTTCCTTTTTCTGAGAAGATTATCCTGCCAAATTTGTTCTCAATAATTTAATATTTTCACTGTAAATAGTAAATTTCAATTAGTAAATTGTAAAGATAGGTTTTTAAAATTTTTTATTAAAAGCAGCATTTTAGAAAAGTTAGAATTTTAATTGTGTTTGGTAAATGAAAAAAAAAATCTTTAATTCATGGGTTCAAAGCAACAAAAACTAGAAGCAGCTATATATATATATATATATATATATATATTTGTATTAAAAAAAAACAATTCTTTTCATTGAAGTCAGGTGAACAGTACCAATTAATAAAACTTCAGATTGAAAATCTTACCCCACTTTTTTGTTTTTGCTAAAAATACTCTTAGCACTATAATCTACTAAACTGTTACCTACTTCTTTTCACAGTTGTTTATTCTCATAACACAACAAAAGCAGTTTTGAAAAAAGCACAGCAACCCCAAACTAGCCCTAAGTCAAGCTTGTTTTGATTACAGGCAAATATTAATGTTCTAAAGAACAATAACGAGAGGAGAGGGTTATAACTTGAAAAAAAAAAGTAGATTGAAGAGAATGTAAGTGATTTTCGAAAAACACTAGTTATAAAAACTGCATCAAATTTTATAGGGTTAAACTTTTCGAGCATATAAGTGATTTTTGTACACTCATATTTACATTTCGTAGATCAAATAAGATTCATGTGACAAAAATAAACATAAGCATGCAGAACGAAAAACCAAAAAAAAGGTTTGCGAAAACTATTTCCCTTTCAAGAATTGCCTAATTTGGTATTCCCACAACTTGATGCATGTGCATGGAAACGGAAAAAGATTTGAAACAGAATCCCAGCATCGAGAAAGGTAAGCCTGCAGCAAGAATAGGACGCCCAAAATGATCAAATGGACAAGTCATCACCATCGGTGGGGTTTTATTTGGCAAAGTCATGGAATTTTAGGGTTTTCCGACTGTGAAAGAATCCTGGTTGGAAATTGATTTGCAAACCAAAATTAAACAATTAGGTGCGATTTGTTTGTGCAAATTAGGCATGTCAATTAGTGCAATTTCAGTAGCTGTCCTAATTGAAAACAAATGTAACATGCACGAAATAGGGTCGTGGCCTAATTGAAAACCAAATTAAAACATATGTTTTGAGGTCACCAAACTTTGATCATTCATCTAATTAATTGTTGTTTTCTGGGACCTATAGTTTAATGGGTACATACACAGGTGCCCATTTGCACGCAATTTTGGTCGAACAATACAAATTGTGAAGCATGTGAATCTACTAAATACAAAGGACGGCAAAAATATGTATCATTGCTTTTTATTCAAGCGATGGGGATATTTTTGCTCATCACCTTCAAATGATGATAATACTCACCATCCTATTTATCATTGTTGGATGAGTTTAAATTTTGAGATCTGTGCAGTGAATATATACAAATCTCAAAATTTAAACTTGTCTAATGACAATAAATAGAGTGGTGACCAGTACCACCATTTGAGGTGGTGAACAAAAATGGTCAGTAAGTGATGTGAGGATAAGGTAATCGAACATAGGATTTTCGGTGCATAGAACAATACTCCTAAACACTTAAAGTTACTAATTCTCTATGTAACATATATCACTTCAAGTTAACGAAGTCTTTTTTTTTTTTTTGAAAGATGTTATTAACACTTTAGACGACCACGTTGTTGTTGCCGCTTAAATAAAGACCGTCCACAGATGCAAGTAAGACCGACATGTATTAGAAAGGTATTCAATAATATAGTTAGTTTGTTGATCACCTTTTTGATAGATATTTTTGTCCATCATTGTATGTAGAGAAATGCTAAGGAGATTTTCTCAAAAGTGGGGCTCTTCATGGACTCCCTACCACCTCGTATTTTCAGCACAATTTTTGTAATGTTGGCACATGAATTGACGTTAAACTGTGAAGTGACTGAGTGTCCATGAAGAGTTCCAGTTTAAGAGATTCCCTTGGCATTTCTCTTATATGTAAAATGGGAGACCTACAGGTGTCAAAGAGGTATTCAACCTTGTGATCAATTTTTGTGTCTAACGAGAATTACTCATCTATTATACGCAAGACCAAATGTCTTAAAAAATAATCAACAATATGGTTAATTTTACGTTTCTAAATAATATTTTCTCCACCAACTTAACGGGAGAAGTATTTGCCCTAAAATCAGTAAGAGAGCTCCTCTCTGTCAACTTAAGCGTAGTTACAATGACAAATATGCCCCCATTCTTATTAACAATTTAATTGATGGATAAGGAAAAGAAAAAAAAATCAAAGGGAAACTTGATATAAGTCTAATTTATTAAAATAAGTCCAATTCCTTAAATTTAATTATTTTATTATCAATAATTATCTATTTAATGATAAGATTTATTATAAAAATCAAATTTCTTCCTAATTATCTCTTTGATTATTTCTTTTTATTTTTTTTATTTTTTGTTATTTCTTGTTCTTCCTCTTGCTTTAAACCCCATTTATATATTTTATTTTTAATTTTTATAATCAACCTATATCACAGGTTAATTATTTTTATGTATCTATATGACATATTCTTTTTTATAATCAACGTGTCACAGATTAATATGTTTTGCTTGTAGGTATATTATATTTTTTTCCTACCTTTTAATTAGGTTTCATATCTCGCCTACAGGTATAATATACATTCATATATTTGTTACTTGAGTTAAGGTAGAATGTTTTGTAGATAATTTATGTTAGTATATTAGTTGTTTTTTTTATAAGATATTAATTAGATTTTTTTGGAGTTGAAAATGCATAATATTAGATTTTAATTGATTTTTAATATTTTAAAAAAATATAAAATGAGTATAAAAGATATAAAAACATGAAATTAAATAACTAGACTCACTCCTAAAAACCACCTATATTTTTGAACCTAGATCTAAAAACCCCAAAAACCAATTTATTTTTTGAAAGAAAAAAAATCCAACTTAAAAGAAATTCTCCATTGTAAAACAGTCATTAACCGAAGGGTAAAACCGTCATTAAGGGGGGATTCTTAAGCTACTGCGGGAGTATTTCAGAGGGATAACATTGAGATTCCAACGTTGTCCGTTCATGTCTTTTATGAGTCCGAAATCTTGCGGCGAGAAATTCCATTTAAATCCCAAACTTGAAAAATACTCTCTCTCTCTCTCAAATCCCTATGTCGATCTGTGTCCACGATTCTTGGGCTTCCAAACCGAATAGCATCTGGAGAAACCGCCCCTCACTTTCAACAAAAATAACGGGAACGCCCCTGTCTTAGCGAGTTGACCAATATACCCCTGATGGGTCCCCACAATCACAGCATCCGCCCTCGACGTCATCATCTCCAATTCTCTCTCCGTGTCCCCCTCTCACAACTCCCAAGAATCTGATTATCTGTGAGCAAGGCATCTGGTTTCCTTTTACCACCAGCTTTTTCAAGACATTTGGTCAAAACTATTGCCCTGGCATTTACCATAATTGTCCTTTAAAGGTAAACTCATAAACAAAACCCACTTTCACTTCTCATGCCTTGGCATTTATCGGTAGCGTTATTTATGTTTTTATTTTTATTTTTTACACGTTTTTTAAATTTTTTATTGTCGAATTTTCAAAAATTCTCAAAAGTGACCTAAACTCCTTATATTCGGATACCGTTGAATCTTGCATAAGTATAACTCTCAATACAAATGATCGACTCCACCTGAGAATACCCTAACCAATTACCTAACCAAATTGCCAAAATTTTACTCCTAGTTATTGTCTATTTTGCTTTTTAAACGTGATTTTCACTTCCCCTTTTCTTCTATAAAACCATTCATTTGTTTTTTGGATTTTGATTCTTCATTTATTTATTCCAAACCAATAAAAGAATAAAAAAAATGTGTAAAATAATGAGATGTGAAAATCATTTTTCTACAAATGTAAATAAAACTATTTTGCAACAATGGTTTTTTTTTTTTTTGCACTCATGCAATTAGTATGTGCGTTTGCATGACCTCCTCAACAATGATTTTGCCCGATAATTTTGCTCATTAATTTTATGATCAAAGAGTACTGACATGGACAATTGTCTGTAACATATTTCAATAACCACATATCGTCTATATCGGAGTGATAATTTGATGTAAATTACTTTTGCCAAAGGGTGTAAGAGGCCAAGTCGGTTAATATAATCAGAAAAGGTGATTGGTAGGTATAGGATTTTATTCCCTTGAATGGTCAGTTAAGGTTCTACGGACAACCACTGTTTTAGTAGGGTAGCAGCTAGATACCAGTGATAAGTCACAACTCATAGGTCATTAAACTCAATTTAATTACACATTTAATCTTCGGTTTGGTGCACTATGCAAATCATTGCCCTGCCTTATTCTTATTAGTCCAGAGATTAACTTACGAATTAACACTTATAACGGAGTCAGCTTAAAAAGTGACATTAAGAAATTATAAAATAAATATAAAAAAATTAACACTTATAACGGAGTCAGCTTAAAAAGTGACATTAATAAATTATAAAATAAAAAAACAAACGCTAGAAGGAGGGTTCGAACCTCCGACCTTGTGGTTAACAGCCACACGCTCTAACCAGCTGAGCTATTCCAGCTTCCTGATAAACGTGGTTCAAATATAATATTTAACTAAGGTCTGATGCTTATATGACAACAACTACCCTTTTGCGTGAGAGAGGTGTTAAGGCCAGTTTAAAAGCTACGCGGGCTTTTCCCTGTTCCTTACGCAGCGTTTTAGCTAATCCTTAGGCCCGGCCACTTTGTACTTGGAATTCTACATCCTTCTTAAGAAGATGCATTTCATCAACTAAGTAGGCTATTGATTCCAGAATTCAAAACAAAAGAACAAAGTTCATCCCACGGAATTAGAATATGTATATCTCCACCTTATGTTTTGAGTTCTATATATCTTATTCCATCATGTTTTCATCTGAAAATGGTGTTTGATGTACATAACCATCTATCATCTAGACCACATACTATCAACAATCCATGAAGTAAGAAATTGGCGAGTAATTTAAAATTTTATGGGTCTTTATCATAAATGGTTCCTAAATTTGACCCCTCCATCAAGATAGTTCATGAATTAGAAAATCAATCAATGTCGTTCTTAAATATTAATGTCCCAAATCATTGTGTTTCTAAAAGCTCTGCATGTGAATATTTTTTTTGTTCGCCCTCTAAGATGTGTTGATGGGCGTGCGAGAGGCTTTTTTATTATCATGGGCACTATGTGCCATTAAGGATTGTTTATTGGAATGTGCTATCCACACATCCTTTTTAACTTCTCACACATCCTTGTTAATTTCTGTCCATTGATATTTTTCAATTCATCTGATATGACGGTTAAAGACTAAAAAGGTGTGGAAGAAGTAAAAATGAGTGTGTGGATATCACACCCCTTGTTTATTTATGTGAGGACGACATGTCATTTGGTCCTGAACGTAATTGTAATTGCAAATAATCATGATTATTGACATAAAATTGCTCTAACTCAAATTCACTTCACAACCACTATTGCATTATTAGTTGTTAAGATGGAACAATTTAACTAAATATTCAATTATGCTTGTCTAATTAGCAAGATTGGAAAAAAAATTTGGAAGCAATTGTAATTAATAAAATGTTTATGCAGACGACATACCACAGTACAACAATATCGTTTTGTATCAATCATGCAATACTATGCGAAAGAAAATTACCATAATGTTGTATGATCAGTAGAAAATGCTATAGTTCGAGTATATTCGTGCTATAAGAGCCTTTGTCCTAATTAATTATGGATAGTTTTATTCACATACTTTTAATTTTTTTCAATTCATTCTACGTCGAATATTGAGAAGAGTATGAAATATAAAAATAATGTGCAAATAACGTTACCTTTAATCATTTGTATTCGTAATTTGACGTCATAAATTGTAGGTACCGTTACATGTAATCCGATGGGACTGTGAATGACTGATGAATGGTCATTTTCCTATTCAGCGAGTCAGAAGAAGGACGAAAAAAACAGAGAACCGATGAGTCCCGGGACCCACACCGGAATCCATTTTGGTCCAATCCGCGCCTTCCACGTCAGATTAATCATCTGCGTCCGCGAGCCCTCCATTGCCCCATCTATCTCCTCCTTCCGGCCGATGGTGCTATCCTGTGGGATCCACCGGATCGACCAAACGCCACGTGCGAGTACAGTCACGATGATGAAATCGTGCTCTCCGGTGCGCGCGGGTACACATGAAGATTTTCACAGCCCTCCTAGTCATGACCATCGTTTTTCATATTTTTCAAAAATTTTATAGGTAATACTTTTGACAAATATATTGTTGTGAAGATTATTTAGTAGTATATTTTAACGATTCGAATGACTATAAAATGTCAAGTCCGACACACTGGCCCTACCCTTGTGTTCAATGCGGACGGGTACACCGAAATCACGCAGGAGCCCATCCTTGTGAATGGAAAGCATGCGATTGGTGGGTTAGTAGGTATGCAGATTGACTGAGTTTTAGCAAGCACCCGATAATAAAACTTCGATAATGATACTGCCAACCATTGTTTTACTTCTGCCATCCCACAGACTTGTCATCATAAACCCTAAGTTGTTGCACAACCCTATAACGATGGTATTTTTCCATACCATCCTAGACAAAGCCTTTGGCAAAAACGATCACCATTCTAGACCTTCGACTTCCTGGCCGCCCCTCGTCTTACTCAGTCGAACCCTCGGCGTTGGTCAGGCCATTTTGAACCAAAATGAAGCGAAGCTAGCAACATAGAAGGTCGGTTTTGAAGTTGTGACTTTTGAACCGACGTCTATGACTGATATGCACTTTGCGTACAAGTAGTAAGAGCCACGCAAAATGGTCAGCGTGCATGGCATGGCACGGCGCTTACACACTTCTTGTTCATGAGGCCCAGCCCAGTGTTCAAGCAGATTGATCCTCTCGGCACCAACTGGACGGCAAAGGTTTGCTACGAGTGTCCGGCTAGGGCTATGAGGTTGTAGTACATTGACTACAGGATTCATGCAGAGGAGAGTAGCTTGGTGCACAAGTATGGCAAGGATGACATTTTGGTGAAAGGTCCGGCTGCTAAAATTGGTTCCAATTGGGATATTTTGATGAAGATATATTTGAAGGAACAAGATGTTAAGTTGGATTTGAATAGGTTTACTTGGTTTTTGATGTCTAACTTATGGGAAGGCCAAGAAATTCATGGATAAGGAAGGGCAGTGCCAAACCATATACATTATGCATGATCGCGTTTATCATACAAAGTTTGAAATTGATTGACGACACAGAATATCTAATTTCATCTTTCAATAGAATTAAAACTAGTGAGAATCACCCCCATTATATACTGAAAAATAAAATAGGGCATGCATAAATTCAACAATGGAACCAACCCAAGTGGCCAAATTAGCCATACTCACAAAAAAGTGGCCCAACAATTTTTTTGTATATTCAAAACACGATTACCTGAAAAAAAGAAGAAAAATAAGCCACTTAGTATTATGATCTAGTGATACTCCTCTTCACTTATAAGTTAGAGGTATTAGGTTTGATTCTCGAAATGAATTTGAACCACATTATTGCTAGCCTATTGTGAAACTAAGCCCGTCCCTTTCCTCCTTAGCGTAGATAATATTAATTATTCAAAAAAAAAAACACGATTACGTGAAGTTACTTCATTTACGCTATAACATTTGAATTTGTTTTTTTTTTTTTTTACTAAATAGAAGTGATATAATACGTGAAAAGACACATCACGAAACATGTAATATAAGCATTAGAAAGAACTTAAATAGTTAAGTGGTCAAGAAATTCATGAACAAGGAAGGGTATTGATATGTTTTGATATTCTGGCAAAAGCGACACATCACATCATCTAGCTGTTTTATGTAACTGACTTGCATGCAACGCACTTCCAAGAAAATTAAAGATTTTTCATTAATTAGAAAATAATTAATTGGATTGCAAGCTTAAGCAAAGCTTTAATTTAATTTCTTTTCAGGCACAAATAGGTCACTTTAATCTTTCTTTTTTTTAAATTTTATTTCGCACTGTTCTCCCTAATCATCTTGTACAATTTCAGGGAGGCTGATTGTTTTTCCTTCCCATCCTCCTCTATTTGTACGGTCACAGTTAAATTACGTCAATATTTTATATTCCTATTGCTTTTTATTTTATTATTTCTATTAAAAAATCAATACAAAATTTTGACGTGGCTTAAGCGTGACTGCACAAAATAGAAGAGGATAGGAATGACATCCAAACAGGAGGGCAGACAATCTGCCTCCCAATTTCAGAACCCTAACCTACCTCTCTCTCTCTCAACACATATTTTATCAGCATCCAAAGCAGTTTCATATATGCCCTGGTTGTTCTCCATTGGATTCATGCCACGTACGTCCGCGTGCTGATAATATATATAGCTGCAGAAAACTGATCACTTCGTTTTTGACATAGCCATTGCCGGCAGCCAAGCCCCCGCCGCACAAGGAGGATGAAGGAGACAAGTCCGAGGACTGAGGCGGTGGCTGTGGCAGCCTTGTGCTTGTTTTTCATTTTGTTCGAAATCAGCCTCTCTTCAACCTCCAGATTTCTCAAATATGCTACCACCACTACATATTCCGCGAAGATTACTACTCAAGGTATGAGAAATATTTTCAATCTCTCTGCTATTTTTCATCCAAAGCAATTACGTATCAAATTCCCTCAAGTTTTAGAAGCATATATATTTCAAGAAATTTGAAGGAAGTTCACCATTTTAGATCAAAGTTACAACCCAAAAAAAAAAAAAAAGTCCAGATGCACCATAAGTCGTTTAACGTTTAAAGCATAGGTTCGATGCTTGAAGCTCAGTTAATTAATAGCATTTACAATGCAGCCGCAGTCTCGAGTTCGATTACTTCTTTAATATATTACTCGACTTAACGCATGGAGGCCTCTTTCATAATAAAATATAATTTAATCAAATATCAGATTAATGATATATTATCATTTACTACTAAATATCATCACTAATTTTGTTTTAAACTTCGATTTCAGAGGAGGGTACTTATGAAAAAACGAGGCTGATTAATCAACCAAACTCTCACCCTTCAATTTCCAATCGTCTGCGACCGTACAGATTGACGATATGATCTCTGTTCAATCAACGGTTCAACTGTCTTGGACCCAAATATTTTCACATTCTTCACTATGGGCCCAGCCCAGCTCCCACAGGTGGAAAAAGTCCAGCCTTACCCTCGAAAATTCGAAGGGTTCATAATGTCTCGCATCAAGAACATCACTCTCACTTCCGGCCCACAAAGCCCATCATGTAAAGTCCAGCACAATGTTCCGGCCCTAGTATTCAGTGCGGGTGGGTACACCGGAAACTTCTTCCATGACTTCAATGACGGGTTTGTTCCGCTCTTCATCACTGTCAACACAATCTTCCCCCATCAAGACATCGTGATCGTGGTTTCGGAAGCTCCCAATTGGTGGCCTAGCAGGTATGCAGATCTACTAGCAATGTTCACCAAGTACCCTATCATTATCCTAAAAAATGCTACTGCCACCCGTTGTTTTCGTGCAGCCACCATAGCCATAGGCCTCATAGCACATGCTTTCATGGCCATAAACCAAACTCTACTACCAAATAAAAAATCATGCATGGATTTTCGTGTGCTCCTAGAGAAAGCCTATGGGGCAAAAGCCCACCCAAGGTTTTAACACGCAAGCCCACTAGATCACGCCCAAGACTCGTGTTGGCCTACCGCGAAAATGCATGTGGACGCATGATTACGAACCATAAACAAGTGATTAGGTTAATTGAAAAGGTGGGATTTGAAGTGATTGTGTTCAATCCCAAGAGGACAACCCCATTGCACGAATCTTATACGTTACTGAATTCGAGCCATGCCATGATTGGGGTTCGTGGAGCATCACTAACGCACTCTTTGTTCCTTCGATCAGGTTATGTGTTTATTCAAGTGGTTCCGATTGGGCTCAATTGGGCTGCATTTGCTTATATCGGGAGGGGGGCTAGGTCCTTGAATTTGGAATATTCCGAGTATAAGATTAGAGTGAACGAGAGTAGCTTGGTGGACAAGTATGGGAAGGAGAATTTCTTGCTAAAGGACCCATCTGCCCTTCTGAAAAAAGGTTGGCCATCTGAGTTTATGAAGATCTACCTCAAGGAGCAAAATGTCAAGCTAGATTTGGAAAGATTTAAGAGTTGTTTGAAGAAGGCTTATACAAAGGCTAAGAGATTTACGGACAAAAATGGTTAATTACTGTGGTTTTTTGTTTCCGTGATATGAAATAATGGAAGCAACATTTACAGGCTAGTAGTGGCTCTGTGTTTATTTTTGTTTTTTTTTAATATCAAATTTGGTCGTCACTACAGCATCTTAGTAAGTAATCATTTTATTTTTATATTTTGACGGAATGGAAGAAAAGTAATGAAATCCACGATGGTACTGAATAACCTCCTTTTACTTTCGCAATAACAAAACCTTTTATCTTTGTATTTGTTCAATTCCATATCCAAGCTCGGTTTTGTCTAAATCTGGCTGAAGAAGAAATTTCTCATTGCAACTTGTTCATTATATAAAAAAAGACTAAATAAAAAAAAACTAAAAATCCTGAGTGCGCTTAATAGATATTTTTGAAGACCACAAAAAAAAAAAAAAGTATAAATTAAAATAAATTAAAACCAGATATTAGAAAATCAAAATGGCTAAACCGAATTTAATTGATTTTTTTTTAAGTGCGAGGTTTTAGTGTTTCGATTCTCATGACTACTTACACTACATTATTATTGACTTGTTATGTAACCCGTATGATGTATCAATCTCACCCCCAAATATCATCGTATATAAAACAAATTACGCTATATATGAATTTCTAATGTACTTAGAAGTTGCCAAGACGTTACCAAAGGATTAATTAAAAGTTGCCAAAAATATAGAAGAGTAGTAAGGTAGGTGAGTGAGCATGCAGATTGCAGAGGCAAGCAAGAGGCAGAGATGGGAAACAATGACAGCGCTGCATGCAGCTACTAATTTTCAGTGTAACTGACATGCATACAACACCGTGGCGCACGTCCAACAAAAACAACTATATAGACTTCGTGTCAATTCCTAGAACTAATTGGATAGCATGCTTAAGCAATCAAGCTTCACTATTTTTTAAGAAAACCGAAGCTTTTCTCCCAAAGTAATGTTTCCTTGCATTAATTTTAGTGAGGGATGGTGGTTCAATGAGTTGGGATATCAACGTGAGTCGAAACTGATTCGTGTTTTGACTCAGTTTCTTTCAAACTTAAGTTTTTTATTTTATTTTACCACCGATGGAATACATGCACACAATCAAGGGATATATATTGGGACCAAGGTGATACTAGGAATAAAGTGGTCCCAAGACACTCAGAGTCCGGGAAATATACATGCGAAGGTCTTTCAAGGTTCCTTTGAAAGTTTGATACAAGTCCCTTTTGTACCTACCAAATGTTGATAAATTCTCTCGATATCACTCACCATATGCTACAACATATGTCGTTATATGTTGACATGTGCGTAATATGGTTTGGCTGCCGACGACTAGCCACCAAGTGTCGATGAAATGCCTCGGTGAATCAACTAAAATTTTTACATAAAAACTTGACCCTCAACATTAGGACGTCCTAATGTTCGAATCCTGAATCCGCCACTACATGCAACAACATATGCACAACGGTATAAATCACACCAGAGTTATGCCATGATAATACGACTAAAACGACCTGATATCAATGTGAGTTAAACCTGAAACTAGAACTCATCGTTACCTAAAGGAAAAACTAGCTAGTTTTACCTCAAAATTATCAATAGCACAAGACCTACCTCTGGTTAGTTATTTAGCAACTTTTCTCCAAAAGCCCATGATCCCATTTAATTTGGTCGTTTGTCACAAACTCAGTTCCTATAAGTCTGTAAGAGCATCCAAATGCAGGTTTAAATTTATATAAACTCCACTATTTTTTCACTACAACTCAAAAGTCCAAGAGTCCATACATATACCTCCCTCTTCACACACACACACACACACACAGATATATATATATATATATATATATATATATATTAAAGAAGAGAAAGAAGTGGTAAGAGGCAGCCATTAGCCAAAGAAGGTCAAAAGATGATGAAGAAGACAGTTTCGAAGGCTGCGGTGGTGGCTTTGGCATTGTGCTTCTTTATCATTGTATTCCAGATCAGCATCTCATCAAACCTCCATATCTTTTAAAAAATATGCTACTACATACTCAAACCAGACTCATCAAGGTAGGAAATTACCGCATTAATTAATTTCTTATTTAGTTAATTAAAAGCTTAAACATTTCCATTTCCTCTCCAATTTTCATCTTATTTTGCATGGCAACTACACATATTTGGATTTAACAAGTTCTCTCTGCACTCAAATCACTGATTTCATAGTTTAAATTAATTTAACATAATTTTAATATCGTTTGTTAAATAAAGGTTTGCATGCATTGTCCACCACTTTTATTAGTTATCTTATTAATTGTTTCCGTTTCTCGTTGCATGCAGTGATCCCTCGCAAAGATCTTAATTGGTCCACCGGTAATTCAATAGTATTCAGAAATGGAACCTTTCCCATTTATCCTTTTTTTTGGGGTGCCTTCTTCACTCAACTTTTGATATGTGAACTTTACTTGCACTTGAAACTAAAAATTTAAGATTCGTGTGAAAGTGTTTTTAAAGTAACTGAAAACTCACCCTATCATCATCCCTAAAAGTTTTACCACCCCTTGTTTTCCTTCGGCCACCATAAGCCTCATGTCCCATGATTTCATGACCATAAACCGAACACTACTATCCACTCCAAAAACGTTCATGGATTTTCGTCTTCTCATAGACCAAGCTTATACCGAAACTTCCCGTCGCAAAATCTTCGCATCCGACCCCACTGACCCTCAACCGATACTCGTGTGGGCTAACCGCAAGGGGGCTTGTGGACGCACGGTCGCGAACCTAGACCAGGTGGTGGAGCTGATGAAGAAGGTGGTATTTGATGTGAAAGCGTTTGAGTCCAACACCACAAACCCATTGAATGAAGCTTGCATTGTTGAATGCAAGCCATGCAATGATCGGAGTGCATGGGGCTTACTCACTCACCAATTTTTTCTCCGGCCGGGATCTGTGTTTGTGCAGGTGGTTCCGATAGGGTTACAATGGGCGGCGGATGCATTTTACGGGAAGGTGGCAAAGGATTTAAATTTGGAGTATATTGAGTATAGGATTGGAGTGAACGAGAGTAGCTTGGTGGACAAGTATGGCAACGTGGGTTTGTTGTTAAAGACCCCATATGCCCTTCTGAATAAAGACAAAAATGGGTGGCCACCGGACATTATGGACATTTAATTGTACGAACAAGATGTCAAACTTGATTTGACCAGGTTCGAGGGTTGTTTGATGGAGGTTTATCGAAAGGCTAGGAGATTTATGGAGTTGAATGATTAGTTACGTAACTTTGCATTTGGACGAAGGAAATAAAATTAAAATTTGAATTGAATCATACCAGTTTTTATTGGGAGTTATTACTCATTTTTGTACTTGTTGTTTTATTTTCCAATTATTTTTTTAATTTAAAAAAAAAAAGAGATAGTAGGAATTCTCTTAGACCAACTTCAATGGTAGGCTAAAAGCTAAATTATCCCCCAAAATTTCCCCCCAAACCCACTCCAACCCAATAGGAAATTTTGGGCTAAATGCTAAATGCTAAACCAATGCCAAATTCCCCCCAAAATTTAGCCTAGAAATCGGAGTGGACTCCACCCAATATTTATCGGAATTTAAATTTTTTTAGATTAAAATGTTCATAAAATTAATTTACGATAGTCTACATATCTATTTTTTTAAAAAAATTTAATTTAACAAAAAAAAATAGCCTAAGTTCATTATTTAATAATCACAGGCTAAAATTTTAGGCTAGAACGGTTGGAGCAAAAAAGTTATTTCTAGGCTAAATTTTTCGGACTAAAAAATTTAACTTTTAGCCCAACCATTGGAGATGATCTTAGCCCACTCATTGGTGCTTTATTTTTCATTGTATAGCAGATCAGCATCATATGAACCTGCTCTGGAAATTGTCGAGGTGTCAAATGGTTAGGTGGCAAGTTGAATTATAATGATTTAAAATTTGAACAGCCTCAGATTTTCCTTTCCTATTTGTTTCTTTAAGCCACAATGTATCAATTATTTCATGGAATCTTAATTAATGGGTTCAACCCTAAATAAACAATATTACTTGAACACCATGTGATTTTCCTAATAAACAAAAAAAACAACAATAATTAAGTTTTATTTTATTCAGTAAGATTGGTTGTATACATCTTAAAACGTCATTATGCTCAATTTTGCGTTTTTCCGTAAGTTTTTCTAGATCTTTCTCTACCGCTTCTGCTATGAGCTTCCGTCTCGTAGTTACATATTTTAACTAGAGTATATGTAGATCTTCGTTTCATGTTTCCAAACCACCTTAAGTGGTTTTCTCTCACCTAAACGCTGATTTTCCTAACAACCGCTGTATATATAATTATAATAATTAGCATGTTAAAAGACCCTTTCAAAGTAAAATCTTAACGTGCTGAAGACTTGGAAATCATTTGTTTGATTTGGAAAGTTTCCAATTGACTATATTTCCAATAAAGTGGTAGAAAGAAATCCACTTTTTGAAATGGTACGCATGTGTGTGCGTAAAAAAAAAAACCTTCTCCTTCAAGAAAAAGGTATATGTGCTCGAGTTTTTTTATCTCCACTCACCCTCTTCAATCACATGTATCAACAAAATAAATTGTCAATTATAAACCTTTAATTCACTTTCAAATTTTTTAATAATTAAAGTTGATCGTTATAAGCGAGAGAGATTTGATTGACATTTCATAAAAATCGATATATGTCGATATCTGTCGACAAGTGCGCAATATGATTTGGGTGGTGACGACTGGCCACCAAGTGTCGACGAAATGCCTCAGTGAATCAACTAAATTTTTACATAAAAACTTGACCCTCAACACTAGGATGTCCCAATATTCGAATCCTGAATCCGTCACTACATGCAACAACATATGTACCACGGTATAAATAACACGAGTTATGCCATGAGAACACGACTAAAACGACCTGATATCAGAGTTAAACTTGAAACTAGAACTCATCGTTACCTAAAGGAAAAACTAGCTAGTTTTACCTCAAAATTATCAATAGCACAAGACCTACCTCTGGTTAGTTATTTAGCACCTTTTCTCCAAAAGCCCATGATCCCATTTAATTTGGTCGTTTTTCACAAACTCAGTTCTTATAAGTCTGTAAGAGCATCCAAATGCAGGTTCAAATTTATATAAACTCCACTATTTTCACTACAATTCAAAAGTCCAAGAGTCCATACATATACCTCCCTCTTCACACACACACACACACACACACACACACACACACACACACACAGATATATATATATATATATATGTGTATATATATATATATATATATATTAAAGAAGAGAAAGAAGTGGTAAGAGGCAGCCATTAGCCAAAGAAGGTCAAAAGATGATATGAAGAAGACAGTTTCGAAGGCTGCGGTGGTGGCTTTGGCTTGGTGCTTCTTTATCATTGTATTCCAGATCAGCATCTCATCAAACCTCCAGATCTTTTAAAAAATATGCTACTACATACTCAAACCAGACTCACCAAGGTAGGAAATTACCGCATTAATTAATTTCTAATTTAGTTAATTAAAAGCTCAAACATTTCCATTTCCTGTCCAATTTTCATCTTATTTTGCATGGCAACTACACATATTTGGATTTAACAAGTTCTCTCTGCACTTAAATCACTGATTTCGTAGTTTAAATTAATTTAACATAATTTTTAATATCGTTTGTTAAATAAAGGTTTGCATGCATTGTCCACCACTTTTATGAGTTAGAGTAATGTTATTCAATGTATTCATACCATATTTTTGTACTACATTTTCATACCACCTTAGGTGACATTTGATGTGGACAGTCACATCATTTGAATTAATTTTTAAATTTAGTTCATTATTTAATAAACTAATAATTAAAAAAAAAACTAGTTAATTAAATGATGATTGTGGTATACGAGAAGTCTTTCTCCTTCATTTCCTTGGGTTTTGCAAATTTTTCAAATGATGTGGCTGTCCACATCAGATGACACCTAAAATGGTATAGGAATGTAGTATAAAAACATGGTATGAATAACATTACTCCTTATCTTATTGATTGTTTCCGTCTCTCGTTGCATGCAGTGATCCCTCGCAAAGATCTTAATTGGTCCACCGGTAATTCAATAGTATTCAGAAATGCAAATTTTCCCATTTGTCCTTATTTTTTTGGGTGTCTTCTTCACTTAGCTTTTGATATGTCAACTTTACTTACACTTGAAACTCAAAATTTAAGACTAGTGTGAACGTATTTTTAAAATAGTTGAAAATTTTTTGATAAAAAAATATTTTGAAAACCAATTGTTAGTAAAAACGCAAAAATATTCTCTCAAAGGGTTTTTAGTTAATTATTTTAAATTGGCGCTGTCTAGGTTTGGGGTTTTGTAGAGTTTTTAAGGTGCAGCGGCCTTAGCCTCTCGAGAAACAATGAGCCTTACAAGGTTGGATATCTTCATCATCGAATTCAATTCTACTGCGGCGTGGCGGTGGCTATTGTGGTTGTGGCAGTGTAAAGAGGCCTAAACCCTGTTAAAACATCGTGTGTTTTGCCAGTTTTATGAGAAAGAAGCGTTTGGATGGGAAGACGTGATAAGGTGAAGAGGTTTGAGGATACCCATGGCGGCAAGTGTGCTGCAGAAGGAAGCGGTAGAGACGGGTAGGTTAAGATGGTAAACAGAGGTGGATGGAACCAATTTATATTCATTTTTAGTTTGTTGGATTTATTAAAGGGTAGCGACAAGAGAACTGATTTGTATTTTCAAAAATCAATTTCGGATAACTTTAGGAAGACTAAATTTATAGACAAAATTTATAAAATAAATGATATGTCACCAATACAAATGCATACGTTGATCAACATTTAAGTAATAATTCAATCGTCAAATTTCATATTATTTAATTTACAAAATTTTATCTACAAATTTTATCTTTTTAGCATTACCCTTAAATTTTTAGTTAAGCGTAAGCAAATGCCACATTTCAAAAGCCATGTGAAGAAGGCTAAAAGAAAAGGATAAATAGGAAAGGTAATTAGAATTTCTCAATTTTTTTTCTTTTTCTTATTATATTTTAATTTTTTTTTTTTTGAACTTTTATTAAAATTAACTCTTTGATTTCAGAATTAGAAGGAGCTCATGAAAAATTGGAGATGATTAGCACACAAAATTCACACTCTCAAGAATCTTTGCAACTTCCAGTGAAGAACACAACAATCATCTGTGACCGAACTCATGCACGCTACGATCAATGCTCAATCAACGGCCCAACTGTCCTGGACTCGAAAACGTTGACATTCTTCACCATGAGCTCATCAGCCCAACCCCCGGCGGTGGAAAATATCCAACCCTACCCTCGAAAATTCGACGGTTTCATTATGCCTAACATCAAGAACTTCACGCTCACATCGGGTCCAGGAGGCCCGCCGTGTGAGGTCCAACACGACGTTCCGGTACTGGTATTCAGCGCCGGCGGGCTCATTCGAAGACGCAACTTCTACCATATTTTTGATGACGGGTTCATCCCACCCTTCATCACCGTCAATACGATCTTCCGCCTGTTAGAATAAGCATTTAGTCCCAAACTAAGATTACGATAAACAATAAGATAATTTAAATGAATGAATCAGTGTATATATATATATACATACCTGCAGAAGCCATGAGGTAATGCGAACACACTTAAAAGAAGTTAACAGAAAGTCTTATACTCACACAGCCCTTATGTCCAATACTAGCGATAGTCTAGTGATCGAGTGAACGTATTTTCTGGTGAGCAGGGACGTTCATATTTATAGGCTATATTCCTAACGTGATCCCAGCTATCATGGGATCAGTTAATACCTATTATCTTTTACATCAAAAATGGGATAAGGTTTAACGGTCCCACAATCCCTCAATTTCAGGAGATTAGTCTCCCACAATCCCTTAAATCCAGGAGATTAGTCTCCCACAATCCCTCAAATCCAGGAGACAAGTTGTTGACATGGTCATGACTTCTAATTGATTCAATCCACGTTTTTAGGTATCCTTATCATGATACGGAAGTTCAAAACCTAACATTCTCCCACTTTTGAACTTCCGCTTATCATGTTCCTTGTCCAACGCATTAAACCAATCCCTTCAGTGATCACTTGAATCATTTCAACCATACAACAATTCATATCTGCCATGAAGAGTTTCAAAGAGTTGAATCCCAGAAAATTCGTACGTTATAATTTGTACTAACACTCTGAGATCACATCCCCCAAAACTGCTCATGCATGATATTCACAGAGCAAGCAGACATATTCAACATGTCATTCATTCACACTCCCACTGATCAAGCCAAACGTCATTGTCAAGCTTTTATTTAGCTCCAACGATAAGCCTTTTATAACGACCAGCTCATTAAACCTTGGTTTGATCAGTAATTCATCATTTCATAAAACTGCACATATATATTTGTACATATACACAGTAGTCGAAACAATCATATTGAATTCATTGTCATAAAATAAACCAACATATGAATACAATAACTCATGCTTATTAAGCTTTCATGAAAACAGAAAATGATGAGAGAAGTTAACCTTCATTCACGCATCACATAAGCATCAAAAGATTCCACAACACCCATGCACGTAACATGATCTTTAAACACTCCAACTCCAAGAGGTTTTGTGAGAGAATTTGCCAGCATTTCCGATGTATTAATGTGCTCAATGGAAACTATCCCAGCCTTCACCTTTTCTTTCACTGACTGATATTTCACGTCCATCAACCTCGCTGCATAAGATTTTTTATTGTTTTTGGAGAAGAACACGGCTGCCTTATTGTCACAGAAAATGACAATTGGTCTTCTTATGCATTCAACAACCTGCATTCCAGTGATGAGATTCCTCAAGAAGCTAGCTTGTTGTGAGACTTCAAAACATGAAATATACTCAGCTTACATTGTTGAAGTGGCCAAGGTTTTTTGTTTTGCACTTCTCCAAGATATTGCACCGCTAGCCAACAGGAAAATAAACCCACTCGTGGACCTCCTGTCATATTCACAACCTGCGAAATCAGAATCACAGTAGCCAACCAATTCTAATTTCTCAGATTTCCCATACACCAACATGTAATCTTTTGTCCTTTGCAGGTATCTCATAACCTTTTTAGCTGCTGTCCAATGCTTTTCTCCTGGATTTGCTTGAAATCTTCCAAGCATACTTATGGCAAAGGCTAAATCCGGTCCAGTGCACACTTGAGCATACAATAGACTGCCAACGATAGACGCATATGGCCTGTTAGCCATCCCTCGCATTTCAATCTCATTACTAGGGCATTGAGACTTGTTTAATTTATCTCCTTTGCTCACTGGTGCTTCACCCTATGAACAATCTTGCATGTTGTACCTCTTGAGCATTTTCTCAATATAGGTCTTCTGTGAAAGACCCAAAAGGCATCTGCTTCTATCACGAATAATTTCTATACCCAAAACGAAGGAAGCCTCACCCATATCTTTCATTTCAAACATTCGTGACAGTAGTTTCTTTGTTTCCAGCAAGAGATTAAGATCATTACTTGCTAATAAAATGTCGTCAACATATAGAATTAGAAAGATAAACCTCGAGCCACATACCTTGCGATACAAACAATCATCAATTTTGTTTTCAACAAAACCAAAACTGGTTATTTTCTCATCAAACTTTAAGAACCACTGCCTGGAAGCTTGTTTCAGCCCATAAATCGACTTTCTCAGTTTGCACACCATTTGTTCTTGCCCCATTTCAACAAAACCAGGTGGCTGGACCATGTAAATCTCCTCATCTAACACTCCATTTAGGAACGCAGTTTTCACGTCCATTTGGTGGAGTTCTAGATTGTAGTAAGCAACTATAGCAAGGATGATTTTGAGAGAATCCTTTGAAGAAACAGGTGAGAATGTCTTAGAGTAATCCAATCCTTCCCTTTGAGTATACCCCTTTGCAACTAGTCTTGCTTTATGCCTCTGAACCTTTCCTTTTAAGTCTTTCTTTGTTTTGTATACCCATTTGCATCCAATGGGTTTTATGGACTCATTTGCTTCTGTCAAGACCCATACTCCATTCGAATACATGGAGTCCAGTTCTTCTTGCATGGCTATCTTCCATTGCTCAGCCTTTTCACTTGTCATCGCTTGCTTGAAGGTGACTGGATCAATCTCTATGCCTTCCTCATGTTCAGTTCTATCTCCATTTGCTTGCTGAAAATCAAGTGAGTCATCGACAGTCTTCTCTAGTTTCTCAGCTTCTCCCACATAAACAAGAAAATCTCCTGAAATTGGAGACTTTCTTGTACGTTGAGGCTGCCTCCTTGTTGCAGGAACCATTACTGATTGCATGGTAGTTGTACCATGATTTTCATCTCCATTATATTGCATGTTGCAGACTTGTGTATTCCTGCTGCTTGATGCATGCTGGAAACCAGTAGCCCCACCAAAATCACTTTGATAAAAATCTTCATGGACTTGGTTTTGCGTGTCAAGAGTTGCAAAATCAATTTTGGTTGATGACATTGGGGAAATTGTTGTCACAGTCTCTTCTTCTTCTTCAAAAATAAAATCACGAGCCTTATCTCCATTTGATTCTTCCGCTTCAATAAACCTTGCACTATTTGTTTCAAATATTCTCGTATGTAAGGTTGGAGCATAAAACCTGTACCCCTTTGATCTCTCGGGAAAACCAATAAAACTGCAGCTTACAGTCTTAGAGTCAAGTTTCTTTGCCTCTGGATTGTACATTTTTGCTTCTGCCTTACATCCCCATACATGAAGGTGATTCAAACTAGGTTTTCTTGAAGTCCAAAGTTCAAATGGAGTCTTGTGCACGGATTTACTTGGGACTCTATTCGATATATAATTTGCCATTTTAAGAGCCTCACCCCATAGAAACATAGGAAGATCAGTCCTACTCATCATGCATCTCACCATTTCGATCAAGGTCCTATTCTTTCTCTCGGCTACACCATTTTGCTGTGGTGTTCCGGGAGTAGTATACTGAGCTTGAATCCCGTTTTCTTCCAAGAACATGGCCATTGGACCCTTTTGTTGACCTTTCTCTGTGTACCTGCCATAATACTCCCCTCCACGGTCCGATCTCAAGATTTTAATTTTCTTTTCTAGTTGTCTTTCCACTTCATTTTTGAAATTTTTAAAACAATCAAACACTTGATTTTTCTCGGATATTAGATATACATATGCATATCGAGAAAAACAATGAAAGACACAAAATAGGCATTTTTGCAGATTGTTTGCGTGGAGAAAGGTCCACAAACATCTGAATGGACGACTTCTAAGAGGTTAAGACTTCTTGTGGAACCAATTTTCCTTGTGTTTGTTAATTTCCCTTTCCAACAGTCAATACAATTTTGCATATCATTAAAATCCAACGTTGGAAGCATTTGTTCTTTAACTAGAATTTCTAATCTTTGCTTGTTAATATGTCCAAGCCTTCTATGCCAAAGCATTGAAGACCCTTCATTAGTCAGAGACCTTTTCAAAGATAAATTTGATTCCACTGTCAAACATTTTGAATTTAACATTACTTGACAATTCAACCTCCAAAGATCATTGTTTAAAAAACAAATACCAAGCAAAAGATTCATATTACTTTTCTTATAAATCCGTACACTTTCATCATCCCCAACAAAAACATAACCGTCTTTTACAAGCTTTGAAGCAGAAATTAAACTTCTAGTTAACCTAGGAACATAAAGAACATCTAGCAACTGTAAAACGAAACCACTTGACAATTTGAGCTTTAGGGTGCCTATTGCCTCCACAGCTACTTTATTCCCATCCCCAACGTGAACATCATAGACCTCATTTCTTGAAAATTCTTTTCTTGTGAACCCCTGCAAGGAATTGGTAATATGCACCGAACAACCAGTGTCAAACCACCAAGAATTTGGAGGGATTTCAACAAGATTAACATTAACACAGACAAAAACATTTTCAATTTTATTACCTTTCTTAGGTGCCCATTTCTTTCGTTTATCACAGTCCCTCTTCAAGTGACCAAATTCTTTGCAGAAATAACATTTAATATTTTCAATGTTGCCTTTAAAACCTTGAGATCCCTTGGAGGATGATGGAGTATCATTTCCAGCAGCATGAGAATAGGAAAAAGGTTTATATGGCTTACCAGATGTCGAGATAGTTTTCCTCGTAGTCTCTGCATTTATGAAATTCACTGTTTCATTTGACACCCTTTTGATCCTGCTTTCTTCTTGAACACATATGGAAATGAGATCATTCAGACTCCACTTCTCCTTTTGTGTGTTGTATGACGTCTTCAGTTGTTCATATGCATCTGGGAGGGAATTAAGGGCCATATGAACAACAAAAGCATCATCAATGGGAACCTCCAGGTCTGTGAGCTTCGCAGCAGCCTCCACTAGCTTCAGAATGTGTTCTCTGACAGTGTCTTTCCCATCATATTTCAGAGTTGTCAAGGTAGTCATGAGGTTTCCCATCTCTCCCTTCTCTGAAACCTTAAATTTTGCCTCAATTGCCTCCAGGAAATCCTTCGCTTTGTCAGTTGCAGGAATGCCTCCTCTAACAGCTTCACTAATGGATCGTTTGATCACTAATAGTGCCATGCGATTCGCTTTCTCCCATTTTTCAAGTTTCAGCCTTTGTTCAACGGTGCTATTGTTATCCAGTGCTTGTGGTTCATCTTCCCTCAGTGCCAGATCGTAGTCCATTAGTCCAAGAATAATCTCCACATCCTGTCTCCATTTTTTGTAATTTCCTCCACTTAAAGGCTCAATAGAGGAAAAATTCATTGAAGTGGGATTCACTGCAGAAGCTGCAGAAGCCATGACATTATGAAAACAATGAAGTAGGGAAAACACAGTAAGATACAACACCTTTGGGTGAGGAACATTTACTGCAAGAACTTAATCCATGCATAGCCATTTAGTTATTTGTTAAAAATATTTCAAAACTCAAGTCTTTAGACAAGAATCCGAAACACAGTTAACCATTCACCAAACTATGCCCTATTCCATTAATCGAACCATTCATACGTTGCCTTCTTTAGAAGATCTTATATGCATGTTATGATTAAATGAACTACGAATTCCCATACTTCTGATTTCTTAGTTTAACATTTCAATATGAACCCATTTTGATGTAGTTCATACGATCAATTATACTAAGAAAACAAATCCACACACGATCCTCCTTTATTCTGCTGTCACTGCAGAACACTATGAAGTATAGATACATATATACAAAAACTTGAATCTCAGGATGTAGTTCATACGATCAATTATACTAAGAAAACAAATCCACACACGATCCTCCTTTATTCTGCTGTCACTGCAGAACACTATGAAGTATAGATACATATATACAAAAACTTGAATCTCAGTGAGACTAAAAAGGCTCTGATACCAATTGTTAGAATAAGCATTTAGTCCCAAACTAAGATTACGATAAACAATAAGATAATTTAAATGAATGAATCAGTGTATATATATATACATACCTGAAGAAGCCATGAGGTAATGCGAACACACTTAAAAGAAGTTAACAGAAAGTCTTCTACTCACACAGCCCTTATGTCCAATACTAGCGATAGTCTAGTGATCGAGTGAACGTATTTTCTGGTGAGCAGGGACGTTCATATTTATAGGCTATATTCCTAACGTGATCCCAGCTATCATGGGATCAGTTAATACCTATTATCTTTTACATCAAAAATGGGATAAGGTTTAACGGTCCCACAATCCCTCAATTTCAGGAGATTAGTCTCCCACAATCCCTTAAATCCAGGAGATTAGTCTCCCACAATCCCTCAAATCCAGGAGACAAGTTGTTGACATGGTCATGACTTCTAATTGATTCAATCCACGTTTTTAGGTATCCTTATCATGATACGGAAGTTCAAAACCTAACACCGCCCCGATCAGGACATTGTGATCGTGGCTTCTGAGGCCACCAAGTGGTGGTCTCTCAAGTTCCCAGAGTTAATGCGCATGTTCACCAGCCCCTATCATCATCCCTAAAAGTTTTACACCCACCCACTGTTTTCCTTCTGCCACCATAAGCCTCATCTCCCATGATTTCATGACCATAAACCAAACACTACTATCCACTCCAAAAACGTTCGTGGATTTTCGTCTTCTCATAGACCAAGCCTATACCGAAACGTCCCGTCGCAAAATCTTCGCATCCGACCCCACTGACCCTCAACCGATACTCGTGTGGGCCAACCGCAAGGGGGCTCGTGGACGCACGGTCGCGAATCTGGATCGGGTGGTGGAGCTGATGAAGAAGGTGGGATTCGATGTCAAAGTGTTTGAGCCCAACACCACAACCCCATTGAATGAATCTTATGCATTGTTGAATGCAAGCCATGCAATGATCGGAGTGCATGGGGCTGTACTCACTCACCAATTTTTTCTCCGGCCGGGATCTATGTTTGTGCAGGTGGTTCCGATAGGGTTACACTGGGCGGCGGATGCATTTTACGGGAAGGTGGCAAAGGAGTATAGGATTGGAGTGAACGAGAGTAGCTTGGTGGACAAGTATGGCAACGAGGGTTTGTTGTTAAAGGACCCATATGCCCTTCTGAATAAAGATAAAAATGGGTGGCCACCGGACATTATGGACATTTAATTGTACAAACAAGATGTCAAACTTGATTTGACCAGGTTCGAGGGTTGTTTTGACGGAGGTTTATTGTAAGGCTAGGAGATTTATGGAGTTGAATGGTTAGTTATGTAATTTTGAGCCGGGAAGATGAACCTCGAGAGATTTTTTAGTAAGACTGGTATACGGGATGATACATCACGTGTCATTAAATAAATAATAGGATATGTGTGCTAAAAAGTTAATAACTTAAAAAATAAAAATTCTTACAATTCATATTAAAACAAGTGGTGTACCATTTGTATTCGCGTTATAACTAAAAGTTTCTTATAAACCTGCTTTGGTAATTGTGGAGTTGTCAAACGGTTAGGTGGCAAGTTGAATTATAATGATTTAAAATTTGAACATCCTCACATTTTACTTTCCTATTTGTTTCTTTAAGCGACAATGTATCAATTATTTCATGGAATCTTAATTAGTGGGTTCAACCCTGCATAAGCAATATTACTTGAGCACCATGTGATTTTCTTGGGGTTACATATGTATTGTATTGCCATGTGATTTTCCTATTAAACAAAAAACAACTATAATTAAGTTTTATTTTATTTAGTGAGATTGGTTGTATACATCTTAGAACGTCATTGTACTCAATTTTACGCTTTTCCGTATCTTTTCTTAAAGTCATTTTCTAAGTTTTTCTAGATCTTTCTCTACTGCTTCTGTCATGAACTTCCGTCTTGTAGTTACATATTTTAATTAAATTATATGTAGATCTTCATTTCACATATCTAAATCACCTTAAATGATTTTCTCTCACCTAAACGCTGATTTTCCTAACAACTGCTGTATGTATAATTGTATAATAATTGGAATGTTAAAAGACCTTTTCTAAGTAATATCTTAACGTGCTAAAGACTTGGAAGTCATTTGTTGGAAAGTTTCCAATTGACGACATTTCCAATAAAGTGGTAGAAGGAAATCCACTTTTTGAAATGGTACGCATGTGTGTGCATGACAAAAAAAAACCTACTTCTTCGAGAAAAAGGCGTATCTGCTCGAGTTTTTTTATCTCCACTCACCCTCTTTAATCACATGTAACAACAAAATAAATTGTCAATTTGTAACCTTTAATTCACTTTCAAATTATTTAATAATTAAAGTTGATCGTTACAAGCAAGTGAGATGTGATTTACATTTCATAAAAGTCGTCATGGATTCCACAATTATAATATATAGAAAAAGAAAATTTGTTTTAAAAAGTGCAAAATAAATTTTTTAAAAGCATTTAAAAAAGAAAAAAAATTGGACAACTGGTGGTAAGTCATAGTTATCCACTACTTCTGGTGGTCGGGAAGACTCGTAGATGCATTTCAACCTCCCATTGGCCACAAATTTGGCTTCCACACCAGCAACATGTTTCAAACACGAGACCTCTTGTTTTTAAGAGCATTTTTAAAGGAGATGCCAAAAAGTCTTACTTGGACTGTTTTGACAAACAAAAGTGATTTTCGGGTTCCAAAGGAGATGTCAAAATTTTACATGGATTAACATTCTTCACTTTGATGCCAAATTTGAATGCAACGTCAATTTTTTCTATTTTATTTTAATGTTGGGGCAACATATTTCTTTGTTTTTATTCAATTATTGACGATTTTATTAAATCCAACCCACTTGATGTTTTTTAAAAAACCAAAAAACTACTTTTATTTGACATCTTGGGCGGAATACTAGACTTTACAAAAAGTTGTTTAGCCACATCAGCTGTAAAAATGAAATTTAATATTTTAATTTGACATCATCATTAGAGATGATTTAAAGTGTCAATAACAACCCTTTTAATATTCACAATTCACATTTTTATCAGTGAATTATAGTTAATCATGCACTTCTATTTTCTTCTTCAAACATCTTTATTTTTTATCATCATATTAAATAAATAAAACAAAAATAATGAACATGATTAAAAAGACCATTTAAAAAGAAAAACATAATATGTGCATAACAATTTTCTTACCATAATGTAGTCAAATTTGGCCAATTAGTCACCAACTTCTTTTTTTTTTGTCCCCACGTGTGAATTTAGCCGTTAACACAAAGCCACAGCAGAAAACGTTTATTTAAGCACTTTTTGCTTGAGGATCCCCATAACGTACGTTACCAAGTCCAAACAAATCAAATCGCACCAGTGATCGCCATGGGTGCCAAGCTCTTGCAAGCTTCAGTTCCCAACGCTTCAGCCCACAACGCCTCAAGGCCTTCAATACCCACTCCACATTTTGTCTCCCACACCATTTTCAATACACCCAACAATTTTTTCCGATCAAATCCCGGAAGAAAACTGCACTTTCCTCTCCAAGTTTCTTCTTCTTCTTGTGCAACCTCTCCCATCAAGTAAAGACGATTGTTTTCACTTTTTTGTTCTTCATTTTTTTTTTTTTTTTTTTTTTTACATCGGCTGTTTAGTGCTATGTTATTGCTGATTAGTGCCATTAAAAAAAAGGGAAATTCTAATGCAGAATAATCAAATTATATGGTTTTCTGAAAGCAAGTAACTTGGGATTGTACGGTTTGCTGATTGCATAATGTTCTTGCAAGGAAAGGTTGTTTGTATAATCTGCACTCTATTAATAACGACAGATAGATTACAGCAGTGTTCTTGAGGAGCATTTCCCATAGGATTTTAACAATCTAATTACATGTCAGATAAGTTTTCAAAGGGTTTTGAGGTTTAATTATTCACTAGTTTTCTGTTGGGTTAGTGAGTTGAAGCTCTTCCCATATTTGTGTAATTCCAGAGAACTCTACTTCTTGCATTTTTAAAACCAGGATATTGTTGCAAATCAACCCTTTGAGTTTACCAATGAAGTTCAGCAGTTTCTTGTTTTGCCTGCTAGAAAAGTCCGGTCTTGGTTTATCAGAAAACTATTGATTAAATAAGAGTAGCTGACTCATTTGATACTCTTTGTTTGTCAGGTGAGGTGGTTTTGTTATTTATTTGTATATGAAACGTGATTAGTCTATTATTATGCTTGAGATCGAACGTAGAAAATCGAGCTATTGTTACAATAAAATAACTATGGACTTGCAGCCGAGTGCTGCATGTTTTGTAGAATCATGTTATGTTTTTCTTGGCGGCCGGAAATTTATCATTGTGCACTCATTTCCCAATTAGCATACTCGCTAAGATCATAACTAGTTCAGATGTGCCCAACAAAGCCTATGTATCAGCAGATTTTATGTAAAAGGAAATGAACTTGCTATTTCTTAATGAATCAATAATTTTCCGCAGGCTAACTTCTGACATGCGGCTTCTTTTTCGTGTAGATATTTAAGTAAGAAAAGGGTGGATGAGAGCGAAATCTTAACTCTGGACAGTATAAGGCACTCTTTAATTCGACAAGAGGATAGCATAATATTTAGCCTTCTGGAGCGGGCTCAGTACTGTTATAATGCAGACACGTATGACCATGACACCTTCTCGATGGAAGGATTTCGTGGTTCACTGGTTGAGTTTATGGTCAGGGAAACTGAAAAACTCCATGCCCAGGTAATCTAAATAAGATAAAAAAGATTAATATAACTACTACGATCCTATTATTAATGATGCCGGAGATTTTCGCATGCCAGGCGGGGAGATACAAGAGCCCTGACGAACATCCTTTCTTCCCAGCACACTTACCTGAGCCAATGCTTCCTCCTTTGCTGTATCCACAGGTAAATTCTAATACACAGAATGATAATTTACCCTTGTTCTGTATCTTTATAAATTTACTTGCATAATTTGGCTTGTTTTAGTGTATGCTTTTGAAGTGATTTCTGACCTGATTTGGCATTTTCTCTGATAATGAAACTAGGTTTTGCATCCGTATGCCGATTCGATTAATATAAACAATAAGGTTTGGAATATGTACTTTAGAGATCTCCTTCCCAGATTAGTCAAGGCAGGAGGCAACGGTAATTGTGGATCAGATGCTGTTTGTGACACACTTTGTTTGCAGGTAAACCACTATCAACTGAATTTACAGAAGTTCACGATTCTCACGTAACGGTCCAGAAATTATGACAAACACAAATAATAGTCTATTCAGTTGTCACATTATACTAGTTTAGGTAATTAAGTGTCGTATTATAGTTGAGAGGATTGTTTTATTTGTTTTTCTGTTTCGACTCCTGTCTGGTTGTTTAGTTTGTGGCGTCTGCATTGGGCCTTCTAGTTTGGCCTTTCGTTTGCATCGCAGTTTAACGTTTTCTCCTAGCCTTGTCCATGACATATGGATCCTTTGCCTCCTCATGAGTTCATTGAATTCTGCTCTTGCGAACCGGTTTTTGAAATTTTGAGTTCGGGACAGTAGTTTGCATTTTCGATGTTTTTGTTCCCTACTGTTGTTCTTAAGACTTTGCGTTGTTGTGTTAGATTCTACATCAATCCTTTTAGTGTACCCTTTTATCAAATTCCTTTCCGATGTTGGATGTTTGTTGCAGGCGCTTTCGAAGAGAATCCACTATGGGAAATTCGTGGCAGAGGCAAAATTCCGTCAATCCCCTGCAGAATACGAGGCTGCCATTAGAGCACAAGTAAGCTTCCTCTTATAAGTGTGCCCTCATCATGGCATTGCTTGATGGTTCATTATCTCATATATTGACGGCGTCTTTTTCTTGTGCCGATGTGTGGCTCTTGCAGGACAGGAATCAACTGATGGTGTTGCTGACATTCGAAACAGTGGAAGCAGCGATCAAGAGGAGAGTGGAGATGAAGACGAAACGATACGGGCAGGAGGTTAAAATCGACGAAGGGGAGGATGATGCAGCTAACCCTGTATACCAAATCAAGCCACATTTAGTTGCCAGTCTCTATGGAGATTGGATCATACCTCTCACAAAGCAAGTTGAGATTGAATACCTCTTGAGAAGATTGGATTAAAGTGAAAATCCATGATTTGTTTTTGTTCAACTTATTTAGGGTTGTGCTATCCACACACTTATTTTTACTTCTCACACACCCCTCTCAATTTCTGGTTGTACGATTGAATGAATTGAAGAATATCAATCGCAAAAAATGAACAAGGGTGTGTGGGAGATAATTTGGGCGTGTGAATAACACTATCTTTTATTTAATACGGATGTGAATTGTCTTCTCATTGTTTACAAGTCAAGTTGTTATTTAATACGGATGTGAATTATCTTTTATTTAATGCAAATCAGTTGCTTCCTTCTTTTTCTTTCTTTCTATTTGATGTGCATTCTGTTTAAGGCATATGGTTCAGTAAAAATGAACTTTCTACGTAAAGGCACGTAAAAGATGAGTCGGGATGTGTACTGAAATTGCAATTTAATTAGAAAGGAATCACAGAATTTTTTTTTACAGTGAAAGAATATCCATAAAAAATCACTTTCTCTGTTGACAAAATTAATTTCCTACGGTAACTTTGGCTGCTGCAACTTTTCTCATCTGCTTCCGAGATCACAGAGATGTTGCAGCTATGTTGCAGCTGAATCACGAACAATCTCGTGTAGTGATATAATGTTAAGCTGCAGCTGAATCACGAACAATCTCGTATAGTGATATTATGTTTTCTATGCTCAACAGGAAGATGATGCACCATTCCAGAAGATCCGACTTTCTGTTTTGAAGGACTTCTTGCAAGAAATGAATGTTGTGCTGCAAAGAAAGAATGGTTTAGTTTCGAAGAAAATGTGAATGTATTGAAAAAGATAATATCTACGCCGGCAACATACTACCTAACTTTTTTATAAGTAACTTGTCCATTTATATGTTTTTTTTCAAGAAATAAATTTCAATTATAGTCTCTTTCTAGTCAACTGAGACGGGATGAGGTAATTAAGTCTCCATGATTTAAGAACAAAGATGAATCAATAATTACAAGGACAAAACTACCTCTACAAACTTTAACTTGAAATCCAAGTTTCCAAAGCGTTGTGTAACCTCGTACTCCTCCCGAAGGTACTCATGTATTTGAGCGTACTTTGCATCCCTCCAAGCAATTTCTGATCTGATGGATAAAGAACAAAATAAATCCTAAAAGCTGCAATGCATATTATGAACCAAACTGACATATTCAAGCACTAGAAGCAATTCCAGATAAACAAAGATGGCAACTGGTGGTACCAAAATTGAGTTCAATCTGATCTTAGCTCAGCCAAGTCGTTGCTTATTTTCTGAATTTCACAATAAGTTGGTACCAAGATTTCTAATCCACAAAAGGGGGGAAGTTGAAAATTACAGTTTAAGGTTGAAATGCAATATTCAAGGTCTGTGAGAAATCTAGATCATCCAGTATACAGAAGGACTAACTTTAAATGCAATACTACTGATCTTGAAATATCGCTACAAACAACCAAAGAAAGCACAATGGCATTACCTCTCAAAAAGACCAACTTTAAGAATTACATCGGCTAAGTTTGAGTTTGCCTTCCCAACAAGTTGAAGGAGCTTCTTTTTGTGCATTGTGAATGTTCCAGTTTTCTCCATTCCACGATTTATATCTGCAAACTCTTCAACCATACCATCAACCTAGAAAGAGAGACCCGTGCAACCGCGGGGTTGGAGAGGATAGAGAAAGATTTAGATTCTCTTAATCTAATACAGAAGGTTCTCCAGAAATTTGAAATGCAGCAATGTTGATTTACAAAAGACGTAAGATACCATCACAGAGAAATCTTTTCACACAAAATTGAATCCTGGTTAAGAATTACCTGCGAAACAAAATAATCTAAAGCAATACTTTGGCCAAGCACACTGCCAATAATGCGAATAGAATCAGTGTCCAAAGTCTTAAGAACTATGTAGTCTGGGCCACCCTGCATGTCCTCATCCAGCTGTGGCTTTTCTTTTACAGCATAATCTAATGCATGCACACACAGAAAGCCAAACGGCAAATTAATTATCGTAATAATTCAAAATATCTTCAGCCTTTCTATTTCAGAAGAATACACTAATATCTAAAAAAAATTAGCATTTGATGATTCGATGCAGTTGAACTCAAATGAAGTGTACGATCACATTGAGCAATCAAATGAAATATGGTTATCTTCAATAAATTTACCGTCTTTTCTCATCTCTGGAAGTAATCCAGAAGCATGTCTTGTAACTAGATCCAGATAACCATCAACTTCACGATCCTCAACATTAAACAGAACAGCAGATCCATACTGAAATACGACCATATAACGCCAGACTCCAAATTCCTAAAAGAAAGCAGCAAGATAATGAAAGGATTATCATATCGCTATTAGCCTATTACTGAAAAAGAAAAGCACACTTGTAGCTTTGGAGATGATGTCTTCACTCGAAAAAGTGCACTTGTTCCTCTATATAAGCCAGGTATGACCCCGGGTATAAATATGATCATGATGTCCTCACTCGAAAGTAGTCAACCAGACATCAATCACTCAATACATACATGGCCTACCCCAAAAAGTAAATGAAGAAAATAGCTTAATGAACTATGCAAAGTCAAGCATCAGTTTCAACACTCGAGACAATATGCTTGTACCAGTTGGAAAAAGCGCTACCAGGTTCAGTTTAAATTGCCTTTTATTATTGCTAACAGAAGAAAATGGATGCATTGCACTCCCGCAACGCAAATTTAATGTCCACAAATGATTTCTGTATGTATATCATGCAGCAGAATAGTCTCAAGAAGGAAATTTAATCACAACAAGAACTTCAACCGAGCAAAGTATCAAATTGTTCAATGAACCATCATCTTACAGTATTTTCTGAAGGGAAATCGCAAAATCTGAGAGCAATGTAATTCGATGAGCGAGAAGAAGGAGGAATGACATTGATTAAATTCTCGGCTTGCATGCTCTTCAAATTGATACTGCGAAAACCATGAATCTGAGAAAGCCAAATCATAAAGAACATAGCCGGAAACAACTGAGAAAGTGAGAGAGACTACGGAAAAGGGAACTGACCCAGTACAAAAACCACGACAGACCCCGAAACAAAAATCAAAATCCCAGATCAAACATAAGAAAATGAAAATCATAGGAGCATTGAAACAGCAGTAAATGGTCAGAATGTGCAAAACAAAACCTTAAAGCAATGTTCTTTAATGAAAGTTATCAGCTTGAAGAAACAATACGAGCCTATATCAAACTAAAAACACAAATGGAGACAGACCCACATAAACATATGACAAAAACAATCAAACCCCAGACGAGGATTCGCAAAATTAAGAACTATGACGGCTAACCTGGTACAAAGGAAGTAGGCTTTAATAGGTATTTTTCCCGTTTCTTCGTCGTCCTTAGCTTGGCTCTGACTCCGAGCGTAGCAGGGCGGCTCAGAGTCGTGATCATTGGCTTCAAAGGAAATCCGAGACGGGATTGCAGAGAAAGGTCGTGAATTGAGGAAGCGGAAGTGGAAGGAGGTGGAGGCTGAAGGGCAGTGTATATGGAAAGGAGGCTTGGCGGGAACGGATGATTTAGAAGCTCCGGCGGCGGCTACGCGGCTGAGGAGAAGAGAAGCAGCGGCTCTCCACCTCCCCATTCACTGAAAGCTTCAAGGTTTTGGGAAGTTATAATTTCGCCGCCGTCTTCCAAGTGAACGAAGCACTAGTTTTGGTAGTTGTATGTTTTTGCTCCTCTTCCAACTTTTCGTAAATCGACATGTCGTTTGAACCCGAGAACAAACGACGTGTAGTTTTATGTTGGACTAGCCAGTGACAACCTGAACCCTTGGACGGCTGAGAAAGCCAGTCCCTTTGAGGAAACCAAAAGCGCAAGGAGTAAGCATTTCTGAGGAGCAGAGAGACTGAGGAGGAAGAAGAAAAATGGCGATTTTGGGGGATCTGAGTGTCTCGGCTACGCTGAATTCTCACTCGACGCACTCTATCCGAACCCTTCGGCCCAATTCAAAGGTCCGAACTTCTTTTTTTTTGGTTAAATTCTCATATTTTGTTTTTTGTCTGGGTTTCGTGCATTTCCTCGAATTTGGATTTCTGGGCTGTTTGTTTCCCGGGAAAATGAGAGAAATGAACTGAGAATTTGGGTTTTGATTGAGGTCAAGCGTGATACTATTATTTTTCTCGCCCCTTGGCGGAGAATTTTGTGAATTTTTATGGTAGATTTCTTATTCTGTTTAGGAAGGAAAATTTGAATGATTGTATCGAATTTGTTAAACTACCAGTTAATTTACAAGCTTAAGTTGGAAGGATATGGTGCAATTTAGTTATTTATGCCCATTTAACTGAGGGCTTTAACCCTTGGAGCTTGGACTGATAGCTGAAAGGAGAATGATGACTTGGTTGAGGGTCCTTTAGAGTCTTACTTGTTGTATTTCATCTCCGATTCCGCTTAAAGGTGTCGATCTGAAGCTGAAGAAGTATGCAACATTAATAACACACAGTTAACTGAAAGGGTTTTTCGCATAGTTATTGTCGATTTGTTGTCAGAGTCATAGTGATGACCATGGTGTCAGATTTTATTGGAAATACTTTCTTGTTTTGTTCACTTGCTTTGCTGTCATGTTGAATTGCGTTTGTCGTCTGGGTGGCCGATTCTAGATTCGTGTGTTTCTTCTTAATAGTTAAGTGATGTCGTCTGGGTGATTGAGGGTATGATAGTTGTCTATTGAGCTATGATTTCATATAATGCATCACTCTTTGTCCATCTTTGTGATCTTCCATGGTGTTTGTATGCAGAGTAGTATAAGGTATTTTTCTGAACTCAATGTTAAATTGAAGTGCTACTTTTGTTTATGGCCGGTTACCTTCTGTGATCTGTATGGTTGCAGTTGGACTGAGGCGTCCCTAACGTTTTTCCTTCTTCATGAAGGGAAAGAAATTATCACTATCGTTTTGTTCTTGAAAACCTACCTAAATAGAAGTTGAAATCTTCATTTGCACCTAATTGTCGAGCTACATAAGAAGGTTTAATAAGATATGGAAATGTCTTCCCCTACGTCCCTGCTCAACTTTCAAGTTTTGTGCTGTGTTATAGGTAGACTTTGCTAGCTTTCCAAATGGAGGGTCTTGCATTTCTGAGATCACGCCAAAATGGCCCAGTATGTCATTTGATAGACGTAACATTCGTCAAAATTCCAAGCGGTTATCTGGAGATTTTCAATTGTCATCGAACTCAAGTAGCCAAGATTCCGAGAGCTTCCTCCTCAACGCCATCAACATGAGTTTCTTTGACCGTTTAAACTTGGCTTGGAAGATACTATTCCCATCTCCAGCATCTAGGAGGAGCTCAAATGCTAACATTGCCAAGCAGCGGTTGAAGATGATCCTGTTCTCTGACAGATGCGCAGTTAGTGATGAGGCTAAAAGATTGATCGTCAACAACATTGTGCACGCTCTATCAGATTTCGTCGAGATAGAATCGCGAGACAAAGTTCAGCTGAGTGTGTCAGCCGATACTGATGTGGGAACCATTTACTCCGTCACTGTACCTGTAAGACGGGTTAAGCCAGAATACCAGATTGGAGACGAGACTGGGTCGATAACAAATATCGAGTACAAAGATACTGGAGACAGTTCAGGCTCTGTTGATGTCAAATTTGATTTCTTCATCCCTGACTAAAGCAACTCATTCGGTTTCTTAAAGTTCAAGAAATAGATGATTGTGTTTGGCTGAAACCAAAGAAGTTGATGGTTTAGATGTTTTGGATTGGACCTGTTTCTTCTGTATATATATGAAAAAAATTCCTGTAAGGCGACTAGGAGAAATCTTCTTCGATTGAATTCACGGTTTGATCGTCTGCTTAGTTATTTATTTTTATCAATCGCGATGGATTCGAAATTTGGGGAAATAATCAGAGTTATTTAGAATAAGAAAAAAAAAATTAACAAGCGGGGATTGAACCCGACGTGAATCGAACACGCAACCTTCTGATCTGGAGTCAGACGCGCTACCATTGCGCCACGGATCCACTTGTTGTTACGTTCATTAGTTAATCTTATTTAGAGAATAATAACTCAGCGTTAAATTTAAATCCACCGGAATTATTTATTTCTCACTTAGCGGGAACTTTTCATCTTCTCCCTCCCTCCCAAATCCTCTCTACCAAATTCTAGGGTTCATGGAACCTAAACAGGTGTGAATCCCAAAGCTCCATTTCTCATCAATTCTGAAAAAATTACTGGAATTTCTGTCCAATATTGGTCGTACAATGGCCGCACCTCCTTTGTGTTGACTTTTGTGTATATTTTTACAATCTTGGGATTCTTAGCATAGTATGATTTCATGTAATTATTTCTTTCCTTATTGATATGATTGTAACATACTATAAATTCCTCCTTGAGAGATGAATAGAAACACAATACTATTCCAAAAGCATTCTCTTCTTGGCACTAGAGCCTAGGTTAATAACAAAGGAAAAATATAGAAGTCGCACTGTGCGTAGAATCGAGAACCACCAGTTGCGTAGCCAATTGTGCAATGCACCGTCAGATCAGTGAGCGACGCCGTCGTTGCTGACCCGAGTTCACCGAGCCGATCTTTGCAGCCACCCACCACTACCCGCTGTTGCATCACGTGGCCACCACCTAGAAATTACCGCTGCAAATCCCGATTGAGAACCACCACCTGTGCCTGCCATTCTGTCGACGAGACCTGTGAAACGGTTGCTAACCACCTTGAACATATCACCCCAGCACCCACGCCTGATCTGTTCCATCTGCAATTTTCTTGCTTTACAGTGCTTCGAAGGAAGTCCCCACAATTGTCTTGCCTTGTCGTGCTTCGAAAGAAGTCCCCACAATTGTCTTGGGTTTCCGTGCTTCGAAGGAAGTCCCAGGGATAAGGAAAGAAAAAAATAAAAAAAAAAAAAAAAGAAAAAAGGAAAAAAAGAAAAGAGAAAGATAAAAAAATAGTTTGCCTTTTTTATTTGGGGTTATTGTTTGTTTTTCAGGGTCTCACATTGTTTGACTTAATTGGTTTGGAATCTTGACCCTATCAATCACCTCAGATGTTGCACTCAACTTACGCGGAGCAATGACACGCTGGACTCGTCATCCCCGCTACAATGAAGCGTGTGCATTGATTGCCGAAGTTAAGGTAGATTCTGATCATATAAGTAATGACAGTAAGGCTTTAAAGGTTTTTGCATCTGTTCCGAATAATATATGGATAATTGATTATGGTGCTACTAAACATATGACTTGTGATTCTAGACAAGTACAATCACTAAACCCATCCACCAAAACTAACGTGAGTGTTGCTAATGGTAATGTTGCCTCCATCATTGGGGAATGTGCTATCTCTCTTTCTGATACCCTTAATCTTGATTATGTACTTGTTGTTCCTTCTCTTGACTATAATTTATTATTTGTTGCTTAAATAATTGTTGCCCTACATTGACTTGTGATTTTTTGGCATTCCTTTTGTGTTTTTAAGGACATTCGAACTCGTAAGACGATTGGTTATGGTATTAGGAAAGGGAAGCTCTACTACTTAGAACTGACATCGAATAGTACCCAAATGTTGACTCAAGCTTTTGCCGTGGAAGGATCTCAGGGGAAGAAGAATAAAGCTTCGGATGTTTGGTTGTGGCATCGTCAACTTGGACATGCTTCTTTCGGTTATCTACGAAGGTTGTTTCCTAGCTTATTTGTTCATCACAATGTTTCTAGCTTTAAATGTGGTGTTTATGAATTGGCTAAAAGTCATCGTACCTCGTTTTTGTCCAATTTGTGTCAAAGTTCAGTTCCATTTATGATAATTCATTCTGATGTGTGGAGGCCCTCTAAAACTGCTACATTGGGTGGTGCTCATTAGTTCGTTACTTTTATTGATGATTACACACGTATGACTTGGGTCTGTTTAATGAAGTCCAAAAGTAGAGTTCCTTCTTTATTTCAACGATTTCACAAAATGGTGCAAGTACAGTATAAGTCACAAATACAGGTTCTTATGAGTGATAATGGTGGTGAGTATGTGAACTCTGAACTTCGTGCATTTCTTGATCATTATAATATTGTTCATCAAACTACATGCCCATATACTCCACAACAAAATGGAGTTGTAGGCCGCAAGAACCGTCAACTTCTGGAAGTTGTTCGTGCTTCCTTGCTCAAGGTGCGTCTCCCATTATCCTATTGGGGAGAAGCTTTCACTTCAGCTGCGTATCTTATTAATCGTGTTCCATCTCGATTAATTGATTTTCAGACACCACTTCAAGCTCTCTCTTCACATGTTGATGCTTCTGCAATCCCCAATCTTTCACCTCATATGTTTGGCTATGTGGCCTTTGTTCATCTCCACAAACAGCAGAGGAGTAAGCTTGAACCTCGGGCCTTACGATGTGTGTTTGTAGGATATGCCTCCAATCAAAAAGGATATCGATGTTATCACCCTCCAACAAAAAAGTTGTCTGTTACTATAGATGTTGCATTTCATGAGCATGAAATGTACTTTGCCAATCCAGAGTCTTCACTTCAGGGGGAGAATTAGATAGAAGTTCAAACTCTTGATTATATAATTCCGGGTACATATATTGTGAATAATGTGGAATTAAGTGGTAATGCTTTGGAGACAAGTGGTGATCATTCACATGAAAATAGTGATGTGAATGACGTGGAATTAAGTGGTAATGTCTTGGAGACAAGTGGTGATCATTCACATGAAAACGATGCTGAAAACCTTGCAAATGACGAGCCGACACCACAAAACAACTCATTGCCTTCCTCACCACTGGATAATCCAGTGTCGCATGCTATCTCACAGTCAGTCTCGCCACTCTTAAGCCCTAATGACCATAACCAATCATCTTCGATCCCAGATGCACCATCACCACGTTGTCTCCCAAACCGTGTCACTCGAGGTATTCTTAAACTTACTTATGAAGCTGACCCTAAATGCAATACTAGATATTCAGTGAATAAACCCAACCCTGAGCCTAATATGTTATACCTGTTAAGCAATTATGTGTCTACCAGTTACTTGTCAGAATCAAACAAGTCATTTGTGCATCAATTATCTACTATATCTATTCCTAACAGTGTGCAGGAGGCTTTAGCTGATCCACATTGGCAAGCAACAATGAATGAAGAATTGAAGAATGCTACCTAGGAGATCACTGACTTGCCAGCTGGCAAGAAACCTGTGGGATGTAAATGGGTTTATACTGTGAAGTATAAAGCCGATGGGACGGTGGATCGTTTCAAGGCAATACTGGTAGTAAAAGGGTAAACTCAAAAGTATGGAATCAATTATATGGATACTTTTGCTCATGTGGCCAAAATCAACACGGTCTGTGTCTTGTTGTCTTTGGCTGCAAATCTTAATTGGTCCTTACAGCAGTTCGATATGAAGAATGTCTTCTTGCATGAAGATTTGATAGAAGAGATTTATATGGATCTTCCACTAAGATGTAATGCTCTAGATAAATACAAAAGAAAGGTTTGCAGGTTAAAGAAATTCTTATATGGTTTGAAGCAGTCCCCTCGAGCATGGTTTGGAAGATTCACAAAATCTATGAGAACGTTTGGGTACAAGCAAAGTAACTCTGATCATACTCTATTTTGAAAAGAAGAAATGGAAAGTTGACTGCACTTATTATGTATGTAAACGATATGGTGGTAATAGGGAATGATCCGGAAGAACGTATGGCCTTGCAAATATACTTGTCTACGGAATTTGAGATGAAAGATCTTGGATCCCTAAAATATTTTTTAAGGATTGAGGTATTAAGAAGTAGTTCTGGAATTTTCTTGTCATAGAGGAAGTATATTATTGATTCGTTGCACGAAACTGGCATGCCAACTTGTCAGCCAATCGCTACACCATTAAAGGAAGGATTGAAGCTTTCTATTGAGCCTAATCAAGTACCAGTTGACAAAGGGAAATATCAAAGGTTAGTAGGTCGTTTAATGTACTTGGCACACACGAGACCAGACCTTGCTTATGCCTTAAGTGCAGTAAGTCAATATATGCATGACCCTGGAGAACGACATATGAATGCAATCGTGAGGATTTTGCGATATTTGAAAGGAAGTCCAGGCAAAGGAATTTTGTTTAAAAGGAATAACCATTTTAGAGTTGAAGGTTATACTGATGCGGATTGGGCAGGTTCAGTTGATGATAGACGTTCAACATCAAGTTAGTTTACATTTGTTGGAGGTAACTTGGTTACATGGAGATGTAAGAAACAAAATATGGTTGCTCGTTCCAAAGTGTAGAAGCTGAATACAGAGGTATGGTTTTGGGGATTTGTGAAATTTTGTGGCTTAAGCTTCTATTAAGTGATTTAGGTATAAAGCATAATCAGCCCATGAATTTATTTTGTGATAATAAAGTTGCCCGAGACATTGCACATAATCCGGTACAACATAACAAAACAAAGCATGTTGAAGTTGATAGATTCTTTATTAAAGAAAAATTATAGAGAAAATAATTGAGGTCTCGGCAATAAGAATAGAAGATCAATTGGCAAATATCCTCACAAAAGCCGTTTCAAGTAAAAAGTTTTCAAGTTTCTTGCACAAGTTGGGCATGTGCGACATAGATGCACTAACTTGAGGGGGAGTGTTGACTTTTGTGTATATTCTTACAATCTTAGGATTCTTAGCATAGTATGATTTCATGTAATTATTTCTTTCCTTATTGATATGATTGTAACATACTATAAATTCCTCATTGAGAGATGAATAGAAACACAATACTATTCCAAAAGCATTCTCTTCTCTTTGAAGTTCGAAAACCCGATCCGAGATGCAATTTCCAGATTCTGGTTCGCTCCGAATCAGACAATCTTTTCATCTCCTCTTGGGACTGTGTGAGTGGTACTCTACTTTTGAGCTTTTGGAGTTTCTAGCGCTTTTGTCTTTTCAATCGTAAAAATTGATTATTTACCTCTTGTTGTAAAGGTTAAGATTATACGACGTCGGAAGCTCACAGCTCATACTAGAAGCTTTGTTGGAAACGGCTCTCTTCGATTGCTGTTTCCAGGATGAGTCTGTCACGTTTACGGCTAGTTCTGATGGCTTCATCAGAAGGTTTGTCACTAGGATTTGTTTCATTTTGCAGTGGGATGCTGTTGAAATTAACCTTCATCAATGTCGTAACGCTATAATTTTTAGCTTTAATTAATGGGTAATCATAACTTTAGTCAGTTATCGAGGCTGATTTCTTATATGTCCTTTTCACTGTCAAAGCAATATGTGCTGACTCTTTTCTAGGTTTTTCTGTGCTTAAGATATGATTTGCATTCTAGAATTTATGATTTGATTGGAAATCACGATAACATACCTACATGCGTTGGATATTCGGGCAAAACCAGTATGCTTTTATCTGCATTCCATTCTCATTGGCATTAGATTATGATTGACCTTGTAAGTACAGATTTTGACCTTTACACAAATCAATAGTTTATCTTTTCAAAATTTCGACAGATGTTAAGAAAAACATAAAATTGGGATTGAGTAGCTGCACTGACGCCATTCATCTAAAAGTTCATTCAGCTGAGGACAACTTCATACCAAAAACCATCACCGAGGAGCAATGTGAAACCCATCCATCAAAACTCATGTCCTTCATTGAATTAAACACGCAGCAAATAATATCTCTCAGCAAGTAACCGCCGCTTATACCAATATTGCCCCCTTATTTTCTTATGCATAGGCCGGAAAGGCCAAATGGTTAAGAAAATAATTTATTCATCTTTTTTTTTTTTTAGTGGCAAATGGAAATAAAAGTGACTGAACCATAATCAGTGGGAGGCCAATGATGCTTTATTCTTGGCCGAGTTTTTTTATATCAAAATTCTCAATTTGATTTCCCTTTAGGCCGAATAAAGAATCATTTCCAAATACTTCTGACTTGGCGAAATATTTTTGATTCTCAACCGCTGAATGCTTTAAACAATTATTAAGCCCCCTGGGCATATTTTGGCTTTTAACTTAAACAACTTAGCCGAATGGGATTTCTCTATATCGGCTATATCGCCAATAATCATATCGATTGGCATGGTTTCTCCGGCTAGGCCTATGTCTCGACCTTGTTCGTCATTGAAGCACTCTTCTAACGAATCATTTTCTAAGTCAATTTGTGGCTTAGAAACTTGAACTTTTGCTTTTAGGCCTACCACAATTTCAGTCTCGACCAAAAAAACATGTGGCCTAGGTTCTTCTTCAGCCATCTTGACAATCTTTTTAGGTCGAATGTTGGTTGTGACCGAAGCGAAAAATTGCCCCTCGGCCTTCTGATCCAACCATTTTTCAAATGGAATTGATTTGAACCCAAATGGCCTATTTTTTTTATCGAGCCACTCATAAAATTGAGCTCTATCTTCATTTAACTATTGATCTTGTAAGCTGTGATGAACCTTCACCTTTATCATTTGAGAGAAAATTTTTTGTCTTTCTTCATCTGCTTCAAGGATTCGATCAAGGAGTTTTTGTTGCTCGACAATTTCCTTGAATAAGCGCCGAATCTCATCCTGATTGTGATCTTGATATATCATTTGAACTTTGTAGTTTTAGCACTTGTCCCACTGGGCGTGCCAAAATGTTGACCCTAAAAACTACTAAGCCTACGTGGCGTGCAGGCCGAGTAACTAATGAGTTAACTACGTCTTTCGGTTGAATGCGAGGCGTGCCAACTCGTCGGCCGAGGAGTAAAATGTGTTGATGTTGCGTTGAGCGTGCTGTTAACTTCTTGATTTTACGACTGCGGCCGAAGAAGAAACACGCATCAGCCTTCGGGTTTTAGAGCCTAAAGACAAGGCTGCTAGTTTTGCGAAATTCAATATCAAATTCGACTTTCAATGTGCCGAATGTAGTAACCTGTAACACATCACTTCATCGCGATGGCTAATGAGATGACCATTGCCAATAAGGATTCGAAAATCCTTCTCGACCGAGACTTGGATAGATAACTAGTTGGCCTCGACGCAATGTTGTTTATCCAAACTGAAGGTGTTCCGGGAATGGCTGATTATACATCAACAATGTTGTTTATCCAAATTGAAGATGTCACCGGTTGCCTCCACAATGCTGTTTATCCAAACTGAAGGTGTGTTGGTGGAAAAAGAAAATAAAAAAAATCTCAAGATGTTTGAGAGGTTTGCGCAGGGCAATTTGTGTGTTGAATTGGAGAGGCCTTCTCATCACGATCCGTCTTGTATTTATAGAGCTTGCATGTTTGACGACCTCATTGTATAATTGCATTCCGAGAAGTACGAAAGCTGCCAATTGTGACATCCCACATCGCCCAGGGGAGTGATCCTTAAATGTATATTCCCATCTCTACCTAGCACGAGGCCTTTCGGGAGCTCACTGGCTTCGAGTTCCATGGGAACTCCGAAGTTAAGAGAGTAGCGCGCGAGAGCACGTGGTCGGGGCCCAAAGCGAACAATATCGTGCTACAGTGGTAGAGCGGGCCTGAGAAGTGATCCGCCCCAGGCCGGGATGTGACAATTGGTATTAGAGCCTAACCCTAGTCGTGGTGTGCCGACGAGGATGTCGGGCCCCTAAAGGGGGTGGATTGTGACATCCCACATCTCCCAGGGGAGTGATCCTTAAATGTATATTCTCATCTTTACCTAGCACGAGGCCTTTTGGGAGCTCACTGGCTTCGGGTTCCATGGGAACTCCGAAGTTAAGCGAGTAGCGCGCGAGAGCATTCCCAGGATGGGTGACCCATCGGGAAGTTCTCGTGTGAGTTCCCAAAAACAAAACCGTGAGGGTGTGGTCGAGGCCCAAAGCGGACAATATTGTGCTACGGTGGTAGAGCGGGCCTGGGAAGTGATCTGCCCCGGGCCGGGATGTGACACAATAATATTCCTAAGAATATCTTTTAATAACCCCATGGATTACCATCACGCTATTTGGGCTTAGCTTGTAGCCACGTGCATGTAATCCAATTTTTATCTTCAATTCCTTCATGTGATGCCATTTGACAAGATTCTTGGTAGGATGCTAAGGATATTCGGTCCCACCATCACTTCATAATCTTTATTCATGCATGCAAGCTAACCTTCTGCCACATCACATCACCATTTCCTTATCGCATTTGTAGGCTAAAGCCTATCATGACCTTTATATCCCAGCCATGCCTACGTGATAAGAGTCCCAACGCGAACTATGTTGTTTACTTCCAGATCACATATATAGTTTGCATCCCATTTACCTTGGATAAGAAAAAGCTAAGATAATTCACATTAAAAGATAATTATTATGATAAAAACCATAATATTATCCTTTAATAATAACAAAATTATATTCTTTTTTCTATCCGACAATTGAAAACTATGCCCACTCAATGACATTGATTGCACGGGCTAATGGTGTAAATTTGGGTCCAAACACTTATATAACAAAGTATTCGTTAATTTTTTTGAACCCAATTAGATGTTTTAAACATTTCCGATTTGGCTAATATTTTGCAAGGATGATCTATGAGTTGCAACTTGAAAAATAGACAGTTTAGATCGTTAAAGTTCAATATAGTGTGGATCTCATAACTAGTCCTCATTTTTATAATTTAAAAAAAAAAAAAAAAAAAAAAAAAAAAAAAAAAAAGAAAGATCTTTTTCTTTAAAGATTTCCTAGCGTATCTGAGACGTTTGTGACTTGTCCCATGGCTGACTAGAAGTTGGGCCAAATTGTATGGTTTCATTGTTGGCCGGCCCATAATAGGAGCCGAAAAAGGATAAAAAGAAAAAAAATTAAAAAAACAAAAATGGAAAGACAATGTGTGTGCAGGTGCAAAATAAAACATCCGAGGACGAGAAGAGCAGCCCACGTGCTAAATCCGCATTCGCGCGTCAACCATACGCAACAAATGATATTTTAATCAGTGCAAAGTCAAGCAATCCAACGGTGGACAGCGACCCTCACAGTCACAGCATCTTTTAAACCAAAAAATAAAATAAAATATAAAAAGTATTTGAAACCAGAAGCCGTAGAGAGTTCGTCCTCTTCCCATTTTCTTCCGAAATATAAATACCCTCCCATCACTTCTAACCCTTCCTCCGAGAAATTTTTGTTTGCGACGGGAATCGCCTCCCCTCCATCCTCTCTCTAGCTTTCTCTCTCTTATCTGTCAGAGCGATCAGAACCAGCCATGTCGGACGAGGAGCACCACTTTGAATCGAAGGCCGACGCCGGAGCTTCCAAGACCTACCCTCAGCAGGCCGGTACCATCCGCAAGAACGGTTACATTGTCATCAAGGCCAGACCATGCAAGGTTCGATCTCTCTCCTGTCTCCTTGATTTTCTTTCGATCTGCATGTATTTTAGGGCTCTGATTTCAGATATTCGCGGGATTTCGTTCGGTCATTATATTTGTTTGCATGCCGTATGGATTTGTTGATGAATTCTCTCTCCTGTGCAGGATTATGATCGCGGTACTTTTTATTGAGATCGGAGTTTATTTTTTACGATTTTATTGTTTTCCGATTTTGTTTCTTCTTACTGATTAGATAGTGTTGAGCTGATCAATTATGTATGAAATTATTTGATTCTGATTTGCTACTGTTACTGATTGCTGCTGTGTACCTGTAACTGATAATAACTATGCACATATATACATATTACTCACACCTATATACATACACGTTTATCCATACACATATATATGTATACACACGCATACATGCAAAAACGTATACATATACACAGATATACACGCACACACACGTATATATGCGCGCAGACACACACAGATATATAGCTGATGTCTTGAAAATATCGTTCTAAGCTGAGCTTTGATTGCATCTCCATTGCTATGTCTGAATAATTTTTAATTTTTGTTTACGTTTTCATTTTTTGTTTTTGTGGCTGTCCATTGTTAGGGAGTGAATATATTTGTTGAATCGATTGTGTAAGGTCGTCTCGTTGATGGTGTTATATCAGTTTGGATTTATGTTGGTGGCTGGGATATGAACGTGAAAGAACAACCAACTAATGGAATGTTGTCGGTCTGCTCTTTCTTTTGTCTTTTGTCACAGGTTGTGGAAGTTTCCACCTCCAAGACTGGAAAGCACGGTCATGCCAAGTGCCACTTTGTCGGTATCGACATCTTCACTGCCAAGAAGCTTGAGGATATTGTTCCGTCTTCCCACAATTGTGATGTACGAACCTCTTTAAGTTTGTTTGATTTATACGTAAGCACGTCGTTTGTTTCTTTCGTTGGTATATCAATGTTTGTATCTTTGTATTGTAGGTTCCACATGTCAACCGTACTGACTACCAGCTGATCGATATCTCTGAGGATGGATTTGTAAGACTGCACTTTCGTTTGCTGTTATAAGATTCATTGATTTCATTGTATGTTGCTTGTTACTTGGATGTTCCCACTAGTTTGCAATGCTTAGCCTGACTTGAACCGTAATCTGTTGCATACTGAAGGTGAGTCTGCTGACTGAGAATGGTAACACCAAGGACGACCTGAGACTTCCAACCGATGACAATCTGCTTACGCAGGTTAGTTTTGTAACATGGCCCCTGTAACATTCGCCTCTTCCACTTAGTTTGAATGGGATAGTATGCTGCTAGTTCGGCTTTATTCCCAAACGACTGTAGAATCCATGTCTGCTGGAGGATTTACTTTTATTGTGGGTGTTACTTGCATGAAATTTGGTTTAAAACTTTTTGTCATGTTTTTATTTTCACAAGACGCAGCATCAACTTTATGCTGTTTCTTCCCCTTTTTATTGTTCGACGCAGTTTAAAACATCTTTCCTTTGCTTAACTACTGTTATAATTATGTTTCCTGCTGGTTATTAACCCTGTAGAATCTTAATTGGTTATTTTCTTGGTATTTTATGCAGATCAAGGATGGGTTTGCTGAGGGGAAGGATCTGGTTGTTTCTGTCATGTCTGCTATGGGAGAGGAGCAGATTTGCGCCCTGAAGGACATCGGTCCCAAATAGATGCCCTTCGTTCTTCGGGAACGTTAGCTTTCAGATATAAAATGGAACGGTAAATAGAAACTTTGGGGTCACCCCTTTCAGGAACTAGTGTTCTTGATTAGAGGTGGCCTTGGGTTACAAGTTAATGTTGCCATTAATTAGCGTGTCGTTATCAATATTTTTGTTATGTTACTGTTCTGAATCATGCCCCCAATTTCATGGTATTGGCAAGAGTTATATTGAAGACTGTATGGTACCTTTCACTTGTTCTTGGTTCGAAATTTCACGGTCCTCATTTTCGTCACTTGATGGATTCTTCTTGTTGCATTGTGTTTGCCTGCGTTAAATGACTCTTTACCAAATAATCGACAGTGAGCCTGGTGTCTTAAGCACCAAATTGAACTGTGATTGTGGTTTTACGGTACGCTATTACCCTGCTGTCGTGCAACCGAGTCGGTTTATTTCCGGTTGGTTGTTTTCCTTTGGTAACTTGATGGTCTGTTCGGTGTTATGGTGCTGGTTTGGAACTACTCATATCGCTGCAAACCCGGCACGAGGAGTTTCCAAAACATTTGACTCTTCACCCATTCCAATATAAAGGACTCGTCAATCAAATAATAGGTAGTAAATGGTCATTTTGAAAATAAATGAATTGCTAGGTGTAAAATATTTATTCTCGTCAGACTAAATCCCAACTAAAATAACAAGAGTTTGGACGATTTTGACCTAGTTACTCTTCGGAATGGAGTAGAAGAAGAGCAGATTCTTGAACTCGAAAAATGATCTAATGACTTCAAAAGAATTGAACAAGGAGTGGTTTTAGGTGAAATTCTTATGTACAGTTCTGTAGAGTGATAGTAAGGATGACTTATCTAGCAGTTTTTTCACTATTACCCCCCAAAAAAACCACCGTGCCCTTGTTAAAATTATGAGAGTACGCTTAACCTCTGAATTTGAAATCACTCATTATATACCTAGTTTTGAGGACCGATGAATCATAAACGACCAGAGTTGATTGGCCTGTCGCAGCGGCTGATGAATTTGTTTTTACTTCAAACAATCAATTGTCTGATCTTGTATCGAGCCAGTTCATAGAATCTTAAGTGGTTAACATCCATGTCTTCTCCAAACGCCGACTTCTTTCTTGTGTTGGTCTCCGAATGTTTACGTTTAACACCTCGATTGTTCATAACAGCAAAAGTGATCGATCATTCATTCGAAAACCGGATTGCGGTTCCAAGCCAGTCATCCGGAATGCTGCCTTTCAATTCTCCACTCAATGCCCTCAAAGCATGGGTTGTTGCTGCCTTCACAATGTACACATCGATTCCGAGTTTTGCAATCGTCGCAGCTTCCGATATCTTGGTCAGCATTCCGCCTGTTGTATCATGGGCTGCCGCTTTTGTCTCAACTGTTGTCATGACACACACATTACAGATGCTACTAACTCGAACAAATTCGGGATCAATTCCCATTTTGGCACAGCCAACAATAACGAAAATAAAGCTCGTAACGTGTTGGGTTCATTCGCACCTTGCTTATTGATGTTCTCAAGTGTTGGGCTCACGATCGACCAGCTCCCATCTTTAGCCACAGCTACAGTTGACAAACTTTGGATAAGACAATGCAATTCGACAAATAAAAACAAAACTCCATTTCTGTGCAAAGCCAGGATTAGTAAGACTGCTTACCGATTTCTCTCAAGAGTACTGCATTTGGTACCGACGGTGGACGGTCATAAACCCCAAAAACATCAGTCTTAAATCCACATTAAATAGAAAACAAACGTAGGATGTTTATCCACTCATATCAAATGGTAATTTCCTACCTATCTGACCCCAACTGGTTGGACTCTGTTTTTCTTCGAGATGTCTAATCTCGGATGCTTTATGGAAGAACAATGCATTCTTACTCTCCTAATGCAGGGATTGAGTTTGAGACAGTGGACAGATTACCTCTAGTTCACTTTTGCCTGTGAAGTTTGCTAAAGCAACTGGTTTAGCATTGGTCTCTTACACAGACAAATGTGAATTTATTGGCCTCAAGTAACTTTTAAGACATTTCTATCAACTATCAGGTTGTGCAGTGTGTTCCAAAGTCATTTCCCAAAATAAAAATGCATGAAACTTTCGATTTGGGGACAGTGTGGATACGAGAAAAACAACAAAATCAGGCTTCAAGTGCGCTGCAAGGTGACTAATGATGACATCTCCACTCAATATGGTACAGTCCTGATTAGGCAAAGCGATTAACAAAGCATCAGTACAAGTTTAATATAAGCAATAAGCTGGTGAACTTCTATAAGAGAGACCGACCAGTAACTCATCGAGCACAGCATCTCCATGCAAAACCTAGGAAGCGTATAGCAATCAACATTAATCACCGAGGGAAAGATGAGAAGAAAAACAGAAACCAACAGCACGTATAAATCATTCATAGCACAAAAGGAGGCAGTTCAAAACACGTAAAATATAGAATGATAGGAAGAATGATAATAATACGAACTTACAGGTACCAAACCAGATTCAATAGCCTTGGCCACTGCAGACAAATCAGCTGAAGCTATCTGCAGGAAGAGAAAACTTACATCAATAAAGGAAAACTAACAAAAAGGACACAGAACATAAAATAACATTGGGATCAAAGCATTTATTGGAAACAAGCCACTGACATTTCTTTCACGGGTTGACCATCCGCATGAAAATGGAGACATTCCAATGGAAGGGATACCCTCTGGAAGGAAAACACATAACAATATTCATGAACGTGAAAGCGGGGTGCATTTAAGATCTTAAGCAGATAATAGCATGAAATCATGATAGTGAAATAACAGTTTCATGCAGCTTTGAGAGCCAAACAAAATTGAAAAATACGGATTGGTCAAGTAAACTAAAGAACTTACAAAATTCTTCAACCACTAGCTAATAGCATCTCTGATGCATTAGATGCATTGTTAATTTAAAACTGCGAAAGCTGGTTTTTCCTTTGAATCTTTCGATCTTTAGAAATATAGTTTGTATATGAAAACGTTTGTTAATAGGGTAGATTAATACCTCTGGCTAACGCTCTAACAATTTCAAGATTGAGCTTTGTAACCTGAGATAATTGAAATAAACATGAACATGAAAATGGAGGAATAATCCGAAAGAGACGAAAGCAAACTTAAAGCAAAGTCCATAGATGTGAAACGATCAACGAGGCAGAGTCTTACGGAGATGCGTGTGGCAACAAAACCAGCCTTTACAAGGGGTTGGTACAACCCACCTTTATGAACGCCCGATTTACTAGCTTGAAAATGCCCAAAAGAACCTGAAGCCACCATAGCACACAACATATTAGACGAATACATATCTTTAGAAATTAGTGAAAAGGCTACTTTGTATCTCAACAAACAAATCAAGTTCCAAGTGATGAAATAAACCAAGCAGCAAACCTGCTCCATGAACAACTATAAAGGGGCTGGGGTCCGCAACTGGCCGATGTTCAAAATCAAGTATGGCAGATGAAATTTCTGATTCTCCAGGTTGCTTGCTCCAATCCATCCCAAGAACCTCCCCAGAAGGCGACCCCGTAGCCATTGATTGCCTCAGCTGCGACGAAACCGTCTTGAGATTTGCTTCATTTATTGTCTCTAATTCGTTCTTGCAAGTAATTGCTGCACCTCCTGGACTAGGTAAAAAATCGTATTGTAACAATCTAAGACCAAAATACGAACAAATGATTACAAATGCATTTCATAATTTAGTTTTATAAACAACCATTCATCCAAACACCTCAGATTTTCCCAGGTTGAAACGAATCGGTTTTCCACAGTTTATATTAACAAAGGCTTAAAATTTATCAGCTGCCCATTAATCTAGCACACCAAAAGCACTTTTCTGGACCTCGTTTGAGCAATCAGCTGTTCTGGGTCAGCGTAAAGAAAGCTAGAAATGATCGAAATGAAAAATGCTCAATCACAAAAGCACAAATTCTGATGCAAATTGAATTCTACCAAAAAGGAATAAGTAGATTAACAGACCGAGTTTGACGATGCAGCGAATCGGCTTCGTGAGACTGACAGAAGCGCTTTGGAGATCTTTTGTGTTGGTCTCCTCCATCGTAAATTTGTGGGGTTTCCGGTACCTAAAGCTCTGAGTTTACTCTCTCAAAAGTTCTGGGTTTTTAGTTTCCAAAAAAAAAAAAAAAAGTTCTGGATTTTTTTACCAAAAAACAAGTTCTGGGTTTCGTTTTTTATTTTTTGTTTCCTTCTCTTTATTGTCACAGGGTTCTCGCGGGAAGACAACAAAAAAAGAAAAGACAAACTTTGTTTTCTACTTGGTGGAGAAAATGTTAATTGTCATTGAACAGTTGGTTCAATAAAATCATCCTCCCCCTATCCTTGGAAGATCTATGAATCGAATACGTTCATTGTAAATTATGCTGTCAGTTTTCGTCAATAATTGTTTGTGTTTAATTTTAAATAAAAAAATTTTAAATAATTTTTTATCGTACGATGTAGTATAAACAAACATAATTAACTAATTTCCTAAATACTTATAAAAAGAATCCGAAAAGAATTCGGATTCGAATAAACTTGTCCTTATCTTAAATAGGTTACATGAGGTATAGATGTAAGACACGTAAGAAACTTGTGATCAATTAATATAAATATGTACACGTGTTACAACAAGATCGGTGGAAAATATATGCAAATTGTTTATCAACAACAATTGCCTTTGATATAAATTATGGCAGTTTGCTTAAAAAATGTAAACATTTAAAACAAAGTTTTAGAAAATGTTTTTGTCAATATTTAACCATTAAATTGGAAATATCGAGGAGATTTGTCGATTTTAGTGAAAATTTAGAGCTTATTCGATATCTCGTAAAGTTTAGACTTCAACTCATTTTTCATTTTTTTTTCTTCTGATGTTTATGATATCTCACAAATATATCAAACGTATTGAAAACAAATTTAAACATTGGTTGTAACAAAATCACGTGACATTATTGTGGGGCAACCAAAAATTTATTTGCTTGACTCTTTACTAAAATTTTCGTTCATGAAATTTGACACATCTAAAACACAAATAATCATGAAAATTACAAAAAATGAAAAAATGCGCAAGTCACGGTGTAATCTTTAGACGTGCATATTTTTCATTATTATTAACATTCAAAGACTGATTTTCAATATTTGTGAATAAAAAGATGAATTTATTGAATTTTGTATTGATGCAATTTGACCAAAACCAAATAGCACCTACATTATAACAATTAGCCACTGCATCGCTTGTATTTGACCCTAAAAAAGACGGTAGGTAATATATTAATTGAGTAAAACTTGACTCTAAATTAGGTGTCACAATGAAGAAGTAAGTTTTAAACTAGGGTTAATAGCAACTCTAAATAGAGCAGTATTTTTCAGTCTGTTCGGAACATAGGACAGAACATCACATGTTACTATATAAATAAAGAAATTTTTTTTTTCAAATGTCCCTCAATTGTGTTATATGACGTATAATATTATATCCCGTATTTCAAAGACACTAAAAAATATCCCCTAATTACGTTGTAATGGTCAAGTTGTAACATGTTACGTGTGTATATGTGCAGTTTGGAACTGCGACTGTACGTGCCACAATACAACATTTGACAGCGCTCCTTTCCATGATTTTATTATATTATATGCCAACACATTTCTAACACGTTTTTTTGCATGTGAAAGAATCTACATGATTAGCCATGCAATCTTATCTTGTGTTTTTATAATGTGCATTTGTCCATTTAAAGATACATCTGTGAGTTGAATATTAATTACGTCAATTATTCATATTATAAGACATGAAATAATAAATCTAAATAACGATATTTTGATGCACACAAGTTTCTTCTAATGACTTGTTGAGCATGGACTCGTTTGGAATATCTTTAAAATAATTCAAAGTGCTTAGCAAAATTTTTTCGGTTTCAAAACCACTTGAAGTTCTTTGCTAAAATTCATTTACATTTTACAAAAAAATAATTTCAAAAATACTTTGACAAAAAAGTATTTTAAATCATTTTAAAAAGGAAACTTTCATGATAAGAGTTTGGGCTAAATTTATTTTAACAAAAAAATCATGCTATAACTTTATTTAATGAAAATAAATATTTATTAATGAAAGACCCTTAAATTTTAATAAAAATGACAATATAACTTAAAGTTTAATGAAAATAACACAATTTTAATATAAAAAAAATTAAAAGACTTGATGCATGGGACCCCACGCGTCCACCACACACACTGTTTATTAAACTGAACACTATTTATGAAACACTGAACACTACTTATGAAACTAAACACTATTTATCTGTCCAGTTTCGTAAATAGCGCCTAGTTCTTTGTCTACTTTCATAAATAGTGTCTAGCTCTTGGTCATTCTCATAAATAGTGTCTAGTTATTGGGTCGAGTTTCATACATAGTGTATGGTAATGGTATAGTTTCATAAATAGTATCTATTTCTTGGTCCGGTTTCATAATAGTGCCTAATTATTGGTCCACTTTCATAAAGAGTGCTTAGTTATTGGTCATGTTTCATAAATAATGTCTAGTTCTTGGTCCACTTTCATAAATAGTTTCCATCTATTGGTTTAGTTTTAGAAATAGTGCTTAATTATTGGTTTCATTTCATAAATAATGTATACTTATTAATCCAGTTTCATAAATAATGTCTATTTATTGGTTCAGTTTCATAAGGTTTAAAACTTACACCTTGTTTGGTCCTATAAAAGCATCAATTGTGCCTAAATCGATGAACCCATAAGTGATCATTTAAATCAAAATCTTGGGAAGATTATATTCTCAATAATTATATTTAAAAACTAGTTTTAATTACCAAATTAAAATACTGGATACTATTTAAGTGGTGAGAAATTTTTCTTTATGCCCGTAGCACAAGTGGTACATCATGTATCATTATGTAAGTGGTGGCAACTTTTATTTTTATGTTATTAATTTTTTAACACAAAAATCTCATCACTTGTATAAGGACACGTGGTGTACCATCCCGTGTTCTGAAAACATTGAAAAATCTCTCGTCATCTTAACTACTATTGAGAAACAACATCACAAAAATAAAACTAGGGAATGTAATTCAATTTCAAGTCTTTTTCTTATTATAAGAAGAAAAAAAAAAACTAATGAGAAGAGCTTAAAAATTTTGAGTTGTAGCGAAGTGAATAGTATCAGGATTGACTTTTTAGTGTAAAAATATGATTTTTCGTTAAAATGAACAATATCGGGAGTTTTTCGTTAAAATTCCTAAAAAAAAAATCTATTAATGCAGCTGACAATGGGAGAAAAAAGTGGAGTGTGGAAAGAGAGAATGGGTGGGGGTGGTGTTTATGCAAGCATGGCCTTTTGACCAACTCCAAAGTAATTGGTATATGAGGTTCCACAATGTGTACGGCAAGCAAAACATGAAAGATTTGTTGTATCAATTTATAAGAAACTTTAACGAAAAACTTTAAATACTGTTCATTTTAACAAAAAAATCATATTTTTACACTAAAAAGTCAATCCTGGTACTCAAAGTTTTTAAGCCATTTTCATTAGTTTTCTTCAATTTATATGAGGGCACACGCCCAACATAAGTTGGGTTCTCTATGTTTTTTCTATTCTTTTGTTTTTATCATTAAATAAAGTTAATAGATAATTTTTTATTAAAATGTAAAAATTTGAAGCTATTTTCATTAGTTTTCCTTTTTAAAAACAGTTTCAAACAAGCCATGTGTATTAAAAAAAAGAAAAAAAGAAAAAGACATGGAGCACACCATAATGCAAGTACAAGTTTGGCAACGTTAAACAGTAAGCACAAGAGAACTCAGAAGTAAACTATCCATAATTAAAGTAATTTGGAAATTAATTTCACTTTAATTAACCGCATAATCAGTCCATAGATATCATAGTACCATCGATAATCCGGATATCTAGCGACCGATTCTTTTTCTTCCCTTTCACTACCCCTTCATTTTCAAACTTGGAAGATGGAAATTTTGTAGTTACTAGAAGTCTCAGGGGCATCACCGTCATTTCAAATGCCGATTGGATCGTGGAGGCGGTAGTAGTTAGCAACTTTAGCTCCACCAACACCAAACAACCCAAAAGATAAAATAATAAATGAACCCCAAAAATTAAATAAAATCCAGTTTTTTTTTAATCAAAATGGTATTTGAAATTGTCATACATTTTTACTGGGATCTCTAAGATTTAAATTAAAAGAAGATTGCTCACCGTTAATTATTTTTTAACGTTTTGTGAAAAATTTCAATTAAATTGAAGCGAACACCAGTTCAAGTGAAAGAGTTGATTTGACAAAAAAATCCTTCAATTTAATGATGATTTTTTAAGAAATGACCAAAATTGCAGTGGTGAACAATCGTGAGGATTTTCTATTGATTTTAAATCTTATAATGTAAAGTGATGAGTTACGTCAATTTTCAGAGATAATTTATTATTTAATTTTAATTTGTTATTTTAAAGGACGATCAGGAAATGGCTTTTTGGTATGTGCGGCGTGGACTTTTTGCAGAATTTCAGATCCACAAATCCGAAAAATACCAAAACGAAACGGACAGACGCAAACTTCACACGGAAAGAAAGAAAGAAAGAGAAAACGAGAGTTTAAAGAGTTAGTTGAAGGAAATACTTTCTCGCCTTTGTCCCCCTTTGTTTTCGGATTTTGATCCAATGGCTGACAACCACGAGCAACAGTCCCCGCCGCCGCCCGGACCATCGCAACCGTCGAAGCCCGCAGCGACTCATCATCCTCCCCGCCCCACGATCACTCTCCCGCAGCGCACCTCTTTCGAATCAATCTTCAGCTCCGCCGGCGGCGGGAATACTGGGCCCGGTCTGGGCCTGGGGTTCAGCCCCGGACCCATGACTCTCGTCTCCAACTTCTTCTCTGACGGCGGTGACGACTGCAAGTCCTTCTCCCAGCTGCTCGCCGGAGCCATGACGTCTCCGTCGCCGAGGGCGCCCGGGTTCCAGCAGCTCGAGGAGCGAAATTCCGGCGACGGCGAAGGAAGTTCGGATTTCCGGTTCAAGCAGAACCGACCGCCGTCGATGTTTTCGGTCCCGACGCCGTCCGGGTTTCTCGACTCGCCGGGAATCTTCTCACCCGGTCAGGTACACCCCTCGTCAATCACTTCTTCCATTTATTTACTGAATTACTGTTACCATTGCTTGTATGCTTATCAGGGAGCTGGGATTTTTTGAAAAGTTTACTTTTTTTTTTAATCCGATTTAGATATATATCTCGTCTTTAGTTACTGCGACAACTGAGAAATTAGTTACTCTTGGAAAATTAATTAAAATTTTGTTGAGAAAAGAAAGCAGTGAGTTAAATGGCGGCAAATTAAGGCAGAGGATTTGAGATTCTAAATTTAGTAACTTTTAGAGGATTTGAGATTCTAAATTTAGTAACTTTTAAAGGATTTGAGATTCTAAATTTAGTAACCTTTTGCCCCTTTTTTTGCCCTTTTGGCGGGGAAGGGGAATTTGCCAAATTCTGGGTTATTAGAATTGATTCACTTGTTTGTTAGGACAATTGGGTAAAAGCTAGGTCAGTTGCACCGGAGTTGAAATCCGTCTTTCCGTAAATTAGACGCGGGTTAGGTCAATTGGCTAGTCTTGGTTCAAAACAGTTACCAAACAATTTTCATGTTTTCAGTTTTCCTAAAACAAAAATCGACTTGAAACTAGAAGCTGAAACGTTTTTTGGATTTTTAAGTTTTCGAGTTGATATTGTATTTTACACAAACATGCGGGAGTGGGGTTTGAACTTGGGTACAAGGGGCGGGCATACTGCAGTAACACGCATTTGCCTGGTTCCGGGTTCTTAGAATTGATTCACTCGTTTGTTAGGCAAATTGGGTAAGGGTACTCCAAAAGTACGCATATGAGACGAGTCTGCTTGGTACCACACTTATATTGGTTTCTTATGGTTGTGATTTATGAATTGTTGTAGGGACCCTTTGGAATGACACACCAGCAGGCCCTAGCACAGGTCACGGCTCAGGCTGCTGCACTCTCCCCATCCTTTTTCAATTTCTCAACTGAGCATTCAACATCTTTCTCGACAGCACCTGCCACAGCTTTGACACAGCCTCCATCCTCTACTTCCGATACAACACCACCCCAAGAGATACTGTCTGGAACACCTGACTCTGCCGTTGCGACAAAAGAATCATCTGACATTTCCCTTTCAGATCAGAGATCCCAACCGTCTTCATTTACTGTCGATAAGCCTAATGATGATGGTTACAATTGGCGGAAGTATGGACAGAAACAAGTGAAAGGTAGTGAATTTCCTCGAAGTTATTACAAGTGTACCCATCCAAATTGTCCAGTAAAGAAGAAGGTTGAACGCTCGATTGAAGGACAAATAACTGAAATTATTTACAAGGGTGAGCATAATCATGAACGTCCTCAGTCCAAGCGTCCCCTGAATGGAAATAGTCGGGCAAATTCTGACTTAGCTTCCCAAGTTCATGGTGGGAATTCAAACAAACCAAAAGAAGGGACAGGTCCTTATTCAATGTCTAAGAAGCGTCAGGAATCCAGCCAAGCAACACATGAGAATTTATCCGGGACAAGTGACAGTGAGGAAGTAGAAGATGCTGAAACCAGAGTTGATGAGAAAGATGAAGATCAACCTGACCCCAAGAGAAGGTAGATATTTTATCTTGATAAGCATATGCACATGCTTGCGGGCATTATGCTCCTCGTTTGTCATGTATTCTTAACAAAATTAACTATTATTTTCCAGAAACACCGAGGTCAGGTCAGAAGCAACGGCAGCTTCTACACATCGGACTGTGACAGAGCCTAGAATCATAGTACAGACAACCAGTGAAGTCGACCTCTTAGACGATGGTTACAGGTGGCGAAAGTATGGACAAAAAGTCGTCAAGGGCAATCCTTATCCACGGTAATACTGTTTTTCAATATTTCTAAACTTAGTGTTAAATTCAGTTTTATTCCATTGATGTCATGATGTTTTCATTTTTATGTTGCCTAACGTATTCAATCAAACGGTTATATTCCTTCTTGTATGGGTTGGTTTAAAAATTTCCTGATTTGTCTTTGCTGCATTTTACAGGAGCTATTACAAATGCACGTTCCCTGCATGTAACGTCCGGAAGCATGTAGAGAGAGCCTCAACAGATCCTAAAGCTGTCATAACAACATATGAGGGCAAGCATAATCATGATGTACCAGCTTCTAAAACCAGCAGCCACTACACAGGCAACAACAATGCATCGAATTTAAGATCAACGAATCCAGGAAATGGGAAGGTTAACCAGATGGATCTTAGAAACAGGGACCAGCAGCCTATAGCAAGTTTACGTTTAAAAGAACAAATAACATAGTTTGGGTTGTACCGAAAAAATAAAAAAAACCCATAGTTTCTGTGAGTTTCATCAATCAGGAAAGAAAGCAGGAGCCGGAGAACTTGAAATTTCCACAAAGCAGGCAAAATTTGTAAGTTATCGTTGCCTGAATCTGTTGCTCACTATAGGCTGTAGATTTGATCAAGGCCCCCTGTTCCCCAATTGCCAATGTACAAAGGAAAGAGGTAGTTATGGAAAAGATAAAAGAAGTCGGTTCAAATTTTTTTGTTGCACGTAGACTAGTTAACAAGCATACTGTGTTGAAATTTACAACTTCTGTGCATTCTTTTGTATATGTAAACAGTGATGTAATATGATTATTTACGCTTGCGTTTGGCGATATAGTATCGATGTTTGAACCGAAACTCCTTAAAAATTACTTCCTACTTTCTGGTTGCCTATTTCTGTTTTGTACTGCTCTTTTTGTTCTTGCTCGGTAGTCCTTTTGCGGACATGTGATAGAATCCGCAGTTCTTTTGCTGTACATGTGGGTGACAAGGGAGTTTTTGTTGCTGTGTCAACACACACCAATCTTTGCACATCTGACATTGTTGAACAAAACTTTGTGCTAATCAACGATTAATCGATGGCATGTACAAGAAAAAGCCCTAATCCGTTTCTTAAAGCCCTTTACGTCCTCATTCTTATAACCTTTATTGCCGTGAATAGATACGAATTACAGATCTAATGGCCGAAGACGGATAGGAAACGCATGGTTTTAACTAAAACGAATAAGCGTACAGATACAGATGCCATTTTGTACAAGATCAGTAGTACTGCATTTGCAGTTCATGTCTCTGTATTCCTTTTCTTGCACCATCGAACTAGGTCGAAGCGACCGAATGTTAACAAAACGTGGCATTTGCTTGGTGTTTTGGCCGGAATTATATACTTTTAAAGTGCAAACCCTCCAGGATACAGGTGAGATGCCCGTCCGAGTTAATCGTCCATAGTTACGAGAGTCGGAATTTGACCATGGTTCACAAATTCAATCTTGTTCAAGCGCAGGCAGCACAAGACTTGCTCTGGCAGTTCCTCTTGTTTTTGTGCCTGCCAACACCGTCAAACAAAAATCAAACTCACAGAAATGCAGGATGCACATTTACTGTTACAGTAAATGGTAAGTTTGTGAGTTTACCTGGATTGTTAATCCCAAATCAAGTACCCCATTCTTCAAAGTCTCTCTGAATGATTCAAGTCCTTTCCTGGATATGTAGCTAAACCTATGTATATCTAGGTCAATCTCAAAGTAATTAGGTCCCTGCCACAAAAAAAAAAAAAAAAAAAAAAAAAAAAAAAAAAAAAAAATGTTAGTTTAATGTAAAAACCGAAAAAAACTTCGGTAAGAGAGCCTGACCACAAGGCCCGTCAAACACTCTCACAAAGAGTTAGACCCCTGTGCCCATGTGAGGTCTGTTTCTTTATGAGAGTGGCATGACCAACCGCGTGATCAGACTGCCCTACATAAGTGTTTCTCCTAATAACATGGAACTAGAAAGAGTTCATCGTTTTCATTTTACCCTGAAGAAATTGTGTTGAGGGCGTGACAGAACGGGCTTATCATTGTAAGCATGTATGAGCTTCCTTTCAGTAGAACTCAACTGGAGGTCATCTGGATTGACCAATCCAGCCATGATCTTTAGCCTTTCCCTGAAAGGAACCACAGACTCCTTTGCAAACCCTTTCACCTTCTCAGTCTCATCCTCAACAAATTTCTGAGACAGAAAAACAAAACGTTGTTAGTAAATCCGACTTCTTTGCGCCCGGATCAAAGATGTGGGAATCCGAAACTTCACGATGAAATTTACCCTGATGCTGTCTTGAAACTGAGGTGATATCTCTTTTTCAAAGTTTTCATTCACTTTGAAATATAGCACAAGACTCATGCCTTCCCCATCGCATTCGCCGAGGAACATTGTTGTAGGATAAGTAGGCAACTGCAACAACAACAACAACACCAGAATCAATGCCCCCGAAAACACAACGAAAACTGATCTGCGGCAAATTATTTTGAGATATGGAGGGAGATAGACAGAGTACCTGGATGTTAACAATGAGGAGGGAAGGAACTTTGTCATGTGGTTTTACAGAAGGAAGCTCAAGATGCTGAGCAATGTGATCTCTCTTTCGCGGGCAGATGAACAAATCGACACCAATTGGTACGTACGAGCTGCAGTTTGGAGCCGGGTACTTCAGTTTATCTCTGCACATTTCCACAATTTCATCCTTAGACAGCGGAACTCAATGACGAAAACAAAACAAAATTAGTAACAGGAAAACAAGCAATATACTTGAAGTAATTCTCGCCGCGGAGCTTGAATACTGAGGGTGGAACTGGAGACCAGGATCCCCGTGCTGGCTTCTCTTCCGTTGAGCAAGGGATTCCAAATCCTGCTCTTGGACGGAATAAGTACTTCTGATCGGACGCACCTGTTCATCCATTGTCGCACATTTAGTATTGTAGCAGAGAGCACGTAGGCACCCATAAATTGTTACTTAGTTAGATTCTAACTTCAAATTTTGATCACATTTACTACTTACTTTTCCTTTCGCTGTCATCAACGGATTTCCTCTTATAAGAAAGCATGATCACCGCCGCGGGGTTCTTCTGATTCTTGTCGTTGAAACTCACTTGGGTTTTCTCGACAGAATGGCGTGCATTTCCATCTATCTTTAGATAACTTTCGTAGAACCCTTCGTACTTACATCCATTATCGACAATGCATGATGCAGTTTCATACTGCACCAGTTGAGCATTTGGGATGTTCCCTGCTAAAGGAAACCCATCTGGCACCCAAAAAACAAAGAACTAGTTTTCGCCACCGAAAATTCACAACTGCCACAAAAAAGGAAGGATTAAAATTAACTGGTGATTTAAGTGCGTTATTACCTCCATGCACACTGCAGAAATCGTCTTCTGAATCAGATTCCATCATGCTTAGTGAGTCAAACCATGCTTCCCCTGGGCCTTTCCCTGCACGAAGTTGTAATCTGTACGGTCAGATGTCACTCAACACGAAAAACTCGGGAAATATATAGATAGAACTTTTCGCAAATCTTCGATCAAAAATATACTTTTTACCCTAAAAAGACACTAAACATGTTATGAAACACGTTTTATCGTCCATTTATTGTTTGTTTAATGTCCCTGTAGTGAAAAAGTTCATATATGATATTTCCCAAAAGTATTTGAAGTAAGATGGGTTCTGTTGGTGTTAACTTTTCATGATGCTCCATTTCTGGTGGAAAAAAAACCAAAACTAAAAACCAAAACACGAAATGGTTATCAAACGGGTCTTAAACAGTTGAAACATACCGCCATTTGCATCTATTTGACTGTGGTTCCACTGAAGCTGAGTGAGATGAAATGTTCCATTAGAAACCTCAGATCTCTTGCAGGTTGTTGCAGCACCCTTCTCGAAGTCAAGATGCACAAACTCACTCACAGACTGTCTTTTAGGCGCATCGGGAATGGCAGCGGAGGCAACCTTCTTCGTCTTCCTCCCCTTACTCCGGCGTTTGCCGGATCTGTGGACCTTCTTCTGATGAGCTTTGATAGTTTCATGTGGTCTTGAGTAACAAACGCCCATGGCAGCTAAGTTTCTTCAAGTAATGCAGATAAACTTAACCTGCAAGGCAAATATAGAACTCCGGTTTTAGAGCAAATACTGGAGTCCCGACTCGTTCGGTGACTAGGACGAAGGTCACCTCAGCAGCTAGGGGAGACTTAGGCAGACACCTAGGAGGACTAGACGAATTTAAGTAGATCTATTATATTTTATGTGAATAAGTATATGTTTATACTTAACATATATATAATTTCATCGTAAACTACAAAATAGAATAACATATATATTATGAAGTATTGGAATATAAGGAAAAACATGGAAAACAAACATATAATATGTGTTCGTTTAAGTATTTAATAAGTCTCTTACGGTTTATTGAAAGAAAAAAATACAAAATGAAAGTTATTTATTTTCTGTCTAAGTAAGTCGCAACCTAAGTGGATGCCTAGGCGGTTTAGAAGGGCGCCTCAGCAGGTCTAGACACTCTTACTTACTTTTCAAACGCTTAGGTATTAATTGAGATAGTAGCCAATCGTCTAGTGCCTAGGCTGAATCTAAGCAGCGCTAGATGAAATTTTTTAGAACAGTGGCTATGATTGGATTGTACTAGATAACTCTGTATAATACAGAGCAAGTTTGAATATGCAAATTGACTTTGACGATGAATGGAGTTCTAAGTAGATGGGATCTGCATTAATGTGGAATCTAACATTTTTTCCTACAAAGACGTATTGAAGTTGGCATGGCCCCAATCAGTCCAATCAAATTATAAACATACAATTAATGCACAAGTTTTTCTTTTAAATTTTTAGAATATATGCATCCACTGAGAAATTTTGTACTAGAGAGGCTAATATATTGCAAACATTCAAAATAAAAAATAGTTTGTTTTTCAATGCATGCATGAAAACTCAAGACTACCCAATATTTCTTGACAAATTCTCGATAGAATCAACAAAAAGTAATTATGCCTATGCACGTGATGCGTGTTTGATACTTACCGAGTTTTCCTTCCCTAAATATTGATATCGGTTGTTTTTTTGTAGAAATTATGGAAAGTTGCAGCGGAGTAGTATATTAACTCATTCAGATTTAGTCCAAATTAGAAAAAAAATTCAAAAGTTCGAAATTTGCAATAGGTTTTGGTAAAATTTATGTAGTGAATCAAAAAACATCATCAATATTCAGTGGTTTTCTTAAATCTCACCACTTCACCCTCCTTTCCATATTCATCCTTGATTTTTCGAGTATTTCGACGAAAATATTGACAATTTCGTATATATTTTAACCAATACTGCTAACAACTAACAATTTAACCCTTAATACTATCATTTATTAAAAAAAAAAAAAAGAATTACATACTCAGGTTGGAATTCTTTCAGAAATATTCTACCTGCTAAGATTTTATGTTTTAACAAACAAAAAATGGAACATGAAATATTGGAAAAATAAGATGGGAAAAACTAAGCTAAAAGCAAAATAATACAAGAAATAAATTCGAGTCACCATCAGTCATGAATCATGATAGAAAAGACGAGGGCTGATAATTTGAAAACCAAGTTATGATGTTAGATGAATTAAATTCACTTCATCGAGTGGTACGAAGAGAGTAGTTGCAATGTGTTAATGATTCATGAATACATTAAAACAAACACTAAATGCGTAATTAAGCGTGACAGAAATTCTATGTGTATCACGTCATTGTTTATTTGTACCAATAACATGAATTATTTAAGAATAGACGTCTGTTTCATAGCCGGACAATGACGCATGATTGTAAATTATGAGGAAATGAAAATAATTGCATGCACACAGAGAGAGAGAGAGAGAGACCTGAGAAAGGGTTAAGGTATCGATTAATATTCCGGCATGAAAAAAAGAAGAGGAAACCGTCGTTCCTAGGTGAGGAACTCGGCCTCCTTCCCTTGAAACTTGCTCTGTTTTTCTCTCTGCCTCTCTGTTTTCGATCAACTTAAAGTTTTTTGCTTTAAATCCAAACGAAAAAAACAGAGATTATAAATTCAGACAAGACAGAACACAACGCAGAGGAACAGAGGAAGGAAAGGAAGACGGGTTCCGATGTGTCCGGATCCAATTTTCCTAAGTCTCCTCCTCTCTGTGTTTCCTCTGTTTTCGTCCCCTTTTTTTATCTTATATTTTCTTTTTTTGGGTTGCCTTCTTTATCTTAGTTGGCTTTCGAGTTGGTGGCATACCTTAATTTGACATTGTTTTTTGGGTGGGAATTATGTCTCAGGGTGTTAGATAACCATATATTTAGATTTACTATTTTGCTTGGATTTTGGGTTTTTTATTTTTTGGATTAAGTTTTCAATTTGAATAAACGTAATTATTATTTTTATTCATTCTGTTTGTTTCTTCTTGTTTGATTTTATTTTCTTTATTCTAATTAGTGGTCAAATATAAGTATCGAGTATGCGTATGAAGAAAGAGTGTTGAAATCAGTTTTGTTTTAATAACCATAGACTTAGCTACAATTAATATATATATAAATAAATAAAGTGAATTACCCAATTTGTAAACTAAATATGTGCATATTTTGACTTTTAAGCATAGATTGAAGCATTTTTAATCGAAGCAAGTGATTGCAAGCAAGTATGCTTATGTGAGCAATAACTAATGCAATTGAAATCTTGATTCGATCGTGCTCCATAGTTTTATAATACCAATTATGAAAGAAATTAAGGCTTGATTAGGGTAATATTCATACCAAATGAAAGTAGCATACAATTGGAGTCTAATAAGATTAAAAAATACGAAATTCATACCTTGATGAGAATAGTCTTATGAGTCACATGATCAGACTGGCATATTCAAGTTTGTTTCAATCAACAAAACTAAGGATCCATGATTAGTAGATACATATGTAAAAGAATTAAGTTCAAAAATGCATATGAGTTCGCAATGCAGGATGCAGATAAGAAGGAATTGTTACTGTATATGAACAGTTGGGAGTGCGGGAAGGTCGCCATCGATGGCAGAGTGGAGATTGGAAAAGGCAGACACTGAGTTTATTTTTTTGTGCACGTCCAGATGCGAATAGGTCGGCTGAGACAAGTGACTACTGACCAATACCGCGACTGTTCCACCATATAAGACACCACCAACCTCTTAGTTCTTATTTCAAACTATTGATTGTTGAACCCCCCACTTCTTCAATAATATGATAAATGTGATTGATTGGTAACTATTACCTAGGATTATTATGAGTATTGTTACTAATCCATGTGTAATATTGATCGAAATATAGTGTTAGTTGGGTAAGACAGGGTAGCGCAGGACTGCAAATCCTTTTCTTTACATGAAATTAACAACTTTTTTTTACTTTTTTTTCCAGACTCCTCCATTTAATACTCATACCCAAATTCACCCACTTCAATCAAAAAATTTCATCCCAAGTTCCAAATTTCCTTCCTCAATCCCCTTGGCGCCACCATCGCTATTGACCTGCCCACAGACAAGGAAACTTAGGCAAAAACACCACACAACGTTTTTATACCTCATCCATAAAAAAAAAAAATCATGATTCCGCCACTGCTTAAAAATTTTAGAAAAAAATCATGAATCTTCCTAATATTTAAATTCATGAATAGCATGTTTCACTATCTATGAAAAGATCAATGATGGCTAAACTATTGCACATTAGAAAAACAAGTATGAAACAACAGTTTAACATATAATTAGTGGGAGTCCTTAATCAGAACGGGAAGCTTAAACAAGAAACCCTTATTTTAAATTAACACATAATTAGTTGGTTTTGTCTTTGATTAGGGTTTTATCTTAATAAAGTTGAAGTGGACGAACTGAGAGTCTAACCGCTTGGCCGTGTGTAAGTGGTTGAGCCATACAATTAATTAATTAGATTAGGGCTTGTTTTCATGATCCATCGGACACTCACACCACCTACCAAATGAACAACAAACAAATCATAAACTACGACTGTTTTTTGGTGTTCAATGAAAAACTTGACTCCATGTTTCATAAGCCCCAATAGAACAAAAATTAGGTAACAATATTTTTAAGAAATGAGAACGATTGATGATCGATCACTCCCTTTCAAACTTGTTTCAAGTTCAATGTTTGGCTCACTTGCACTAACTATTTATTGTAGTTTATTCGGATTTTACTTTCGTCGTTGTAATTTTTTTTGTACATTCGCGCTTGTAAACTCGTTACATTAAACATTGTTGGTCTAACTTGAGTTTTTTTTTTTTTTTTTTTTTTGTCTTCTTCTTCTTCTTCTTCTTCTTCGGATGAGAAGACGTGCATAAAGCTGGATGGAAAATTTAATTAGTTTGCAGATTGGACTAACAAAGAGAACTATATTGATGAAAGTGAAAATTTGAGTAACCTACATGAAATATTAGTGCAATTTGGTGTCTAAGAGGCGGATGCTTACTGGAACCTAAGTGGTTTTAGGACTATCTGGAGTCCAGAAAATATACATGCGAATGACTTCCGATGATCCTCCGAATGTTTTGTACGGGTCTCTTTGTACTTACTAAGTGTTTGATATAATATCAGCTAGACATATCTCGACAAATTGCCTGAACAACACTTGACAAATTTTATTGATATCACGTTTTATTTCTATCTAAAAAACTTGGGACCTTTACGACCGTAACCACCCAAGACTCGAATCCTAGTCCACCCCACCACTATACAACGGTGTTTAAGAAAATTGAACTTGGTGTTCATATTTAATTTACTTATTATTCTCTTTCTTTTTCCTACAAATGAGGGGTAAGCTCCTTGTTTCATTTGTCTAATTCTCCTTTATGTCACTATGTGATTATTCAATATATAAAGCGTTAGCCAGGAATACAATAATATCAAATAAATTAAAATTAATTAAGCAAATAATATAATAGTTAGGTACAAATCACACTCAAAAGACTAAGGAGGAGGACATAATATATCTCTAACAACTACATCATAATATAATCTAATGATTATTAATGACTGTGTGAAAGCCTAGACCGAGTCAAAGACTTCCTGCTCAGAGTATTTAACTTGTTTAATTGGATTAATTACAAATTAGTGGATGATCATCTGGACAATGAGACTGATTCAAAAGAAGAAAAGAACAAAATCTAACATTGGATATCAGCAAAAAAAACATTATTTTACCTGGATTATTACTAAAAAGGAACAAAAAAGAAGCCAACAAAAAGAAGATACAAGAAATTTTTTTTTTTTTTTCCAAAAATCACCAACCCAATTATTAGAACGCTACTTCGCTGCAGAACATTTCAGTAGGAGGTACTACTTACACCCAATCCCGGATAAACATGTGTTCAAATTTTGACGGGATCGAGTATAAGCAGGACCTCCTGTTAAAATGTTCAGCAACCAAGTCTTATTACAATTATTATGTTGTGGTAGACAGCTACACTGCACTACAACTGCTTGGTTTGTTCCCTGTTGCACCAATCCGCACCCACTTTTAATATTTTTATTTTTGGTAAAGCACTTTTAGAACTTGGAAGGAAGAAAAGTTTGAGAAAGGTTAAGAAGACTCTTTTAAAAGTAAAATTTTTTATAGACTCTTCGTCACTTCATGTTTTTGACACAATTCTTGTGCTAAAAATGAAACTCTCTATGGACTCTCTGCTGCCTTGTTACTCTCCACCCCTCTTATTTTGTATTATGTCCTAAAATTAAAACCGCATGCATTAGCCATAATTATTTCCAATGTTCCAGTTTAGACAACGCTAATTATTTTAGGAAATTGTAACAAATGACCCGTTTAACGAGCGATAAACTATATTAATTATTTAAATTAAATTAAATATTCTTACTCTTCAGTCATTTTTTCGAATCACAATGTCACTACGTTTGACCATTTCTACACACACACACACACACACATACATATACATATACATTTATATATATATATATACATATATATACATATATATGTTGAATCCCTTACCCAATTGATAGTATTTTAGGTATTTTGACACACGCAAAGCCAAAGGAATATATCCCTTCTCATTGGTTGAGTTTCTCCCAGATTTGATACAATGCATGCAGTATATATGTGCATGCAAGGGTTTAAACGCCGAGACTATATAAAATTAAGAGACACAGCAGCTTCATCGATGGCTGCAAAAGGATTAAAATCCCCATGTTCTTGAAATTTATACGATTTCAGATTATACTCGTCGTAGACACAACTACATCAATGATGATATGTTTACTAAAGAGAAATAGAATTGCACGCATTTTAAGCAATTCAAGTGCATGCTAACGAGAAATTTTTCAGTATGCTCAGAATATGAGATGGTACACCACATGTCATTATATAAATGGAGGAAAATTTTATTTTTCAAGTGTATCTCCACTTGTATAATGACATGTGCAAGGGTGGAGCCAGGATTTTTTTCTTGGGTGGGCTAGTTGAAAATAGTACCATAAAATTATATGTTTATTTTTTTGCTTATATAAAATTATATATTAATCAATATAAAAGAACAACAATATAATATAAACTATTCTCAAAATCATAATCCTAATCGATAAATTCAAGGACCATATAAATAATTAACCTACTAATTAAATCAAGAATAAGTAAATAAACAGATTAAGAACGTACCAAAGGTGACATTCATTGGAAAATTGCAATAGAAAATCAAGAATTGAGGAGATAGGGATCTAATTGTGTATTTAAAGAACTTTATTAATCTTTTATTGAGTAAGAAGCACATAAGCTAAATTACGTAGGGTAAAGGGTAAATTGTCATTTTCTTTAAAGAATAGAATAAAGGGGGACTGGAAATAGAACTAATTTATAATTTTTAGCAGAAAATGTATTATTTACTGCCGCTCCTCTACTAAATAGACATTAAATAATAATCTGTATTGAAATTGAGTAGGCTATAAGCATGAGTTTACAAAAGAATAGTTCTATTCACAAACCCATTTTACTTCCAACACAACCTTATTAATATTTTGTTAGTGATCATCTTCAATTCATTCGATCTGAACAACCGGCAATTAAGAGATGTGTGTAAAAAGTAAAAATGAGTGTATGGATAGCACTACTCTTATAGAAAACCTCTATGGGCTACAACCCACCTTAGCCTTGTGGGTGGCTACACCATTGAACATGTGGTACCACCCCATGTTTCGAACACACTGATAAATCTCTTTGTGCTAACAGTTTTGTTATAAATTAACAAGTGGGACTCGCCTAAAATTAGGAATCAAACTCGTTAAGTTTTCGAGATTGAATTATTGAAGAAAGAGTATTTGAATTCCTAAATTTGGAGAATGATTTCAACCTAGCCCAGACCGGCTAAATAATTACTCTTGGACTCTGATGGGCTCAGATCAGCCCAAAGTCGCATTGTATAAGATGGTTAGAAATCTGGGCCCAGGTAGTAGGGCTGAATTTTCTTTTTGGTGTGAAATTTTTACCACATTTTTCAGCCCAAGTGGGGGATATAGGTGCGGGACGCATATAGGATATACGAATATAGGTAGAGGGACCATCTAATCTAACGAACATTCAAGAGGAGAAATATTTTAGTGTGTCAAGGCACGACTTTGTACAATAAGTATCATGATACAAATGGTTTATGACATTTGATGTACCGAACTGTATCATTCGAGACACTAAAAAATCTCTCAAGAGGAAAAAAGTGGGGACATTAGGTTAGCTAGGCCTAGGCATGATTGAATGCATAACATGTTTGTCTAAAGTTCTAATTGTAAATATCTATCTCAAAAGCCAAAAGGGCCAACACCCACCCAACATTTCCCCTTCTTTAATTTCCCATCGAGTAAAGAGTGAAAAGTGATCCTGACTCATGCGCTTTTAATTCTTCATGGTCCTACTACTTCTTAGCCTTACGAAAAGAAAGGCCACATAAATTTCGGTGGGATTGCATGATCATGATAGCTCTCATGTCAAGTGATTCATACGTGAAACTAACATTTAAGAGTCCTACAATTTTTCTAGCGATGCCCAGCAAATTTTAGAAGAATTCAACTGTTTTTAACTCAAAAACCTTAACTCTTTGTGAGAAGCAAGGCGATAGTCAAACTCTTAATTTGAAAATGAACTTGTATTGATTGTATGTGATAACGTGAATGAGCCCATATTTATCATAAGTTTCAATCTATTTTGGAAAAAAGGAATGCCTTTGTAAGTTTGAAACAAAAAGAACCAGCATGACACATGTATACTGTCACAGTAGTGTCTCGTGCTATATATGTTCATTTCCTCCTCCTTATGTGTAGTCTTGGGGGCCCCTTGGAGTTTTAAGGAGAAATTGCAAAGGAAAACAGAACATCAGCAAGTTTGCCTCTCCACTGCTCTCTCCTTTAATCTGACTGACATACTTTTCTGTATGATATTTATTTGCGTATATTTTTTTAATTATGAAAGCTACATTCAGCAGTCCTTATCCATTATACATGTGTAATTTTCGACAGCTAACTTGGGATATCCAATAATCCAATGATTAATCTTAACACATCCTTAAAGGCTTAAACTAAATGATCATAACCCTTTTTGGTATTATGGAACAGGGCCATACTCTTACTCTTTTTGGTGTTTTTTATTATTATTATTATTATTATTTTAACAAACGATATATTTATATTAAAAATGAAGGATGGGTTTAGCCTCACAATAGGCTAGCAATAATGTGATTTAAACTCGCATTTGGCGAGAATCGAATCTAAAATCTCTCACTTGATCTTTTAAACGAGCTTATGTTGTTGAATTAAATATAATAGCTAAATGTGTGTCGATACTAAATGTAAGCAATTATTAAAAAAAATTAAAAAATGAAGTCTTGTATATAGACTTGAGATAAAAACTTACTCACAATGAAATTAAAGAAAGTTGATATTCCATCATAAAAATTGGTAAAATGGGGAGTAGTTCAATCACTTATAAGCACATGTAAGGTCCCTCATTTCCCCAATGTAGGTTTAATACTCTCAACACACCCCTTTACGTGTGACGAATTTTGAAGTCTAGCACATGGACAACACAAATTGGGTAACGTGGAGCATGTGTGGCTGTTGAGCTTCACATGCGGGACAACTTGCTCTGTTATCATAAAGAATTGAGATTCCACCATAAAACTAATTGGTATCTCAACTACTTATAAGCACATGCAAAGTTTCTTATTTCATCAATATGAGATATATTCTTAAAAAAATGCTATTGTATGAATATCTTAACTCACGATATTTTAATTTCTTTACATCACAATGAGATAATTGAATCAAAACGTCGTTGTAATGATATCACGTTGCATGAAACGAGGAGAAAGAATAATGGAAAGGAGTTTCATTTATGTGAAGGGACCATGGATTCCATTGGTTCCATCCAAGTCCAACATAGGGAAGGAGAAGCTATTGTCATGAGCATTGCGAATAAACAACTCAAAAGAAAAAGATGAAAGGAGGATGGTCACGCGTCAAATGCTATCCAAACAGATCTTCTCTGTATCCTTTTGACGAATATTCTGAAGATTCGTAAATCGTTTTTGTTCATCGTGCATTGTATGATCAATTTTTGTCATGCACTATTTGTATTTAATTTTAAATAAAAATATTTAAAATGATTTATGATTGCGTGATGTACGATGAACAGACATGATTCACGAATTTTCGAGATCCTAACAAATAAGATCCATGAGGATCCAAATTCAAATGCTATCGCCTTCATGTTTGACACGAGCTTATAATTAACTAATAATTAATCATCATCATTATTATTATTATTTTGAATGGAATCATAATATTATTATAAACACAAATTTTGAGTCGTTTCATTTGTTTTTATTTTGTTGTTCATTTGTACTACCTTCGTATTCTTCTCGAAATGATGGTCTTATAATAATTATATATTACTTAGAAGTAAGTAAACGAAGCAACAATTTCTTGGCAAATAGTTGGTTAGATTTTGACTTCTATTTCCACCAAAAATAACAACTCCCCATGTTTTGCTTCTGCATCACTCTTTTCACTTTTTGGTAAAATTATGAAAATTTGGAACATTAACATTTTTATTAGACCTATTTGTTAATTTACCCCCTAATATGTATAGAGATGCTAATTTTTTCCTTAAACTTTAATTTTAGCAAATTATCTCCTGAACATTTATAAATAGCTAATTTCCTCCGACGTTGGATTTTGAAATTTTCCATTCATCTTGGTCATGTGGACAACGCATGGCAACTATATGAGAGTAAAAAAGTAATTTTGTTTTGATAAATGTGCGCAAAACTGATATTTTACAACTTCTAATTGTATTCTCATAACTAATTCAAACAGAAAGTGTAGGGAGTCGAATAGAAGAAAAAGAAAAAGCAAAAAGCAATATGCTGCCCACATGCAAGATAAAATTACTTTATTGACCTCAAACATTTGCGATGGGACCAAATTGTATAGACAATTAGATGGAAAATACCAAAATTTAACATACGGGGGCAAATTGACTAATTATAAAGTTCAGGAGAAGTAATCAGCTAAAATTAAAGTTCATGACAGAAATTAGCAACTCCTTACAATTTCGAGGATAAAACTGACAATATCTCTTTTTATTAACTCATTGAACACGTTTAGTTTTTACTTTTTTTTACAACAAGACTTACAAATATAATCACTCGCAGCTCCTCAAATAGTGCTTAGATTTATCTTGAATATTTTTCAAAGATTTGAATATAGAACTTCAGATACAGAAAATTATTTTCAAATATTATTTTTCACATCCCATACATACTCTTGTTAATTGATAACATAACTTGGATAAAGTAAAGAAAAACAAGCGCAAAATTAAATAAGAGTATGTAAAAAGAAAATTGTGTGTATAAATATTTGTTCTTAAATTTTTTTTTTTTATATATGAAAAAAAAATACTGGGATAAGCAGTTTCTCTCACTGTCAGTGCATGCCAATTGCCACATGATGTCGACATTGGTCCCAAGGAGAAAAGAACAAGAGCAGAAAAGTATCGATCATCTATCCACTACAGCTTCGTAAGATGTAGAAGCCGACGTGTACTGCGTGAACCGTCGATTCCATCATCAATAACAACCATCATGCAGCTTTGCTGGACATCCACGGTCGTAATCATCTGTCTGGTCAACGTATATGGAAATAGGTGGGGTCTCGTAAAGCGTGAGAGCATACACGATTTTTCACTTTACAGGCACACGAAATAGTATATCACGTATTATTATATAAAAAATAAGATATACATGTTAAAAAGTTGATAATTTTAAAAATAAATTTTCCTGCAACTTACATAAAAATAAATAATGTACTACCTATATTCTTGTCACAATGATATTTTTTACATGCGAACAGATCGAGATCCAAAGAATTTAATGCAGCCCAACAACTATGTCAGCGACCCTATACGTAAACCCCCTTAATTCTTTTCACTTTTTACCTCATATTTTTACCCAAACAAACCAGTAAAATTTCACGTTTGTATGAATAAAGCTAATTATGATTTTACTGAAATAATAATACCACAAGGCCGTGTGCCGGATACACCAAATTTTTTTTCATATGTAATTCCTGTTACAATCTTCTTGATTACCAACTTGGCATTTAATTGTAGTGTTTTTACGTTGGTGATATTCACATATCTATTTTTGTTTTTTATACACCTTTGTTATTTGTTTTGCCATTTAAATTATTTGATTCATTTGATCTAACGGTAAAAAATTAAGAAGAGTGTGTGAAAAGTAAAAATGAGTGTGTATGTAGCTATCCTATTTTTATTAGGACGATACTATATACGCTAAATTCGTGCACCAAATAAGATATTATATTATGTACCATATAAATTTTATTTATAATTATTAATTAAATTTCAACTTGAATTAATGTATAAATTTAATTGGTGACACATTATTTAGTGCATAAATTTGGAAATTTGAATCCTCTTTGGACATTAGTCTTTAGAGCTTAAGGAATAGGAAATTTGAGCCCTTGGTTTGTATGAAGAAAAATTGATGCCCTTAGTTTATGTCAGGTACACCAATAAAATGAGTTCATAAAAACCGTCAAATTCATTTTGAATTTTAAATTATTTAATTATTGAGTTACGGACAGAGAGATCTGGAGCGAGTCTCTATTCTAAGTTTGCTGAACGAATTATTTTTTGTACTATTTTATATGTTATTTTATGTGTCATCGAGTCCAAAATCTGACAAGAAAATGCCAAATGCAAATTGACAAAATGTTTTTAGAAACTCTAAAAAACCAGTGCCGGATGAATGGACTTCGCAATCTGCAGATTCTGCACCATCCCCTTCGATTGCCCCTTTGAGCCTTTTCTCACTGTTATGTCACTCTCTGGCCTTTTATCAAATTGTTTATCCATTTAAATGGCGAAGTCAGAATTTTATAACAATAAAGTTATGATTTTAGCCTAAAAAACCTCATTGAAACGTTTCGTCTAGCTTTTGATGATGAGCATACTGCTTGCCAAGTTAGGCCACATTCTATCAAATTTTACCAGGGCCTGTTGCGTGAAGCTTTTTATCAAAGACAATAAATGGAAGAAGAAAAAGAAAGAAAAGAACTACATATACAAGGCGTTGCACAAAAGAAGCGGCAGTTTGTAATTTAGTGCTTTTGACTTGTTCTTTTAATTTGCTGCAATTATGTGTAGTGTTATACACAAGTATACAAATTTAAGTTATGAAGCTAGCTATTGGGATCATGAACAACCAATGATCCCATGTTAGCTCCGCCATTGCCTCACACACATTTTATTGTCTGGCACTGAAGAGACTCTTGATACTCCCCAAATGTTAGAACAACTTGTACTAAGACGTTCGGACTATGTCGTTCGTTGAGCAACTCTCTTCAAAGCACAAGTTTTTCTCACATTTTGGAAGTACCAATAGTCCCTTGGGAGCACAAGACTTTTTCACTTTATGGTTTAGGAAACTTGTACTTTTATAGCTATGGATTTAATGGCTAAGGATCTTCATGCATAGTTTTCTCCGGTTCATATAAGAAATATCTCTAAACAAGTGAATCTTGTTCCAATACTTTATAAGTCTTTATTTTTGGTCGAAATATTACTTTATAAGGCTATCTGTCTGATTACTTAGATGAAACGATACATTCATGTAAACGTACGTAAAACACATTCTCTCAAATACAAAAAAAAAAAAAATATATATATATAATTTGATGGCAATGGTTTCAACTTTCAAGACATGAGTTGAGGGAGGAGAATTCTCTCCGTTTTTAATCTCTCTCCCCTTTCTTCCTCTCCTATTTGAATGGTTACGGTTTAGTCACGTCAACATCTTATATTGATTTTTTTATAGAGACAAAAAGACAAAAAACAATACGTGAGAGGAGAGGAGGGAAGGAGATGAGAATAAGACAGGAGAGAATCCTATTCTTGAGTTGAGAGACCAATTAAATTTATCCTAACTAATGGCGTGCAAAAGAACAAACGTGAACCTTAAGCATTCATCAAAGCAAAGCAATAGAGGAGAGAGAGAACAAAGTAGGACCATTCAACATCAACATCCTTGTTTGCAAATGTTTGCAGAATTACTCAAGTTCTTAGAAGGTTTGATGGTTAAGGCAAAAGATCCAAACTTGGGTCTTTTTCTTGAGGCATCAATCCAACCACCCCCTCCTTGTAATTTTAGACGACATGATGAACAAAAAAACAGCATTCAATTTAAGTAGGTATTTGTCCAGTTCCTATAAGGAGTTACCACAATAAGAAATACAAAGTTTTCCCATTAGAAAATACAAGATGGATGGACTTACTTACATTGGTTACTTCCCTGAAGCGGTATCTCAAACAATAATTAACAATGAATTCTCACTGTTCCTGTTAGTTTTGAATACCGTCACAATAATATAAGGCTTATTTGGAAATATTTTTAAAATAGCTGAAAGCGTTTTTGATGATGTTTTTAGAACCAATCATTGGTAAAAAAATGTAAATGAATGTTAAAAAAATTTTTTACAAGAAACACATAATATAACTAATGCTTCAAATGCTTTTAGAATCTAAAAATTTCTTATCTGAAAACAATTTCGATTATTTTAAAAACAATTTCAAACAAGCTCTATTTTACATAGAGATAGTGAACACGGTTGCATGGGGGTTGAGGGCAATTACAAAAAGGAGAGGGAAACAACTGTGAACTGTCTGTTGAACTGGTCTGCGACACACATGATTTGCCCAGAGGAAAAGGTAACGCTAGCAACAAATAAAAAAGTAATAGGTTGGTTGTAAGTAATTATAGGCAACGAGAGAAAACCAGAGACCCTCTCTCTCCTCGCATCGCATGTGTGTACAGTCAACCAGCCATACATCTTTGCTCAAGAAAAAAAAGCCCTGCGGAAAGAAACAAGAGAAAATCCAAAACCAGCAAAGGTCCTCTCTTTTTCTCTCACCTTCCATAACTCAAAGGTTATGATTGAGTGAACCAGGACTAAGCTTCCTCATTGCTGTTTGTTGCCCATTTCTCTCAAAAACCCACTCTCTCTCCACCCTTTGAGCTCCTTTTTCCCTCTGATTAAACACCCTCCTGGAAGATGTTAATCCAGTCTCTGTTGGGTTGGTTCCACACTACCTCAATTATTTTTAATTCACCTGGAAAATGAGAGAAACTGGAGGAAAATAAGTAAAAGAGACACCCAAGTCAGGATTTTTTTTCCCCATACATTGTTTTCTCTGCTTTTCAATCTTGGGTTTTCACCATTCCAGCTGAACATAGTGAAAGATGAGGAAGCATGGATGGCAACTTCCATACCATCCTCTCCAGGTAAAAATCTTTGCCGCCATTGTTGTTTAAGCTCAGTCAATTGGAGTACTAATCTTGTTTTGTGGGGTTGTTTTTGCATCTCTGAAGGTGGTGGCTGTTGCTGTATTTCTGGCGCTGGCGTTTGCTTTCTATGTGTTCTTTGCTCCTTTCGTTGGAAGGAAACTTTTTCAGTATATTGTGATGGGACTCTACGCTCCTCTTGTAAGCCATTTTCTTTTGAATCCCTTAATTTTGTGCTCATGTTTTGGTGGTTGGACAGCTGAGATCCGTTTTTTTTTATTGTTCCATGTGATTTATTCGTTTTGTTGCTTATTTATGTCTGAAATTCATTCTCCAATCTGGGTTCTTGCTCTTTCTGGGTTTGATTAATTCTGGTTCTTATCATTCACTTTAGCTAATAAGGGAAATGGGTTGCTTGTCTTTTAGCTTGTGTGATTTCTGTTGCATGAAATTTCAAAATTTGATGTGTTAAAGTACGAGATTTTGACAACTTGTGTGGACAAAAGCACATAATTTGAGTGTCTAGCTGTATCGTTCTGTATTCTCGAAATTTTGAAGTGATTTCTGCTGATGTTGCAGTGCCCTATAGAGATTGACAAATAAGCTTGTTTGGAGAATAACTTTTGTCTGCGCAGCCATTTCTATAGTAGCAATCTAGTTGTGTTGATTTTATGAATAACTAATTTGAAGTTTGAGACGTCAATCCACCGTTCTTATTGCTCTTTATTTTCTTTGCCTTGAGAATCTAGACCATATTTAGTTTCCCATTGCTTGGGGATAAGTATGCAGAACAAAATGATGCTTAGCTCAAGAAAATTTAAAGATAAAAGGGAAACAATAGACTCAGGATTGTCTGTTTGAGTGAAAGGACATTAAATTGGGTAATGCAGGCAGACCAAATTTCTAAACCAAATGATGTGGATGTTGATCATTGGATTATTAAGTGTTGATTAACGTGCTTATTTCCTATTGGTGAAGCATTTGGTTTAAAATTTTGATCTCCCCAACATTATCCCATTAAATTTGGAGCTCCATGTAGCATGTTTGATGTGCCAGTTAACGAAATAGATTTACATTTTTCTTGATTGCATCCAATATAATATTACTTCTACCTATGCCCTCCTTGTTAAGTAACATCTATTTTCTTTTCAGATTACATGCGCCTTCAGCCTATATATTTGGTGTGCAGCTGCTGATCCAGCAGATCCACGAGTTTTTAGGTCAAAGAAATACCTCAACATTCCAGCCGATGAAAAGCATAAAAGAACAAAAGATTCTAAACTATATGGGGAATCAACATCATCAATGAATGATGCTAATGCAGCTGGAGGAAAACCCTTGGATAAGGATGTTCTGGGCAAAGATGGGACTTCTAAAATGTCCACCAGTGATGGTGGAAAGAGTCCATCAGAAAATTCATCTTGCTTTCTACTAGCTTGCTCTCCGTGTGCTTATGTCTGCAATTGCTCCGGTTCAAGTGAGGAAACTCTGCAACAAGGTGAAGACGGCATGTTCTATTGCAGCTTATGTGAAGTTGAGGTGTGTAAATGCAGTTGACATCTACTAATATTCGTTCTTCTTCCCATACATTTCTTGAGTCGTGCTCTGCATAAAATAACAAGCAGCGGAAACTGAAGGATTCATTTGAGGTGTCAGGTCAATAGTGTTGCATGCAGATATTTTGCACTCTAGTTTTGGCTTACATTTAGGAGATATCCTACTGCAAAGCGGGATTGGTTGCGTTTCATGATTGCCTAACTACTTTCCCTATTTTGTATTTTGTTTTCTAAGAGAAAAGCTTAATTAAAATGTAACCTGTTGGGGATCATTTCCTCCTAATATCTTCTCAAGCATCTTCTAACCATTCTTGAAATTATTCATGGCTTTTGCTTTGATGGTGTACTTAGTTGCTGTAATCCAAATAATTCTTCGCTCACAGGTTTACAAGTACAGCAAGCACTGCAGAGTTTGTGACAAATGTGTTGACCAGTTCGATCATCACTGCAGGGTATACACGATCTTGATTGGTTGAATATCCTATTTTCTTTTGCGTGCCTTTGTAACTCTTCTAATTTCATTCAATTTTGATTTTTAGTGGCTTAACAACTGTATTGGCAAAAAGAATTACCGACAATTTTTCACCCTTATGGTTACTTCTCTCCTCTTGGTAAGCATGCTCCTCCATTCTTTAATAGCCTTTTGAGTTTGCTCCAGTTCCAGGTAACCTGTGCCCTCTAATCGTCAAACCCCATGGACTCTAGCCTTTTGTTTAAAATCTTGATGAAGCTTTGCCATTGATTCCATATGTCATCTATTACTTACCGGATAGGACCTTTGCCTTAGTACTTGTAGGATCTTCCTTGGCAATATTGCTAATCAATTTCGTTTTTTCACCAATGGCTTTCCCCAACTGTTACCTTGACAGTCTTCCCTGGTTTCTTTATCCTATATTTTCTGTCATTATGCCCAAAAGCAACAAGCCGGAACCTGAAGATCGCCTCAGAGTAAGCATTTTTATTTTCAAGTCACTTTCATTCGAATTAATTATTGACAGGTATGTACATGGTTTGTGCACCATGTGCTTGAGATTGCAGCTTATTTTACAATGGTCAACTGGAATCTTCGTGATTATCTGCTGTATTATTGAGAGGAAGCATATCTCTGTGGATATTTCATCCAAGTTGGGAAGCAGTTTCTCTTTGGCGCCTTTCATCATTGTGGTGGTGAGTCTTCAGCCATTGTCTCGATTTCCAATTTAGCTGCATTTCCTAATCAACCTTCTGTAAATTCGTGGCTTTTCTAGTCTAGCTGAGCAATTCCTACATGACGAGAATTATTTTCTGTGGTTTTGTGCTTGTACTATAGAACTTATGAAATTCTTAAGCTTTGCAGGCAGCGTGCAGCCTTTTGGCTATGATTGCAACCCTTCCACTTGCACAGCTTTTCTTTTTTCATATCCTGCTTATAAAGAAGGTTAGCCTTCATACATAATCATGTTGGCGTTTTCGTTTTATATTACTATAGAGGATCAAGTCCTTGTAGTAATTGTTTGGATCATTTTTGTCATTACAGTTTCAGGATCCGTTTAAATGCCTCCAATGTCTTTTTCTCTAGTAATCGTTAGTCACCCATCTTACTGTCAATGAGCATTAATAATTATTCGCCAATTTGATACTTGTCCATTGAATATCTGTCTGTTTCACCTCAATTTCTTGCTTAACAGTTCACTTGCAGAACCTATCTTATCCTTTTTCATGCAGAATATATGTTTTAGGTGAATAGAATAAATTGTTAATTAGCTAACAATGGTAACCTGCAATTGTGCAGGGAATCAGCACGTATGATTACATCATCGCTTTGAGGGAGCAGGAGCAAGAGCAACAAGGAGTTGGAGGTCAGCAGAGTGCTCAAATGTCTCCTGCTAGCTCACTTACGGGATTAAGCAGTGCAAGCTCCTTTAATACTTTCCACCGTGGCGCATGGTGTACACCTCCACGACTGTTCCTTGAAGATCAGGTAATCTGATATGCAACTGTTTTGCTACAGTAGATAGTGCTTCCTGATCCGTGTTTATACTTGTTCCATTGGGTGGTTGTTTTCCAAGTGATGGACTTTTCTAGAGTTTCTCCTCCTTAGCATCAGCATCAGTGCAAGCTCCTTTTCCATAGGGCTTCCCAATCTGTAAATTGCAGTAACAGCCCTGATATTAGAACAAGGATCGTAAACGAAATGAGCTGATTTTGTTTTGCTGTTTTCCTTTTTCCAGTTTGATGTTGTGCCCCCAGAGACCGGATCTGTCAGTTCATGCGGAAAAAAGATGGTGGGAGGGGAACCAGTTAAGAAGAAGAATGCACCAGTAAAGATAAGTCCGTGGACTCTGGCAAGATTAAATGCCGAAGAGGTATCAAAAGCTGCAGCAGAGGCAAGAAAGAAGTCCAAGATCCTGCAGCCTGTGAGACGGGATGCTCCTTTTGTACTAGAAAGAGACAGCAGCTTTGGCGGAACCAGTGGGCGCCGAATGGTTCCAAGGCCTGACAATAACAGAAGGCGACCTACCAAGCGGGTGCGACTCCCAGCTGACCTTCCCATGGAGTCTATAACGAAGGGTTCATCTATAGCTGTTGAGAAGGGCTTTACTGAGACATCGACTAGTTTGGCTCCTCTTCAGCTTGAAGCTCGGAGTGCTTTCCAAACAAGCCGAGCTATGTCAAGCTCCACGGGAATTGTTGCTTCTTCTCCTGAGAGCAGTTTAGACTCACCTGACATCCATCCCTTCCGGGTGTCATCATCAGGAGCTGAAGAGGCAAGGCGGCTTACAGGTCTGCCTGCAGGCGCTATTGCAGCTGGCCAGAGGGGAATACCACTATCAAGGTCCACCAGTGATGGGTACGAAGGGTATGAAGCCTCGGGTGGAGAAGACAGCGACAGGGTTCCTACTAGAATTGTCCAAAGGTCAACAAACAGGAGTAACCTTCTCTTTGGGTCTGATCAGGACGAACGGGTTGTCAAACTGAACGCCTCATCATCTTCTGGCCTGGCTTACACAAGAAAGCTCTGATCAACAACTGCGATTTGTCGGAACTTAGGTGATTTTAATTTTAATTCTTTCATTCGTGGGGCTGTAATCCGCGTCGAGATCTTAGTCTCAGGGCTTCATGCGATGTACATAAATTATTAAAGTTCGGTTTCAAACTTTTAACCGAGATGCACATACTTCTGTACTGTCTGATGAGCTTAATTGCAGCCACACCCTCAGCTGGATTAATGTCAGTAATTACGTTCTTTCTTCCTCCACAACTGGCTGGGTAAAACAATATGGATAATTGACTCCTTCAAATGGCTTCCCAATAGCCATTAACATTGGGAACAATCCACATAACTATAAGTCTAAAACAGTATCGGTACGGCATCACTTTTGAAATGTCTAAAAACGCTTTCAAAAAATAATTTTAAAAGCATTTTTGGGTTATAAAAACAATTTTTGGTGCTTTATGGAGAATTATTTATGTTGGGCTTGTTTGAAATTGCTTCTTTAGAAAGTTATTTTACTTATTAGTGCTTGTATTGTGATCACGTTGAAAATTTTATTAAAAATTCAAAAGGCGTTTCTATTATGGATGACACACCTGATTTTTTTTTTTTTTTTTTTGTCAAACATGGTTTAGAAGCGCTTCGATTATATATTTGCTTCCAGATTTATTGTTGTGCGTAACATCTCAGTTACTAAGAGGTTGCGCATTCATCCGCATTTCACTGCATCCAAATATAAGGCCAAATGGCAAGTGGTATTTTACTACAATGGTGAAAAAGTGTTGAATCTTTGCATGATGACGTGAGTTTAAACCCCATCAGTAGCTAATCTAACATTTAATTTAATAAAATCTATGCCGCCTTGTTACTTGTTAGATTCGCAATTTGGAAATTGGTTTTAAGTTTATTAATCGTTAGTGCCTTCCACTGCATCCTAAACAAGCAACTACCAAAACCAGAGAACTCAAAGAAGCTCAAGCTTGAAGAACTAACCACATCAAATGAACCCAGATTCAGCAAGGCGAGTTATGCATCTCGTATCAACTTTAAAATCGACAGATCTAAATGCGCAGATAGCTTCTTCGTTGGAACAAATTGTGGAAATCGTGTTAATGTTAGGTTTACCGGATAGTGGCTAGTCTAAAACAATTACTTTCAGAAGGAGCTGCAAGCGCTATGGCTTCGCTTTACATACCAATCCGAAAACAACAATGCCATCCGTTTCCCACAATCGTCGAAACACGAAAATCAGGCAACACCAATTGTATTTACAAGCCATTTGTATTGATCACATACATTTGATTTTATTCGTTTACACATAAAGTCCGACTCTGATGTACTAAACTATACTAGCAATTACCAAGAAGTGCAGACGTTCTAAGTTGCAGACTGACCTCAAGCTCCTCGTCAAGCATATGCAACCGAAACAAGATGAGGGACTTTTCCGTTGTCGAAGGGCAAGCTCACATACTCCCTAGCAAACTCCTCAGCAATTTCCATGGCAAGCTCACCATTCACGGCCTTGCAATACATATACAACACCGTATTTGCGGCGGCATTGTAGAGCATCAGCAGCACGAGAGAAGTCGCAGTCACCACAATTTGCACCAGAAACGCCCAGCTCTTCCACCCATCAGTATCTCCCTTCAAATCCAATGCCGAAACCCAACTGCAGAACCCCAAAACCCCCACGAAAAACCCGAAAAATATCAGCAACCACAATGCCACCCATCTCATTCCCTTGATCAAATTCGCACTTCGGGTCAAGGACCCGAATCCCCATTTTGATTCCACCACAACAACAACACCAGCCAGTGTCCAATTCACTTGAAGATGCAGCAAAACCAGAAACAGAACAGTCACAACAACCGCTAAAAACCCAATGAAATGAGGCGAAGAGTACTCCAATTCAAACCCCATGAGCTCAGCTCCTCGAACCACCAAGAACACGTACAGCCCGAAAAGAACAAAAACCAATAAAACGAGGACCTGGGAAATGAAAGCAGTGCCCAATAGAGGGAAGAAGGAGGAGACGACGGATTTGACGGCGGAGACGAGCTTGACCGGCCGGCCATAGAATCCGTGAAACACACTGTAAGTGATCGACCCGAGGGCGCAGAGAGAGAAGACGACGGCGAAGAGGGAGAAAGCAAGGGCGATGAGAAGGGTTTTGGCGGGGATGATGGGTTGGTGCTGATGGGGGTCGAAAGTTGAGATTTCGAGGAATATCTTGGAGTTGTCTGGGACTCGATCGGCGAGGAGGTTCTGGATTGTGGGGTAAACGGTGGAGGAGAAGGCGAGGGGGAGGAGGAAGAGGACTGAGAGGGCTAGGAAGTGGCAGGAGTGGGCGTTGACTATGCGCTTGGATTCGTTGAGGACTGTGCAAACGGTTGGAGGCGGAGATGGGGTTGCCATGGCTGATCCGGAACGAAGAAGTTTGAAGGTTTTGGAATTGCAGGTGGAAGGAAGCCAATGATGAAGAAGATGATGATTTTGGAGGAATTGGGTGTTGAGGACTGAGACGGGCCCGGCTCTATTTTCTTGGGTTGGTCTTCGTCGGGCCGCCGTTACTATGGCTACCAGCTCAAACAAATTAGGCTGCAACTCAGTCAAACGTAATGGTATATCACGTCAATCAGACAATTTTACGTGATTAAAATTAAAAGATATAACAGCCTGATAGACTTGAGATATTATAACTAAATTTGTTCCGTGTAAATTTTACTCGTATTTTTTTATCTTGAGTATTTATTAAGGGAATTGTTATTAACACTTCAAAAATCTTATTTGGTATTTTAAATTTTCTATAATTCTAAAGAAAAATACACTTGTGAGGAGTATAGAATGTAATTTTTGAAGTGCTAATAACTTTGCTCTTTTTTCTTTAATTGAGTCACCTTTTTAACTTGACTTTCATTTGTGTTTCTTTTATATTTTACAAATATTATACAAAATTGTCATCTATGTAAATTATACGTCAGAACTTTTGTTTAGAAAAATAAAAAAAATATTACTAAATCGCAGTATTAATAATAGAAAGAAATTTTAGTTCTCTTGCTTGCTTGATAGTTGCACCGTACGGGTCTTTAATTGAAACCCATTGTCATGCTACTAATATAGAAAGGAATCTACGATACCTTTCTTTCCATATGATTATTAAATCGTTGATTCACGATGTATGGTGGCCTCTTTTTTTTTTTTTTATTTCAGTTTGAACGTTTCGGTAAAGTTCTTTTACATTATGATTGAATTAAGAAAATAAATTTAGAATTTTGATAAAAGTTAGAATTTATAAATTGATATGCACTAATTTTCTTGTTTGAATTCATAAACATAAAAATTTAAAATTTTCACATGGAAAAAAATTGGAATTTGGGATATCTAATTTCCAAGTTTAACTTTCATGTAAATATGTGTCATTTCCAAATTTCTATGATTGAGAGTTTAAAAATAACAAATTTTGTATTCAACTTCCAGTATTCTTTTAGGTTAACAAACAGAAAAATTTACAAATTTTAAAAAAATAAAATTTCATCGTTTCAATTTCCGCTATTTTAAAACTCATAATCTTATTTTCTATCGTCTTGTACATCTTACTGAATGTTATACCTTTCCCAAAAAAAAAAAGAAAAAAGAAAAAAAAAAAGAAAAGAGAAATGCATGCATTACCAAAGCAGTACTACCACATCCTTCAAAGTCCATCACAGACGCACAATTGCACGTCTCATTAAATGACTAATGTTTGTTGGTACATAGGAAAATAAAATACTAGTTCCAATTATGAGGATTTTAGTCAAAATGATTTTTAATATTGACATAATTTTTTTTTTTAATCCATGAAAATGTAAATCGTAGAAGTGATTTTTTGTCCATCGCAAATCATTTTGGTATTTCCGTAAAAAAAAAATATATCAACATCCTTGTTAGTTGGAAGGATTGGTTTGACCAGAGTATCTGGTCACGTGGTCATTCACGTGACAATTTAACGAATATATTAACAGATTTTTTACAGAATAACCAAAATGATTTACAGTGGACAGACTCAGAGACCCCTTTTATCGATTTTCATTGTCAAGGACTAAGTCGAGGAGTTATGCTAATCTCAATGACTATTTTGAATTAAAAAAAAAAACCCAATTATAATAATCAAGTGGTAATTAGTATATTTATACAAAAAAAAAAAGTGAATTTGGATTTAAAGTCTTGTTACTTGTAATCACTCTTTTCATGTGGTAATTAGTATATTTATACACAAAGGAATGATTTTGAATCTACGCATGTGGTCTAATATTCTAGTGAAACGGTATTGAGTTTCTACTCTAATATCGCTTTTATGTCACTTGAATTAGGTGCAATCTACAACCATTGATTACTCTCGTTTGAATTCTTTTATGTAAAACTTTTAATTTGTGAGTATAAATGCTGTAAAATTGTTTATGAAAACGTGTTTCTATCACTTCTCAAAACAGTGCCAAACGAGACCTTAAAATATCAAATTATACACAATATAATTTCTTTTATTATTATTTTTTTGCACTAAACCATTTCTTTACAAATCCCTTGTATCCTCCGAGAAATAAACAGTTTTCTCCTAAGCCGTATATTAACCAACAAACGAAAGTAAGTCTAAAACGTCGTCGTCCAGATCGTAAGGTAGTGCAGCTGGCAGCTCCACCACAATTCCATATAAAGAATCCGAATTCTCGCAGGATCCTCTTTGTGAGGATTCTGGAAATTAGTGAATCATATTCGTTTATTATATATCGTGCGATCATAAATTATTTTAAATATTTTTATTTAAAATTAAATAGAAACTGTACCTAATAAAAACCAATCACATAATGTACGATGAACGAACACGATTTACGGACGAATAGATCCTCACCAAAAGATCCGGAGAGGAATCTGTTGGCCATATAAAAGCCCGACCAAGTTAAACTCACCGACGCGCACACTCGCATATCCTTCATTCATTTCTTTAATTCTCCTTCACGCCCAAATTCCACACGCCATGCGCGATTCTCAATCAAATCCTCCATGAGAGTCAGAGCTCCCTCCTTCTCAACGCCTTCCTCCTCCGCCAGACTCGCCGGAGAACCTCCGCGAAACGCCTCTCCATCACCACCCCCAGTGCGACCTCCCAGCTTTCAAGGTATGTCCCGTCTGTATTCCGTGACTCCTGAGATCTGTAGTGCCGGTAAAGCTTTTCGTGCGAATCTGGCTTCTGGGTTTTGCGTTTTGAGTTGAATCTAGCTCTGTTTGATCTTTGATTGTCATCATATATATATACATATTATATGTATTGTAATTCTGTTGAATTGGTGTTGTGAGTGATTGATTTGGAGGAAAAAAAAATGGAAGCTGAAAGTTCACCAAGAATGAGATTGGATCACTCGAAAAAAGAGGGATCCGAAGAACCCCATTTGCGTAGATTTGAGTTAGATCTCTCTGGTAACGATCATAGATTTCATTCGATGAGTGCTCTGGAGATTTTGAGGGAAACTGTTAGAATTCTCCGGTACAATTCGTGGGGGTTTTTGGCGATTGCCATGTTGCTAATCTGCCCAATTTCCGCTGTGCTTTTGTCGAATTTGCTAGTTGATCAGTCACTTGTAAAGAGACTAACCATTAGGATGCTGTTAATTGCAAAGTCCAGTGGGCTCCCTTTGAGGGATTTTATCAGTCACTCTTGCCAGAAGTTTGCTGAGATGGCTATCTCGTGTACAATGTGCTTTCCCTTGTACATCACATTGTCATTGTTGTCGAAGGCCGCGGTGGTTTACTCCGTGTATTGTAGTTACTCCCTGAAGAAGTTTGATGCATCCCAGTTTTACTTTGTTATGTGCAAGATATGGAGGCGGGTTGTTTCAACTTATATATGGATGTGTATGGTGGTTGCTGGTAGCGTCGTCTTGTTTTTGGTCCTTCTTCTTGCTGTGTGCAATGCATGTTCGATAGTGGGGTTGTCGCCAAATTATATTGTGTATGCTGCAATGGTGGTTGGGCTCCCCTTCTCGGTCGTTTTTGCCAATGCCATTATTATTTGCAACATTGCTATTGTGATCTCTGTGTTGGAGGATGTCTCTGGACCAGAGGCATTGGTTCAGTCTGGGGTTTTGATCAAGGGACAAACTCAGGTGGGGCTTCTGATATTTCTTGGATCGAGTATTGGAATGGCGTTTGTTGAGGGATTGTTTGAGCATAGGGTGAAGACTTTGAGCTACGGAGACGGGTCTTCACGCATTTGGGAAGGGCCTCTTTTGGTGATCATGTATTCGTTTGTGGTGCTTATCGACTCCATGAACAGTGCAGTTTTCTACTTCAGTTGCAGATCTTTGAAGATGGAAACATCTTTGGATGGTGAATCTCATTCGATTTTGGAAACAATAACCTTTTCTACTGAATCAGTTGGCATTCAATGACACCATCAACATAACTTTTTGATACAATTATTTTGAAGATGGGAGCTGCTGCATGAAAACTTAGGATTTCGTTGCCATTTGTGGTCACCGGCTGTTAAATGCCGCAAACTTGTGCATTGGTAGACCTTCCGAGCAAGGGTTCACGGCCGGATGTAACCTCAAGTGCCTTCAGCTGGTTAGTATTTACTTCATTTGATTGCAAAAATTGACTAGTTGAGGGAGCTAGGAGAATGAAGAATGAGGAAAAGAATTCTCAAGGCCACAAAGGAAGTGATGGGAAGTGTTATTTTCTTCAAGAATAAATTATCCGTAGTTCAATTCATATTTATTTTTATTTTCCGATACATTATGCCAAATTAGTGTTAGTGTAATTCATACAGGTAAGTTACTTTAAGCTTATCCAATTTTACACCATAAAACCAAATGGTAATACAGAGAATATCTCAACTTATCCATTTTCTTTCACGCACACTTCAGTTTTTAACAAAAAAAAAATAATCAAGGAAACAAAAATACTGTGTTGCAGAGAAGCCAACTTCCTATTTTTGGGAAGGGATCGGGAGAGGATCTCTTCCTTCTAATCCACCAAATCAGGGAATCCGTGCTGTTGAAAATGGATCCAACGGATGAAGTTATTATAACTTTTAAAATGAGCTTCTGTTTGTAACCGTTTGATTAAATTTCAACGGTACGAATCTCTTGATTTGATGGATTAGGAAAAAGGGATTCTCCCTTTGTGTACTCGGAACACGAGCCGGGATCATGGATAAGGAGAAAAGGTTCACATATTTTTTTTTATTTTTCTTTTCCGCTTCGTGTCAATGAAGACGTTTTGGGCTTGGGCCTGTACCCCGATAAGCCAGTAAATATAATGCTGTCCATCCAAATTGGTCCGAGACCCAAATCGGGGACGCCTTATACGACGTCGTTGGATCAAAGCCTATCATCCCTCCAGCTGCATCGTCGTTTACCTCCAGAGACCGACTTTCTGTGTGCAGAGAAGCAAGCGAGCTCTGCAAATCCAGTCCAGTCTAGCGCTCATGGACATCTCCCGCCAAAAAAAAATTCAGAAATTCGAGGAGTTCGTCGACCAACGCCTCAAACCAGACCTCGTCCGCGCCATTGCTCAACGGTACCGTTTCGTACGCCCTCTCCCCACTACTGTACTGGAACCCCTTTTCTAGGGTTTTCTTTGCGTACATTACCAAGCTCCAGTTGCATCAAATTTAATTGCTTTTCAACTTTAATTAGGGTTTCCTATTTGCTTATCAAATTTAATTGTATATTTTTTGGGGGTGTGATTCTTGCTTTGCAGGGACAAGGTGTTCGAGCAACAAAAAGTTTTGTATCCTTTTCGGTTTTCCCTCTTTCGTTTTGATTAATTAAATTTTACCCAAATGTGATTTTTTTTGGAAACTCGACATTCGGAATATGCAATTCCATTTGGTGTTTTTCGGTTTTTGAAGGTGTTTTCTTGACTTTTGTTTAAATGAAAGCTCGGATTTGCGGAAGAACATTGAGAATTTGGAGAAAAATAGTGTGACCAGTCTTAGGACTTTGGTTAATCTTGGCTCTGAAGTTTATATGCAAGCTGACGTGTAAGTGGTAGCATCTCTGTATCGTTCAACTTTCTCTAATTGTGCTTTATATGGTACGGGAGATACGCATAAATAGAACCGGTTACAAACTTTCCATGAAAAATAGAGTTGGAGATATACTATTACTAACCCTAAATGAGCCGTATGTATGTAAACCACGTTTTGGTGCCTCTTTATTGACTTCTTATTGTCTCTTGGGATCTGATTTTGATTAAAACTTTGTAACCAATTCCATTTGTGTGTAAGTTTATATTCACTAGAATCACTACGTTGTTCGTAATCATAGGTATATTAGGCTAAATTGGTAGTTACCACGATCCACGACCACACATTGGAATCTTCATCAAAAGCATTATATATGTTCGTATGTTTTGTTTACTATTGTTGAAACTATTATCATTCTTGGTTTTGTTTCCATCTTTGATATCGATGGATTTTTAGTTTTTACCTGTTCCTTATTATTGCTGTGGGATGGGGCAGATTCACCTTCTCTCTATCTGCATGTTCACAGGCCAGATACACGACGCATATTTGTAGATATTGGACTAGGATTTCATGTGGAGTTCACCTGGTCTGAAGCTTTAAATTACATATCTCAAAGAGAAGAAAAGTTAGCCAGGTACGAGCTTTTGTTGTAATTGTTCCATGTTGGTTTTCTTGGATGGTTTTATCATGGCAGATTGGATTACAGGACAGAAACAAAATAAAATTTGTCGAAATCTAGTAGATATTAGTGAAATGTATCCTACTAGATTCGTTGAAAAACCCCTGTTCCCTGTTTTAATATATTCCGTCTTCTTTGATTAAGTACTGTCAAATTAATGCGTCTGATCAATCTCTGTAGGCAAGTTGAAGAGTGTACTAACCTTATTGCATCAATTAAAGCTCAGATAAAGCTGGTATGTTCACTTGCAGCAATGCTTTCTACTTGATTAGTTACATTTTTCCTTGGACATGGGTTGCAGAACTCGAAATTGTTTGATGGTCTCCCGTTTATCTCATTTGGATGGGATATTTTTGTGTTTTTTATAAGTACGTGTTCGTATAATTCAGATAGTATTTGCTTCCAAAATAGAAAGTATAAGACAGAACAGTCGTAAAAGGCAATATGAAATTGTGATCAAAGCATGCGTACAGAATTTGGCATGGTACTGGAAGTGTTTGCCTACAACGATCTTACTATGAATTGCTTGCAGGTCTGCGAAGGGATTCGAGAATTGCTCCAGCTTCCAGCAGAAGCAAAAACTGCCTCAGAGCGCATTTTTTGACATCGACAACTTAATAAACTTGCCGTCTCATGACTTCCAAGTAAATCAGACGTGTCTACGACTACAACTTTAAATTTTTGATTGAGTGTTGGCATGCTTCTCTGCTGTTTCATTTTCTAAAAATTAAAAGCATGTATCCTCTTTGACCTCGTTAGAGCATCCCCAATGAAGGCTTTATTCTCCACGAGGTTACTACATTTCCAGCCTTAGCGAGAAATTTCAACCCCAATGAGCTGGAAAATGGGGCTAGATCCACCACTGTGGCTAGCAACTTCCTTTCTTGGGTAGCATAAAATCGGGCTACATCTAGCCCCAAAAAGTAGTGGGTCCCACAAAAAAAGTAGCAACCCATGGGAACAAAATTCTATCAATCTCCCTCCACTTGCGAATACACTTATATTCTCCTATTATTATTATTTCAATTCTTTTTAGTTACTTACTTTTCTTGCAATTTGGCTAATTAATGATTGTTTTAAATTCCATAAGAATTAAAATTTCAAATTGATTTAATATTCATGGGCATTGATGGCTGAAATTTTCAAATAATTTTTTTTTTCGAAATTGTATCCTAATTTACCAATTGGTGCTAGGTAAATTGTTGTGTTATACGTGAAAATCAAATTATTTCAGAGGGCGAAGTGGGGGTTTGTTTCTTTCAACGGATGAGTTTGAGAGAAGAGAATCTAATCCAACGAACGATTCATAAGTGATGAAATCTAACTTTGTCACAATTTGAACTTTTTAGGTTGAAGGGTTCATAAAAAAAATTTAAGATAGCACGTTCAAAAATCAATTTGAGAAAAAAAAAATCATTGCTTAATCAAATTACTATATAAATAAATATATATAGCCCCATATAGAGCCTGAAAGATATAGCCGAGAGATTCTTTTATAAAGCCTCAAAGCTTTTCCTGAGCTCTAAAATGGGTTATATTCATCATTTTTCTAATCCCATATAAAGCCTCTCACTGGGGATGCATATGGTAGTTTTCCCAAAATGGGCTATATTACAACTCTTGTTGTCGATTCAGAACTTGCAAAATTGTGCTTGGCCATCAGGTATGTAAAATAACATGATGTTATGGTAAAATGAGAGCATTTAACGTTCCGTAGTTTCTTGAGCTTGAATTCACTTGCAAACTCAGTTGTACATGGTGCACTGGAACTGTGTCCATTTTCTCATGTTCACTCTTTAACCCAACCCTGTCCCCAAAGACCAAAAATATACACTCACCCGAAGGAGGGATTCTTGGGTAGGGGCTGTGGCATCCTCTCAGGCCATCTCCAACTGATGGCTGATCAGAGGATTCGTTTTAGTCATCTGGCCCTCGAAGATATTAATATTTTAATAAACAATACAGGGTTATATTTGCCTCCGTATCCAACCGAGGACCAAAGGGCCAGAGGGCTCGTTTTAGCCTTATCACAAAAAACCGTCTCCAACCGAGAGCCATAGGGTCAAACATAATTTATTATTTAAAAACTATAACTTAAATGTTGTTTAAGTTTCATGTTGTTAAATGTTTTTTTTTTGAACAAATATGAAAAACTAGAAATGTTTTTAATAATTTCTTAAATGTTGTTAAAAACTACAAATTTTGTAAAATAAAAGTTATAGAAAAAAATAGAATTAAAAAAAATGAAAAATAGAAGTTATAGGAAAATTTTCGTAAATAAAAAATAATAATAAAATTGTAAAAAAAAAAAATTCAAATCATTCATGTCGGTTTTAATCGATAGGATTTTCATTTTTTCTGGCTAGCTCGGGCTGGTTGGTTGGCTGTAGCCAGCCCTTTGGCCCTTTCAGATTCCACGAGCCCTCTGGCCTAATCCTCGGTTAGAGACGGTTTTCAGATTATTCTTGACTTTCTGATCCTTTGGATCCTTCGGTTGAATATGACCTCAGTTCAATGGGTGTGGCACTCACACGGTCCACCCATTGTGTGGGGCTGATCAACGAGCCAGCCTGTATCCAAGAATTCCACCTCCGGAAGTATACTCATCAACTTTGCAGTCCAAAGGGTTCTTGGGCTTAACACAAAAGAATGTGCATGCCAAAATGCTAAAAATATTGGTTTTTGAAGCAAGCGCATCGAAGAAAAAGAAAAAGAGACATGGTTGCAGGTTAAAGGTCAGAGATTCGAGCTGGCTCTGAGATGCCGCCTGATCATTTTCGTCTTCGGATGCCTCCTTTGGTCACCTCGAACGAAATTGATTTGATGGATAATACCGTAATTTTACTGTACCAAATATTTACTTGCCCGTGGAAAACTGTGATCAATTGTTGCTTTGAAGTGACAGCAAAATGACACTGGATTTCTTGATGGATCCATCAGTTATCATTACTCATTTGTTTTGTGTGATTGGATAAAACTTGGATAAGGGTGCCCGATCACGTTATACCTAAAATATCCTAAAATATCTAGAGCTGGATCGTCTATCTTTCCATTTTTATACTCTCCATATTCCTTATTGTTTGTGTGATTACGGTTAAGCTATATCAACATTTTATATTCCTATTACTTTTTATTTTATTATTTTTATAAAAAAATTAATATAAAATATTAACGTGACTTAACCGTGATCACATATCACAAGAGGGCATGAAAAGAGTATGGAAATAGAAGAGCAGACAATCTACCTCCAAAATATCTTTTATAAATGCATTGATTTTTATATTTTGATTACATTTGAGCTTTCACTGATTCCTTAAAATATAGTTGGAGGCAGATTGTTGGCCTCCTGTTTGGATGCCATTTTCATCATTTTCTATTTGTGCGGTTACGGTTAAATCATGTCAACATTTTATATTTCTATTGACGTGGCTTAACCGTGATCGCATAAAATAGGAGGGGATGGAAAGGACACCCAAACAGGAGGGCAGACAATATGCATCCAATATAGTTTCAGTAGTGTCATTTGTTGAATAAATACGTTCAAACAATATACCGCTCATCCAATAAATGCTTGTTACGTGATAGGTTGGGTTGAGGTTGTAATACTTTGAATATTTTATTATTAGTAATTCAAATTCAACTCACTCATTCTATAAAACAAACATTCTTTCTCTTCCTTTTCTTCTTGCTCCGGGTCTACCCTTGAATTTTATCATCATTTTAATATTGAGGACAAGAATAATTGGAGAAATTTTTCAATGTGTTAGGAATATTGTTTGGTACACTAAGTGTCATAGTTCAATTAGTTAGATACTTGAAAAAGAATTTCTTGTCACATCCCGGCCCGTGGCGGATCACTTCCCGGACCTGCTCTACCACCGTAGCACGATATTGTCCGCTTTGGGCTTACCATTTCCTCACGGTTTTGTTTTTTGGGAACTCACGAGCAACTTCCCAGTGGGTCACCTATCATGGGATTGCTCTAGCCCTCTTCTTGCTTAACTTCGGAGTTCCCATGGAATCCGAAGCCAGTGAGCTCCCAAAAGGTCTCGTGCTAGGTAGGGATGGAAATATACATTTAAGGATCACTCCCCTGGACGATGTGGGATGTCACATTTCCAATCACTTATATTATGACACTCGATGTACCGTGCTGTGTAATCAACACAATAAAAAATTTCTTCAACAATTGCACTCTAAATTTAAAGAGTGACTATTCATTTGTATAATAGAAACTCTTTTACAGCATCTGGATATATTTTTTACTTTGATCCTTTTAAAATAGAGTTGTTTTACAGGGATTTGAATCCCATATGAATCCAAATTGTGGGAATTCTAATAATTCTCACATCCTAACTATTTATCATATATCGTGCGGTTATAAATTATTTTAAATTTTTTATTTATACTTAAACACGAATAGTACCTAACGAAAATCGGTTGCATGATGTACAATCAACAGTTATAATGTGAGAATATGTAAAATTTCCACAAAAATGATCCAAAGAGGATGCACATCGGTTTTACAGCATCCATTGGAGATGATCTAAAAGCTTGCCTAGGACCGAAAAAAGAAATCCTAGTCACCCCTACATGGTAATAGCGTAGTGTAGTATCCAAAGGCTACATGTATGGAGCTGTGGACAAATCACATCACACAGATGTCAAAGTTTTTTTGTCCAGTTAGACATAAATTCTACCATTATTGTACAACACATGGAGCTTTGCTTTCATTTTGTTACAACCAAAGAACCGTTTGCGCATGGTTGATTGAGTTTAGCACACTCTATTTATCGTACATCTCTAGATAAATGCATGGAGAAATTTAAGTTTGTATAGAACTGAATTATTAAGTTTGTTTTGGCGTAAGATCGAGCTAGTGTGGATTCATACACTTAACACGAGTGTTAAGTTCTTGTAAGACTTCATACGTATGACGTGATCGAGCATTTGTAATACGACTTGACATGCAACTAAAGATCCAACAATAAAAAATTCCGAGGTATGCAATCTTCATGTATGTTTGTATGTATGTATGTATGTATGTATGTAGGTATACAATCTACCTACTGTCTAGAGAGCTTTGATAAGGGTAGGGAGAACAGAGGGTAAGGGGCTGGTGGAGCGTCCTGCCAAGACCCAAGTTGTGTCCCAGTCGTTCTGTTTCTTCTCGTGGCCGTGCAGTACTTAAAAAAGTATCTCTCTGACGCATACACAGTGCAATGCACATATACACAGAGAAAGGAAATATACGAACTACTTATATAAAACGAGTTTATTGTTATGTAACGTCTCAGTTCAACAATGATGATGAACCGATTCTGGGTGAGTTATGAGAAGCACAGAGTAGGAGAGAGAGGAAATAATCGTGGGAAAAAGCCAGGGTTTTGCAAAGCTGAAGAGACAAAGGGGGATGTCCAAAGTCAGACTTAGACACCCTTTTACTTCAAATCCTGCCCTTTCTTGGCTCTTCATTGTCTTCTTCCTCCTCCATTCTCTCTCTCTTTAGAATTATTCAAATGGGCTGGCATTTGGCAGTGGCGACAGCTTTTGCTTCAGATTCTGAGTGACTGATACCATTCATTGGGGGGGGGGGGGGGGGGGACCATATATACTTACACACACACACACACACACATATATATATATAAGAGTTATGAAAGTGCATTTTTCGTTAAGTGTTTTCTCACTTCTGCTTTCTATTCTTCTTGCCGTCTGCATAGTTTTGCACAGTTTGCATGCATGGTATAGTAATTACACTGAAAAGGCTATGTCACATTTCTCTCTTCTACACCCCTTTTGCCCCCACCACCACCTCTACACTCTCAACCTAAGATCGTCTCCCCTCTCTCTCCTCATGTCACAAATTATAGTTTTGTAGCAATGAAAACGATTCTGCTTTGTCCATAGGTGTATATTGCCGGTGGCGGCAATGCGCAAGATTTATCCAGGATAATGAACTAATTAAACTATAAAATGATAATTTTAGATGATGTTTGTGGTTAAATTGTTTACATGTGTATGTTGAGGGCTGCAGATAAAATCCGTCTCGGACTATTTACCAACTTTGACAGTGTCAAATATTTGACTAGGGTTTACGATGAGTTTGGCATGCAGATTAATCATCATAAGTTGGAACTGTTCTGTTACATTGGCCTAACCATCTCTGTGGCCTTGACTATAATTAAACTAATGAATTAACTGCCATCTCAAGGAGGTTAATTAAAGAGATTAAAACTCAGCAGTAAAACATGAGTTTCTTAACATTCTCACTAAGTTTTGGTAGAGCCATTTCCTTCGGAGGGCCAGCTCTGGTGAGTGTCGAACCACTTCTGGTATAAGTTGTGGATTCTGACCTCTCAAGGTAAAGCCTGCCTCGATATGCCGCCAAGTGAGCGTAGTAAGCCGGGGGCACCAGAGAAACTGGCTTCGTGCACCTTGCGTACGTGTAGCACAGAATGTTGACTAGCTTCTGAAGTTCATCTGAAGTGAACTGGTTTTCATCCCACAATATGTGGTAATGAGTTGGCCTGCTTGTCCCCTTAACACCCCAATGGCTGCAAAGATAGAAGTCGAATTCTTTCGGGTGAGTGATCACGGTATCCACAACGGTTCCAGGGGGAATGTTTTCGTCGAGTAATTGGTTCTGCTTCGAAGACAGATCAATTTTGAAAGGGAACAGCCTTGTGTGATGCCTCTTTTGAACCACTGCAAATGTTATGGGAGGTGCATAACCGGGAAAATTTGAACACGCCCCTTTAATGGCTTGCAACTCCTCTTGAAGCACTTTGTAGAATTGCGTTTCGCTTACCCCGTCTCTGAAGAAAATGATTCTCTTGGGAAGTTTGCCAACTTCCTGGCGAAACTCATTCAATAATTCTTCCACCATTGCGTCGAGATCCTGGATGATTTCTTGTCGATGCGTCTGAGACCTCATTCTTGACACGTACTTATTTGCCGCCGGCCAGTTCATGCTACCAACCACAGCAGCAACAGAAGGACTAAAATCATCGAGTGGGTGCGGATGAGTCACATCCGCGCCCATAAAGATCACTGGTTCACCAGCCTGAAGCAGCCGCGGGATTTGTGTTGGTAATGAATTGTACAAAGAAACCGTGCATCCTCCAACTTTTGCATTGATCTTGAGAGCAAGATTTGCCAAAAACTGTGAACCCATCTTCCCGAGGTTTGAGTACAAGCAGCATTGGCTTAAAACCCCAACGCTTGTATCCGCAATTCGCTTGAGATCTGCGTAGCCTTTGTGCTTTCTTTCCATCACACATATAAGCAGCTGGAGGTTGTTCGATGCACCTCTTTGGATTCTTTTGAGCTTGGATTCTAACAGCGACACATTGTTAAGCACTTGGGATGGTTCGAATTGGGGGCTAACAACCGTGTTCTTGTTGAGGAAGATTCCCAATTGTTCACATCTTTGAGATAGCTGGCGTATGAATTTTGGGATGCTATTCTTCTGATCAGGGGTGCCACCGAAACCAATCAACGCCCACCTCTCGATTCGAGTACCTTCAAACACATGGCTGTTTATAAGATTCCATTGCCGATCAAGACGAGAGGGAACTAGGTCTCTTACATGACCACCATCACCAAGCTTTAGCTTTGGAGGTTGAAGAACTCTTCCTTTTAATCGAGTCATGTCTCTCGAAACGTGGAGCTTGAATTCTCTTTCCTGAATGCCACTGTAAAGAAAAAAACTGAAATGAAGATCCACAAATAATCATAAAGCAAACTGAAATACATTTTAGAAGTTGAGAGATTACCTTGTTGGCCCAACAGGACCTCTCATGACTCCATCTATAATGGCTTTTCGTTCTTTGGGGCGTTGGCAGCCCATCTTAAGTATCCTTGCAGTTTGATCATCGGACAGTTTCCCGAGAAACTTCTGGCCTTCACAGATCATGCATAGCTCCATCGGAAGATAGCACGGTTTACTCCTACTAATCTGCAAACAAGGCAAATTCCTGAATTGTATATCATAATTATAGTGATCCTTGAAGTAAGTCAACAGCCTCAAATTCTTGCCATCCCTGTCTGCAAACCAAAGATTTTCTGTGGCTTCCTCGGTCAAGCCACAAACGCGGTATCTCTGGACAGTTTCTCTGTGGCAAACAAAGACCCTGATGTTCTTCAATGCCTTCTCCACTTCTTTCCTTTCTTTATCAGTTAAGCCCCTTGTCTTCCTTTGAGGAAGGTCTTGAAGAAACTCGAGGCGCTTCTGCAAGTATGGGATCACTCCAACGCTTTCGTGGAATGCAGTCACGGAGAAATCAACGTTGAGAGCTAGTCCTTGTTGCGTTGGTCGAAGGCTCTGGAAGAACCCTCTCAGTCCTACAGCTCCTCCTCCAATTTCTTTACTTCCTCCCATTGAACTCGAATAGAGTGATCTTCCCACAGGTACACACTTCTCCAACGGCGCCTCCCTCAAGACGACATCCAAGGCATGGAGATAATCCTGAGGAATCGGCTTCCATTCATTGCCCTCCTTGCTCAAGTAACTACTCAATTCCTTCGCATCTATCTTCGACACGAGTCTGATATTTATACGAAAAAGTTTATGTTCTTGATGCTTCTCCTGTAAGTCACTGAATGCTCCATATGGCAATGTTGGCTTGCTTGTGGGGATGGGAAGGCTCATATAGAACTCGAGCCTATCGTCTTGGAATTCAACTGCGCTGTAAAGATTCTTCCGGCCATCATAAGCTGGAATTGCACCGGATAGCACAGCCGAGTTATCCTCGATCAGCTTCTGTTTGATCATTCTAGCAACTTCCTTCGACGGGTTAGGGGAAATGTCGACATTGTAATGGAAAATTCGCTGCGATAAATCGAATTGGACAAGAAAATGGTTCGCCAAGAGGGAGATTACAGTGCCCTCCACACCACCAGAATCTGGCCTCCTTGCAGTCACTATTGCTTTTCCTGTTCTTGCAGCTGTGAGCAACTTCCTTCCATCTTCTCCTTTAAAGGGTGAACTGGTTTGCTTCTGATACCCCTCTGAAGCTTCTGATTAATAGTAAATAACAAGATTACTAAAAAGTTAAGGAATTTGAAGCCTAAAATCAACCATTTTTATTGAAATTAATGCTTTTGAACTGGTAGCAAATATCATTTTTTCAACAATCACCCTTCTCATTGCAGATAAATTTCTATCCATCTCTCTAGCAGAAAGTAAATTACTGGGAGAACAAGAACCAAATAAGTAAAACTGAAGGTAAATATAAAAACCAAAACTTTGAAACACAGATAGAAAAATGGCATGCAAAGGAAATAGCCAAAAAAAGCAGAGAGCTTTGAGGCTTACTTGGTGAAATTGTGAGTTGGGGCAGCTGGGTTTCGGAGGAGGCCGCGAAAGGATGAGTATTGAGCCTGCAGGAATGTTTCTGGAGGTGGGTTTTTGATCGGAAGTGGTGGTTTGGAGGCAGAGGTGGAGTTAGAGCGAGTTGCAGAGGGAGGAGAGGAGGGAGAGGAAGAAGAGCTGGGTAGGAAGAGGAGTATCTCTGATTATAGAGGTTCTGGTTGCAGAAACCGAACTGGTTTGTGTGGCGGATTAGTTGGTGGTGGTGGTGCTTCTGAGGATTGGCTCTGCTGCCGCCCCTCAGACTTCTGGTGTTGGGGTGGTATTTCTGGTCGCCATTGGAGTTTTCTGTGTCTTCCATGGCTTGATTGAGTGAGAAAACAGGAGTGAGAGAGGAAGAGAGGCTGTGTGCATCAGAGAGAAAGAGAGAGAGAGAGAGAGAGGAGATAGAGATGCCTGAGCAGAAAGCAGAAGGTGCGAGTAGTTATTACAGAGAGACGGAGAGAGAGTGTTTTGAGTTTTAGTTCCGAAATCCTATGAGGTTTCTTTATGTGGAAATGGTTTTGATACTGGTAATTTTGAAGGGAAAAGTGGACCAATGCCTAAGAAAAGGTTAAAACACCAAATACTTTTGGAATTTTTTTTTTAAATTTTTTATTTTACAAACGATATTATTTACATTAAGAATCACAATAGATTAGTAATAATATGGTTTAAATTTATTTTTTACGATAATTAAACCTATAACTTCTCACTTGCCAATGAAAAGAAATTCCATTAAACTGTAAGACTATAACATTTGAACCTACTAATGCAGTCTATATGAAGAGAGAGAGAGAGAGAGAGAGAGAGAGTATCTTAGGGTAGAGTAAATATTTGGTGTGGTTAATTGGTTAGGGCAGCTTTCAATCTCAATAAGAACAAAATGAAATAAATTGCGTAGCTTTTTAAAAATAACGTGACCAAGTTGCTCTATTAAAAAAAATTATTAATTTTTGAAAAAAATAAAACTTTAGATTATTTTCGAACAACTCAAAACTATACAGAGTGAAATCGAAATACACAAAATTCTTAGCTTTTGTAAAAGCTGCTTTAGGGATTATATGATCAGGTTGTTTACTCAAATTTTTTTACACAACGTATTGTACGATTGATACAAGACGTTATAGACTATGCTCTTCTATTTTACTGTATTGATTATTCAAACACCCTTTTTGTTTCATTGACTACCTGTCAAACATATGGATTCTTCGACCTTAACCTTAGACCTTTTCCTTGAAAATGCATGGAAGTCAAACGAGGATGGGAAAGGTTTGTTGATAGTGATTAGGGTTCTTATCCTTTTACACTATTTTTTATCCATCTTTTGTACTTTGTTCCTCCCTTTCTACAATTCATAATATTTGACTGCCTATTTTCTCCTCTTTTTTTAAGGCATCATTGTCTTTGAAAACGGTTGATTTGGATCTTTTGGGACCATTTTTATGCGACCTCCAAGTGTTTTTTTTTAATAGTTTTAAGTGTTGTTATTAATGCGGGGGCGTTTTAAACCTCAAAGCGTGAATAAAAATTTAACACTTTACACACTAAAATATTATAATATATACTCGACCTACGAGTGTTGGTTAAGGTTGAAAAGTTATGAGAACAAATAAAATACATAAACCCCAACAAGATTGTCCACATAAGCTTGATGACATCTTTTAATTAAGAAAGACTAAAACACTTTCTTTTTATTTTCTCCAAAATAAATTGTGTTTTACTAGCTCCTTCGAATATCGATTTTGGCTCTGTGTTAAGAATTTGCGCATTAATTGATTGGTTCATAATTTATTTGTGCATTCACAGGAACTGAAATAGTGCAAGAGATTAAAAAAAAGCGTTTAGATTAGAGGTGGCTTCAAAAAACTGAACCAAACCCCGAATCCAAGCTGAAGAAAAACTGAACTAAACCAAATAGTAGTTTCGATTCGATTTTTGATTTTATCAACAAAAAAAAAAAAAAGCCAAACCGAATAAAATCGAACCCATCCCTAAATTATATCATTATTTTTCAATACCCACATGATGAAGGGCATTTACAAATATCTGCATTTCTTTGTGTATTGAACATTATTGAACATTTTTCCGATTGTATTTCCACTTTTTAGTACTACTTGCAGCCCCCCATTTGCCTCATCTTTTGTGAACATGATTAGTGCTCGTGTGATGATAAGATCATAAGAGAAGGGACCATTGATCCACTTAGGAAGGTGGGCCCCTTTGTATTTTAAGGATAAACATTGTTGGAATGTGGTGATGGGACAATATGATTAGTGTGGAGCCTATATGCATTGTGATAATTAGAGCAGTGATCTTTGAATTTTTTATCCCTAAATTAAAAATTTGTCAAAATTAATCTTGAATTTGCCTAATGTAGAGCAATAAACATTTGGACTAACTTTGTTAGAACTTTCATCCAAAATAAAGGGCATAAAGAGACAAAAAATAAATGAAAATTTTAATAGAGTTGCCCAAAAAGATTATTGCTCCACGTTATAAAAAGTTCAATAACCAATACTGATGAATTTTTAACTCAGATAGCAAAACTTTAATTGAGCCAAAGTTCAAAACCCCCAATTTCTCATAAATATTTAACTTATTCAAATTTAAGACCACATCATATCCATTGTTCATTAATTTTTTTTTTAAGAAAACCTCGACAATCCATTGTTCATAATTTTTTATTTTTTATTTAATTAATTTTTTTGTGCCATGTAGCCTCCATTGTTTTGGTTTGTACAATATGAACAGTATTAATTACATGAGTTTACGTCAAAGAATCTTACATACAATTAAAATTTATTACAACACTTATTACGTGAAGAGAATGATAACATGTCAGAACGTTTTCACTTGAGTTTTTTCTTCTTACTACGTTCCTTTGGTGGTGTCAATATTCTTGATGCTCGTGATGACAACTTGGAAAAGAAAAGGAAAGCAACAAGTGAGAAATGCAAATCCAAATTGGATACAAACAATGTAGAAACGGAGAAAACAGAATGGAGACAAAAGATCAAATCCTCCCCGCTGCAACAATGGAAGTCAATTCAAGCAAATCTGGTTGAACCCGATTAGCAGAAACTAACGACTCTTAAGTTTGATTAGCGGAGACTAATGACTATGTTTATCGTTTATGTCATCATTATTGCGTCATGCAAGATTATCTGTTACCAGCACTCCAATATTAAATAGATGAATATTATGAAAGTTGAAGTCAAGACTTCACTTTCATCTCCAACCGTTGCTTTTGCTTTGATCATGATGTCTTTGACATTCACAAAAATATGACCCTTTGATTAAATAATTCATCGGGAATGATAAAATTATTTACTTTGGCTGATAAAATATGACTCTTCATTAGTTAAAGTGATCATTCTAATTTCTATTTAAAAAACAAATTAAACAGTTCAAAACCGATTAAGCATTCGGGTTAAGTCATTTAATTAAGACATGTGGCGGATACACATTGGGATTAAGGTGGTCCCAAGATCATCCAAAGTTCGAAAAATATACATACGAGGGTCTTCCAAGACCTTCCGAACATTTCTTAAGGGTCATTTTTGTGCATATTAAGTGTGATAAATGCCTATTGTGGGTGGCATTGATAACACCCTCGGTAGCACTCGTTAACTTGCTTCGGCATGTCAATATCTTTTGACATGGACGCAATTTAGTTTGGCTGACGATAACAAGCCCACCAAATGTTCAACAAAATGCTTTAGGAAATAAATTGCGCGCTTCGCACTTTGTTTTTATTTAAAAACCTAGACCTTTAGAACCCTCCAAGATTTGAATGCTAAATCCGCAACTGATTAGGACACAGCACTTGTCATTTGAATTCATATCCAAATCTTAGTTTATACCGTTTAAAGAAGTTTAGAATATCAGTAGGTAAAAATACAAGTAACAACTGATGAAAAGCTCAAAATTTTATACATTTAAATGTAAGATTTAGAAAATTTGGTGTAAATTTTTGAAATATTTCACATGTTTTTGTCGTACCATGTTAAAAGTAAGATTGTTGCAGTCAAACATAATTATGAAAACACCAAATTTCAGTGGGCGGGAAGAAGACCCGTTTAGTGATGTCAAATTATAAACTTCACTCTTTCCCAAAAAAAAAAAAAAAAAAAAAAAAATTATAAACTTCACTACATACTTCCAATGGGAAGAGGCCACCGGTAACGTTAAAGACCAAATTATAAAACTAATATTTAAATAAATAAATAATTATTGTTCGATTTTGTATACTTTGAAGTATTTTCTCTTTTTTTTCTCCCATTTTTAGTGTGAAATTAAATTTTGGAAAGCGTCAACATTCGTTGTTTGCAAATAGAGCTTAGAATTTTTCAAATGTGGGATTTGATTAATCTTGCGGGATAGTTACGACTTACGAGACGTGAGTGGCCAGTCAACCGATGGTTTTGTGCAGAGCACTCGCTACTCACATTCTGCAACTATTCCCGCATTCGACAAACCCCTTATTTACTTAGAACAATGAAATGCATATTCCGTTAAGTCAAACTAATTTGAAATTAGTCCATCACAGCAAATTAGTACATTGAATAAACTTTTAGAACAAAATCTTTTTGACAATCTGCTATCAAAAGGGGAAGAATCAGACTTTTTAATATTAAAGTTGATTCAAGAAACTTTTCTTTTTTCCTAAATTTTAGCTCATGATCATGACTTGGACCAAGAAGGACACTAATCATGATTTACCTTGTTAATGGTTTAAACCATGCATCGATATTGCAACACCCTACACTGTATTTGTCAACTCCCCGGGATAAGTAATCACGATTAGTGTGGACTAATCGCGATTTAACTTGTCTAATTCGGAAGAAATGTAGGGATTACAGAACCACTAAGACACCTTTATAAAAATTGATTTCAAGAACACATCACAGATGGATATGCATGCATACAGATGAGGAGAATATACACATCGATCGGGTTGGAAGAGTGATCTTTTCGGGACATTTTGTATTGCAGAGGGAAAAGAATAAAGCTATGGAATGAAACGAAAATGGGAGGGAAGATAACGCGTAGAGCTTGTACTATAACACCAATGTACATCGTAAAGACATTCGCGAGCATACCTCACACCTATGCTCGATGAGCAGAAGATAAAAGGGGACTGCTGAGCCTGTCACTGCTCCCAGAATAGTTGATAGGCATCAAATCGGGGTCCTGATAGACTCTGACCAATTTATCGAAAAATTCAGGCATTGAAGGATCGTTCTCATCTTGCCTGTCCTTTCGTATCAAACTCTGGAACAAAAAGGAAAGTAGGTCAAGCCAAAGATTTATAGGCCAGAAGTTGTGTGGAAGTGTAGTAGAAGTGTGACATTGAAACATACCTCAGCAGGGTAAGCGACGAAATTTGGAAGGAAGCGCTTCCGGCAGTACTCATTGAAGAGAAGTGTGAATACAGGAAGAGGAAAGGTTAATGTAGATGCTAGATCGACCTTCTTGATTGTAAAGATTCCAACTGCAATAGCGTGCATAAGTACCAGAGAGAATATCATTGAAGTATGCACGATCGGCCAAAACTTCCCAGCAGTTTCGTACCTAGGAGCATATACGTTCATGAACTGCACAGTGATTTTTTTCGAGTATCAATACGCTATATTCAAATCAAATCCTCTAACTAGTTAATTGAAATCTACTGACCTGGTTGCGATAGATGATGAATCCGAGACAGAGGTACACCAAAAGGAAGGGAAGAATCAGTGGAGCAAGGAAGAAGTAAGTGACACCGAGAAGTACAAAGAAAAGAACTCTAGGCATGTGACTATGGTAATTAATTGCTGGAACTTCAAATTCATCATCTTTACTGTCAGTAAAAGGTCTTTTTAATAGACTCCATATCAGAGGAATTATGCGAAAGAGTTCTGATGAAGTACTCGTCCATCCTGCCGTGACTACATACGCAATGAAAAAAGACGACTGCATCACCCAAAGTAAATGATGTTAACAAACTGAAAATAGTGAACCTGATACAAATAAGGCAGTTAACTTGTACACTCATCATTTTTATCGCATGCTTAAACTGAAGGGAACGTAATTCAGATTCAGATGTGTATTGCAAAAACATAGATTCATTCTCAGAAGTGCCCGACACTAAATATGTCTGAGCGTACTGATTGTAGCCATCTTTCTGAAATGAGCAGCTGTGATCACTTGCAACAGAAGGTGTGATCACTTGCAAGTTGCAACAGACATCTTGAAATAACTTAAAACTTGCTTGTACAAGATACTATTCAAAAGCAAAAAAGTTTGAAGATTTTAGCTCATCAGCTTTGAAAGGATTCATATACATTTTTGTGAGAAAGATTGTGATTTAGTGCGGTTATAGATAACAAAACAGAGGGCAATTGCGCAATAAAAAATGTACCAAATTTACACTATGAAATCGATTAGAGAAGCAGGAATTTGTTACTCAAAAAGCACAGACAATAGCCTATAGGTTAGATGTGTTGACAATTAACAAATAAGATATAAGCAGTTCCTAAGTTTTATTAATTAATTGAACAAGACGTTTATATAATTACATCGTAAAGGAAACATTTTCTCACCTGTGCTGGAACAGAAACGCCTAACTTTGAAGGAATATTCTTGGGGTCAAGAAAGACAGAAACCGCAGAGAAAACTGATCCGGAAAATACAGTAACAAAAAAAATGTTCCATATTGTGAACCAAAGTACTTTTGTACACGCACTCTTTTGTATATCACTGAGAGAAACATATCCTTGAATGGATGAAAAGAACTCCATGACGGGGGGCACCATTTTCAGAAATAATAGAAGAATAAGACTGGGAAGGTATCCTGTAACGACCTGACTAACAAATGTTCTGCAGGAAGACACAGAAAGTTAGATGTTTGCATCACCAAGTGATCCAAAACATAAAAAATTGTTAGAATAATTATTTTAACATTTTGAACTGTATAAAACCACAGCGGTCGTTTACAGCAAAGAGCAAACGATGGCAATCTTCAGAATTTCATAATATTTTTGGTACAACCGATTTCTCAGAACTTTGCCTAAGATCAAGTATTTCACAAATGCTGCAGAAGTATTCATGAATTTAATCGATCGGAATGTTATGATATTTACTCACATGGTTAGAACGCTTTCGAGAAAGGGAAGCCAAACTTCCAGCTGGTTTAGGTTAGTAAGACCTTGGACAATTAGAACAGGAATAAGAAACAAGATTGTTAGGACTACGCATAAAATTATAACCACAAGCTTAGATATCCATCTTCGGATGAAAGATGACGAGAAGAACGGCCAATAAACATCATGAGGTTCAGGAGCTTCCTCTGTGACCCAGTTGGTAGGATTGTTTGATTGTTTCAAGCGGTGAGTAACTGCAGCACCATACCGAGACTTGAAGGAAACAAAAGCAGCTCGAACTTCCTTAAACATAAAAAAGAAATAAAATAAAAATTGAATTAATAGCATGCCCTGAGAACCACAATTACATACAACAAACAGTGGAAAGATCTTCTAGAATGCTGAAGAGAGTGGGGTGGGGAGAGAGAGTCATCACATACTTCTACTCCTAACGAAGCCTCTGATTGCTCCGATCTCACATTCTCCCCTACGTCTTCAAGCTTCTTTTCATAGTGATCCACAAGATTAACCTTACGTCCAAGCAATCCAAAACAATCGTTTATACTTTTGCCGGTTGGGATCTGACTGCAAGTGAACGAGCCTGGTATAGAGTTCTTCCGCATCTTTCTAAAGAATGATAAAATCAGATAGCATTAAGAACAAAGTATAACATACAAAAACATGTTGAAGCATGCAGAAAGACAGAAATATAAAACTTCACAACATTAAAACAGTATATAAAACATCAGAAACAATGCTTACAAGGAGTTTTTTAAGTTTGTTTGTTCGACGAACAACAATATGCGACAGATATGTTGAAGGGTGATACTCTCTAAAGAAGCTGTCAACTCTTTCGCTGACGCTGCTCCCATAAGGAACAGGTATGCTGCGAACTAAGATCGTGAACTGATGTGGTTGAGGTTTGGATGACTGAAAATAATCAAGCCGTCTTTGGGAAATATATCTATATTCCTGCACAAAGAAGGATCATTCAATATCCACTTCCAACTTTCCACTCTTCCACAGATCATCAGCTGCAAACCAGTGACATCACAATTCGAATCTTGCGAGCATAGTTTGCTTTCCAAGGAAAAAGTAACAACAAAACTAGCAACATTACATGCATCTAATACAAATTATGACGGTCTTAAGCACATCAAATTCGGTTTAACGATGTTCAACTATATAAGTGCACCAAAGATTTTACTTACATAATAAAGTAGACAGCAGACAAAGATGGTGACAAGGTACACAGCAGCAAAATGAATCCATAACCTGTCAAAAACGTCTGCGTTAGTAAGTTTAACTTTTGCATACGTAGGTTAGGCCAATTGGTCAGAGTTGCGTGCCCGCCCCTCAACCCGAGTTCAAATCCCCTCGTAGTTTAAAATAGAATATCGCCTTGTAAATAAAATGATATAATACACAAGGAAGACTAACTATAAATTTTTCTTTAACAATTTTTAGACATTAAAAGAGCTTAATTGTAGACTAAATAGAATCAACAATTTTATAATTAGAAAATTTAATCTAATCACTCACTTGCTCGAGCCATTGTTCACATTCGAAATCGTAAACACGTCGAGAGAGTTATTCGACAGATCGGCGAAGTCAACATACTCGAGCTGGTTCCCGGAGCAGTTGACCGGAAGCAGGACGAAGACCCCGATAACTCCGGCGAACAGAAACACTCTGAGGCTAAAATTAATGAGCCGCATGAAAACGACGGCGTCGAGGCCGGAGGACGATAGCAAGTCGTCCTCCGTGAGCTGCCAGGCCCGCTTGAGCCAGTACGGCGACGGAATCAGCCGCTCGAGGTTGAAACGAGTCGAAGAGTAGGACCCCCCCTCGGCGAGCAGCCGCGGCATGTAGACCTCATAGTTGCTCGGCTGCTTCCGGAGGATCGAGTAGAGCGTGAAGAAGAGGACGCAGAGGCCGGAGTTGATTGCGAGTGACGTCACCAGGGCGGAAACCAGCATTTTTCGATTTCTGCAAAAACCCTAGAGATTCGGGAGGTTTCGAGAAGCGATGAAGCTTTCGATCCGACAATTGGCATTCAAATGGCTCGAAAGGGACTGCTCTCACAGTTGGGTGATTGATATTTTCGTGATGCCGAAAATACCCCTACATTTGCTTGCTTATTTCTCACGGAAGCGGGGGAAGCTTCAGTGAGGTAATGGAGATGGTTGGAGCGGATCGGGATTTTACCATTATTGTGGTGAAAGCGATGGTGTTTTGCATTTGGATTTCGGGGGTGATTTTGGGGATTTCGGTAAGGAAGACGGCCGCGGTCTGCTGCCCCAACTACCAGTCCAATTCCCGCCATCGCCAGATTTTTCTTTCAGACTCTTGCCGCCCCGGTCACGTGATATATCACGTGATGCTAATGGATTTTTTTGGTAAGGCGCTTAATGAGGAATGCTATGGAAACTCTCTTAAAGTCTATGAATTATCTGTCATATCACGGTTTAACGTTCTTCTCGCGTTAATATTATCAAATATTATGTAAAAAATATGAAGTAGAATTTCACTTTTCAGAGTCATTTTAACATTTAATAATTTGCAACACAAAATATCTTTGTCACAACTTTAAAAGGTTAAAAGTGTGGATGACATAAAAATGTGGGGTCTCACCTCAAAATTACGTAGAATTCAATTTTATCGATGTTTTGGTTCATAAGTTTGATTACCACAACTATTAAATCTTTTAATTTTAATTTAGTCATTCGTTTTTCATATCACTCAATAATGTGTTAATTGTAGAAAAATTGCAAAATGTGAAAGTGGTCTTACTCCGGGAACTTATATGTTTGTACTGAGTTATAATGAAAACGATGCCATGTTCCTTTGTTATTAACCGGAGAGGAGATTCAAGTTTTAAACATCGTTTGAAAACGATACAAAAAAATATTAGCAAACTAAGTATGAGTTGAATAAATTAAAAATAATTATAAATTACTGAATTACAAGCGGGTAAATATACCTCAAAAATGTGCTATATCGTTGGAGATATTTCTTTTCTATTGGTCATAGGAGGTGACGAATATTGATGAAAGATATTTCTTTTCTATCGTTGGAGATATTTCTTTTCTATTGGTCATAGGAGGTGACGAATATTGATGAAAGATATTTCTTTTCTATCGTTGGAGATATTTCTTTTCATCAGCCAAGTTCAGTTCTTAATTTTCTTTCTTATTATTCTTTGGTCAATATTTTCTTCTTTTTGGTAGGTTCAAATCAATGAAGAGTTTTTTTTGTTAAAAAAAAAAAAAAAAAAAATCAAAGAAGAGCCTAAAAAACATTATAACAGCCCAGCCCACGATCAAACTAGGCCGCAATCTCACACGATGATGGCTTTTAGCTAGCAATTAGCCCACAAATGGGAAGAGACTTCTTTTTGCTTTTTAAAACTGTAATGTTTCGGTCTAATAATACATTAAAAAACGTTAAAAAATACAAGTTACTTAACACAATATCATTCCTGTTGCGTTTTAGTTTTCTACACTTTTTTTCATTATTTACACATTTCTATTCTATTTATTTTAAGCCGTCGTTTTTTGTTATTTAACTTTTACTGCTCCATTTCTTTAACTTAAATATTTTTTTTTGGTGATAATTTTTTCATAAATAATAGCGTTATTAGATTAAATTATTAGTTGCCAAAGAGAGAAGAGAGATTAGTAGGGATTAAGCCCGAACTAGAGTGTTTGTTAAAAAAACAAAAAAGTGCATAAACAAATTTTTTTTTGCCATTGTCGCAAAACGCAGTCTCAATTTTTTTTTTTATGTCAAACAATAAATTTTGTTAGATTAGATGTTACAATAACTACCGACAGAATTTGAACCCCAGATCATTATGCAAAGACTCAACACCTTCCAACACTATTGTAGTAAAAACCACCTGCAATTTTATTTCTTTCTTGAGAAGAAAGAAAAGAGCATTTTTTTTTTTTTTGTGTGAGGAGCTGTTATTCCATACAGCTGTAGGCCACCAGATAAATTACACCTCCAACAGGAAGTAAACAGCACACCATTCGAAAAAAAAACCAGAAAAACAAAAAAAAAAAAAAAAGGAGAGAGAAAAGAGACTCCCACTGGCAAGGCTGAGCCCTTTACTGAAGAGTTGGGGACTTTCACAAATCGCCCTTCTCCCTCTCTCTGCATCACCACCGATCCTCTGCGCATCGTCTTAACTGTTTCTTCAAGCTCTTTCAAATCCCTAGATCGACCGGGTAATCTCTCCTTCCTGCGATCTCATTTACTTGAAAATTCTCTGAATTTAGGTTTAATTTTATGTGTTTTTCAAATTAGGGATACGTTCTACTTTTAGGGCTTTTCTCAATTTTTAATATTTGATGTTTGTATGCTGATTTCTGCTGGAAATTTAGGGTTTTTTCGCCTCCGACTTGCGTTTGTATCTGTTGGTAGTATGTGCTTACTCTGTTTTCATCCGATTTCGCTCGAATGTTGATGTGTTGCTGGATATTTACTATATTAATCATCAATCAATCTCCCTGGCTTTGTTTCAAATTCCTGTTCAGTTTGTTCGTCGGTGTTCGAGTTCAATTTTGTGTTTTTCCAATCGAATTTTGGTCCCTTAGGTACTTAAACCATAGTTGGGCCTTAAATCTGCGGGATGCTATTTCTTGTTAGTTATGAAGTTATATTGTAGATTGCCAAATTTTTATTAAAACCCAGTTTGTGATGTTGGCAAAGCGATGTATGAAATATGCTTTCGTTGCGCTAGATTTTGATTAGCATTGGTGCGACATGGTGACAGATATAAATATGCAGATGAACAAGAAACTAATCGGTTATAGACTAGCCATGTAGATCTTACTTGACTGAAGATTTCATAGGTTCTCGGAAGTCCAAATGGGTCGGCTAGATAAATTTGTGGTGCATATATTTGGGCTGAGGTGGATGGTTAAATGTTCTTGTAAAGTAAATTAGTTGCTTCTTTGAAGATGGCTAATAAATGTCGGTAAATACTTTGTGGAGAGATGATAATCATTTTCCGAAGTTAGTGCTCTGGAATTTGAGTTTAAGTAGCGTCGTTATTTGCGTGTTATATTATTAAAGAAAATTCACCCAGCACATCAGAGTTCTTAAGAGACTTGCAACCACTTGGGACCCTTACTGATCGCTCTTTTATTTGGATATTCATTGCCTGATGTAATTTGCTACAGGAATATAGTAATTTGGTCTGTTCTATTTCTGCAGGACTTGGATAGTTCAAAGCATTGACAATGTCTTCGTCATATCTCCCAGCAACTACTGATTCGATTGCTCAGGCTGCAGAGGCCAAAACTCCATCTGAATCCATCTCTATTCTTTATCGCATTCTTGAAAACCCATCAGCATCTTCTGAAGCTATACGGATAAAGGAGCAGGCTATCACAAATATTTCGGATCTTCTTAGACAAGAAAATAGGGCGGAGGATCTCCGTAACCTTCTCACCCAGTTGAGGCCTTTCTTTAACTTGATTCCCAAGGCGAAAACTGCAAAAATTGTCCGCATTATTATTGATGCAGTAGCTAAGATACCAAACACGTCTGAACTTCAGATTTCCCTTTGCAAAGAAATGGTGCAGTGGACCCGTGCTGAGAAGCGAACTTTCCTTCGACAGCGAGTGGAGGCCAGGCTTGCATCTCTTTTGATGGAAAGCAAGGAGTACTCGGAAGCACTAACTCTCCTATCAGACTTGATCAAGGAAGTGAGAAGGCTAGATGACAAGCTTCTCCTTGTGGACATAGATTTGTTGGAGAGTAAACTTCACTTTTCTTTGAGAAATCTCCCTAAAGCCAAAGCTTCGCTCACAGCGGCAAGAACAGCAGCCAATTCCATATATGTGCCTCCAGCTCAGCAGGGAACTATCGATTTGCAGAGTGGGATCCTTCACGCAGAAGAGAAGGACTACAAGACTGCTTACAGTTATTTCTTTGAAGCATTTGAAGCCTTCAATGCTCTTGAAGATCCTCGTGCTGTATTCAGCCTCAAGTACATGTTGCTGTGCAAAATCATGGTGAGCCAGGCTGATGATGTGGCAGGTATAATTTCATCAAAAGCAGGCCTGCAGTACGTGGGACCTGAGCTGGATGCTATGAAAGCAGTGGCTGATGCTCACTCGAAGCGTTCTTTGAAGCTTTTTGAGACTGCTCTTCGTGATTTCAAGGCCCAATTAGAGGAAGACCCTATTGTCCACAGGCACCTCTCCTCCCTGTATGACACACTGTTGGAACAGAATCTCTGCAGGTTGATCGAGCCTTTCTCAAGGGTGGAGATTGCTCACATTGCAGAACTGATTGAACTGCCAATCGATCATGTGGAAAAGAAACTGTCTCAAATGATCCTGGACAAGAAGTTTGCAGGGACTTTAGATCAAGGTGCTGGAAGCCTCATCATTTTTGACGATCCCAAAACAGATGCAATCTACCCAGCAACGTTGGAGACCATATCTAATATCGGCAAGGTCGTGGACAGCCTCTACGTGAGGTCTGCGAAGATAATGGCATGAGGTTTTACGGTCAAGGAGGCTGTTTCCTGCCCATCGCTTTATTTCTTTTCGTTGCATTCGGAGTCGGTAATCCTTTATTTTCATGGTTTTAGACTAAATTGTACTTGTGAGTTGGGTAGGTTCTACCAGTCGGAGAATTTTCATTTTACACAAAAGGAGCTTGTATTGAGCCTTCTCAGGTTGTTTGGCATTTACTTTTAGAGGTTAACTTTGTTGAGGAAATTTGCCATTTTACTGTGGTTTGTGTTGATTAATCCCCTTAAGCCCTAACCCCTTCCGGCTATATTTTTCGAGAGCTCTAATTCTTCACCTGAGCTCCTTTTTACAACAGCAATAGCTGATTCTTGCCTTTTTCCGGTATTGGATTACGGATTTTTGTGTTTGGGTCGCGTAATGTTTAGTACTGTTGTATGTGTTAATAAACGCAGAGGAAGTTTGGAATTGGAATAATTATTACTTCTCTGATTCTTCACCATTTCATTCGGAACCTCCATATTCCTTAAATGCCGAAAGTGTTTACCGCAATGGCGAAATGCAATCATGCCTATGCATCTGTATTGGATTTGATTTCCACCGATCCTCCTCCCCTCTAAATGGTTGATCATATCTACTAACAAGAAAATTAGCAGGGAAAAAAGAAACATAATGATCGAAACGCAGCGTCGCAAAGGGCAAAAAATCGTATAACGGCAGGGTAACTTAAAATCTACGGGGACGTCTTAACTGTCAACGAATAGAGAGAGAGAGAGAGAGAGAGAGAGAGGTGGACGCCTGTTCATTTTTCACGGAACCTGTCCAAGTCGAGTCTGGATTTCCGTAGAGACCAAAATCTGAAAATCGACGTTGAAGCCCCGATCCTCCTTCTCAGAACCCTCAGATCGTTGCCTTTCCGATTCCCAAATTCCCAATTGAATTACTAGATTTCTGCGCCGTGCAGTAAAATTAGTAATCAAGATGAGTGAGGTGTTCGAAGGCTACGAGCGTCAGTACTGCGAGCTCTCCGCAAACCTCTCTCGAAAATCGAACTCCGCCGCTCTTCTTTCCGACTATGGTACGATTCTATTACCCTGCCGATTTAATGACATGGGTTTGCGAGATTAGCTCCTAATCTTCTTAATTATGTGTTTTTTTTTTAATCAATTAGTAATTCAGGGATTTCTTTTGGGGCTTTTATTGGGTTTTTTTTAGTTCAAGCGTTTGTTGGATTTCTTTGTGCAATTCAGGTCCCTTAATGCGTATTTGTACGATTTGGGTTCGTTCTGTTCGTTTTATGAAATGGGTTGTTTTGGGTCAATGTGAATTGCAGAGCAGAAGAAGCAGAAGTTTTCCGAGATTAAAGTTGGATTAGATGATGCCGAAGCTTTGGTAATATGCTGCACAATAAACGCATATTTTCGCTTGTTTTTGCTTTTGCTGGAAAGCTTCTGGTTTTGTATACTTGTTTGTTTATGTGAACGAGTGATGTGATTTGTTTCCTCAGATTCGGAAAATGGACCTCGAAGCCAGAAGCTTGCAGCCAAGCGTGAAGGCGGTGCTTCTTGCCAAGCTAAGGGAATATAAATCTGATCTCAATAAGTTGAAAAGGGAAATCAAGAGAGTTGCATCGCCTGATGCCACTCAGGCTGCTCGCGATGAACTGCTGGAGGCAGGAATGGCTGGTACGCATGCGGTAAGTGTGGACTCTCTATGGATCATTCCACTTTCATTGTACCCTTCATTGATTGAGAAGTTTTTACCAAAGCATAGAATCTGGCTCGAAGATTTTTATGAGATTATGCTTGGCAATCTTTAATCAAAATCCGAATTCCCAACTATCTAGGGTGCCCTTCTTGCATACTTTTCTCTTGATTTATGACAATGGTAACAACTAGGCCGTTTTCTTTTATTCTCAATGTACTATTTACAGGATACATATATTATATTTATCGTTTGTTGCTTTATCTTCGGTACAATACAATAAATATTCTTGGTGGTTTATGGACAATGAAACAGGTTTCTTCTGATCAAAGAGAGAGAATGGCAATGTCTGTTGAGAGATTAAATGAATCAAGTGATAGAATCACACAGAGTAGAAGAACAATATTGGAAACTGAAGAGCTTGGTGTCTCCATTCTCCAAGATTTGCACCAACAGCGGGAAACTCTCCTGCATTCCCATCAAAAAGTATGTCAACTTTTTAATCATGTTTCTGCTTAACTTAAGGTTCGTTGTCACTTAGACTTCCTTTTGGCTTCCCCTGATGTCGAAATGGAGCTTCTCTTTACATGTCATTCACATATTTGAAAACCAGACTCATTCTATGAAGTGGAGCTCATAACTTCGGTGGCAGTGTGCCAAAAACCCAAGATATAATGTGGGCGTCTCGCCCTATATCATCCCAGGCCATAGTCCTTTCCGATATAGAATATGAACAAGGCAGCTGCACTAACGAATTGCTAATCTGTGTGTTTTTATTTCTTCCCCTTTTCTTTTGCAGCTTCATACCGTAGATGACGCCATTGACAAGAGTAAAAGAGTTTTAACTGCCATGTCAAGGAGGATGACGAAGCATAAATGGATCATAGGCTCAGTTATCGGAGCTCTTATCGTTGCAATCCTCTTTATTCTGTACTTTAAGCTTTCTCATTAACGGATACCTGATACGGATACCATCTGTGTGGTACAGGTAACTATATATCTCTATTCAAAAGGTTGTATCTATATATGCTTTGTTGCCCAGAGAGTTATGAATCGCATTCTTGTCATAATTCCCGTATTCTAAATCTGTCATTGGTCTGATTTCTGCGTACTTTAGTGAAATGTTTAGGGCTCAACTACTCGATTAATGAAGAAAAATCGTCATTCCGCTAATTTTCTCTTCAAAGTGATTCAATTTAGTCATAGTGATTAGAAATTTACAGCAAATTGGGGCATTGGATACGTGTGCGGGATGGTTCCAAGATGTTACGCCGTACAATTGTGGTGCTGCCTTTATCCCTACGGGGAAGTTGACGGCCCTTATGGGAGATTCGCCGGTACTCCGGCCGGAGCATGATTGTGTCAAGAACAAGTATGATCATGTACTTGTCAACTCATCACCCCAAAGAAAACACCTGGATTCGTTTCGAACTTGATATTACCAGTTCTGCACGCATGGCGATCACCTACTTCTCCATTCACCAGCGGAATGAACGTACGGAGTTGTTTTAATTATGTTTAGAGGTGCTTAATCTGGGCTATTTGAATATTAAAAAACGATCTTGATTTTCGTTTAGGTACGTAGTTGCATACTTCCACGGTCAACTCACATAATTTTTTCTTTCCCGATTTACATAATTATGTGTTTATAATTAGGATCAGTCATATTATAAATCACTCTACCAAAATCATCTATGGTAAAAATCAATTATAATTAGGGTAAATTATAACAATGGTCTATTAACCTTAATTTAATCGGGGCAATGGTCCCTCAACTAAAAATTCATTATCATTGGTCCCTCAACTTCAACCTAATTGGAGAAATGATCACTCAACTGTAACCTAATTGTAGCAATGGTTCTTCCAACATAACTCATTTTGACAAAATTCTGACGAAGTTGACGAAAATAACCATAGTTACACGTTTTAATAAGTTGAGATACCCCAATTGTAACACTGGTCATTCCAAAATAATTTATTTTAACAAAATAATAACGAAGTTAATGAAAATGATCATAGTTACACATTTAATCTACCGAATATTACTTAATTTATAATCACGAAGATCTGTCAATTGATCGTGAGTAGGAATAGTAGCAAAGTAGTGTTCCGGGCGCAAACGTAGTCCTGTTTCATGCAGGGACCCAAGTCTTGTGGACCAACCAGCACCACGGATTCATTCAGAATCACAACCCAAACCTTCCTTCCTTTTCTTGTCCCACCTTCTAACTTCTAAGCTCCGCCTACCACCCACCGAACCGGACCAACCCAGAGAGGCCCAAACGTAATTGCAATTTTGCACCCATTTTTATTTTCAATTAATTCACAGCTTAACACAAGCATCCATGGATTCACTCTCATCGGTAAAAGTGTCGCCCTCCGTAGTCACCAACCCTCTCTCTCCGCGGCGCTGCCGGATGCCTCTTTCTTCTTCTTCGCTCGGCAGCTTACACAATCGAAGTCTCTGCCGATTATCCTCCTCCTCCTCCTCCTCTGTATTCCGTGTACCGTGCCCTCCCTATTCTAGAAGGAGGCTCGTGTGCCGGTCCGGCGGTGGCGGTGGAGCTGCGCAGGAGGAGGAGGACGACGGCGATGACGACGGAAGTGAGCAGGTGGAGAGAGCGCTTCACCTCGATGGTAATATCCCCTCTTCCTCCGACGAGTTCGTGAAACGCGTGTCGTCTCGTGCTTACGACATGCGCCGCCACCTCCATCAGACCTTCGATTCCGGCAGCTACGATGGTACGAATTCAGTTCAAAGCTGCTCCTGCTTTTATTAAGTCGTTTGAGAATTTGCGAGTATCTGTTCTTTTAACGAGTGATTAATAAATTAATTAACAATTAATGGCAATTTATTTTATTTTTTGTCATTTCCTTTGAAATTCATGATTCAATTTGCTTGAATTAATGTTAAATATGTAGAAACTTTACTGGATTCACACATGACATGAGCTATACTTTCTTATTTCCTAATGTATTCACATGTGCAGTGGCTTTTAGCTCGGTTTTAAGAGCATTCGCACATGTACCCGAGGTCTCGTGTTCAATTCCCGTTTGTGTGGTTTAGTATAGATTATCCTATCGTTTGTCAACTATTGAGTACACGTGCAAATGAAAGAGTTGCAAAAACTCACGTGCATGGTTGGCTTTGGGATAATATCGTAGTGCATAATTGGTTTAAGATACTGGCACTGTAGCACCCCGAGTGTTATGGTGCAATTTTCTCACCATCACATTAATTGCCTCTCGGATGAATGTGATTTAATCTCTCCGTACACAAATCTTGGTTCAGTATTGGAGGCCAACCCCTGGAGAGGAAGTTCCAAGCCTGTGTATGTATTAACGCAAAGGGAAAACCAGTTGTGCACCATGAAAACCCGAAGAAATCGCAGGTCTCCTTCCTCAGCTCTCTCTCCTGTGTGTGTCTGTGTTCCTTTTCTCTTCAGTAGGCTTTAATTCTTGTTATTTGTGGCTTCAATAAGTCACTCGGTGTGGTGAAATGTTCATGGGGTATATGTGACAGTGAAGTTGAAACGGAGCTTGGGAAATTGTTTTCGAAAGGAGGGAAGTGGAACCAAGCGAAACAGCCTAGGAACGAGACAAAGTTCCAGATGCTTGTGGAGGATATTAGGGATGGAGTGCTTGTAAGTATTTGTCTCTCTTCTTCTTGCCAATTGAGTTAATTAATGCCTTGAGTTGTTGGTGTCAGCGTGAAGTTTTCATTTCGTAGGGATTCATGAATCTCGTCTTACTGTATCTATGGTTGCATATGTTTCGCAAATTCCAATGGCGTTTGTAGGTTTTCGAGGATGAGAACGAAGCTGTAAGGTACTGTGACTTGTTGCAAGGAGGAGGTAAAGGTTGTGAAGGTGTTGCAGAAATAGAGGCCTCATCGGTAAGAAATATAGAGCCGTCTTTAAATTTGGCTTCTTTAGCATCGCAAAATTGTAATTCAACGACGATGGATGCACTTTTTACTGAAGTGTAACAACAATTGTGTGGTTGTGTTATAAATTAGGTATTCGACGTCTGCCAGAAAATGCGAGCTTTTGCAGTTCTATTCCGTCGCGGAATAAGCCCTCCTCTGCCTCAAAGCCTGGAGCTCAACCTTCGGGCTCGAAAGCGCTCGCTTGAAGACGAGCAAAACGCGTAAAGAGTATTCGATTCCTTCTTGAAACTGTATATTTGTATAAGAAATCATTCTTGTCGTCTCGGTAGCGTTTCACATATTGAATTCTTGTATGTGCCGGTCATATGTAACTTGGATGTCATAATATGCATGTGTAACATGTGGATGCAATGATTTTTTCTAATTTTGATGGCGGCTGCCGCAAGGTCCAAATTCAAAATTGAGATGTATTTGCCTAAGAAAATTCCCATGTGCAAACAAGTCTCCCCAGGTTTCAAAAGTTTTGGATGTGAACGTGGTTGTCACACTATCATATAGCGAATTCACACATAAATCTATTTTTTTAAACTATACCCTTACTTCATCAAAATATGAACTATGCCGCCGTCAAATTATGGCATCTATTAATTTGGCGGCGGTATTCATTGAATGAAATGAATACAATCCCAAATTGGCAAATATTAGCATTAACATCCTTGAGTAATGCTTAACTATTTCAGGATTAGCAGGAATTCGTTCTCAAAATTCTTCGTGTTTTATTCACAAATCTTTGTGCTTATAATCAGAATCAGACTATTATAAATTACTCTTTAAAAATCGTTTTTATAAAAACGAATTAAAACAAGGCCGTTAAGTCAATCAATTGTTGCAAATAAAAAGACGGATCGTATTGTTTCTTATCATTTTCTTCCATTTGTTCTTATACAATTCAATAACTAAACGATCTTAATTTTAATTGATTTTTTACAAACATAATATTTATAGAATGATTTATAAATAAATTGTTCGGATCATAAACACAAACGTCTATGTACCATAAACGAACAGTTTTGAGTTTTATTCAAAGTGATTCACATGGGGGCACACCAACGCAACTTCAAAGGTTACGACAAAGTGAGAAAGGAATGCGATTCCGTTGAAAACTACGCCATAAAGCCAAAGTCACTTTGTCTTTTTTATCTTCTTTACTTGCTTGTTTAGATCTCAATAAATAGAAAGGATGACACAAAAACACATTAGCGCACAAGTTGCACCATATTGTCAAAGCAACAGCGTTCACATTGGTGGACCAAACTCCGATCACTGATGAGCTCCGACGCTTCCGACTCGTCCGGCGGAGGTAGTGCTTCGACGGCCGACAAGGACAAGCGGAAGGAGAAGGAGAAGGCCCGAGCCAGCACCTCCCTCATGCTCTGGCACGCCCATAACAACGACGGCGTCGCCGTCCGCAAGCTCCTCGAGGAGGATAACTCTCTCGTCCACGCCCACGACTACGACAACCGCACTCCGCTCCACGCCGCCTCGCTCCACGGCTGGATCGACGTCGCCAACTGCCTTATTGAGTATGGCGCCGATGTCAACGCCCAAGATCGCTGGAAGAACACCGTACTTGTTCCCAATCTTCTGTTAGTTGTTTAATTACTTAAATAAGTAATTAAACGCAATGCTTTTTGTGTGTAATTACGATTATATGTGTAAATCGGCTCTTAATTATGTTAATCTTGACGGCAGCCTCTGGCTGATGCAGAAGGAGCTAAGAAGCAGACGATGATTGAGCTACTGAAATCGAACGGTGGCTTGTCTTATGTAAGTCCAAATTCCATAGCCATAATTTATTTCATGGAGTGAAGTTCTTTCGATTTTGTTTAGTTTGATTGCCTCTGATGCTCTTATTTCGAGTGTTTCTGGTGCTGCAGGGCCACAACGGGAGCCATTTCGAACCGAAGCCCGTGCTACCCCCTCTTCCCAGCAAGCGTGATTGGGAGATTGAACCGTCCGAGCTCGACTTCACCAACTCACTTACCATTGGGAAGGTCTGAATTTCTTATCATTTACGAGTTTTAGTGGCCAACTTGCAATGAAATCTTGTTGCTTTGCACTGCACTGCTATGAATTACTGGTTTAGTTTTCGGTTTTGCTTTGCACTGCTATGTAAATCTTGTTGCTTGGATTTTCACATCTGTGGTTTTTAAGATTTTCCGTTGTTTTAATTAGTTCATAATGTTACATCGAGTCGTTATGGTGTATATTTAGCCCCAACCCACTATAATCTGTAGTTACTGCTCAATATTCGCAGGCTTCGAATAGTAGGTTCCCTTGAGCTAAGATTTCCCCCAAGGTTGAACTCTATTTTCGCGAATGTAGTTACTTGCTCTTTTATGCAGATGATCTTTAGGATTTATCTTTTGTTTTTCAAGTTGAAGTAGTTGTGGTCTGCTCATGGTTTTGTTGTCACCACGCTAGATCTTTCTGTATTTCTATAATCTTTTGCATTCCGCAAGATAGGCCTCACCTTGGAGGGTGTTGCTTTCAGGGATCGTTTGGTGAGATTTTAAAAGCGCATTGGCGTGGAACCCAAGTAGCTGTCAAGCGAATTCGTTCATCTCTTTCTGGTGATAGAATGGTGATGTAAGTTCCATCTAAATTTTTATTTGCGAGAGAAAAAAATATTTGCAACTTAGTTGCTGTGGAACAATTTATGCATATATCAAGTTTTTCAGGAGCCTGGGAGGTGACCTTAATGCTATGCTTAATATTGAAATCACAATCAGCATATTTTCTTTACCCACAGTTCCGTTATATTAAAAGGTTGTAGATTTCTGACTTGCTCATTGCTTTCCTGATACAGCCAAGACTTCCGGCATGAGGTTGATTTGCTAGTGAAGTTTCATCACCCTAATATAGTCCAATTTCTTGGAGCTGTCACTGAGAAGAAGCCCCTTATGTTAATAACGGAGTATTTAAGAGGGGTATACTTCTCCATATTTGAATTATGTTTGGAATTTTTATTCTCTCCGCAGGATTCTTGACAGTAGTTTTTAAGATGTGTCGTGCAAAGACGCTGCTTCTTACTTAATGTGTTGTGTTATGGTTTAGGGTGATCTTCATCAGTACCTCAAGGAAAAGGGTGCACTTAGTCCTACAACAGCAATTAACTTTGCTTTGGATATTGCCAGGTACTTCAATAAAACTTCAATCAACTTGTTGCCTTAGTTTAAGCAACCCTTTTGGAGGTGAAAGAGGTTTCTAATGTTCCTAAATTTCAACATGGCCAGAGGCATGGCGTATCTTCACAACGAGCCAAATGTTATAGTTCACCGAGACCTAAAACCAAGGTAAGTTGATTTTATATGCTAGAATGTCTTTAACTAATACAATGCCCTAGATGATGCATCTGCACATGATGAAAGAAACTCTGGATTTGTACAATTTTACGAGTTTCCATTTCTATTTCTTTAGTCTGTTTCCATCACCGGGAAAATGTGCCTTGCTCGCAATGTTTCCTATTTGTGCTTCTGAATTTTGTTTGTTTATTTCAGGAATGTTCTCTTAGTCAATTCCAATGCCGACCATTTAAAAATCGCAGATTTTGGATTAAGCAAGCTCGTCAAGGTTCAGGATTCTCACGATGTATACAAAATGACTGGCGAAACTGGAACTTGTGAGTGTCTTCTGAAATGTTTAACATTGAGTCGAAGCTACTACTGAATAAAATTAATTATTGTCATAAAACTTGTTCTTTGTGTTTTGCATCGGAACAAACAAAAGACCGCTATATGGCTCCCGAAGTTTTTAAGCACCAGAGATATGATAGGAAGGTTGACGTGTTCTCTTTCGCAATGATACTGTACGAGGTAATGTTGGTTTCTGCTAGATATCAAATTCAGATTCACCCTTGAAGGAAAAGATGTCAAATTGTTCAATTCCAGTCCTGATTTATAACACTCTGAACGGATGCAGATGCTTGAAGGGAAACAACCACTTTCGGATTACGAGGCTTATGAAGCAGCCAAATATGTGGCGGAAGGACACAGGCCTTCGTTTCATGGAAAAGGGCACACCCCTGAACTGAAGGAGTAAGTCAGTTCTGTAATTTTTCCGTCAACCAAAATGTTCCCTTTATTCGTGCTCTTCCACTTGCATTGCTAATAAATTCAAAAGGCTTTTTGGTCAAAATGGTCTTGAAATTGTTATAACTCTTCACTTTGGTCCTTGAGATTTAAAATCCATGTAAGTGGTCCTGATGTTATTTATCAGCAATCATTTTGGTCATTTTCTGAAAAATCTTAATTAGATTGGAAAAACCACCAGTTCAAGGACAATGGTTGATTTGATAAAAATATCCTCAATTAATGGAGATTTCTTGCGGAATAACCAAAATGATTGACCATGAACAAATCTCAGTGACCAATTCTATCGATTTTAAATCTCACATACCAAAATGAGGTGTTTTGCCAATCTGAATGACCACTTTAGCTAAAAAGCCAATCCAAAACCATGTCCATATGTTCAACAGGAGTGAGTGGCGTTCGGTTGCTTATTTCTTTCCGTCGATTGTTTTACAGGTTAATAGAGCAGTGTTGGTCTGCTGACGTGAACCAAAGGCCTTCCTTCTTGAAGATTATCAAAAGGCTTGAGAAGGTAAAGGAAAAAGTTGTACAAGCAGAACATCATTGGCACATATTTAATGCATAAATTTGAAAGCTTGCGCGAGTATTCGTTGCGACTAGCGTTCTACTATTCTGTTTCAGATTCAATAGAAAATTCTCATGTTGTAAACTATTTTACAAAATAAGCAGTAAACGACGGGACTATAGAACTCCTCTCCCGAAACATTTTATATAACCTTCTTCTTCTCGAAAAATGTCTTCAGGTGCCACACTTGCAAACCCGCGACTGATAAGCAAACAATAAGCGAAAGAAGGCTCAGCCAGGCCATTTTCGAGTTTGTCGCTCTGTTAAGATCCTGCATCTCTCCTTCCCTGAAACACGCATTGAGCAGACAACATATAAATGAACAAACGATTGACATCTGTTCCAAACGAAAATACTCATCGAACAAAGAACAGTCGCTTACCTTTCGCGGAGATAGAACATCTCCTCTTGAATGGAAGTAACCGTATCAAACAACTTTCTAAGCTCCAATTCCATGACCTGGTACATAAGAAGATAGACAAAACATTTGTCTCAATATATTCACAACCGAAAACATTTGCATTACCCTAACCAATATAAGAACCTTCGGCGAAGAAAATGTAGCCTGCGTGAATTCTTCCGATACATCTATCAATGTTACATTGTCGGATCTTGCGTGCACACAAGACTCCACACTATCGATGGCCTCGACAGATGACAAGAAAACATTTCTTATCCAAGAAATACATACGAATATTGGTGTTGATTCGTAATTCGCAAGTTATCAAGCATTTGCGTAAGGCATGGATCAATTGGAATTGTTTCGAAGCTCCCTAGTTATCAACATCCAACGAAACCAAATCTACGAGCACTAAGATAGTTTTGCTATAAATAATTTGCTACAAGAATTCAGTTTTAGTTAGAAATTAAACAAAATTACTACACAGTTAACGGTATTGAAGCTGAATTTCATAGCAATATCGTAATAAAAAACAAGCTAAATTTAGCTGAAAATATAAAGGGTAGGAAAATACTTACGTCAACGGTGCCTTTCTTGGCGACATTGGACCAGTCTTTGGCGGCGACGCCGGTTTTCCAATCGAATTCGATGGTCAACGTCGTCTCGGGCTTGAAAACCGGCGCCCAGAAGCACGCCATGTAATCTCCCGCCTCCGCCGCCACAAACGCAAACTGCCCCGATTCCACCAGCTCCGAAAAGTGATAGCTATTTCCGTAGTGCGACGTCACCTATACATATATATACAAATACAATTAAATCCAATAATTATATCGATGAATAAATAAAAAGACTTCAAATTCAACTTTTGGGTAGAAAATTTTGGAGAAATTAAGCGTACCCGGACGGTCAATTTGTGAGAATTGGGCATGGGCTGGCCTTCGTTGGGGTTGACGACGCTGTATTTTCCGACGGTCATGGCGCTGGATTTTATATCTTCCACGATGCATTTCGTGTGACCCGATTGCAGCTCGAACCGCAGACATTCGGATGTAGACAATAAAAACCCTGCGATCACGGTAGCAAGTAGAAGACGCAATCCGACCATTGCTGTGACTGAGTGACGACTCGCGTGGGAAAAAAACCGCTGCGACTCGGATGACTCGGAGAGAAATCGAGAGGAAAGGGGTTTTTTCTTCGTTCTCTTCGGAAGTGAGTCGGACTCGGAAAATCTGGAATCTTTGGTTTGTGTTGATTTTCACAGCTTGGGCTCTTTAGGCCTGCTTAGATTTAGGCCAGGCCATGTCAGCTTTTTAGACACGTGTTTGTTCGTCATTCGTTGAAGCACGTAATTTAAAAGGTTGCTGTGTTGGACGGAAAAGGATTATCTCTGAATTCCTTTCTCCTAAACCCTCAAGTTTGGAGATCTAGACATTTGAAATTTGATCAAACGCTACAAGCATAGGTCTACTGTAAAAATTATAATAACTTTAGCCGTTAGATTAAATTTAATGATTCCGATCTCCGAACTTGGTAGATTAGGAAGAAGAGAGGATTCCTTTCCGTGTTGGACTAGGACAATACTACTGTTTTTCTTGGGTTGTAATAAATTTTTTGGGCCGATTTGGAATTTGAACAAACTCAAATTTAGGCCCAACTTCAACCTAAAACTGACATGGGCTGCAAGTGGAGGCCCAAAACGTACAAACAAAGCTTTAGCAATTAGTATGCAGGCTGATTCTCTCGTAGAACCGATCAATTTAGCATTAGCCGGCGACGAGAAGGACTTTCATGCAACAAGATAATTGTAGACAGTGATGGAGTCAGTATAGAGTTATTAGTTGTCTTTATTATGCACATCAAATGCTTGATAAAATGCCTCACTTAGAGTCTTTGGAGTCTTCAACATTACTCTACAATTTCCTGTAGCCATCCTTGACAAGAATCTACATATCATTGTAATTGTTGACATATGTTTGTATAGCCTTTGACAAATTTTACAAGAACCGACATGTTCCTATCAGGTGTTTGACGAAATAGTCCAATAAAAATTATTAGGTTGAAATCATGACCCTCTTATTTGAAAATTCTAACTCCATTACTGATTATAAAAATATTTCAAAACTCATTATGCACTGTCATATAAAAAGTTAAAACTTACAACACAATAGCATCTCCTTTGTAAGCATCCCTATACCATATATTCCCCAAATCATCATAAGCATCCTCAACCATTTTTACATTTTTGGCCTTCACTTACGTTCCACGCACACAAATATAATTGCTGTTGCTTGACACTGCTTTTTGCCCGCTTGCCGACATCACTCTTTCGAAAACTTATGAGGCAAGCAGACCCTTCTTTTTTTTTTTTCTTTTTTTTTTTTTTCTTTTTTTTTCGGGTAATGAGGCAAAACGACTTTACTTGAAAGAAAGGGAATTGAATTCCTGAAAAAAAATAGCCAAAAATTGGAAACCTAAAACCAGCTGATTTGTCAATGGTTCATACTTGTTATCAAGGGTTGCATGTGTTTTGTGCGTACACGTACTATATATACAATTCCATGCAACACAAGTAATTTTAGCGTTTATTACTCGAAATACTAAAGTGTCGCAACACTTTTCTATCTATAATAAAGGACAGATTTGTCACACCATTCTTTTTATATACGTTATTGTGAAACTCACTTCGTAATATTTTTTAATGATTTGGATTGTCTATGATTTAGGTATCTTTCAAAGATCATTTATACCAAAAAGTACCTAAATTTGAAATCATACGACCGTTAGATTAAGAGTTTAGTGTTTCTTTGTAGAACCGTATTGGTCCATTTTCTTCACTACAAATGAATGTCTTAATGGTATCTGAAACCATGTGACGGTTGGATTAAGAATTTGGTGTTCTTTGTAAAATCATATTCGTCCATTTTCTTCACTAAAGAGGAATGTTTTTATGATTTTGGATTTGTCTAATTTTTTTGCAAGGATAATCTATGAATATTGTATGATTCAGATCATTAAAATACATTCTGAAGTGTGCCCCAAAAAAAAATATGTCAAAAGTTATATATAAAAAAAAAAAGAAATTAGGTTCACATCCTTCTTTTTGTTACTCCTTTGATTAAAACCTTATTCATTTTCATTTTTTGATCAAGGTCCTAGATATTAATAGCATCATTAATTATTTCAACAATTAAATATTTTTTATTTCAAAATATATTCATTTAATGTTAAAAATGTTACAATTAGTATATTTATATTTATGGTTAAAAATTTTATCATATATTTTTAGTTTTAGTTTGTACCCATTTTTAATTTGCAACCCTTTTTTAATTTGTACCAATTTTTTTTTCAGTTTTAATTTGTACCCATATATTAATTTCTTTTTGTGCCCATATTTTATAAAGTTTTTTTTTGTATTTGTACCCATATTTTTTTATTTATTTGTACCCTTTTTTAATTTTGCTAAATGTACCTATGCTAATTATATGTACCATTCATGTAATTTTTTTCAAAATTTTAATCTTAAAATGTACTCATTCTTAAATATACCAATTTGTTATATGTAAAATGTACCCTTATATATATATATATATATATATATATATATATATATATAATCTATTCAATTTTTTTTCGAATCCATTTTTAAACTTATATGGGTACATTCTTTTTTCTTTGATTTGAGATTATATCCATGTTAAGTTTAATCGAAGAAATTTACTAATTTTATTAAGCCTAATATCTTTTTTTTTTTCGTTTTTTCTTTTTTTTTGTGATTTTGAAGAATGTACCCATGTTTTGATACAATAATTTTGTTATTAATTTTGATGAATGTACCAATGTTTATATATATATATATATATAGACACACACACACACAATAGTATATTTATATTTTAATATTTTTAATCCCACAAATTATGGTTTTTTATTTAAAATCTCATTAATATAAACAACTATAAATTTTAATTTTTAATTTAAAAAATATAGTAACGTATATATAAATAAATTATCACATTAATTTCAAGGACTTGGATCAAAAATTGAAAATCAACAAGGTTTCAGTCAAAGAATATTCATAATTAGGGACCGCATCCAAAGTCTTCTTAAAAAAAAATTATGTTACGGATCCATCTCCTATAATATACATCAATGATTTGAATATTGCATAAACTATCATACATGAATGATCCATAAAAAATAATATATACATATACTCTTTTTAATAAAATCCAAAGAGATTTTAATTTGGAATTTTGTTACCATCCTTTAGAAACACTACAAAGTAAAATGTTTGATGGACTGGTTACAAGTTGAACAATAAAAAAATAAAATAAAAAATTGGAAAGCAAAAGTAAATATGAACTCCCTAAGCAAAGAAAAATGGTCCATAAAACTCAACAAAAATCATATCCTCGGAGGCTTCGTTGATCGGTAAAGGGATCCTAGTATCTTAGAACATCTTGGTTTTGAAGAATCCTAGACTCCTATACCTTGAATTCATCAATTTAAAAATTAAAATGAATACAATTATTCTGTTTTATTTCTTAATTAGTTGGAGGTTGACTTTATGTATCGAAAAAGACATGCATGCATTTTAAACTCCACCATTTCATACATTAGCTTTGGAATTTTTTTATTTTCTATGATAATTTGGACTTCATACTATATAACATATAGCATAGTTGGTACATGGTTTGGATTCATCCTAAAAGAACGCTAAGGATATTCTCTCAAAAGTAGGATTTTTTATAGATTTTGTCAACTCATGTTTTTAATACAATTTTTTTTATAATGGATACAGAAATTGACGTTACAATGTGAAGTGATGGAAAATTCATGAAAAATCTCATTTTTTTAGAGAGTTCTCTTAGTATTCTCTTCATCCTAATGTATCATTATGTTACATAGGAAATATTTTGTGTGCGTGGTGTTATTCACACTCAGTTTTACCTTTCATATACTTAATGTAATTTCTATTATTTGATTTTGTTCAATTTCGATAACCAAAAATTAAGAAGAGTATGTAGAAGTAAAAAAAAAAAAAGTATGCGGATAGCACCGCTATAATAATATATAATTTGTATCTTATTTCTAAATCTAGAAGAACGTGAATCAGCTAATAAAAGGTGGATCTTGGTTTTCTACTTGCAGTGCAAATTAACTGACTACTTTTATAAGCCTAACAAAAATATATTGACAGCACTTATCAGACGAGTAAAACTGTAAAAAGCAAAAAACTGGTGTGAATATTTGCAACTTATATAAGCATAGAACGAGAGCAGAATCTCACCATCCAAAAATTCCTTGATTTTCTTCTTCGTTCTTTTTATTTTTAATTATATAAAAAAAAATTCATAGCACGTCGCTGAGAAATCACAAGATTTTCCCGGAAAAAGGAGGAAGCAAGGGGAAAATCGAAAATTGCCTTGCGGTTGCATTGGGTCGTTGAGATTTTTAATTGGGTTATGCATTTAACTCGTGAAATTTCAACCTCCAGCCTCTCCGCGCCGATTCTTCACACAAAGTTTTGAACTTTTTCCCGTTTCAAAATCTGGGCTTTGAGGGCTCCCAAGTGTGTCTGATTCGGCAATGCTGGATTGAAATTGGGGATTTCGTGAGCTGAATTTGAATTAGGGGGTTTTGGGAATTTCGGAAACGATCGATGAAGCGGCGATGTGGTGTGTGAAAGAGGAATGGAGGTTAGATCTGAGGGCGGTTTACAGGTGCGGTGCGAGAAGATTCCGGCGCCGGTGATTGGGCGGACGCGGTTGCAGGTGTGGTTCATTCGGGTGTGTTCGAGCTTGTTCCTGTGGACGTGTTTGGTTCAGTTAGTGGCGGTTGGGGAGCTATGGCATCCGCATTTGCTCTCGAATATAACCCATCGGATATCCGAAATCACGCAGGTTCCACTTCCGGCGGTCCCATCGCCGCCGCCTCTTCTCCCCGCCAGTGAGTTTTTAGATTAAAACGAAAGCTTTTTCTTTTACTGTAAGTTGTTGGATGGTGCAGATAATTTTGCTGGTGTTACTTGTATTGAGCATGAATGTGATTGTTGGAGTTGGTAATTTGAGATTAGTGCTCTACTTCAATTAAGTTGTGTAAATGTTACCGGCTTTTGTTATGATTATCTTATGCATGAATTTGGACTTTAGTTCATGAACTCAGAGTTTAGGCCATGAAAATTGATATTCGATTGAGGGATACAAACCGATTTGGCAGCTTTGGCGGGTTTGTTTGTTTATAAGTGTGGATCATTTGAGTTTAAGAGAAGGGAGTTGGTTGTTTTTAGTTGTTGGTGGAGAATTTAAGGTATACGTGCTCATATAGCCATATAGGTTGTTGTCTAATTTTTCCCGGCTCACTGCAGACTCGGAACCTTTTATGGGGTGAGTGTGGCTGTTAGAATGACTCATCAAAGAATGCCGACAAGAACTATAGTTTTGGAACTCTTTTTATAGTGAATTTGAAATCTGCTTTTGTGAGAAGTTCGTTATTTCAAGGTTTTGATGAAATTGTTAAATAGGTTGTGTGATTCTAAGTATTACACTGCGATTTTTTTTAATGTTATCTTGAAATATTATAATAACGGGGATATATGAATATGAACTCGGTAATACAATATGGATATGTATGCCTAATGACCTGAGTTTTGCAGGAAATTATACAAGTAACGGTTTTCTTAGAGTTTCCTGCAATGGGGGCTTGAATCAAATGCGTGCTGCGGTTTGTGCTGTTTTCTTCTTTACCTTTCTTTATTACTTTATCCTATGTCTAGCTATTGACCGAAGCTTCTGCATTTCAGATTTGTGACATGGTCACTGTTGCCCGGCTTTTAAATCTTACGTTGGTTGTTCCAGAGCTCGATAAGACATCTTTCTGGGCTGATCCTAGGTAACAGTCCTTGGTCTGAATGAAACTGTGACTTAAAAAACTGATTCGCTTCAGCTTATTAATTTCAACTATTGGTATTTCTATTGCAGTAATTTTGAGGATATCTTTGATCTAAGACATTTCATTGATTCACTGCGAGATGAAGTCCGAATTGTCAGACGACTTCCAAAAATGTTTAGTAGAAAATATGGACATAAACCGCTTGAGATGCCTCCTATTAGTTGGTCAAATGAAAAATACTATCTTGAACAGGTTTGTGTACTCTCTTCCCAGTTTATTTTGGCCAACAAAGTATCTGACTTTTGTATGAAGTTAACAACTTTCTATAGAATCTTCATCTTTTAACTACTAAATTGGTGATACCTTGTTTTGTTAACTATTTGTCATCCTTTGGATAACATGCACTCACTTGTGCATAACGTAGAGATGCAACTAAAACATATTCCAAATTGTTGTGTGATAAAACTGATTTAATGTTTTCGTTTATTGGGTTTCATTGAGTTTATCTATTCTCTCTGCTTCCTGATTGAATGCATTTGATTCCGTATGCAGAAGTTTCAATTTTTCAGTAATCTTCCTGATTCAGTGCCTTGAATCCATTATGCAGATATTGCCGCTTGTTAGCAAGCATAAAGTGTTGCACTTTAACAGAACAGATGCACGTTTGGCAAACAATTGGATACCTCTTGATCTTCAGAAACTTAGGTGTCGTGTTAATTTCCAAGCACTGAAATTCACTCCCGAGATTGAGGCTTTAGGGTACAAATTGGTTCATATACTTAAAGAAAGGGGACCTTTTGTAGCTTTGCATCTAAGGTACGAAATGGACATGTTGGCTTTCTCGGGTTGTACTCATGGCTGCACTGAAGAAGAAGCTAACGAGCTCAAACAATTGAGGTTTGTCGTGTTCAAAACTTGACTATTAGTTTTGTGGAATGTTCATTTGAAATTCAGCCAACAAACAACCTTCATCAGTATTACTTATTATAGTTTGCTTGATAAAAGAGACATGCTTTAAGCATTATTGTTCCCATAAAAATATATTGAGCTTTCCTTACATGCAATATATATTGGTGTATGTTTCATTCAGATATGCATATCCTTGGTGGAGAGAGAAAGAGATAATGTCTGAAGAGAAGAGATCTCAAGGTTTGTGTCCTCTAACACCCGAGGAGAGTGCATTAATATTGCAAGCCTTGGGGTTTAGTAAGGACACACAAATCTATATAGCAGCTGGTGAGATTTATGGTAGTGAAAGGAGACTTGGTCCGCTACGAGCTGCATTTCCACGGATTGTGAGTTGGTCTTCTAAATTATGTATCATGTCTTTTTACTATTGTGCGTTTGGGACTTCTGATATTAGTTGTTGCACTGAATGGTTGTTTAAACACTTCTGTCTTTTTGCTTGTCTGTTTTAGGTTAAGAAGGAAACACTTCTTGCTCCGGAGGAGTTGTGGCAGTTTCAGAATCATTCATCTCAAATGGCAGCTCTGGATTTTATAGTTTCGGTTGCTAGTAGTACTTTTGTTCCTACATATGATGGGAATATGGCGAAACTTGTTGAAGGTCACCGAAGGTATGCAAATATTAACAAGTCGGTGCAGGGTTGTGTACTATAAATACACACTTCCTAATTATATTTCATGCAGGTACCTTGGGTTTAAAAAAAGCATCTTGCTCGACAGGAAAAGACTTGTAGAATTATTGGACTTGCATCTGAATGGGACACATTCGTGGAATCAGTTTTCGGACGCTGTACGTTCCGTTCATGAGAAAAGAATGGGACAACCAACTCGACGCAGAGTCATTGCAGACAGGCCAAAGGAGGAAGATTATTTCTACGCAAATCCTCACGAGTGCCTCTGCGAGGAAACGAATTGTGACGACTTTAGCCCTGGAAACTCAAGCGAAATCGGATGACTACAAGCGACCAAATCTGGAATCAACCTTCCACAGAATTGTCTTAAAGAGGGGTCAACAAATCCGTGTGGCTGTTCATATTAGGGAAGCATGTACACACACATGAGAGTTTTGTAGGAAGCGGCATAAAAAGGATTCAAGTTCCCAATTCGGGCGTCTAAAGATGTATTCATTCGTTTTTAATCTTTCAATTTGTCCATATGTTTCTTTCGTTTTCTCATGTATTTCACAAATTGACACGAATTCAGCGGTGTTCGGTTCTATATGAATTATAATTTACAGGAATATAGATGGAAACGTTTGTCCATTGATGAAACTACTGCTAATTTATGACTTATCTCTCAGTGACATGAATTTTCCCTACTTGGGTTCCCAGAAGACTTGTGTCTTCAAGCTCCCCGCAGAGGCCGAGATCCTTGAGCCGCCTTTCCTGGTAGTATTCCGGTTGAGGTAGCTCTGATTCTGTGTCCTTGAAAATCCCATCAATATGCTGCAGCACCTTCTTCTCCCCTTGCCTTATTCCAACAGCAATCTCAAGCCTCGGATCCAGTTTTGATTCTTTCAACTTATCAACTTATCATCCTGCAATGAAAGATTTGTAATTCAGTTGTTACAGATATATTAAAGCATGCAGATATATCAAAGAAGGCAGAAACACCTCTTCGATGGTGGTGGGATAGCCGGAAAGAGCGGATTTGCAGGCATCTTGAACTACTCTGCATATGAGCTCTTCATTGGCAGGGCTCACCGGCAGTTGAAGGTGGTCCCAGATATCGTTCCTGAATATAGATTCCAAGAGGAAGGCGTCGGTCCCTCCAAGAGCTACCAGCCGCAGATATGGAATCAATGCAGGTGGAAGCGAGCTCTCCAAAAATATGTCGAAGTATGCAGTTTCACCCAAACCATTTTTCTCAGCAATGTCCAGCCTGTCCTCATAAAATCGGTCTGGTTCGGAAATTTCCAGCGTTAAGGTAAATCCACTGCGATTAGTGTTGGAATCTATGATTCCGTAGTCCAAGGCAAACTCAGCATTGCTCTTGTTTATATCGTATTGGGAAAACTTCACCTGCACGCCCGCCTTGACAGCAGCGGGGCTCCGTAGCGAAAACAGATAATCCCAAGAGAAAAGACCTGCTGCTCCTTTGACGTCATATGCATGTTCTTCTGTGGTTATGCTGGAACTGTGGTTGATCTAACAAAAGAATGCGTTACTTGATATCCAAGGAAACGAGCAAGAATCATAATATTCGAAGATCGAGCTGTTTGCATTGGGAATTCAAGAACTTACACAAAGTCTGCAAGAGGGATCAAAACAAGATTCTGACCGCGGAGGCGGGAGAATGCCCTCGATCTGAGTATTCTGAACGCCCAGAAGAAGTCGTCCATTGTGATGGGAGAAGGAAAAGGCTGCTTGTTAGGGAGGATGGTTTCTTGTTCCAGTTTTAGAAACTCAGTCCGCACGTACTCCTTTACACTCATTGTCGTGCTCGAAAGTTGGGTTCCTGCAAATCTCAGTTCAATCAATATCCGACCAAAGATTCAAAAAGTTGCAACAATCAACATGTTTGATAAAACTTACTGTCATTTTACTTTTAGAAAGCACTTTTAAAGTGCTTTTCCCACCAGGAAGCACTTCCGGGTGTGATTTTCTAACATACTAATTGCATGTGTTTTTCTACCTAAAAACACTGCCAAATATTATTAGAAGCGCTTTTGTTTTCTTGAAATTACATTTAGAATATTTATAGCTAAAAGCACTGCCAGACACGCCGAAATGAATGAATTGCAGTTGTAGTGAGTGGCTAACCCTTGAAGCTCATCAAGCCCCTCTTCTGACCTGAACTGAAACCCATCAAAGACAAATTCTTTATCAACCCCCACAATCGAATCCGCAAACTCATTAAAAACCCGAAATTTCCATCAAACAAAATTACTACAACACCCAAAACCCACCAGGACACAGTCGAGTTGGTCGACTCGGGAAGGATGTCAAGGTAAGTCCGCCACTTGGAGTCGTCTCTGCTTTTCTCTCTGATCAGAAACAGAGCAACCGACACCCACTGCAGACACTTCCGACCTCGGAGGCCGAGACGGTCTCTGGGTTTATCCAGAGCTTCTTGGGTACCTCCAAAACGACCTCGTTTTTGGAAATGTCACGGTGGGCGACGAGCCCCATGCTTTCGGGGACCAAAGCAGGCTTTGCGGCAAGGTACTTGCTGGAGACCACGCCTTCGTCCCGGAGCCACTGCCAGAAGGTTTGAACCGGAGGAGGGAGCGACGGGTCGCATTGCATGCAGTGGGGAGGAAAGAGCGGTCACCGCAAGGCGGACGGGATTCCTGAGATGGGTTGGAGTTTTTTGTTAGTGAAAGCTTTGTTCTTGGAGTGGGGAAGCGGAAAGTGGAGGATGAAGAAGATAGAGTGAAGAGAGTGTCCATTGTTTCTCTCTCTAACACACTCTCTCTCTCTAGATATTTGCAGTGTGGATTTTATAGATTGTGCATGCGGATAGGATATTTGGATGCGCCACCAACTGTTAATCCAATGCTAACGGTTTTACGTATGACCGAAGAAAAATTACAAATGTGACATTTTGCCACTTCAAGAATAAAAAAAGAAAAAAACTAGAATTTTAGGTAATTAATTTCTGTACGCATTTTTTTCTCTAATGATTTTAAATTGAATAAATTAATAAAGAAATAAAGAATATAATGAAAAGGTGTGTGCGTAGGGAGAAAAAAATGTGTTTGATTTTCTAAATAAAACGCTTTATCGTAGTCATGTTCAGTGGCGAAGCTAAAAATTTTCCCGGAGGGAGGGGCTGAATTTTAGAAGGTAAAAGCTTCCAAAAAGTATCGATAACCACATCATTTAAGACGGTAAATAATATTAATGTCGTTCATAATTTGTCAATATAAACAAGTTATAACGTCGTTCATATTTTGTGGTACTTTCCCTAATAACTTGGCATCATTCCTATGGAACTTAGAAAATCCTCATCCAAATATGAATATGAATGCATTTAGCCAATTTTAGATGTGCCCTACCAGGCAATCCGTTTGTGAATGATTGTGGTCGTGTTAGCTACGGTGTGGTGTTTGGTCATGCGAGTTGGTGGGGGCAGTGTGTTTCAGTGTAGGTTCAGAGGAATCAGACGTCCAGAGAGGCGGCTTATCACTCTTAGAGTCGAGTTTCGATGACCAGAGGTGCAACCACACCTCTTTGTGTCTCTGTGGCTCACCACTGCGCGCACAGCGTCTGCGCAAATGCAGCAAAAAACAAGGCTTCTTTTTTTGAGAGAGGAGGGGCGGGTACTCGCTCTTGGGCTTCATTTCCAGCGAAGGGAGGGGCGGCCGCCCCTCCTTGACCTTATGTAGCTTCGCCCTACTCATGTTGGGTCTAGACCCAAATTTACATGTGTTTTGGCACTTGATCCTTCAAATTTCGTTTTATTTTGTAGTTGTCAAATTGAAACATGGCCTATTCAGATTATTTTCCCATAGATAAATAAAATAAAAATCTCTGAATTTGATCGTAAATTAGGAACTATATCCAAAATGGTTTAAGATGAAAATGGGTTTAGCAAGAAGGGGATAACCACTTTAGGAAATGGGTTTGTGGGTTGTGGGTGGGTAATCACTAAGAAATGGGCTCTACATTGTTTCAATACTCGGACAACTTCTTCTACCATCCATTTTTCTTCACACGCTCTTATAAATGCTTTGCTTCTAGTAGATTTTGGTCAATCCACACAGCAAAAAGAATTTGAGTGGTTTTATCATGTACGCCCTTTTTAGACACTTTTGATTTTTTCACACCTAATTTTCTCTCACGCATATTTTTGGATAACTAAAATAATTTGTTGTTTATTTTGAACAAACGATATTATATACATTAAGATGGTTGAGGAGTAAGTTAAGCCTCATTATTGCTAAGACTTTTTACTTACAAGTGAAAATGAATACCACTATATTATAGTATTATGTGACATCCAAAATAATTTATTAAAATACACTTCTTTTCCTTTTTTATAAATTTAATTTTCTCCAGACACCCATTCTGCCATTTGACTTTCCACCACCAGCGCCACATCCTCGACTCGGCCTTCAACGACTCATCAGGAGCCTCAGGAATCTCATTAGCAACCACAAAAATTAATAGAAAAAAAAATACATAAAAAAAAATTCCAAAAATATGCAGATAACTAATTACCCATGTTTCTTATTTCTCACGTATTCAAGTTTCAAAACATCAACCTTCTTCCAAACACTTTATCTTTGTTCTTTCGTCTTGTAGGCTGAATTGTGTGTGGTGCTAAGTAGCGGAGTCAGCATGAGATAATTAATTGCTCATAATTATCATACATCGTATGGTCAAAAATCATTGTAAATTTTTTTTATTTAAAATTGAATATAAGCAGTACCTGATGAAAACTGACCGCATGATGTACGATAAACAGATTTAAATTCATCAGAAATATATTTAATTAATTAATCACTAGCCTTCATGAACGCGCTCACGTGTGTGTAGAATGCATTTTTAAATGTATTTATATGCGTAAATTGACAAAAGGAAAATCAAATATTTGAAATAAATGAATACTCTTAGATTATGTTAGAAGAAACCGCTCACAAATCAATTAAAGCAGTTGAATTCATAAATCAATTAAAGCAGTTGATTTCCCTTTTTTTTTTTCTTTTTTTTTTTTTCCTTCTTCTTCTTCTTCCTCTTCTTTTTTTTTTCTTCTTCTTCTTCCTTCGGATTGGGTTGGGGTTGTTTTTTTTTTTTTTCCTTCTTCTTACTCCTCCTCTTTTTTTCTGGGTTGCAAGAGGTTGGGTTTGTGGTGGGGGGACGAATTGGGTTTGGTTTGGGGTTTTTTTTTTTTTTTTTTTCCTCTTCTTCTTCTTCTTCCTCCTTCTTTCTGGGGTTGCAGGAAGATGGGGAAGAGAGAGAGGAGAGAGGGACAAAAGGGAGGTTTATTTTTTATTTTTTTATGTACGTTTTTTTTTTTTATTATTTTAATATTTAAATAGTATTAAATGATTTTTTTTTGTTTTTAATAAAAAATGGGTCCCGGATCAAGCCACGTCAGCATTTAACTAAGAAATACACGGCCAAGCTAACGGAAGGTATAACATTGACACAAATTCTAAAGATGAGGTAGGACATTGTCAATTTTAAAAGATAAAATATGAAAGTGTCGTGACACCAATAATTGAGGTAGTTTTTTGTACTTTACCCTAAGATTTTTTATGTACTATTTCTTGGGTACTTTGACTATGTAGCAGTCATGGTTAAATACGATTCACCTGTACGACTTTCTTGCTAAGAAGATTATTCAACTTATGATTAAATTAAATCATCAACTATTATATTTGCCTTAAGCCAAAGTAGTAGGGTTACGATTATAATATGGACAGTTGGGTCTTGCGTTGCTCACCAAGAAATTGGTTTGTTGAAAACATGAAAGTGAAAGACGAGAAGAGGCAAAACAAGATGTCGTCATGTAATTAGTTTGTAATACTGTCATTTTGGTATTTAGTTGCATGTAAATAATATAAGTTGGAAAAAATGAGAACCGTATATCCTTGGTAATAATATAAGTTGGAAAAAATGGTGTACCACTTGTTAATAACAGTATTACTTTATATTTGCCTTAAGCCAAAGTAGTAGGGTTACGTTTTGGTATTACTTGGTAATAATATAAGTTGGAAATAACAGTATTACTTGGTAATAACAGTATCATTTTGGTAATAATAGTATTACTTTCTTGGTAATAATATAAGTTGGAAATAACAGTATTTAGTAAAATACTATATTTTGGTACTTAATCTTGGTAATAATATAAGTTGGAAATAACAGTATTACTTGGTAATAACAGTATCATTTTGGTATTTTGGAAAAAATGGTGTAATACTTTCTTGCTAAGAAGATTATTCAACTTATGATTAAATTAAATCATCAACTATTATATTTGCCTTAAGCCAAAGTAGTAGGATTACGATTATAATATGGACAGTTGGGTCTTGAGTTGCTCACCAAGAAATTGGTTTATTGAAAACATGAAAGTGAAAGACGAGAAGAGGCAAAACAAGATGTCGTCATGTAATTAGTTTGTAATACTATCATTTTGGTATTTAGTTGCATGTAAATAATATAAGTTGGAAAAAATTAGAACCGTATATCCTTGGTAATAATATAAGTTGGAAAAAATGGTGTACCACTTGGTAATAACAGTATTACTTTATATTTGCCTTAAGCCAAAGTAGTAGGGTTACGTTTTGGTATTACTTGGTAATAATATAAGTTGGAAATAACAGTATTACTTGGTAATAACAGTATCATTTTGGTAATAATAGTATTACTTTCTTGGTAATAATATAAGTTGGAAATAACAGTATTTAGTAAAATACTATATTTTGGTACTTAATCTTGGTAATAATATAAGTTGGAAATAACAGTATTACTTGGTAATAACAGTATCATTTTGGTATTTTGGAAAAAATGGTGTAATACTTTCTTGCTAAGAAGATTATTCAACTTATGATTAAATTAAATCATCAACTATTATATTTGCCTTAAGCCAAAGTAGTAGGGTTACGATTATAATATGGACAGTTGGGTCTTGCGTTGCTCACCAAGAAATTGGTTTGTTGAAAACATGAAAGTGAAAGACGAGAAGAGGCAAAACAAGATGTCGTCATGTAATTAGTTTGTAATACTGTCATTTTGGTATTTAGTTGCATGTAAATAATATAAGTTGGAAAAAATGAGAACCGTATATCCTTGGTAATAATATAAGTTGGAAAAAATGGTGTACCACTTGGTAATAACAGTATTACTTTATATTCTTCCAATCTGGCTCTGGTTAATGAGAAACGTATATCCTTGTTAATAATATAAGTTGGAAAAAATGGTGTACCACTTGGTTAGGACTCGAGGGCATCCCATCACTGAAATATCATGGGAGTACCTCATCTTCAATAAGTTGCAATTAACATAGTCACATGGTTTTAGCATACAAACTTACTATAATAACTGTTCATTTTCTTTAAAACCGACTTTTTAGAAATTATTTTTGCAAAAAATAGTTAAATTATACATGATCCATGTACAAAACAAATAGATAATTTTATATCAAGTAATATTTACATAATAAATCGTTCATTTATTTAATGTTATGAATAGAACTAAAAGATCTTCTACTTGATTGAATATTCGCAAAATACAATCTTATGATGATTAATAAATGAATACTTTCAATTAGGCCTTAGTAAAACTACGTTAATCACATATAAATAAGGTAAATACAAGTATTGAGTATTAATTAGTATTAATTAATTCTGTCCAAGAACGAGCTTTAGAGAGTGGAAACTAATTAAGAAAAAGGTAAAAAGCTCTTTGTACGAAAATAAGTAGTTCGTCAACTGCGACTGCTTCCGATACGAGTACTGGAGAAAAAACGCGAAACATACGTTGTTTTGGGGCCCATTTGTCCTTTACTTTCTATTTTTTAGCACAGAGCTCGTCTCCTCTTCTCATCAATCATATCAAGCCTGCCCAAATGGACTCAGAAGCTTCTTGCGTGCGCTTGACTCACTCAGAGCTCACACACACACACACACACACACACACACACATATATATATATATAGGTATGTATGTAGAAAGGTCGTTAAGCATCAATCTGAATCCCATCTGTTTTAGACGGTTAAAACCGAAAACTGGAAACTAAATTTAAACTTGATTTCCAGAAATGAAGTTCGGGAAGGAATTTTCTGCACAAATTTAAACTAAATTCACACGGGGCTCTTATAAATGCTTTGCTTCTAGTAGATTTTGGTCAATGCACACAGCAAAAAGAATTTGAGTGGTTTTATGTACACCCAAGTTTCGTTTTTAGACAATTTTGATTTTTTCACACCTAATTTTCTCTTACGAATTTGAGTGGTTCTTATAAATGCTTTGCCTCTTATAAATGCTTTGCTTCTAGTAGAGTTTGGTCAATGCACATGGCAAAAAGAATTTGAATGGTTTTATGTACATCGAAGTTTCGTTTTTAGACAATTTTGATTTTTTCACACCTAATTTTCTCCTACGAATTTGAGTGGCTCTTATAAATGCTTTGCTTCTAGTAGATTTTGGTCAATGCACACAGCAAAACAAACGATATTATCTACACTAAGATAGTGGGATAGTAGGTTAAGCCTCACTATTACTAGCAATAATGTGGTTCAAATTCGTCTTTGGTAAAAATCGAACCTAAGACCTCTCACTTACAAATGAAGAGGAATACCACTAGACTAAAGTACAAAGTAGCACCAAAAATAATTTGTTAAACTTCCCAGAATACACTTCTTTTACTGTTTATAAATTTATTTTTCTCTAGACACCCATTCTGCCATTTGACTTTCCACCACCAACATCACATCCTCGACTCCGCCTTCAACGACAGAGCCTCATGAATCTCATTAGCAGCCACCAAAATTAATAGAAAAAAAAATTACATAAATAAAAATTCCAAAGTTAGGTAGATAACTTCATCATCAGAGCATAAATTTTACAAATATTTGGTAGACAAACTTGTTGATGAATTTGATCTCCTTTCCTCTAAGACTATCTCCTCGCCCGTGTGCTGAGTCGGTTCAAGCATGAATTATCAGACCTATTGGAAGAATAAGCCGTCCTACAGTCGTCAAGCCGTCCTACAGCCGTCCTACCTTGTCCTACCTACACACTAACCGTCCTACAGCTATCAAGCCGTCCTACAGCCGTCCTACCTTGTCCTACCTACACACTAGGGCGGCTACCTTGTCCCCTACAGCCGTCCTACCTTGTCCTACCTACACACTAGGACGGCTACCTTGTCCTACCTACACACTTGTATCATGTATATATATCCTTGTAATCTTGTAGAGAAATATAATGAGAAAAAGCATTCTCTTCCATATTTTCCAAATGGTATCAGAGCCGGAACCTTAACCGGCCTGACTCCATTGTTGTCCGTTCTCTTCTTCTGCACATTCGTTTCGATAATGGCAGAAGATAATCTTTTTGACTCAGAAGCTGAAAGCTTCACAGCTCCTCGCCCTAGTTTTCCAGAAGCTGAAGTCAACCCAAACCAACGTTTGTGTTCTGTGTTGTTAAATGAGTTTAACTATCTTTCATGGTCCAGATCAATATCTCTTGCTCTTGGAGGAAGATCCAAACTTGGATTCGTCAATGGAAGTATTGAAGCACCTGACGTCGCATCGCCGGAGTATGAAGCATGGCTGTGCAAAGACCAGCTGGTCATGTCGTGGCTCCTCAACTCCATGGATCCTAAGCTGTCTGAAATTTTCAGTTTTTCAGAATCCTCTAGTGCTCTTTGGAAGATAGTCAAGGACATGTATGGAAATCAAAACAATGCTGCTCGAGTGTTCCATCTTAAGAGGAATCTTGCAAGTCTTCAACAAGGTGATAAATCCTTTGTTCATCATCTCGGTTGCATGAAAAACATGTGGAACGAACTAGAAATGTATCGACCACACACTATCGATGCTGCCGTACTGTTAAAAAGGTCTGAGGAAGACAAAATCTTTCATTTGCTTGCAAGTTTGGGTTCTGAATATGAAGATCTTAGAAGCCATATTCTAATGAATCCCGAACTTCCATCATTTGCAAGTGTTTGCACTACTATCCAGCGAGAAGAAGTACGCAGAAAAGTCATGAATGTTGACGTAAAACCTAGTGTGTCTGAGGCTAGAGCTTTTGTGACAAATCACAAGTCATTTGGAGATAAAGTATACAAGGGAAAAAGGCCAGATCTGAAGTGTCTACATTATAATAATGTTGGACATCTAATAGATCGATGCTGGATATTGCACCCTGAGTTGAAGCCAAGGTTTGAGAACAAGCCTTTAAGAGATCATAAGGGCTCACACGCCAGACCACATACAAACAAGTACCATGCTGCAGCTACTACATCCATCGGTGGGTCGATGAACTTTACAGCCAATCCGGCTGACTTGTTGAATGAGTTCTCAACCTACCTTCAAACCAGAAAAGGAAGCACAGGTGAAACGTCGACTGGGGAAAGTCAAACTGCTCTTCTTGGACAGTTTGCAGGGTTCTTAGCTGAATCTAGTCATGTACCTCAAGGAGACATTCCAGGTATCATGTGTGCTCTTTCAACTGCTCTAAATGTTAGTCACTCTCATGATTTTTGGATTATAGACTCAGGTGCCACATATCACATGACAAATCAATATTCTAAGCTATACGATTTTGAAAGCCACACTAAACCATCACTAGTTTCTGTAGCAAATGGTAGAGGTGTGCCAGTTCTAGGTAGAGGGAAAGTTAAACTGATCTCAGAAACTGTTGAGTCCACAGCGTTATATGTTCCATCTTTTCCTTTTCAATTATTGTCCGTAGGAAGGATTACAAACTCTCTAAACTGTCGTGCAATTTTTTCCCCCCACAATGTTGTTTTTCAGGATCTAGCCACCAAGAAGCTGATTGGTGAAGGTCATTACCTAAATGGGTTGTACTATTTTTCAGAGGACCTCAATGTTCCAAAGGGGTTCCAAGTCAGCTCAAACCTAGAACATCGGTTGTGGCATCAACGCCTAGCACATCCCTCAGAATCTGTGTTGTCTACGTTGTTCCCTAGTTTATGCAAATCCTCCCTTGTATGTGAAATTTGTCATTTGTCAAAATCTACTAGACTCTCATTCAATTCTTCCATGTCTAGGACTAGCAAGTTGTTTGAGATGGTGCACTCCGATGTTTGGGGACCTGCACCTCTAGAGTCTTTTGATGGTTATAGGTACTACGTTATCTTTGTTAATGATTTCTCAAGAGCCACTTGGTTGTACCTCCTAAAATTCAAAAGTGAAGTTATGGATGCTTTCAAGGACTTTCATAATCTTGTCATGAACCATTTTTCGTCCCAAATCCACATACTAAGGTCTGATAATGGCACTGAATATACATCCAAAAATATGACTAACTATTTGAGCACCCATGGAATTATACATCAAACAAGTTGTGTAGGTACTCCTCAGCAAAATGGAATTGCCGAAAGGAAGAATCGGGACCTACTTGAAAAAACCAGGGCGCTAATGTTGCAAATGAATGTGCCTAAGAGGTTTTGGTCTCAAGGAGTTCTTGCAGCCACCTATCTTATCAACAGACTGCCTAGTCGTGTTCTGGATACAAAATCACCATATGAGGTTATGCAAAAAAAAAAAAAGGTAATCTTTCCCATCTGAGAATCTTTGGATGTACCTGTTATGTTCATATTCAATCCCATCACCGAGACAAGCTTGATCCCAAAGCTGTCAAGTGTGTTTTCATGGGATACTCCTCCACCCAAAAAGGGTATAAATGCTACAATCCGTGCTCCAGGAAGATGTTTGTCTCAAGAGATGTACGGTTTGATGAAAACCAACCATATTTCAACAAATCATCAGATCAAAATCGTCAGGGGGAGCATTTCCTAGATCTCTTCCCATTGCCAAATCCAGTCGAACCAAGTGACTGTGTCCATTCACTACCTCACAACCGGAACTCTCATGCAACTCTTAATGACAACCTGCTTATTGGAGACCACACTGAAGCCTCAGAAGCACAAGTAGTTCCCCATGACCATAACACAACATCTATACAAGAGAGTAGAGCTGAACCTATTGTGATCCCAGCTCAACCCCGCAGGAATCCGACTCGAGATCGACATCCACCATCAAGGCTGCAAGACTATGAAACTTACCATGCCAGGTACCCTATTCATAAGTTTGTAAATTACTCCAAAGTCTCTCACTCTCATGCAGTCTTCCTCAGTAAACTGTCCTATGAAAGTGAACTAAGGAACTTTCAAGAAGCCAATCGTCAAGTTGTGTGGAGGCTAGCCATGGAAGAAGAACTCAAAGCCTTAAATGAAAATAAAACCTGGAGTGTAGTTCAACTTCCCAAAGGCAAGAAGGTGGTAGGCAGTCGATGGGTCTATAAAATCAAGTTTAATTCTGATGGCTCAATTGAACGACACAAGGCAAGATTGGTGGCTCACGGTTTTACTCAAACTTTTGGAGTGGACTATAAGGAGACATTTGCTCCCGTGGCTAAGATGAGCACAATAAGGGTTTTGTTATTTGTTGCAGTGAACCATGAATGGTCATTGTACCAAATGGATGTAAAAAATGCTTTTTTACATGGAGACCTCGAAGAGGAAGTCTACATGCAACTACCCCCGGGTTATCCACAAGCACAGAATTCAGGTATGGCTTGCAAGCTTCATAAGTCAATCTATGGCTTGAAACAATCTCCTCGTGCCTGGTATGCCAAACTGAGCTCGGTACTTGAAAATTTTGGGTTCAAGAGAAGTCATGCTGATTCCTCCCTGTTTGTTCGAATAGGATCAGTTGGCAAATTAGTTGTACTAATCTATGTTGATGATATCATCATCACAGGTGATAACATTGATGAGATTCACACTCTTAAACATTCTCTTCATCAACAATTTGCAATTAAAGACTTAGGAGTTTTAAAATACTTCATTGGGATTGAACTGGCCACTTCACCCAAGGGACTTTTTTTGAGTCAAAGGAAATATGTGATTGACTTACTTCAAGAAGTGAAGATGATGGATTGCAAACCAACTCGTACTCCTCTAGATAACAAATTGAAGTTGGACTTGACAGGAGAACCTTTCAGTGATATCAGTTACTACCAACGATTGGTGGGTAAGCTTATATATCTCACCATCACCAGACCGGATATAACTTACGCCGTCAGTCTTGTAAGCCAATTCATGCATGCACCCACTGAAGCTCATTTAAATGTTGTTAAAAGAATTCTCAGATACCTCAAAGGCTCCATTGGTCGGGGAATTGTCATGAAAAACAATGGTCATACTCAAATCATTGCCTACACCGATGCTGACTGGGCAGGGAATGCTATTGATAGAAAATCCACTACTGGCTACTGCACGTTGGTTGGAGGAAACCTCGTGACATGGAAAAGCAAAAAACAAAATGTAATTGCTTGCTCAAGTGCCGAAGCTGAGTATAGAGTCATGGCTTCCACTGCATGTGAACTCATTTGGCACAAGGGCCTTCTCTTGGACTTGGGGTTCTCAATCAACACACCTATGTCTCTTTTCTGTGACAATCAAGCAGCTATGCATATTGCTTCCAATCCGGTGTTCCATGAACGCACCAAACACATTGAAGTTGACTGTCACTACGTTCGGGAACAAGTCCAGTCCAAGGTAATTCAAACCACATTCACTCGAAGCCAAGATCAACTTGCTGATATTTTCATGAAGTCTCTTGCTTCTCCTCAGTTTCAAAGTCTGCTCTCCAAGCTTGGATCAATTAACCTCCTTGATCCAGCTTGAGGGGGAGTATTGGAAGAATAAGCCGTCCTACAACCGTCCTACCTTGTCCTACCTACACACTAGCCGTCCTACAGCCGTCAAGCCGTCCTACCTTGTCCTACCTACACACTAGGACGGCTACCTTGTCCCCTACAGCCGTCCTACCTTGTCCTACCTACACACTGGACGACTACCTTGTCCTACCTACACATTTGTATCATGTATATATATCATTGTAATATTGTAGAGAAATATAATGAGAAAAAGCATTCTCTTCCATATTTTCCACAAGACCCCATTCGAAGGAACTGGCTAATTGTCCAGAGGATACGCACCTAAATTATAACTCTTTAATAATGCAAAATTATATTAACTTATTACTTGGTTGTGGCCCTTTGTGTTGTGTGGGATTTCTCACATGTTCAAGTTTCAAAATATCAACCTTTTTCTAAACACTGTATCTTTCTGTTATTTTGTTTCGTAGGTTGAATTGTGTGTGGTATTAAGTTGCGGAGTCAGCACAAGGTAATAGATTATTCATAATTCCAACAACTTAAAAAATTTATGCATATTTGGTTTATTGTATTTGATCGTATAAACGGTTAGGACTACAACCTCTTCTTCTTGTTTGTTCTTCTGTTTCTTTACTGTCCATGTTTTTTCTTTTTTCCTGTGTGCGGCTCTATTGTGTGCACCAAATACCCAACGAAATACCTTGACAAACCTCTACGTAACATAGTAGTTGGTGACATATATTTACATGAGCGGAGTTAGTCTTTTCTGTCGTTCCATAAGTGATATTCTTAAAATGTGATCAGAACAGTTTTGACAAAAGAAAACGTTTTCATACGATGCCATGCAACCAATCCGGTTTGAGTAGTCAATTGATTATCGTGGCAGGCAGGTCCATGCTACTATTTTTTTCAGGTGCTATGTGAAAAATGAAAGAGTGAGGAACCTCGCCGGATCCTTTTGGTGAGGATTTCGAGAATCCTCAAATTACATTCGTTTATTGTACATCGTGCAGTCAGAAGTTATTGTAATTTTTTTTATTTAAAATTGAATATAAACAGTATCTGACGAAAACTTGCCGCACGATTTACAATAAACAGATTGAAATGCATCATGAATATATTTAATTAATTAATCATTTTTATGTACTTTTTCTTGGGTACTTTCACTTTGTAGTGGTCGTGGTTGAATACGATTCACCGTACGACTTCCGTGCTAAGAAGATTATCAACTTGTGATTAAATTAAAGAGAACTTTAACGAAAAGTTTCCGTTATTGTTTATTTTAACAAAAAAAATCATATTTTTAAACTAAAAAGTCAATCCTGGTACTATTTAATTTACCTTTTATTTTGTCTTTATCGTTAAAACTCAAAGTTTTGAAGTCATTTTAATTAGTTTTCCTTAAATCAAATCATCAACTATTATATTTGCCTTGAGCAGTATGGTTACGATTATAATAAGGACAATTGGGTTTGGCGTTGCTCACCAAGAAATTGGTTTGTTGAAAACTTGAAAGCGAAAGAAGAAAAGAGGCAAAACAAGATGTCGTCATGTAATTAGTTTGTAATATTGTCATTTTGACATTTAGTTGCATGTAATTTCTTTCAATCTAGCTAATGAGAACCGTATATCCTTAGTAATAATGTAAGTTGCAAAAAATGGTGTACCACTTGGTCAGCACTCGTGGACATACCTCATCTTCAATAAGTTGTTTCTGATGTGGTTTTAGCGAACAAACTTACTATAATAACTGTTTATTTTCTTAAAAACCGACTATTTAGAATTTATTTTTGCAAAAAATAATTAAATTATACATAATTCATGCATAAAATAAATAGATAGTTTTGATACCAAGTAATAATTGTATGATGAGTCGTCACTTTATTTAATGTTATGAATAGAACCAAAAGATCTTCTACTTGATAGAATCTTTGCAAAATACAATCTTATGATGATTAATAAATGAATACTTTCAATTAGGCCATAGTAAAACTACGTTAATCACATATAAATAAGGTAATACAAGTATTGAGTATTAATTAATTCTGGCCAAAAACGAGCTTTAGAGGGTGGAAACTATTTAGAAATTATAAAAAAAGAAAAAGGTAAAAAGCTCTTTGTACGAAAACAGTAAATTCCGACACTCTCATGGAAAAGTTGGTCGTCAACTGCGACTGCTTCCCCTACGAGTACTGGCGAAATGCGACATATACGTTGTTTTGGGCCCCATTTGTCCTTTACTTTCTATTTTTTTAGCACAGAGCTCACTCTCCTCTTCTCATCAATCATGTCATGCCTGCCCAGATGGACTCAGAAGTCTCCCACGTGCGTTTGACTCACTCAGATTTTTAAAGCTACTTTCCATATATTATTATTATTATTATTTATTTATGTGTGTGTGTGTGTGGGTGTATGTATATATGCATGTAGAAAGAAAGTTAAGCATCAATCTGAGTCCTATCTGTTTTAGACGGTTAAAACCGAAAACCGAAAACTAAATTTAAACTTGATTTCCAGAAATGAAGTTCGGGAAGGAATTTTCTGCACAAATGGTGCCGGAATGGAAAGACGCATACATGGACTACGACTATCTAAAATCCCTCTTAAAAGAAATTCAAGTCTGCAAGCAAAGAAACAACCCCGACCCACCGGCCGCCGCCACGCCCCGCAGCTACGGCCTAAAGCGGAGGCTCACGTTGTACAGAGCCTTCAGCGGTCTGACAAAAAGTAGGCACACCCAGCAGCCCGCCAGCCCGTCTTCCGCCTCCGACATTGAGAGCCAGGCCATTCTTGTCAACTCCGTCAACGAAAACGGCTCTGAGAGCTACCAGACGATGTTTCTGATGGCGGCGGAGGAAGGCGGAGTTCAGGAGCTGGAGTACTTCAAGAGGCTTGACGACGAGTTCAATAAAGTGGACAAGTTTTATAGGTCGAAGGTTGACGAGGTGATGAAGGAAGCTGCGGTTCTTAACAAGCAAATGGACGCTTTGATTGCGTTTCGGATCAAAGTGGAGAACCCTCAGAGAATGTTTGATTGGTCAGGGGAGATGACTCGCCTTGCTTCCGATGTTGCCACGTCTACAGCTGCATTGGCTGCCGCCACCCCACGCAGTGCCAGAGCAAGCAGTAAGTACACTCATAAGCACTTCTGCTAGAAGGGCTTAAAAACATGTTAGAAATTTTATCGAAAATTGGAAGCGGTAATTGCTAATATTGTGTTTACGTCTAAAATTGCGTCGTTTTAACATTGTGATTTGTGAGCAGGGCGGGTACTGGCTATGGATGCGATTGAAGAGAGCGGATCAAACAGTTCGGGTGACGAAGAAAAAGAAGACAAAAAGAGTGGAGACGTTGAGATGAAAGTGAAGAAGTCGGAGAGCGGGAGAGGCACTAGGCCTGCGCCACTAGATATACTGGACCAAGTGACAATGAATCACATGGCTGAGACGCCGCGTTCCACCATCAAAGGCTTCCTCAACGTGGCTCCACACACGGAGCTCAAGTTCAGCAGGGCTAATCTCAGCAAAGTTGAACAACAGCTCAGGGGCGCTTTCATTGAATTTTACCAGAAGCTTCGGCTTCTGAAGAGCTACGGGTAAAAGATATAACGACTTTGGGGCACCTAATTTGGTTGGTTTTCCTTCTGTTTTCTTGACTGTGAAGCTAACTTTGTTATCCGCGAATGAAACAGATTTTTGAATACGTTGGCTTTCTCAAAGATCATGAAGAAATACGATAAGGTGGCTTCGAGAGATGCATCAAAATCTTACATGAACATGGTGGATAACTCATACCTTGGTAGCTCCGACGAGGTGAGGATTCTTCATGCGTGACGCTAAAGAGGGGAAAGATTACGAGTTTCTGTTCATAGTTTTAATTTCTTCATGTCATTTGCCACTACCGCAGATTACAAAGCTTATGGAAAGGGTTGAAACTACGTTCATCAAGCATTTCTCGAACTCCAATCGCCGAAAAGGAATGGCGGTCTTGAGGCCAAAACCGAGGGTAGAAAGACATCGGATAACATTCGCTATGGGTAAGGTCTCTAGCTTAATCAGTATAGTAAACTTTCTTTCACTGAACAAGGACAATTTCGGCATCAATTTCTTTCGTCTGAATATGTTTACTCAAAAACCTTCAGGTTGCTTTGCTGGCTGCACAGCTACCCTCATATTAGCCCTTGTTTTGATCATTCGTGCTCGAAATATTATGGATAATCCGGAGAGAAGTAAATACATGGAAAACATGTTTCCTCTATACAGGTGACTAACCCTATGCTTTTCTATTCATTCTAAGTTTCCGAAAAAAGGGATAATACTGAATTTTTCGTGACATGTTATTCTTCGTTGCAGCTTGTTCGGATTCATAGTTCTCCACATGCTTATGTATGCCGGAAATATATACTTTTGGCGGCGGTTCAGAGTCAATTACTCTTTCATATTCGGTTTCAAGCAAGGAACCGAGTTGGGATACAGAGAGGTCCTCCTTCTGAGTTCTGGTCTGGCAATGCTAGCACTAGCCTCTGTGCTCGCAAATCTTGACATGGAGATGGACCCGAAAACCAAAGATTACAAAGCGCTAACCGAGCTTCTCCCACTCTTCTTGCTCCTGGTAAGATCATATTATTAGTTGAACTATTTAATTTCAGCTGCATTGGCTCATCAAACATCTAGAGATTATACGCTGAAACTAAATTCTTCTTATGCAGCTTGTGATTGTGATATTATTATGCCCCTTCAACATCATATATCGCTCGAGTCGCTACTTCTTCCTGGTTTGTGTGTTCCACTGCATCTGTGCTCCTCTCTATAAGGTAAAATTCCACAGCAGACACCTTGATTATTCGAGTTAAAAACTGTAAAATGTAACTCGGTTGGACATTCTAATAGAAGTTTCGATTCCTTTACAGGTCACACTCCCGGATTTCTTCTTGGCAGATCAGTTAACTAGCCAGGTGCAAGCCTTTAGAAGTCTGCCATTCTACATTTGCTATTATGGCGGGGGAGACTACAAAGTCAGAAAAACAACTTGCAGATCAGATGACGTCTTCAAAATTGTTACTTTCATCGTGGCGTGCGTTCCATATTGGTCTCGCCTCCTTCAGTGCATCCGCCGTTTGGTTGAAGAGAAAGATCCAATGCAAGGTTACAATGGACTGAAATATTTCTTCACCATCGTAGCTGTCAGCATGAGAATAGCCTACACTCATAACAACGACGTGAACTGGAAAATTCTTGCTGGGATTTTCTCAATTGTTGCAGCTATCTATGGAACATACTGGGATCTTGTCGTGGACTGGGGACTTCTGCAACGCCGCTCCAAGAATCGATGGTTGAGAGACAAACTCTTGGTCCCTTACAAAAGTGTATACTTCGTAGCCATGGTGAGTGCTCTTGATTAGTGATTCAGATTCACAGTATGACAGTATAAGTTTTACTGGCGATTTATACAATGATTAAAACATTGCAGGTGTTGAATGTGGTGCTGAGATTTGCCTGGCTGCAGACAGTTTTGAAATTCAATGTCTCCTTCATGCATACAGAGACAATGATCTCGGTTGTGGCGAGCTTGGAGATAATTCGTCGAGGGATATGGAGCTTTTTCCGGTTGGAGAACGAGCATCTCAACAATGTCGGAAAGTACAGGGCATTCAAGTCAGTGCCACTGCCCTTCAACTATGATGAAGACGAAGGCAAAGATGAGTAGGCAAAGCAAATCGCAAACATCTCAAATTGTCTAGAGGCTGCTGAAACGTTTCTTCTTTTTCCTCCCCCTTTCCATTCATTTATTGCTGCAGCTGAATGCAGAGTTGCATCTGTAGTTCTTTATTTTTTCTTTGATTTTTTGGGAAATTTGTAAACGGAATTTGTTACATTTTACGTAATGTAATCGCCTTGGACAAATTATACTCCTACGACTAATGAGCACCCGTGAATATGAACCCTTCGGTATATACAGTTTCTTACAAACCAGAACCAGATAATTTTGTTCAGGATCAACAACGAACAAGGCGATTCCATATGTACAATTACGAAATGAGCATATATATGCTAATTGTGAATTGTCTACAATTAACCACAGATCGCACATTTGTTCTTGGTTTGCCGCTTCGTTATACTCGGGGTGCATGAATGGAGCGAGACCTTCATGTTTAGTCATCCTTGTCGGCGTCCTCATCGTAGTAACTGAAAGGAAGAGGGACAGACTTGAAAGCGCGGTACTGGCCTACATTGTTCAAGTGCTCGTTCTCTAACCTGATTAAATTGTACACGTTAATCTCTCGAGCATAAGTTACTTAAAGGATGCAACAACTGAAGACAAAAACAGTAAAAAGTCTCAATGTTGAATTTCATGAGAAAAATATACCTGAAGAAGCTCCAAATGCCACGACGAATGACCTCTAGGAAGGCGATGACAGTTGTTATTGTCATTTTATTAACGGTACGCAATTTAAATTCCAACACCAACTGCATCCAAGCAAGTCTCAATACCACATTCAAGACCTGCAATGGATTTCGATAAACATATTGTGAATTAATAGTAGAAATTGCAACATAGAACCCCATAACTCTCGAATTCAGTCACTTTAACCTTACCATGGCTGCAAAGTATACGATCTTGTGTGGAACTACAAGTCTATCTCTCAAATACTTGTTCTTTGATGTCTTTCGCAGAAGGCCCCAGTCCATTACAATGTCCCAATACGTATTCATTGTCGTTGCGACAGCTGAGCTAATCAAAGCTAACACCATCCAGGATGTCCTTCCCTTTTTCATTTCATAAACAGTTCGTATAATAACTGCAACGATTGTTGATAAGTACTTTAAACCATTGCAAATGTACTTCACATCCTTCTCATCACAGAATCGACGAATGCACTGCAAGACAAGATACGCTATCTTTAAGTGCATCTTTCCACACAGAGGACGTGATCTTCCAGAGATTATACGAAATTATAAGCTAGAATACAAGTGATACTATCCATCTCCATATTCATTTTCATTGTGAATAAGAGTGGCACACGCCTTTGAAAACACTAGAAAGATTAAAATGTAATGAGACCTGTAGGAAGCGCATCCAAAATGGTACGACAGCAATAATGAAATATAACGTATTGTAGAGACCGTGGCTACGGCACTTGATTTCCCTCCTTGAAGATTCTCCCAAACCGTAGTAGCAAACGTATAACACAAAACTCCTCAGCGCTTGCACCTGAGATCAGACAAAAGCAAAGAGCCTACTCAAAACAGAGTTGGGAGTATTTACTACTTAATACCAATAAAGTTATAAGGGGGCTTTTATACCTGGCTTGTAAGCTGATCTGCCAAGAAAAAGTCTGGAAATGTCTCCTGAAAATTTGAAAAACAATCAAGAAATCACGCTATTTAGCTATATCGTCTACTTAAATATCCAAATTGTTATCCCATGCATTACCGGGTAAAGAGGGGCGCATGTGCAGCGGAACAAGGATCCAATGAAGAAGAAACGACTTGAATGGTATATAATTTTGAAAGGGCAGAAGGTGATGGCAAGGACCAACTGCACAGAGAAAGGTAACACACATCATTTGCACAAACTGAGAGGCACCAGGCTATAGTTCATGGAAAAGGTCATGCAGCAGAAATCAATTGTGCTAATCAAGTTCAAGGGACGCCACAATAGATACTCTAGCACTTCATAAATCTTACAGCAAGTAAACCCAAGGGAACCAATTCTGTCACTGTCTTGTACTTTTCAGCACTCAAGTCCAAGTGTAAGTTTGCCAGGAAACCACCCAATGAAAGTACTGCAAGACCAGTGGCAAGGAGAAAAACTTCGCGGTACCCCAGCTCCGTTCCTTTCTTGAAACCAAATATAAAGGCATAGTTGACCCGATAACGCCTCCAGAAATATATATCTGCAGCATACATGAGCATATGTAGAGTGATGTATCCAAATAAACTGCAAGAAAACCCACTTGCATATTAGAGAAAAGACAGGTCAAATGAATAAGATAACTTTTCGTAGTTGAATACCGGAAGGTTAGCGGTCACCTGTAAAGTGGGAAAATGTTTTCCACGTACTCTGCACCCTCCTCCTTATCCAGTAGTTTTCGAGCTTCAATTCTTAAAACAATAGCTACCAGTAGTGCAATTGAGCAGCCAGAAAAGAAACCTGAAAGTTAAAATGAAATAGGAATTAAATTATTTTCTTTAACAGAGAACTAGGAATTAACAATTGGAGACTCCATGACACTGCTACATGTTGCAACGGTCATATTTCTAGAAAAAGGTGGAGCAAAAAGGTTAATTGGCACTGTTGCTACTCTTACCGGAGAAGAATGTTACACTGTGCCTCTCTCTTTTAGCTTTTGGCCTCAGTGACTTCATACCTTCCCTGCGATTTGAGTTTGAAAATTTTTGTATGAAGGTAGTCTCCACTCTCTCCAACAGGTTAGTGACCTATAAAGAAATAAAAATGAACCGATAACTTACAAATATACACCTCTTCAACATGTTTACAGGAAGAAATGATTAGAACTTGAAGATCAACAAAGCAATAGAATTCTGAATGCTGAAATGATTAACAATAGAAAAACAAGAAATACATCTGACAAACCTCATCAGAACTGCCAACATTAGAGTTGTCTACTATTTGCATGTATGATCTGGCCGCTCTCCTTGATGCAATCTGTGTTATTAGAATGGATTTTTCGTCACAACACTCTGCTTAAATTCAAATTGAGAATATGGAACTCAAAATTTTGACACATTTTGGTTTGAAGTGTATGTCTTACCTTCTCGTATTTTTTCATAATCTTCGAAAATGCTGAGAGGTTCATAAAACTGGTTCATCCATTTGCAAAAGTATAAGTACATAATACTGAGTGACAACCCAAAATGCAAGACCATGCATCCAAAGTGGAAGGTATGCTGACGCAATTACTATTTATCACCTGTAGTGCTTTAGCAGTTGAAGCTGGTGGTAAAATTGAATGAACGCAGCTCTTAAACGTTCTTCCACTCTCTTCAGCTCCTCTTTATCAAAGCTCAACTCTTCTTCCTTAGTGTCCTTGAAAACACCTTTTATGGTCGATATTGGAGATTCAAGCGTATTGGTAATCCTCACATGCTCAAGAACCTCCATAGGATCTTCTTTTTGGGTATAGGTTTTCAATAACTCTCTTCCATCGCTACTAGAATTCTTGACATGGTTCGGATTGACTTCTGAACCACCATTGCTTGGTTCTCGTTGATGCTCCTCATTTACTTGCAATCCAGATGTCAAACCAATAGGCTCATTTTCTACACATTTGGCAGGAAACTTGAATTTGTAAGAATTAATTAAAAGATTATTGTAATCGTCAACCAAAGCTTCATAATTAACCACTCTCAATTAAGTGTATCATCTATTAATATGCTTGCACTGCATGTATTACACACACACACACACACACACACACACACATATGCGCACATATAACACAAATTGATCATATATCTCCACTTACCTAAGTTGTCATCTGCACTTGACTTATTACTTGTCAGGTCTACTGCAGAATTTTTATGTCTCCTTGAACGAGAGCCGTATTGATCAAGCTTCTTGACTTTTAATCTCAGTGCAACCAAAGCCTCCATTTGCTTATCCAGATTATTTGCTTCTTTCTTCACCTCCTCCACTTTATCATTATAAAAGGTATTGACTTTGTTGAGCTCTTGATCGAGTTTTCGGAAGAATGTCGCCTCAATATCTCCTCCTTCTTCGGATTGCCTCAGAAACTTGGTCTTGTAAACCTCTCTGCAACCGTCTCCCTGCAATGTGTTGACATCGATTACTTGGGCCTCGATATCTCCGTTGCTCCGGAGACTGCCAGATTGTAGCTCAATCCCACTGATGGTTCTGTGCGGGGGAGAACGTCCCCGCTCAAAGTCTTTGGAGGGTGTTACGGAGTGCTTGTTTCGCTTGTATTCTCTGAGCTCCCTTAGTATCCTCTTGAGACCATTGTAATCCATGTAGGCTTCTGCCCACTCAGGCACCATTTGTTTCTTGAAATCTTTCCCGAATTTCATCTTGATGTTGGGTTGCAAGTAATTGCTTATGGTTACATAAAACTGTTGAAAGTTCTGAAATCCAATTCCCTGCAAATAATAGGTGGTTTCTTAGAGAAAAACAATATCCAAAACCAAACCCAACAAAAGTTATGAGAAGCTTGAGCAATCAACTATGCATTAATCTGTAGATTACCCTGTTTTACTAAACCAAATGGAAATTAACGAAGAACAAAAGATGGGGTTTTTATTTTTTATTTTTTTTCTCAGAGACCCATCTCCTCGAAACTGCCATTTGAGCTCCTCTTTCTTCGTCTTGAAGTAGTAAGAAACAAAAGAGTCGCTCAATCCAATTAGCTATGCCGCTTCGATATATGTGCATAAAACAAAAGTCACCGACTAAAATACACAAACACGTAGTGGGCATTACATGCAGTCCCGTGACATTACCTTACGTGCTTCAATTTTCCAAAATCCAACCTCACACAGCGAATGGAAGTCGTATTTATTAGCTGAGTCTGGATTTTGCTGGATTGGAGTGCAACGCAAGCAAATGACACTTCAGAATGCGGATAAAAAAAACACCACTTTTTACACGCGTCGCCATTGGAGCCTGAAACTTCTGCTGAGAATCCAGGCCACCGAGTTTGATGGTGGTGACGTTCCCTCCGCCGACTCTTGAGCAGGGTCATTTCCAACCGCCATTTGCTTCGACAGTAATTGAACAGAGGCACTGGTGGCTGATGGGCCTGTCTATGATATTATGGAAGATGGGTTGGACTAGCCTGGCCCAGATTGTTCTGTGTCTTGTTGTTTTTAGCTTCATATCAGCCCAAGGTTGCGGATCGTAACATTCAAATATTTAGCACCCAGATAGATACCTAGACCATCTTCAACCAAAAGAGTTTAGCCTCTTCCAGATAGACCTAGGCCGTCTTTCACAAAGTCCGTAATTGTGTTCTTTTGGTGGTTTGAAAGATTCGTTACCCCTTTGCGGGCAAGCATGAGAAGAGCTAACTCACAATGAAAGTGTTGCTCAGTTAGAGGGGCTTTTCAGATGACAAAGAGCTATAGTATGAAATCATCTTATGTTTTGATTAATTTATTATGAGTTGGTTTGAGATTGTTGTGCTTTGAAAAAAAAAAAAAAAAAAAAAAAAAAGCTTATTGAAAAATCTGAAACATTAAATGTATTTGGTAAAACAAAAAAAAAAAAAAAAATTTCAGAAAACTCTGTCAATGAAAGTAAAAAAGCATAAAAAAATTCAAATGACAAGTATACCCACACATTTTTTTACAAAATTACAATCTTTACCCTTACATTATTGTCTTTGATAATTATTATATCACATCAAATATCATACTAGTTTTAGTCCTTTAACATATTCGAAGTAATTTATATAAAAGTTTACCAAACACTTATACATTGTTTTTTTTATTAGAAGCTTTTTAGCCAAAATGGTCTCTAAGATTTGCATAACACATCACTTTGGTCCCTGAGATTGAAAATCAATGGAAATTGTCTATGAGATTGTCCACCATTCATTATTTTGGTCATTCCATTAAAAACTTTATTAAGTGTCTCGGAGCTCTTGGCCGAATGTTTGGGCAATTTTTAAAGCTTTGTAACTCAATCGTTTCTTAACCAAATTTGAACCATAATATATCAAAATGAAGATAGAAAAGTGTAGAACAAGATTATACCTATTTGGAAGCCCAATGGTTGCCGGAGATGGTCGGAAAATAGCCTAAAAGGTGACTGGTCCGCAGGAAAAATGCAAAACTTACCGGAAACTGGGTAAACTTTAAACGTTCATAACTTCTTCAATACTCAACAAAATCAAGTGATTCAAAAACGAAAATCATACTTCTCGACGAGACGAAGAAAATGGTACCTTTCTTGATGGCTAAATCACAGTGATTTTTCCAGAAAGCGGCTTGAAAGTAGCTGTCTTGGTCTCAAGTTAGCCACTTTCGAGCTGTTTTCCGGCCAAACTACCTTGAATTATCTATCGAGAAATGTACCATTCTCTTCATCTCGTTGAGAAGTATGATTTTCGTTTTTGAATCACTCAATTTCGTTGAGTATTGAAGAAGTTATGAACGTTTAAATTTTACCCAATTTCCGACAAGTTTTCCAGTTTTCCCTCGGACCAGTCACCTTTCAGGCTTTTTTTTTGCCATCTCTGACAACCATTGGGCTTCCAAATAGGTATAATCTTGTTCTACACTTTTCTATCTTCATTTTGATATATTATAGGTCGAATTTGGTTAAGAAACGATTGAGTTACGAAGTTTTTGAAAATTGCCCAAACTTTCGGCCAAGAGCTCCGGGATACTTAACGGAGTTTTTAACGGAATGACCAAAATAATGGATGGTGGACAATCTCAGGGACAATTTTTATTGATTTTCAATCTCAGGGATCAAAGTGATGTGTTATGCAAATCTCAGATACCATTTTGGCTAAAAAACCTTTATTAGAAGCACTTTTACAAAAAAAACAAAAGTTTACCAAACACTCGAAACTTTATTTTACTGCTGTTTATTCTCACAGCACAGCAGAAACAATTTTTTTTAAAAAGCACAATAATACCAAACTAGCCTTATGTAAAGTTGGAATATAAGATTAGTATAGGCCAAGGCCTACCTTCACTCTTTCAGCCTTTCTAAATATTTATATTAAATTAATTTTTTAAAACTTAGTATTATACTCCTTTTAGAGTACGCAAAACTCTTAATACTATTCACCAATAATTAAAAGGGAAATTTTATTTGAATCCATGTAACTTCTTTTTACATCCAACTAAATTTAAATTGCAAATTGTCTATTTTACCCTATTGCATAATTACTATTAAGTACAAAATGAAATTAATAATAAAACTCAAATTTATTAATAAAACCATTAAACACTACCATCACTTCTTGTTTATCCTACGTTCATTCTGGCTAAAACCCTAATAGGTCTTGTAGAGAAAAACAAGGTTTTTTATTGATGGATGGTGATTTTGAAGTTTTGAATCCTCCAACTAAGGTATGACTCAATTTATGAATATTTTGTTCGTTTGATTTCAATTTTTTTAAAGTTTAGAAAATGAGTATTTGTGTTTCAATTTTTTTCATCAATCCCGAATGGTTTGTTAAACTTTCTACAATTAGAAAATTCTAAGGAAAAACTTCTTACCAATGTTCTTAGATTAAAAACTTCCTTGTTTGTTGATAAATATAAGGGAATGAATTGTTTGATTTGTTGCTTATACACATCAGTAGAAAGAAAAAAGACAAATGTTTGGGTTTGGTAGCAGAAATAAAAAAAAAAGTAGCCATGGAAATGCCAGTGGGAAGAGGGGGGGAGGGGTGGGGCAAGGATGCCTCTTTAAAAAAAAAAATCCAATTACAGATGTTATTTTATAAATGAAATGGGTGTAAAGATAACTTAACATTTTGAATTGGATTTTAGAGGGTAGTTTAGGTAATAAATTTGGGTTTAAAGAGAGATTAATTTTTTAATAAAAAACAATATGGGCGAAGAGAATAAGTTAGGTGTAGAAAGATGTTACATGGATTTAAATAAAATTTCCCTAATTAAAACAAGAGGTCTCTTTTTCTTTGAAACTCACAACACTCATCCTAAAACTAAATTTAACATCTTATTTTATAAACAAATCAATAACTCTTAAAATTAAAACCTAAAGTCTAATTTAGTTTTATCAAAAAATATTCTTTTTTACTGTCAACCGAAGAATAATAAACTCTAAGCTTTTCTTCCTCCCTTTCTTGAAATTTTCCTTTTTTTTTTTGTTCTCCAAATTCCCAATACACAACAACATGTAAAAAAGCATTTAGTGCCCCAAAAATTAAATTAGCTAAAACTCCAAGCATGTATTATATCCTCTTGTAAATACTATCAATTAAATTGTGTATAATTTAATTGTGATTAGCGAAACTGAGTAACACGCATTTATTAAATTAAAAATTTATAAGTTACACGTGATTAAAAAAAATCTTTCGCATGTACGTGCATACAGACTAGTTAGGAAGACAGTAAAGTAACAATATATATCTATCACACATTGCTGGTAGCCCATCATCGTGCAATCTTAGTACCTGTGTTTTTTGGACTAAAACAAAATTGATGTTCCCAAAGAATAAATCTGTGAAAATTTGAACTCCGGATTAAAATTTTCATACTTTTCTTTGCTTTCCACCAAACTACATCCATGAAAATCTTGACCATACGAAGGTCATATTCCGGAACATTATATTCTAGAAGCCTTGTTCTAAAATGCACTAAACAAATGAATTTCCTCCCAAATGCATAGCATCTTGTCATTTTCAACTCTCAAGTCTAATTTTTATAGTGAATTCTTAATAAAATTAGACTAAATAGTTTCCTGACGCTGTATAATCTCTCATCTAAAATGACCATAACGTTAAGAATAATGTTAGGAAAACTAAAATTTTAAATCAAATTTACAAACCAAATGAAATGACACTAGTAAAAAATAAACACGTTAATCAATATTTAATTAACAATCTAATCATTAACAAGCACGTTTATAAAATTTAAATTTAAACTGTTATTGTCCCGAACCCATTGTTAATAATTTCGATTTGGGGACTCACATAATTAATTCCATTGGTTAGGCTTTTGTTTTTGTTAAATATATTTGGCATAAATTTAATTTTATTGGTCACATCAGAAAGTTCAACTGTATTAAAATAATAATAATAATAAAGTTCAACCAAAGCAAGCTGCATGCAATCCGCCTGCCACGTTTGGCCTGTTGAAGACGAAACGAAACCAGGCGAAACCCGCTCATTTCTACGACCTTAACCACCACCCCGAAACAATACAGAGACTCTTCCCAATTCCCAGAATCCCAGTCCACCTCCCTCCCTCCCCTCTCTCTCTCTCTCTCTCTCTCTCTCTCTCTGCATCTGCACTCATTTAATGAAATATAAACCGAGAGATAACCATGTCATGCTCGAATCCAATCGAGATATCATAATTTATGAATGGATTTGAGAGAATCCAAAGGCAGGAGGCGACTTTCACAGCAACCAAACCCCGCAGGCCGTAATAAATCCGTCTCCGCCGCTCGGGTCATCCCGTCGAAGTCCCGGCTGATTACGCCGATGAATATGACCAAGATATTGGCTGTTCTGTTGGTCTGTCTCCCGGTTTTCGTCACCCTCTCTCCCGTTCTTCGAAATCCGCCTTCCCATCGAATCAAAGGCTTCGCTGACGCCAGAATTATCGAAAGACTCGTTCAAAATGAGACATCATCGTCGTCCAGCTCAGGTAATATATAAGATTCAGTATTGTTCAAACAGCCTTACTTTTTGTTTGGTTACTGAGAAAAGTGCAGGGAAAGTTCAACAATGAATTTCATACGTTGAACTCGGAATTTTAGATTTTCTGCATGCAAGATTGGTAGTCTGGTGTGGAATTGGGTGACGATCAAAGTTTGATCTTTCTAATTGTTTTGCTCTGATTTTACAGTAGATGGTTTCTCAGATCATACTCATATGCCCAAAGACAAGCTACATGATGGACTAATTGCTCCTGGATTTGATGAAGGTTCTTGCTTGAGCAGATATCAATCCAATTTCTATAGAAAAATTTCACCCCACAAACCATCTTCTCATCTTCTCTCCAGACTCAGAGGTTATGAAGATCTCCACAAGAAATGTGGGCCACACACCAAGCCCTACAACAAAACCCTAGAGCAACTCAACTCCAGTGACCCTATCACTGCCATTGGTAGTTCGGAAGAGTGCAAGTATGTGGTTTGGTTATCTTACAGTGGCTTGGGGAACAAGATACTCACCATATCCTCTGCTTTCCTCTATGCCTTGCTCACGAACAGAGTCCTTCTCGTCGACCCTGGAAAGGACATGGCCGACCTCTTCTGCGAGCCCTTCCCTGAAAACTCATGGGTGTTGCCTAACGACTTCCCTGTTAAAGACCGATTTGACGCGTTTGATCAGAAATCTCCTTATTGCTACGGAAACATTCTGAAATCAAAGAATAATAAGATCGCAAACGCTTCGGCATCATTTTTGTATCTTCATCTGGCTCATGATTATGATGATCAAGATAGGCTCTTTTTCTGCGATGAAGAACAAAGTCTGATCGAGAAAGTTCCTTGGCTGATTATGAGAACAAATAACTACTTTGTTCCATCGCTTTTCTTGATGCCGTCTTTCGAGCAAGAACTCGAAAAGCTTTTCCCGGAAAAGGAAACTGTTTTCCACCACTTGGGTAGGTATCTTTTCCAACCTTCAAATCATGTATGGGGGTTGATCACAAGATACTACCAAGCTTACTTAGCAAAGGCAGATGAGAGGATTGGGATTCAAGTTCGAACTTTCGAGGCAGGGCCTAGCCCGCTTCGGCATGTGATGAACCAAATCTATGCATGCGCTTTCAAGGAGAAACTGCTTCCTCAAGTGGATAGGAAGAGACCAATCGTCACCGCTACATCAGGAATACCGAAACTTAAGTCGGTTTTAATTACTTCTTTGACCTCAGGGTACTCTGAGGATTTGAGGAATATGTACTGGGAACATCCGACTGTGAATGGGGACATAATCGGGGTTGTCCAGCCGAGTCACGAAGGGCATCAGCAGACGGATAAGAATCTGCACGACCGGAAAGCTTGGGCTGAAATGTACCTGCTTAGTTTGTGTGATGTGTTGGTCACAAGTGCATGGTCGACTTTCGGGTACGTGGCTCAAGGTCTAGGAGGTCTGAAACCGTGGATTCTGTACAAGCCGGAGAATCAGACGATGCCTGATCCATCTTGCGGTCAGGTCATGTCGATGGAGCCATGCTTCCATGCTCCACCGTTTTATGACTGCAAGGCGAAGAAAGGAGTAGATACGGGTGCACTTGTGCCTCATGTGAGACACTGTGAGGATATGAGTTGGGGACTCAAGCTAGTTGATAGTCATGAATCTCATGACCAGTTGTAGCTGTTTTTCTTAAATGTAATGCGAGATAGTGATTCTTTTGGGCACCATTGTTGATATAGTCAATTTTTTACTTCTTATGTCCCTCTCTCTATTGAAAAAAATACAAAGAAGATCCTTCCCGAATCTTTTAGTGAATGCATGTATCGAACTATATTCTAGATAGTGCAACTTGAAGAATGTCTCGTTTGAAAATACTTTTAAAATGACTAAAAGCATTTTTGATGAGAGTGTCTTTGCAACAAATTCTTAGTAAAAAGCAAGTGAATTCTACTTAAAGTGCTTCTTGCAGGAAACACTTTTTTTTGGTAATCATGTAGGAAGCACTTCAAGTGATTTTGGAAATCAGAAACACTTTCAATCGTTTTAAAAGCACTTCCAAACGAGCCCGAAAATTACTAAACCAATCACACGCATGATCATACTAACGTCCTCAATTGGTAAATTCATAGGTCCTATTTGGACATGGTTTCAATATGGTCCCTGACGTTCATAAACTCGGCATATTGAAAATCGACCAATGTCAATGCATTCCAAGTTAAAAGGCTGCTCAATGTTTTTTGCTTGCGCCATTACAACTACAGTTTAACTCACAGACAGCATTCAGCATGGAAAATTCTAGTGCAACAAAGTTCTGTTACTTGCCGTTTTACCTAAAAGAAAGCTACCATAAACATGCTTCTGAATCATATAACTAAACTGGACTTCTTCATTTGCATTGCTGGGAAAATATAAAAATATTATTAAAAAAGATGTTGAGAGAGAGAGAGAGAGAGAGAGAGAGATAGCATTCATCAGTCATTAAGCATAATGCCTACAATATCAAAGCAGTATCTAACTAGAAAACTCATACATATGGCCAAAGTTGCAGACTTGCTCATCAGAAAATCAAAGGTCTTAATTCTTTCTGCCTTCGCACAAGATAATGTGGTAACCATGCCTGCACAAGTATCCAAACAACAACAAAATATGAACCAAACTGTGTCTCTAAATTCTGCACAAGTATAATATCACACTTCAAACTTAATGGCATCTTACAGCATCTAATCCAAAACCAAAATGAACGGATTGGGCAGCAATCATACTGATAATTGAACACTAAATCGACAATAGAACGTGATTCGTTGCAGGTTTAGTGCCGATTAGTGAAAAAGTTTTATTTTAGTTTCAAGAATTGCTTAAGTTCTATGAGAAATGCCAAGGAGACTCTCTCATAGTGGGACTCTCAATAAACTCTCTGTCACCTCACGGTTTAAAGTTAATTTCCGTTTCAACATTATAAAACATCGTGCCAAACACCTGAGCTGAGATAGAGTTCGTAGAGTCTCCTTAGCATTTCTCAAGTTGTATTGATAAATATGAAATGAGTGATAAGAATTGCAGCCAAGCACAATCAACAAGCAATCTGATGTGACCTAAAACATGAGTTTATTGACTATAATCCAATCCATCATCAAACAACACACGTATTTCTATTCCTAATCAGCCTACGTAAACAGATAAAAAGGAGTAGCAGATAAAAAACTGAAAGATTGAAACTTTGGAAACACATACGTCGATTTGAAAGGCGCACTGGTTGCCCCAGTTGGAGTAGCGAAAGCAACATCCTGAAAAGGTCCTGCCATCTTCCCCCGAGGGAACCACCCAAGATCCCCGCCTTTCTTCCCCGACGGGCACTCGGAGTACTCCGCCGCTAGCTTCGCGAACTCTGGAGGAGGGACTTTGTCGCCGTTTTCGAGCCATCCGTCCTGCAGCTTCTTGTAGGCTTCGTTGATTTTGCCCTGCTTTTCACAAAGTATATGCCTTGCTTTCACATAAGTGCAGGTGCCTAGCCCATCGGCGGCCTTCCCGGATTTTCCTTTTCCTTTTCCGCCACCGTCTTCGCTGCCGCCCGCCGCCTTTCCCTTCCCCTTTCCTCCTGCCTTCGCATCCTTTCCCATCTCTTTGACTAATTTATCCTATAAAATTACCGTTTAACCAAAATTAACACACAAATTAACAAAACCCACAAATATATTGCACAAATGAAATTTTAATTCTAACCGATTGGAAGTCGGAGTGATCTTCTCCCTTGGTGCCAAGACGACGGCCCGGACTCTGCAGATTTCGCAGACTAAAGAGAGAAAGTGGTTGGTTAGGATTTGCCCTCCAATTTGTGACATATTACTATTTGCCCCTATTAGTTTGGGCCTTTCAAAAATTGGACTCCAAAAACATGTCAGCGGTTAAACGGTTGAGATTTAGCTAAATTTTAATTAGTTAAACCTCATCTGTTCATTCATAAAAAATGCGTGAAAAAGAATTTTCAATTTTTGGAATGGACATTTACCTTTTGTATATTGTGGAAAAGTTGGTGATGTAATTGATCAGATTGGCTTAAGTTATAAGAGAGCAATGTATGTTTTACTAGGAGAAAAAACATTTCATCATTACTAGGAGAAAAAAACATTTTGTAATCATGTAAACAGAAAGTGATCCTTGAGATATGCTTGTGGAAAAGAGGAGTAAAAAAGATTTGCTCCATGATATACCTTCCTTATGACCATGGTCGGAAGAACATCTTGCTTTTTTCACTTTTCTATATAAATATTTTTAATTTATATTTGATTTGTGCATATATATAAGTTTTGTTATGTATGGTGACGCACTATTAGATTTGATATCAAATGTTGACAATGATGGAGCCATGATTTTAACCTAAGAGGGGCCTAAAAGTCTCAATTCGAAATGCTCTTCTGATTTTACAAAATTATTTTGTCATGTCGTGAGCAACGTACTACCGTCGTTTAAGTTTGGTGTAGTGTTGTCCTCATCATCATCTTCCTTAAACCTAAACCCCAAGCCTCTCATTTTTTTCCCTTTGTCCCTCCACTCGTCCCTATACCAGAGTCTTCCTCAAAGCTCAAAAACAACAGACTGCCTGAACTACGTAGGAGCCACCAACCTCAAATCAAACCCGATGAAATAAATTAAAGTAAAAATGTTGGATTAGGACCTTGAGCTTACATAAAACTTTTCTGCGTAAAAATATATCGAGATGGCCATGAGACCATCATAATCCCCTTCATGGCTTTGCCTCTGAATGTTGAAATTAAAACACTAACAACACGTCATTTTATTGATAACCGTAGATATTAAATCTAATGATGAGTTGCAACTTAATACTACGGTTTGTTATATTCCTCTTCACTTGTAAGTGAGAGGCTTTATGTTCGATTCTTACTAAAGACGAAGTTGAATTATATTATTATGGCATGCCCATTGTAATGTTTAGCCCACTCTCACATCCACTTAGTGTAGTTATTATCGTTTGTACAAAAAACAAAAACAAAAATTCTAATGATGAGTTACCGTACATTTCATCTTTCTTGATCACCAAACAAGAGATAATGGTCAAACTAGCATCCACTGTAACTGTTCATTTCATTGTTTCTGTCAGAAAAATCGATGAAAGGTGAAGATGATTTTTCACATTAGACCAATCTATTAAAAGCGTGAGATGTGTACGAGGCGTATGAGGGGTAGTTCGGCCTAGGTATGAGGCGTGAGGCGAAGTCTCACGGGACCTAAATTTTTAATATATATATTAAGCGTACACATATATTATATTAAAATAAAATAAAATAAAATAAAATTATTAATCAATAATCACCCTAAGCGCACACATATATTATAAATATATATACACATATATATATATACATATATTATATTTTATATACATACATATATTTTATTTTATTTTATATATATATATATATATATATAATAGAAGATGAAAAACACAATGAACATACATATAACAATGCACGTAAACAGCACACTCTAACCTAAAAATTTACACTCTTTATCTCCCAAACTCTAACCCCAGAAACAAAGCTCTTCCTCTGCTCCCTCGCTGCTCCACAAAGCCAGACACCGCCGACAACGAAAAACCACTATATTCGACCGACTATATACATACATAGAAAGGCCCAGCTTTTAGGTTGTCTTCAATCCAAGCCCGAATATATAGAAAGATTCGTGCTCAAAGTAGTGAACTACTTGATGGTTTGATGAGGATTTAGAGAAAGGAACGCAATGATCCACCTTTGGAAATAGTCTTCAATGCATTGCAAAACAATTGGCAAACCACAAAAAACTTTTAGGGTATGTCTGGGTGAGGGACTTTCAAGTTCTCAGAAATTCTCCGCAATCGTGCGCATGGGTTAAGAGGATGCGAAGTTATTGATGCAAATAATCGCTGAAGTTTTTGCTTCCCATATCTGCTGCCAAACAAATTCGGTTATTGTCTTGCTAAATTCGCCCTCCACTCGGGGGTGATTGTACTTGGTTTAATGAACCTCCTATCATTATTTGTGATCTTCTTGAGGAGTACCTCTCCATTCCTTGTACTATTTAGTTTGTCTGGCTTTTGAAATGAAATGAAATATCGCCTTTTTCTTCAAAAAAAAAAAACAAATCCCCCCATGTAGATACTATATCATGATTGTACTGTCTTTATTACTGTCAAATTCTTCTCCAAATTTATTGACAGTTACGTAAAATGAAGAAGAAATGGAAGTAGAAAGTTAGAAGGAATTAAAAAAATACACTACATGTATATTACAAAGATATATAAGAGGGATTATAAATGACTCATTCTAAGTAACCACAAACGTTTTACGGTTAAATCATGTGCCGGCTAAACTTCAAAGAAGCGCGATTTTTGTCATCAATGAGTTTGGGACAAGGACTTCTTGACTCGGAATTTGGAATTTCAATCCAGGCCATCGTCTACCTAATTAAGCATTCCTCCATACCAGGCCACCAGCCCAGAATCCCAGATGCTTGTACTGTAGATGACCCCTATTTTCGTTGCCAATATATATGAGAAGGGAGCCTTTGCACAATGATATTGGTGTGTTTGAGATGAAAATAAGAAGGGGTTTTACTGTGTATTTCTCTATGACATTACTATTTTCCTATAATGTTATTTGCGTTCCAAAGAAGTTATAATATACACCTTTTCTTAGTGAAAAATAAAAAACAAAAGTTAACCCTAACATTATATATATGTTACTACTCCTGCACTTTGCACTTAACATTACTAGTGCACATTTCTGTATATAAGGTAAAACCTCTTTATAGTGATACACTATATAGAAAGTACCTCCATCTAGCTAGTCATTTTAGTTCCAACTTGAGCCAGTTCTGTATAAGAATAAATTTCACATAATTTTTCTAAGTTCCGTCTTAAGAAACTTACCTCTACATAGTAATTATCATTAAGTCTATAAATATGAAATGTCACCAAAAAAAAAAAAATTTAAGATGAAATTAAATATTTTTCTAAGTTGTCCAAAACAATATTTTATTTATTAGGATCAATGTTATGTCTTTGAGCTTGCAGATACGTAATAACTCGTAACATGGCACGTTGTTGTTCCAGCCAAAATGTTTCTAACTTCTCAAGCATGTTTACAACTTCTAGAATGAAATTTTTGGCATTAAGGTGAACAACACTACATTATGTAGTTTTTTTATTTTATAAATACATATATACATACACCAGCATTAGAGAGTAGATGTCTCCCTTTTCCAATGCTATATTTTGAAAATGAGTAATGTTATTCATACCAAGTTTTTGTATCACATTTTCATACCATCTTAGGTAGCATTTGATGTGGACAACCACATCATTTGAATTAATCAGATTTTGAAAAATGAGTAATTCTCAACTACTAATGTAGTTATTTGTATTCAAACAACTTTCAATAAATGATGACTAAGTAAAAATAAATAAAAAATTAGCTGCACCTCTATTAACTAATAACCTCTTTATGGTCATAAGTAGATTTGGTCTCAACATATAACTATACAGAACTTTTATTGGGGTTTTTGAAATTTAATTCTTCGAGAAGATTAAAATTTAATAAAAACTTAGTGTTAGATTGAATATTAATTTTAGTCCCTTAATGTGTACTTAATTCAAATTTATATTATATTTTTGTTTTTATATTTAATAGATAACTTATTTAATGTTATTACATTAAAATTTAAATTTATTATTATACACATTTTAATTCATTAATTTTATTTAACTTTCTCTAATTAGTGTACCTAAACGTCCATATCATAATATAATTTACTAAATTAGTGTACCAAAATGCTCGTACCAAAATATATTGTAGTTAATTAGTGACACATAAGCAAATATGTAAAAAAAAAGTGTACCGAAAATTTCATACCTAACTATATGATACTAAACTAGTCTACCGAAATGTCGGTACCTAAATATATTATACTAAATTAGTGTACCGAAATGTCGGTACCTAAACATATTATACTAACCCAGTGTACCGAAATATTCGTACCTAAATATATTGTAATGAATTAGTGGCAGATAAGAAAATATACAAAACTTACCATAATGAGAATTAAAATTTATAATATTTTCATAAAATTATAAATAAAAAAAGAGACATTGAATACATAGGTTGGCATTAAATAGAGTCTAGGGACTATAATCAATTTTCAATCTTGTATAAGACATTTTTCTAAACGTCATCTTATTTAAGGATTAAAATCTAGTTTTCTATAAAAATAAAATAGTAAGATAATGAAGTGAAATAGTTTTGTAGTATGATATGATAAAGTTGTAAATGATTTTGTTTTCGAATAATCAAATAACACATTAATAAAAACTAAAGTGCTTGATATTTTCTGGTTGATCAAATGACTTGTTATTTAAAACTACAGACAACAACTCCTTATAACACTTGGTTAATTAATCCCTAATCATCAACCGTAGCTCCGATGCAGTTACCTTACCTAGACTCTGAAACGTCAAAACACAGGCGACCCAGACGCTGAAGCGTTAACCAAATTTAGTATACTGTTCCAGTAATTCCTGTTCTCTTCAAAGCCGCGATCGCCGCAGCTTCCGTCGTCGCCGCCATTTCCAGAGATCTCTCCGCCCAGCGACGCGTTCTGCTGATGATCCTCTGAGTCGTAAACCAAAACATCTGAGAAACCCTCCATGACCATACTTGAGAGCTCAGCTGGCACAACCACATTCTTCTCCTCATCAACATTCCCTGACCTAAAACCGTCCGCAAACCATGCAGCACTAGCATCCGTACAACCAGAGGTAACATTATCATTGTTCTGCAACACCCCGGACTCGCATGGAAAACCATTGTTTATATTTAGCATGGGGGGAGGATTAAACGCGTTATTAACGTGCCTCAAGTTCAACTTGGACGTCGGAGATTCAAGGTCGTCCACGTCCGTCATAGAACCACCTGAAAACATCGTACTGTTGACGTTGTTTCTAATTGTTGAGTTTGTTGTCAACGAGCATCCCTCTTGCCATGCTTTGAGCACATCCAGGCACGGAAGCGCCGGCGGGGCGTTGCGGACGTGTACTACTTGGTGAGCAGGGTTGGGGGAGCTGCTGATCATGAGGTGGTGTTGGAAAGGGTTAGCGTTGGTTATGACAAGCTTGGATTCCTTGCCAAGTCTGGCCTCGGCTTCGAGCCTGGCACCCTCCCACTGCGCCATGTGGCTTATGTTGGCAGCGTCCTTGGCATGACCCTCGTGGTGCTTCAGCTTGTGAGTCATCGGGTCGATGCCCATCTTGGTTAGTCTCTTCTTGAGATGTGTGTTCCAGTAGTTTTTGATCTCGTTGTCTGTCCTCTTCGGCAAATGGCTTGCTATGGTTGACCACCTGAGATCAGTGAATTAATCATTGAGTACAAATCTAACAAAGTGCATACTAATTATCCTTTTTCATGGCTTAACATATAAAGGATTAACTAAATTAGTAATTAATGATGGAGAAGATGAGGAGAGTATTAGGACTGTGTGTGTTGTATTAATGGAGAAGATGGTAAAAGGAGAATATATATATTAGTACGCACGTGTTAGAATTAGCAAGAATATACTGATATGAGTAATGTTATGAAAACTAAATTTGTAAACTAAATGATGTGTCAACAATAGAAAATGAATACATTTATTAACGTTTAAGTAATAATCCAATTGTTAACTTATATGTCATTTAGTTTATAAAATTTAGTCTTCTTAGTATTGCTCTAGTGATATTAATGAAGAAGATAATAAAGAAGAATATTATTACTATATATATGTACAGACACACACATGTGATATACATGGGTTGAACGATGTATAAAACTGGAGGGGGAGAGAGAGAGAGAGAGAGAGTTACGATGACATAGAGTCGTGATCAGTTGATCACTGTACAAATTACAAATTATATTTAGATATTAAAGTTAAATTAATTTACCTATTTCCGACAAGAGCATGGAGCTGAATGATGGTCTGCGCTTCTTGCAAACTGAAATTTCCTCTTTTGATATCGGGCCTCAGGTAATTGGACCACCTTAGCCGACAGCTCTTCCCACATCTTTGGAGCCCTATTTTTACATCACAAAACCACCTAAAATTAACATGGAAGTGCATGGAAAAAAAAAAAAAGAAAAAAAAGCGAATTATCTCCGGCATGCTGCATGCATGTCTTATAATTAACCTTTTCGTTGACTATTTACCCTAAGACAAGCTGATTAAGTTTAGTGTGGAGGAATCACCTGCTTTTGCTGGCAAGGCTCGCCAGCTTCCATGGCCATGCTCTTCGATGCAAGTTAAGAGCTTTTGGTCTTCTTCTGGAGTCCACGGCCCCTTTTTCAAACCCACTTTTTCGCAGCATGGAGACCTCCCCATTTAGTTTGAAACCCTAGCTAGCTACGTTGCTCCAAGCCTTATAGCAAGGATATATAATCTCTCAAAGCTTAATTTGGCCTAGAATAATGTTGGAAAACCAGGAAGGGTGAGGCCAATGTATGCGCGCACACACACACATAAACGACGCATAAAGAATTAAATAGTAGGTGGATACACGTGGCGTCCATTTTATTTTTGCTGTGCCAATTTATGACTCAGCTTTTCAAATCCAACTAAATCGTACATTGTAGCAGTGAATCGATCGATGGTACATACTATTACTAATTACGGACGAGGATCCTTTCGAATATTTTTTGTGGGAATATATGACGTTCGTAATATTTTTATCAATATTGTCAATTTGTTTTTAAATAATTTGATGACTAAACGATCTCAATTTTAATTAATTTTTTGCAGAAACGATCTTTATAGAGTAATTTATAATATGAACGATTCTGATTATAAATACGAAGTTCTATAAATTGACAATGAACAATTTTAAGAAATTTTGAGTATGAGTTCTTACTCATCTTTGAATAGTCAAATATTGTCGTTTTGTGAATGCATGTCTAGGAAATTGCCATACTTTCTGGACAGTGATACTATGAGAATTTTTAGCTCGAGGTTGTGGAGCTAGAGCTAATATGTAGTTGAGCTTTCACTCTTTATTTCAAATTTGAAATTTTAACAGGGTTTGGAGAGTTGGACTTTATTACCCAGCCAACTGTACCTGTGTTGGTAAATGCCTATATAGGAAGTCCTAAAGGAAGGAGATTTTTATTTTTGGGTTGTGATTTTGACACACCTTTAACTACTTTTCCAACACCTTTTCATATTTTTTAATACTTAATTGGTATTCTACTATTTAATCTTCCATATATACCCCTCCCTATTTAATCTTTCACCATAAAAAGTAGGAAGGGTATATATGAAAGATTAAATAGTAGGATACCAATTAAGTATTAAAAAATAAGGAGGGGTGCGGAAAAAGTAGTTAAGGGTGTGTGAAAATCACAACCCTTATTTTATTCTAAAAATGGAGATTAGTAGTGGGGTCCACATAATATCGAATTTTTAACGATTCAAATCAATTATTTTTCAAATTGCACCTCATAGATCATCATTATAAAATATTAGCCAAATCGGAAATATTTGAGACATCTAATAATTGAATTTAAAAAAAATTAACGATACTTTTACCAATATTGTTCACTTGTTTTTAAACAGTTTGATGACTAAACGATCTTAGTTTTAATTGATTTTTTGTATAGACGATCTTTATAGGGTATTCTGATTATAAATACGAAATTCTATAAATTGACAATGAACAATTTTGAGAAATTTTGAGTATGAATTCATACTCATCTTTGAGTAATCAAATATTGTTCTTTTGTGAATGCATGTCTGGGAAATTGCCATACTTTCTGGACAGTGATAATGTGAGAATTTTTTAGCTGGAGGTTGTGGAGCTAGAGCTAATATGTAGTTGAGCTTTTACTATTTATTTCAAATTTGAAATTTTAACAGGGTTTGCAGAGTTGGACTTTATTACCCAGCCAATTGTACCTATGTTTGTAAATGCCTATATAGGAAGTCTTTAAGGAAAGAGATTTTTATTTTTTTTTCTAAAAATAGAGATTAGTAGTGGGGTTCATATGATATCAAATTTTTAACGATTCGAATCATCTATTTTTCAAGTTGCACCTCATAGCTCTTCCTTACAAAATATTAGCCAAATCGAAAATATTTGAGACATGTAATAATTGAATTTTAAAAAATTGACAAACATTTTGTTCTCTAAGAAACATTGAAATTTCATCGTAATAATTAAATTGACAAATAATTTCAGATTGAATTGAATTTTTGCAATGATGATCCAGAAATCAATACTTATAAAATAGGCGGTTCGGATCATTGAAGTTCGATGTGGAGTGGGTCCCACAACCAATTCTCATTTTTTGAAAAAAATTGGGACCCGTTCTCTTAAAGGGCCTGCACACACACACACACACACACACACATATATAGGGTAATGCTATTCACACACCTTTTTTACTTCAGACATATCTTTGTTAATTTTTATCCATTAATTTTTTTTTTAATTCATTTGATCCGATTACCGAAAACTGAATGTTAAGATTTGTAAAAGAGTATACATGCGCTCGCGCACAAACACACACACTAACAAAGAGTATACATGCGCGCGCGCACACACATATATATACTCGTTTACATAAAATAAGCTGAAGCATATGCTGACAATTTTTTGTAAAATGTTGGGATTTGTAAAAGAGTATATGCTTCAGCTTATTTTATGTAAAATGTTAGCATTGCGGTAAATGCATAATCAATGTAGAACACGCATTTGATTAGAGGTGAGAAATCGTCTGACCTAAACAAAATCTACACACTAATTATCAGTTAGCAGTAACCCCATGTGAACCTATGTGCCAATAAATTAAAAGGAAAATTAATGAAAAATGTTTGAAAACTTTGAGGGCCCATTTGTTTGGCTTCACTAAACTTTCTTGGACTAGATTGGACTATAATCCGATGTTTGTTTCAAACGGGAACTACGTTTAATGAGACTCGCCTTGACTGAGTCCAACTAACAGCTTCGCTACAGGGTCTTAGCGAGACCCCCCGAAATTAGGCGGACTGCTAAGACCACTCTACTCCGCTTCACTCCTACCCGCTTTGTCCTCCCATCTACCTCGTCCTCGCGTCTCACAACACATTTCAAACCGAGATCCTGCAAAATGCGAAACAAAAAAGCAACAAAATTTCCCAAGGTTCCCTTTTCAGAACCAGATCCAACTCCCAAAATTCGAACCCAAATAACCCAGAAAACCAAAAAAAAATTTGCAGTGAGATGAGCTTGAAAATTTCACTCAGAAAACCCAAACCAGATCCAACCCTCATCTTCTATACCTTCGAGCCAATCACACATGCACCTCACCTCCTTCAATCTCTTTCTCGCTATGTGTTTTGATTTTAAGATTTGCAACCGATTTTGTGAGAGGAAGTGAAGAGGCAGAAGGTGGAGAGGAATGAAGAGGCATAGAGGATTTTCTTTGGAAATAAGAGGCAGATTGTCTGCCTTCTTGTTTCGGTGCCCTTCTCATCCCTTCTTATTTTGTGTGGTCACGGTTAAGCCACATCAACATTTTATATTCCTATTGCTTTTTGTCTTATTATCTTTATAAAAAATATTGACGTGGCTTAACCGTGACCGCACAAAATAGGAAGGGATGAAAAGGGCACCGAAACAGGAAGGCAGACAATCCGCCTCCTTGAAAATATCCATATGTTTTTCAAAAAATAAAGGTTGTTCTTCTAAAATAAAAGTAAAGGCAGCAAATGAAACATTAATTAGGTTTTTAAAAGTTAAATAACTACAAATAATATTTTAATATTTGTTGTTTTGTTGTTTTTAAACGCAAAAGTAAATAAATAATAATAAAAAATAATTAGTTTGTAGTTTAGTCCGATAGTGCACCAAACGCTTCACTAAGTTAGTCCAGCTTAGTCTAGTTTAAGCCAGTCCAGCTTAGTCCTTGAAGCTACTCCAATCCGAGATAGTCTGGTACAACAAACGCATCCTGAGTGTTAACGATAAGGACAAAATAAATGGTAAAGTGAATAGTATCAGGATTGACTTTTTAGTGGAAAAATGTGGTTTTTCGTTAAAGTAAACTGTACCGAAATCTCTTCGTTAAAGTTTCCAAAATTAAAACCCCAATAATGTGCAAAATTAGCTAAATTGCTACTTTCTCATAATTAACTTACCATATTCCAAGCATTCGGGATTACGGATACTTATCATAAAGTTATGGCATATCTAGAGAAACTGTCATTAAAAGATAATTTATGATTGTATATAACATAAGAAATGAACAATTAGGATATGAGATTACTTTTAAAGCATATCTAGATGAATGATTAACATAGTATTAAATTACTAAATTAATCAGTGTTTGAGCGCTCACGTGTGTATATTTAAGCTTACGACGAAACTGCAATTCATTTACTTCCAAATGAACAAAATATCTTTGCAAGTGGCCCTAGCTCTACTAAAATGGTGAAGAGAAGTGTTGTCCTTACATCATAACGTGAGTTCGAATCTCGTTGGCTCCTTAATCTAACATATAATGTAACAAATTTATCGTTTTAATAAAAATCTCAAAATATTTAATCTATTTTTTTTTCTTATTTCTTATTAATTTAATAAAAAAAATAAAGTAAATCCTGCTATTTTCTTCCATACCTGCCGGAATAGTTGTAAGGAGGATTCCGGAGACTCTCAATGACACATTTAGTGCCTTGCTTCCCAAAGTTCCCAGTCCAATGTGCATGCAGACCTGCTAGCCTTGAATGCACTTATTTCTATCTCACCAAAATATGAATGTGTCCAGAAAGCGACTATAGCCATTAAAAACACTTCGTACGTAACGATTAATAATCATTAAAAACACTCTGCATGTGTGCAGGGAGAAAATTAACTCTTATATAAGAACCTCCAGGAAGTCATTCAGAAATAGTACTTTATGCAATGGTGTTGAACATGAGGGGTCAAGGCTAACTAGGATTGGTTGAGTTGGTTATGATCGTTCTTTTAATTAGATCAGGGTTTAAATTCGAGTTTCGTTGCCGACAATCTCTTTTAATAGACGATTTGTAAAACAAAAAAATAAGCTAAAACCCCTTCTATAAATTCTTAAAGACACTTGTGATATTGCCCTAATCCTAATATGGAATAGCCGCTCCGCCCCTAAACTTTTAACAAACACACAAGATGAGGGGTAAAGTAGTTAAAAAGTTTATGTTCAGGTGATAAAATTACCACCCTCAAGTTATAAAAAGGAATACTTTAGATGCGATCTTTAATCTTTAACATTATTTGATTAAAACCTTAATGATATTCAAAGTTTGAGCAAAATCCCTTGACTTTGAACACCTCATTATATTACAATTAATAATTATATTGTTATAGTTTTGACATTAATTGTTTGATATTTTATGAGATTTATAATCCTATAAATTTAAAATCCCGCATTATAATACTATTAGAAACGCTTACAATAAACAAATTCAAACATTTTGATTGAATAAATGGATAAAAACTATGTAAAAATAAGAAATAATGAATGGCAAAAGAATGTATCCATAGTGTTAAAAGAAATTGGTACATTTTACAAAAAAAATTGGTACATTTCACACATAACAAAGTGGTACATTAATAAAGAAGAATGGGTACAATATAAATAAATTAGGGTACAAATAAAAGATTAAAAAATTATGAGTACAAATGAATTTTTAAAAAATATAGGCACTAAAAAAAATTAATACATGGTTACAAAATAAAACTAAAAAGAAAATACTACAGATTTAAAAAAATGTTGCAAATTAAAAGTGGGTACAAACTAAAAATATAAATATGTAATACAAAGTTTAGGCATAAAACATAAATATACCATATGTAATTTTTCTATCATTGATTAAATATACAATGTCACGTGATGGTATACACATGGGTACAAACACAAATAAAACTTTATAAAATATGGGCACAAAAAGAAACTAATATATGAGTACAAATTAAAAATGAAAAAAAAAAAAATTGGTACAAATTAAAAATAGGTACCAACTAAAAAAAAAATATAGGAAAACTAATGAAAATGACTTGAAAACTTTGAATTTTAATGATAAGGACAAAATAAAGGGTATAAAAATATAAAATGTATTAGGATTGACTTTTTAGTATAAAAATATGGTTTTTTGTTAAAGTAAACAGTATCGTGGACTTTTTATTAAAACTTCCTAAAAATATATGATAACAAATTTAGCCATAAATATAAATATACTAATTGTAACATTTTTAACACTAAAGGAATATATTTAAAAATAAAAATATTTTATTATTCAAATAATTAATGATGTTATTAATATCCAAAGCCTTTGATCAAAAATTGAAAATAAATAAGATTTTAATCAATGCAGTAGCAAAAAGAAGGATATAAACCTAATTTCTCCAACTATGAATCAGCCATTGAACTCGATCTCATAGCAGTTTTCGAAGTCATGGCGGTTTTGAGTGGGTTGAAATGAGACGACGAGATTCTGAGGAGGATGAGAGGGATGGTTGTGGGTGCAATGGTGTTGGTCGACGTTGAGTGAGAGTGGAGAGATCTTAAAAGATGACAAATAAGAAGAATGAGAGAACCCAGAAACGTTTTGATAACAACACGAAGAACCCGGAAAAGTATGTTAATTTAATTTTAAATTTAAATTGATAAATAAGTTAAAGTTGTAATTTTTTTTTTTATTATTGTCAGTAAATGTGAGCTTTGCACTTTTTAAAATCATCATTTAACGATCAATATAACAAATTGATTAACGGTCGTATGATATTGGTACTTCTCATGCTAAACCCAAAACACGAATTGCCAGAAGTATCAAATGTAAATGGAACGAAAAGTTGATGGGATAAAAAATAATTTACCCAACCTCATTTTTTTGTTGTTGTTGTTGTTGTTTTATTTGAGATGGATTCATCTTATCTTTTTCGTTTAGGACCGTCGACACTACTGCGTGGCAGACAATTTATGTTGATGCAACTGGAGCATGCAATAGTAAGTAGGATCAGGATCCTCTCCTGATCTAAGGATGAGGGTCCTCCTGATCAAGAAGTGTGAATCGTTGAATGAAAATCCAACGGCTATAAACAGGAGGGTCCCTTTAAAGTTATAATAATTATAACCGTTGGATTTTCATCCAACGCCCCACATTGCTTGGTCAGGATGATCCTCATCCTTAGATCAGGAGAGGATCCTGATCCTAGTAAGTGGTCGCTAGTTTTTTAACTTGTAAGTACTCGGAAATGAAGACACATGAAATAAAATAAAGGAAAACTAATAAAAATAATTTGAAAACTTTGAATTTTAATGATAAGGATAAAATAAAAAATAAAATGAATAGTATCAGGTTTGACTTTTTAGTGTAAAAATGTGATTTTTCATTAAAATGAACAGTACCGTTGGTTTTTCGTTAAAACTTCCATAAAAAAAAAGGGAAGAAGATGGATAAAGATGGATAAAGATCGAAGGATGGTGAGAAAGTTGGAAAGATATAAATAAAAAAAGGAAGTGTTATTAACATTTTAAAAATTTTATTCTATACTCATCATAAATATATTTTCTTTTCTAATATAGAAAATTTAGATTTTAGAATAAGATTTTTGAAGTACTAATAACAATTCCTACAAAAATAAACAAAAACAAAATCTTTCAACATTATCCTTGTAGCTACCCATTAAATTCAGATTCACTCTAAATCTCTGTGCCCAAAGTTTAAAGATTTTGAAATCTACACCACTTGATTTCGATTATACACTCACAATTAGCCTATTATACTGGTTCACCTCACAAAACTCCAAAACCAACTTCGAAATCTAGACCCCTCGTGCCCTTAAATAAAGGGCGGTTTTTTATTTTTTAGCAACGATAGATATATCATTAGAGGGCAGAGGCCACACCAACTTCAAAACACAGCGAAAGAAGGTACAAAAGCAGTCCTTAGAACCAAGAGCGAAGCTACAGAGGCGCAACCGGAAATCTAATCTTGGAGCGGTGGTTTCGCCCCTTTGATCCCACCGGAAATGATGAAATGCTGTCTGTTTCTGGGTTTTCCTACTGCTGCACCCAGGGTTCTAATTCTTTTTGAAAAAACCAGGCCGGCGTTTTGGTCCTGGTCAAATTTTTCTTTTAAAATCCTTCTGGGACGACGTCGTTCTATTAAAAATAAATAAATTATTTAAGCAGGGACCAGTCGTCAGTCATATCCCCTGTTTAACAGTTTCCTCTTTAATTTGGGCCCGCCACATTTCGGTTTTAACTTCACCATCTTCTCTTTTGCTGACTTTTTGTTTGTAATATCCTTTTTTTTTTTTTTTTTTTTTTTTAAGTTTTAATATCTTCTTCATTTTCCCCATTCCACCCTCTTCCTTCATTTTCCCCATTCCACCATCTTCCTCTTTCTCAATTGTATTCCCTATAAAAATATTTACTTAAAACTTCTAAATAGCAGATCACTTGATACTGCAGTTTAGTGATATTTTTTTTACTTGTAAGTAAAAAAGTCTTAAGTTCAATTATTATGAAAAATAAATTTGAACCACATTATTGTGACTAGCCTGGTGTGAAGTTTAACTCATTCCTTCTTAAGATAAATAATATTTTTCATTAATAATAATAAAAAAAACTCCCAAATAACGTGTAAACATTTTGTTATCCTTTTTCAAAAACTAACATAAGTATTGTTCAATGTTTATTTATAGAATATAGTACATTTATTAAGTGCAATAGGCTACGTCCCAGCCCGCCGTTCGGCTAGTACCTAACGTCTTTTAGAACATTAGTTTGTATCGATAAATTATGAACAATGTTATTATTGTCTACTCAGATTTGGTTGTCTACATTTTTGAGATATTTTACCCGTTTAAGTTTCGCGCCTCCCCCTGACGATTCCTGGTTTCCCCACTGCTCAGAACAAAGGTATAAAACCAAACTACGAAAGGCCCTCATAAAGGAGATCAACGATGAAAAACGGAGGACTATCAAACCATTCGCAGTGCCAATACTCAGGTTATAGCGGACAAGACAATGAGCAACGGTGTTGGGTTGATGATGAATTCAAATGATGTGGTTGTCCACACATCTTTAATGATTGTAGGGAGCAATATTTCGTATCCTCCACGATATATTCAATAACTGTTTAACTGGCGTGCAACTTATGTCTTGCATGTGCAATTTAATTCACGTACAACTTTAGTTCTTAATGCCTCTTTGAGGATTTCCTCTCTCCCATTTTTGGCACGTTTTTCTTTGACAAAAAAGGAGAAGCTACCATAAAATGTGATGGGTAAAAAGCAGACAGTTGATATAAATGGCCAGAATTGATAATTATTTGTCGCAGAATATAACGCATAGCGTTGAAACATCATTTATGAACATATACCAAAGGTAGGTACATGTTCCACCATATGTATCACACTTTACATTTGTGGGACAATGCCACACGTCACATTTTGGATCAAGTGGACTTACTTCCGTCTAATGCATGTGCTAAAATATACAAAAATAAGTAATGTTATTCATACCATATTTTTGTATAACATTTCTATACCATCTTAGGTAGCATCTGATATGAACAGTCATATTATTTGAAAAATTTGCAAAACTCAAGCAAAATGAAGGAGAAAGACTCCTCATATACCACAATCATCATTTAATTAACTAGTTTTTCTTAATTATTAGTTTATTAAATAAGAAACTAAATTTAAAAATCTGATTAATTCAAATGATGTAGTTATCTACATCAAATGCCACTTAAAAAGATATAAAAATATGATATATATAAACATAGTATGAATATTATTACTCTACAACGATTTATTTGTATGGAAATAAATTATACATTTACTGTAGCGGTTGTGCTCAACTTGCGTGTGAACAGACTTTAGAAAAGGACTCTCCATTTCTTTTAAAAAGTGGGAGTTGTTGGGGGGTCAAATCATATCGAATTCGATTTGAACTGTTTATTTTTTTAAGTTGTATTTTGATAGGGATTTTTACTACGTGTAAAAGTAGGAATAAAAATACTTAAAATACTTACAAAAGTACTAGATAATTGCAATATAGTTAGCTCTAGTAAGGTCATTTTCCACAGAAATTGAATGAAAATTTTATGTCAAATCAAATCTTAATTAATTACTTAAAACATAATTTTTGAAAAAAATTGATTTTGTGATTTCAAATAATAAAAACGAATTTAAGAGAAATAATTAAATAAATTGGTAAAATAACATAAACTAAAAGAAAATAGCTTTTAAAAATTAAATTTTGAAAGCACTAGGATTCCGTCATCATCTTAACAATCCTATGTCGTTCTTCTAATTACTTATGACTTACACATGAATATTTGAAGGTTAGGTTTTCTTAATATATGTCTACTTGGAACCCCAACATAGAGCATATATCAAACATGCAATCTGTCTGTGATATTCAGATTAAATCTAAACATGCAAGACTCATTAAGCTTTGTGAAACCTTTTGAAAGGCCATGCAACCCTTAAGACGTGGTATTTATTTTAAGTGAACTTGCATATATGAACCACAAGAAGCCTTCATCAATTTCAGGAACCGACCTCCAACCAAAATTGCATCAAATTACTTTTCTAAACATCCTCATGGTGATCAAGCATCAAGACAATTAGATAGCTTAAACCGGTGATTAATAATTCAAAACTGCATGCATAATATCATAAGCAAATTAAAAAGAAACTACATATTCTTACTAAGGCTCATGGCCTCGCCCTAGCAAAAAAAGAATTAGTTACGAACAATCATAAAACAAAAGGAATTTTATTGAAAAATATAAAAATGATAGAAAACACCTTGAAATATAAATCTTCAAAGCCTAGCAATGTTCTCCAAAATTTATGTGTTCTTCTCTTCTCTCCCCAAAAACCCTAATGATCAAAAAGTCTTATTTATACAACTATACAATTAAAATACTTACAAGAAAAGGTCTTCTAAAAACTAGGAAACATAATAAGTTAAGAGAAACTAGGAAACATAATCCTAATCAAATACGGGAAATCTGTCCAGCCACAAATTAGCCATGTTTCTAAATCTTTAGGGCTTCAAAACAGGCCTAAAGCAACATGAATTAAAGCTTGAGATGTGCCGAACATAATTGCAGAAGGCTTTGAACCCACAAGACATCATCTTGGACTTTAAAAAGCCCAAATAAGCCTCAAACGTCACTTTGACAGCATTGGGCGTTGCTCCTTTATTTCATTACCATAAATAAACCGCATGGTACAAAATCTGAAACTTTGACATGAATAAGTTCAGAGACACACGAATATCCTCCAATTGAAATCACTCCAAAATTCATCCGGTTGGCCACTTTTTGCTTAAGAGGAAGTCGAATGTCCTACATTAGAAATATAATTCAAAGTATCAAAATTCTTATAAAATAACTAATAAATTAATACTAAGATTAGGGTAAAATACATAATATAATATCTAGTCATCACACCTCATATATCATTCTTGCCAAATATTAGTCAAATCGGAAATATTTAAGGTATCTAATTGAGTTCAAAGAAGTTGACGAAAACTATGTTTTAAGAAATATTAAAATTTCATCGTAATAATTTAATGGGCAAATGAATTCAAATTGAATTGAATTTTTTTCAAGGATGATGTATGAATCGAGACTTACAAAATAGACGGTTTAGACTGTTGAAGTTTGTTGTGGAGTGGGTCTCACACACCTAATCTCCATTCTTTGAAAGAAAAAAAAAAAAAAAAAATATATATATATATATATATATATATATATATATATATATATCTCTTTGCTTAAAGAACTTGTATATATGAATACTCTACGTATGTATGATGTATCTTTCCAACGGCAAGTTCTTTTTATTGGTTAAGGGATGAGCTTGGAGGACATTACAATGAAATTTTATAAGTTATGGGAAGTGATTTCCGTTTACTCTCTCTATTCTTTTGCACACGTGCGGGAAGAAAAAGAGTGATGAGTAATGTCACAATAGTTCTGGTGAGCAGGTGAGCAAAGTAATGAATGGTGGTTCTATTTCTCATTACATGTTTACTTTGGCTGTCGGCAATAACAACGGTTAATGATGGTTGGTTGCTTTTGCTTCTTCATCTATGATCTTTCTAACCTTTCAGTTGATTTAGTTTGAAGAATCAATGGGAAGAACAGTGGATTATATGTATGGGATGATAATAAATTGGAATCAGAAAGTAATAAATGGGAATGATACTAGGTTGTTTAAGTATAAGGTAAACTACCCTTCTGTGACAAAAGAAAAATGAAATAAACCACCCCTTCCTAATCGAAATGACACATGATTGTTTAGGTGCCGATTACAAGTTTTTAATCTGTGTTACTTATTTTTCTGATTCCTTAGGTGGTACTACGTACACACATGAATCAAGGTCATGAACTATATGATACGTGGCTGTTTAGGTATGTGATAATCATACCCCACAGTTATCTTATACCTAATTGTTCACGTATGAGATATATAACCGATTTTAACGTAAGGACAAATTCTATTTTGATTCCTTATGTGACAATAAAGGCGAAATTTTGTAAGGAGAGAAATGATACTTATACTTCGCATACGAATTCGAATCAATTTCAGATAAAAAGAGTGTTTAGAAAAAGAGAATCCTGCAATTTGTCGAAACTTCTCATACTAGACCCATAACACGAATTGCCTAGGACCGAGGAGGAAAGAACCCTTTCCACAGTGCTCTTCAACCTTCAACTTTGACGGTCTTCACCAGACAATCGTACGAATTGTTATACATAATCTTCCCTTCCTTGCTCCGCCACTGATTCATCATTCTCGTCTTTTACCACATCGGCTGGACAACTCAAAGAAGTTGCCAGAAGGCCTTACGTGATCGACGCCAAAGTATGGGTGGATATGTTGTCCTCAGAAACCCCATTTTCGAATACAAAACGTTCTGCTGATCATAACAAGCCAATTGTCCCATGTTCACCAAGAATGCTCTTTGGACATTAGGGAAAACCGCTTTCCAAAGTCCCCCAAAGCCTTCTACTCGTACGATCTTGTTCAAAACATCGAAACACCCCGAATACCTAGCCTGCTTGCATCCTTACCTTAACAAGATCTGCAGGGCTTGCCACCAACTGCACTACTAGCAGTAAACAGAAGTATATACCATTACTTCCGAAGCATTTACAGAATTTAAAACGAAATAAAATCAATTAGCCTACTCAATTACTTCAAACTGTCTACCTTAATGTACGTATTGTGTAATCATTCTATAGATACATTTTGGAGAGAGCAGCATGCAGAAATGCGAAATTATGCCGAATGATCTGATTGATTCTGAGAGGAATAACAGCAATATTAAAGCAACCACAGCTCAGCCATCTCAAATAGGTTTCTTTAAATTTTATGTTTCACCTAGGGGTGATGGTTTTGGGATTTTTCTTTGCAGCATTAACAGATGACTAGTTATTTTATTGATTCCACTAAATTCGGGTGGATTTCTTAGGAACTGAACTGGGAGATGAAGGGGTTTCCATGGACAATTTTGATGCTACAAGCATCTCTTCAAATTTCTGGCCTCAAATCCAGGTAATGAATTGTTTCCTTGGTAATATCATTTATTTGAAATTTTTGATAGAGGGATTTGAAATATCTTTATAGGTTAAATAGCCAAAATGGTCCCTAAGATTTGCATAACACATCATTTTGCTCCCTGAAATTGTCTACTATCCATCATTTTGGTCCTTCCATTAAAAACTCCGTTAAGTGTCCTGGAGCTCTTGCCGGAAGTTTGGGTAATTTTTAAAACTTTGTAACTTAATCATTTCTTAACCAAATTTAACCCATAATATATCAAAATGAAGATAGGAAAGTGTACAAAAAGATTATACTTATTTGGAAGCTCAATGGTTGCTGGAGATAGCTGAAAAATAGCCTGAAATGTGATTGGTCCGTGAAAAAACTAGAAAACTCGCCGGAAACTGAGCAAACTTAAAACATTCATAACTTCTTCAACACTCAACAAAATCAAGTGATTAAAAAATGAAAAGCATACTTCTCGACGAGACAAAGACAATGGTACCTTTTTCGATGGCTAACTCGCCGTGGTATGGCTGGAAAACGGCTTGAAATTGGCTAACTTGAGACCAAGATAGCTAATTTTGAGCCGTGTTCCAGCCAAACCACTGATATTTAGCTATCAATAAAGGTACCATTCTCTTCATCTCATTGAGAAGTATGATTTTTGTTTTTGAATTACTCGATTTCGTTGAGTATTGAAGAAGTTATGAACATTTAAAGTTTACCTAGTTTCCGGCGAGTTTTCCATTTTTCCCGCGGACCAGTCACCTTTGAGTCTATGTTCTGGCCATCACCGGCAACCATTGGGATTCCAAATAGGTATAATCTTGTTGTACACTTTACTATCTTCATTTTGATATATTATGGGTCGAATTTGGTTAAGAAACGATTGAGTTACGAAGCTTTGAAAATTGTACAAACTTCCGGCCAAGGGCTCCGCAACACTTAGCGGAAGGACCAAAATGATGGATAGTGGACAATCTCAAAGACCATTTCTATTGATTTTCAATCTCAGGGACCAAAGTGATTTTAAATTTCAGGATGAGTCCCTCAATGTACCTGGGCCTGTTGACAAACTACTATCTGATTATGCAAAGAGGTTTAATGAAATCAAGACACCTCGTAAGCTACTATGGAAGAAAAGTCTTGGTACTGTCAAGGTACGGTGATTGCATAATGTCATTTCATGCCCTTTCCTATTAGGAGTTTTTTGACCTGCTTACTGTTTCTTTATTTTCTGAATCACTGAATCGACGTTAACAACATGCATGGTGGTTGGTGTTGTTTTAGTTGGAGTTGCAATTTGACGAAGAGCAGTGCAATTCATGGTTGCTTCCGTACAAGCAGCAATTATAATGCATTCGTTACCTACTTTTTGCTATATTTATATTTTCTACTTTCAGCTGGACTTCTAAGGATCTTGCAGCTGCAATTTGGGTTCCAGTAGACGTACTTAATCGCAGGGTTAATTTCTGGATAAGCAAGGTATGCTTGATAAACTCATGCTTTCATGTTTCATAATTTACTTCTCGTCATTCAATACAAAAATAGATAGAGTGAGAGTATTAGAAACTCTGGATGCCGCACCAGTGGTTTGTTTAGATGGATTCGTACCTGTTACCGATTGAAGTTTTGAGATTTGGAAGTCAAGAGGAAAGTTCATACACTAGTCTCTTTTTTCCTACTGAAGGGAAATCTTGCAAAATCGCTTGGAGCAGAGCAGATTCTGAAGACCACGTGTTTACACTGGTAAAAAGGGTGATAACAATGGGAGCATTGTGGATCTTGTAGCTGGTGATGAGGAGGGAGAGAGCTCTGTAGCTTCCGTAGAGGATCAACTGCGCAAGGGAATGACTGTGTATGAGGTATGATGTGTTCGAGATTGCTAATCTCGCTTCCCCGAATGTGTTTTCATCTGTAATATTAGGGCCTTGTTAAAATATTTCTGACGAAAAACTAAAGGAAAGTTAATAAAATATGTTTGAAAACTTTGAGTTTTAAGTGAACAGTACCATGATTGACTTTTTAGTGTAAAAATATATTTTTTGTTAAAGTAAACAGTACCGAGATCTTTTCGTTAAAGTAAGAGGGCGAAATTGTCGCTTATGATACTATCTTCTAAAATAGTGCTGGATAATTTGTTTCTGCAAAGCTGTTTCTAATTTATCTCCATACACATTCCTGCAGATGTTCTGCATAGCGGATCCACCTTACGACAAGACTCTCCTGCAGCTACAGAGTTTCTTACCGGGTCTAGTCTCCGACGAGTAGTTAGAACTAAGAGATGGAATGCACTTCATGTAAAAGGAATTACTAAACAGAATTGCAATGTATTCAGAAAAAATGAAACCCTCCTAGCCGCCTCTCCTTGCTCCGGTTTGGGGACGGCGGCAACCCAACCCCAAGCCAAGTATTTTGTGCATGCGCGGGAGGATATGTGGTTTAGTCGTTCGCACCAATAATTTTTCGTTTGAGATCAAACATTTTTGCATGTGGTCCAACATCCTAAGGGATAGGGTGTTGCGTTTCCACCTATGCATCTTAGATTCGAAACTACCCCTCCACTAAATTTTTGTAACAGTTTCAAACCCTCCACTTACCTTTAGTAATAAATTAAAGTCACTAACTTAGTACTACGGTTTAGTGGTATTCCTCTGTACTTATAAGTGAGATATCTAAAGTTCAAGTCTTGCCAAATGCGAATTTGAACAACATTATTGTTAATATTTTAGTTTAGATAATATCGCTTTTCAAAAAAAACAAAATTTTTTTTTTTTTACATATGGTTCAATATTTTAGTAGATAGGATGTTGAATATCTTGTATCCCGAGTTCAAAACTCTTATTTCCCCCATACTAGTTTCCAATCCTTTCCTCACCTTAATTATAATAAAAGTTTCCGTTTGCAATCTTAACGACGTTCTGCTTCTTTTGCTGGCTATATTTTACGACCTGGTCAAGACCGACATATCCGTTTAACGTTACAAAAAATGCAGAATAAAAAAAGGCAATGTGACCGTTACATAATCCCAAATTCAAAAACTACATCGAAACGAAACCCTCACCCAAAAAAAAAAAAGAACCGAAATTCAGATAGATGAGAGAAGAAGCTCAACAGCAGGATCAACTGGCAATGGCGACAGCAGAAGAGCAACTGCAGCAGCTCCGGTCCAAAGCCACGGAGCTCCTCCTCCGAGAAGAATGGCAGGAGTCCGTACAAGCATACTCTCACTTCATCACCCTCTGCCAATCCCACATCTCAAATTTCCCTCAAAACCCCGACCCCGATCATCTGCCCAAGCTCCGAAAATCCCTCTGCCTTGCCCTCTCCAACCGGGCCGAAGCGCGATCCAGGCTCCGAGATTTCGCTGAAGCATTGAGGGATTGCGATCGGGCATTGGAAATCGAGAGGGCCCATTTCAAGACTCTTGTCTGCAAAGGCAAGATCTTGCTGAATCTGAACAGGTATTCCATGGCGCTGGACTACTTTCGAACAGCTCAGCTCGACCCGCAGGCTAACGGGAGCTCTGTGGACCTCGATGGGTACTTGCAGAAGTCCAAGAAGCTCGAGCTGATGTCGAGAACTGGAGCCTTTGATCTCTCTGAATGGGTTGTTAACGGGTTTCGTGGGAAGCCTCTGGAACCGGCTGAGTACATTGGTGCAGTGCAGATCAAGAAATCGGAGATTAGAGGGCGTGGACTGTTTGTGACGAAGAACATTGACGCCGGAACTTTGGTGCTGGTCACGAAAGCGGTTGCTACAGAGAGAGGAATTTTTCCTGGTCAAGATTTGGATGAGAATACACAATTGGTCATGTGGAAGAACTTCACTGAAAAAGTGATGCATTCCGTGGCTAAATGTTCGAGAATCCGCAATTTGATTAGTACATTGTCGAGTGGGGAAGATGAGGATGAGCTTGAGGTCCCTGAGATCAATCGCTTTAAGCCCGAGGCGGAGCACAATGGCGGCTACCATAATGAGAATGAGCATGATGCGAGCAGGATGTTGAGCATATTGGATGTCAATTCACTGGTTGAGGATGCAATTTCTTCCAAGGTTTTGGGGAAGAACAACGATTACTACGGTGTTGGGCTGTGGGTGCTGGCTTCATTCATCAACCATTCATGTGTTCCGAATGCAAGACGTATGCATATAGGAGATTATGTAATGGTTCATGCTTCTAGAGATGTCAAGGCCGGGGAGGAGATAACATTTGCATATTTTGATGTGCTTTCATCGTTGGAAAAGCGCAACGAAGGTAGCAAGACATGGGGTTTTAGATGTAACTGCAAGAGGTGCAAGTTTGAGGAGAAACTGTATTCTAGAGAAGACTTGAGAGAGATTGAGATGGGTCTCGAAAGAGGGATGGATGCCGGCGCAGCAGTTTACAAGCTGGAGGAAGGCATGAGGAGGTGGATGGTGAAGGAAAGGGAGAAAGGGTACTTGAGAGCATCGTTTTGGGAAGCATGCTCTCAGGCTTATGACTCAGAGAAGTCGGCAAAGGGGTGGGCAAGACGCATACCGCCAATGGAGACGGTGGTTGATAGCGTTGTGGAAGCGGTGGGAAGTGACGAGAGGGTGCTGAAGATGGTGGCGGAGAAGTTGAAGAGACGTGGTGGAGGAATGGTGGAAATGGAGAGAGCTATGAAGTTGGGAAGAGGGGTGTATGGGAAAGTAGTGAAAAAGCAAGCAATGAAGACTCTTCTTGGTTTAGGCATTCTTTAATTAAAGCTATTAACTAATAGCCTAAATTTTCAATCTTTATATTTTCTTGTATTAGCAAATAATCCACTGATGATCTGATTTCTTGTTCAACCAATGCAATTTTTTTATTTTTCAACAAGTCGATATTTTGAACTACTCCAATTTGGGAGCAGATGACGACATTTTCGTCAATGGTGCGTGGCTTGAAGCTAATATACTAGAAAATAGCTTTGGAATTGCTTTTACAGCAAATAAACACCCCGGAAAACCAGATCGAAATGTAGATCAGGAGATCAGTTTCTTCTTCTTCTTCTTCTTCTTCTCCTCCTCCTTCTCCTCTGGTCTTTCATCATCAATCCTGTTCTGGCTCGAAAAATTGCATGAAACCAGGGATACAGCCCGAAGCCGAAGAAAGCTTTGCAGAATATGTAGCAACAAGAAAACAGACTCCTAATGATTGCCAAGTCATAAAGGTCATGCTAACATCCATCAAAACTACCTCCAACAGAAGAAAGAATTCCAGAAATTACCTTCCAGACAGGCGTAAAGCAGCTAGCAGCCCAGCAAATTACGCAGAGCAGAGCAGCCAAGGAGCCAGCTTTCGCATCCAGACAGGCGTAAAACACCAAATAGACTAAAGCCAACAAGAGGCCAACGTTGAAATTCATAACAACATGGTCTCCCAACACTGAAAACCCGAAATGCAGCATCTTCCGCAATCAATAACATTTATGTATGACAAAGAGCTCTAGTTCATAATGCACCTACAAACAAATTGGATATATCTCTTATACTATGGGAACGTAGAAGCATCGTTCTAATGTAAAACGAAACAAAACTTTCAAATAACTGGAACAAGTGAACGTTATTATACGAACATAACTTGGCAAGAAATATTAGAAAAATCCCATTCATTCTAAACAGAAACAAAAGAGAGCACTGGGAAAAATTATATTAATAATCAATGAAAAAGAAATCTCTTTGTTCTAATGCAGAATGGAGAAAGGTTTATCAAGCCTCAGTTGAAGTCCTTCAATCTTTTCTTAAGCGTATCAATTGATTTCTTACGAGCACTTTGCTTGGTATTCCTGTTCGAAAGGCTCCCAAAAATACCATCAGCAGAATCCTTGAATTTCTCGCAGATACTAGCCACCTTTTTATAATCCAAAGCATTGTAGTTTTTCTCCCTTATCACGGGATTCATGAAGTTCTCTGGCTGACTGCTTGACAAAAGGTTTATCAGTTGTCGTGCTTCTATCAAGCAACCTCTAAAACTACCTTCTTTGTAAATTTCGCTCAAGCCGGTACTGTGAAACCTCTCGTCTGCAAAATTCTCCAACATCTTCAAATCGTAGTTGATACCCATAACTGCATTAGCATTGAACCTCTTGACGCTATCACTTAGAAAAGTCGACACTATAGTGTTAGAAATGTGTTCGAGAGCCCCACTTCCGACCTTGTATAAAGCATCCAAAGGTAAAATTTGTTGTGCTGTCGACATAAGAGTATCGAGGTAAATAACAACTTCATTTATACACTCATTTCCATTCTGTGGCATTTCCTCCATAGTCCAATTGATATTCTCTGTAAGTGCCATGAACTCATCCAACTTAGTGTTTACAAACTTCAGCAAAGCAAGATAAGCTTCATCCCTTGAAGTCTTTAGAACCACCTTAGCAGTTAAACTAGCTTGAGGCCTCTCAACTGAACGGATTGGGATCCGACATAGTTGGGCTGCATGACGAAGAAAATAGTCACAAGCTCTTTCAAGTACCGATATGTTTGCAGCAATCTGCATCGCTTGAGAGACACCAATGTTACCGCTTTGAATTGTATTAAGTATCACCTCATTTAACACATCAATCAAGAGTTTGTCCAGATACTTCCTCACAACATCATAATAATTAGTATGTGCCCCATGAGACAAGTAATCAACAGACCCTTTGATGAATGATCTGACAATTCGGCAGGTATCAGGTACTGCAGAGGAGAATGGTGCAATATATGGAAAAGCCGGTATTATATCTGATGTCTGGAGATTGAATGACAGGACATTACTTTCGTAGTCAGTGTCCTTTTTCAAGACCATCTGCTCATAGGTATCATTGGCAATAACATTTGCGATTTGTTTCCGACACTCTTCTGAAAGAAGCTCGTGGTATTTCTTTCGGCTCTTGTCAAGCGTCTCAAGAAGTGGTCCCACTTCATATCCATATTGTCTAAGAGTAGAGCCAAGAAGAGTCACATAATCCTTTACCAAAAGAAGATGGGTTGCAGAATTCATAAGGGAGAATTGTTCCTCTACCAGAGATTTCATTTTCGCTAAAGCTGTGTCCCACATTGTTTCAACTTGCTCGGCTAACAGCAGGCCCCCAGCAGTCCTCAATACACGATCCTCCACTATGAAGTATCCAGCAATTTGAGCCAAAAAAGTTTGGTAGGATTCAACAAAAGGCTGTGCTGAAGAGATCTGCAAGTCCGAATTAAGCTGCAACAATCGATTTCTGTAGTAATATTCCCAAAACTGCTCTTGGATTCCAAGGCAACTTTGGATGTGATATGCCCTGTATAGAGGAGTCAAATCAACCTTCAAAATAGATTCTTCAACAATCTCTTCAACATCCAAAGTATATGCGAAATCTCCCAGCCCCGAAATATTCTGCTCCTCAACTACCCTTTGGAGTTCGAGAATTTCCTCAGCCTTCTGACGGGCAGATGCAGCATGGCCTATTGCGGTTTGTCCAATATCCTTTGCAGAACTCCTTATGTGAACCAGCCATTCATTGAATTGACTGGTTACTTTCTTCTCAATGTGCAATTTAATGATCGGAATTCTCTTCTCTATGACCATTCTTAGTGTCCTAACAGGAATATTCTGCAAGTAATTTTTCTCAATCAAATCCAAAGTCTTCAATGCCGGGTAAAACTGGCCTTCGGAAATGTGCTTATTAAACTTAACACAGAGCTCCAACACCTGTACACAGTTCTTGGACATTTTGATAGCTTCCGTCACATTCTTTTTTATTGAATAAGATTCAAGAAGCTCCTCGAGTTTAATCAGCAAAGCGCTCCCGACCTCTTGCAACTTGAAATTATCACTAGAGAGCTGGCCTTTGAGCTCTTCGGCGTCAACCAACACACCACGAAGCTCATCAACTGCAAGAATGAATTCCTCATAATGAGTCTTGCAGAGCTCCTCAATTTCGACTTCCTTCTTTTTTACAACATGCTTGAGCTGGTGGAGGAGTGATTCTGGCCTCCCCATCTCAAATGCATGCCGGACAATAGGACCCAGGTCATCTCCATTCCCAATCAATGTAGCAAGAACCAAGTCCTCACCAGTATCCCCATTCTCTGTAGGAATTCTTCTCCTCGCTTTTGACTCCATTATTCTGAAAGAAACAACAAAAAACAAACAAAACACTTTTAAATCAAATTACACACAACGAGAACAAAATTAACTAAAAATTTAAGCTGAACAAAACACACAAGCAAATTTATACCTTACTCATCCTAATTAAAACAGAACATAATCATTTCTCATAACCTAATACATACATATCCATAACAGATTAAGGGGATTACAATGCACATTCTTAGAAAAAATCCAGGTGGGTTGCCCGAAGAAGGCGAAAATATTTGCCTATAACCCAATTAACCCTAATTAAGTTACCCATTTACTGCTCAGAAAAATAATCAGCAAAAAAGGAGAATTTGGGGGCGAAATGCACCTGAAAAAACAACAAAAAAATCAATAAAAATGGAAACTTTTTCTCTTAATATGTTAGAGGAGCATTCTAAATCACACTAATATCGGCATTATTTACGCCTTCACAGCCTAAAAATGGTGGAAAATTGAAACATCAGTAAGAAAAAGCAAGATAAAAACAACCCAGAAAAGGAAACAAACCAAGAATTCAATCGATCAATTCAAAAAACAGAAGGAAAAAACATAGAATAAAAAACCCAGATGTATTTTCGACAAAATGCGAAAGCTTTGATTGTTAAAAGGGATAACTTACAGAGAGAAGCTGTTTATTTTCTTCTTCCTCCAAATCTAAAGAGAAAATGCGATTATTCCAATGGAATTATTTGAAAAAAAAAAAAAAAAAAACGAAAAGCCTTTACTTTTCCTGTTTATTCTGTTGTTTATTTTCCATTTCGAAATGGATTATGCTTTTCTGCGTGCAATTGTTCGAGCTGGGTATTTGGCATTCCGCAACAAAGTTTTTAACTTTTTTCATCTTTTTGCGATGCTGCCTATGCGAGTGAGGCGGAGGCCGGACTCTTTCGTCCATGGAGATTTTCGCGCACTCGGTTTCTTATTGGCGAGTGAAAGAGAAGACGGGCCCACCCTTTCTGGGTCCCACTCCCATTTGAACAACCTCAATTCTCTGCTGGGTTCAAATGTTTATTTTACCCTTACACAAAAGTTAAAAAGATGAAAATTTTCAAGGACTACAATGTCATTTGACCCTTTCTATGCAGCTGCTACATTTCTCTTGTAGCAGTATTTCACTAAATCATTTTTTTCATTCCATTTAGAAGTGTTTTTAAAATAAGTAAAAATATTTTTAGTAAAATTGATTTTAGATTTTAAAAGCATTTCAAGTATTTTTTTAAAAAAAGAATCACATATGTGCTTCTTGTAAAAAAGATCTTTCAAATGCTTTTTCAAGATCTACTTAGATTATTACTAAAAATTAGCTTTAAAATTTTTTTTACTAAAAACGTTTTCAGTCAACTTAAAAGCACTCTCCACACAAATAATTAAAAAGTATACACTACGTGAGATTTTGTATTTGAACTCTCCTCCTTTTATATGACTTGTCTTGAAAAAAGTTCACTCTATTTCTTCGTATGATCGTCTAACGATAATGACGTAAATGATCTTAAAACTAACAGTTAAAAATCCAATACTAATCTAAGAAGTGGTTCCAAACTAATCTGAAATCTTGGTCTCTTGATCCTGACTTGTGTAAGTGTATTACACAAGTGCACAAATGGGTGCAAGTGTAACAAGTCAAGAGAATAGTTCAACGATTGGCTTAGTGATTGTGTTCCGCTAAGGAATAAGGAGGTTTCGTGTTGAAGAACAAAGTCTCATATCGAAAACTTCACAAGATAAGTTATAATTTATATTGAATAGTTTCACTTTTAATTGCACTGATTCCTTCACATGGCTTGATGTCGGGTTATGCAACTAGTACAATTAGTAGAGCACTGGCCCAAGTGCTTCGCAAAAACATTTATATTATGGGATAGGCGCGAGCGCACTTTATCCATTCTCTAAGTTGGTGACTCCTCTTGGCTTGTTTTATTACAAAATGCTTAACATAATCATAAAAGTTTTGGATAAACCTAAATCCCAAAGTTTATGGAGCTTAATTATGCTTATGGCTAGATTACAAAATGGATGTGACATGGTTCGTCAAAAGTCATTAGCCACCAACCAAAGAAAACTAATGAGAGACCAATAGTTTATTCAAGTTTTAGTTGCATATGCCATGCACAAGCCATGGCTTAATTACCTCATCAAACCTAAAACCCACAACACACGTGTTTAGTATATTATCAATATACTAAAATTCAGTTCAAAAACCAATGTTCACCAGCAGTAAATGACGAAAATGGGACCTCAACAAACTGCACGCCCCTGTTGTTTCTCCTCCTTGGCACAGTAAAATGACGCATTTGTCCATGTTGGCCATAAGTCCATCGTCATCCAAGCGTCTGCTTCGACTACATCTTCTCGTTTTTTCCTTCCGTTTCTGCTTCTTTCTCGCACAAATCTCTGCTTATGTTACTCTCGCACTCGTCTTTTGTCGCTCCCAAATCTAAGTTTCTTTCTCTCACGGAATGTATATTATATATTTATATGTACGCATCATTACCTGATTTACTTTGTTTAAGTTAATTACGAACAAGCTCTTGTTATATTAACATCTATTTTTTCAATGTTGACAATGTCTCACGATCGAAATCATCATCCCATCCACGCTAATAATTCTTTGATTGTAAAAACTTGATACAACGTTACGGTTTTATAATGATAGTTGCAAATCTCACATCGATAAATTGACAAAATAAATAGCAATATATAACACCTATTTTTATTCTCAATACCACTTATACCTTTTGAATAAATGGAGTTACACATGCCTCGTCCATCGTTATCCTCTAATATTTTCAATACAAAAAATATACATAGAGGATTATGATGCCAACTAATCACGGTTATGATTAATAAGTTCTCATTAGTCATTATTTTACTCATAATAATACAATCCACCTGGCACCAACTACCCCCTCCCCTTGCATGCTTAATGGAAACGAGCCAAAATAGACTATTTAATTTATCTCGTTGAAATGCTCATGAGATTAGCTCAAAACATTCCTGCCACGTGGTCAGTTTAACGTTAATCTTGAGGAGTGAGGATCCTTGCCGAATCATTCGGAAATCTTCCAATTATATTCGTTCATCCTACATCGTACGATCAGTTTTTATCAAGTATTGTTTATATTCAATTTTAAATTAAAAAAATTACAATGATTTCTGAATACACGATGTACGATGAACGGATGTGATTAGAGGATCTATCGATGATCCTCCTGGAATCTTAAGAAACCAAACATGCCATTCACGTGACATTTAAAAATTCTTATGTATGTTCAAGAAATTTGAAGCAATGTTCTTTCAACTTTAATCCAATTGAAGTAATAGGCTCAACTAAAAATTTGTGATCGTTGGTCCCTTAACTTATCAAAACGTACAAATATGATCATTTTTGTCAAATCCATTATAACTTCCGTCGAAATGAGTCACTTATCATGCACGCGAGGCTAAATGAAGGAGCAATATGGGAAACTAAATGATAAAAATTGAAGAAATAGTTCTTCAACTTTAACTCAATTGGAGCAATGATCCATCAGCTTTAAAACAATTCTACCAATGGTACTTCCAACATCTCTTAATTTGACGGATGTTCTAACGAAATTAACAAAAAAACCTATAACTACACATTTTAATGAATCAAAAGAACACTAATTGCAGATTTAAAATTGGAGTCATAGCCACAATTTTCATTTAGATGCTTAGGGACTCTGAAATAGTATATCTTAATAAAATCCGTTAGATGCTTAGGGACTCCGAAATAGTATATCTTTATAATATCCGAAGTAGAATACTCGAGAAAGTGTCGTCAAAAATAAGAATTTTTTCATCCGATCCGAAGCCTGAAAACTAAAAAAGTGTAGGAGAAGTAAAAATGGGGTGTGTGGATATCACATCTTTTTTTATTGTAATCGGAATACGAATAGTATACCACGTGTTTTTATAAAAGTGATAAAAAATTTATTTTTTAAGTTATTAACTTTTTAACACACATATCATATTATTTATATAATGATATATGATGTACTACTCTATGTACCGGTCACATTAAATAATATCTCGTAAAGAATAATCGAATCAAAGGGCAAATGTGCATCCATGGTCCCCACTGACGACATGCAAGATAAGCACCACAAGTAAACCCGCCTACAATTCTACCGTAGTGCTTATCCTTTTCTACCCTTTTGAGAATGGACACGCGTCAGCTCACTAAACGGGAAAGATAGCTACCTCAGCCTACCTTGTAGACTAAGCTCCGGCAATTACTCGGGTGGGAATAACCTCCTTACTCGCTCTCTACCTAATTTTCTCTTTTTTTTTTTTTTTTTTTAATCAAACGAGAGATTTGTTAAACGAGATGTTAGATTATGAGTTAGCAGAATTTGAACTTACACCGTAATACAAGAACAACACTACTCTTTAATACTGTGATAAAAAGTCACTTGCATCTCTACCTAATTTTCTTAATTATCTATTTTCCACGGTATTGGGATTTAGTGGAAGCTGAATAATGTTGAATTAATTAAAAATTAAATTTGATTGTCTTGTATTGCAAGTGTAGTCAATTACGTATGTATTAATAATAAATTATTGTTTTAATCACATGTCAATTGTAAGATAATTTTGATTGATTTTCCGTATACGTAAAAAATTACTGTTATAGTGTTTGTTCAAACATCGTAAATAATCGTACCAAATATGTGAATTGATGTACACGTCAATAACATTTTATTAAAAACTGTTTATGTAAATTTGACTTATTATTCTAAACATATATTATTGTATGCTGAACTCAATTAGTATGCTTTAAATAGTTACTAAATTATATTTACCAAGTCACCATACGCTTACGTTAACGTATACTTACTAGAGTTTTACTTAATTACTTGACTTATTATTTGTTTCGTTCACACAGAAGAAGAAGAAGACAAATAAAAAAGAGTGTTGAGTGGGTTTTAGTCATCACTAGAAAACAAATTGAGTTGTAGGAAGCAAAGTAAGGGATCGAGATCATAGATTTCTTGAGAAAAATTCTTACGAAGTTTTGTCATAGCATCTATAACGGCTTCCGATTTAGGCGGACGAAATATTCAATGTTTTTAGGTGTACAAATTGGTATAATTCAAAGATTCCAATTTCATTTTGTTCCATTCAAAGATTCTAATTATTTGACCATTTACTACCTAAGAAAATACTTTTCCTTTTACTAACGCGATATTAATCTTTAACTTAATATGTGAAGGAGAGATTCGAAATTGATTACACATACGAGTAACGCATCTGTTTTAACTAATATAACTACACAAGCATCTGATTGTTTACGAAAATGATTTCTCCATATTCGTTTTATTAGGTTTAAGATGATAGTAGACTATAGTCAATATACTATAAAAAAATTTGGAAAAAAATATATATACTATAAATTTTCTCTTGAAAATTTTCACACCATTTATCAAAAGTACTAGCAACTTCCCTCTTTTGGATATATATAGAGCGAAAGAGTTACGAGAAATCTTTCAATATACTCTCTAAATATGATGCAATACATAACATATTATCATAAATTTAGTAGTGGAAAGTTTTCTTTCTAGTGTTTCTCAAATTGCATAATTATATGCGGTATAACACTATTGGTTCAGTCACGCTGAAAAAAAATCTCTTGACCATTACAAAGAATAATCCCAATAGAATAATGCTATCCGGATAAAGTTTGTGACAAGTGCAAGGAACCTTGGACAAAAGCCAAATTATTGGACAGCTTGGTTTACTTGCACGAGTACGCTTTCCACATTCCATTCCTAGGCAGCCAAAGTCAAATGATTAACCAATCAGAGCCACGGGACGCAGACAAAACGACAAACACAATCAACCATAAAAGGAGCAACCCTCTCCGTTCAAACATTTCAAACGCCTTCATTTCCTTTCTACTCCTGTAACCCTAGAACCTCATCCACCAGCAGCTTTGTCTTTGTGTCTTCGTGTCTTTGTCTTTTTCTTTTTTCTTTTTTTTTTTTTTTGATTATTTTTCTGAGGGAGGTCCAAAAATGGAGGCAAAACGAAGCTCCGACCTTCCTCCTGGTTTTAGATTCCACCCAACTGATGAGGAGCTCATCGTTTTTTACCTAAAAAACCAAGCCTCCTCAAGGCCCTGCCCTGTGTCCATCATCCCAGAGGTTGATATTTACAAGTTTGACCCGTGGGAGTTACCTGGTTAGTATCGTAATTTAGACGTCCAAAGCGGAGAAGGACTTACCTACACGCTCGGGATGTCACTATGACAGTGATGTCACCATGACAATATCTTAGCCCAATCGTGCGCACTGCATGCGAGAAAAGTTATATCATAGTTATATCGTATGATAGTGTGCGATTGGCTTAAGATACCATTGGAGTGACATCCCAAGCCTAGGCGAGTTTCTCTCGGCCAAAGGGGCCTTAAGAGAACTTGCTTACCCTGATTTTTTATTGATCGTAACTTGGTATTGTTTATGATGTTCAGAGAAGGCAGAGTTTGGAGAGAGCGAATGGTACTTCTTCACCCCGAGAGACCGAAAGTACCCGAACGGGGTGCGCCCGAATCGGGCAACCGTATCGGGTTACTGGAAAGCCACGGGAACAGACAAGGCGATTTACAGCGAGTCCAAGTACGTGGGGGTGAAGAAAGCTCTTGTGTTTTACCAGGGCAGGCCGCCAAAGGGGGTCAAGTCGGACTGGATTATGCACGAGTATCGCTTAAGCGACTCGCGAAAACAACAAGCCAACAAGCACCTCGGGTCCATGAGAGTAAGCCACTTTGTCATCGTTCAGTCAGGCATTTTAGCAAACACTTGACTGTAGACTGACAATCGCTTTGTATTTCGCTTTGTATTTGTTGAATTTTAGCTGGATGATTGGGTCCTCTGCAGGATCTACAAAAAAAAGCATCTGGGCAAAGCTTATCTGGATCAAAAAGTGGAAGAAGATCAAAAAATTGAGATGAAAACACCAGAAACGGCGAAAGCCAACGAGGAACAAGTGATGTTGAAATTTCCACGGGCCTGTTCGATAACTAGCTTACTGGACATGGACTACTTGGGCTCGATCTCCCAACTTTTTAGTGACAATAATTCTGGATACGATTTTCAGAACAGCATGGCCGGCGCAGGAGCCGGCCAGGCTCAAATGTTTCAGTTCGGGGAAACGCAGAATTACCAAAACACGATGGACTCCGGTAAATTCCAAGTGATGGCTCAGAATAGCGTTTTTGACCACCAACCGTGGTTTGGACCGTAATTAAACAATGAAAATCTGGGTGTTTTAGATGGGAAATTAAGGTGGTAAAAAGAATGTTGTAATAAAATGGTGGGTTGTGAGAGGAGTTGAATTATTTGAAACAAATTGTGAAATGGATTTGAGCTGTTTAATTTGAATTCTTACAAAGAAGATGATTTTGGGTAATTTTAAGGGAACTTTAACAAAAAGCTTCAGGAACTGTTTACTTTAATGAAAAATCACATATTTATACTAAAAAGTAAATCATGGTACTATTTATTTTATCTTTTATTTTATCTTTATCGTTAGAACTCAAAGTTTTCCTTAATTTTAATTTTTACCCATATTCTAAAGGAGCACCATTTATTTACATCATAAGTAATAAGTATAATTAAGATAGAAATTGGCTTATTATATTGAAACCCTACATTTGTTGAATACATCTCACATACTTAATACACCCCCATTTGCTTTTTTAATTTAAACTTATTTTAATACACCCCCATTTACTTTCCTATAATATCCTCACACCCTACACTCTCACCATACAACTTACATTTTCTACATACACCCCACATTTGCTTTTTTAATTTAAACTTGTCTTAATACACCCCATTTACTTTCCTATAATACCCTCACACCATACACTTTGACCATATAACTTACATTTTCTACGTACACCCCACATTCTTCAAATTTTAAGTGCAAATACATAAGGTCATCCAAAAGTGCCTTTGGTGTAAAGCTGAAGCTGGCGTGATTTCGATTTTTTTTTTTTAATTTTTCTATTGGAATGGTGCCAACAATTGTTTGATTATTTGCATGTGTTTATCCCTTCATGTTTCTCTATCCCTTCCATGGAAAGCGGTGGAATGCTGTGGGTATTTCGTACCAGTAGATGAGGAAGATGATTTTCGCAACAGTGGATGAGGAAGATGAGGAAGATAAAAATAAATAAAAAAAATATGGTAGCTATAGAAGTGTAGAGCTTTATATACAATAGGAGCAGTGGCATTGGGCAATGGGGATTAAATAAATATTAGGGTTGATGATGATGATTCCTCTTATTTTCATTTGATTGAATCATGGGAATGGATTTAGTTATTGAATCATTGAATTAGAGGAAGAGATTAGGTTGTTACGCTACTTTTAAAATCAAGGGATATTTGTGATCTAATGTGGCTAAGGTTTATTAGATGTGTGATTCTCATCATCAATCATATTTGTTTTTAATGGATATCATTCATAACGCATTTATATGCATGTCAATGTCGTTGAAATCACTAAAACAATGAAAATACGAAGTCTTACCTCATGTAAAGTTTTTGAAACGTTGATTTCACGTTTCATTCATCAAGAATAATTTTTTCAATTAACATGTTTGTAGTTTCATTAATTATATAGTGGAGGATGAGAGTAGTTTTGAGAGTTGAAGAAGATAAATAAACTTGGGATATACATGTGAAAAGTAATTTGGATTTTTTTTTTTAACCTTATAAGGTGGAAATTGTCATTAGATATTATGTATGTAAGTCATTTAATATTAAATTTTAATGAGATGTGTATTCAACATATTATGGTGTGCTAATAGAAAAAAAATCTAGAAATTAAGTATAATAATGATGGACAACAAACTCAAATCCTTTCACATATGAGAAATGCTGAAAAGACTCTTTCAAAGTGGAGCTCTTCATAAACTCTCTGTCACCTCAAAGTTTAACAGCAGTTTCCGTTATCTCATATTGTCAATATTATCGATTCGGTCCATAATTCAATTTTACAATTGTTGATAGCAAAACGATATATCCATTATTTTTTTGTCTCTCACACACATTCAGGTTTCATTTTCAATGTATTTTTTTAATTAATTTATTCAATTTAATAGTAAAAAATAAATAAAAATGTGTAAACTTTTTTATATACGTAAGCCACATACTAAACGCACGTTAACACATCCCGATTCGAATTATTTACTTAAATACTCAGATCAAAACATATTGACCGACATCTGAAAAGTAACAAGCCATAAAATAATAGAAATAGGGAAAAGTACGAGTAAATTACAACTTGAATAATTAAAGTAAAAGTGGGTATCCGAGTGAGGTTGAAATTGTGGTTCATGATTTGTGGGGAGTTTGTGGTAGGGAAAGCAATGTGATTTGAGCACGTCTTCTCTCCGCTGCAGATCGAGACTATGATGGCAAGGGGAGGGTGCAACTTTTGAGGTGGAAAGGGATCTCCAAAATTTCTTTTTAGTGCGATTCTCTCCGAATCGTTTCAGCATAACATGATAATTCTACAGTTCTACTAATATCTCTGCAGTCGGACATATTGTGGAAGACACCAAGGTTCTGCTAAATGAGGTCACTAGAGCTTCATTTGCCCATACGCGCTGCCAAGCTAATGGTATCGCTTATCGTCTAGCTCAGCTTGCTCTCCAAATTGATAGTGTTCGGGCTTGGTTTGTTGAACCTCCCATGAGACACAGTTTAGTTTTAACACAGAATACCACTTAATCAGTTTGAGATACTGTCACAGTCGCGTTTGAGAAAAGATCTCTCCTTTCTCACCTCAAGTCATGAATTTTTGCGAGCCTTTATAATAACTAAAAATCATGGTCGGAAAGAATTAGGTTAAGGGCACAAAAGAGGTGAAACTGAGCATGTAAAGATTGTTAACAAAGCCGTAGCTAATTTCTCACTAATCCCCAAGTCCCAACCACTTAACTAGCTAATTAGCTATTTAAATCTTTAACTACTTCATCTTTGCCACTATAAAATCAACCCCCAAGCATTTCAACATTGCCCTCTGTGTGTGAGGCATCTGATCAAATGGAAGATCAAGAAAGTAACATTTTATTAGCTTTTTCTTCCCAAGATGGAGTTTTCATGGTACTCTGCATGGTTTTGTCGTGGATATTCATCCACAGATGGAGCCAGAGGAACAAAAAAGGCCCCAAAACATGGCCTCTCGTCGGAGCAGCGATCGAACAGTTCACCAACTACGACAGAATGCACGATTGGCTCGTCAAGTACCTCTCGGAGTCAAACTCCGTCGTCGTCCCAATGCCATTCACAACTTACACTTACATTGCAGATCCTGCGAATGTAGAACATGTCCTCAAGACCAACTTTGCAAACTACCCTAAGGTGATATTTCTTCGGCGCCGTTACTAATTGTGTTGATTTGGTTGGTTCTTGTTTTTGTTTAATTTTGTGTTGATCTCCGGCGCGTTTTGTTAATTTTAAGGGTGAAGTGTATCGTTCGTACATGGAAGTACTGCTCGGAGATGGGATCTTCAACGTGGATGGAGAGCTTTGGAGGAAACAGAGAAAGACTGCAAGCTTTGAATTTGCGTCCAAGAATTTGAGGGATTTCAGCACTGTGGTTTTCAGAGATTACAGTCTCAAGCTCCATTCGATTCTCAGCCGAGCGTCTTTTCAAGGCCAACAAGTTGATATGCAGGTGGAAACACCTTCGTTACAGCGTCCGCATTGTTGTCGTCTTGATAGAGATGGTTTTACTTCGTTGGACGGTATCAGAAATGAATATATGTTCTTTGTGCAGGAACTGCTGATGAGGATGACTTTGGACTCCATATGCAAGGTGGGATTTGGGGTGGAAATTGGAACTCTGGCTCCCAATCTGCCGGACAATCACTTTGCCAAGGCCTTTGACACTGCAAACATCATCGTGACGCTTCGATTTATCGATCCTCTGTGGAGAATAAAGAGATACTTGAATGTGGGATCAGAAGCTTTACTTGACAAGAGCATTAAAACCATTGATGATTTTACATACTCTGTTATTAGAAGAAGGAAAGCAGAGATCAAAGAAACTCAGCAGGGTTCTGAAAACAACAAGGTAACACAGAACGTTACTTTTTGTTTGCAGGATGAAGAAAACAGATTCATAATCCGATTAACCTAATTTGTGATCAGATGAAGCATGATTTACTGTCGAGATTCATCGAGTTAGGCAAAGACTCGGAAAGCGATTTAACTGACAAAAGCCTGAGAGACGTTGTTCTCAACTTTGTAATAGCCGGGCGGGACACAACAGCAACTACTCTCTCATGGGCCATATACATGGTAATGACTCACCCCCATGTAGCTGAGAAGCTCTATTCCGAGCTGAAAACTTTTGAAGAAGATCAGGCAAGAGAAGAGAAGGTTTCGTTGCACCCGTATGACACAGAGAACCTTGAATTATTCAATCGAAGAGTTGCGCAATTTGCAGGACTGCTGAGTTACGACTCGCTGGGGAAACTGTATTATTTGCATGCTGTTATTACAGAGACGCTTCGTCTGTACCCTGCAGTCCCTCAGGTATGCATCATACCTAACTAAAACGTTACTGTCGATATTGTTGCTCTAAGTAATCTACATGGCTGCAGGATCCTAAAGGCATCTTGGAGGATGATGTTCTACCAGATGGAACCAAAGTCAAAGCAGGAGGAATGGTGACTTATGTTCCCTACTCAATGGGTAGAATGGAGTACAATTGGGGACCTGATGCAGCTTCGTTTAAGCCCGAGAGATGGCTCAAAGAGGGTTTCTTCCAAAATGCATCGCCGTTCAAGTTCACCGCATTTCAGGTTAGTTTACCTAGCAATCTTAGCCGTATATTCATTCTAAAGTCCAGGTCATAAACATAAACACTCGATTACCTCTGATTTGCAGGCAGGACCAAGAATTTGCCTAGGGAAGGACTCTGCATACCTCCAAATGAAGATGGCCCTGGCCATTCTGTGCCGATTTTACACCTTCACTTTGGTCGCCGGGCATCCAGTTCAGTACCGGATGATGACAATTCTGTCAATGGCGCACGGCTTGAAGCTTACCATAGCCAGGCGCTAATCATCTGTGTCAAAGATAATTAAAAGCAGATTAAGAGTCTTCTCATATATATCGAAGCTTTTTAGACACGCAACAGTCAAAAGGGAGAACTTAATTTTATTTGAATACATGATGTCGCCACTGACATAAATAGCTTCCCATTAAATGTCCTTCTCAAAAGTTCATGTGCTATATATATCTCAAAGCTTCCAAGTCACATGTTTACACTATATAACAGATAAAAACTTTCAAATTACTTTAACCACTCCCAGATATTACAGTGAAAGTAAATCCAATTACAGATTAGGATATCAGTTTCTTCTTCTTCTCTTGCCATTCACTGATTTCAGCATCAATCTTTGCCTGAACAATTGCTTGAAACCCGGGGTAGGGCTCGTAGCCGAAGAACATTTGCAGAGCCTGAAGCAACAAGAAAACACACAAATCATGATTATGCCAAATCAGAAAATTACCACAGAAATTAAAAAAAAAAAAAAAAAACCATCAAAATTACCTCCAACAGAACAAAGAAGGGAGCCATTATAAAGGCCTGTGCTAGATTGTCCAACAAAGCTGGTGCCCTTTTCTGCAGATTACATAACATTTCAAGAGTATAAATGCAACAAGAAAGATATGAAGTTACAAATAGAATTAGGAAAAATAAAACAAATTTAATACCTCAAAGGCCCCATGGCCAATAAATTGTCCAGTCCAACACACAATCTGAGTCACCAGAAAAACCTGAAAATTACTGAGGTCAAATTTACTGCTAAAGGAGCAATCAATTTATTGAATTCTAAAGAAAAATCTTCACAAAAAAATTTCTAATTTCACAAAATAAACGAAACCATGATCAAATTTCTTGATAAAAAACTAAGAATAACTCCAAATTACTGAACTGCAAAGAAAAAAAAAATTCAAAAAATAAGTACTAGTTCCACAAATAAACAAAACCAAGACCAAATATTTCATAAAAATTAATAACAACTCCAGAAATTACCTTCCAAGAGATGGAAAATCCGAGTAGGGTTCCAAGGAAACAGCTAGCAACCCAGCAAATTACACAGAGCAGAGCACCCAAGGAGCCAGCTTTTGCGTCCAAACAGATGTAGAACACCGAATAGATTATAGTCAACAGCAAGCCGATGTTGAAAGGAATAACGACGTCGTTCCCAAACACCGAAACCGCAAAACCCAGCAGCGAGGGCGTGAAGTAGAAGATGAGCAGAAAGGTGAAAAGTATTGGCCAGACGAAGAGCATGTGAATCGCTATGTTGACTGGGTTGCTGTGGTAAGCTCCGTAGAAAGCAAAGTGCTTTTCGAGATCGAACAGGCCGGTCTTCCCCATTTAAAAATTTTCCCGAGAAAATTAGGACTTCTGTTGCGAATTTTCTCGGGAAAATTTTTATGGGTGAAGGGTGATGGCGATTTCTTTAGCTCGTTAAGAAGGAAAAGTAAGATGCTTTTTCGTATAACACAAAAAGGTTTGGGCTTTTGATGTTGTTAGATAAAATTGACCCGACCCGGCTATTCATTTGTAACATCATCTTAGGTTTGCAGTTACTTTTGTGTCACAGACGTGCAGTTACATCGTTGTCTGGTGGTTAGGGATCCGCTCATGATAATGTGTATTTACTTAAGGTTAAATCTTAGGTTCATGATATAACAATGATGTCATCAACTAATAGGTTCACAGCATGATAGTAACGTGAGTTAATAACCCTATATAGTTGTGTGATCATTATGCTAAAAAATTTCAGAATGTTATTTTCGTTTTTATTTTTTATTGATGTTCCACCAGATGAATTTAGAAATTGAATGGATTAAAAGATAATCAAAAGACAAAATAAATAGAGAGTGCAAAATAAAAAAGTAAGAGTGTGAAAGTCGTCACCAAACCTTTTCTTCTAATTTTGGTCGAATACTAAGAAGTTCAAGAGTACGGTTGACCCTGCCATCTCAATTCTACAAGTAACACAAAAATACATCTCACCATTCTCTGCATTCCAACCCTACCCTCTCCAATTTTTTATCGCGTGTTTTAACTAAACCACCACATGATCCAAGACGAGTATGCCTAAAACGAGGCCTGATACACAAAGTGACATAATACAAGTGGTTGAAATTTTTTTCAAGGATCCAATAACTTATTTTATAGTACTTTGTGTATCGAACTGTGCTAAAAAATCTCTCCTAGTTTTGGCCTGTCTTTCGACCATATAAAGCAAGATAATGAATGCCACGTGGCAAGAAGGTAAGGTCCATGTTGGATTAACGAGCAACACGGTCAGCCACAGAAACCTAGCCAGCAATCCACAAGTGAGTCCATCGCCATACTTCGATGAAAATTCGAACTTGTTCATATTTTCCCCAAAGCCATGGGCAGCTTCACGAACACCACCACATCCTTCCTCCAATTCCACATCGTCACCAAACCCCAAAATTTCCGTCACAAAATCTCACTGCCGGTAATCAGAGCATCCTTTCCAGGAGAAGAACACGAACAAGAAAATAATGCCACGAGTCGAAGAAAAATTGTGACAACATTTTTGGTCGCTACAATGGCACTTGGGGCACATCAACACGGGGTTGCCACACCGCTTGGACTAGCCGAAAATTGGGGCGTTCGTTCGTTTATAAGGGAACGTTTTTTCGAGCCTGGACTTTCTCCCGAAGATGCAGTGGCTAGGATTAGGCAGACTGCCGAAGGGCTACATAGCATGAGGGACATGTTGGAGGCCATGGCTTGGAGGTACGTCATATTTTACATTCGTCTAAAGTCTGCCTATCTTTCGCAAGACTTGAAAAATGCTGTGAATTTGGTGCCGGAAGCTCGCCGGAGTGAGTATGCTAAGACGGCCAATGAATTGGTGGATAACATGGCAGAGGTAATCTTCAATCGGTTTATCATCTTGCAATGTTGGCTACAAAAGGTTATCTTTCATCTGATTAATTACAATGTAATTACGTTTTTGCTGCAGCTTGATTATTATGTTCGAACGCCGAAGGTATATGAATCGTACTTGTACTACGAGAAGACATTGAAATCGATCGATGATTTGGTTGCACTACTGGCATAGTTCTAGTGGCTCGGGTTAATATTCTGAGTGGCTTGCATTAAAACCAAATATGTTTGGGTAAATAATAAATATAGAAGTGCATGAACTAATGCAATTTTCGTAGATTTGTGATTAGATTCATTTGGATTAGCTGTACAACTACATCATTGCAATTGAAAAAAAAAAATAAAATCAAGATATTGCAGATTGTAAGATGCAAAACCGCTCCAAATTTATGATTGGTAAATGAAGAAGTGATCACTGACCAAATTTTTTTTTGAGATTAATAAAACTGTACATTCTAAATTTAACATGGTCACCAAAGTCAAAACTTAAGAACAGCCACCGCACAACCACCACCCGTAGCATACCGGCGACTCTACGTTATGGGCCATGTCTTGGAGAAACTCAGTCTGAATCCGGAGAATTATGTGGTTGTAGCACTTGTCGATTTGTCTTACAAATTGGCTTTCATCAAAGCAAGCCAAAACTCTATGAACACAAAGTCTCAGAGAGCGGTTTGGGTTGTGCCGCAGTTTGTTGGACCATGTTAGCTTCGGATCAACGGATGATCTGGTTCCACTATTGGCCTAGTAGTAGGTGGGGTGACGTAATTAACCAAATATGTCTGGCTGTGTATGATTGATTAATCTTGCAGTTTTAGGAGATTTGTTTGTGCTTAAGATTCATTGCGGTGAGTGTTGGTTTTATTTAGCGCAAAAGAAAATTGTAATTAGATATTGTAAATATGGTTTAAAGTTTAATTAAATTTACACAAGATATATGTGATAATTACTAGAGCAAATCTTCCCATCACACACTTGCAAATTCATATTTGTATTCACACAAATAGATGGCATTCATCGCCAGCAGTTGCTTACAGCACATCAACGTCGAGAAATTGCCGCGGATGACATGATGATTAGCAATACAAGTACAGTTATGGCGACGAAGGAGCCAATGAGAGACCCGGAAATGCGTTCACAGAAGCTGTTGAACTGCTGACAGAAAGCGAACCAGTTGGTGGAGGGGTTCCCGTAGTGCGCCAGGTACACTATGGCTGTAGCAGCTGAAGCTCCGGCAGTTACAAGCCCCATCATCACCTTCACAACATTTGAATTTACTTATTAACCAAAGTAGCATTTAAAATTTGACAAAAGTTAAATGTTTGAGCAAAATAATAAGCTTAGGCAGCTTAAAGACTAATTTGTTACGGAAAGTGATTTCAACATGTCATTTCTCTCCTCTTTACTCTTTTGTTTTTTTTTTTCTGTCCTTTAGATTGAATAAAAGGTGAATCAATGGACATAAATAAACCGAGGAGTACAGCAGGAGAAAGGCGACTGCAGAAATCACTTCCCTTTAGTTAGCAATGATTTCCACGTCTTTTACCATGTCGGAGATGATCAAGATGATCCTACTGTTTACTGCTGCAGTCCAGATGATATGGACAATAGATACAGGAAGGGAAAGCACAAGGTAGACGCATACGATAGAATTGGTAATCACAAAGAACCTGCATGTGATATGAACACATGCTCAAAGTTTGAGCATTTTATCTTCGGAAAAAAAGAAAATAGTACAATTATTTTCGCGAAAACGAAAGATCCTTACGTTAACGTGGGAAGATCCTTGTACCGAGCCCTGAAGCGAACTGACCGCGCAGTGAAGGGAAGTGTTTCCCTGCTAGTTCCCATAGCTATGGCACTGGCTAATGTTCCGAGGACTGCGACGACTCGAAGAGTAAAGTCTAGGACAGAGAGCAATTTCCTCACCTTGATTTTTGGGATCGGTTTCGATGCTTCCGTAGCCTCAACAACTGGTCCTCCTCCCTCCTCCATTTTTTTTCTCCTCAGTTCTTTTCTTTGAAGCTGAGCTCTACAGTGGTTGGTTCTGATCTGGAGTGACAGGGGAAGGCAAGCTTTTATACTAATGTGCATGTTGGAGTTCAATCCTATGTGTAAACCTCTGATAGGCTGCAATATATATTATTCTATCTTTACCTGCTGCACTTGCTGTGCATATATAATTCTGAACCATGAGGATGTTTCCAACCCTAGAAATTCTGGTGACGCGTCCAGGTACTAGAAAAATGGCCAATGAAGATTATGAAGTCATCTGGAAATTCTGTGGAGAATGTTGTCACTGTGTAAGTGGGTTTGGTGCTTAGGTTCCCACCATGTTTTTTTTTTTTTTTCAATGACAAAACGGTTTTAACTATTCTTATTTTTTCGGAATAAGAGGTTACAACATTGAGTGTAACAAGACGGACACATTACCTTAATCAACTGATTTAACTAGATCTGAGGCGTGACAAATAAGTTCATATACTCTTTTTCTTCAACAAACACAAAGAAATTGTTAAAATAATCAAAAAGTAAAAACCATGGCATCATTTGTCATAAAACACTCCAGCTAGTATATTTAATCAAAATTATGGTACTAATTAATAATTACAACCCCAGACCGAACGGGGATTAGTGAAACAGATTGGGAAAACTTACTTACTGTCATGGCATGTTGAATCTTGGCCTCTCCCCTCGCCATTTTTGTATATCATCATGGAGATCTAACATGTAAACATGAGACAGACATGTAGCCAGGGACAACTTGCCGGTAATCTCCTGTCGAAAACACACCTACTTCTTCCTAAATGCCACTAATCCACGATGTAACGCTGGTGTTCGTAGCTAAACAAATCATAACCTATGATCTGAACTAATTTTCTTTATCGTACGTTATACCCCGAAGAGCCAAATTTTATTTGATGAACATATTATGTACCTGTAAATAACAGAAGAAGAAGAGAAGTTGGTTGCTTCCGGCAAGTCATCCTTGGCTGCAGCACACATTATTATCTCATGTTTGCATGCAAGACTTCAGATGAATATTCATAACTTGCAGTTGTCTGTGTGAATGGTTGGAAGAAGGGAAGAAGGGGAAATGTATATCTGTTGATGTCGAGCCAAATTATGCAAAGACGTAGTTACGGTTTTCTTTAGACAATTCGATATTCTAAACTGCTATGGTCGACAGTCATGAGATTGGTATTCTTTGCTCCATACTCTTACTTATAAGCAAAGCTTTTTCTTGGAAACAGAATCTTATCATCACTTGCCAAAAATCATGTCTGGATAATTAAGCCCATAAAGATTATGGGAAGCAATGCCTGTCGATCATCGGAAAAAGATGTTTTGCACATGATGGGTGTCTCTTTTGTGATGTAATGGCATATGGGGCAATGCATAGAATGATGAAAATGGTTATGGGGCGTGACACGGACTACCTAACTGGTAATTATAATCTCCTTTTCTTTTTCACCTTTGGGTACCTTGATGGAGTAGAAATTAATACCACCGACGTCCGATTTTAGGAGTAAGATTTTCTCCTCTTCTAATCTCACTCTCCTTCTCTTACCTATGATTAAACCATCAACTTGTGACTTCTTTATAAAGAAAGAAAGACAATGAAAAAAGTGTGAGAAGATGAGACTTTCTCAAAGTGAAACTCTTCATGGATTCTCTGCCATCTCATAATTTAACATTAATTCCCGTAACATCGTTATTAAACAACACGAGATGACAGAATGTTCATGGAGAGTCTCATTTTTTAGAAAGTCTCTGAAGCGTTTTTCTTATTACCAAACATTGTTTTACCCTATAGAGTTTGAACTTCACCGCTTCATTCCCTGTGCGCACTCAAATTTCAACCAACTGTATTTTGATTTATCGATATTTCTCTTCTCAAAAGACGTCCCGAGTTCAAACTCCTCAAGAGAAAAGTTAAAAATAAAAAAATAATAATAAAAAAGCAGATATGGATTTGAGGCCGAGGTTGATGAAAATAAAGGCCCAAAGGACACAGAATTCAACCCGGTCCAATTGAAAAAAAAGGCCTCAATTCTCACACGCCCAAAAGAGTGCCACTCGCTCTTACCCGCTCTTAAGATTCGAGACAATGTGCCGCGTACAGCGTATTCTCTAGGCTTGCTTCTTCTTCTCCGGAGAGCCTCTGCTGCTGCTGCTTCAGCTTCCGCAATCGGATCCGATCCTTGATTAGGTAATCTTCCAACCCTTTCGCTTCAATTCTGCTATTTCCCAGTTCAGAAATCTCGATATTTATCATTCAAAACTATTAGATTTCTGCTGCAAATCAAGCAACTTAGCTGCCCAGTAGCAAACTCACTGATATCTCTAATCCGGGTTCATCCAAAAGTCCATGTTCCAATTGGTTTTTGCTCTGATTTTTTTATGATTACCCCTAATAGGAACCGTATTTACAGTTTTTGCCATATTTTCAGCTCTTCTTTCACCAATTGAAGCTTCTTGCATGTTATATGAGTTTGGATTCGTGTTGTTTTTCTTCTTCTTTTTGTTGTTTTTATTGGTGCCTTTGTGCGTGCGGAAAGATTTGCTTTGAATTGTTTTGCTGCAAAGATTTGACTTTCTTTGTTACCATAGTTCTATGTCATCTTCAAGATGCTGATCCGAGCCATTTCGGCTAAGGGTTAAATAGGGAAGTTGAACTTCGCTGCTCTTGTAACCGGAGTTTTATCTTCAATGTTGGGTATTTGGTAGGGCATGTTGAAAGGCTGCATCTTCGGTGATGCGCCGGGAGAGTGGTTTGATGGAATTAGTGCGGTTACTTCAATGTGTTTTCATGGCATCATACATTTATCAACATAGTCATAGTGATATTTCTGTGATTTGATGGATAGAGTTGCACCAATGAATAGGTTGATCTTATTATAAGTAATTGTTGTATGAGATTTTAAAAAACGGAAGGAACTGGTTCGCTTATTTGGAATTCCCAAGGAAATGGCTACGTTTGTTTACATCTGTTATGCTTGGGTGAACGAGTCTTTTGTTTTTGCAGTTGTCGCCAGCACCCTGAGCAAAATATGTCCGGTACAAACATGGATGAGGTTAAGGAGCAAGAGGTTGCTGATAGCACTCCTATGGATCTTGGTGATGGTGATGATGCCGGGGGAGACCAAAAAGCTTCAAATGAAAATCATGGAAATCCCATGCCTTCAGCCCAACAGGAGGTGCAACTCTGCTCTACAATTTAGTTCCGAAATTTTTTGAAATGTCCTACCTATTGCCCTGTTGTCTATTAGTACAGATTGTTTCCTTTGCATTGATATTCTCTTTTTGTTTCAAACTTTCCCAAAGTCTTAAACTTTCAGTTATCGTATGAAGTTATGCAGTAGGATCATTGTCTATGATTCTGTCTTCTGCAGGAGGCAGCAATTAAGAAAAAGTATGGAGGCATACTACCAAAGAAGACTCCCCTAATATCCAAGGTAATTGTTGGTCTTGTATCCTTTTTTCTTCTTATCTCCCCACTGACCAATGTTGCTATTCTAGTTTTCGCTTTATCAAGATAAAGTTACAAACAAACAAGTTCAAATTTTCTGTCAGGACCATGAGCGCGCTTATTTTGATTCTGCTGATTGGGCATTGGGAAAGGTACTCGTAGTTGTGGATTTTCTTAAACTGCAGTTGCTATGACACTTTTAAATGACTTATCTCTTTGCCTATCTTTGGTTCTTTTCACTTCTTCAACAGCAAGGAGCAAAGCCAAAAGGGCCACTTGAAGCACTCCGCCCAAAGCTGCAGGTATGTTTGATGATATCATCCTGATTTTCTTACCTCAAGATAGGTGTTAGTTCAAATATCGGCCAACGCCAATTGAAAACTAAAATTGTAACCGTATATGCTGATTCCGCTCTGCTCCTGCCAATTTTTGCTATACATCAAGTTTGTTTGTTTGCATTTGTGGTGGTTTTAATCTCTTATTTGATCTTTTTTGTTGTCATCAGCCCACACCACACCAGCAGGGGCGTTCAAGACGCTCAGCTTATTCTCGTGGAGGCGAAGGTGATGGTATGTGCAATCAATCACCAGTAAACTTCTTGTACATGTTAAACACCACTTCAATACTCGAACTCCTTTTTCTTTTCCATATGGCAGATGGCGGAAATATGAACATTTCCTCGGAGGATCAACTAGATAGTGGCAGCGGTAACAACACTGGCTATGAGGATCAGACCCACCACCACGAGTAGCTGCTGCCTGCTGCATTTTCGCAAATTAGAAGCTGAGCATTCTGTCATTACTACAGTACCAGAGCGAATAACGTGAACAATGCCGGATTTTGTACTGGCTGTAACGTGTAACATGAATCGTGTACACACTGATGAACACATGACATTCATTTACTTAAAATTGCATGTTGGATGTATACATTATACACTGCAGGCAGAATTTTAACTGTTTATGGCGCTATTTTAACCGTCAAAACAAGCAAAAAGTAATAAGATTAAACGACATTGGTTATACGGTACTTAGCCAAGAAAAAATTGCGCCACGTGGCCTAATCACATTGCGTTCCGATCCTTCTCCGACCTGAGTCAACTCGGATTCTTCAACCGCTGGGTCACTGGCGCTGGACTGGCTCTGCGTCAGCAGCGGATATGTTCGTGCAGAGGACGGCGCTTCATTGAAGCAGCAGCGGCGACATCGTGATTTCCCATTTGGCCGCCATGGCTTCTAATTTGAAGGGTATTTTCGGTTAAAATGGTTAGATGGGTATACGTTCATGAATGCATGGGCCATGTTAGAAAAAGTTCACCCTCCAAGTCCAGACTGGTGCGAGGAGTTTTATGCATCGGTTTTGAATACCTCCATGAAGTCTTATGATGATGAGGTTAATGATTATAAACTTAAGTTAACAACTGTTAATAGTTTTGATCTCATTTTCGACTACAGGCTTGTTTGAGACTGCTTCTAGATAGATTAAAAGCGTTTCTCTCTTGTGTCAATTAAAAGCGTTTCTGACTACGTTTGACAAAAATACTGAAATGTTTTTGGGTCACATAAGCGGATTTAGAGAAGCATATGCTCTTGAAGAATACTTCAACTTTTCAGTTAGCACTTCGATTTTCAGTGAAGTATCAATGTGCTTTTAATGACACCTCTAGCAGAAGCTATTTTGAGCAAAAATGCTTTCATACAAAAGCACTTCCTATCCAAACTGGCCAAAGTTTGAGATTAGCGTAGGGATGTTTTAACTGCGATATCATTTGATGGTTAAGATTGCAGGTTACAAGGCAGAGCTCCTTGCTGAACTGAAAGGAAAAGCTGAGCAAGTGTTGGAAATTGGTATTGGGACTGGTCCTAATCTGAGATACTACGCTGCTGATAGTGGTGTTCGGCTGGGGTTTTTGGCGTGGATCCGAATATAAAGATGGAAAATTATGCTCGGGCTGCTGCTGTGGCTGCCTGTCTGCCCCTTCGAATTTTGAGTTTACACAAGCAGTGTGTGAAAACTTCAAACTTACCTTATGGCATAGCATAAAAAACCGAAACTGGTTAGCAATAAAACTATTTTCCAATGCATAATTTCTTGTTAAGATGATCACTGGCTAAAGGAACCTAGTAAGATGCAAGTTTTTATTTTTTTGAGCTGCTTTGTTTACCTGTGATTAAATTTTGTTTTTCAAGTTTTCGTTTGCATTCGCAATTGTGTTTGCGTTTTGTTTGTGATGCAAGAAAGTTCTGTTTTTCATAGCCGGGAAATGCTAATCTTAACAGGTTGGGGAGGCTATTCCCATTAGATGATGCTTCAGTTGATGCAGTTGTTGGAACTCTTGTGTTGTGTTCTGTTAAAGATGTCGATAACACTCTGAAAGGTAATTTAGCTTACGAGGGGCACAATTTCCTTTTCGTACGCTTGCAGCACGAGGTAATTGTCGTCTAAGGGTTACTACTTGTGATTGTATATGCCTTTGCTTTCTAAGTTGATCGTTTGGGAAGCATCCGTTTTATTTCTTTAGCTTTCGAAAAAACTGCTCCTTCTCGCTGTCAAATGATGATGTGAAATGCGCGTTCGTTTCTCACACAAAGTAACTTCCGCAGTCTGCAGACCGTGTTAATCTAAAATCCGAATTATTAACAAGTTCATTTGTCCTGTAACCTTCAGATATAAAAGGGAGTTATAAGACCAGGCGGACGTTACCTGTTCGTGGAGCATGTGGCTGCAAAAGGTCGTGTGAGCTGGAAATCTTAAGAGTATTGTGGTTTATCATTTTGTTTGCAGCTGTATGGTGCTACTGCAGATGGTACAATCCTTAGATTCATACACAATGTTCTTGATCCTCTGCAACAAACCCTAGCTGATGGGTGTCGTCTCACCTGGGAAACGAGAAGCAAACACAATTGCGACCACCTTGTCCAAATCCGGGTTCTCGGAAATTAACCTTCACACGACCACCTTGTCCAGTGCCTCAATTATAAACCCTCAAGTGTGCGGAATAGCTTGTAAGTGACAACGTAAGGTTATTACCCCGTCGTTCAATATTGGTCTCAACACGTAACGCGAGAGAGAACAAAAAAAAGTGAGTGCATGAACCTGCATGCGATGGCTAAATTTTCTTCTATGCATTATCATTCGGCTTGTGGGCCTCAAGGTTCTTGCTTGTTGCTGAAGGGAAGTTGAACTAACAATTACATAATTCCTGATGAATTAGCAATTAGCGTAATCTGTTTGTTACACCTATAAGCTATAATAATGTGTGATTATCAACTTAAATGAAAAGGGATCCCATAAATAATGGTCATTTATTAGAGAAATTTTTGTGTATCAGATCGTGTTTCTGACACACTGAAAAAGCTCTCCAATTATCTAAGCTCAAAAGGCAATTTGTGCAATAAAGGAGTATAATTTGGACCGAGAACGAGCCACAAGTGCCATATTATAATTACCTTATGGCCGGGAGGTCCACTTGATATCCAAAAAATGTTGATGGAGAATGTTGGCTAGATAAGACGTTTTATAGCGGGTCGAAAATTGAGTTTGATTCTAATTAATAGGACTAACTCTTACAGTGCACCAAAAACTTTAGGTACATAGAAATGGTTCCAATTTATGAGTTAAATTATTTAATTTTTATACTCACATGAGTCACTGTAAAATGTCGTGTAGGAAGCGTGGTTATGAAACAATTGTGGTCACTACAACCTCAACGCAAGGAATTTGGCAACTTCACTTGGGCCTCAAGAGTAAATCCATATGTTCCAACTTCTCCTATTCTTTTTAACGTAACCATGAAATAAATAAATAGACATATGATTTTTTAATCCTACAAGAATAAAACAAATTCTATAACTTAGAAAATCATCAGCCAAATTAAATATATATTATCCTGCTTAGGTTGGTCCCATAATGTGTGGTGTGTATATATATCTCTCATGTCTAATTTAATATACAATCTTTTTAGCTTCTTTCAATCTTATACAATTTAATATATAATCCAATTATGGGCATGGACAATTAAAATAAATGTAAAGAAAGTAAGTTGAAAAAGAAGAAAAAAAATTAATGACAAATTTTTCGTACAAAAAAACAACAACAATGATCATATCTTATTACATTAAATAAGATCAGCTATATAAATCTTAAAATGCTACTGCGTTCGATTTTGCATTGTTTTTCGTTGTCAGTTCTAAACAATTTATATCTATTCTTTTTAAATTATGAGAAAATTGGAAGAATAATTATGAGTCATGTCATGCAACATAAAAAAACCAATCTTTGCCACCTATACAAAATTGTTAATTAAACTGCACCCAAAAGAGAAGGCAATTGATTAAGGGTTTTGATAAAGTTTAATGGTGATTACATAAAATTATGCAAAAAGGGAGGATCTTAATGCAAAAAGGTCCACTAAACATGCTCCTCCTTTTTCTCCCCAAATATATTTAGGGTTTTCCATTTCTTCCTCAGTTGACGACCAGTCTCGCCTAGGTCACGGCTCTGACTCAGAGAGTTTCTTCTCGTGCTTCTTCACCGTCGCCTAATTGTAAGCTCCTGTCTCTCTCACTTTCTCGATTTACATTTCAGGGATTCAAAAATACTCAATTGTTTATATCCAATTTCTAGGGTTTTCCACTGATTTCAGCTCCCAAATGCGCGTTCCATCTGCTTTTTTTTCTTCACTGTAATTTCTGGATGTGTTTTTGGTGTTTCGAAGACTAAATTTTTGGTCTTTTGAAAAAAAAATTTTACTGAGATTTTTGTTGAATATTCTATAAATATGAAAAAAATGCACTTTCCGAAAGACTTGAAATTTGAGTTAACTTGGGTCGTTATCAAAATACCCTTTTGACATAGGTGGTAAAAGTCACTGGATTTGTCAAATTTATGTAATTTTCGGCTCTTTGCAGTTGTTAGTAGTTATCTCTATGCATTTCATTGTTTTTGTTTTAATAGCTGATGTATGGTAGTGGTGATGGATTAGTTTGTTGTTGAGTATTTGCATTCTGATGTTTTATTTTGTTGAAAGCTTGAAGCGAATTGCGTATTCGGTGTTTGAACAGAGCCTTGTCTGAGTTCTTCTGACTTAACTTTGTTCGTAGGGTTTGCCACTATGACCGTTGAAGAATTTTGAAAGTTTTCTGCTTTGCTGAAGAAGTTTGGGGGTGTTAGCAGCATACTTATATTATGTCTGGTTAATGTGGAAGGAACTCTGATCCTATTTATACTTGAGTTTGCCCGTTTTACGTGTGAAGTTCATAAGGTCATAGAAAACCCTTGAGTACAGCATTAGTAAGGTCAGACGTTGCCTAGTACATCGTAGTATGATGTGTTGTACCATGAGCCTTTGATAAGTGACACTTGGCATAAATGAGCGTAACTTGTTTCTGTGATGACGAATTCTTGTGAGTAATGTAAATTAATGAGCTGAGCTTCAGGAAGCTTAGTAGCAAACAGAATCAATCTTCTTGTGTCTTATAAAAAATAGCTAAAACGGGGTCGCTGTGTTGTGTGGCCGCAAGGCCACATGAATCACATACTGCCAGTAGGGACTGGTCAATGGGTCCAGCAGAGCCATGCTGGCGAACTAATACCAGCTTCTCACCACCCCCATCAAGATGGGATTTCCGTTTCCAACCTGAAGAATTACAATATGGTTTTCATGATGGTATTCAGCAATATGGGTCTTCTACTTCATCAAACAGTAAAGGAAGTAGGGGCTGGGTAAGAGGCAACAATCTCTACAATCACCACTACTCAGCTTCTGATGGTGCTGGGCTGTTTTTAAGTGGTTCATCTGACCTTTCTCAAGGGCCTCAATGGACACCTCCAGCAATACAGGAAATCAGTGTAGATGATTATGAAACTGCAAAAAGGAGAGGTAATACAATTGATGATGAATCTTTATTCTGTTATATTTGTGCAAACACACACATTATGACATCTGAGATGAATTTCTACTTCTTGGCTTTAAATCTGGCGACAGAAAGTGCAGATAAGTAATGTTTGGTAACCTCAATGATTAAGATATTTCTCGGATTCCATATATTTTTCCAGTTCATTTAGTTGGATTGAACTGGACCATAGTACCATTTTATGCCTGTTAATGATCTTACAATGTATCAATGAATTTGTGCAAAGTATCTGCATGATTATTGTTTATAGTTTTGAGTTACACATCTGCATCTGCAGCTACTCCACAATTTGAGTGTATGTAACAGTCTCGTGAAAAATATTATTACATATATAGTACCCGTTAACATCTGTGTGCATGTGTGTACCGTGAAGGTGTCACAAAAAGCTAAGCCATCTGAATTAGGTGATCTGATAGATGGTTCTTACTAACTATCCTACGTATATGTCCCATTTGGTTATTATAGATCATCTGTTGGACACTTCTATAATGATAACTAGTGTCATGCTTGACTACTTATACTTAACAACTTAAAATGCATCTTGTTCTTCTCGATCATGTAGGGTGCTAGTGATAAAGAATTTTTGGAGCTTATTGTATCTGATCTGGAATTCCATTCGTTTCAAGATCATTTCTATGAGTTAGTAAACTTGGATGTGGACCTTTGTTGTGCCCATTAGATTCCCAGGTACCGGATTGCAGATGATCACAAGTTCAATTGACATTTCGTACTTTTGAGATTCTTGATAGAGTATCCTCGGGGATTTTCAAAGTTTCCATTTTGAAGGATTTGGTTATATCATTTGAAGTGTAGCCCTGATTGAGTTCTTGCCATTGCCATTGATTATAACAAACCATGCTTAAACAATTTCCATGATTGATCATTAATCAGGTCCTTCCAGCTTTGTAAAAATAGAGAACTGAAAATATATACTTATTAAGGACGTTCATTCTCAAGATTGTCATTGTTTGGTAATATTCATGTTGTAACTCATTTTGTTTTAACTTCACTCCTACTTGCTAGGTACAGCTTTGGGGCATACATCCTTTAGACCTACCATGGAGGTATTGTATGAGATTTTAACTTTCCTAGTTTGTCAGATTAAGGAAATTTGTTTAGCGTTTCCTTTTATGGTATCTTTGCAGGGAACCTCAGAAATCCAAGACATGGGGGGCTCCACCTCATCCCGTTCGGACAGTGGCGAGTCTGAACCCACTGTCAAGCCGTACCTATCTTCTCATCATACATATGCAAGTCGGTGTTCGTTCATGTCCAAACCTATTCATCCCTTGTCCTTTCCTGCACAAACTTCCCCCAGAGAGTCTTCTGATCTCACAGTTGCTGGGTTTCCAGAGTATGATTCTGCTACTCCTCAAAGAGATGGCCACCGCTGGAGTAGTGCCAGTAGCAGCATTGATTTTGCAGATGTTTCTGAGTCATTTGAGGCAGAGGTTTCTGGTCGACCTTGTAATAATGTATCTGATGGTTTTAGATGTGGCATGTGTGAAAGGTTTCTTTCACAGAGATCACCTTGGAGTTCTCGTCGGATAGTGAGAAGTGGAGATATGCCAGTTACCGGGGTTCTTTCTTGCTCTCATGTTTTCCATGCAGAGTGCTTGGAGCAAACAACACCCAAGACACGAAAAAGCGACCCTCCCTGTCCCCTATGTGCCAGATTTGAGGAAGAAAATCTCCAAGAGCAACAAGGCTTCTCAAGATTGCGGGCTGGTTTTCCAAGGCTTAGACCAATTAGTGATGATGGGCCATCCAGGCCTTGGGGCTGTGCACAGGTGGGAGATTGCGTTGAAGGGGCTTTGCATGCTCCCCCGCGCAATAGTATGCTGTTGCTTAACAGGAGTCGCATAAAGAAAAATCTTTCTTTGAAAGGTAATTTGGGCAAAGAGTTTCCAGGTAAGCTAAGAAAAATTGGTTCTCACTCTTTGCAGCATTTGAGTGGAAAATCAGTCGACCAGGGAGCAGTTGGAAGCTCAAAATCAAAGATGACAGCAGGCCCGAGTTTTAAAAACTGAAGAAAACACATAGCTAAGTGGAAGTTTGGAGTCGAAATTTTTCTCAATAGGCGATCGTTGAAGTCTGCTAATTGGTTGGAAGTCTCTATAGATCGTTATATATCAACCGTGATTTGCAAAAACCTATCGCCTTGTATAGATTCGATCTTGTGCAAATTGTGTTGGAAACCCTTTTTGGAAGTAGACAACTGCAGTGTTTAACGTTGTTATTGTGCCTCTGTATTTTGCTTGTGAATGATTTTTCTTCCCCTTGTGGAAATGAATATCTGATTTTGTCTGAAGACTAAAGAGTCCTGTGTTGCACATTTCGCTCGCTCAGTCGACTCAATCTCTGTGTAGACGTGTCATGTCAACCATCTGGCAAAATATTGTTACATTATCATTTACTTTTTTTACTTTTTTATTTATTTATTTAGGCTTTTAGTGACAAACCCATCGACACGATTTTTGACACTTACGTATTGAAATGTCAATAACAAACACCAGTAATATGGACAAAATGTTGATATTAAATAAACGGCTACGTGATCAAGCAACATGAATCTTGTTTGATATTTGAGAAGCTTTTTATTCACTTGGCATGGTAGACATATTAGCCGCTGTCACAGATTACAGACAAGAACAAAGATAATGGAAAAAAAACAAAAAAATTGGATTAAGTTGTGTGGGGAGTGCAACGTAACATATTAACATGCACATATTAATACAGACAATTTCACCATCAAATATTGGTCCTCTACATATCCTGCAATTTGCATGCGTATATCGAAGGGATCTAACATGTTGCTGCAAAAACTTTATCATATCCTTGTTGTTCTGGGCCAGATTTCTTTTCAGGGATCGGATTTCTTGGACCATCTCGTGTAATTACTCAGATGTGAGTGTAAAGTTCACCCTCCACCACAAAAAGTGTTTATAATTAGAGTGTATTATAATTTAGCCAAGTGAGAACAATTTTCCTGAATTCAAATCTTCTCTGGCTCTCGCAGTCCCAGTTCAAGAGAGGGAGAGAGAGAGACACGGATCCTTGATTTATGAGGTGAGTCAGTGAATAGGCTTAGGAGGACCATAGAATTCAAAATGAGCAGTCCAGAGTTTTCGATCGATCGGCTCCGAATTAAGAGATCCGGAGAGAATCTCGATACAATTTTCCCATTTGAAATTTTTTACCAATGGAAATGGGGTTAGTGGAATATTTTCTGCGGGGACCATCATCTTCTCCTTCCCCACAATCATGTGCGGAGCCGGGTTTGACCCAGACAAATGCACATCCTGCATTTGTAAGATGCCACCATGCCCAGATGTTCTGTTCTTTTCTTCGAACCATCAACTATCACTATTTCTGCAACTGGGCCATGTTTGAACATCACAAATGGAACTTTCACCCACTAGCCTATTGTATTTGTAGCCATGTTATGGTCCCTTTCCTTGTCACAATCAGATTAAAAGCCCTAATTACTCCTACAAAGATTTGAGATGGTATTGCGATTGTGACTAGATTATAGGCCCATAGGCTAAGTATTTAGATTTTACATGATAATACAATATTCTCAATCACTCTAATCTACGAAGTTGATGATTCGAAATTAAAAGCGAATGAGACACGCACATTGTATTAACTAACTGACCTAATTAACCACTTAATGTTTTTATTTTACAGTATGATATTTTAAATCATTCTAATTTACGATGTGAGTAACTTAAACTTTAGTGAATGAGATAAAATACTACCTTAATCCATTGACATAACTCACACATGCTTTTGAATTCGCTTTCCTAATGGGAGTGATAAAGTTTTGAACTTGTCAAAGAATGTACAATTTGAAACAAAAGATCGAAGCATATCTTTAATTTCCTTTTGGAAAAGGGAAAACCCTTCACCCTTTGTTTCATGCCATCTCTCTAAATTTGTGGGAGCATCTAGTCATGTTTAAATCTAGTAATTATCCTAACAATTATCATTTCGCAGTCGACAATAGTAATGTGATGTCCCAATTCAATTGATTTGATTAGCTTAATGAATGCAAATATTAACCAAGCTCATCATGCATGAGGCAAATATCTATCAATCCTATACGACCAATGTGTCTCTTTCTTTTTCTTTCTTTTGAACGACTTTATAAATTACAAATCGTTATTTTTTTTTTAATTTTGCAAAGTCAAATTCAGTTGGCGCTCAAACTGAATGGAATAAGGGTTTAAGAAGAAAGTAATTTTTTATGACAAAAGTAAAAAGTTTAGTTAGGTATTTAGGTTGCATGCATGTTGGTTTAACTTGACAAAAGACTTAAGGGACCGAACTAGGTCTGGCTCGAGCGTGCTAAATCCCACCGAGATTATAAAATATCATCCAATAACATCTTAGCACGTAGCTTAATCTCATTGCTAAACCTACCACCTAGAAGGCTCAACCCACCGCGATATCTGTGGCCAAGTCGGTGCCTAAGTTGCATGCATGCATGTTCTTAACTAGTTATCTGATGAGGTAATTAAACCAGCTCCAGGCTGTTTAAATTTAATAACAAAAGATTAGGGTTTTGCTCCTTTATGTATTTTTGTAATGAAGTTTTGCTCCTTTAAGGTGAGCTGCATGTGAGGGGTGGGAGGGGGCCCATTACAGACCAAGCGTGCATGAAGAACTTTATCAGTTGAGAGTTGAGGAGGAACTCCTCCAACATGCTGGCCTCTTTCATGTGGGATTGTTTCCTAAACAGTACTTGCTCTGCCCAACCTAACGTCACTCTCTTCTCTTCGAGTTCAAGCAATCGTTCCTCCTATGAAATACACGACGACACGTGATACGTTTCAGACACTGATATTTTATATCTTTAGTGTTCTCATTTTAGGTAAGTCTTCTTCTTAGACTATGGTGTGAGATGTCTTGGTATTCATTGGTTGAGCGAAGTTGAAAAATAGTTTGTAATAAAACTTGAAGTGGATTCGCTCTTGTTTAGTGGTTCCAAAGCTCATCACCTTGTCATTGAGGCACGTCTTCAAACGCTGTACCATACGCTTTAGTGGGTGTCCATGTTGTCGTTCAATGGATTTTTACTTTTTTCTTATCTTCTTTTTCATTTAGTGCAGAGCTGGATTCAATTAGCAGTGCTTAGGTTTTTCTTTTTCTCTATCATATATCCAATCCATGCACCCATCTTATAGCATGAAAAGTACCATTCGGACAGCCACAACCATATCACGCTCACTCATTTTTATCCTTTCCTAGAATTCTTTTCTCAAGGTCTCAATTTCAACATTTGATAAATGGAGAATCCTGATCTAGAAATGATTTAGATTTTTTTTTTTTTTTTTTTTGCGACAAATATATATATCAACATCAACTTTTAATATGCTTTCTTCTTAAGATGATAAAATCTAACATGTAAACAAAAATATATATCAGCAATTGTAGAGCAGATTATCTCCTAACAAATCGTATAAATAAAACTTAGGCAATGCAAAAATAGGATTTTCCTTACCATTTAATTGTGTTTAGACGACACAATTAGTCTAATTGAAAACTCTACAATTATTATGTATATGACATACACCGAATGAACGAAAAGTTGAATATACAACCCCATACTAGAAAATCTTGTACTGTACAGTTTACCCTTTCAAACATTTTACTTTCCCTTCCATGCTTGATGCTTGTACAGCCCTAGTAAGACAGATATTGGATCCACGTGCCCTCCTAAATTTCGTACTCACTCCTGTCAATTCATAGGACCATTTTGCCGGGCACTGTGGTGATGATAGACTCCCTCCAAATTTTAGCAGCCATTACAATGAGATAGGGAAACTGTAGGGTTATCTAGAGCCAACCCAAGTTATCATGATATGGGCCTCATAATCTGGGCCAACCCAATTGAAAGAGCATTGACCAATGAGAAAGAAATTCAAGAGTAAAAATTCAAGAGGTAAATTACACATAACTACCTTAATTATTGGATCATTAATAATTTCATACCTTGTTTTTAAAAAGTTTCAACGTCATACTGTATCTTCAAATTTGTTGCAATGTCATACCTTCTATCAGCTGTCTGTCAATTCCTCTATTAAATGATGACGTGGCTTGTGATGTGACACACTTTCTATTAAAAAAATAATAAAATATTATTAAAAACAAAAAAAATCATTTAATATTTTTTAAATATTAAAATAATAATTAATTAAAGAAAAGTTATTTATAAAAAAAATTTAAAAATAATAAAAAAAAACCCAAGTTTGTCTTCCCCCCACCCCTGCAACCCAGAAAGGAAGAAGAAAAAAATAAAAAATAAAAACCATCTTCATCTTCCCCGACACCCCCCTTCCCTACAACCCACCCTTTTCTTCCCCCTCCCGTCTTCCCCTTCCCTCCTCCGCACCCACCCTCTTCCCTCCTCTACACACCCCACTCCTTAAATCCACACCCATTCTCCCCATCTTCTCCGTGCCCAATTTCTCTACCCAAGGAATAAGCGGAAGATGGGATCTGGGTTCACAGAAAAGGAGGTCGGGGGAGATGAAGAATTTTTTATTTTATTTTATTTTATTTTTTTGCAGGTAGTGGGTGCAGAGGAGGAGGGAAGGGGAAGATGGGAGGAAGAAAGGGATGGATTGTAGGGATGGGGGGGGGGGGTCGGGGAAGATGAAGATGGGTTTTTTGTTTTTTGTTTTTTTTTTTTTTCTTCTTCTTTCTTTCTGGGTTGTAGTGGGGTGGGGGGAGACGAACTTGGTTTTTTTTTTTAAATAACTTTTCTTTAATTAATTATTAAAAATATTTTATTATTTTTTAAATATAAAGTGTGTCACGTCAGTATTTAACAGATAAATTGACAGACAACTGACGAATGTATGATATTGCAACAAATTCAAAGATACAGTATGACATTGAAACTTTTTAAAAACAAGGTATGAAATTGTTAATGACCCAATAGTTGAGGTAGTTATGTGTAATTTACCCAAATCCAAGCATTTTTCTTTTCTTTTCTATAAAAAGAAACTCTTACGAACCAATTGCATGTGGACATGTTCCCTTCACCAAACCTAGACGGAAACTTGTTTCAAACGTTTCAAAAATATAAAATTCAAACCTCCAAGCAATAAACTTATAACTGATAGTTAAAGGGTAATGGTTGAAGTTTATGCACCAACTTGTACCATCACAATATACATATATTGTCATTAACACTACAATTTAGTGATATTTTTATCTGCTTATAAATGATAGGTCTTAAAATTCATAAATAACGAATTCGATATTAAATTATTATTGATTTGTTGTGTGACTTAACCAATATGCACTAATAGTTAACGTTATATACATCTTATCATTTATTATAAAGTTTTTCTTTATATTATATTTATTGGAATAAATTGACTTAATATGAAAAACATGGTTGATCTACTTGTTCTACTCGTTGATTTTCTCATTGACTATAAAAAGAAGAATAATTAATACATATAAATGTAATTTGAAGCGTACAAGTCAAACTTCTCTACAAATTGTTAGAAACTATAAACCCTAAACCGTATGGCACATGCAATCGCAAGGGACGTAGAACTAGAAGTCCAAGCACGTGCATGCAAGTGTGACTGTAAACCTCTCTGTACGTACAAACGTGATGGAACTCCCCCTCGTTGTTGCTTGCTTGCAATGGCTGAAAGATGTATGCTATGTTGCTTAAGCTATATGGCAGGATTAATTTGGATATTGTATGTCAGTTGCTTCAAATAGGGTTTCTGTTTGTAAAGTACTGAATGCAAGTTCATGGCTTATGTCATGTAACCTTTGGCCTGGCTATACGGCTTTTGTGATCTCAAACAAGTGCTCGATCGAGTAAGAGCATCAAGAGGTCGGTGAAATATTTCCACAGTGCTGAAAATCGAGACTACTGTGTGGTTAACCATCACATCGATTTAGGTCATGTTTGTGCAACATGAATCAGGTTTTGTAGAAACGAATCGACTCGAAAATGATAGCTTTAAATGTTATTAACCCAAGATTTCTGTAGTTCGAACCATTTTTTCAACAAAAAGATTGCGTGACAAGAAGTTGGGCAGTTGGCTTAATTTAGTTCGACAAGATGGAATAATTTAACCTAAACCAAACATTCTCAAAATGTAGATTGCTTACTGAAATGTAATAATATTCATTTCTTTTAGTAATACTTAAATTCTTTACATAAAAATATATATATATATATATATATATATATTACACTTTTTAGATAGCCTTCTTGATTTCGGCCATTGATTCTTGTTTCATTTTTTCAATCAATAATTACAAATCTATGTGAAAATAAGAAAAAGTATGTAAAAATCATTTCTTTATATGTATTTACCTTTTATATATTTTTCTTGACGTAGATTTTGTTAGATCAAAAATGTTTTTCTCCAAGGGGTACAATATGTATGAGGTAGTACTTTGTTGAGAGTTATCAATCTCATATTGAGAAAATGAGAGACCTTGTATGTGCTTATAAAAGATTGGGTTGCTTCAAATGTTGCCAATTGATTTTATGGTAGAACCTTAACTTTCTTCATGGTATCAAAGTAGGTTGTCACAGGTGTACAGTCCAACAGTCACAAGTACTCCAAGTCAACGGTCCATTGTGTTTCCACATGTTAGACTTGAAAATTCATCACACAGAAGGGAGCGTGTGGGCTTGTTGAGAGTTATCAATCCCACATCGAGAAAAGGAAAAACTTTACATCTGCTTATAACAGATTGAACCACTTCTCATATTACTAATTAATTTTATAGTAAAACATTAATTTTCTTAAAAAATAACCAATGTGAATCTGTGATAGTGAGGGGTCACATAACACAGAGAATCCAATAGATTTTCATGCACATTCGAACACCATGGGACATGCATGACCCAAAGGGGAATTAGTAGTGTGTATTCGTTTGACTTCAAACTATTTTTACACCCTACTTAAAATATAAAGCAAGATCCGGCGCACACTTTTGCATAGACAACTTTTTTAGGGTTTATTCTAATGTAAAAAGTCAAGTGATCCATCATTAAATGTTGTAACACGAGGATCTATGCAAATCTTAAACATAATTAGTGTCGGCAGCATATTTTTCTTTCTACAATATCACAAGAGAATAATGTGTCACACGAGAGTTGTACCTTAATTGTTACAAATAAAAGAGGCTTAAAGTTGTTTAAGATATAACATGTAAAACACAATCATTGGTTACTTAGGGTTCAAAATTTCAAAATTTACTTGGGTTGCGTCTCTAATTTTACATTCCTCAGACTAGAAAGACAATCATTTTTACTCTTCTTCCCGTTTAGGAATGAACAAACACTAAACTTTTTTGCCCACCATCAGTGCTTATTGTTTAACCAAGTAAAAAAACCAAACCCTAAAACTTTGAAAGCACTTCACCAAATCTTCTTTGGGTTGTTGGAGGTGCCTTTACTGGCCCAGTGCTATGGAAGAAAGAATCCTAGAGGTAGTTGGGTTGGTTAACTATGAGGCAGCGTTTAAAACATAAAAGAAAAAGAGCATGCAGACAAGAAAAGCACTTCTGAGAAAAGCCAAATCTACCATAAAGATATATCTTCAAATTAAATTCAAGTCCCTCCTGCTTTTTGAGTAGGCAACAACTCCTTTGATCGCGGGCTTGTTCTCCTTTTCACATTCCCTTACTCGTACGCCTGTGCCTCCTTCTGCTTCTGCTTCTAGAGCAATGTGCTGTGACTTTATACCTCTCTCTCTCTCTCTCTAAGGACTGGACAGCATTCAGAATCATTCCTCTCTCTCTCTCTCTCTCTCTCTCTCTCTCTCTCTCTCTCCTCACGGACTTGTAACAAGAGACTGGACAGCATTCAAAATCACACCCAACTGAATCGTCTTCCTCCACCATTCTTTAATTTTTTTTCAAATTTTTGTTTCATTCCAACTGGAGGAATTCTGTTGGGGGTACAAATTTCTGTTTTTTTTTTATTTGTTTGCTGGACCACATGTTGGTGGTGATTAGTTATGGGGTTTTTTACACACATTTTGACCTCCCTAACACTTCTTAATAATTACTGTCATTTGATATTCTTCAATTAATCTGACTTGACGATCGAAAATTAAAAAGGTGTGTGAGATAAAAAGATAAATGTGAATAACAACTCCCTTAGTATTCGATTGATTATAGCTTTGGGTTGAAGTCGTCGCTCCATATGATTAGCATGTGATGGTCACTTTTAACAAGCACAACGAAAGAGGTGAGACAAGAGATGAACATAGAGATTATGAGGAGTTGCGAATTACAGTCATCCTCACGAGGTATATAATTAGTACTACTGCAATCTAATCAAATCTTTAATTCCCTTTTAACAGATTCTTAATACTGTTCCAGGAAAAAAGATTATGTGTTGCGTAAAGAACGTTCAAGTTGTATCATAAAACCAAATTAGTAACACGAAGAAGAGTAGATTACTGCTTATGCTTACAAGGACATGCACGGTTTGATATACTGCCAGTTGATTTATGGTAGATACTCTGTACTTTCTTCAAGCGGAACTGTCAAATTAATAAAGTTTCTAATTAATCAACCATAAAGACAACATTCACATGTCATGCCATATAATTTGTGTCTGATGATTTCTGAATCTAAAATTTGTTCAATACAAACTTATGAAAGGTTTAGCGTATGCTTGTAGTATTTTCTTATTCTTTAAATGGTGGATAATCAGATAAGCGATAAAGACTTGGACTTAAAATTGCACACCTTAATTATGTTTCGACAGTCATATACTAGTATATGGTCATACACAAAGTGTGTGAAGTTTTTTATTTTTATTTTTAAAATTGAATGAGAGAGGAAGAGAGAAAGAGAATGTGAGAGTGGAGGGAGAGGGTGAGAGATTTATTTTTTTATTTATTTATAGTTAAGTTAAGGGTAGTAACGTGAAATTATGTTACTGTCTTTATTTTTATTTTTTTTATGATAGAAGACTAAATAATCTTTTTATTTACTTTTAGTTAATAATAAATATTATATTAATATGTAGTTTAGATGATCGTTTCATCTTAAAGATTAAATCTAGCTTATTGATTTGAGTAACGAGTAATAGAAAAAGACCTTAATATGTTAGTCATAAGTCAAGAATGAATGAGATTTTTCGATGTATTTGACTTGTAGTTGCACCTTGCCCGGGTGCAGAGTATCAAATCTTGAACATAGGAGGGGCCAGTGGCCGCAGAAGGCAGCGTAACCTTTCGAAACAGTGAAAGGTGTGAGAAAACAGAAAAGGTTACAAAATCTAAAACGCCATCACCATTTGATACCGGTCAGAAATACTTGGGACTATGGACGGTCCAGATGGAATCTTATACAAAAGGGCGCAGTTGAAAAAGCAACTTGGATTGATGGACTATTTCATTTGGACGTATCTTAACTACAAGTTGGTTATTGGCCGTTAAACTTTAATTTTCAAATAAAATAAGGAATTGTTATTAGCACTTCAAAAATCTCATTTTACACTTCTTACAAGTAATTATGGAAAGTTTAGAGTACCAAATGTGATATTTGAAATGCTAATAACAATTCTCATAAAATAAATATCTTAAAATGGTTTTGTAGTGTATTGCTGAAGATTTTCGGATTAAATTTTTGTCTACTTATAAAACTGACGTTATCTTCTATATATAAAGCCGGAGGCTCATTTTGGTGTCACCGGCTTGGACAAAAATAATTGGACCAAACTGCCCCTCAGCCAAAAATTTTAAAACCTGTCCAAAATAATATATCAAATCATGCAAAGGTAAGTTAGTAATTTGATCATCTTAAAATATAATATAAATATAAATGGGGAGAGAGAAAAGAATAAAAAAATAAAAGGGAAAAGAGAAAATAATAAAAAAATGAAAGGGAAAAGATAAAAGAATAAACAAATGACAATGACAAAGTTGATAGTGCCCACGTGATGATGGGAAAGAAAAATGTAATAATAAAAAAAAGAAAAATCATAAATGTTGTGTTCAAAATATCTTAAGAGGCGCGCATGTGATAAAAAAAGAAAATAACGAAAAAAAAAAATTGAAGCAATTCATTCATATAAATACATTTAAAATATCTAAGTCGTGCATAGTGCACTGTGATTCAAAAAATACCTTTTGCACGCGGTTATTTATTAAATATTATTTCTCAAATTTTAAATACTTAAGAGGTGCGTAGTGTCAGTTATAAAAAAGTCTCTCGCACACGCATAATAATATGATTATATTAGTTGTTAAATGATCTTTTTTTAACAAATAATGTTATCTACACCAAGGGGAGGGAGTGAGTTTAGCCTCACAATGGGCTAGCAATAAGTTGTTTATTAAATATTATGTTTTCTAATCTTAATGTAAATTCAATAAATTTGTCACATCCCGGCCCGAGCGGGACCACTTCCCGGGCCCGACTCCACTACCGTAGCACGATATTGTCCGCTTTGGGCTTACCATTCCCTCACGGTTTTGTTTTTGGGAACTCACGAGCAACTTCCCAGTGGGTCACCCATCATGGGATTGCTCTAGCCCCTTTCTCGCTTAACTTTGGAGTTCCTACGGAACCCGAAGCCAGTGAGCTCCCAAAAGGCCTCGCGTTAGGTAGAGATGAGAATATACATTTAAGGATCACTCCCCTGGGCGATGTGGGATGTCACAATCCACCCCCTTAGGGGCCCGACGTCATCGTCGGCACATTTCCGGCCAGGGATTGGCTCTGATACCAATTTGTCACATCCCGACCCGGGGCGGATCACTTCCCGGGCCCGCTCCACCATCGTAGCACGATATTGTCCGCTTTGGGCTTACCATTCCCTCACGGTTTTGTTTTTGGGAACTCACGAGCAACTTCCCAGTAGGTCACCCATAATGGGATTGCTCTAGCCCCCTTCTCGCTTAACTTCGGAGTTCCGATGGAACCCGAAGCCAGTGAGTTCCCAAAAGGCCTCGTGCTAGGCATGGATGGAAATATACATTTAAGGATCACTCCCCTAGGCGATGTGGGATGTCACAAAAATGTAGATGAAAATTGAAAGACCGTTTTTATTAACATGAATTTAGCTGCTTTGATTAGTTGAAAGACCGCTTTTATTAAATGTATTTATTATTAATTTCCATCTACATTAATAAATACATTTAAAATATGTAAATCGTGCGTAGCACGCCATGATTCAAAAAATTACCTTCTGCACACGTGTGAGCATGTGCATAGAGGCTAGTTATTTTAATTTAAGTTATAATGACTGAGTTTATTTATTAGTAATAATATTCTGAGATTATGTTGTCAACCTTAAGTAACTTGTGAAACGATACACTACGAGACATGTATTTCAATACCCACAAAAGTTTATCGGATTTTAGACACAGATTGGAGTGCAACTTTCGCGTATCAGATCCGATTTTGAAATGCGTTGTCTGTTTCTATTTGTGTTTCTTTCATCTGGATTTTATAATTTAATGGTTCTGTGTGGAAAAATCTCTCAGAAAACAAAAAACTCAAAGGGAAGATCGGATAGAAGCCAAATGCGTTTTGAACAAAGAACAATAAGCCAAACAATTGCATGTGCAGCAGCTGCAACTTGGCGCCGTTAAAGGACTCAACGAGTCTCTTTCACCAGACAATGGGCACATATCTTGAAAATGCACGAAGTTAAATAAGTTGGTTAAACTGTGCCAAGAATATTACTTTTACCTCAATCAAGTAATTGTAACGGATGACAAACTATCAGGACCACATCAGATACACATACATGTCAAAAAATAGGAAGAATGTAAAGAAATGAGTCTTGTATCGGAGAAAAATTAAACTTTGCAAAGGCTTATAAGAAGTTAAGATACTTTCACTATATTGCAAATTCTCATATACATTTATAACTGAATAACACACTTGTTACAATGTTGACCTACCATTATGAGGTTATTCACATATGCGATCCAAATTTATCACAAATATACGAACACCTAGGGCCACCAGCAATTCCAAGAAAAGGAAGATCCAGCAGGCGAGATCGGTTTTCCCGGTTCAAACTGTCGATGCTATACCAGGGCCGATCATCGGCTTTACGGAGCAAGACGCCGAACGAGTAGACTTCTCCCATGACGACGTCCTAGTAATCTATGTCCAATTGGGCATGGTCGGTACAGTGATGGTGGATAATGGCAGCAAAGTCAACATTCTTCAATTTTCCATGATCAAAAGTTGGGCTTCAAGAGCAAAATCAGACGCCGGAAGGAGGTCTTGACCGGGTTTGCGTAAAAAAAAAAAACCAAAAAAAAAAAACTTATGAAGTCAATAAACATGGTTACTGCTGCTACAACGAATTACGTACATGACCTAAATTTTCTACGTGTAATTTGGACACTAGTTAGATGATTGAAAACACTAATGCCGAGTATCACGGTGTTATTAAGATCTTGCCAAATCAAGTTGGAATCGAGAGGTTGTCGTTTTCCATGCAATCTTATCTTATTAAATATAAATCAAGATTTAAGATCTGTGTTTAGTTTATGTGATTAACAAGCACCATTAATTAAATATTAGAAGAAAATACAAAGCCAATATAATTTTACTTGTACAAGGTTTCATATTTGATTCATATAGATGACGAGTTTAGTACCTAATTATAATTAGATCACGTTGTTAATTTACCTCCCCCCCCCCCCATTTTGAGTTGATTTTTGTTGTATTGAAAACAAAACAACCTAAAACAATACTTGCATCCATCCTAAGTGTGCACTTTCTTGTTCAATCAGTTGCGATTAAGAAAATCTCTCTGTAATTCTTTTGTCTAATGTTTAGTAAACACCCCTAAGTGAACCCTAAGTTCGATCAACTTGGTGAAGTTTGTTTCGTAAAAATAAAATAAAAAAACCACTAACATACACCTTCTTCATTAAGCTGTTATTAACAAATATTCATAGTGATTTTTTCTTTTATATAAAAAGAAGATCGCGATTTCGCCAGGACAATCTACCTTTATATATTTTAGATAAATCACCCATCTTATTTCAAATAAATCTTTAAACTACGATTTAAATAAAAATGCTTTGTTCTGCTCATAATATTTGTATGATTTGTTAATCATATTTTGAGAGGCAAAAGATAGTACACTCTTGAAGTGGACGCAAGTAAAGAATATAAATAAAATATTGGGGATTTTAATAAGATGGAGGTCTTGTTCGGAAGGGGATCCTTTCCTCTTGATCCATCACATTTGGAATCAGGGTTGTTAAAATTTGATCCAACGGTTACAGTTATTATAATTTTTAAAAAAATCTCTATTTGTATTTGTTGGATCAAATTTCAATGATTCGAATCACAAATTTAATGGATTAAGTGAAAATGAATCCGAATAGAATCCCTTTCGGTCTTGTTCAACGAGAAGACACCTAAGCTGCTAAAAATGTCGTCACCCATGTGCTTCTCCGAGTGTACGTGGACCTTTTGCTTTCTTTTTCTGATTTTCTTCCTGTTATGATTTGATAGAATCATCTGCAGTAACCCAACATACTTGAAAACGAACGGACGATTACAGTAATTCAATATAACTACAATAAAAATTTGAAATTATATATGATATATAACGAGTTCACCGTTATATAGCATGTCCAGTTATATAACATCTCAATAATCAATTGTATGTTCATTTTTTCCGCATACATAGTAATGCTCAATAACAATTAACTCGTTTTATGTAAGTTATTTTTTCGATATTTACAAAGTGTAAACTGATGATGATTTTTTTTATTTTGTTACAGAAGAGATGCCATTTAACGAAGAAGGATGAAATACTCATGGATTCATGAGTAAATAATGCTCATTCAATTCGTTTACCAGAAAAGATTTGGGAATTGAATTCCTCCCATCCTGCCCCAGGTCCTAATAAACGGCTTGTGTAATTAAAGCTTCTTTAACGGTGTGAGATGTGTCTCAATGTGTGCCGAGAAAGAGAGAACAAGAGAGACAGAGACACAACACATTTCTCTCTCTCTCCTCTCTTCTCCCCCCCCCCCCCCCCCCCCGCCCGCCTCTCCCCTTTCCCCTCCCTCTCTTTTCTGATTGAGACAGCAAAGGTTGTGGTTCAAGATAAAATCTCCCTGCAAATTTTTATTTATGCACATTTCAGTTCTGTAATAATCTAAATAAAGTTGTTCATTTTCTGTTAGGTAAGAGAGATTCTGTCCGAAGCAAGAAAACCCAGTTCACCAAAAGTCTTTAAGCTCTTTAAAAATGGTTGTTGTGGTGAGTATGGGTTCCTTGAAGAAAAATCTATATAATAAATATAATATTCACATGTAGGTTAGTCAAGTTGGCTTAGAGCAGTCTATTCGCCTCTCTTTTTTGTGTTCCAAGTTCATTTCCATGATTTATACTAGACGTTGGTTAAGCTTGTTAACTAACGACAATCTCTCTTACACGGCTATGCCTGAGTTTGATTTCTCTTATCTCTTTCATTAAACTAAATTAGCTTAAATATTGTTTTGTAAAAAGAAAAATATAATTGATAATCTAAATAATGAAAAGAGAGGAGGAAAAGTAAAAGCAGAGAGAAGCATGGCAAACAAACAAAAGAGGGAAAAGGTTGTTTGCGGCAAATGGCCAATGCTTGCATGTGAGGTCTGGATTCTACAGAAAAAACACCCCCAAAAAACCACCATATCTCACTTGCATTTGGGAAATTTCCCCACAAAACCACACGGTTTGTCCTCCAAAATTGGAGAAATTTTTAGTTGTAACAGAAATATAGATGGTACATCAAGTGGTGGAAAATTTTAATTTTTAAGTTATTAACCTTTTAATATACATATCCCACTATTTATATAAAGACACATAGTGTACCACCTCGTGTGATGGTCATATTGAAAATTCTCTTCCAAATTTGCCCTTCCACCCCAAAGGGTCTTGGGTTTTAACTATTTCAAAACCAGTTAGCCCTAGCAGTTTATGGTCCCCTCCCCAAACATCTTAGGCCATCTCCAACAGAAGGGTCCAGAAGGCCAAAAATAGTCCGAAAATCGTCTCCAACCAAGGGCTAAGCTAAAGGGCTTGTGGGCGCCAAGGAATTTGAAAGGGGTAAAGGGCTGGCCCATTTCAACCAGACAGGGCTGGCCAAAATTTTTGCTTAAAACTGATAGATATAACCGACAAAAATAAGAGTAATAATGTCGATTATAATCAACACAAATAGTAAGCCAAAAATTTGAATCCAACAGCTAGTTACCGTTGGATTCATTTTTTTTCTTTTTTTTTGGGCCAAATTTTTTTTAATGAATTTAAAGAATTCCTTTTTTTTTTCTATAAATACCTAAGTCATTCCTACACTATTTCTCACATAATTTTCAACCTTTTTAAATTTAAGTTGTAGTTTTTAAATTTAAGTTGTTATAGTTTTTAAATTTAAATAATAAATTATTTTTGCCCCTATGACCTTTTAACCCTCAGTTGAAGACGATTTTTTGTGACAGGGCTAAAACGAGCCATATGACCCTTTGACCCTCGGTTGGAGATAAAGACAAATATGATCATGTACTGTTTATTAAAATATTATATCTTGAAGGATCATATGGCTAAAAGAAACCCTCTAGCCAACTCTCGGTTGGAGATAGCTTTAAATAACAGAACTAATAAAAAATAAAAGTCTATGTCAGTGGCTCAGTGGCCATGGTGGCTAAACAGTAAATTCCCCTAACCCTACACCGACCTCCCCAAAATTTCTATATAATCCTTCGTAACCCCTCCCACATCCCTCACTCATCTGCCTCTTCCCATTTCCTCTCCCCTGTTTTTTCAAGCCTCATTCGTTTCCAATCCAAATGTAATAATCTTGTGCCTCTCTCTCTCTGTACAAATTTTAATTAGAAATGCTTAATGGTTTCCAATCAAAAAGCTGCATTTTTTCTAAAATGCTTAATGGTTTCGCTTCTTTGCATGCAGGAAAATGGCTTCTTCATCTGGGTTTTTCATGGCGGGTCTTCTTGCAATGTTGGTGGCGTCTGCGCATGCTTACGGTGGAGGCGGGTGGGTTAATGCTCGCGCCACTTTCTACGGCGGCGGTGACGCTTCTGGCACAATGGGTATGAACCAAAACAGCAGAAGATTCCATTTTTACTTAATGTTACCATTTCTAAGTGCCCCTTCTGACCTCTGACTTCTGAATTTTTGGGATTTTGTTTTTGAAGGTGGAGCTTGTGGTTATGGCAACCTCTACAGCCAGGGGTACGGAACCAACACGGCCGCGCTGAGCACTGCTCTGTTCAACAATGGGCTGGGGTGCGGATCTTGCTATGAGATTAGGTGTGTGAACGACCCCAAATGGTGTCTGCCGGGCTCCATTGTGGTCACCGCCACCAATTTCTGCCCGCCGAACAACGCCCTCCCCAACAATGCCGGCGGCTGGTGCAACCCTCCCCAGCACCACTTCGACCTCTCTCAGCCTGTCTTCCAGCACATTGCCCAATACAAAGCCGGAGTTGTGCCTGTGTCCTACAGAAGGTAAGACCCTAGTTATATTTCTACATTTCATAGCTAAAGATCCATACTTTATCCCAAAAAATCATTAATTTTATGAGAATTTTTGTGGGCTCTTATCAAAATTACTAAAATTTAGTGGGATTTTATCATGGTCTTTTAATATTGCATTATATTTTGAATAAAAAAATAAAAAAAAAGGAAGAAGGGCACTAAAAGAATTTCACAATTAAAAATTCCTGGAAATGAAGGAAGGGCATTAAAGGAACTTCAAGGCTAAAAATCTGATAGAGGATGACATGCAAATATTTGTGAAATTTTCTTTCTCCAATTGAGGTGTTTTTCTAATTTTATTTTGTTGGGTTTTTTGTAGGGTACCCTGCATGAGAAGGGGAGGCATCAGATTCACAATCAACGGACACTCCTACTTCAACCTGGTCCTTATCACAAACGTTGGTGGTGCCGGTGATGTGCACTCTGTTTCCGTCAAAGGGTCCAGAACTGGCTGGCAAGCAATGTCCCGAAACTGGGGGCAAAACTGGCAATCCAACAGCTACCTCAACGGCCAAGCTCTCTCTTTCAAGGTCACAACAAGTGACGGCAGGACTGTTGTGTCCTACAATGCTGCCCCTGCTGGATGGTCCTTTGGGCAGACCTACAGCGGTGCCCAACTCCGCTAGGGCACCCCCACGCCACCTCCTAATTTACCCTCCATATTTAGCCATTTCCTAGGTCATTAAATATATACTGAAGTATAATTAAGATTAGTGTGACTCTTAAGTATACTAGGATATTAGTTAGTATTCTGAGTCACTGAGTCAAGGTCTTTGGCCTCTGCGGTCAAAAGTGAGTAGGGCTTATTTTATAAGGGCTCTCCCATCAAGTTTTAATTTTTGAATTATATGTGTCTTAGGTGTAGGGTACCCTACTATCTTTGGGACCCTAACTCCTTGGGTATTGTTTCTTTTTACTTCTGCAGTATTTGTAAAATCAGAAGTTGGCAGAGGTGGTGGACTTTGACCACCCGCCATTAGTGTTTTGAAATATTACTAGCATCTTGGGCTTGTTTTGGAAGGGCATTATTGTAATTCAGCTGAGGCTGATGGTTAATTCAGTGTTGTCCGTGGTTGTTATATTTGAATGTTGTTGAAGGACTAAATGTAAATTTTCCTTTCTCTACTAAGTAATGGATTTTCTAATTTACTATTTATTCCTCCTTATTTCACCTTTTGCAAATAATCAATCATTTTGTTCATCTAATTTGTGCTTGTTTCAATGAAGAAACTAGAAAAATAATGCATACATGGGTTAAATTAAATTGTATATATATATAAAATAATAATAATACAAACGTGAGTTATATCAGTTGGTGAGAGCAATGTGTTTTGTAGAGCTTAAGTTCTAATTCCCCGTATTGTAATTACTTACAAAATAACCTTTACTCTCAAGACTAAGCAAAATCATAGTTCTTCATAGTTCTTGCATCTGAATGAGTAGGTTTGGTAATCAGTTTTCTAGGTTGTGTTCGATGCAATAACAACTTATAAGCATGAGAGAAAAAGCATGAAGACGTTGTCTAGTTAAAGTAATTGGTAATGGTAACAAGTTAGAAAAGTATAATGCTAGGGATGGCAAGGAATGAAGGAAATGGTGATCGATCGAGATTGAATTTCATGTGTCTGGCCAGCTATAGGAAATATATTGGTACGGGCCTGCCCTAAACCAAAAGGGCCAACACAAGAGAAAATCCAATAGGGCAGCATGACCACGTAGCTAACTACTTGGTTAGCCATTCATAAAGCGTGAGTTACCGTTCGTCGAGAATTTGTAACCACATGAGGTGAGAAAAGGATCGAGCGAGGATCCTTTTTTTTTAGGGATCTCGTGATCTTATCCGTTCATTGTATATCAAGATTCTTTTTCTAAGGATCCCGTGATCTTATTCGTTCATCATATATTGTGCGGTTAGAAATCATTTTAAAATTTAAAATTAAATATGAATAATACCTAACAAAAACTGACCGTACGATATACGATTAACATGTGAAATCATGAGATCCCTAGGAAAAAGATCCGGCGAGGATCCTTTTCCCATTAGGCGGATGATACCCTAAAATAAAAGATCATTTCCTTTGTGAGAGTGGTCCAACCAATCACGCGGTCAGGCTGCCCTACTTTCATCATTTACATCTAGCTATTTTCACAAGGCGATATAATAAATCTGTGAGCAGAAATTTTGTGTGGTGGGACTGAATAATTGATTGGGTTACAACGTTACATGAATTGGAGTAAAACATCTGTAAAGACACTTCATATCTCAAAATTTTGAACGTCTCATCCATTGTCCCTTTTGGTTTCCATGTCCCTTTCAACGTCGATTGCCTCAAAAGATTCAAACCAGTTAACAACAAAAGATTTACGAAACTTCATTTTTTTTTTTTTTTTGTGGTTTCATTTAAATGTTTGCTGTGTGTATAGACAGACAGCAACACGGAATAATAGCAGTTTACGTGTATACGTAACTATTTTAGTTTTGTGTGTCCAATTATCATTCACTTTTTTTATATAATAAATGGATAAAAGATTAGCTTGAATTCTAGATTTTAAATGATGTAAACTTTTATACTTTGTACGCCTTTACGATCTATTCGGTTATCATAAATTACTTGAACTGAATAACTCCCTGTATATTTGGTTTAAGTGCTATTTAAATTTCAATGAATGGGGATTTGCAAACACAACAAGCACTTGCCTTGTCTCACCAGTAAGTGCAGCCTGCCAGGTTCCGACCTCAACGGCAAAACGATTGATATAGAATTAGAACCTTGGTAACTTTTGTAGCAATTTGTAACTAGAGTCTAGAAATTCATCTGACAGCATAGAATTTTAGCAAAATCATTTGCCTTAGTGTTCTTCTACACTCCATGATCTTCACAACCTCTTCAAGACACCAAGTTGATGCTGCGTAGCTCCTCGAGAAGACGATGACAGAGATCCTAGACCCTTGGATTTCCTGCGCCAGTACGGCTGTTATATTTTGCCATCGTCTAATTTCCTCGTCACCATTAAAGACATTGATTCCGGCATCTTTTAACGCCCGTGGAGGTGGTTTCACCCCTCAAGCTCACGAACATGTCGTACGTACAATGTTTTGAGGAGGAAGAGAAGAAGGATTCATATGCTGTCCTGGTAGTGGTTCTTAACTCACTGGTCACAACAAAAAAAGTTCCAGTTGTCCGTCTGCTTAGGAGGAAGGTAAGTTTAACCCAAATGGTTGACTTTGAGAATCATATATGAACATCATGCAATGTAGTTGTTGGGCAAACATTATTTGAATACAGATCCTCGACTACTTCCATTTTTTACAATTTTTTGAACTTTTCATTTTTGTTTAATTTTTAGTTAACATTTTTTATGCTTTAGAAGTGCAAACCAAAACCATATCGTCTGTAAAATTGGAACGAAGCAGAGAAGATTAGCATGGCCTTGCAAAAGGACGATACGAGACCTTGTATACCTTCTATAGTTGCTTTGTGGTTCCAACTGATGTTTTGCGGTGTGTAGACAGCTACAAGAAATAGTAGACATTAATTTACGAAAAAAAATGGAATTGTAAAAATTTTCCAATGTTATGGTTTTTGTATATTTTTATATGTACTTTTATTTACAGCTCAGATTACTGAGAGGGGAAGCAAGGGAAGGCAATGTCCTAAACTGCCACTGGAAACCTTGACAGCCAAAGACATGAAGGGGGCGGAGGGAGCCAAAAAACTCAGCAGAACACCGATATTTCTATATATATTAAACACACAGAAGATCTCAATATAGTTTTGGTGCTTCATTCTTTGCGCATCAGCACCGTTGTTTCTTCTCGCAGGGGGACTAATCACTAATGATAGGACCGTTTTGTGTTGAACCCGCACTGTACACTCAGTGGTTGCCTTCTATATTACCACGACCAAAAAAATATGACTGCGAAAACCTTGATGGATGAGTATGTTCTTCAAGCATTCAGTTGGATTTCTCCAGCAACTCCCCATCGGTGGATGAACGACAAAATCACCCATGGACTTCAGTTTGTCTGCTGCATCAAGCAATAGAGATGCTTTTAAGATTTCAATACAGTACAGAGAAGTAAACCTTCCAATTAGTAGAACAAAACATTGCAATAACGGGGTAAGTCAACATAATACAGAGATGCTTTCTAAGGTGGAATATGCAAGGAGGAAAACAATTGACTTTGCAGTTCATCTCCGAAGAAAAATAAATTGGATTAGATTGTAGCCGAAAGAACAATCACATTAACAGTATAATAATATACATGGAGAAAACAATGTTATAATAAGCAATGTCTAGTTTTTACGTAATTCGCTACTCCAGTCATAATAATACAGCAAAGGAAGCCATGTTAGTAACAAGCAAGAAAAATTAATTGAGAAAATTGGGGAAGAGAAACTGACCTGGGAATATAAATGCTCGTCAAACATGGTAACCGCACAAGGACCAGATGTAGAAGCCCAATTATGCTGAGTGGGGTAAAACTCAGGTCTAGGAGCTTCAAAGCTTCCATTAACTTGATACTCAACAGGGTTTTCTTGAGGACTCATTTCTGCCGGTGGCTGGAATTTCGTATCAGTCAGCATATTGAGATTGTACGGAAGATAGGGAATGTGCCCACCCAGCTGTAGATTCAGCGGTGCGGTTCTGGTTAAGTCATTTAGAATACCATTTTCTTGTCCAGAAGTAGAAATCTCTGGACTTTTTCCTGTGCCAAGGTAACCAGAATAACTACCAAAGGAGGAACTTGCTGAGCATTCCAGATCCCTATAACAGGAAATAATTCCACTGAGTAACACTTTTGAGATAAAGGCAATCCACCATTAGATGAGGGAGCCATTTAACGTTCTATGTTATAAGGAGCATCATCTTATCGCATAACATGTTGCTTTTCTTTTCAATTATATTTCCGTCTTACACAACAAAAATTCTTAGGAGAGCTAGTATGTACTTCCGAACAATCACTCACCTATGGGGAAGCAAGGTCGTGTCCTCAGGTAAAACTATATGTCGGCTTTCATTAGTCGGAATCCATGACAAAGGCTGGAGCTGCTGCTCAGCATTCATGCTGAAGGGTATATGCAACCCATTTTGGAACTGCAAGATGAGAACCATAAGAATATTATGTTTGCCAATATCGTACCGGTAAGTAAATAAAACCTCAAAAAAATTAAATAACACCTTAAAAAAGTTTCTCATGTCAGAAAAGTAGCAATGCTTTACCTGACTAGTGCATTTTATCGACATAAGCTGCTGCTTTTGTAAATTTTCCTGCCAGCGGAAAATTGGATAGCATTAGTATCAAGAGGTGTAGAACTAATCATTGTAGCACAAGGTCACTTGAAAACTACAGAGAAAGGATTCGAAGAAAATTGTACATTCCTTATTGTACAATTGTGATAACTTTATTTTGTTTGTAACTGTCAACGGTTTCTTGCTGAAACTCCAATGATGTATACTCACTACTATTCACATACATTTCCAGATTAATAAGTAATCAATTTCTAAATTTCTACAGTCTAAGGCAGTACATCGTTTCAGCAACTTTCAATTATCAGTGGTAAAATTTCAATGGCATATAATATTGGAGAGCTAGGCCAATTACAATAATTAGAAAATCTTAAAATTTGGAACCAGACAATGAGAACACTTCCCAGTGCTGACCCTATCAAGCGCAAGAATTCTAACATCGGGCGGGTATATACTAAATTTCTTCATATAAAACCTACAACTGGATGAAGAGGATACCTTATGTATTCGAATCTGGTTAAGCGATTCTCTAAGTGAATCTTCCATATGCCCCAACTGTTCTACACTGTTGATCTTATCAGGGCTAGTCCAACAGCTGCAGAATCCAAGATTGGTATAGCATTAGTTTAGGGGGTCATAGACCATAGTAAACTTTCATTGCAAATTAAATTAATGAAACGTAAAATATGGCTCGTGAACCAAATTTTCAGGTATTCACCTTAGTCTCTTTTTTATTTCGGAAAGCTGGGTTTGCAATAAACTAGACTGGTTACTCAGATCCTGTTGGAAAAATAAAGAGAGAGAGAAATATAAACAGCATGTAACAATGAAAAGTTAAGACCAAGAGACTCGAATGGTGAAATATCACATTGGAAATATGGGTTTGCATTCTTACCTCAATCGTTTGAGAACTGAAACAAAAAGAAAAGAAAAACATATTAATTGTAATTCTTGTAATTTCATGATTTCTGACAACATTTTAACCTAGTGTGTTAGCTTGTGTACCTTGTACCCAAAAATTCTTGTATATTAACGTCATGATCCAACTTCTTGAACGTTTTCTTCAGTGCCTACACTTTCAACAAGAAAAACAGAAAATTAAGTAAGAGACAGCAGTGGTAGTATCTAGATTACATCCAAACAGAAAAAAAAAAAAAGAAAGAACAATAATATCATTAATAAATAAGTAAATAAATAAAAGGTTATCAAAAGGGACTTACTTCGAGGCTTTCCAATTTCCTGTTAGAATCCAAAGAAATTAAATTTAGCTAGGATACTTTGAAACTTAATTCAGATACATGATTGTTTCTTTAAGCGAAGAAATTACCTTTTAGCTCTTTCCTGTGGAGTAAGTTGAGCAAACTTTGCTATAACGTCTTCAATACTACTAAAGTCAACAAGAAAAAAGAAAAGGGCAAGTTACTGATCATTGATTCCCAACGAAAGGTTATACTCTTACAGACGAAGGCACACAAAACAAAATTTCATCCACACATGATTTCATAAATACAAGTGCATGATCGTTATTTACAGCCCTTGTTACCAATAATGTTATACAATCTAATCTCCATTACAATAGAACAATCAGACTTGTTCAGAATTAACAGAAACAATTAAAACACTAAGGTAGGTCATGTGATCTAAAGAATTTTACATTCCTTACTACTGTAACTCCTAAAGTGAATATAATTTGGTAATTAAACTAAACAACTGAATGAATTAAGGTGCCTCACACATTAAACATATTCCCCTGAATCAACTGCTTCGATTAACTAAAAGGATTAATCTCGATAAACCTGAAAAGTTTTCAAACGCAAACACAAAACCCTTGTGCGAGTCTTCATATAAATTCTTTAATTCGTTACTATTAGAATGAATGTACAATTGTATATACATACCTGCGTTTGCCACAGCACAAAGAAGGCTTTCCGGTAGGCGAAAACATGAGAAGGATAATGTCAATGTCGCATAGTATAGATAATTCATTAGCCTTTTTCATGATGCCATTCTTCCTTTTCGCATAAGTTGCTTGACGCCCATTTGTATTCTCCAACCTCTTAATCTTTAGCTTTACCCTTCCCATCCTGCACTTTCGACCGCGAATCTTACGCTTGAATCCCTCTTCTTTGACTGTCCAAAATATCGAAAAGCCTGCCCAAAAACAAAATCATTCATTTCTCATCACAATCTATCCAACCACACACAGTTCAATTTCCTGACTCACACAATTCAGCAACCAATTCAAACAGCATTGCCAGATACAAGAAGATGCTACCGAAAGTTCACAAATTTATCAACATTACAAAATAAAGACAGATGTTTTTCCTATTTTCCAAACCCTAATGACCAAATTAAATCTTACATAATCAGGGGTGATTAAAATTGCTTTAAGCCCAGATAAGAAAACAAAAATTCAACAAAAACCCATTTGCAAATGAAGCTAAAAAACCAAAATCGATTACCTTTTCTGAGAACCGGAGACTCGTGGGATATTTGAAAAAAATAAGGAATAAATAGTAAAAGGCAAAAAGCATATCTAAAAAACCACAAAAAATAGAAACTTACCCAGAAGAGGAAATGAAACAGAGGAGTTTTTAGCAAAACATAATCCAAACGTCGGAAAATGTTGGGACACAGGAGAGGAGAGAGAGAAAGAGAGAGAGAGAGATTGGCTGTCGAGGGAAGCCAATAGGGAGGAGATTCAAAAGGCAGAGAGAGAGACGGAGAGAGAAAAAGAGAAGGGTGTGTGTGAGCTTACATATAGCTTTGCATAACACGACCGGGTGACCGAAAAATTCGGTAAACGAAATTAGCGGGAAAATCGGAAACGTCGGAAATTCCCAAACCAACCAACCAAAAACAATTTTGTCTGTCGTTCGACCTCCTTCCTCCTCCGACTCTGTCCTCTGATCCGACACAGATTTTTGGTTCTCTAACATATTTTGCTGGGTCGTGGAGGACTTCAGAACTTAAATTTTGTGAAATTACGTTTCTACCCTTCACTTCCCATGCGTTTTGATGGAAAAGATATTGTCGTTATGGTCGTTTTAGGAAACGAGTAATTAATGCTTGGAAAATGTGGTGTTATTTTTGCTAACATACTATTTCATGGGCCTCCGGACTAGAAAAATGGGCCTGATGGATTGGGTTGGTTACACACTTGCACTCTATTAATATGGTCCATCCTTTGATTGTAGTTGAAACCAGCAAGTGAGAAGAGGAAACTCCTACTAAACATCTAGGATTTCAAATCAGAAAAGGATTGTCCCTCTTAATCACAATTTGTATGGATTAATTCTGTTTAGACACACAAACTAACTTCCGTTGTTGACACTTTCTAATACGGGTTTGTCTTACATCCGATGGTTTAGGTAGCTCTCACTTTTATCAAAGAATGTCAACAATGAGATTAGTTTTGTGTGTCTAAATAGTATTACGAGAGAGGGGTAGACTTATGATTAAAAAATAAAAGGTACTTTATCCACTGATCAAGGCAAAAACACATTGATAATCAAATCCCAAACCCACATTAATTCATTTACTTACCCATAAAAGTACTGAGTATATAATAGCAAGGTTTAGACATTGCAGTAATTGCCAACGTTTGATTGCACTGATGCTGCTAGAGTCATCACACTGAGGTCAAAAAGAAAAGCAGCACGAACAGCTGAGCAGCCACCAGCAATGGACCAGCGGATTTTCGTGTGCATCATCATATTTTTCAATCAGTTAAAATTTGATATGCGTGCAAAAATGGGCCGTGGCGTTTGGAAAGTGTAATAAATTAAGGCAGGTACTAGTTTGTCCATAAAAAGCAAGGAGCTCAAGAACCTCTTTGGGTTGCGTTACGTCAGATCGGATAAATCAGTTAGCTAATAACCACCTCTCTTCCTCTCTCTCTCTCTCTCTCTCTCTCTCTCTCTCTCTCTGGTCGATCGATTTTCTGGATCACTGACAGTATATTGACAATATTATCTGACACTAAAATTGTGAGACTTTATTCTCTGAAATGACCAATCGAGATTGCTGGTTTTAAGAAACTCTGAGCAATAATAACGAGGGTGTGGGGTTTGTGAATTTTGATGCTCTCTATCTCCACCCTTCGGTAATAAGTAATAACCGACCGACAGAAGACTAGATGAGAGGGTCGGTCATAGCATTAACAAGAGATGAATATCTAGAGAGACTTCCAGCCAGATGTGCTGTATCAATATTTTCAAGTCAATTACACCTTGTTATGATGCATTTTAACTATTTTATATAGTGATTTTGTGGCAATGGATCGTTATATTAAGAGTTGGTTTAGTATTAATATGTTTTGAAAAAAATTGTTTCTTCTGTATTGTAAGAATAACTAGTTGTGAAATAAAACAGTAGAGTGTTTGGTAAATTTTTTTCTAGAAATGTTTTTGAAAAGAAAAAAAAAAGTAGTATTATAGTGTTAGATAAACTTTTATGTAAAACAAATGTGAAAAAAAAAACTGGTTTTTCAAAGCTGGGTTTTACAACTTTGTGTTTTTGGCTTTTTTTCACTCAAAACTGTGAAAAAAAAGCTGAAGCTGAATGTTTATCAAACATAAAAAAAGCTCTCAGCTTTTCTTGATAGCCACTTTTTTCAGAATCACCTCGATACCAAATTAGGATTAAGCTTCATCTTCTATTGTTTAAAAAAATTCTTCATGCAACAAATTTTATGCCTTTTTTTATTTATTTTGCTCATCACTTTACTATTTTATATGTGACCGGAAATGAAATATATGGGATTTTTTTAAAAGAGTTTTAACGAAAAGCTCACAGTACTGTTCATTTTAACGAAAAACCATATTTTTATACTAAAAAATCAATTATGGTATTATTCACTTTATCCTTTATTTTATCTTTATCATTAAAACTCAAATTTTTTAAACTTTTTTTTTATTAGTTTTCCTATTTTTTTTAGAATTTGTATAGGTTTGGACTGGACATGCCCAACAAACAAAAGCATAATCTGCCGTTTAGAAAGTAGTTAATGCTTCTCACAGCAATCACTAAAAGTAAGGTATTAGGCATCCCCTGGTGATCATATAAATAACAGCAACAAATGACTTTGTTTCCAAAAGGACTTGCACCAATATTTATCTGTGCATGCATTTGATTTCGAATATATAGACAATTATAATGAAGCACTATTTTGTGTTAACTATTTACTTCAGAGTGCAGACAGAAGCTTCTTCAATCGAGTGAAGCAATTTCGTGGTGAAGTTGGTCCACTCAAGATTATCACAGTTGGGGTTCTTCAGGACAGTCCAGGAGTCATGACTCTGCATTTGAAAAACCAATACCTTGGTCCCTACCCCCACACTCCTCTACTTACTACCATCTATCAAACTTTGTAAAAGTTTCACATCAATCAAGCACGTTAAACATTGATTAGGCTTTTGGACAAACATCCCTTTCTCCTGCAGGTTATACCAGAAAGATCAAATGAACGTGGGAATGTCTAAACCACCACCTTTTTCATCACAAGTAAAAGAGTTCATGTTTGATACGTTAGGGCGATTTTTACAACGAGGCAAGACTGTGTGAGACATTTCTTGGCCGTTGACATGATTGGGCACTCCCCTCAAATTCTTTTCTAAGACTATTTCTAACTTATGAGATAAAATTTAAAATATAAGCTTTAAACCCCCTTCTCAAACCATGGACTAAAATAAATTTTAGGATAAAATATATCTCTGGACTAGATTCCCCCCAAGATTTAAGTCTGGTTTAAATTATTCTGAACCCACCAAACTGTCATATTTCAAATATTTTTTTTTGTTTTTTTACTTATAATTTAACAGTTATAATCAAATGAGATCAAATCTAATAGTAAAAAAAAAAAAAAGATTTGACGACCCAAAATTAAATCTAACATTTAAAATAATCTAAGAAAATTATTTAAATCAAATTTGACTTAAAACTTTATAAATACCTATGTATTTGTATGATTTTTAATTACTTATCGGAATTTAAATATTTTTAGACTAAAATATTCATAAAAATCAATTAAGATAATCTACGTAAAATTTATCTAAAAAAATAATGAAAACAAAAAGTTAGGCTAAAATCATTATTTAATCATCACGGGCTAAAATTTTAAGCCACAAGAATTGGAGGAGAAAAACAGTTTATGACTTATGGGCTTAAATTTTTAAGCTTTATCCCCAAGGATTGGAGATGTTCTAAATAAGAAGTGATGCAACATGAGATTAGGTTTCCTTCGCTACAAGGATCAACTCTCTCACATAAGAAAAATCTATGTGATATAAGGTGGTAATAAAATACTGTGAGTCTCATACTTAAGTGAAATATACCTTACAACTTAAATATTCGGATGCCCTTATTGAAGTTATTATCCAAGTATATGTTAAAGTTTCAGAGGGACAGGCATCGGTCTACCACTATACTAATAGTATTGAAGTTGTCCACACTTAATCATCTGTGCAATCAATAAGTGTGGCGTTTTTATGCAAAAAGTCTTGATGCAGTTAAAAGTGGAACCTTTTGATATAAATTGTGATTTGTTTTGTGAGATAACTGATGTGAGACTTTTTGCGGTCTTCAACATGCCCCCTCATTTTGAACCACTTTAGAGTGGGCCAAACATGTAGCTACATCAGTCAGGTTTGTAAGTGAACCTGATAATTCGGGCCCAGATCTGAAATCCATCCTGATACCAAGTTAAAGTTTAAGAAAGACAAGTCGTAGTCCACTATGCCTCGATGTAATTAGCAGTGAAACCATTTGATATAAGTTGTGATTAGTTTTGTAAGATGGCAGATGTGGAATTTTTTGCTTTATTCAACAATATATAAATATTTCTTTCTATCTCTCATCCCATACATGTACATATATAAAAATAATAATATTACCCACACACATATTTCTAATTTTCACACTCTTCTCAACAATAAAATATTAACAAAAATATATAGAAAAATAAATGTATGAATATCAACCAACATAAGAAACCAAAATAAAGTGAATGAATCGAGCACAATTTTCCTTGGATGACTACACACACATGCATGGTTGTCTAGCAACGACAGGCTTTTACGGGTACGGGTGTCCAAAAGGACCATGAACCGTTGGCTTTGTTTTGTTTCTTTGCAAACAACAAACAACAGGGGCTCCAACGCACGTGGATTTCTGTTACAATCAAGATTTTAAAAAATACTAAGCGTTAGTTAGGTGGTTAGTTGGGATCTAGCATCTAGACGATTAGGTGGACGTTAAGGCGAATTAGACGAATTTAAGTAAATTTATTATATTTCATATAAATAAGTGTTTGTTTATACTTAAAATATATATAATTTCATCATAAACAACAAAATAGAGTGACATATTTATTATAAAGTATTAGAACATAATAAAAACATAAGAAGCAAGAATATAATGTGTGTTCATTTAAATATGCAACATCTCTCTTACAATTTATTAAAAAATGAAAGTTATCTGTTTTATGTCTAAGTGGAACGCGACTTAGACGGGTCTGGGAGGGATATGCGGTCTTGATGGATGCCTTAGCAAGTATAGGCATTTTTTTTTAATTTTCAAACGCTTAGACATTAATCAGGACGATGATCCACCGTCTAACGCTTAGACCTAGACGAAAAGTTTTAGAACAGTGGTTATTAAATCATTCACTTGTTCAGTTGTTCAACTTTCTCATCTCCTCATATAGATAAAAGGTAAAAATATATGGGTTTCACCTTTGAATTCGGGATATCCTCTGTCACTCACTTGTTAAATGTTGCTCATTGTATTTTTATTTAACGGTCGAAAATCATGAAGCATGAGATATTTCGGAACATATTCAAAAGTCACATCTGTAGTTAATATATGTGCATGGGAAGAAATATAAATAAGAGAAATAAGAAAAAGAAATGAAATAAGGGAAACCCTAAACCTAAAAGTATAGGGTACAGGGACAATTCCTCAATGTACACAAAGCTGTGTCTTTTCCCCAGTCAATGAAAGAAAATCTCAAACAAAATCAACTCCCCCTGTCCTTTTCTCTTCTTCCACCCCCCAGACTCTCAGTTACTTAACTTCTTACACGCACAGATTCACTGATACATCATACACCCCACATTATTACTGTACAAAAATAAAATAAAAAACCCCAAATTCCCAACTATACCCCTATACCCTTGGCCCTTTCCTAACTGTACCCTCTGATATTTTTCACGTTACTGATGAGTAAGTAGTACTATTGAATCAGATATTCGCAGGGATTTTAATTTGAACAAGCAATGAGAGACTGAGAGACTGAGAGACTGAGGGATCCAATTAAATTACAGTAAACAAATTTTTTTTTAACGAATCATGGAAAAGAGCGGGGTAAAAACTGAAAACCAACCTTTATTTACCATATATGGGGGTGGTGAATTTGCGAAGAAATGAGAGTGGTATGTCATGTTCAAGTGAGCTTTATTACTGACTGCTAACGCTTATGACAAATTGACAGTCGACCTTTACTATCTACTTATGGCATCATATGGCTTTGGATGCCTCCCCCTTCTTTGGATAATTCACTCCCCAGTCAGTCAGTTTTACTAACTAGCACCCCGTTCTGTCTATTTTGACTCACAAGTAATTTCTCTCTCTACCTCTCTCTTTCTCTCTCTCATAATGTATGTATATGCAGTAGTACTATTAATATCTGGAAACATCTAGCTATACATGACTTCATTAGCTGGTGTAGTGATGAAATGTGGGGAGCATAGAGTTGTAGCTCCTTTGTTGGAGTTCTGAGCACGCACTGCAATTAGCTAGCTTGCTCACCCTACCTTCTATATAACCTGACTGACTGAAGAGGTTCTAATCTTGTAGACTTTTTGTTCTTGGGCTTCTGTTGCCATGTATATACTCATATCATCATCATCATCATCATCATACATGCTTACATACGAACATCATTATCATCCATGTATGCGCTTAGATATCATCATCAATATTAACGCATAGTGTTGTTAGTCTTAACTATTCATGTTATAACACGTTAGTTTGTTCACTTAACACTATACCTGAAGTGTGCCTAATAATATATCAATTAAGTTTGTCTTGCATTCATATTAAAAAATAAAAACTAATGAAAATGACTTGAAAACTTTGAGTTTTAACGATAAGGACAAAATAAAGGATAAAGGATAAAGTGAATAGTACCATGATTAATTTTTTAATGTAAAAATATGATTTTTCGTTAAAATAAATTGTACTGGAATCTTTTGTTAAAGTTCCTTATTAAAGATATGGAATAGTAACAGTATGTAAAGTGGTTTGACGGTCAAGTTCCAGAATTTCCAGACAACCCTCTCTCTAATGGTTGTTTCCATATTCCCAGCCTGTGTCCTCAGACAAAGTTGACTGCGCTTCTATTTCCATATGCTTCATATCCAACACTCTAATCTATGCTTCATTTTTTCTTGTACTTATATTTACAATCCTATTCAATGTTTTAGAAACCATCTGTAAATTGTTGCATCAATTATTATCTATTAGAGTAAATTATATTTTATCCCTTCAGATTTGAGGTCGATTTCAATTTCTTATAACATCTTTGAAATATTTCAATTTCATACATTTACTTATCATTTTATTTCAATTTCATACAATCGTTAAAAATTTTGTTAAGTTAACCGTTAAGTGATAACGTGGCAAATATAGGGTTCTCATTTGTGTTGACGTGGCTGCTACATTTGTGCCACGTGGCTAAACACTTAATAAAAATTTTATAATATTAAAATAATTAATTAAAGAAAAGTATTTAAAAAAAAAAAAACCCAGAACCTCTTTTCGTCTTCCACACCCGAGTACCCCTCCATCCCCTCCACCCCCTCCACGGCTAGGGATGGCAACGGGGCGGATCAGGTTCGGATGTGCCATCCCCATACCTGAACCTATAGAATCCCCGAACAAGTTTTCCCCATAACCGAACCTGTTAGGTCACGAATTTTTGATCGGGGAACGGTTTTCCCCATTATGATATTTATATGTTTATTTATATTATTAACTAAATGAAGTATTAAAAAAAAAAGATATTAAATAAACTGCTATTATTAATACAATTGATACAATGCATCTAATAAGTAATATTAAAAATTTATATTACTAAGAAAACATTTACACTCCTAAAAATTATAAGCATATAATTCCTATTATTAATCGTTACATCCCAAATCGTCCAGGGGAATGGATCCTGTAAGCCTTATATGTATATGCCTATCTCTATCTAGCACGAGGCCTTTTGGGAGCTCACTGGCTTCGGAGTTCATTGGAACTCCAAAGTTAAGCGAGTTCGCGCGAGAGCAATACAAGGATGAGTGACCTACTGGGAAGTTCTCATGTGAGTTCCGAGAAACAAAACCGTGAGGGCGTGGTTGGGGCCCAAAGAGGACAATATCGTGCTACAGTGGAGTCGAGCCTGGGATGTAGTGGGGGCCCAAGTTGGGATGTGACAATTTGGTATCAGAGTCAATCCCTGGGCAGAAGTGTGCCAACAAGGACGTCGGGCCCTTAAGGGAGATGGATTGTTATATCCCACATCGTTCAGGGGAGTGGATCTTGTAAGTCTTATATGTATATTCCCATCTCTACCTAGCACAAGGCTTTTTGGGAGCTCACTGGCTTCGGATTTCATCGGAACTCCAAAGTTAAGCAAGTTCGCGCGAGAGCAATTCCAAGATGGGTGACCCACTAGAAAGTTCTTGTGTGAGTTCCCAAAAACAAAACCGTGAGGGCGTGGTCGGGGCCCAAAGCGAACAATATCGTGCTACGGTAGAGTCGAGCCCGAGATGTGATGGGGACCCGGGCGGGGATGTGACATTAATGATATAAAAGTAAATAATTAATTTCATATTTAATAATGCATGATTATTAACAATCCCTTTTCATATAATAAATATTTATATATTTTATTCATAAATGAAATGGTTTGGTTTCGAGTATGGGTCTGGAGCGGATACCCCAATAACCATAACCGAAACTGAAAAATTTACCCGACGGTTACCCATAACCGTAAAATACCCTAATTTTATACCCAAAATCAAACCATTCAGATCGGTTACTTGCGGGGATCGGATTTGACGGGTTAAATTGCCATCCCTATCCACGGCTCCACCCTGTTCCCCCATAAGTAACAGAACACCCCCCCCCCCCCCCCCCGAGATCACCAACCCCGTCCCCCAATTTTTCCCCCAGACAAAGCCCATCACTTCCTCTCCCTTCGTCACCAACTCCTTCGCTGCTCTCTCAAAGACGTCTCCCACCTCCATCGTGTCTCCTCATCCTCTTCTAGTTCCCTCGAGACCCAGGGCTTTGTTTGGTTCCCTTGTCGCCCAAAATTAGGGATAAAATTAGGGCTAATAAATTTTTGGGGATTAGGGTTGGGTGCAGGTTGATCTGGGGATAGATAAGGGAAGGGAGGTGAAGGCAGTGGAAGAGATGGAGAAGGTGTGTCGGGGAGGTGAAGAGGGATGAGTGGATTGAAGAAAGGGTGGCTCGGGTGGGTAAGGGGTGGATGATGGGGAATGGGAAAAGGGGGTGCTCGGGTGGGGAAGACGAATGGGGTTCTAGGTTTTTTTTTTTAATTTTCTTTAATTAATTATTTTAATATTTTAAAATTTTAATTAAGTGTTTAGCCATGTGGCACAAATGTGACAAGCACATCAGCACAAATGGGAACCCCATATTTGCCACGTCATCACTTAATGGAACTTAACAGATTTTTTAACGGTTGTACGAAATTGAAATAAAATGATAAGTAAATATATGAAATTGAAATGTTTTAAAGATGTTATAAGAAATTGAAATCGACTTCAAACCTAAAAGGATAAAACGTAATTTACTCTATTCATTAATATGTTGGGTACACGTATCATTTGTTCCAAAAACAACGGATAAAATTTGAGTTCATCATTTTTGCCTTGGAAAAATCCAATCACGCTGGTTAGATTTGTCTAGATCTTCTTAGAGCATCTCCAACAATACCAAATAAATTATTCTAGCTAGTGACCCAAATGTTAATTTGATTAGCCACTACTTCCAACAATACTAACTGTTTTAGCTTAACTTAAAATATTTAAATATTATTTTTTCTAACCTTAACAACCCAAATCTTTGTCTTCTTTTGAAGTCCACAAACAATGAAATTTTTGTGTTTTTTAATGTTTAGTAAAAGTTTAGCTTTTCCTCTCCTCCTAGCCAAATTCACAAAGCTAAAATAGCTAGTCATTTAACTAGACATCCTTCAGCTATAGACCTTGGAAGATACCCTTACTTGGGGGAGTGGAAGGAGAGTAACCTATAGGAACTAAGACATTGCTGGCTTTTCTTTTGCATGTAGTTCCAAAGGAACAGACTCATTAGAATCTTATACAACAGTCCTACAAATTATATTGTGGGACATCTAACATATCAACCTTTTGTGACCCTTTCTTTCATGCGTTTCTGGCTGCCTTATTGCATGAGCCAGCAAGCCAACCTATTCCCATGTCTTTACATGGATCATCCCAGAAGCATGTTCTTTCATTCACTTGCCCTCAATATATAACAAACTCTTCTATCTTTTACATGACACTTTCCTGCCTCACTCTTATGCATGCACATGTCATACACAATATGTGCATGCTCACAGCCGACAAAAAAAAGAAAGTGTCATTACAGTATGAACTGAAGAAAAATATAATAATAAGTGATAAAATTAGAGAAATTGGATGTTGTATGGACAATTATAAAAGTCTTTTGCTGAAATAGGAAAATCAACACTACTAACATGAACTTTGACACGAAAAATATCTTATATGCCCTAAATATATCACTACGTGATCGATCGACAATCTTCAATTCAATTTCATTTTCCCAAAATTCTTACTGTTAAATACATGATATGCATGTTGGACCTTTTGAACATTTAACGTGTTATGTCCCGTTTTGATCGTTGGATTTTTTTTTCTTATTTGAGCAAAAGCTATTCGCAGTTGTCCTATAATGACCAGTTTTCCTAAAATAAAATGAAAACCAAACAGAGATAATGAGTACATTGACTATGCCTAGGGCTATGAATACATCTTTTTTCTGCATTGATTAAACGCTTACACATGAACTTAAGCATAAGATCTGAGCTCGGTGAATTCAGGATTACATGCTTTCAAACAGTTGCACAGAGTCATAGGCTATATAGCTAGCTTTTGAACATCAATCTGTATGTTTCATATCTTCTATTTGTCTTCTTCTATCTGAACATCTGAATACGATATAATTTATTTATTCCTATTTTCTTTCTTTTGTATATGTTATATATGAATTGTTTGTAATTAGACCCGGTACAAAGCCACCGCAAAGTTTTTTTAACTGAGGCTTACTTTTTTTTTTTTTGAAGCAACTGAGGCTTACTTTTGTAATCTATCTATGGTTCAATTTTCATCGATTTTAATAAATATCGTATCTTTCCTCAAGCTGCAATATTTGTTTCATTGTTCTATTTAACATATTTAGTTTCACAAATTAAACCATCATTAGTGTATAGTTTCTTACATACCTTCAGTTGAATTAATTTTATTTTTGGGGTAATTATGCCAAAGTTCCCCTCATGCAGAGTCTGAGATTTAGGTTATACACGTGCAAACATGGGTCACACGTGGGGAGGGGCAGACTGGAAGAGGGAGAAGAAAACAAAAGAAAGCACAGAAGGTGTGAGAGAAGGCAGATGATACGAGAGATATGGTGATGGGAACAATATATTCTCTACACAAATAAGTACTGTTGAATTTTACCTGTCAATATTTAAATGCCCCCACCCACACACATGCTTGGTTTTCACTTGTCTTCCCATCTGGTCTGAAAAGTCGAGGACCAAGTGATCCTTTGTCTTTTGAAAGATCTAACGATAATTGGGGTTCTGTGAATTTCTGGAGATCGTTTCTATTACCCCCATTTGACTCATGTCCCAATTAACAACATTACGTTGTGTACTAATACATAACTAATCCATCCTGTCATCTTTTGCAAAACCTGTCTCGTATAGTGATACACCCTTGTCTTTGTCTCACTTATTACTTAACCATGATGTTATATATCATTATGTTTAAACCCTAATTGTCTGACCAAGTCCACTCAGTAATTGAAGAGACTCTGTCTCGCTGATGAGAGTAGTAGTGTCTAAGTTTGTTTGTAATCTAAATTGAAGTTTAGGAATGCAGATTAACTTTTGGTTTATTTAGCCATTGATTATGTTGATGAATATATATGACATGAGCAGATCAGAAGTTAGTTTTGTTTTGCAGCTTCCGAACGTGGGGTCTCCATGGATATGATGACATGAAGAAGCCCAGCCAGCAGGGATCTCATAAGCATGATCACATGCATATAAATGTACCTTAAATGCTAAGTACAGGCATGAGCAATGAGCTAGTCCAGTGAGAGACTGAGAGTAGCGACACACAAACGTGCATCGTTCCTTCGGTTTTATTTTTTATTTTTTAATCAGAAAATCAAGTAAACTTAAGAAAGCAGATTTCATTTCTTTTAAGCTAAACCCTAAAGTAGTGACTAAACAAGTTTTAAGTTTTCCAAAAAATGAAAATGAAACTAAAAATGAAATAATTATCAAACAATCTCATAGTAAAGGATTTTTTTAAATTACTTCAGTCTATATGAATATTCAAGTGTTTGAATGGCTAGACTTTCAAAATAATTAAAACCAAATCAGGGTTATCTGATATTGGGTTGTTTTTTTTTTTTATTTTATATTCTTGTGGTGTTATGTTATGACCGTTTATCTATGCATGCGAAATTTATGTCAGATTCATTCCTCTCAAATATCGTTTTGTATATATAAAAGATAGATTATTCAGCAGTGTTTATTTAATTAGATGATGATTCGAAGTCATTAGAATCTTTTGCTTATACAGAATACGGTCATTAGAATCTTGGATTATATATGAAATCCATAAATAATGAAATTGTTGCCTAGGTACATGATTCGTGGACACCCGTCCTCTCCGTGAGAGAGAGAGAGAGAGAGAGAGAGAGAGAGAGGTAGATAACTAGATATAGGTGGAGAGGTGGGGTTTAGAATGACGTTGAGGAAGTGGCCTTTCCGGACTGTTATAATAGTTGTGAAAGAAGGGACACGAAAAAATCAAAGCAAATAATTCATCGCCAAATGGGGTTTGGTGATGGTCGTTGGGTCAACTTCAGGTGGTTAACTGAAACCAAAGGTAAATTCCCCCAACTCTAGTTAAACAGGAGGGTCTAATCTTGCCAGAAAAAGCTGGTCTCATCATTAGTGATATATAATTACATGTCTAATTTTATTTCGGTACATACATAAGAATAAATACATACATAAGAATCTGTTATTACGGATAAGAAAAATATATACATAACATACTTTATATAACGAGATTGATCACACGCAAAAATCTCTTCATATGTGAGTGATAAAGATGGAGGGCTAGCTGGCCTACCTTGTTTACTGGTGTCCAACAGGAGGGGTTCTTGTGTCAAAGTGCTCTTCAATCTGTGGTTTGAAAAGAGAAGGGGGGTGTCTAGACCTGCACAAGCCCAAGCGAGCATACATCACATTAGGAGTCTTTTCTTGTCAATCTTGAGAGAGACAGCCTAAGAAGAACCCTTCCAAGTTTCAACCCCATCACCATGAAGAGAGAGAGAAAGAGTGTAGGCCTCACTTTCACACGTGTGAGTGACGTGGGATTTGTTAAAAAGAAAAAGAGGAGAACAACAATAAAATAGTAGTAGGAGCTTGTTAAATTTTAGGGTCAGGGTCAGTCAGGGTTGTTAACTACTTAAAAGCGCCCTCCCTCTCTCTCTCCCTCTCCCTCTCTCCTCTCTTCACCACCCCCACAGAGTCAGTGAGACTGATGAGGTGAGAGGCCGTGTAGGTTTCTGAACACTCTTTGCTATTTTTGCTGTTTCTAGTTTTCTCGCCTGCAAAACAAACTCCTTGCTCTTCCTACCTAGCTTTCACTAGCGCTCTCTCTCTCTCTCTCTCTCTCTCTCTCTCTCTCTCTCCCAATTTATTTTTCCAGTCCTTTTCAAAGATGACTTTGTAACAGTTCTTCAATGTAAGAAAATGATGGCTAACAATGGTGCTATATATGCAACAGAAACCCCTAATACCTTAAGCTGTTTCTCCTCCTCCTCTTCTTCTTCTTCTTCTTCTTCAATGGGAATGGTTTATGCCGATATGGGCTCTCTTTCTCTGAGCTCCAAGTATGGAGTATACTCATCAGTTTCTTCCCAGGACAGCAGCCACATCTCTAAGATTTCTGAATCAGAAAATGGAAGGGCATTCTGGGGTTTTCCTTCTACCAGAAGTTATGAGGATCACCACAACAGCAGTGACATGAAGGGCTCAGATTATACCAGCAGTGATCACGATAAGAATCCTAATGAGAGTGGGGTGAAAGTTAGTGAGAAGGAAACAGAAAGTGGGCAATCAAAACTGTGTGCCAGAGGGCATTGGAGGCCTGCTGAGGATTCCAAGCTCAAGGAACTTGTGGCTCTCTATGGCCCTCAGAACTGGAACCTTATTGCAGAGAAGCTGGAAGGAAGATCAGGTAAGAAAAATGTGAGAAATTGTTTAGTCCTTTTGTCTGTAGTTATGTCTTCTTTTTGGAAGTGATTTTGACACTCGCGTTCTTCCACTACACTCCTTTTTAACCTTAATTCTTGGATTGAATAAACCAGATTTCCACCCAAAAAAAAAGAATAAACCAGATGAGAAGTGCACGAGAAAACGAATCACTGCTATGTTTTCTCTTTGATTTCACAATTTTCACTCTAATCTATAATAATTCATATGTTTTTGCATATTTGTGTTTGTTAAAAAGGTAAGAGCTGCAGATTAAGATGGTTTAACCAGCTGGACCCAAGAATCAACAGAAGAGCTTTCACTGAGGAGGAAGAAGAAAGACTAATGCAAGCTCATAGAATATATGGCAACAAGTGGGCCATGATAGCCAGGCTCTTTCCTGGAAGAACTGATAATGCTGTGAAGAACCATTGGCATGTTATCATGGCCAGGAAGTACAGAGAGCAATCCAGTGCTTATCGGAGGAGGAAGCTAAACCAAACTGTTTACAGAAGCATGGAGGAAAATCCAAGCTTCAATGCAGCCTCGAGGAGTACTGAACCTCCACCACCTTATGGTGGTCTTAGTCTCCCCAATGGCGGCCTCGGCGGCAGTGGTTCTATATCTTCTTTTTCATATGGAACAAGCTATGATGGTGTTGTTGGTTATGGGGCTGATTATTATGGCTCAAATGGTTCACAAAACTTGATTAGTGTGGAAGAAGAAGCAATCACAAGGAAAAAGTTGCTTTCTCATAATAATAGTGGATTTTGTTCACAACAAGAAACTCCTTTTGAATTCTTCCGTGGTATGTCGTTGTTCTTATTCTTTTTAATTTATCACCTTTCCATTTGTCTAAAACCCTCTTCCAATAAGATTACTTCAATCTGAAATGTCACACTAGCCGTATCTTAAGTCTATAATCACGCATTATCACGTGTATGATTAACTTTGGATAGCGACGGATATCATATCCTATATATAATCATGTATTCTCATGTGTATGATTAACTTGGGATATCGACACGAGGATGTCCCAGTTGCAGCAAAGTCTCAAAACACATAATGGTGGTTGTGTTATTGCAGGTCCGAAGAGCAATGAGGTGATGGGGATGATGAGCCAGAACCGATGTTGGGATGGTTCAGGTGAGATGGAGGGTCATTCGTATGGGGGTATGTATACCCACCATCCACCTCCAAACATGAATGTCACGACAATGCAACAGTCAAACTTCCACAGCCTTGTTCATCAAAAGTACTCAGATTCTTCATGTCAAGTTTCAGGCGGCAAGCCCTCAACATCAGCATCAGCTGCTGACAGAGTTGTTGGCGGCGGCGGCGGCGGCAGCAGCCACCGTGAGACGAGCATTCCGCCACCGCCCTTCATTGATTTTCTTGGGGTAGGAGCCACATGAAGTGAGAACTCAAGAAAAAGCTTAATAGGGTTTTTTTTCTTCGTTTTCCTTCACTTGAACCATCAGAAGAAAAAGAGGCATAATGTGTATGTGGTCCAAGAAAAAGTATGAAGCAATAAAGGGAAAAAAAGAGAGAAGGCTTCTTGTTGTTTTAGTTAAGCTCAGCTGACAGTGAAAAATCTGCATCATTCCCTTTTAAGTCATATCCCACCACCATCTTTTCAATGTAACCCCAAACTCTCACATGAGACCCCCTCACCAAAAGGTGATCCAATAAATTAGATTATTGTCACACATTGACTTGTCACTCTTTTTCCATGTTTTCTTCTTTCTCTATAATAGTTTCCATGGAGCTCAAGAGATGAAGATCAAACTAACTTAAAATATGGTAGAAGTCGCACTCCTTTTGTATCCCCTAACCCTTGAATAAATCAAGAGAAAACTAAGTGACGATAACAAGATAATGAGTAAAGAAGGTTTAAAGAAAGACAAAACGAAAGTGAAAATCGCTATCTTATCAAATTTTGTATTTGAGTAAAGGTTAAGAAATTAAATAGGGGAAAAGGTGATAGAATAGGGATGATGATGAAATAATGAGGTAAACAAAGATAATAATAGGGTCGTTGGATTAGAACTATTTGGAACATCCTTTTCTTTCCCACGGGGACTGAAAAACTCAGGCACAATTTCTGCAACTGAAGACTATCCTATCATATGCTAATCTTACTGTGAGGGGTAGAGAGAGAGAGAGAGAGAAAGAGAGAGAGAGAGAGAGAGAATTCGCTCAATGCACATGGGATTAGCCGTTTGGAACTGTGTTAAATAGTACTTACTACTATTCTGCTGAGGGATGGATAGGATAGGACATGAGAGTCCAGGATTTCCTAAGGATATTACAGATATTGCTGAAAGCCTGGAACAAGTAACGTCAGTGGAAAGTAATGCACACTCAAAGTAGCCTATTCCCATCCAATCCAATGCGTATTGAACTGGTTCAGTAATGTAAAACACAATTAGACTGAGATTTCGTACGCAAGTTTTATTTCAAATGTCTGTCGCCCAGAACAGGAAAATATTTGAGTGGTCCTGGTTCCAGACTCCATGCATCGACGGAATTCGACTTGAAAGCTCTCAATCCATGTCAGCTGAGACTTGAGATTGATGGAGGAGGTCTCACAAGGCTTAACTAGTATTTGGGCCTTGGCCTTCGTACAAGATTCCAATGAGTTTAAAGCTTGTTGTCACTTGTCACCAGAATGAATGTACCGCATGACCAATTTGTTCGGAATATTGGATCCTCGAATCACCCCTCAATTGGGTGAGAAATTATTGGCCGTGGCTACTCGTTCCACCTCACACATCCGCCCTAGACACATAAACATCCCACCTAGACCCTCCCACGCTCTCCTAGTCCCAATGATGGGTCATTGGCCGAACAACCATGTGATTCGGGCATCGAGACCGTAGAACTCCTCCGCTTGGGTCCAAGTAGGTTACATAATTTGTCAACTGAACTTTATAGCAAAACCTGATTTCAACCCGTACATGGCATGTTTATTTACTTGTAACGGAAAAAATAATAAATCAGAGAAGCTATGAATAGTAGGGTATTGAAGTATCTATTATTATTGGTGGTAGGGTTTGTCTAGTTGTCATTGTTTAGTTGGTGATGGATAACAACTCATTGTCATCTTACTTTCGGCTAGGGTTAGCTGCTTGTTTGTTTACTTTAGGCTTATTTAAGAGCAATATTCCCTCATCATGTAAAGCTAGGTATTAGTTTAAGTTAGAGATAGTGGAGGTCAGGTCTTCACTCATGCTTGCTGAGCTGCCATCCCTGTCCGCACCATTCCTCCACTTTCTTTCTTGTATTCCTCTCCTATTTATGGTTGATCTTGTAAACTATTTTATACATGATATATACATAAAATTGTCCACATGGTATCAGAGCAGTGATTCCTCTTGGACCTGCTTCTGTGTTCTTCCGAAAAACCCACCAAATCCAAACCAGTTGAGCCATTATGGCCATACCAGCAGAAAAAACTTCAAAAAACGAAACCATGGATACCAATCCAATTCAACGTTTGAGCTCTGTGCTTCTAAACGAATTCAACTACCTGCCCTGGTCACGAGCTATTTCTCTCGCTCTTGGAGGATGTGGAAAGCTCCATTCATTCAAAAGGATAACATCATCCCCGAAACAACTGCACCGGATTATGCAGCATGGGTATCCCAAGATCAACTTATCATGTCTTGGCTGTTAAACTCTATGGAACCAAAGATGGCTGAGATTTTCAGCTACTCAGTATCATCTCACCAGCTTTGGAATTCCGTACGAGACATGTATGGAGATCTAAACAATGTTGCGCGAGTCTTTCAGCTGAAGAAAGATCTTACGGAATTACAACAGGGAAATCTCTCTTTTGTTCAACATCTTGGCAACTTGAAGGCCAAATGGAATGAATTGGATCTCTACAGACCTCATACCACGGACACAACCATTCTTTTAAAGCGTGTTGAAGCAGACAAAGTGTTCCAGTTGCTTGTCAGCATTGGACCATATTATGAAGACCTTATAAGCCATCTCTTAATGACACCTGAACTTCCCACTTTACAGATGGTCTGCAACGTTATTCAACGTGAAGAAGTAAGAAAGAAGGTCATGAACACAGACATGGTCATTGGAGAATCAAATTTTAGGCCATCAGAAGCAAGAGCCTTCACCTTCTCCAGACCATACAAGGGAAAACGACCAGACTTAAAGTGTTCTCACTGTGTGAAGATAGGTCGTACAGGTATTGGACACATAAAAGAGAAGTGCTGGATTCTTTATCCAGAACTTAAACCTAAGTTCAATGACGATGGAAGAGCACCAAGAAACCAAATGAAGCCTGCCTACACTCCTAGAGGAAATCTTGTTTGCGACAATGTCTCCAATAATGTGATAAACTCTTCCTCTAGTCCCATTGCTCTCATAAATAAATTCGCTAACTTCTTGCAACAGAAACAAGGAGCAACAAATCATGAAACTCCTTCAGCCATGCTCGGCAAGTTTGCTGGCTTCCTCGAACAATCAAACTCAGTGTCACAAAATGACATGCCAGGTATTATTGCAACTATCTCCACTGCTTTGGATCTTCGTAGTAGTTGTGATTTTTGGATAGTTGACTCAGGAGCTTCAGATCACATGACTAACGATGCATCTTTACTAAATGATTTTCAAAACTTTTCCACTCCTTCTTTTGTCTCCGTAGCTAATGGCACCAAAGTTCGTATAGTAGGCAGAGGGAAACTCAAAATCTTCTCGAGTAAAAAAGAATCCCTTGTCATGCATGTCCCTTCTTTTCCTTTCAAACTATTGTCAGTAGGAAAAATAACACATTTGCTAAATTGTCTTGCAATTTTTTCAACTCACTATGTGATTTTCCAGGACCAAGTTTCGAAGGAAACGATTGGTAAAGGGTTCTTCCTCAATGGACTGTACTATGTCAAATTCTCTTCAAGTTTCCCAAAAAGTTTCTACATAAACTCAAGCACTGTAAACAAGGAGCAGTTGTGGCACATGAGATTAGCTCACCCTTCTTCACATGTTATGTCTTTTCTTTTTCCTAGTTTCTGTAAAGTGATTCCAGATTGTGAAGTTTGTCAAAAATCTAAGTTCACCAAGTTACCCTTTCCCCACTCTCTCTCTAGAGCTACCAAAGCCTTTGAAATAGTCCATTCTGACATTTGGGGACCTGCCACCTTAGAGTCCTTTGATGGTTACAGATTTTACATATCGTTCATTGATGATTTCTCTAGAACTACTTTTGTGTATTTACTTAAATTCAAGCATGAAGCTTTCCAGTGTTTCAAAAATTTTCATAAATTAATTCAAAATCATTTTAACTCTAAAATTGGCATCTTAAGGTCTGATAATGGGTCTGAGTACACTTCCAAAATCATGACAACTTACTTAAGTGAGCATGGAATTTTGCAACAAACAAGTTGTGTAGGAACGCCACAACAAAATGGCATTTCAGAAAGAAAGAACCGAGATTTGCTTGAAAAAACACGATCACTAATGTTACAAGCAAAAGTTCCAAAGAAGTTCTGGTCTCAAGCTATACAAACCGCTGCATACATCATCAATCGCCTTCCTAGTAGAATCTTGAAGTTCAAATCTCCTTACCAAATTCTCAAGGGGAGAGAAATTGACATAAGTCATCTCCGTGTGTTTGGATGTGTATGCTATGTGCACATTCAAACTATTCACCGAGATAAACTTGATCCAAGGGCTATCAAATGTGCATTCGTAGGTTACTCAACTTCCCAAAAAGGATACAAATGCTACGACTCTAAGACCATAAAGGTATGTGTATCCAGGGATGTGCGTTTTGATGAAACTCACTCCTTCTTTCAAATGCATGATGATGAACCTCAGGGGGAGCTCTCATATGAAGTGTTTCCTACCCCTCTCTTCCTTGATGATACAAGGCTGTCAACACCGCAAAATGAAGCTGTTGAGATAGAGCCAGCTCCTGAAAGTATGGAAGCAGATAATGAAGAAGTCATTCTCGAAAGGAGAGAGCCTCAACTTGAACAACCTCCTCCTCCACGAAGGAATCCTTCTCGAAACAGACAACCTCCAGCCAGACTTGATGATTTTGAAATCTACACGCCTAGACATCCTATTGGACAAATGGTTTTTCATAGCAAAAGCTTTCCATCTCATGCTGTCTTTGTGACCAAGTTATCCCAAAATTCTGAGCCTCGATCCTTCGAAGAGGCACACCAATCTCCTGTATGGAGGCTAGGGGTGGAAAAAAATCCCGAAAATCCCGAACCGAACCGAAAAAATCCCGATCCCAAACCAAAAATTTCCCAAACCGAAATTCCCGAAATTTTCGGGATGCTATCCCGAACCAATCCCAAAATTTCGGTATGGGATTCGGGATTGGCTTCTCGATATTTCGGGAATCCCATACCAAACCGAAAATATATAATATTAATTATTATATATATATATATATATATATTTATACATATATATATTATTCTTTTATAATTGATGCTAGTAGTTTCTAATTCATGCTCAGCAACCTAGAATGCCCTACACCTTGCATATTTTTCATGTTCTGTTTGATATTCATGTGGATTTTATTATTGCTGTTGCCATGGCTGATGATTTCAGAAGGCTTGATTCTTTTGTCTCTCAACAGATTGCAAAAAGAGTTTAATTAATTTGAATTTTGACTATGATAAAAAGAGTCAAGCATGCCAGTGTTCAATTAAATGGTAGTGTGAATGAAATGAAATTCCTAGTTCATGAATGTGTTCTTGAATTATATATTTGAAGAACAATTCATAATTTCATATTTCAATTTGGGATTCCCGATTTGTCCCAAAATCCCGAAAATATTTCGGGATTCCCGAAAATTTGGTTTGGGATTGGTCTTCAAATTCCCGTCCCGAAAAATTTCGGTTTGGGATTCGGGATACTAGTTTTGGTATGGTATCCCATACCGAACCACCCTAGGCAAGCCATGCTTGAAGAACTGAAGACACTTGATGAAAATCAAACTTGGAGCATTGTTTCTCTGCCAAAAGGTCAACGTGTGGTTGGGGCAAGATGGATTTATAAGACCAAATTTCACTCAGATGGAAACATAGAGCGGCATAAGGCAAGGTTAGTTGCAAGGGGCTTCACACAAACCTTCGGAGTAGATTACAAAGAAACCTTTGCCCCTGTGGCAAAGATGAACACAGTTAGAGTGCTTCTTTCGATGGCTATCAATTCAAACTGGTCTCTACATCAAATGGATGTAAAAAATGCCTTCCTACATGGAGAGTTAGAAGAAGAGGTATACATGCGACTACCACCTGGTCATGAACGAGAGAAGGAACAAGGAATAGCCTGCAAGCTTCACAAGGCTATTTACGGTCTCAAGCAATCTCCAAGGGCTTGGTACTCAAAACTTAGTTATGTCCTTATGTTATCCGGCTTTAAACGAAGCAATGCAGATTCTTCAATGTTCACTAGGATTGGTACGCATGGAAGATTGGTGGTACTTGTTTATGTTGATGATCTTATTGTCACGGGAGATAATCCAGAAGAAATAACTGCTCTCAAAGCCACATTACATTCAACCTTCAAAATCAAAGATCTTGGCAGACTTCGATACTTTCTTGGAATCGAAATGGATCAATCTCCAACTGGTTTGTTTCTAAATCAACAAAAGTACGTTCTAGATCTTTTAGAAGAAGCAAATATGATGCATTGCAAGCCTGCCAAAACACCACTACCAACAAATTTCAAGGATGAAACCTCAGGCATCCAGCTTGAAAATGCATCGGAGTATAAAAGGTTGGTAGGAAAACTTATCTATTTGACTATAACCCGACCTGACATTGCTTATGCTGTTAGCTTTGTCAGCCAGTTCATGCATTCTCCCTCATCTCATCATTTGCAACTAGTTAAAAGGATCCTTCGATACTTGAAAAGCTCAATATCTACTGGGATTTTCATGCAAAACAACGGACACTTCACCATTGAAGGATACACAGACTCTGATTGGGCAGGCAATGTCCTTGATCGCAAATCCACAACTGGTTATTGCACTCTTGTTGGTGGTAACCTCGTTACGTGGAAGAGCAAAAAGCAATCTGTTGTAGCTCGGTCAAGCGCAGAAGCTGAGTACCGTGCAATGGCATCGACTGCATGCGAACTAATTTGCCTAAAGAGGTTGCTACGTGATCTTGAAATCATCTCCTCCAAACCAATTCTTCTTCACTGTGACAATCAAGCAGCAATGCATATTGCTGCCAACCCCGTCTTCCATGAACGCACAAAGCACATCGAGGTTGACTGTCATTTCGTTCGCAACCAAGTTCAGTCCAAGCTATTACAAACTGTATTTGTTCGTTCCAGTGATCAACTTGCCGATGTGTTCACCAAGCTTCTGCCTTCTGCACAACTTGATCGTCTTCTCTTCAAGCTTGGATCCAGAAGAACTCTCGATCCAGCTTGAGGGGGAGTATTGAAGTATCTATTATTATTGGTGGTAGGGTTTGTCTAGTTGTCATTGTTTAGTTGGTGATGGATAACAACTCATTGTCATCTTACTTTCGGCTAGGGTTAGCTGCTTGTTTGTTTACTTTAGGCTTATTTAAGAGCAATATTCCCTCATCATGTAAAGCTAGGTATTAGTTTAAGTTAGAGATAGTGGAGGTCAGGTCTTCACTCATGCTTGCTGAGCTGCCATCCCTGTCCGCACCATTCCTCCACTTTCTTCCTTGTATTCCTCTCCTATTTATGGTTGATCTTGTAAACTATTTTATACATGATATATACATAAAATTGTCCACATGGTATCAGAGCAGTGATTCCTCTTGGACCTGCCGTTGCTTATGTGTTCTTCCGAAAAACCACCTGATTTCAACCCGTACATGGCATGTTTATTTACTTGTAACGGAAAAAATAATAAATCAGAGAAGCTATGAATAGTAGGGTGTGTGATGTTCCGAAAGAAATAGGAAACCCTGCTTCTCCTTGTTATTGAATGGGGAAAGTAACGAGACTAGTACGAAAGATCAATCAGAAAGACACCAAATCACGATCACGTGGTTTATTACCATCAGACGATGGACAAGATGATATGAAATCACTAGTGTAATATCTAGAATTCCCGCAGCAACCAGGAAAATTTGAAGCCAAAACAGAGACCGAATGGTTGTCACCCACGACGAGAGCTTCATCTCCATTGCTTTTTACCTCAACTTGGTGCACAATAGATCCATCTTCATTACTGAAGTAAACCTGAATTCCTTCGTCAGCGGCCTCCCAAAAAACCTGTCACCGCCTATAAAATCTTAGGACGTGCAATAAGTAACCCATGATTGACTCCACCAGATATGCATGATCTATTGAAACTTCAAATGGATTGGAAGGAGTGAATAGCTTTAGTTCAGGCCGCAGTGAAGGGTTATGGCTCCTATTAAGGCTAATCTCCAACCGAAGGGGCCAAAATGCCATATGCCAAACATAGCCCTGTGACAAAAACCATCTCTAACCGAGGAGGCCAAATGTCTATAGGTCAAACATAATTTATTATTTTAATTGAATTAATTGAATTAATATAGTTAATTAAATTAAACTACCATATTAAAATAAGATTTTCAGACATAGGAAGATTATTAGAAATGAGGTAAGATAGTATGGAATGGTGAAAAGTATATGACAAATGGTGTATGAAAAAAATTAGAAATTAAAAAAAAAAAATCGTCCAAGAAAAAAAGTAGGTTGGGCAAAAAAAAATTGTCTAAAAAAAATAAAAATGGGTTGGCTCATTGGGCTGGGTGGCTAGAGATGGTCAACTCGCTGGCCTGATTTGGTGCTTTTGACCCGATGGGGTCCACAAACTCTTTGGCCTAACCCTCAGTTGGAGATGATTTTCGTGTCATTTCGACCTATTTTTGGCCTTATAACCCTCTGGCTGGATTGGTTGGAGATGGTCTAACATCTAGTGACATGATACCTCCCAAATTCGCAATAACCATATGACTATACTCACATCCGTGTGCTTCTTCTTCTTTTTTTAAAGAAAACTTTGGTGGTATAGGTTATTGATGGCGGAAAAAAAAAAGAATTACACCTAATCAGGACGACATAAACTTTAATATTCTAAAAATGAAAACAAAAAAGATAAAAAAAAAAAAAGACAACAAAATACAGCAATTTCGTAATCCATGAAACTTCATAACAATTAAAATAAAAGTAATCAGAAGTAGCACACACTTCAGTTGTAAAGGAATTAGGCATTACAATATGCAAACCAGAACAATAAGCAAAAAGCACACTTCAGCTTGGTTGTCAACAAAAGCTGTTCTCAATATGTGTCACAAACTCATCAAAATCAATTAGTCCATCTCCGTTCGTATCAACGGCCTCGATCATCCTCCGGCATTCGTCCAATCCAAACCCGTCCTCCAAACCCAAAATGTATAAAACTCTTTGTAACTCTGCAGCATCTATAAACCCGTCTTTATTTTCATCAAACACATCAAACGCTTCCTTTACCTCCTCCAAGCTAGGCTCCTCCTCATCGAACAGTCTCGAAAGCTCCTCCTCCGCACCAACCCCACCTTGAATATCATCTCCTTGTGCATCACAACATATTAACCCTAGTCTGTCCATCACCGTCTTCACTTCTTCGGTTACTTCTGTTTTATCAGAAGTTGATTTGCGGGTATTGGTGCAAACCTTCTTCGAAGGTGTGGAGAAAAATATTACAAAGGGATGAAACATGTGGTGTAAAGATAAAACTAAGAAATTTAATACCCAAGAAATCGATGCTGAAAAATAAAGGCAGACCAGTTGAGTTGTGTTTGTTGGTATGTCCTTCATGGCTAAGTGATAGGGCAAACCAACACTTAGAGACTGTTATATAGAAAGAAAAAAAAAAAAGGAGCGACTTGGTGACTTGTGCTTGAAGGGTCAACGTCTTTAACTTTCTTAAGGGGAGAAGATGCAGTGCTCTTTTTTTTGTCGAATAAATTTTCGTGGAAGATGCACAAGAATTTACTGAAGAGTGTTTGGGAAGGGAAACAGAAAGTTACATCCTCCTATTCCCAATGGGCCAATAGGAGTACCAGACTTTTAACCTTGGGTTAAAACTTAAGATTTTTAACCTCCAGAAAATTTAGAGTTTTAATCCAAAAATATGTTTTCTGTTCAAACCTTTCTGGGTTAAACTTTTGATTTGAAATTATTAAATAATGAATTTAGAATTATTAAAATAACTTTTTTTTTAAAAAAAAATTATGTAAACTATCCTAATTTAATTTTATGAAAATTTTAACCTAAAAATATTTAGGTTCCGGTAAATATTGAAAAATCACTAAACTGACACTATGAAACTCGTGGAACACTATGAAAGAACATGAAACAAATAAAAGAAAATTTTAAATTATTTTAGCCATTGGATTTAAATTTGGACCGTTAGATTTGATCATATTAGATCTTAGCCGTTGAATTCAATGAATTTATAAATATAAAACTAAAAAAAATACACATATATGGTGGGCCAGCCCGCCTAACCCGGAAGGAATTCTGGGTTAAATTTGCCCCAAAAATGAGCTTTGGGTTAATACTCATATTTGGTCCAAGGGTTGGAGCAAGTTGTGGTAGGTTTAGAACCTAAAATTTGAGTTTTACTCTAAGAATTGTAGTAGGTCTATGAGAGTAAGCTTTTGGGTTTTTACTTTTATTTTAAAACTATATTGGCATGTAGCTAATCTCATTCTCATGTTTTTTTCTTCTCTTTTATTGGTTAATGACTTCTCGCATCCTAAATTAAAAGGGATTCAAAACCGTTTTATGTTCTAACCAATATGGATACGCATATGTACATATGCGGGATTTTTTAATTATAGTAAATTTAATTTTCAAATTTGTTTGAACCAAACCTACCTTTCTTCAAATATGCAAAAAACAACAAAAGAAATTAAACAACCTATAATCTGAATTGGAAGTTCACATCGCCTTTGCAAGTTTCCATAACTTGATGGTTAGTGCGTGACCGACTTAATGTTTCATGTTCCACGAGGACATCCAATGTCCAAAAGACTTTACGAATCTTCTAAGAAATTGGGACAACATCCTTTTGTTTTCCTCCCAACTTCTCTCTGTCAGGAGGAATTTCAATGCAAGGACTTGTAGTTATTCGAATTTCAAAAATCATAGTGAATGTGATAACAGAACGCACTGTTGTGCATATACATGATTGCTTGCTCGAATGCTTGAGCAACTTTTAATAGAAACATAATAACACGCCATAACCAAAGAGGATTTTCGATCACAGCAAAAACAATGGCTCCTCAGAATATTATCTTAAGCATAAACGCAAGACCTTTTTGAGGAGGAAGCTGCCCATAACTATCTCAAGATTCTTTGCTCCTTGAAATCCTAAAATCCACCACATCGAGTCAAGTCGTTTCAGAGCCGTCCCAATGCAAAATGAGGTCTAAGACGAAAAAGAAATGTGGCCTTCCAAATTTATTTTAGGATGATTTATTTCATAACAATATGAATTTGAGGTACATCAGATTATATTTATGAGAATAAGAGATTGTTTCCGTTCTTTTTAATCAAAAGTACGAATTTTTTATTTTAACAAATTTATTATTATCAATGGGAGTAAGAGGATTTAAAACTATTACTATAATTTAAGAGAGTGGAAAGTTTAAATTCGGAACGCATGTGGATAAACTCAACACCTATCCATTATCATTGCTACGATGAATAATGCAAAGTATGAACAAAATCAAGGCCTGATTTAAAAGTGAGGACAAGGCACATGCCTTGTTCGCCTTGCCTATGGCCGTCCCTAAGTCGTTTTGAGTTCCAAACCGGGTTGGGCCCAACTAAAAGTCTAAAAGCTTTGAAGCCCAAAATCATTATTTTCATAACAACGAGGCCCAAGCGACGAGGAAACATACAGATGTGACATGTCTGGGAGAACTTTTCTGTTAAAACTTCAAAGTTCAAAACAAACAAGAGAAAAAGAAAGGTGTATATATGAAGAACCCTTTTTCCCCTAATTATCTTCTATTTTATATACCAAAAGAAGAAATTAAATCATACGGCAACCAATAAAGAACATGATTAGTAAGGTTTGATATTAATCTCCTTTGTTTTACTTCAAAGTCAAGGTGTTGATGTTAACATGCAAACATATTACAACCACAAGAGCTTTTATAATATATTTGGATCAATGTCACGTATTACTGATTGACACTGCAAAGAACAAGATACTATGATTTTATTTTTTTCAAATAATTAATTTTTCTCCTTTTAATACAACCGAGAAATGTAAATACACTAATTTCTCTCCAATCAATTGATTCTCCTTGGTCTATTGGTACACAATGGTCTATTTGTTGAACCACATTTGGAAGATGACTTTCTACTCCTCTCACATATATTGCGAAGTAAATGTTGTTGCAAACACTTTGTTAACATGGCTTGCCTTCTCCAACTTTGGTATGACATGATTCTCATCCATTAGTGGCTCGTTCTACTTTGTTTTTCGGACTATGTTTTCTTTACTAGCTTCCGCTTCTCAAATTGATATGCATCTTAGCATACAAATTTACCTTACTTTTTTTTTTTTTTTTGAAGGATAAGGTTTATGTCTCTCATTTTTTATGTATTTTATCTTTTTTCCTTGTATTATGAATAGTTTGATTTACGCCCCTTGATTAGATATAACTTTATTTATTTATTTTTTAATAAAATTCTCCTTGTATCATCCAAGTTTTAGAAAAACTTAACTAACTGGTCTGATCCACATGTACAACTCATCTTTGTCTATAGTATTTGGTATGAATATAATATAAGGAAAATTAATGAAAAGAGCTTGAAAACTTTGAATTTTAACTATAAGAATAAAATAAAGAGTAAAGTGAATAGTATCAGAATTGACTTTTTAGTGTAAAAATATGATTTTTCGTTAAAGTAAATAGTACTAGGAACTTTTCGTTAAAATTTCCTGTAATATAATCAACATATAGCAAAAATTCAGAATTTTAATGGGTCCCACCACAACTAATTTGTGGCCCTCCTCCAAGTGAGGACAAAGACAAGGAAATATCTGAATAGAAACACATATATAAATATGGAGTGTCTTCCCTGATTTTGATATATTATCCAGCAAGCAAAGTGGAAGGGGAAAAGAAGCCACTTTCTGTGTTTGGTGGATATACTTGGCTCGCATCGGTTTACCCTTTATGGTCTTTATCTTTACCAATTTGGATTCCTTGTGTGTTGGAAAGGGATATATGCCCCTTCAATTGTCCACTAGTTCAAAGCTTATCTTCCCAATTTAGGCCCTACCTTGACTTTTTCACTCTTTTCATGAATCGTTACTTTTAAAACATGGAGTTTTAACGAAACAATTCTCATACTGTTCACTTTTCGTTATTTTTTTTAAAATTTATTTTTAAATTATATCACGCATTACTCTAAAGACAATTGAAGTCGGATCATTTTATAACTTGTTAGTTTTGTGATATTATTAAAAGTCAGTATGTTTTGAGCTTTAATTGACACTTAAGTAGATCAACATATCATAATTGCCAGAACAACGAAAAGCACATGAGAAAAATTAAAGTTTAGTTAACAAATATTGGATTTTGTTTACATCCAAATATCTCTCGTTTTATTAGCTATCTTATGTTACCTCACATCCTAAATATGTATAAAAACACTTTCTGCAGCAACTAACTGATGTGAAAACAAAAACGAACTATCCATAATGTTACACAGAGATTCAAGAAAATACATCTATATGATCTAATTCAGAAACATTGAGGCTGATCAGTAAACATTGCCTTATGGTACAAAAGTAAATGGAAAAAAAAGGTGTCATATTTGTCAGCAGCAAGAGGTTGAAGGGAGGTAAACCCGCTTCCATCACATTGCCGAAGTTTACCACTCAAACTTCAGCTTTGATCATGTTCTTTCGCGGAAGTTGAGTGACCGGGAAAACGCTGCAGGGTTCGCTTGCAACACTGGAGAAGCTTCAACCACGTGATTCTTCTCATCTCCCTTTGATTGAAACGCCTTGAAGAGACCTCCTCCCTCGTTGGTACAGTTTCCCTTTTCATTCTTAATGCCAAGTGTTGCCCATATAGAGCTTCTTGCTGCTTCATTAGGATCATCGATCCTTAAAGTTTTTGGGATCCATACACATCTTTCGGAACTGTTCTCTTTCGCAGGCTCTTCGTTCTGAGAGCTGGATGGATTAGGTATGTCCTCGTCTCTTGAATGTTTCCCTAAGGTTGGGGAATTTGGACCGGATCTTGTAGCGCAATGGCTAAGAGTAGAGGATGGTGAGAGACATGGAACATTCCAAGGGCCCGGCACAGTGCAGCCCCAATATGGCGGTGCAGGGTAGAATGACATCGGAAAGCCTGAATGGCAGAAGCCGGGTGGAGGCATTGCAGAGGCCCACTGAGCTGAGTTCCATGGATAAGGCCAAGGGGAACCCGGAAAGCATGGTACTTGAGGAGGGAAAGTTTGACAATTTTGAGCTGACGGCTCTTGTGAACTAGCTCTGCCTCCCCTCTCTGTTGAATTTGAAGCTGTAATGGATGATCCACTTGAGCGGTCGTCCCCATTATCTCCAGCAGTGGGAGAAACTAGGAGCCTTTGTTCGGGTCCATGAAATCCATTTTGCATACAATTTTGGTTTCTCTCTGCAAGGTTCAATACAGAAGCCATTGATTCACAAAGAGGAGAATCTGAACCAAAGGTAAGGACAGTGCCGTTGCCTCCCAAAGTAGCGTTGTGTGCACCATTTGCAGTGCTAGCATGAGCTGCTTGAAGAGCATCTGACATAAAAATGTGACGATACTGTGAAGCTGAAGAGTTCTTATTCTTGCGACGACCAGCACCCACAGGCACATTCCTCATGATTCCTCCAGCAGTCCAATATCTCTGGCAGTTCTTGCAGAAATGGCGAGGCTGGTTGACATTGTAGTTATTGTAGTAACAGAACTTGGTGTCCATACTATTACATCGAGGGCATGGAAGTATCTTGTCTGGCTTCTTCAGAGTCTTATCTTGTGAGCTACCAGTCTCGCTCTGGTCTCCATTCTTAGATGAAGTTTCTCTATCAGCTGAAGGAGTTTTAGGATTCTCGCTAATTCCAGATGATGCTGTAGGAGCTTTTATGTCTTCTGTGATTTGATCTGAGGTATCATCATCATGCTGTCTATCAGCTGCGAGTTCTTTTCCTGACATTGTTTCCTATATTCCAAACAAAAATTTCTGATCAGAAAAGTGCTTTTACAAGAATAGTTCCGAGTTCGCTCAATGTACTGATAAACAGATTGTTGTGATCATACATGCTAAAACATTGATTTATAAATCAAACAGAAACCGCTTTCGAGTTATTCAAGCAGAATAAACAAGAGAAAAAGGGTTGAAGAACTTTTGATACATAAATTTTGTTATTGTCCGAAACATTGTCATTCACAAAACATACAAAGGGGAACCAAAGTAGATAAGAACGGAGCCAAAGAAAGAAAAAAATGTTGTTACAGAAGCAGACGGTGCAAAACACTGAAGTTGTCCGGAAAGAAAAAACATAATCACTGCAGAAAAACCGAAAGCTATCTCGGATTTTATAAGCCGTTTGTTCAACTGACAAAAGTTATCCGATCCCGACGAAAATGAAGTGAAATTCTAGGATTCTCCCTTTTCCTTCCTCTAAAATGTTACCAGCCATGTCAACGTACAAATTTGACATAGATGGATAAATAAATCCTTCTGATGAAAACAGAGCAAGCAATTCAAAGTATCCGTGGAAAGAGTCTCAGAAGCCAAAAGCACAATTAGCTACTTCTAAAGTGCAGCGAAAAAAAGCAACTTCTCCTTATCACCATGCCCTTTGATTTCCAAACCATTTCAACTGGAACTTTATGATTATATTTTGACCAAAAAATGAAAATGGTTTCACCAAATCAACAAAAATCCAATTTTTCGGAAACTTGAACAGAATCAAACTAAACCGAATAAGACTGGTAAATCCAACACAGCCAGCATCCGAATATCATGACGTAATCCTCAAGTTCCCCAAAGACAACCTCGGGATAATCAAGAGGACAGAAAAGAAAGGAATAACACAGACCAAATCGACAATCTTGATTTCAGGACAAGAAATAGTCAGGAATCATTAAGTACGTCAATTTTCGGATCCCAAAATCACAAACTCAAGAGCAGGTAAAATCGAGCCATTTAAAATTCTGAGTTTCTGAAAAATGGGTTGTTCTTAGAATCTAAAATAACAGCCGCCATAGAAAACTCAAGATCAAACATACCTCTTTCTGTGCATCTTCTTCTCTCTCCGACTTTTCTTCCCGCGAATTGGTAGCAGCTGAAGAAGAAGAAAGCTTCTGGCTGGTTTCGGAACAGTCTTCCGCACCTCCACCGCCGCCGCCAGCAGTAGCAGCGACTTCAGAGTCAACAGCTCCATAACGCACGTCAATGGAGGAAGAAGACTCACGGTTCAGTGGCGCCATGGCCAAAGGTATAGTCTTTCCGAACAGCTTTATCATGTGTCCACCTCCTTCACTCTCCGACGACATTCTCGTAATTCGATTAAAACCCAGAAACAAAAATCTGTCTTTCGAACAAAAAGTACAGAAAGTTCGAGTCTTTTGATGTGCACTTGATGGTTTTGGTGCACTTGATGGTTGTTGCTTTTGTTGTTCTCAGAGTTCTGATCGAGGAGGATGAGGGGGAGTTTTGAGGAGAAGGGGAAAAGGGAATGAGTGGGGTTTAACGAGGTGGGGAATGCCACATCATAAAAGGGGGAAAAGGGAGGAGATTTGTGAGCCACAAGTTGTATGTGGCGTTAGGATATCTTTCGCTCTGTTGGATTCCCCCACATTTCTTAAAAAGATAGTGCTTCTCTTTGTCCTCTTTTTTTTTTCAATTCCATGTCAGCATTTGAATTTCCACCCCTTTTCACAATTTGCTAATTACTCCCTTCTCTTTTATGAGAGATTTTTCATTGTGCCGAAAATACAGACTGATACATCAAGTGTCATAATACAAGCAGTTGGATTTTTTTTTCCAAGTATTCAACTACTTGTATTATAACACTTAGTGTACCAGACCGTATTTTTGACGTACTGAAACATTTCTCCAACTTCACCTGCCTTTGCCAGTTTGCCTGCCTTCTACTTAAAAATATTCTCTCTTTTGTTTGTTCATTTATGCTATTTGCCTTATCAGATTCACTTATTTGTCCATGTTTTCTTTGCCTTTTGTCCAAATTATTACTGCAAGAGTTAGGGAATAAATGGATATTGAACTCGTTATTTACGATATTCAAACTTAAAATCTTATAAGAAGAGTAATACAACTAGACTGTAGTAATTAGTGCCAAAATAACAGTTTCTAATCACAACATATTACGTTGTACTTCAATAGAAAATATGACTCATAAATACATACTATTGACTGTATAAATTGGATTATTGGTGAATGAGACCTATAGATATTTTAGCACCAATACAATTATAGAACATTGTGAATTTTCCCTGATAAGTATGCTTGGAATTCTGTTTATTTTTCTGAAAAGGAAAAACTATCAAGCTTGTACATAGAAAATGACTGAAACAAGTTCGGTGTCGAGAAATGAGGCATATAAATACTGACTATTGTTGCACCTATAAAGAAATCGTGATTTTTTAGGATGAGTATGTATAGAGTTTTGTTTCCACAAGAAAAATCTCAATTGTGTTTCATTGAACATATAGGGCTATTGAAAACCCTAACCCCCGAATGAAGTTATATAAAGCTATTAAGTACTTGCTGCAATGTGTTGAACTCTTGTTCCCTTATGATGATTAGTAAGTTAGATTTTGCAATGGGGAAGTAATAAAATTTACCAAATGAGCAATGGGGAAGTAATAAAAATTACCAAATGAAATACTACCTTAATAAACACAATCCGTAAATTTTACATTAATAAAGTTCTTAGTTTAGTGGTATTTTTCTCATATGGACCACATGCATAACTAATGGTTAACCAACTACAATCATGTGTTTTACCAACTGAGCTAAAGATAAGCTGACTATTCCAGCTTGGATAAGTTGACTATAATAGTATATTTTTCATCATATGCATATAAATTCAAATCATTTTTCATAATCTAAAAGAATGTAACATAAAAATAAAATTACAAATAAAAAATTCGAATTCAGAAGCAAATTACCCTTAATAATTTGGCTAAAAATTCAGATATGCGAAGTAGAAGTTATTGTTTTGTGCGAGCATAATTATTGTGTGGCTTCTCTGAGGCAGGATAATGTTTATGCCAGCTGTGGGAAATAATTGGTTGTGCCGTGGGAAAAGTTCGCTTGCAGTAGAAAACACGTGGCGGACGGGGACCAGTGGGGGCAGCTTTCAATTCGATCATCTACCAAGGAACGGAGGGTCGGGGACCCACCTGCAACCTGCAAAAAGTGTAGTGAAAAGGTCATCTGATATCAGCATGTCACCGCCGTTGATCCCGTAGTTCGAAGCTGATGGCACTTTCGCTTCTGAGAGACTGAGCTGCCACGACTACATAATATCTGAAAGGGATTCTCTCCCGATTTATTTTCATCAACTTCACGTTATTTAGGATTCGGATCATTAAAATTTGATTCAATAATTACGGTTATTATAATTTTTAAAGACCCTCTATTTATAGTTATTGGATCAAATTCTAATCGTTCGAATTTCAAACTATATAGATTTGATGACAAGGGATTCGGAGCCCTCTCTGATTATATCTAGTTCTGGTGGCTCTGCACATTTGTATTATTTGATTTATAATTCCATCGTAATATGTATTTATTACATCACAGGAACACATTATCTTTTAATATCTATTTTTTTCATGATTAATTAGTTGATGGCAGTCCCTCATTTCACCAAATGAATTGGGAAGTTTTGTTTTAGATCAAATCTTCTCCACCACGATTTAGTATTACGGTCATTGATATTCTTCTTCATTTGTAAATAAAAATTCTTGGGTTTGATTCTCATCAAAAGTAAATTTGAACCATATTATTGCTAACTCATTTTGAGGGTAAGCCCACCTCTAGATAATATTGTTTGTTCATAAAAATAAATAAATAAATAAATCTGCACCCAAAATGAGTATAGCTTCTATGTAGCCTTAATCATTGTTTTGACACATATTAAGTTGATGACAATAAAATTAAGAAAAGTTATGTTTATAAATACATGTCAGTCAACAATTGGGGACATAGAGAGGCCACACCAATTTTGGATGCAGAAAAGTTATGTTTGGCTAATTTTTTTTAAATATACTCATGATCTATTTCAACAAAATTACAGTGATATAGGATGCCCCTCTTTCCGTCAATGTGTGACTCATTCTCAACATGTCCCCTTGGGTGTGATGAATTTTCAAGCCTAGCATATGGGCAGAAAATGGGATAACGTGAAACGTGTGTGGCCGTCAGGCTTCACAAGCGGGACAACCTACTATGATATTATGAAGAAAGTTGAGGTTCCACCATAAAACTAATTCGCAATAAGAGAAATAGCTCAATTAAGTATAATATGCAAGTTCCCTCCTTATATCAATATGATAATCATTCCACCAGAAAATCAAAGAGACACATTGTAAAAAACCAAAGGGAAGTGGCATGGACATTCTCTTAATTTCTTTTCGCATATAGGTAAGATCAAAAGGACAATGTCTTTTTTTTTGGGAAAAAAAGGACAATGTCTTAAGATGCATGCATGCACACGTTACTGGTTTGGAAATGAAGTATAATCACTTTGCTCTTGGTTTCCCCTTCCTGCACTAATCCTGCCTTTCCTGCTAATTCAGAAGGTTGAAAGTTCTGTTTTCTACATATGTATATTATCTGGAGTCAATTTTTTTCGGTATTTACTATTTATCTTCAGATATTCCACTTCCGGCAACTCTTTTACTTGTGGTCATGATTTATCTTTAAATTCTTAATAATATTCTTTTGAATTCAAAAGGGGGTCTGATTTCAATACTACGCAGATATTGAAACACATGTTCTTAGAATGTTCAACGAAATATGACCTATCGTTTCTTGTAAAGAAAAGTCGAAGTGCGGTTGATCAGTTATCTGTGATTTGCCATTGCAGACAGCTGATTTAATTGAATCATAACATATTTAATATTTTGCTCCAATGAAATCCAAATCAAATAAAGAGAAAGTAGTGGCTGCCTCAGTGTACAGGTGGAGTTTGAAGAAGGTCAAGTGGAACGCAACCCTTTAGGCTTTTGTATTTTAATTAGAAGTTCTATTTTAATTGTTTATCGGAATGATAAGAAGAGTGTGAGCCTTGGTGCAATAGAAGTTACTCTTTTGTGATCGAAATGTCACAAGTTCGAATCGTGAAAACAATATCTTTGAAAAGCAAAAATAATGCTGCGTAAAAAACATTTATTCTCGATTCTTACAAAACAGAGAGTATTGTTAGCTTAGAATCATAAATAAAATCTTTCATCATACAAACAAACCACAAAGGTGTTTTCTTTTTTCTTTTCTTTTTTCTGTTTTCAAACGAGAATAAGACTGACAGAGTCTTCCAAAATTCATGACCTCAATTATAATTGCTACACCTTGTTCTGTTGGCCGACATAAATATGTCTTGCATCTAAAGTAAACCCAAAAGTCAAGAACTACTTTATTTGCTTGGAATTTTGCAGTTGAAGGGTAATAGAAATGCTGAAGTTTTGAACGAGAAATTGTAGGACATATTTGAATGGATGTCCATCGACTAGCACCCCAGAATTTCGAGAGAGGAAATTCAAGCTTGTAGCCAAGTTACTCATGTACGTATCTAATCTAGTTGGGGCTTCTTCATTAATTAAGCTAACATAAATCTATTGATTGCAACATGAAAGTTGACACTGCATGCACAAGCTAACTGAATGTGACCTGATTAGCGTATTTTAAGTGTGACTTTCATGCTTTCCCCAGAATTGTATATCCAAAAAATACCCTTTCCCAGTAGTAAACCGAAAAATGAAATTTCCCTTTCCAATAATAAAGGAGCAAATGAAATGAGAGAGCTCCAAGCAATCTTCACATATCCCCTTCCAAATTGTCTTCAAATATAGAGTTGCAGCCAAATGACAAGTGGTCCCTTGCTTTTAGATGTCTTATGAAGAAGACACACAATGTACGTATCACCATTAGGGTTATGGCCCAAACAAGTATTCATCCTATATTAGGAAAGAAAAATACACTTGTGAGGAATATAGAATGAGATTTTTGAAGTGTCAATAACACTTCCCTATATATATATATATGTATATATCATATAAGGGGTTTATAGCTAACGCGCTTATAGACTTAAGGGTTCTTATTCCAGCACCAGTAATTAAGATCATAATAGGTTCAATCTGCCCCACCTCTACCGTAGTTTGTACGTAAAAGAAAATAGTTACACAATATAAAAGACTTTTGTATGTTACTTGATACACAAAATTTTAAGATTATACACAAAAAAGAACTACACGTTTACATTAGAACACAAATAAGAAGCAAGATTTAATGTACACAATAACATGGGACGAGTTTATGCTTAATAATCTTGGGATGAAGATCGTGGAGAAAAAGATTAAAACAGTGTTTGGTATTTTTAATCCCTAATATGATTTGTCAGTAAAAAGGAAATGTTTTAAGAAGAGTATGACGAGGAGGAAAAGTAGAACGAACGAAAGTAGGATAGGACGTTTCTAGGAAAATATGAATTTTTACTCTTTTAGGTAAAGAAATGACCTTTTATTTTGTTGTAAAGATTTTTTAATCTTTTCAGCAGTGTATTTTGTTATGCTTTCCCCTGAAGAATTGCCCAGATTACAATTTATGGATTTGCTTTATATTCTTATAAGTTTGTAATTAAGCACGGAGAAATAAACTCGAGCATCAGCGTTCACATCTTTGTTACCAAGTTCATTGCTTGGGACATGTCAACTTTACTTGATATTCGAAATCTGAGATCAGATCTTGCATAGTGTTAGTACTTAAATTTAACATGTTAAGTGATGCAACATATTTGAGATTCACCCTTGAAGCATGACCAGAAACTTTGTTTTAAATTCATCACACGTTTCTATAGGTGTATTTAGTCTGAAAATAAAGCTTCCATTAATAAGTTTCTAGATGGTCTTGATACTATACAGGGTGCGGGATGTTCTTTTGGATTTGTGCACTTCAGGTGGCCGGGAAAGCTTGTTCAGGAGGCCTATCTTCTGACTGATAATTAGTGTTGCTCGGCTTCTTACCTTTTATTCCATTCTGCCATTCTGCGTGGGTTTTTGACTTGTGTAAGCATCCCTTATCAAAGGATCTTAGGTTTGCCTCACCTTTGGAGAACTTGGTGTTAGGGCATCACCAACCCGGTTGATTATGTTTTCCAAAGATGTGCCGGTAGAACTAGAGCAGTGAATTTTAACAATCTGATCTTTTGAGATATGAGACTTCATATCGGTGTCATATTGTATTGAAAACCTGGTTTGGAAGGCTAAGGTGGAGTCAATTATTATTCGTTCAAGTGTTGAAATGGACTTAGCAATCAATTTGTGTTATATCAAATTCTTGTTTGTTGAAAGTAGGTCAAGTATTAGTTAGTCCTTCTTAGCTTTTCTTGTTGCTTAGAAAGATAGAAGAAAAAAGGGTTCAAGGTGAAACCGTTGCAAAGTTAGATGGCTCCAAGTTCTAAATCATTGTTACTCCTGTTATGGAAGCAGCCGGCGTTTGGCTCATAGAACTTGGTCTCTGGAATTTTCAAGATACAAGTCACTGAAATGCGTGTGGTGAGTGTCTCTCTAGGAGAACATGTTGTTTTTCAGTGAAGACGTTTCTCTGAAGTTATAGTATATAGAACGATTGTTACTTAGAGATTGATGAGGATCTATGAGGTACCATATACATCATATCCTTTTGCTGGAAATAGTTGTTAGATTCTGTATCTAATGCTGCTAGCAAACTATAACAATAAGCATACTAATACTAATAACAATAGAGTAACGGTAATAGCTATAAAATTTTATATTATATCCAAAATGTCAGGAAAACATCAACTTCTCAATGAATCAAGTAGAAATTAGAGGTACCCTATTTGTTTTCTTGAGAATTTCTACCAATTAACCAAGGCCTTGCCTCTCCAGGTACCTGCGTCATGCTGCTATGTCTTGGATTCATGGATGTCAACCAAGAGGTATTTTTGCATCCGTTGTATTGTTCCATTGAAAATAACATGGTCTTGCCTGAATTATTTGAGGGAATATTCTTCATGATTGTGTTTTGTCCATGTTGTGGGGTCTTGACAAAGATGGTGTGCCTCGTACATATTCTACGATTGTGAAATATGTACCGTCTTGATATATCCACTATACGCTAATTAAACATGCGCTTGGTAGACCCTGTATATATCTATGTGTAGCTTGCTACATCCTAAGATGTATAACGAACCTAAAGCTTGCACGATCAGCTAAGCATACCCTATAAGGAGAAGTTATATTGTCAGAAAGTTCAACAGCAATTTGATAGCTCCAAACATTGGCTTGTCGGCTCTCCAGATGTGTTCCTTCTAGAAGTAACACAAACATTTGGTTCATGCTTTTAGTTTGATCTTTTGACAGGTTTCATTGTTTATTATTCTCATTACATATGCTTAAATATTAAAGCTTGATATTAAGAGCTTGCCGCTTTGTTTATCAAGTCATTTGAGATGGCTGAATTCACTGCAGTTGGACACTCTTTTCAGTTCATAATGGCTCCATCGTAGTAAAATCGGATCTCAACGAGGAGTTTTGTCTTACATTTTCCTTGTACTTGCATTAAATACTAGGCCATAAAATAAAAAAAATTGTGTCCAACACAATAGAAAGAAGCCAATTTTTTAGGTGTAGCGTTTTTATCTGACTATTTGTTCGTGTAGAATTCATGCAAAAACAAGGACATCAACAGTGGTTGCAAAATGTTTATGAAGACGCTTCACAAACATGCTCGTATGATTAATGCAACTGTTCTTCGATTTTGGGGAGGAGTGTTCCTTGTGCATTTCACTATAGCTCTTCAAAAAATTGAGGTGCATGAAAGTATGTAAGTTGTCATTTATACATAAAGACGAAGCCCATAACCATGGACTCGTTACATAAAGAAATTGATTGGTGACATATTGCTCACGTTATTTTCAGTAAGCGACTGTGATTTCTACACCACATTGCCAACAATTGTTTTTGGTTTTCTTTTGGTGGGATTTTGACAGGTTCCTTTTGTTTCGCCTTTCTTGATTCCTGAGGCCATATTCTTCTCATCTTCTTCTATCTCCATGCTTTTGTATTGTGAGATCTCCACTAATGGGGTCCCTTGAAGCATAATACTTGATGAGAGGCACCTTTGTTCATATGGCTTTTTGATTCACTGGACCTTCTCCTACTGACCGAAAAATACCAGGGGCCATTTCGGCATCATCCTAGAATCTCCTTTACTGGTCATGGAATATATTAAAGCGATGAAAGGAACTCCAAGCAGCAGCTGGTTAAAGAGAAAGGTACGCCAATAACTCTTGCTTCTTTTCTTGTTTTTCAAACATTCGGGCCACATTACCATCAGAATTTGTCAATGATTATATTCCTTTCTTTGAACGTGAACTATGAGCTTGCCACTAGGGATATGTTAGCTCCATAGAGGAGAAGCAAATGCTTGCTCAGGAAGAACCCTCCACTACCACCGGGAACCTAGACCCCGCCACTCGTAGGTCCCAATGGTGCAATCTTTCGGTTAACCATTTTAGCTGCAGGAATGATGAGAGTAACAACCTGATTAGTGAAAGTACTTTTCCATGTGACCATGTCATTGTCTTGTATCCAAGGATTGTGCTAATGAGTTTAGGATCAAATGCTTGAACAGTCTCAAAGACGACAACGTATGCATCGTCTAGTTTGTTGATTAGATTAATGTGTTAAGAAGTAATTAAATTAGTATTTGAACTTTGAATCCTGGGACATTTGTGTATTTATGCAGCAGGCAGACCAAGTGAATGTTAAGCACTGGGATGGCAAGTCCTTGGAAGATCAATAATCATTGGATTTTGATTCCAGTGATCAAACTCTTGACGACAACCCAAGAAATCCCGAGATCAATCCAATATCGATCGACTTTTACGATTTGTTGTTGGCCACTGTGATTTGTGACCTCCTTTTCTTTTTTCTTCTTCACTTTTCTGATCAAAATTTTCTTTTTATTCAGTTCATTGGATATGGATTACAGAATTAAAGCTAACAATCCCTTTGGAATATATTTCTTTTTGAGAATTTCATGCAGAGTGAGAACCTGTAGATTGCCCTTTATGTCATTTCCATTTGTTTAGAGAGAGAAAAAGAAGAGAGAGAGGTTTGTGTTGCTTTGTACCATGACAATACTTATTCAGAGTTTTATCCTTTGTACCCGAGTTTAAATTCTTTACCATTTTATATCAAGGTAGTTTGAAATATCGTCGTAAAAAAAAAAACAAGTGCATTTGTACTTTTGATTCCCTGTCTCTGATACATCCAAGGCAGGAACCATTGATTGATGTAACCTCGTGAGGCATTTAGTGCCATGTATTAACCTTTGTAATTGGGCAACTAGATTCTCCCGTATTTGGATAATCTTACATATGCAAAAAAAAAAAATACTAAATTGTCATATATATCCCAATCAATTTAGTAAGATATTGTCCTCGTTTTAACCACTGTAATATACAGAATTCTGATGATTACTACACGTGTCATGATTACCAAATGTGTCTATTATTTCAATAAAATTGGTGTGATTTGGTTCACTTTATGTGGGAATACTTCTATAGGAGAAAAAAAAAAGGTTATGGTTTGGGGTCCCAAAATCCAACGTTAGATTCGTTGATTCCTCCATCCTTGCAAAGAACAAAAGGAATGTGCCAATCACACCACCCTTCCTCACAACAAGAAATACCCAAAAAATATAAAACAAAAAGAAATGGGAAAGAAATATAAAAAAGAAAAAGAAATCCCCATTTCCCTTTCAATCACCAAAAGAAAAAGAAAAAGAAAATCCAATTATGACGTCCCCATCAACTTATTTATTATTTATAATTATAATTATTTTTTAGCTGCATTGCATTGCTTCTCGCACTATTAGCAAAGTTGCCCCATTATTATTCGTCATGGTGGGGTTTTTCGGTAACATGGAAGCAAAATAGAAAATAAACACTAACGAATAATTAGTTTAATTTTAGTGATTTCAGAGAAGTTTGTTAGAAAGATGTCCGAACTAAACAAAAAAGAGATTTTGCAAGCTCTTGAAAATCTATCTCTATAAACATGCTGTAAATTGCGACTCCAATTATCTTTGATCAAATTTCTACACTTCAATATGAGATCATAGAAAAAATGGTTAAAACCAGGAGAACCATTAACGAGAGCGATGATGGTGGGGTTTCTTATTCATCAGGGAATCATGCATAGAGTCTAGAGAGAGAAACTAGAGAGATACGATGAGGAGAGAGAGAGAGGGATAAGAACAAACCATACACTTTTCCTTTTTTCTCTCCTTTTAAGGCTCTGTCACAAATTGAACTCTCTCTCTTGTTTTTGTTGCATCAGAGATTCTCCCTACCTCTTTCAAGTCAAAGAAGCAAAGAAAATAAAATTATTTTTTGAATTTTTTTAGAAAAAAAGTTGGTATGAAATGATAGAGAGAGAAATGGAGGAAAGGAGGAAGTACAGCTCATGGCATATATTCTCTGCCTCCGACATAACCCCACTTATGTTTCCGGATATGGAATGAGAACATAGGACACCCCTACAACTACTAGTCCCATCCCCTCCCCTCCCAAATTATAAAGACCAGACCTTGAAACTCCCCTTCCCTTATAGCTTGGATTATAGAAACCAGAACCGCCATTATATATTTATGTTCCTGCAACTTGCCATCTCTCTCTCTCATCCACCACCCCAACAAAAATGGTTCATCAGAATATGCAAAACCAGAATATGAATTTGGTTTTATCCACCGACGCGAAGCCGCGGCTGAAGTGGACTCCAGAGCTTCATCAGCGATTCGTCGAGGCTGTCAGTCAGCTTGGAGGGGCAGATAGTTGAGTATATAAGCTTGGTGATGTAGGGGGACGGGTGGGGGCTCTTGGAAGTGTAGGTCATGTCCCCTCTTCTTTAGGATCGAGGGTGGATGTTCGCATCTTGTGACCTTCACTGAGGAGCTGATCTCGCCTAATTCTTATTTTTAGTGTCTTATACAATACAATACGAAGTTCTAATGTGTGTGTGTGTATATATATATATGTTTCATGTATGGACAGAGGCCACACCAAAGAGTTTGATGAGGATGATGGGAATTCATGGACTCACTTTGTACCACCTAAAGAGCCACTTACAGGCACTTTCTCTCTCGAGTTTCGTCACATCTAATCTTTGTCCAGATCACGATCGAAAAGCGTAATTCTCAAACTCTGTTGTGTTCTGGTGCAGAAATACAGGCTAGGGAAAAGCCAACAGTCCGAGAACTCCGCTGACATCAAGCAAGAAGGTGAGTCCATTACATTGGATTCCGAAAACTGTAGAGGATCATCATTTGTTGCTCATTCTTTAATCTTCGTCGATTCTTTATATTTGTCCTCTACTTTGATGCAGATTGCAAGGAGATTCAGAGCAGTGATGGTCATTTCGGCGCGGATATCAGCGATGAAGATCACAGTCAGATTAATGAGTAATATAGTTAGAAATAGATCCCAATCTCTTTGATGAATTTAGATGGAAAAATGACAGCACAAAGACCTCCCTATTGATTAAGCGTTGTTATGTTTATATCAGAAGCTTGCAGATAGCTCAGTCTCTCCAATTGCAAATGGAAGTGCAGAGGAAACTTCATGAACAAATTGAGGTAAAATCGATAAACGAATACCATGTTCCCATCTTCGATTCATAAAAAGATTGAAAAAGTATCAGTACTTAAAGCCGGAGTTTTGTTTTCAGGTGCAGAGACATCTTCAGCTGAGAATTGAAGCTCAAGGGAAGTATTTGCAGTCGGTATTGAAGAAAGCGCAAGAAACTCTTTCAGGGTATAGTTCTTCTTCAGTGGGAGTAGAACTTGCAAAGGCTGAACTCACCCAGCTAGTTTCAATGGTTAGCAATGGATGTCCGAGTTCTTCGTTATCAGAGTTAACAGCAACAGGAACTTCAACCCTAAAAGACGTGGAGCGGAAGCAAATGAGAGGCTCAATGGACAGTTCCTTGACATCTTCCGAAAGTTCAGGAAGGAAGGAGGAGAAGCTCCCTGAAAATTCTAATGCAACCTGTGTTGAACTACCATTAATGGCCACCCACCCGGACAATAAGGCATGGAACAATTCAGCAAGCAATCATGTTTTCGGGAGAAAGAGAAGCAGCATTCCGATTTCTGACGGTGTATCTGTAAAGCAACCAGTTGCTAAAAGAACACAAACACAAAGAGATAAAGGTGGAAACCATCTGAGAAAGTCTGGATTTTTGGCTACTATTGATCTGAATAGCAAATATCAGGGTGACAACATTGATTCGGGACCGAAAGTAATAGACTTGAACTGCAAGGGAATCTGATTCCTCAAATGCTTTTGGAGCCATCTGGTTTAGTTATATACAGTTTATGGAGAAAACTTAATTCCCTCCGGTCCTAGTCTTTTGTTTATATACATGTATGTACACTGTTATATATGTATGGCACTTTTGAAAGTATATTCATATCAAAAGAAGGTATAATATATTGTGTGGATACATCTCTTTCTCGCTCTCGCTCTCTCTCGCACGTGTGTGCACGAACATGCGTGTTTGAACACCGGATGGAAACTGCTTATTGCTTAATGCTTCTGAGATCTGATTAACCTAATTTGCCTAGAGAATTAGCTCTCTCTATCTAATCATGTCAAGCACTCTTGAAATATTTCTTTTCGATGTTTGTCAAGGGACAAGCAGAGGAGGAGGAGGGTGAGAAATAATCATAGAAAACAAAATTATGAACTAAGCACGCGCATGTTAGCTAATCAATATCAAAGAACTCACTCAAGTTTAGGTCCCCCACATGACAATAAGCTACGACCGCTCCACAATGCGTCAACGTATGGAATGCATTGGACCGGCGAGATCCTTCAGACCGTCAAATATGGAAGTTTCGTCTAAAATATTTAAATCTAGCCGTCCAGTTGAGTAATGTATGGTAGAAAAACTCGAATATACAATTCATACCTTTATCTTCCTAATCCTGTTATATGAAAGCACCAATCTTGGAGTTTCTAATGCTAAACACTAACTATTCAAAGTGACGAGCTTTTTATTCTATCTGTTCCTCCTAATTGTTATCTTGGTTTTGTGTTCTTCATGGATTCAAGGTTTGTCACTAACCTTGTTTACTTTCACCAACATCTCATTTTAGAAGCTTGAATGTTCTGTATTGATGTCCTGTTTTCGTAATCGCAGGGCAAACATTACCCCATATGAGTTCAGATGTCAATGAAGTTTCGGGCAAGTCCTTCAACTACGTTGTCATTGGAGGAGGTACTGCAGGCTGTCCCCTAGCTGCAACCCTGTCGGAGAAATTCTCAGTGCTCTTGGTGGAACGAGGAGGTTCACCATATGGAAATCCCTTGGTGTTGGATACAAAGGACTAGGGATTCTCATTGCTCCAAACTTATCAATATACATCAGTTGCACAAAGCTTAGTGTCCAATGACGGTGTGAGCAATCTCAGAGGCAGAGTTCGAGGAGGAGCATTAGCTATAAATGGCGGGTTTTACAGCAGAGCAAGTGAGGATTTTGTCGAAAAGGTTGCATGGGATAAGGAGATGGTAACAAATGCTTATCAATGGGTCGAATCTAGAGTCATCTTTAAACCCGAACTGACCCCGTGGCAGTATGCTGCTGAGTTTAGCTTTCTTGAGGCAGGGGTTTTCCCTAACAATGGTTTTAGTTTGGATCACATCGAGGGAACAAAGGTCGGTGCAAGTGTGTTTGATGAACAGGGAAGAAGACACACCTCAGCTGATCTTCTAGAGGCAGGAAATCCGAACAATATCACAGTTCTTCTGAATGCAACTGTGAAGAATGTCATCTTTCACAGAAAAGGCAAGCATAAAACTGGTAGTATTTCTTAACGGCGAGTTTCTGCACCCCCTTTTCTCCACCTGCACTCTTCACATCTTATTGGCCTTTGGAGTTGATGTGTCAAAAGGGAATTAACGGACAGAAACAAGGGGCGGAATGCAGGAAGAGAAGATAGAAGTGTGAAGATCACTATCCTTAACTGGTCAACCCTTTATGATTGAATTCCTAAATGGTTTTTGCAGGTGACAGAAATGAGACAATAGCCGGAGGCATACGATTCATCAAGAGCAACGGAAACTCGAGTGAAACTTATGAAGCTCACCTCAACCAGCCAGAGAATTCATGCTCACGGGGTGATGTGATACTAGCAGCAGGAGCTCTAGGCAGTCCTCAGATTCTGTTGTTAAGTGGCATCGGCCCTCAACAACACCTAAAGAACTTCAACATCGAACTAGTTGTCGACTTAGACGCTGTTGGAAAAGGAATGAAAGACAATCCTGGCATTGCTCTCTTAGCAGATCCTAAACCGAAAAATTTCCCACCAGAACCTCCAAAAGTTGTCGGTATAGCAGATGACTTCAAGATCATAATTGAGGCAGGAATTTTACCTGTCAGCTCCAATGCAACAGTAATGCCGATAGCTGCGAAATCGCCTTTCCAGAATCAGAAGGAACGCTTGAGCTGAACAGCACTGACCCCAGAGAAAACCCTTCAGTCACATTCAACTATCTGGCAAACGAGAAAGATTTGGCAGAATGTGTGAAGCTGTCTCAGTTGCTTGAGCGAGTGGTAAGGTCTGAATCGATCGCGTTCTTCCTGGGGATCGAATGCAAGCGAAAAGACGAGCTTATGTCTGCGGAAGATGAGCTGAGAAAACTGTGCAAGAAGAATGTGAGGACCTTCTATCACTACCATGGAGGTTGCACCATGGGCTCAGTGGTTGACAAGGATTACAGGGTTTATGGAGTTAAGGGACTGAGAGTAGTTGATGGATCAACATTCTTTGAGTCACCGGGCACAAATCCAATGGCCACTTTGTTAATGCTTGGAAGATACCAAGGGATGAAGATTCTTCAAGAGAGAGAAAATGCTTAAACCCGAAAGGTGATCGACTTCATCAACTTGCATTTTTAGCCATAAATATCATGTCAAGTTAAGATTTTCTTTGGACTCCGATAAACCAAACCAACCACAAAGAAAATACCAAAATCCAACTTCAGTGCTCACCGGAAATTTGTATGAGTTCCAAGTCCACACTTCACAAGTAAAAGTTGAACTATAAGGCAGAAGAATAGGAACAAAAGATCATTGACTAAATTGTTTTTTTTTTTTTGGAGAATCATTGACTAAATTGTTAGTGCGTGAAAATGGATGGGACAGTTGGTGTTTTAGTTTAATTAATTTAACAGTAATTAGGTAGTAAAACGGGGAGACTTGGCACAACGGAAATGATGTATTTTTGTGATTTAAAGGTCACCGGTTAGAGTCATGAAAGCAGCTTCTTTGTAAAGTAAGGGTAAAATTGTGTACGATAAACGTTTGTCCGATCTTCACAAAACATTGGTGACAGATTAATCTCTTCTTCATGCAGTCTCATATGACATGAGGTGGTAACATAACTTTAACTTTTGAGTTAAACGATACGCCAAAGTAGAGTTGGTAGCTTCATAAAATGCATCTGTGGTAATTTGAACTCGGGTTAAGCGCTCCAACTCTTAACTTGTTTCCAATAGACCAATTTATGTATTCATTTATTGTATTCAGATTAGATTTTAAAGGAAGTCCATGTATTTATAAAAAGTACGATGTTTATTAATGCGGTGAAATAATAAGTAGAACAAGAGGATATAATGCAATTAAATACAGACCTCTTTAGTAGGAGTGATTTTTCAGTGTGACCGGCACGCGAGATAGAAGGAAACGGTTGTTGACTTGTGCCTATTAATAAAGAAAAATGTCTTTAGTAGAACACAAGCATCAGAGAGAGTGTTCATGGCAATGGGATTTTCATTGTTTGTGTTCCTCCCATTTGCTTATTTGGCCTTGTGTTCTTCATGGATTCGAGGTATGCCATTTACCCTTCTCAGAATAACTGAAAATAAAAGCGGACAACTGAAAAACGAAATGGTTATCTTAAAAAATTAGCTAGCCTTGAATGTTGAGAAATGATTATCACATTTTGATTTCTTAAAAAATTATCAACGGGCGATGTGATACTAGCTGCAGGGGCATTAGGCACATTCAACTACTTGGCAAAGGAATGAGAGACAACGCTTGCATTTCACTCAAACTGGAGCAATCGCTCTCAAAACCCTTCAGTCACATTCAACTACTTGGCAAAGGAGAAAGATATGGCAGAATGTGCGAAGCTGCGTCGGCAGATGGAGCGAATTGTGAGGTCTGAATCGATCGGTTACTTCCTTGGGATCGAACGCAGAAACGAATCAATATCTAGTGAAGATGAGCTGAGGCAACTGTGCAAGAACGTGAGGAGTTTCTATGACTACCATGGCGGCTGCACCGTGGGATCACTGGTTGACAAGAATTACAGGGTTTACGGAGTGAAGGGGTTGAGAGTTCCTGCAATCGCCGGGCACAAATCCAATGGCCACTTTGCTAATGCTTGGAAGATATCAAGGGATCACGATTCTCCAAGAGAGTAAATTGCTTAATTAAATCTAAATTGTTTAATTAAATTTGTGATTACCTTAATCCGCTTGTGCTCTTATCGCAAATGCAAGATCATAAATTTCGGAACCGGAAAATTAAGACAAAAGTCGAGGCGTCATTTTTTAGGGAAGCCCCCTATGAACCGTGTTTGCATCATTTTTTATGCTCGCATTATAAAATATTGTACCAATATCACGTAAAATCGAGACAAATCCCACTTATCATTTCTCAATTTTTAGATAAAAATGAAGAGTAAAAAATTAAAACTAGTAAAGTGCGAATTTCCCCGTAAAATGAGAATTACCACAATATATAAAACTAATTTTGAACCTTGAAATCTTTGAGATCCTGTACAATATTCCTCCTCGTTCCCACAAATTCATAAGAAAAAAAAAGAATTTTTTATTTTTACTAAAGCAACTTTTATTCTAACTCTGCATCGTTTCATCATCGCTGGATTGCTCAGAACCCTCGCTTGCTCTCCTGCCATTGTGAACAAAAACCCTAACCGTAATCTCCCCGTGGACCCTCGTTCCCTCTCCGCCTGCTTCACCGCCCTTCTTCCGCACCTCCTCCTCCTCAACCGGCATCGTAAACCTGCAAACCGGGCACGACCCACGAAGCTTCAGCCACGTCTCTATACAATCCCCATGAAACCTGTGCTTGCAAGGCATCTCCCTCGCCACGCCGTCGACCTCAAACTGCTCCAAGCAAATCGAGCACTCAGACCCGACGTCCGCCTCGACAATCTTGACACTCGGCATGGCGTCGATCGACGCCTTCGACGCAGGCGGCTGACCGTCCTTGCCACCCAGCCCCTGCAGCAGCGAGTCCAGGTCCGAATCGCCTCCGATCACCGCCACGCGTTGGTTGAAAGGGTCGACGAGAAATATTCGCTCCCGCGGGGTTCGTCTTTCCGGGTTTTCTCCATCTGGGTTTTCCGGGTCGAGTGTCGCGGCGGAGGCGACTGCACCTAACATTAAGGGCATGAGCACAGAGAGCTCTCGATCTCGACCCCTCCTCGTGAGCCAGTCAAAAAAGGATGCGAACTCAGGTTCGGAATCCATGAAACTTGTGGGTTTTTTTCGGATTGAAAGCTTAAGCAGAGAAATTTTCAGGGAACTTTGGGGAAAACGAAGAATGAGAAAAAATTAGAAAAATTAGAGAATGGGGTTTAGCGATCGGGAGGGGGAGGATTAAAGAGGTGAGGGGAGCATGACCACTTAAGGAAGAAGAAGGGTGTAGAAAGATCTGGAACTTCTGGATGCCTTCCACGTAATCTTTACGTCAAACAATTTACACATTTAAAATTTGATTAAACTATTAAAATTATTATAACTTTTAAAGCAAGTCTTTATTTATAATCGTTAGATTAAATTTTAAAAATCTAAATTATTTGATAAGTAAGATTAAATGAAAAGAATCCGGATGCGAGTATCCCTTTCGGTAGACAAGGTAGGTGAGATTACTGTCACACTACACGTGGTGTATGAACTAAAATTATTATTTTTGTTTATTCCAAAATATTTTTAAAAAATAACGATATTCACACTTTTATTTTTATTTTTTACATAATTTTAATTTTGTTGTCATTAAATCGAAGTATGAATTAAAAAATGAAATCCCAATAAAATAAATAGAAATTTGAAATGCACCCTCGCCTAGTTAATACGACATCGCTTTTGGTACATTCAAGCCCGATCCCTGTGGATTTCTTGAGTAATCCATACTAAGAAGATTCAAGAGAGCCGCCAAACCGGAAACTGTGCCTCTGCGCCAGAATACGCCCCCGTTACGAAACTTCTAAAATTAGCGCAATTTTAACTTTCTGAAAAGACCGCACGCAAGGTGTTTGATGAAATTCCTCAACGACCTTCTTTTGAACATAAAGTGGTGTGGGTATGGCTCTTGCGAATGCTGCTGCTCTCAAGTTCTCGACTTCTGCGTTTTTGGATCTTCGTTCGGCAGCTTCCATCTTTCAAATTCAACCCATGCAGCAGACTGGAAGAACAAGTGAATGATCCCAACTTACACTACTTGTGCTGCTGTGCATGCAACTCTGTGTTACTGGTGTACCGTTAAAGCTTGGGTTTCGTGTAGGTTTCTCGGTGAAGCCGTTTGTTATGAGAGCGAGGGGGAATGCCAGGATGGATAGTGCGAAAACTCGAAACAGAAGAATGCAGAAGAAGGTAATGTCATTGTCATCTTCCCTGCATTTGATGAAATATGCGTGTATTGGTTGCTTTGGTTTCTGATCCGCTGGAATTGCGGTCTTGTTTTCGCTTCTGAATCAGTATAACGGCACGTCCAAGAGACCGAGGCTTTCAGTATTCTGTTCAGATAAACAGTTGTATGCAATGCTGGTAGATGACCAAAACAAGAATTGTTTGTTTTACGGAAGCACCCTGCAGAAATCTATTCGTCAGAGCCCCGATTGTAGTACCAGTGTAAGTAGACTTCTAGCTCGAGCGGCGCGATCTCAGCCATTTTCGATTCGCAGAACTATTTGGTAGTGCACGGTGCAAGTTCTCTAACTCTGTTCTGCCTAAACTTTTGTAGGAAGCTGCTAAACGTCTCGGTGAGGAGCTCGTCAAGGCCTGCAATGAACTCAACAAACATGAAATATCATCTTATGATCGCAACGGTTTTGCTACTGGGGAAAGGATTCAGGCATTCGAGATTGCAATTTCTCAGCATGGTTTCTTGTCAAGATAGATTTGTATGCGCGTGAATTCTATACATCAACTCCACCTCTGTTATACTATATCCTATGGCATCGCTACATAGTATTAACTAAAATATACAGCAATCGTAGGCTCGTTACTGAAATAACTCTCTCCTCTTTTAGTTAGCGCCTTGGTAGGGTCTCGGCTTTGGTCAATCTCGGTCATCTACTCTCAGACAAAATGATCGGGCTAACCAAGACTTCTCTCTTCAGCTTCGGAGGTTGATCGCAACTAAAAGGTTCCGATATGGAACGAATGATCTAGCTGTGTCTACCTATCACCACCACAGCATTTAGCAACTTGCCCTTCTTGAATTTTCTGCCAGAGACAAAGCATCTCCCGGGGACCTTGGTAATGTGCAACGACATACCCGTCCTTGCATCCTTCGTTGTAGACCTTCTCTTCCTTCTCATACCGTACATTTAGACCCTCCTTTTTCATATTCGCGATCCAGATACCCATCGCCACATCTTCCAGCTTAAACATCTGATCATAACAAAGCAGTGTTCTCTTTCAGATACTGGAATCCTTTTGATTGAGAAGCTATAGTGATAGACTGGTTGTAAAATGATTGTTTCTTACCTTTAATCTTCCCCTTTTATATCGCTGCGAAACCGCCTTTGCTATGTCATTCGATATCACATAACCAGGACCGTGCGCCCAAGGTGGGTAAGTTGCTTCGGGCCATTCCTTCATTAACGCAGCAGACACAGCGAACGGGAAAAAAAAATGTGAGAAGCAGAATACAATTTCTTTAACCTTTTACAACGATAAACTACGCATCAATTTAAGATATTGTAATTTGATTCCTAATTTGGGGAACAAACTCGGTTGTACCACAGCTTGCAAAGTTGGCAAAGTGTAGAAAATTACCTCATTGCTGATATACCACTTGCTATCTGGACTTCGATGAGGTCGAGAATCTGAGTTAATGAGGCCATAGAGCAAGCCACGATTCACTTTGATCCTGTGTAAGGAAGCTAGCACTTCATCCACACGAACAAATGCATCGTCATCCGTCTTCATAACAAACTTTGCTGAAACAACCTCCGTCTGTTGAAGCAATCAAATCAATTAGAAAAAGAAGAGATATCCCCACGCCACGCACTCAAGAAAAAGTAAGGATTTTACCCCAAAGATGCAGATGGCCAAAGTTTTCCAGGTAATGAGGCCATAGTAATCAACAAAAGGCATCAGCTGTATGTCTCCATAGGTTTGTGCCTCGTTCCAAAGTTCCTCATTCACTATTTGGTTCTTATGCTGCATTACGTTACAAACTTGATGAATAATTTAGCAAAAGGACTCAAAGAAAACATAACGAGGATATAGAAAAGACGGCACAAATATGTTTTGGTGAAAACAGTCATAAATTTTGCACATTAACGAGCAACACGCCCGATGATGGAGAAAAGAACTGCTGTAATAACGAAGAACAAGGTTTCACATGTGAGCTCACCAAACCAACAAAAAAGCGAACTGAAACCGCCCCTGATTGCACAGCTGCATACTGCATCCATGTTCTTCGAACTGCCATCCTTCGTTTAAAATTGTTTGCGGTAGAGAAAACACCAATAAAGAGATCCATTTGTTTGTGAGGAGAGAGAGGTGCAGATTTGAGTTCTTCTAAATTAATTATGTGCTCCGACTCCTCTGATGTGGGTAAACCGCTGACTAGGACAGAAACTAATTTCAAATCCCCAGATAGCCTTATTTCATTAACAAGCCATGGCTCCAAAGTCTGAATAGAAAACCAGGAAAACAGCATATGAATTCATTGGGACTTTACCTTTTAATTCCAAAAGCAACAAAAAAAATTAAATTTGAAGAACTTACTTCGCGGAATGCAAAAGATGTTAGATGCTTCCCATCAACAGTCATTTGGATTCCTTCTGAACCCACTCTAAGTGTAGCAACAAACGGATACCCTTGCTTAAATGGAAAGTATTTTCTGGACTTTGATCTGTCTTGCGCAGTTGAAGCCTGCCTTGAAACATTGGAACGCATCGTCTGCTCTTCAGTTTTTCCAACAATCTTGTTGCATTGGTCCAATTCATCCACTGGCAATCATTAACAATTTAAGATAAAGTAAGAGTAACAATAAATAGGCCTTATAAACTATATACAGAAACAAGTAACTGAGCATGGTTTCACATGGAAACATTACGATAAGTTGCATGCTATCACCCGAACATGAAAAGAATTATAGACAATTATCACCAGTAACTGCACCAAATAGTGTATTGAAGACAGTCTTCTTCTGGATAAATCGAATTCTTTAGGCAAAATATGGGTTGAATATTTTTCTTAACTTATAGCAGAAATTCTGTGTCTAACGTGGGTAATGCAATTGTCAACTTTCTTGGACTAACAAAGTCCTAATTTCTATTTAAAAGGGTCGAACATAATATGCATTACTGGTAAAGAAAAGAGTTTATCTGTTGGATGCACACCATGACGAGAAAAGGAAGAATGGGCTACAAAGCTATTGACAAACTGTGTCATGTTACTGTAACAGCAATTCCACTATTTGTCACCAGGCACAATAAGTCAATGAATTATCAACTGTAATATGTCAAACAAATCTACATACTAAATCTTTGATATGATCGACTAATAGAAAAAGAGGCAGCAAGTTACCTTTATTATTCTTTTCAGGAGTTGGGGACGGGCAACGCTCCTCTTCACCCCAATCATGAGCAACAGTCCATGTGTTCTGGACAATTACGGGGTCCTCAGTTACCTTATCACCATTTAGCCTAACATTATAATGCAATATAACGGGTGGGTCGGGCTCCCCTGGAAGAGGCTCCCCTGTCAAGTCAATTCGAAAGTTTCCAAGAAATCCATTCGGAATGCCAATAACTGTAATTGAAGAACCTTGAGTTAGGCCACAAGGGACCCGCAACTTAGAAACACTATTGTCGATTCCTGTCCCATTCATTTTATTAAGAAAATGAGGACATTGCTTTTCTTTTGCTTTCCCAGGTGAAATTTCATTTGTGTGACCAAGTCTTTGCTCTTCAACCGAAGCCATAAGACTATTCCATGCAACTCCAGCTTCCTTTATAGCATCCACCCCATTAGGCAAACCCTGAGCTTGATTAATCAGATGTTTCAAAAGGTTCCATGTATGCATAGTTTGCCGCTCTTCATTGGATACATTCCTCTGAGCAAAGAGGCTAAGGGCTATAGTCTCTCCAGAAATCACTTCAGAAGCATTCTCTGGATTCTGAACTGCAGGTGGAGTAGTATCTAACCATTCAAGAGGATTACTAATATTCGTGTAGAATGCATTGGTTAAGAAACTATCCCCAGCAGGATAGTTTATGATGCCATATCTCAAAACTAGCAGCATGAATAGACATGCAGCCACAATACTGCCATATGATTTCTTCATTCTGGGGATTACGAAATTGCATCAACAGCTCTTAGCCCAACTTCCCAAGTTATTGATCATCATGCAGCCCAATTAACATCTTTTGAGAATCACGCGCATGAATCACTAAACGTCAATCTCTCACAGGAAAATCCAAGAGACCAGGTGCTTAAAAAGAGAGAGAAGAATGATCTGCCACATGCAAATAGCTAAGGATCTTTGGTAAGAAATCAACAGGTCACAAGATGTATACTGGTACACGTGGAAGGATCTCTACTTCTGTCAAGTGTCAAGTAAATGTTTCACATCTTCCTTTTTAGACTGCCATCCAAAGAGAAACCAACTATGGCTCTGCCAACAACTCTATCTTCCAGAGACACTACCACACTGAACCAAAACCCAAATTAATCAGTCTACAAGAACTTACAAAAATCAGCAACTGAAAAATCAGACGAAAATGAATAAGCAATGCTATGCATACATATAATTCTCAAGGTACCCAACTTCAATCGTTTCGTTCGCAACTTATCTCGATCTAAATCCTAAATGTCCACTTTGCATCCCCAACTATTTCCAGAAGCACCAGAGATGGCACCGAATCTGGACTTGTCTAATTATTACATGGTCATTCATCATATTTCATTAAAAGCTTGTTCAATGTTTTCATTTAAGTTCATGATCAGTATTAAATTAAGTTTATGCACATTTTGAAGTCATAGTTCATACAATCGTTAATAAGGGTTAGCCTATTCACGGAAGGTTGTTCCATGCCCAGACTATTTAAAATCCCTCCTCATGTACGGAAAGACATTATCCAGAAATTGAGAATTACTTCTAAACTCGTATCTCTTTGGTAGATTCTTTAGAGTGGCGAGTTATTTATCTTTGAGTGATCAACATTATCCAGTGTGAGGAAAGTTGCTCTAAAAAAGTTGAAAATTTCCATTAAAAAGAAAAACATATAATATTTTAAGACATTTCAACAAAATACAAACAGTAGCAGTTAATTCCTTGTCAAAAATATCCACAGACCAACTGGTCAAATCCCTACGAGTAGCTACGATACTGCAATTATTAGAAGTTCAGGGACCATACTGAAAAATTGAAACCTACAATCTCACAGCTCTTGAAGTAATAAATTCTAACGAAATTACGGAAAATAAAGTGAATTAGATTTCTCGGTCGAGTAATCAATCCAACATTTTCTTCTCTGATTCATTTGAAGCTTAATTTCGAATTTCGAATTACGAACCATAAAGTTTTGGAGTAAGAAAATCAATACCTCCGATCGTCTTGTTACTAAAACGGCACACTATGCTAAGCTCGATTCTGATAGAATCGTCAACTTTCTCGGCAACCAAACAGTTCTCGAATCGATTGAAGCAAGAAGCAAGCGACCGGACTGGACAGATCCGAACGCGGAAGCAGCCGAAGAAGAACAACTCGGGACGCAAGCTACAGTAAAAGGATAAAATTATGAAGATGACTAACAGAGGACTTAAAATTAGAGATATGAATAATAAGGACAAAGGTTAAAAATCACCTTGTGAGGAGAAGAAGCGGAAGCGGAAACTTTCTGTTTGGGAAGAATGCCGGAAAGTGCGAGAAAATTCGCCGAGAAAATTTGAAACGGGAGAGAAAGTGCTGGGAGTGATGGATTTGAAAAACTTCGCGTCGAAGCGTTAAACGGTGGGAAACCACAAAGAACACTGTTTTGGTCTTTTGCAAAGTCTTGATATCATTTTTTCTTTCGCTACTTGGTTCGACCATTTTTTACTCTAATTAACATCACTTTATTTATTAAAAAATTATGAACCCAAATTACGTATTATAATTTCACACAAACTAACTTGGCTTTTTTTTTTTTTTTCGGTCATCATTATAACATATCTCTTATTTAAAATAAAAATATAAACATCTTCCTACTCCCACGTTCCCTCTCTCTTTCACCATTTCTATGCAACTTCTTTTTCCCATATATTTTCCAAGAAAAAACCATAAAAAAAAAAACACACACACACGCACAAAGTGTGTGGGTTTAAGCTAGTAATCACTAAAATAATGAAAATTAGTGTATCTGTATATAAATATAGGGTGAAGCTTTCATAATCTCAAAATTGCCCTTCTTTTATTCAAATTTCAGAAGAAAAAATAAATTCACAAAAAAAAAAAAAAAACCATCATATAATGAGACGGTAGGTGGTTAATAAATTTAATATTTTCTAAATTATATTTTTATAAAAAATAGTAATAATAAAAAAAAGTAAAACTTTAAAAATTAACAAAAAAAAAAACCAACAAATAATATTTATCAAACGAAAATGAAATAAAATAGAAAAATCAATTGTCACACGCATAATAAGAGAGCGAATTATTTTCTTTTGGGGCTAAGTGATATTTATTTGGACTGCATGTATCTTTTAAGGACATAATTGTTTATATCTTCATAATTGCCAAGCCATTAAACAGAATACCTAAAAGGCTAAGAAGTCATTTTTGACCAAGAATAACAAGTAATTTTTGGTTAAACTGTCACATTATTATGAGTTTCATCAATCAATTCACACGTTTATCTATTAATTTTTTTTTAAAAAATAATAAGTTTACACTAAATTCATCAAAACTACCTAAATAAATAATAAAAAATAAAAATAATAATAAAATAATAAAAAAAAACTTGAACTTGAAACGCGATGAATTGAAGAGAAATGCCCTTAACACTGGGACTATTCACCATTTTGCAAGTTTATCTATTAATTAATAAGAAACCTTAGATGCATGACATATTAATCTTGTTTATATTATAGCATGTGTATTAGTAACATTACATGACAACCACTTTAATAATTTTCTTGAGAGCAATTTTTTTACTTATGAGTTTCTTTTTCAAGATTATTATTTACATGTGAGATGAGCACATTTTTGGTTACGTTAAGAAGTAAATTATTTGAACCAAAATAATTTAGCAACATGTTCATCCAATATGACTAATAAGATGGTATTAAATTATTAATTGAAGATAGATGTTTACTAAAACAGAAAAATTGATAAATGTTGACCCATTCAGCTGTTGACGAAACTTACAATTGCCTGTCCACATTTGGATTACGCGTTGAATATTGACCGGGAAAAGCCGACTGGAAAACGGTAATTTGCGCGTTGGCGGTCGTTTTTGTCGGAAAAATATCTCTTCTACTGAGACCATCAGATGATAAGTGATTCAGACCTTTAAAATTTTATTCAATGATAAAAAATTATTATAGCTTTTAAGAGATCAAAACAGGTAGACCATTTTATGAAAATTCAAATATCCGAATCACTTAATCTGGTGACATTGTAGAAGAGATCTGAAGATGATCTCTTTCCGTTTTTATCCCTCTAACTATGGTACGTGGCGGCCTGTCAGTAGCCAGCCACCATGCACTAGGAAAACTTTGCCTTTTTGGCCAGAAAGGACGGAAAACTTGTCGTGGTTAAGCCAAATGGGTCGATAGAAATCATGGGGAGTCCATTAAGGGCGGGACCCGCAAAGAGGAGAAATTTTTAGGTGTACCGGTACATCAAAAAATTTTGGTGTACCCTCATTCATAATGGTTTGATTTTTATTTATTTTTTGGTGTACCCGGTACACCTAAAAATTTCTCCGCAAAGAGGGCCGCCTCATAAGCATCGGAAGGCGATATGCACGTTGCCTGTATGTCTCCGCCTTGAAATTGCAGGCGGGGCCGGCCGAAGCCAAAGGGGGTGGGTAATGCTCAAAGGTGGAAGGACGGTTTTGTCCTTGGTCTAAACCCATAATTCTAAGAATTTTCTAGTATTATTTATTCACATGTTTTTGAAAATTGAAACATGTATTTATTTGTATTGTATATGAATTTGATGACACATTAATCATATCGTCTATATATAACAACTTGTTAATTAGTAACAAAAAAAAAAAAATCTTCGACAAATCAGCTGGTCATGCTGATATCACAAATGGTGTGTTTGTGAGCATGGGAAGTTTTATTCATACAGGTTGGATGATACCTAAATATAAACGAGTCTCGTTCTTTGTAAGAATGCATAACTATTTGGCTAGTCAAGATGTTGTACTTATATGAGCTCAAATATTACCTAATTTAATGAGACTCGCTAATTTTTTTTAATAAAAATATGTAGCCATTCAATTGATTATGTTGTCTTAGTTATAGTATAATTTAGCAACGTTACATCACGGTAAAACTGTTTCAGTTATATTTTGTGGTCCGTAGTTTGCTGGTGAAATGTGACCTTCAAGTTTGAACAAGGGGGGGGCCAAAGGGGTAGGCCTTGGGCAGGGACAACTCAACAGGCGACTTTGCGAAAGGTAGAAGAAAGACCAAATGAAACATCATTAAGCTTCCCTTTAATTTCTTTGTTTATGATTATTAGTTAAGGTAACATAACATCATTAAGCTTTGGACGTTGATTAATACTAAGCTTTGCACGTAATATAAGAATTTGGCAGAGAGGTACCATCTATGACCCGACAGTCGGCCAAACCTGATGGCGAAGGTGAACATAAATTTTTTTTTTTTTCTTAGTACGTCGACATTTTTACATTACGGAGATGAGGAGTTTGGCTAAGCCACACAATGGACAATCTAAATTTGGTATTGAATTAACCATTCACAAAATTCGAATCTAAAACCAATTACTTCTAAACGAAAAAAAAATATAACTAAACTGTCGTATTAAATGATCATAAAATATTAAATGATAATATTAATAAATAACGTTGTTTAGGAGGTCGTTTGCAACCTAGGACAGTGCAGGCACGTGTAGAGATGAAGAAGCAGATCTCTATTGAAAAAGGTATGGATCCACTAAATAATTGTTGCTCAAATTATAAAATTGCCATATGGTGATTGACTGATTGTCTGTCAATGCATTAATTTTCATGTTTTAATGCCGTTTGTTTTGGGATAATACTTGGCTAGTGGCCGGTACTTACACGCTTCAAATCAAATTAAACCACGTGTTAGTTATAAACCGGCAACCAAAAACAGCACCTCAAAAATGAGTATTTAAAAAGACAGTGTTATTGCCACTTAGTACCACGATCTAGTGGTATTTTTCTTCACTCATAAGTAAGAGATCTTAGGTTCGATTATCGTCAAAGGGGAATTTGAATTTTGAACCACATTATTACTAGTCTATTGTGAGGCTAAACCCATCCCTCCCTCTTAATGTAAATAATATCGTTTGTTCAAATATTAACACGCTCCAGACCCAAATAAACAGAGCCTCCTGAGCAAAGGATCTGGGGCGTTGAAATTAGATCCAACGGGTACAAACATGAGGTCCCTCTAAAAATTATAATAATTATAACTATTTGATCAAATTTCAACATCCTAGATTCTTTGATCCTTAAGCTCAGTTTATTTATGTGCCAAGGGGATTCGGTTCCTCATTCAAAAGTGGTGGGTGGTGTTAAGGACGTGAAAAGGAGTAATTGGCTGTTTTAACAGTTTTGGTGGTACAATAGTGCCAATTAGAACGAAATTATTGTATTGCCTTCATACATCAGCACACTCAACACATATTTGAAAGAAGGAGAAGGATTATCTACCTTTCTAATCTCTATATTCTTCCATACCCTCCTATTTGAACAGTTACGGTCAAGCCACGTCAACATCTTATATTGATTTTTTTATAGAGATAATAAGACAAAAAGCAGCATGGGAGAGGAGATGATGAAATGAATAAGAATAAAAGGGTATAAAATCCTCCTCCTTAAAAGAATTGACGGAACACCGATAAAGTGGAGTAAAAGTTGAGTTTCAAATTGTAAATTAACGATACCTTTGTTTCAAATTGTAAATTAAGTGTGAATTTCAAGAGCATAGCAAAAAGTAAGACACGTAATAATTATGCAGTGTGATTCTCCCACTCCACTAGTATAGTGTCTCTATTTAAGTGGGCTTTAATGCAGGACCTGTTTTCTTCGGCCTTTAAATATTTTAGTTTACAACGAGGGCCCAAAAATGGCATGTACAAACGGAAAACCGGCCTATACTATTAACTAAACATGCTTGATAAACACGTGTTGGTTGTGTTTCCAATGATTTTTTTTTTAATACATCGATATTTTTACACTAAAATAAATGAAAATTCGGCAAAATCACACAATAAACAACCTAATTTGGTATCGAATTCACCATCTACGAGATTCGAACATAAGATGTCTCACTTGCGACTTAGTACTATAGTCTAGTGTTATTCTTTTTCACTTGTAAGTGAGAGGTCTTAGGTTCGATTTTCGCCAAAGACAAATTTGAACTATATTATTGCTAGCCCATTATGAGGCTAAGCCCATCCCTTCCCCTTTAGTGTAGATATGTCGTTTGTTCAACAAATAAAAAAAAAGACCTCTCACTTTTAAGTGAAGAGAAATATCAATAGACTGTAGTACTGAATGACATATTTCAATTTTTGTTAAATTTCTTTGAATTATTGGAGACTAAGCACTTCACGATAAACACGTTTTTGGAAATGACCTTTATTATTAACTAGACATGCATGTCCAGCACGTGTATTTCTTTTATAATAGTTAGAATATTAGGAATTGGATCCTCTCCAGAACTCAAGGTGAGGATCCTCCTGACCAGCACATGTGGACAGTTGGATGAAAATCTAATAGTTACAAACAAGGGGATTCCTTAAAAGTTATAATAATTATAGTTGTTGGATTTTTATCGAACGACCCACGTGTGTTTGTCAAGAGGATCCTCACCTTGGGCTCATGAGAGGATCCAATTCCAGAATATTAAACAATTTTTGATCTGATTAATTTGTGCATGAATTATATTTAAATTGATGACGTAAAAGAATAGACAACTAAAATCATCAAAGACGTTATTGGGAGAAATTTTTCATTGTGACTGAAATATGAGTGGTACATTACGTGTTTTTATATAAGTGATGAAAATTTTTATTTTTTAAGTTATTAACTTTTTAACGCACATATCCCACTATTTTTATAGTAACATATGGTGTATCATTGTCACATCCCGGCCCGGGACGGATCACTTCCCGGGCCGGGATGTGACAAATTGGTATCAGAGCCTAACCTTGGCCGGTGTGCCGACGAGGACGTCGGGCCCCTAAGGGGGTGGATTGTGACATCCCACATCGCCTAGGGGAGTGATCCTTAAATGTATATTCCCATCCTTACCTAGAACGAGGCTTTTTGGGAGCTCACTGGCTTCGGGTTCCATAGGAACTCCGAAGTTAAGCGAGTAGCGCATGAGAGCATTCCCAGGATGGGTGACCCATCGGGAAGTTCTCGTGTGAGTTCCCAGAAACAAAACCGTGAGGGCGTGGTCGGGGCCCAAAGCGGACAATATCGTGCTACGGTGGTGGAGCGGGCCTAGGAAGTGATCCGCCCCGGACCGGGATGTGACAATCATCACGTGTTCCCGTCACACTAAAAAATCTCTCCATTATTAGATAAAAGTGGAACAAATAAAATAAAAAAAAGAACGCAGCTAGAAGTTTCGTAAAAATTTATTTGTAGTGTGAAAGTTGAATTATTCATGACTAATGATACATGAACTACAAGCGGCTGGCTAGTTGAAAGCAACATCAGAAATTCAGAAGCCAAAATACAAAAATGATACAGACAATTAACAAATTACAAAGTAGAAGATTAGTGTGAAATAATTACAACAAGAAGTTAATTAAAATTTAGGGAACTGAACTTTGGAAGCCCATCCTCCATCTGGAAGGTGAGGACACTCAATGATGTCTTCGCCGGAAGTGTCCACGAACAAATAAACTTGGTAAGGGCTGTTTCCGGCAGAATCGCTGTTGCACTCTATCCCTGGGCTGTACCCAGCAGCTTCTTTTATAGCTTCCACGCACTATGTTCTCTATGCTGTAAACTTCATCATTTGGCACGATTCCTGCATTCAACAATTACATTTAAATGTTGAATTCATTAGTTTTTAGTGATATCATGGTATTTACTTTGGGAACGATCCCTCATCAGCCACAAACTTTAGACTGAAACTTTATTTATTTATTTATTTAAATTAGCTAATTAATTACCAGCTTTTTTAAGGATTTGTAGAAGGTTAACTTTTTCTTTGAGTTTGAGGGCTGCTTCGAAGTACTCTTTCTGATCGAGCTCAGACTCGGAGCAGGTTCCATGCTTTTCCCATTCATGTGACCAGATCCCGTAACCGTCGCTACTTGGGCATTTCAGTGATGGCCAATTCTTATCAAGACTGCTCAAATGAAAGCTCTGAGATCTAATTTTGTACAAAATAAATAGTCCATAGAATAATTAGAAAAAGAAGGCACTCAACACGCAGACACACACACAAAATAAAAATAAAATGGAATAGAAAAACAGTATTGTATGATCACTGCGTAATCTGAATTTGTGTTTGAAGCTCCCTATATGCATACATATTCATACAACTATATGAAAATGTTTTCTGCGATACTGTCTGCTTACAGTGTTAGATATACACACAGACCATTGATCAGGTTGCTTAATTATTATATACCTCAGATTTGTCGAAGACGCTGTTGGGATCACAGTCAAAGGGGTAGCCACCTTCTTTATAATTAGGCCATAGACCATGAATGCCAAAATCTGCTGTAGGCTTTCCTGAGTTGGGATGGCAACAAGTATAATTTGCGTTGTCACAGTATGCTCCTGGCCACTGGATGACATAAAACATCATGAGGATTATATATAGTATTAGCTATATAGTGTCATATAGAAAAATAAGATCGAAGAGAAGAAAAATAAAATGTTTAGCTAGGTTTAAGTAATTAATAAGATGGAGAGCAAGGCTAGCTAGTTAGTTTTTCCAGGACAATCTTAAAGGAAGTTAGCTGGTTTATACTTGCTAGATCAGGCTTCTTGGTGTTGCGTGCTAGTCATTTTTGTTTACGGACACGATTCATGGGAGCAAAAATATGAGTTTGTATTATACCTACCTGAGTTACACATTTTCAAATTAAATTCATTTTAGCATCAAGCTATACTAGATCATATGGTGTCACGTGCTCCTTTTTTATACTCCTTGTGGAAAAAATGGTATTCAACTAACTGATCACATGTATGTGAGACGCCACACACCAAATCAACATTTCGTATATATTTTCTGTTACTCAAACCTACTAGTGGTCACATCATGTTGGATGCAACAGTCGTACACAAAAATTTCTTCTAATTATATTTGCATTTGATGGCTAAGATATGACTCATACACGTGATGTCGTGTTCGGTGACATGAGGTGTCAGATAGTACATGCATGGAGACAATTGTGGAGCTTGGAATTTACAGCAATGGGTCAAAAGTAGCTTTGAAAAATCGATCATACTTTCATTATAATTGTCCATGATGTGTTCTCATATTTTGGAAACGTCTTATTACAACATCATTATCAATAGAATCAAATACATCTTTATCAATGTGTACAACCAAACTATCATTCAACCATTGATCTCTTATCCTATGAAGTACAAGTGGCTAGCTAGTTGAAAGTAGAAGTTGTTGGGGGTGAAAAGAAAAACAATGGGGTTTAAATATGATTACCCCACTCTAACTAATATCGAGGTCTTTTGTGATAAAATCCTACACTTGACAGATTAGGTAAGTGATAAAGTTGGGGACAATATTGACGTTGTTAGAGTAAGGCCCCATTGGCTTGCCGATCCAAAAATCCAACATGGTATCAAAGCCAGATTCGGGTCCGTGCAAACCAATGAGCTTGTCATCGAGAAGGAAATAAGCCATGATTCTTAATAGAGAGCCAACCTCTGAGTTCCATTGAAAACAAGCATTGACTCTTAACATAAAGCCGACCTCTGAGTTTCAATTGCCAATGCGTAGATCTCATTGTGTGAACCACTAAATGAGGTTACACGTGAGAGGGAGTGTTGGAATCCCACATTAGTGGGTGAAAAGAAAAACAATGGGGGTTTAAATATGATTACTCCACTTTAACTAATATCAAGGCATTTTGTAATAAAACCCTATACCTGAAGGATTAGGCTGGTGATAAAGTTGGGGACATTACCGGTGTTGTTAAAGTGGGGCCCCGCAGGCCCGCCGATCCAAAAATCCATCAGAAGATTAGTGTGAAATAATTACAACAAGGAGTGAATTAAAATTTAGGGAACTGAACTTTAGAAGCACATCCTTCCTTTGGAAGGAGAGGACACTCAATGATGTCTTGCCGGAAGTGTCGACGCACAAATAAACTTGGTAAAGTTGGCTGTTTCGGCCGGCCGAATCGTTGTTGCACTCTATCCCTGGTACCCAGCACCTTCTTTCAAAGCTTCCACTATGCTCTCTACGCTGTAAAATTCATCATTTGGCACGATTGCTGCATTCAACAGTTACATTTAAAGGTTGAATTCATTAATTTTGAGTGATATTATATGGGATTTACTTTAGGAGCGGTCCCTGATCAGCCTAGACTGAAACTTAATTTTTTTTGAAGTTAGCTAACTAATTACCAGCTTTTTTTTAGTATTTGTTGAAGGTTAACTTTTTTTTTGAGTTTCAGGGCTGCTTCGAAGTACTCTTTCCGAGCGAGCTCGGACTCGGAGCAGGTCCTGTGCTTTTCCCATTCATGTGACCAGAACCTGTAACCGTCGCTCCTTGGGCATTTTAGTGATGGCCAATTCTTATCAACTCTGCTCAAAAGCTCTGAGATCTAATTTTGATCAAAATAAATAGTACATAGAATGATTAGAAAAAGAAGACACTCAACACGCAGACACGCACAAAAAATAAAAATAAAATGGAATAGAAAAACAGTATTGTATGATCACTGTGTAATCAGAATTTGTATTCGAAGCTCCCTATATGCATACATATTCATACAACTATATGAACATCTTTTTGCGAATACTGTCTGCTTACATTGTTAGGTTATGTACACAGACCAGTGATTAGGTTGCTTAAGTATTATGTACCTCAGATTTGTCGAAGACACTGTCGGGATCACAGTTAGAGGGGTAGCCACCATCCTTGTAATTAGGCCATAGACCATGAATACCAAAATCTGCTGTAGGCTTTCCTGACTTGGGATAGCAACAAGTAAAGTTTGTGGCGTCACAGTATGCTCCTGGCCACTGCATGATATATATAAAACATCATGAGGATTATATACAGTACTAATGTCATATAGAAAAATAAGATCGAAGAGAAGAAAAATATAATGTTTAGCTAGGTTTAGAAACTAAAGAACGGCTGCGTAAAATTTCCACTAGGGTTTTGAAACTGAAATACCGTTGGGTTTTGAGATCGAAGAAAAATCAAGCTGAAGATAATGTTGATGTATATTCACTAAAATTAGGAAATTTTGGGACGGGCGTTACAGCTAGGAGCTAGCTGAAGCAAAAATACACCTGTTGAACAAAGTAGAAGAAATCGAAGTCTGGGGAAACACAAAGAACCGAGACGTACGGAGTGATCAAACGCTTTATCAAGATCAAAGTACTGCTGTATCTAATTGTTTCTTTTCTTTTTTTTCTGCAGAAGTAGGTTTTTTTTTTGTTGTGGGGGTGGGGGGGGGGGGTGCTGGGGTGGTGGGAGCGGGCGGGTTTTGCTGGGGACGAGCTATATTACAATGACAATATGCCTAGCTGAGATGTCTGTATAAATAGGAAAAGAGACAGGGTAAATGGAATATATCCCGGAAAGCATATGCTGATGACACCATAGCTTATGAAAACTTGTAATCCATCATTTTCGTGTTTAATGTGATCGCACACAACTTTTTTTTCTTTGCTCCTTCGTTCTTTCCACCTATTGATTTACCTTGAAATAATTTAGTCCGTTTACTTAACCATTAGTTACATTAAACCTAACTTACTTTGTCTTTTAATTAGCTTAAGATCCCATCTCCATGAACTGTTCACCAATATCAACCAGAACGAAGATATCCCGTAGAAGAGTGTAGAAAAAGACTGGGAGAGAACGAGAAGGCTTTAGAGGAAAATTAACGAGTTGAAGTATATATATTTTGTTGATAGAAAGATACAACAATGATTAACCTATGTAAAGGTAATTTGTACAGCTAATCTCTAGAATCTTATCACTTAACAGATTCTAACAATCCTAACTCACTCTTTTGCATATCAAGGGACAAGTGTATCAATCCACACCATCCATACACTCTATTCCCTAACATGAACAAGTAAAGGATATATATCCATTAACTCGTTTATTGAGTGACTAATTAATTTAATCTAACTAATGATTTTCCACATTTCATATTTCATATAAATTAAGAAATGCAAGTCTGGAAGCAACGGTTGATAGACGTATGTCATGGGAAGGAAGTGACCGGTGGATTAGTCTTTAAGTAATTAATTAATAAGATGGAACGCTAGGTCAGATAGCTAGCTTTTCCAGGCCAATCTTAAATGAAGTTAGCTGGATTATACTTGCTAGATCTGGCTTATTGGTGTTGCTTGCAAGTCATTTTTGCTTACGGACGCTACTCACTCTCATGGGGAGCATAGCGTCGAGCCACACTAGATCAGATGGTATCAAGGGTTTCCAATGGAGATGACCCTTAATTTTTGGTTGGATTTCTTTGAGTTAAAAGTAAGCACTGCACGATCACACGTGTTTGGTAGGGTTTCCAATAGAAATGGTGCTTCGTTATTAACTATACATGCATGTCAAGCACTCATGATCCTTTTATTTATTTGATAATAGTTAGAATATTAATCTATTTTTTATTTAATTAGCTTCTGTATGATAATCTATAAACTGGCCACTTAGGAGAATAGACAGCTAAAATCATCAAGGGCATTATTGGATGAAAACGGAACAAGACAAAGTTAAATATAAAGAACAAAAGAGAACGTAGCCAAAAGTGTGGTTAAAATTTATTAGCAACATGAAAGTTCATCAATTAGTCATGACTAATGACACATGAAGTGGCTAGCTAGTTGAAAGCAACATCGGTAGCCAAAGATACATACAAGAGTAACAGGTTACAAAGTAAAAGATTATTGTGAAAGAATTACAACAATGAATTAATTAAAATTTAGGGAATTGAACTTTGGAAGCACATCGTCCCTTTGGAAGGAGAGGACACTCGATGATGTCTTGGCCAGAAGTGTCGACACACAAATAAATTTGGTAAAGTTGGCTGTTTCCGGCCGAATCCTTGTTGCACTCTATCCCTGGGGTGTGCCCAACACCTTCTTTTATAGCTTCCACTATGCTCTCTAGGTTGTAAAGTTTATCATTTGGCACGATTCCTGCATTCAACAGTTACATTTAAATGTTGATTTATTAGTTTTAAGTGATATTATGGAATTTACTTTGGGAGCGGCCCCTGGCCAGCTCAAACTTTAGACGGAAACTTAATTTTTTGAAATTTGCTAATGAATTACCAGCATTTTTTAGAATTTGTAGAAGTTTAACTTTTTCTCTGAGTTTGAGGGCTGCTTCGAAGTACTCTTTCTGATCGAGCTCGGACTCGGAGCAAGTCCCGTGCTTTTCCCATTCATGTGACCAGAACCTGTAACCATTGCTACTTGGGCAGCTCAGTGATGGCCAGTTCTTATTAAGACTGGTCAACAGCTCTGAGATCTAATTTTGTACAAAATAAATAGTCCATGAAAATAGAATAATTAGCAGAAGAAGACACTCAAAACACACACAAATAAAAATGTTTTTTTTTTTTTACTTCAAAATGGTCATTAAGATTGACATGACTCCTCATGTTTTGATCCATGAGATTGACATAACTCCCAACTTTTTGGTTCATAGATTTCAAATCAATAGAAGTGGTTCCTAAGTTTGTTCACCATCAATCATTTTTGTCATTGTGTGAAAAATCTCCGTAAAATAGGAAAATTAACAAAGATACCCTCATTTTTTATCAAATTATTTTGGCCTATTATTTATTAAATTGAGGGTATTTTTATCATTTTGGTTCTTATTTAAGGAGATTTTTCACATAAGAACCATAATGATTGACGTGGACTAAATCAGAAATCACTTTTATCAATTTCAAATCTCACAGACCAAAGTAATAAGAAGTTATGCAATCTTAATGACCATTTTAGCTAAAAAGCCAAATAAAAAATGGAGTATGAAAACATTATGATCATTGCGTAGTCTCAGTTTGTATTTGAAGCTCCCTGTATGCATCCATATTCATATCTATATAGGTGTATGTATATTGTAAAACTATGAAATCTTATTTGCGCTACTGTCTGCTTACATTATTGGATACACAGACCATTGATTCGGTTGCTTTAAAATATACCTGAGATTTGTCGAAGACGCTGTCGGGATCACAGTTAGAGGGGTAGCCACCATCCTTATAATTAGGCCATAGACCATGAATGCCAAAATCTGCTGTAGGCTTTCCTGACTTGGGATAGCAACAAGTATGTTTTGTGTCACAGTATGCTCCTGGCCACTGCATGATATAAAAAAACATCATGTGATATAGAAAAATGAGATTTGAAAAGACGATAGCGTTAGTGGTTAGATGTTAGATTAGGAAATAGAGAGGGTTCAAACCACGACAAAATGCGAAGGCATAATTTATTTCCACCACTATAATAAAGGGTTACTTGCATATGCAAAAATAAGATCGAAGAGAGAAGAAAAATAAAATGTTTAGCTAGGTTTAGAAACTAAAGAACAGTTGCATAAAATTTCCACTAGGGTTTAGAAACTGAAAAACCGTTTGGTTTGTAGTTATTGGGTGGGCTAAAAAAAATAGACACTAAAAAAAAAAAATTAGAGGATTTATTGAGATTCTCAAATTTTGAAAATACTTTTTCGAATGAGTCGAGCCACTACGATGAAACTAAAAGAGTTCCGCATTATGAACCATGTACCGTGCACATCGCTTATACGGGCTATAAAAAGTAACATAAGAGGAAGTGAAGAAATAGAATATGAGAAAAAAAATATAGAAGAAAATGAAAGAGGATCATATTCTATTTGGGATGGGTCATCATAGCAAGCTGAAGCAAAAGCACACCTGTTGAACAAAGTAGAAGAAATCAAAGTCCTGAGAAACACAAAGAACCGAGAGGTACTGAATGATCAAAAGCTTGATCAAGATCAAAGTATTGCTGTATCTCATTGTCTCTCCTTTTTTTTTTTTTTTTGTTTCTGATGAAATATGTTTCTTTTTTTTTTTTAGGAATGACAATATGGCTAGCTGAAGGGCCTGTATTTAATAGGGAAATAGAGAGGGAATATGGAGTATCATGGAAAGCATATGCTGATCACCAATAGCTTATAAATCTGTGTAATCCATCATTTGCGTGTCTAACGTGATCGTACACTATATTTTTTTTCTTTGCTCCTTCGTTCATTCCACCCTCTATTTATTTATTTTGTAATAATTTAATCCAGTTAATTTCTCATTAGTTACATTAAGTCTTAAGTCTAATTTTAATTTGTCATTTAATTAGCTTAAGATTCCACGTCTCCATGGACAAGTACAGGATATATGTATCCATTAACTCATTGATCGAGTGACTAATTAATTTAATCTAACTAGTAATTTTCCACATTTCATTTCATATTTCATATAAATTATAAGAATTGCAAATCTGGAAGCAACTGTGGATAGATGTATGTCATGGGAAGGAAGTGGCCGGTGGATTAGTCTTTAAGTAATTAACTAATAGGATGAAGCGCAAAGTCGGATGGCTAGCTTTTCCGGGCCAATCTGAAATGAAGTTAGCTCGTTTATGCTTGCTATATCAGGCTTATTTGTGTCGCGTGCAAGTCATTTAATCTGCTTACACGACTCATGGGGAGCAAAAATATGGATCTGTATACCTAACTGAGTTACACTTTTTCGAATGAAATTCATTTTAGCATCAGGCTATACTAGATCAGGGAGGAGGATTCTCTCTCCTCCGAAACCCCTCCCGTCCTGTCCCCTCCTCTCTCAATATCTCTTTTATCTTTCTCTCTATCAAGAAAGTCACAGAAGAATTTGACGTGGCTTAATTGCGACTATTCAAATAGGAGGAAATGCGAGGAGGGAATTTGAAAGGGAGAAAATCCTACTCCCTAGATTAGATGGTGTCAAGTGTTCTTTTTTATACTCCTTGTGGAAAAAATGGTATCCGACTTACCGATCATGTGTTTGTGAGACACCACACACCAAATCAACATTTCGTATATATATTTTGTGTTATTCAAATGCACTATATGCTCACATCATGTTGGATGCTGTACACAAGAATTTCTCCTATTATAATCATATTTATTGACTAAGATATGGCTCATACATGTCATGTCGCGTTGGATAACATCCCATCATGTACACTTGCTACCACCAAACGAAGTAACGAATATATGGACTTGGCCATATCATGAAGACCTTTTGTCTAAAACTTTCCACTGTAAAAGGAACTTGTATTAGTGCCACGAATACGTACGAAAATCATGAGATAATTTCATGTATGTGGTTGATGGACCCCTCGATCAGCAATATATGGTGGTTGAATCCTCAAACTCAATATGAATTGGAAACTTGCTACAAAATTATATCAACGTATACAAAAGTGACATGTAACTGAAAAGTGTTTATATCTCAGATAATGATGTGATCTACCTAGACCTCAAGATAATAACATATACTTCTTCTAATTAAGTATCCCTAAACTTCTTCTAAGTAGTTAGCCGGTGCGCAGCTTCCATGACAAACACATTTCACCAGTTTTCTAGAACAAGATTTGGCTTAAGATAGATCTCTTCTCCTGTATGGGTTCTTTTTTAAAGTATAAATGGGCCATTCAATTTGATCTCTGCAACGCAGACGTTACTCCAAACGAAATCGTACTCCAAACGAAATCGAAATTCTTACAACAAATATTGTTCTTTTTTCAATAAATAAATAAATAGATTATAAATGCGAACTTGGCTGGTCTTGAAATTTAAAAGCATGCCATGTGCACTAGTTTTATACATGGCCCAATTACTCACCAAAACACTCTAAGCCAAAATCAATCGATCTTGGCCGGTGAAAATTCGAAGGACAATTTTCAACAAGACTCTTCTCATCAATGACATCTAATGACTGTTGATCTTTTATTTAGGATTGTTTATTAATACTCCACAATTTGTTGAAACAATCAAAATAAATTTTTTTTAAGGGTAATACTAATGAGTCTAAATTTGTAAACAAAATAAACTAAATAAGATATCACCAATATCAGATTCTCAAAACCACCGACTCCATCACGGAGAGATTTTTCAATGTGATCGGTACACGGGGTGGTACACCACGTGTTACTGTACAAATGGTGGGATATGTGTGTTAAAAAGTTAATAACTTAAAAAATAAAATTTCCCACCACTCTTATTAGAACACATGTTGTACCACTTGTGTTTCCGTCACAACTAAAAATTTCTCCACACAGTGGCCGATGGGTGATTGTTGAGATCCGTTGCTTAATATTAGACTGCTCGCATTTTTTCAACATCAAAATATTCATCGTTGTACTTTTGTTATTATTATTATTATTATTATTATTATTTTTGGTATTATATTCAAATCCACTTGGGAATACTGGATTGGCCTCAGCATAGTTCTCATATCGAGAATTGGACTCAGGGCAATATAAGAACAAAACCCTAATACAATTTGGAGAAACTTAGACCTGTCGAATAAGCATAGAGAACCCTGTAATTCAATTTATGGTTATGGATAATAAACTTCTAATACAGTTTCGAAATCATTATGAAAAAACAATTAGGAATACTAATACAGTTTCAAGAAACCTGGAGAATAAGGCTTATTTAAAAACAATGTCGAGGCAAACACTCTCGCCTCTCCAAGGGTTCGGATAATCCGAAGAACACAATGGAGTCACAGGCGACGGTGTGGGGGTATTGTGGGTGGTTGTGGGATTTATTGTTTTGGAAGGTGGGGTAGATCTAACAAACGGAAGGGCAAAGATGAAATTGTTGAGAGACATTTTAGTTGTAGGTGTATTCAACAAATTACCAGTGGTAATAAAACAACCCTTTATTTATTTAAAGGTGTAAAAAAATCTAAAAGGATGTAATATTATCAATCCATGTTAGTGAGTTTTTGTTTTTTTTTTTTTTTGGCTTAATTAAAATTAAGTACCGTGGTAATAGGATAGTTGGAAGATAACCCATGTAGTAAAAAAAAACTAGGATTTAAGTTCCTATGGTAAAGTCTGTTAAGATTTATGCTCAAAATTGAAACTTCCGTCAACTTTTCTGTTAATTATTAGTACGTGAGTTAGCTAACAATTAATGTAGAGTTCTGTTTTAGCTTAATATGTGTGGCTCACGTGCTAATAATTAACAAAAAAGTTGGACGGAATTAAGTTCTAAATAGTCAGGACTCATGAACTTACCACTAGACCACTTGATGTGGTTCATGTGCGTGAGTAACTAAGAAAATTAAGTTCTACATAGTCAGGACTCAATAACTTCATATATCAAAATATATTGTATTTTATCATAAATGGGTTATTAAAAACTGGACTACATCCAGAATTCATGATTAGCGAATGATGGATACATGAAAATTTAGACAAAGCTGATGCTGTGGTCTCTGAGCTAGCTAGTCATCTTTCTACATTTCTAAAAAGTTGGGAATTCAATTTGTGCACCGCACTTTCCATGGGGGAAGACAGGACACTCAATGAGGTCAGAACCAGAAGTGTCCACGCACAAGTAAACCTGATAAAGTTGGCTGTTACCAGATTCATCCACATTGCACTCAATAAATGGAGTGAACCCAGTTGCATCTTTCACTGCCCCCTTGATGTTCTGTAGGGTGTATGAGTCCCCATTTGGCTGTATACCTGTAACATATAAAATTATATATGTTTAACAAATGTGGATCGACGAACACAGCAAGGAATTAACATCAATAGTTACTGAAATTAGTGGGCTCAATATGAGGTGACTAGTGAATACAACATCTACCAACTAATAATCGTGTGTAATAACTGTTACGCATTGATAATTTGATCAGATTAGTTTCTTAATTTATTTATTAATTACCTGCACTTTCGAGGGCTTGGAGGAGGTTTATTTTCTTTTTGAGGTTAAGAGCAGCTGCAAAGTAACCGTGTTGGTCAATGAACGACTCTGAGCAGGTGCCATGTTTCTCCCATTCATGTGTCCAGAACGCTATGCCATTGCCGCTTGGGCAAGCTAATGTTGGCCATTCTTTTTGCATGCTGCTTCTTAGATCTGAAATCTGTGACATCATTTTTCATGATAGGATTTAGTGGCATCTAAAGGTTGATAACGTTCGTTAATTATCAAGGGAAGAGGACCTTCTCCGAATTCACTTTGTGGGAATTTTAAGAATCCCTACATCCTAATCGTTCATCGTATAATCATTTTTTGTTATATACTATTTGAGTTTAATTTTAAATAAAAAAGTCAAATAATTTATGACCGCACGATACATGAATAATGACTACGATGTGAAGATCCCTAATATCTCATCAAAATGATGCGGATGGAATCCAATTCCATTATCAAGAGCTATATATATTATTATAATTATAAATCTTAATTTGTCAACAACAGAAGATTAAAGTAGTACGAAAAAAACAGAATAAAGGATAAAAAGTCCAAATGCGCCATTGCTAGCACGCAGGGGGTGTGAGATGTGACATCAAACGTCACGCCACAAAACCAAGCTTGCAATTACCAGGGGTCATTCGATACATCCAATTATGTGTTTATATTTCTCATACATCACTACTCACGTGATGAGATATATATATATATATATATATATATGATTATACACAACTAGTGGGAGTACAGGCTTTCTCCATGCTTGCTTGTAGAGGACTTGTTCTTTACACCAATGAGGCGTGTGACCATTTTGTTACAATTTTGTCCAAGTTTAATACTGTAAAACTCATTTTTAACAGATTTCGAATAAATGATAGATGATTTTTATGTGAAAATGCCTAAATGTAGCAGATTTTGCATTAGATGGCCGGCCTTAAATGTAAAAAGAAGTATAAGATCGATGTTTTTTATGCTAAAAGACATTTTCAAGATTCAATTAAAATACCTCAGATTGATCAAAAGGGTTGTTAGGATCGCAGTTTGAGGGATATGAACCGTCCTTCTTATTCGGCCAAAGCCCATGAATACCAAAATCAGCTGCAGGCTTCCCTGTTGTTGGATAGCAGCAACTTTGCTTTGTGTCACAATACGATCCCGGCCACTGCATTACTCAACGAAAAAACACAACCATGACAAGGTAAAATCATAAGAACTAACAATCACATAGGTCAAGGGTTCGATTTCATCCGACGTGGCATAAGATAAAACGTCTCACTCACCTGCTGGACGAAGTAGAAGAAATCAAAATCTTCTGCAACACAAACAACTGAAAGACATCCTATCAGTAAAAGCTTCACAAAAGTTGAAGGGTTGGTCTTCATCCTTCTCACTCACTCTCTCTCTCTCTTGGTTGTGGCCTTTGACTCTTGAGACTGGTTAATTTGGAGAGTAATGATAGTGTATATGAAAGGGAGGTGACGAGCCTTATTTATAGGCAGAAATATGGAAAGGTTGAGGGGCCGAATATCCAGCCTTATATGCTTTCATTACCAAATTTTATGAGTCCACTGGATTATTTACGTGTGTAACCGTTGCATGATGATAGCTATATGTCGGCTCACCTTTTCTTTGTACAAAATTTTTCCTTTCATATTTGTGGGATTTTTTTTCCTGTCACATTCACTATTTTTCTTAATTTTTTTGTTTGTCCAACTAAACGAAATTAGCCATTAATTAATTTAAATCTCAACGCGGGATGCTTCTGTGATTTTGGCAGATTGTGTTAAGCTTTTTAGCTAAGGTTTGACACAGGTGTAAACAATTTTTATCATTTTTTTCCCATTTAATACGAGACAATATGGTGCATAATGTATGATATGGGAGATTTTTCAATATGCTAGAAATCTAAAGTGATACGTTATATGTCATTAGATAAGTGGAGAGAAGATTTTTTTAAGCGTTCTTGCGATTGTATGTATTTGTGTTCCACTGAAAAATCTCTCGTATGGCACACACTTATTGGCCATATTTGTGACTTCCTGCGACCTTTGGAAGTTACCTCGATTAATAAAATAAATGTTAGGAATATTGTAAGGAGTGAGGATCATTGCCGGATCCTTTGTGAGGATCTCGAGGATCCTCAAATCATATCCGTTCATCATACATGCAATTAGAAATCATTGTAAATTTTTTTTATTTAAAATTGAATATAAACAGTACCTTACAAAAACTAATAGCACGATACACGATGAACGAATGTGATTGAAAATTTTCCAAAATCCTCACAAAAAGGATCCGGTGAGAATCCTCTCTCCATTGTAAGCATCTCTTTGTACTTGCACCAATTATTTGATGGATTAGCCTTCCAAGTTAGGTAGATAAAGTAATGCTTTCACACTTTATTTATATTGTGTCAAATAAAACAAATCTAAATCATGTGGTTGTAACATGCATGCATGCATATAGAAATGTGGTCACCAATAGCAATAATGTTGGTGAAATAGCGTGCCGTGATTTCCATACATGCTTAATGCTTTCATACTGAAAACTTGGCATATGTTGATCAAGAGGATATTCTCTCCTCATTTTAGGAATTTTCATTTTGTATCTTGACATTAGCTGGATCTTTTTCTTACAAAATATATTCACAAAATACTTTTACGACAGTCCAAAACATAACAACAAAGGTACGTTACCACAATTGGATGAACCACAACTCACTGTCAAACTCATTACAAATATATAGTGTTATTGTCTCTGCAAATCGAACATGATACTTACTCTAAGTGGAGCAAACTATCATGACATCGAAAAATAGTTGATGACAATATTTGATCTTTAAACAACTAAGTACAATGATACATGGAGTTCCACTATTTCTTGTCATCATTGTTCACATGTTAGGCGGCTCAGGCTTAAATTTTGTCATTTGTGATGAAGTATGAGAAGATGTGAAAGCATTGCCCCTAAATCAGAAAGTTAAAAAAAATCTTCCAATAGCATAATAAGAAGTTTGAAAAACTTTCCCAAATTTTAATTTATTAGAACTCAAATAGTGCCAAGATAAATTGTGGAGAACTCATGTCTCTGTTTAAATTACAAGTCATCTGTCTACACTGCGGAGAACTGAATCATTACAATTTATGAATATATTTGTGCGTATTTGTGATTGTTTTACAGGATTTTTCGTTTAACATTTGAAACAGCTTCCTAAAATGATTGCCGACGTCCTTTTTCCTTCTTTCCAATGATAATCTGGTGGACAAGAATTTTGACAGTGTAGAGCAACTTAATTACATGCGTAATTACATTACGATGACAGCGAAATTTTACTATGAGAGAGTCCAATATCCAATGAGCTTACTGATATTATGGAAATTCTACTATGCTCCGGTATATGTAATACACTTGAAGTTTGGCCATCAAATCTTGGTCTGGACGATACTAGAAAATCTCATAATATCAAAGTAGCTAGAAGGATGGGAACTCAATGTTGGACGAGCATCTCGTCGGGCTGCATGGACATTCGATAAACCTCATGAAGCTGGCTAGTCCCAGATGCATCTTTGTAACATGTTATACCAGGAGTGTACCCAATTGCTCGAGTTTCACTGTAAAACTAAGCTTAGCCAAATTGGTTAGAGCAATGTGCTTCTAAGTTCGAATTCCCATGATTAATCTGCAAATACCTGAATTAGTACAAATATTTTTGTAACAACATAGTTTATCTTACATTTACAACAAATTAATCTGCATTCTTGTTGATGATGATTGACAGATATGTCAGCCTGCCGATGATCGTCGAAGTGGGTTTGGCGAAGAGCGTGATATCAAGGATCGCCTTCCACCGACAAAATGAAGAGTTTTGTCGAGCCAATATATTTTCTATGCTATGATAAAAATGATCTCCAGTTCGATTAAGTTCAACTACCAATAATCTCCACAAGAGCACTTTCCGTCTTTGAAATGATGGAACCGTTGGACATCTCGAAGAATTATATGTCTGTTAAAGATCAACGATATATACTTAGCAGCAGAGTGGCAATCCCCACATACCCTAAGGTTCTTCACGACGCGGATTGTTGCCCCGGGGGCTGTGTTTAAGAGCCCGTAAGCAATCGCCAACTTCTCACTATGGTATCTGAGAGAAACTTCTCTCTCTCTATCTTCCATGTTAGAATGAAACACTAGAGAAGTATCAGGAACATATCCAGCCAGCTTTAATTCTTCAACCAATTCGTCAACTGCCTGGTGCACTACAGTAGAAACAGAACGCTCCCCGTCTCCAGAAAAGAATTCGTGCACTACATTGTTCACCTCAATGGAGCTGCATCCCGGAATCTTTACAACTCCTCTGCCTCTCATCAACTTCCTTAAGTAATCCACATCCTCCCATCTCCCTGCTCTTGCACACAAGTTCGATATGATCACATAATCCCCACCATGAGAGTCATCTAACTCAAAAATCCGTTTAAGCACCCGCATCCCCATGTCTACATCACCGTGGCTGCCACAAGCTGATAACAACGTTCGCCAGAATATGGGAGTCGGCTTAATTGGTAACTCATCTATGAAGTTGTAGGCCTCCTCTAAGCGTCCAGACCGACCTAGCAAATCTATCATGCAACCATAATGCTTAACACCGGGAGAAATCCCATATTTCTCACTCATGCTGTAGAAATAATTGCAACCCTCCTCAACAAATCCAGCATGACTACACGCGTACAAGAGACCCAAAAAGGTGATATCGTCAGGTCTAATTCGTGCTCTTTTCATTTCTTCGAACATAGATATGGCTTTGGAACAATGCCCATGTGTCGCATATGCCACGATCATTGCAGACCAAGCCTGAGTATCTTTGACACTCATGTTTTCGAATACAGACACTGCATCCTCCAAGCTTCCACATTTTGCATACATGTCTATCAGTGCAGTGTTCACTTTAACGTAATTATCAAACCTGTTTTTCTTAACATATTCATGTATCCACTTTCCCAAGTCTAATGCTCCTAACAAAGCACATGAAGAAAGAGCACAAAGCATGGTTACATCAGTAGGCTTAACATTGCTTGCCTGCATTTCTCGAAACAACGCCAACGCCTCATTTGGCCGGCTAGTTCGAGCATAGCCCGTGATCATGGCATTGTGTATAACAACACAAGGGTCCGTTATCTTATCAAACACCCGCCGAGCGGCATCCAAATCATTGCACTCGGTGTACATATTTATAAGTGTAGGACACACATAGATGTTAAGGTGGAGGCCAAACTTGATAGCAAAGCAATGCAATTGCTTCCCTTCTTCTAACGCTTTAGAGCCGGCGCACGCCTTGAGAAGCGACGGGAATGTGTAGTCATCTGGGAAGAGACCTGCGCACAGAACGTGGGAGAAGAGTGAAATGGCTCGAAACGGGGTGTCAGAGCGCGCGTAGCCGCGAGCCATGGTGTTGAAGACGACGATGTCCGGGTGGGGAATTTGGTCGAACAGGTGGTGAGCGTAGTCCATGGAGGTACTCGTAGGGTTCGAGGTGCAGAAATTGATGAGCTTGGTGAGGACGGAGATGTCATGTTGGAGATGGGTTTTGATGGAAAAGGCATGGATTTGCTTGATTTCTCTCAAAGTCGAGCACTTGGGGACGAGAGAGAGAGGGGTGTCTCTGTTGGTTTTTGGGTGAGAGAACGGGCTTATTTGGACAGCCGGCGCTGCCATATCATTATCTTGTGTGTTTTGATGATGGAACTTGTTCCTTGTTTGTCCACCCAAAGCCCAAATTCTGGTTACCACATTCCCGTCTTCTTCTTTTGCACTTCTTTTTTGTTTACGTTATTTGGTTTATTTATTTATTCAGTTTAGTGGCTAGAATAAAAGAAGAGCGTGGTTGGAAAAAAAAAATGAGTGCAAAAATAATTTCTCAAATTTTAATATAAGATGAAGGAGAATCGAACGTGAAAGAGTTAGGTACTCTCATGGATTTGAGAGCATGCAACTTTCCCACATTCTGCACATTCAAACTAAGTACTAATATGATCCAAAAAGGTGGTGCATTTTGCCTTATTTTTGTGAATCTATGATTGTCACACTCAAAAGTTTCTTGACCGTAGGTGTTAGGTTTTTGGCTCTCCATTCTCATTGTCTTTAGCCTTATGGGGTCCCCTTACGTATTTCACAGTAGTTTGAGTGAGTGTGATACTTATATATAAGAATCATGTAACTTGAGTTTGATACGTATAACACTACTGCTACACTAGTGTAAGTTCAATATATTAGCATCACACTCAAATTTTCTAGTCCATTGTAAAAGTGTGACTCCTCTACGAATTTAGTATATTAGTCCACACTAGATAATGCATGACAGGCCATGAATAATGCAAGAAAAAGGACTGAAAAAAAAAGCAGCAAATTATTAGGGAAGAAAGAAGTGTACGTACTTTGCAGGGATCCCAAATCCAGATTAAATATATGCTCTTCTTTTCTATGGATGTCTTGTTTTTCAGTGTTGAAGTGCTATATATTGGAAGCACATTCTTCTGCACTAAAAAAAAGTTAAAAGACATTATTTACAATGAAACTTGCTGCTTTATGTGTCCCAATGTCTCATGATGTATCCAGATTCAGTATGAAATACTTGACTGAACGTCATGAAATAATAATTCATCATCAAGATTCAAAAGGGCTTCCATACTGATTAAAAACAAAAGACGAAAGGTGCTTTTGCATAATTGCAGACGATGAAAAATGAATCAGAATAGCCCAACGTATAGCTGATAAACTACTCTCAACTTATTGCTGATTAATTTTGAGTTAGATGCTCGTATTCTGTTATAATATCTTTTAACTATGTAGTAGCTAAGAATGTCATTTTTCATATCTCACGATTATTTGTTTTAAGATTTTTTATCTTTCCCACGATCTTACAACATTGGATGCATTTTATAGATCTTCCCCTTTCAAATTCTTGCAGCTGGTACCCTCCTGTTGAGGTCATTTTCTTTATCTTATTGTTATCTTTTGCCCCCTTAATAAAAGAAGGGGCTTTTGGATCTAGATCCAAAAACTTAGGTAGTTTTTGGGACCGAGTCCAGTATCCAATTACATATTTTGATATCAATTTTGCCCCTTCAGATAAAAATATTTAAATTCTTTAATTTTTTATCATTTATTCAGTTTTTAAATTTTGAATATTTAAATACTCAAACTAAAATATTATCTAGTAACTACCTACTATTTATGAAGAAAACAAGACCGATATAATTTAGTAACTACCTACCTATTGTATAGGAAGAAAATGCTTTATACCTACAAAGCATATATAATCTACCCACAAAATAAAAATAAATTACCTATTGTATTGGAAGAAAAATGCTTGGAACCTACATGGTGGAACATAAAAATATAAATATGATATAATATACCTCCATTAAAGGAATGAATTTGGAGAGAAGAACACAAAATATCACCCATGAAAAGAAGAGACAAAAAAGAGGAGGATTGATAGAGGGAATTGTTTGGAAGAAGGAAAAAAGGAGAGATGAAACGGACTGGGGGTTGAGGTGATTATATGGCTATAACTAATCCTACAATTAAGGGATTAGTTAAACCACAAATTATCACATAATTAAGAAATTTTGTGTATTTACTACAATTCGTAAGCCTAAGGGGTAAATATGGTACAAACCACAAATAAACATACATGGAATCTCAATTATTGGACTTATTTCAATGAAGTGGACTAATTCTACTAATGGCTCACAAAATTGGATCTATATCAAGTTATCCCATAAAAGAAATGGCATATCCAAAGTTTGCTTTGGTGCAATTGAAATTAATCCTAACATGACCCTAACATTGATCGAATCGCTTTTGGACAGATCCAAAGGTTCCAAATTAATGATTCTGATCAAAAGATGGTGCATGTTTCCTGATTCTTGTGAGTTTGTGACTGTTATACTGGAAATTTCTCAATTGTAGTACGTTACGTAGACGTTGGTTTTGGTTCCGTTTTCTTTGCTTTAAGGGATTCCCACTTTATATTCATATGAATAATGCAAGAGTCTTTGGAGCAGGGTAATTATTATATCCAAGCACATGAAAATAATGCAGGGAAAAAGCAGTAAATTATTAGGAAAGCATTGTTCTTTGTTCCTTCTGTACTACAGAAAGTTGAAAGCCATGATCCGGAAGCAGTATTGACATTTGACCGAAGACAGTTCAGTTGAAAATTATAGTATGCGTACCATGAACGAATAAAAGAATTATGAAATTAAAGAATATTGAAATCGAAGAAATACAAGAAGATTCATTAAGAAGGTTACATAATTCGTAAGATTACATTGTAATGGACTTATAAGACTCCTATTTATAAGAGAAAAATGAAAATAAATTCTAAACATAACAGATAAATAATCATAATCCTTGACCCACAACAAAACTAATAAAATAACAATAATAATAAGAACTAATTTTCCAACAAATTCATCATAAAAAATGCTTCCATACCGAACCAAAAAAAAAAAAAAAAAAAAAAAAGCAAAAACAGAAAGTGATTTTGCATAATTGTAGAAATGGGAAACGAATCATGTGGTGAAATTCTACTTCTTGCAAAATTTTTATCAGAGTTACTAATTAAAATGCTCCATTACGATTTCAGAATTGTCTTACAATTTGTTTCACAGAAGTGTACGTACCAACTACCCCAACAAAAGACCCTATTACCATAATCGCAACAATTACCGCCAACTCGAACCCGAATCTCCTAGCAGCAACGTTAATCTTGAGGTAGAACAAGCACGGCAGCAAGACTGAGACCATCACGTTCAGAGATGCGCCGATTAAAGCCATTAAGTAGCTAAAAAACGGAATGGCCAAGGCCACAATTACGGTGCTAATTACAATTAAGGTTCGCACGAAGATGCTAATTGTGCGACTGTTGCGAAAAGGGCGTGTATCCTCAATAGCAGCAGCAATCGGAGTGATTATAATTGCATACTTTGTGAGGGGATTAATTATAGTAATGTAAATTGCTATCCTTGAACTAATTTTTCGTACTGGAAGATTTAATGTGACTTGAGACTTCAATTCTTGTCCGAACATCAAGTAACCTAAAACCGCCATTGATCCGTAGGTGATGGTGCTTGCAACGAAGCAGATAAGTAATACCTGCAATGATGGGGAAAATGGACATGGTCAGATCACTGCAAAAGATTTCAGGAACAAATAGAATCTGTTACAAAAATTTTAGTGACTTCAATAAAAAATTGAAAACGAACAAGGTTTCAATCAAAGAATGTTGATAAATAGGGACCGCATCCAAAGTTACCCAAATTTTAATCAAAAATTAAGTTGAAGGAGACTAAACCGACAATAAGCCATGTGTGAATCATGATTTAATGCCTCTTTATAGTCCTCTTATGTGTTTCTCTCGTTCTGTTTTTTATTAAAAATTTGTAACCGTTCTATCTGCGCATGTTCCATGAATTATTTAACCGCGCTTCAAAAATACTGACCTTGGAGAATTTGCTCCTGTCCTTCATGGAATTGCACAATGTGGGAAAAACTGCATGGCCACAATAGCAGAACAGATACAAGCTCACAGCAGTAGGCAATCCTCTCAAATTAAGAAGAACATCTCCTTCATGAAACCCTACACCATCAACCGCACCAACCCAAAACACGCAGGCAACCAAAAGAAGAGAAGCGAAAACTCCTCCGGCGGAAACATAAGCCAACAATCTTAGACTCTTCAGCCATGTCGTTGGCAGAATTACAAGGGCAGTGAGCAAAACAAAGCATTGTTTGCCTCCGACTTTGAGGCCTGCCATGTTAAAACCCATGCTTGGGAACAACTGGTTTAAGTTGTCACCTTCTAATATTAGAAACTCAACAGCTACCAAATACAGCTCAAGGTACATAAAAATGGAGATGGCGACTCTTCCTTTCTGTCCATAAGCAGCTTCTCCAATGTTGGGATAACTCTTGATCCGCGGATTCCCGTCCATGCATCGTTGTAGAAGCAACCCGGTATACCAACAAAGAAGTGCCAACAGGAAAAGAAGGATTAAGCTCAACCACCCTCCTTCAGAAAGTGCAATTGGAATCGATAGAATCCCAACTCCTGAAAAATTAAACAAGGTAATTAAGAATGTTTTGTGTGAAGGGGTCAGACAAGCTAACCTAGTCAACTGACCTAACTCATGTTTGTCGTCATTAAGAAAGTTAAAAAATATGGCGTGACGGAGACAAAAAAGAGACAAATTTACCTGATAACGTGTTGAGACCATTAAAACATGTTCTGAAAAATGAGGTGCCTCCACCTTTGGTTGATTCCTGTGAGGGTAGGTTTTGGCTCTCAATTTTCTCTGCTTTAAGGCTGTCCATTTTTTGTGCTGCCCACTATAAAAACTTTGGTTCCACTGAGGAAGCAAGGGCTATCCAGTTATATAATGCAAAAAGGTGACCAAAGCTAGCATTGCCAGAAACGATTGAATTCCAATAACAAAATCATTTGTTCCTGGAAAAACAGAAAAGAAAGGGAAATGGATGGTGAGGATGAGTAGATAGCCACACAAACAAACATCAATATTTAATTAAAGAGAGCATTAGGCAGCTTGTGTTAGACGAAGTCCGTGTCTGGTTTCTGTTCCCGGGACTTCAGGAAGTTGTGATCAACCTAAACTCTTATCTATGAAAAGTTAGCTCAGTTTACAACTCTTTTAAATGTTTGTTGTTTCTGTGATACGTTTCCTTTGTATCTTCTGTTGTAATTTTTGAATTTTGAATAACCTTGTAAATAGGGATTTCATTCCCTGATGTAATCTGAAGTGGAATATAAATACATGCAGCCTCTCATTGAAAAGGCATGCAATTGAAGTGAACCCTTGAATATACTTAAGTTTTACATGGTATCAGAGCCCTAGCAGTCTAACGACACAGATCCAATTTTTTTCCCCATTGGCTGACAGCTCGAACGCATGCAATTGAAGATACAAAGGAAACGTATCACAGAAACAACAAACATTTAAAAGAGTTGTAAACTGAACTAACTCTTCATAGATGAGAGTTTAGGTTGATCACAACTTCCTGAAGTCGCGGGAACAGAAACCAGACACGGACTTGGTCTAACAGCTTGTACAATCTGTGGAATTTAATTGGTGAAAATTACACGTCTATAGGCTTTCAAAAGGAAACCCACTTACATGTTTCGAACTTTGCTTTAGAAGAAATTAAGCCTACTTTCCATTATTAAAGCCGCATAAGTTTTAGTTTTCTGATAGACAAGTGAACAACTCATTTAAGTGTATCGTTTCAAAGAGTCAAGACATTCTTCTTTTATGTTTCCCATGATCGATCGATGCCTAGTAGTATTGTGATCATTTGCCTAGCATTATGTATGAAGAGAGTGGAAATATGACCGCATTAACAACGATAAAGGTGCTTCCATCCCATGTATATGCTTGCTTGTATAATTGTATGGAAGACGTTAAATAGAGCTATGATCATAATCCATCACCATGGTATCTGAGAGAAACTTCTCACAACGGTATCTGAGAGAAACTTCTCTCTCTTTATCTTCCATGTTAGAATGAAACACTAGAGAAGTATCAGGAACATATCCAGCCAGCTTTAATTCTTCAACCAATTCGTCAACTGCCCGGTGCAGTACAGTAGAAACAGAACGCTCCCCGTCTCCAGAAAAGAATTTGTGCACTACATTGTTCACCTCAATGGAGCTGCATCTGGGAATCTTTACAACTCTTCTGTCTCCCATCAACTTCCTTAAGTAATCCACATCCTCCCATCTCCCCGCTCTTGCACACAAGTTCGATATGATCACATAGTCCCCACTGTGAGAATCATCTAACTCAAAAATCCGTTTAAGCACCCGCATCCCCATGTCTACATCACCATGGCTGGCACAAGCAGATGGTTGGGTTTCGTACAACCATCAATTTTATTTGAAAAAAAAAAAAAAATCAGAGAGACTATTATACATATTTATAAAATTATACAAAGAACATAGTGATTTTCTCAAGAAAAATAGTTTTTTTTCTTGGACGCTCATGGGGTGGTAATCAAGCGATTGATGAACTTGAGGACGGTTGAATTTCACAATAAAATTGAAGAGAAAGCCTTTATAATTTAGACAAGAAAATGGATGTTCAAAGAAAGTGAAAAATAGGTGTCCAGAGAAAAATAATCATAAAAAATAAAAGAAAGGTATTCAGATGTTCAGAAACGAAATATAAGTGTACATACGATCACTCTTCCCAGATATGGTAAAAAGTTTGTTTTCCAACTTCCTCTTTTTTTTTTTTTTCTTTTTTTTTTTTTACTGGGTTCAAATTTGTCCAGGAAACCTTTAGATGATGGAACTTGTTTCTTGTTTGTCCACCCAAAGCCCAAATTCTGGTTCTACTACTACATGCAGCCCAAGCCTAAATATATATATTTTTTTTGGGATTTTAATTTACCACATTCCCCTTCTTCTTGTGCACTTCTTTTTTTGTTTACGTTACTTGATTTATTTATTTATTCAGTTTAGTGGCTAGAATAAAAGAAGAGAGTGGTTGGGAAAAAAAAAATTAGTGCAAAATAATTTCTCAAATTTTAATACAAGATAAAGGAGAATCGAACATGAAAGAGTTAGGTGCTCTCATGGATTTAAGAGCATGCAACTTTCCCACATTTTGCAAATTCACTCTGCACATTCAAACTAAGTACTAATATGATCCAAAAAGGTGGTGCATTTTGCCTTATTTTTGTGAATCTATGATCGTCACACTCAAAAGTTTCTCGACCGTAGGTGTTAGGTTTTTGGCTCTCCATTCTCTTTGCCTTTAGCCTTATGGGCTCCGACTTTAGGTGTCTTTCCTTAGACATTTCACAGTAGTTTGTGTGAGTGTGATACTTATATATAAGAATCATGTAATTTGAGTTTGATACGTATAACATTACTGCTTCACTAGTGTAAGTTCAATATATTAATATCATACTCAAATTTTCTAGTCCATTGTAAGTGTGTGACTTCTATACGAGTTCCATATATTAGTCCACACTAGATAATGCAAGAAATAGGACTGAAGAAGCATCAAATTATTAGGGAAGAAAGCAGTGTACGTACTTTGCAGGGATCCCAAATCCAGATTAAATATACCAGATTAAATATATGCTCTTCTTTTCTTTGGATGTGTTGTTTTTTAGTGTTGAAGTGCTATATATTGGAAGCACATTCTTCTGCTCTAAAAAAAGTTAAAAGTCATTATTTACGATGAAACTTGCTGCTTTATGTGTCCCAATGTCTCATAATGTATCCATATTCAATATGAAATACTTGGCTGAACGTCATGAAATAATAATTCATCATCAAGATTCAAAAGTGCTTCCATACTGATTAAAAACAAAAGACGAAAGGTGCTTTACTGCTTTTGCATAATTGCAGACGATGAAAAATGAATCAGAATAAGCCGATATATAGCTGATAAACTATTCTCAATTTATTATCGATTAATTTTGAGTTGGATACTCGTATTTTGTTATAATATCTTTCAATTAACTAACAAGCTAAGAACATCATTTTTCCTATCTCAGATTGATTGTTTTGAGATTTTTTATCTTTCACACGATCTTACAACGTTGGATGTATTTTATAGATCTTCCTCTTTCAAATTCTTGCAGCTGGTACCCTCCTTTTGAGGTCATTTTCTTTATCTTATTGTTATCTTTTGCCCCTTTAATAAAAGAAATGGCATATCCAAAGTTTGCTTTGGTGCAATTGAAATTAATCCTAACATGACCCTGACATTGATCGAGTCGCTTTTGGACAGATCCAAAGATTCCAAACTAATGATTCTGATCAAAAGATGGTGCATGCTTCCTGATTCTTGTGAGTTTGTGACTGTTGTACTGGAAAATTTCTCAACTGTAGTACGTTTCGTAGGCTTTGGTTTTGGTTCTCCGTTTTCTTTGCTTTAAGGGATTCCGACTTAGCAGAGTAATTATTATAACCAAGCACATGAAAATAATGCGGGGAAAAAGCAGTAAATTATTAGAGCAAGTCCAGCCCAAGACAATAGGCTGGTCTAAAGTCCAAAAATTGAGCCGGCACCCCCAAAAAACACCCCAACCAAGCTTAATAAGCTGGCACCCAATCCAAGCCAGTCTTTAGGCCGGTCTAAAATGTGCTGAGTTAAGGTCCGACCTACATGATGCTAGGATGATGTTAGCCACCTAATATCCTATTTTTGCGTCAGGCACGTGGAAAACACGTGCGCATGGTTGCAAGTGGCCGACAGCATCGCAAAGGTGGGGCCCACTATGCAGGATATGTGGCACAATGTGGACCGTTGGATTTCCAATGGCTATTTTTCTAGGCTATTGGATTTCAACAGTAAAAAAAATTGAAATTTAAAATTAATGGCTACTGACGTGGCACAATGAGGACCATTTGATTTTTAGATCAACGCTCCGCCAAAAAACTTAAAAATAAATAAATAAAATGTCAAAAATTAATAATAATTTTTTATAAAATCAGAAATTAAAAATCAAATATTTTATTATAAAAATTAATAATATTTTAATAAATTGACTAGGCTATTTAGTTTTAGAGATGAAAATGTATTTGGCCAATTAAATTATTCATAAGGTCTATCACTGTACACTGAGTAGATTAAATAGACTGAATGCTAACGTATTTTTTAAGAGTCGACTTGCTCTTAGGAAAGCAGTGCACTTTGTTGGCTGATTAAAAACCGGATTAAGTTTGCTCCTTTTTCTATGAATTTCTTGTTTTTTTTGTTTCGTGGATGCTATTGGACACACATCCTCTCCACTACGGAAAGTTGAAAGCCATGATCCGGAAGCAGTATGGACATAAACGCCATAACCGACAGTTCTGTTGAAAATTAAAGTATCCGTACCATGATTGAATAAAAGAATTATAAAATTAAAGAATATTGAAATCGAAGAAACACAACAAGATTTGTTAAGAATGCTACATAATTCATAAGTCTACAGTGCATCGGACTTATAAGATTCCTATTTATAAGAGAAAACGAAAATAAACCTTAAATATAACGGATGAATAATCATAATCCTTGGCTCACAAAAAAAATCTAAAATAATAATAATAATAATAATAATAACTAATTTTCCAACAAATTCATCGTAAAAAATGCTTCCATACTGAACAAAAAAAAGGAAAAATTTTATTCTAATGATTGTCTAAAATTACTTTTTGAAAAAATTCTAATCCTTAGCATTTAGTTGTAACTTTTTAATATTAAATAGGTTGTAATAATTATTGAGTTTTTTGTTTGTAGGTTATATATAGATTCCCATAAATAATAAAAATGTTATTTATCATTGATAGTTATTATTAAGTTCTCATAATAAGAAAGTTCATATATTTTTTATTGTGCGTGAATTTCTCCATATATATTACGTACCGATATATTCTTACCGAGACTTTTGTACCTATGAGTAATATAAAGTACCTAAAGTTATGTATCGAAACTTATGTGCCGATACTTTCGTACTTATGAATAAAATAAGATACCGAATGTTATGTATAAATTGATTTTGTTTTGTTGTTGAATTTTTTTAATAATGAGAATTTGAATTTTGAATAAATTTTTATCTATTGATATGATTAGAGCACAAAATAAAAAAAATAATTATAGATGGGTAAAGAATTTCGAATGGAAAGTTTATAAATAATAAATGTGCTATAATTACTTAAATCTGGTAAGTTTTAAAAATAGGGAGTTATATTAGACTTGGAAAACCATTCAGGATAAAATTTAAAAACAATCTTATTGAAGCCCTAAAATCTAAAAGCACCCCACTAAATAAAAAAAAAAACAGAAAGTGATTTTGCATAATTGCAGAAATGGGAAATGAGTCATGTGCTGAAATTCTACTTCGTGCAAAAAATTTATCAGAGTTACTAATTAAAATGCTCCATTACGATTTCAGAATTGTCTTACAATTTGTTTCACAGAAGTGTACATACCCACTACGCCAACAAAAGACCCTATTACCATAATCGCAACAATTACCACCAACTCGAACCCGAATCTCCGAGCAGCGACTTTAATCTTGAGGTAGAACAAGCACGGCAGCAAGACTGAGACCGTCACGCTCAGAGATGCGCCGACTAAAGCCATTAAGTAGCTGAAAAACGGAATGGCTAATGCCACAATTATGGTGCTAATTACAATTAAGGTTCGCACGAAGATGCTAACAGTGCGACGACTGTTGCGAAAAGGGCGTGTATCCTCAATAGCAGCAGCAATCGGAGTAATTATAATTGCATACTTTGTGAGGGGATTAATTATAGTAATGTAAATTGCAATCCTTGAACTAATTTTTCGTACCGGAAGATTTAATGTGACTTGAGACTTCAAGTTTTGTCCGAACATCAAGTAACCTAAAACCGCCATTGATCCGTAGGTGATGGTGCTTGCAACGAAGCAGATAAGTAATACCTGCAATGATGGGGAAAATGGACATGGTCAGATCACTGCAAAAGATTTCAGGAACAAATAGAATCGGTTTAAAAAAATTTAATCAAAAATCAAGTTGAAGGAGACTAAACCGACAATAAGTGATATGTGAATCACGATTTAATGCCTCTTTATGGTCCTCTTAAGTGTTCCTCTAGTTCTGTTTTTTATTAAAAATTTGCAATCATTCTATCTGCGCATGTTCCATGAATTATTTAACCTCGCTTTGAAAATACTGACCTTGGAGAATTTGCTTCTGTCCTTCATGGAATTGCACAATGTGGGAAAAACTGCATGGCCACAATAGCAGAACAGATACAAGCTCACAGCAGTAGGCAATCCTCTGAAATTCAGAAGAACATCTCCTTCATGAAACCCTACACCATCAACCGCACCAATCCAAAATACGCAGGCAACCAAAAAAAGAGAAGCGAAAACTCCTCCGGCGGAAACATACGCCAACAATCCCAGACTCTTCAGCCATGTCGTTGGCAGAATTACAAGGGCAGTGAGCAAAACAAAGCATTGTTTGCCTCCGACTTTGAGGCCTGCCATGTTAAAACCCATGCTTGGGAACAACTGGTTTAAGTTGTCACCTTCTAATATTAGAAACTCAACAGCTACCAAATACAGCTCAAGGTACATAAAAATGGAGATGGCGACTCTTCCTTTCTGTCCATAAGCAGCTTCTCCAATGTCGGGATAACTCTTGATCCCCGGATTCCCGTCCATGCAACGTTGCAGAAGCAACCCAGTATACCAACAAAGAAGTGCCAACTGGAAAAGAAGGATTAAGCTCAGCCACCCTCCTTCAGAAAGTGCAAATGGAATCGATAGAATCCCAACTCCTGAAAAATTAAACAAGGTAATTAAGAATGTTTTGTGTGAAGGGGTCAGACACGCTAATTTAGTCAACTGACCTAACTTACATTTGTCGTAATTAAGAAAGTTAAAAATATGGTGTGACAAGGAGAAAAAAGAGACAAATTTACCTGATAACGTGTTGAGACCATTAAAGCATGTTCTGAAAAATGTGGTGCCTCCACCTTTGGTTGGTTCCTGTGAGGGTAAGCTTTGGCTCTCAATTTTCTCTGCTTTAAGACTGTCCATTTTTTTGTGCTGCCCACTAAAAAAACTTTGGTTCCACTGAGGAAGAAGGGGCTATCCAGTTATATAATGCAAAAAGGTTACCAAAGCTAGCGTTGCCAGAAACGATTGAATTCCAATAACAAAATCATTTGTTCCTGGAAAAAAAAAAGAAAAAAGAAAGAAAAGGGAAATGGATGGTGAGGATGAGTAGATAGCCACACAACCAAACACCAATATTTCAGTTTTCAACCAAAAAAAAAAAAAAAAAAACACCAATATTTAATTAAAGAGAGCATTAGGCAGCTTGTACAATCTGTGGAATTTAATTCGTGGAAAATTACACGTCTATAGGCTTTCAAAAGGAAACCCACTTACATGTCACGAACTTTGCTTTAGAAGAAATTAAGTTTACTTTCCATTAGGATCCAATCTCAGAGGAGACGTATGCTCTTATTGTCATGCATTATTTGTGATATCATTAATAACTGTTCAGAACAGTGATTGACACGCGAATATAAAACTTATTTGACACTCCTCTTTTGTTATAGTCGGAGAAGTGCAAATGTCGACCAGACTTTTTAGAATGTTATATTGTAAATAGAATTTCTAGAATGCTAATAACCATTTTCAAATTATAATTGTGTATTTTATCTTATGATAACTAATATTTTGAATATCATCACTATTTTGGTCAATATCCAATAAGTTCTCATTCTAAAATAATTACGAATAAACACATGAAAATTGCACACTTAAAATAGCCCGAAAAGCACTTTCCACGTTCATGGTCTTATCTTACATCACAATCAAATTGGAAACCATGTCTTGTTTTTTTTTTTTTTTTTTTTGGAATCTCGACAATTTGAGGGAAATTTATTGATATGGAAAAAAAAAGAAGTTATATCTAGTCGGGAGGGACATAAACCTTACCATGTGCTTTTCAACACTTATGTTTAAAGATAATTAAAATTGTATAACACAAAAGAATATTATAAACATGATTAGTGTACATGTTTTGAGTAAATTTTAAAGCGCAAAGAAAAACGTATGTTTTTTGTAGAAGACAACCATAACAATGGCAATTAGATAATTAGGGTTTTATTTTATTTTTTTTAATTTTACCATTATTAGGGAGAATGAAGAGGGTTCGAAACTATTGAAATGATTTAGGAGAGAGAGTTTCGAACTGTGACATATGAGTAAAAACTTAACACCCTATCACTAGGATATTGAACTACATGCAAATTAATTTCCTTTCATAAGATTGGGTTGCTTTTTTTTTTTTCTTTTCTTTCGGTGTTAGTAAGTGGATGCTATTGGGCACACAGGTCTTGCACTAGAGAAAGAAACCAATTTACAATATTGGTACCTATTGATGCATGATCGGGACGTATATCTGAAATGACTCATTTAAGTGATTATTTACCTTAACTAAAGATTTGAGCCTCTCTAATTTTAAATGTAAAAAACTCACATACTTTCAACCAAAAAGGGGTCGAATTTGTATATTTATACTGAAATCATTGGAAAAAAAAAACGTATGGAGAGTTTTGATACAAGTGATCTAAGTTTTGAGAAGGAGAGTTGAAGTCGGGTATACAAAAAAAGCATATTTGCTCTAACTAATGTAGTTACACCTGCCTCTAAAAATTAGTCCAATATTAGAGCCGCATAAGTTTTAGTTTTCTGATAGACAAGTGAACAACTCATTTAAATGTGTCGTTTCAAAGAGTCAAGACGTTATTCTTTTATTTTTCCCATGATCGATCGATGCCTAGTAGTATTGTGATCATTTGCCTAGCATTATGTATGAAGAGAGTGGAAATATGACCGCATGAACAACGATAAAGGTGCTTCCATCCCATGTATATGCTTGCTTGTATAATTGTAAGGAAGACTTTAGAGCTATGATCGTAATCCATCACCATTAATATAGAATCATGTTTCGCTACTAAAAGGAGAGCAGGAAGTGTTGCTGACAAAACCAATCATAAATGGATACGTGTTTGAATAATTAAAATTAGAACTATAATTAGACACTTGTTTATTTGTGATTAGGTTTCATCATCACTTGCTGCTCTTTTTTTAACAGCGAAGCATGATTCTTTTATATATGATCATAATCCATCACCATCTCTAAGTTTCGTAACGAATTGTTACGAATCATGAAAATATTCTAAAAATGGAAACATCATCGATCTGAAGAAGCTAACTTCTTCCTTTGGGTTACCCAAAAAAAGGGCACACATCACATATTGTTTAGGCATGCTTAAAGACTACCTAACCTAACTGATTGCTTGGGGAAATTGTGGACATGGTTCAATGATTCTACTTTGTAGGTCAAAAGAAATTGCATGGAATATACATTATATTATTTTCCAACCTTTTGTAAAGAATTTGAAAGCAACGTGACAAAAAGCAAATACATCATATGATTAAATATTCAGGTCTAGGCATGTTTGAAAGGAGAAATAAAAAATTGTGTCCAAATTGAAGCATATTCATTTTAATTCCCATCAAAATGGTGGGATGAGAAGGGATATATTTGTATTATGTTTGACCTAGTTATATTCATATCTGGTTTCTTTGCAAGAAGTTTTTCAGAGTGTAGTCAAAATACTGTTCATGTGATATTAAGATTCACTTAACTTATAACATGTGTATTTAATTTTTATTCATATTATAATACGAAGAATAATTCACCGTGTAACATGTTTCATGTACATAAACGAGGCAATAAGAATAAGTTGTGTAGACGGGGGAAATTGGGTAGGCGGGTTCTGATAGCCCGATGCTGGGATCTTATTGGTCTTGATGGTATGGCCCAATACATTGCTAGGCCACACTGTGATATATTCTAGCCAAACTATGGGCTCACTAATGGGCTTCGCTCTTGTAGGATTCAGCTCACCATCCTTGAACCCCTATTTTTTTTTGTTTTTTGAAAATCTCGACGGTACGAAAGAATTGATATTAAAAAAAAAGTCACACTTAGAGGAAAGAAAAACCTTATTCTTTATAAAGCAAGAAAAACAAAATACAAGAAAAGAGGGAAGGACATACACCTTATCCCTCTTGAAAAAGAAAATACAAGAAAAAAAAAGGAGAGACTAGACTGCAACCCTCTTGAAAAAAGAAAATACAAGAAAAAGAGGAAGCCCATATTTTCCCTTATTGATATATCCAACGTTTAAAGTTTATACAATAAATATTTTTGTAGAAATATAAAAAAAAATAGAAAAATATATGAAAATAAGGATTGAAGTCTAAACTTCACCTCATAACACATAAACTCTTAAATTTAGGCTAAAATCAACAGATATTGTAGATATTTTTGACACATTTGTTAAATACTAAAGAAACTCGTATATTTCTTTGTCCAAACCAATGTTTGACCTCTAAAGTTTCATTTTAAATTTCCATCATTTTCGTTGAAAAAGACTAATATCGATTCGATATATCCATTGATATTTCTACCGATTTGCATATGAATATTTCAACTGATACTGATATTTAAAATATTAAAAGCGTTTGAAAGATTTTTTGGTGAAAATATTTTGATAACTTTTAAACGCTAGAAGATTTTTTTGGGGAAAAATATTTTTTTTGATAAAGTACGATATTTAGTAATTCAAAGAAAAGAATGCACGTACATGTCGAGGCTAGAGTGCAAAATATGTTTTTTTTAAATATTTTGGTACGGTTGTTCTTCGGTTTAATTCGTTTGTTCCATTTTTTTTTTTTCGGTTTTCGGTTGTTCGATGGTATACCAATAAACAATCTCAAAACAAAATGAGAAACGGTCCAGCGCGACAAACCGTAAAGAATGAGTCACAATTAGACAAGTGAACCGAACCGGGAACGGTCGGAGGATAGCTAAGGTCCTAAGGAGGGAGCGAGGAGGAGTCGGAACCTGCCTCTATAGGAAGAGGGAAAACCAAGAGGTCGTTCGTTTTTCCCAGATACCAACACCTGCGACGCACACAGGGATCGAGAGGGCGACAGTTTGATCACCGCCCTCTCCGTCTCCGATCAACCACGAGCCCCTCATTTTTCATTTTTTTACACATTTGAATTTAATTGTTCATTGCGTTTCGATTGGAAACCGTCACTACGACATCATTGTTTTTGTCAAATTACCTGCGAAAATTCCTATGATTCTCGGTGCCTTTTCATGCGACGATTGAATACCCGTAAAGGGGTCAATTCGAAGCCTGCCGACGACGACGACGACAGCAATATGGATCCGGTTAAGCTCCAAATCCGACCCATCACCCGATCCAATCTCTTCTCCCGGAGCTCCAAGCACAACCCCAGATCGAGCCTCTTAATCATCGCCTCAGTCGCCATCGCACTCGCTCTCACAGCATGCTACTTTCTCGTTTCCGCGCGAAATTCGAGAAATTTTGGTACGAAACGGTACGGGATTGTCATCGACGGCGGGAGTACGGGAAGCCGGATCCACGTATTCGGGTACGGAGTTGACGGCGGTAACAGTGCCGTCTTTGATTTTGGAAAGGACGGGTTGGCGTCGATGCGGGTCAATCCGGGGCTCTCGGCTTATGCAGGGGATCCGGAATCGGCAGGTGGGTCGCTGCGGGAGCTTGTGGAGTTTGGGAAGGGGAGGGTTCCGAAGGAGCACTGGGCGGAGACGGAGATTAGGCTTATGGCTACGGCGGGGCTTCGATTGCTTGACTTGGGTGTTCAGAATCGGATTCTGAATTCTTGTAGGAAGGTGCTTCGCAGTTCGGGGTTTAAGTTTCGTGACGAGTGGGCTTCCGTCATTACAGGTACTGTTAATTGTGAATTTATGGTGATTTTGGTATTAATTGCAATACAATTGAAGTGAAATGAATAAGCTTTGAAGCTAAATTTAGTGGCATTGTGCAAAACAAGCCGATATCGGATGCTAGGAAAGATTATTTGCCATAATGGTCATTGTAAATTGTATGTTAACTTCAAGTTTGTAGTTTTTTATTTTTCGGAATTAGTCTTCGAATCGTTATTGCTGAAAGTTCTAGTTGATTTAGGATCTGATGAAGGATTATATGCTTGGGTTGTTGCAAACCACGCTCTTGGTACTCTTGGTGGCGATCCTGCGCAAACAACTGGGATTATTGAACTTGGTGGAGCTTCTGCTCAGGTTAGGTTACTTCTATCTGCTACTCGGGAATTTGTGTTCTTTTCGGAAATATGATTAGATATCTCTTCATGCACAAGCACTAAAAAGTTAGGCCTTTTCACTTAATAGTCCTTGATAACATTGCACTTTAGAGAGAAACACTTCAAATCCAATGTTTTGGAAGGAAACCCCGCTGACTTTGAATGGGTGACTGACAACAAAGGAATTTCACAACTAAGAATTAGTTAGAACATGGCAAATGGCTAGCTGAGTTGGTTTTTTTTTTTTCTTCCTCCAATTATACTCTTGAAGTGTTTTTTCTAATTTACTAACAAAATATCAGAGAAAAGAGTTGGAAAGAGTTATGCATGGTTCATGCGATTGGGAATATGAGGTTCTTATTTTTTGGTTGTCTGAGAATGTTCGGTGCAATTTTATTTTAGGTGACTTTTGTTTCAAGTGAGTCGGTGCCTCCCGAGTTCTCTCGTGCAATTAAATTTGGAAATGTCACTTACAATCTCTACAGTCACAGCTTTCTTCATTTTGGCCAGGTATTCATTTAGTTCTATTAACTCTATTTAAAGTTGCCAATCAAATTGAAGCTTGAACTTTAATTTTCCTAAAGGTGTTACTTTATGGTTTGAAGTTTAAAAAGTAATTTGGTTTTGCAGAATGTTGCATATGATTCATTGAAAGAGGCTATTGTTTCAGGAGACTTCGACTCAGGTCAAGATACAAGCTTTTCTTTCTGCCCTGATTATATGAATGCTTTGAACCTCAAGTTATTTGACTTACTGAATTCCAATATATTGTTGTGTGGCACCTTTGAACTGATACCTCCTTAGATACATAGAGTGTCGTTGTCTGTCCTGATAGGATCTGTCTATATTTGAATGCAATGGATTTGTGCTGGTTCACATTCGTTTGCATTGAATGCTACAATTGACAGTTCATATATTCTTAAAACAGAATATTAGACTGTTTGCTAGCATGGAGCATATTTATGCGGTTCTTACTCTCCCTTTTGCACAGTTATTTTGATTCCTTTATTTGATCAAATGCATGTTAGCCATACTTCTTAAAGTTTCACACTTAGAATATGATTTTTTTTCTTCTTCTGAGTTTCTTCATGCTTTTCTCATTAATGCAGCTGGTAAGTCACTTCAGGAAAGAATGTCAATAGATCCTTGCACTCCTAAAGGCTACTCATATAAGATGCAGTCTTTGGAGCTTCCTCCACGTTCTTCGGTTGGGAAGAATAGACATTTATCTGCTCTACAATCAAGGGGTAACTTCTCTGAGTGCAGATCTGCTGCAAAAATTATGCTGCAGAAGGGAAAAGGTTTAGATACTCTTCTTCAATCTTTAGTGTGTTATTACATTTGCGTGACACGTTACCTTCTTTTAACACTCATTATGTCTTTACTTGGGATCAGAGAAATGCGTGTATCAACATTGCGATATAGGATCAACCTTCATTCCTAAGCTTCGGGGAAAGTTTTTGGCTACAGAAAACTTTTTCTATACATCTAAGGTTTTTTTCTTCTCAGTACTTTATTTTTCATCAGGTTCTTCTTATTACTGCTTTTACTATCATTTTTAATGTTAAGCAAGTAAGAATTATACCCTTTCAGATTTGAAAAAAAGATATTATTCTTCATTGCAGTTAACAGTGTTGCTTACACTCCTTTTTCTTTTTTGTCAATACTTGCTTAGTTCTTTGGTTTGTCCCCAAATGGATTTCTTTCAAATTTGATGATGGCTGGACAACAATTTTGTGGAGAAGATTGGTCAAAGATAAAGAAGAGATACCCGACAGTTGATGAAGAAGCTTTGCTGCACTATTGCTTCTCTTCCGCATATGCGGTAGCCCTACTTCATGATAGTCTTGGAATTGCTTTGGATGATGAAAGGTATTACTCATTTTACTTCAGAATTGTATATTAAGATGATGACATACTTATACATTTGAACTTGAGCACACGAATGCGAATCTGTATCTTATTGTTTGTCACTATTTTTTTTAATTACCAGGATCGGGTTTGCAAATCAGGTGGGAAGTATTCCACTCGATTGGGCACTGGGAGCTTTCATCTTGCAAAGTACATCTGATTTGGACGTAGGGCACTCTGATTGGCTTACCGCCATAATTGATGATGGATCTCCCACATTGCTATCAGTAATTTTTATCTTTTCAATATTAATGTTTACAGTGTGGTCACTGTCAAAGTGGAGGAAGCCACAGCTGAAGACAATTTACGATCTGGAGAAAGGGCGGTATATAGTGACTCGTGTTAGTAGATGATTGATAGCACCTTGTAGAGGAATGCACACTCGCCATGTAGATTCGGATTGAAAGAGTGGTGCGATATGCTAAACCCAATTCACTTGAGCAGCCTCGGCTTCTTGCCCAAGGCCACCCTCTCGAGGTTACCAACCAGAAATGAGATTGTACAGTGCGGGTATCTATCTGCACAGAATTTAGAGGTAACATATTTGCGCCATAGCTACGCTTAGATCCCCATTTTGTATTCGGAGGAATCCCAGTACCTCCTATTTGTTATATCATATGAAGGTTAGGATAAAAGAACAGGGGCATGCTGGTATTGGAGAGAGATGTAGAAAGCTGTATCGTTGTATGATAATGCGGTAATGCACTTGATTTGTTCGTCACAATTGTTATTCTTGTTACTGAAGCGTGAGCTTATTTCATTGCATCAGGGTTTCTACTTTTCATGTGCTTCGTGTTATTCAATTCTCTCGTTTGGATTAACGAAAGAATTACCGGCTCTCTCGACTGTTTGTATCGAGTGAAGGCCTCTTGGAACGTATATGTTCACTGGAAATTGTAGTTGTTGATGTCATTAGATCCATCTGAAGACCGAGGCTATGGTTTTTCAGAATTTCAAATTTTGGGGAAATGAACTTTCTCATTTTCACTCGAAAACTAAGAAACCAGGTAGAGCATGACCATGTTAAATGTCCGGCCCTTAAGGAGAAGCATCACTAGATCATAAGCTAGTTGGTAAACATAAGGGTTGCGTCCCTGAAGGTCTGGTTCTTTCTGTTCCCATCCGGGCAATGCAAGTAATCGGAGTATGCCCGTGGTTATGTTGTTCCAATTGCTTTTAAAACGACGTCGTGGACTTGTAGTTTGGTTCGATGTTCTCTCCCAGTCGAAAGGGTCTTGGTCTCTTTGCCGTTGCTCTTGGGCTCCAAGCCTCCAATCCCACCATTTTTGTTTGAACGAGTATCTTCTGAGCTGTATGAGTGTGACAAAAAGAACATGCAGAAGAAATTAATAATTTAATTAACTTTTTGTAGGGAAATTAATGGTCTTTTACCAATTTGAATCTGTGTGCTGCGTTATCCTATTCCTACCTAATTAATTAAATCTGACCCAAATTATACTGCCTTGTTGAAATAATTGAGTACACTGCCCAAAGTGTGTTGAAATAATTGATTAAAGCGTAGCTTCACTAGTACATTACACCTCCAATTGAACAATTTAAAGCAAAGTTTGCAAAATTTAAGACCGTGATTTTGAACCACGGAAGTGGTCTAGTGGAAATGCGATAGAATTATAAGTCAGGTTTGCTCTTTGGTCTTGGATTCGATGCACGAAGCTGTAAAAGATACAGATAATTTATTGATTGAAAGCTCTGAGAAAAAGTGTGTCATTGAACTGTGACTAGAAATGAGTTGAAATGTCTTTGGCCCTTATACGCTCTACTGAAAATTCGTCCTACTCTTCAGAATGTGGAATACCTCATAGTTTAGAAAACAAAAACGCATGATTTTGAAACCCTTCAGGGGTGGCAATTTTCTATAGAAGGTTTGGAGCTACGTAGGCTTGAGAGTCGGCTCAAAAGTTGGATTGAACTATTAATTTCCCAACCTAATGACACCCGCAAAATTTTATAAAAAGTAACCAAATTAGGGGCATGTGAAAGACCCCTTTAGGCTTTTTACCTCATTCCAATGGTATGTTTGAGATTGTTTGCAGATGGGCTAAAACGCGCATTGACAATCAAAAGTGATTTTGGCTATTTCGTGAAAAAATTCAAAAGTATTTTAAGTTAAAACCATATTTTTATCATAAAGTTCGAGAAGCATTTCTTAGGAGCTGGAACATAATATTTTTTAAAGAAAAATTAATAAAAATGACTTGAAAACGATAAGAACAAAATAAAGGTAAAGTGAATAATATCATAATTGATTTCTTATTGTAAAATGTGATTTTTCATTAAAATAAATAATACCAATAGTTTTTCGTTAAAGTTTCTATTTTTAAATCTATAGTGTGTTTTACAATGTATTAGTTTTTGTAAATTTCCCAACACATTCCCATATTTGCCAAATTCGGTGATGATGACGAGTCCGATGACGACGGTGGTAATTGATAAAGCAACTTCATTTGTCCAAATCAGTGTCGTTTTACATCAATTTCGGTCGTGCAGAGCGGAACCGGTCGTTTTACGCGGCTACAAAAAACCAGTAGGACGAAAATACCCCTTCTAGTCGTTCGGTGAAGTCGGGGACAAGACAGCCAGCACTATATGTAGCCATTTGGCTATTTTGGGCAAATCCAAATTAACATCCAACGGACGACTCCAATTAGAAAATTCACGAAATTCACGAAATTCACTCTCCCTCTCTCTCTCTCTCTCTCTCTTCCTCGATTATCTTAACGCGCTTTCGATTTTCCTCTCCTACTCGGAGGTAAGATTTTTCTCCCAAATCGGAAACCTCCGATCCGCTGTGTCATTCCAGCGCGATCCCGGGTTTTCTAGGGCTTTTATTTGACCCCAAATTCGTCTCGTTTGGTTGGTAATTTGTGTTGGCTCAATTCGATTAGGTCCGTTTTTCTGTGCAATCGGCAATGAGTGACCACCTCGTGTTGTACGTTGACCGCCTCCTTCGGCCAATGGCAGCGCAGCCGCCTTCCGAGCCTGCTGAGGCTGGTTCTGTGCCTGAGCCGGCTGGACCGGAGCCAGAACTGGATGCCGCCGGGCCTTCTTCGAGTTCGTCATCGGAGGAGGCGGATGAGGAGGAACCGCTGATTCAGACGGCGGAGTGCCGCATTTGCCAGGATGAGGATAGCGTTAGCAATTTGGAATCTCCTTGCGCCTGTTGTGGCAGCCTCAAGGTATAAATTTGCCGTCTTTGTACGAAATTCTGGAATTTTTTGTTGAAAATGGTACGGATTTGAATTCATTTGGGTGGTTGTAGGGCATGTTTTCGATTTTGTAAATTACTGTGTAGTTTTCGGGACAGAGAGAGTATAATGAAATGTCCCCAAATGAAGGTATGAGCATATCGACATGGATGGGAGAATTTCCTAGCTAGTTATTTGAATTTGTGGAATCCATTAAGTCATTAGGACATGCCGTCTCACATTTCGTATTCAAAGAACCGGTCTTGTCCCTCCTTGTTTGCAGTTCTTTCATCAATATTGTAAATTTGTAATTAACAGAATTGTTGCATTCCAAAATGTTGAATTTGTAAAGCATTGCTTAGTAATCATCTATTCATGTCTTCTTATCTTTGTTTTTCGTGTTTGTCTGATCGCATTGTGCGTGGTGAAATTTGTTTTACATCTGTTTATCATATGGGTCTCCAATGGATTTCTTACTGTTTTTCTAATTTGTTTTTCAGTATGCTCATAGAAAATGTGTTCAGTATTGGTGCAATGAGAAAGGGGATATAACTTGTGAAATTTGTCATCAGGTATGCTTCTTGAATTTTTCTGCATCTATTATTGGTGCTAATCTTATGTTGCACATAAGCGTTTACGTTTGATTTTCCGACTGCCTTGGTTACTGGAATTTTCATTTGTTGAAAAATGTACTCCTAATTTCCTGTTAGAATCCTTGGCCGGCTGTGCGTCATGAGGAATTAAAAACTAGTAGTGAGTGGATGACAGTTGAATTTATGTGGTGACATGGTAAGGGGTGGATCGCCCTTGACCTTTTCCTAAATGATGTGATCCAATGGGGCCATGTTTACCTAAGAAAATTAAATTTGAGCGGGTGAATAGAAGTCATTTGTGTACATATAACTTTTAGATCTCTCATACGCATTATGCTTTTCCTGTATCCCTTTAACGCTATATAGATAGCTTACATTTTCTTCAGAATTTGGAAAAGTAGGTCATGTTCTGTTTTTTATTAAGTTAGATGGAGAAGTTGTTTGAAATTGTTATTCGTCCATCTTATTTATTTTGAAAAATTTGAAATCCTTCCAAGCCATATGAAATTTCATTCCGTTCTAATACGTGGTCTTTTGCATTATGTACAGCCTTACCAACCTGGCTACACTGCACCTCCTCGTCCACCATCTGATGAAACTACTATTGAAATTGGGTGAGTCAAATTTTCTTATACATGTGTTCATGTTTTACCCAAGTGTCTGATTTATCTTGATTATCTTGGTAACTTAGCTACGTAATACTTCTGTCATGTTTATGAATAGAACTGTATAAATGGCAATCTAGATTCCTTATAGACTTATAGTTACCTTACTTATCTTTGGCTATGGGTGTTTCTTGCAGCGGTGGCTGGACACTTTCTGGCACTCCCTTGAGTTTGGATGATCCACGCATTTTGTCAATTGCAGAGGCAGAACGTCAGTTTATGGATACTGAATATGATGATTATTCTTCAAGTAGTAGTGGAGCTCCATTCTTTCGTTCAGCTGCCTTAATTGTAAGCCGATTAATTTTCAAAACTTACCGGGAAAACATTCAAAATTTTTTTCTCATATGCTTATCCTCATGTATGATGTAAATCAGCTTTGGTTTTTTATTTTGCAGTTAATGGCCCTTCTAATCTTGCGGCATGCATTGAGGGCCTCAGTTTCTGACTCCGACTCTGGGGATGACAGTGACACATCTGCCATTTTCTCTGTAAGTGGATTTGAATTTGCATTTCTACAACGTGCCTGCTGGTGCTACATTGTTGAAAGAATGTGATTTGCGGTTCATTGAGGCTGATAAACTGGTCGCGCTTTGCAGCTTTTCTTGCTTAGAGCAGCTGGCTTTCTACTGCCCTGCTATATTATGGCTTGGGCCATCAGTATCTTGCAGCGTCGACAGCAAAGACAGGTCAGAATTATCTTATCCACTGTTGGGTTTTATTTTATTTTTTTTCCGGCTCTGCTCTTACCATGTTGGACTGATGTAGCTACATAATAATCACTTGGTATATTCCATAGTTATGTCGTAAAGATATAATCTTAGATTTGGAAACTGTAACATGATACATAGAATTTGTGCTTATTTTTGTCGCTCATTATTGTTCTCATCGTAATATGGAAAAACAGGAGGCCGCAGCAATGGCAGCAGCCCAAGTTGCTTTTGTTCTTCAATCCGGGCAACATAGGGGTTTACAATTTGCGGTAGCACCAGGACCCAGTGGAACTCCACATCCAGAAACTGCACATCAAGAAACTGCCTAATTTATGAAGCCAACAAAATGCCAGAGAGTTTCCGGTGCCATGGTGAGGGCGATTCAGCGGAAAGTAGTGAACAATAAATGAAAACGTTTATGTTTGTCGAAAAATATGATGGAAACAAAAAAAGTGTAAAACATTGGAGAAGAGAAAAGGCTATGTCAGTCAGGTCTTGGTTCGTTCCATCTTCGTTTGTCCTGTATTTCATGTATGTTTATGTACATTAATTTCGTCCAACCTGAGAAAGAAAGAAAAAATTTCTCCAACTTGTTGGGTAGCTCAAAGCAGTTGGTTGTTCGACTTGAATATATTTCCTCAGCTCAAGGATGTTACATAGAAAGATTGCGGCGAGGGACTTAAAACTTCTGTAGAACCTTGAGGTAAATTTGTTAGAAATGCAATATGAAAATTCGATAAACAAACTAGAAAATGATTAGATGCAATATATTTTGAGTCAACTTTATGAAGCTTCTTCATAACCGCCACATAAACTCACACTCAACATGCTAGTGGAGTGTTATTGTGTCAAACATATGTCATGCCTTGCATTATGGCGACAACTAGCAAGGCTTGTTATGACATGTATTTTTCTAACACTTTACCTACTATTTCGGAATATTTTAAATAAAAGAGGCCTAGGAAAAAATGAACCCCGGGCCTAAAATTATTTTTTTAGAAATTAGTACAAAATAGGATGCTAGTCATATATGGACGTATTCTTACTAGGGGAGCGCCCAACAAGCTCTTCAAGATTAAGGTTGTGAGGATGTTGATCACCTAAATATTAACAGTGATGTCACAAAAGTTGTCGCGAATCCAAACCGTCACCAAACGTGATCTCAATCCAAGCCTAATTCAGTGAAGGGTGTCCAAGTGTGTAAAGATGGGTGTATTGAGATTTTTTTTTTCCTTTCTAGAGAATAGACAGCGAAGGCTACCATAGATGGAGGTATAGGAATGTAGACTGAGATTGGAGGTGATTGTGGGACTAGGTTTTTGGGTTGACAACCTTTTTATTAATTATTAAACCTATTTGTCTTTTTTTTTTTAATTAGACTTGTATGACATATTTATGTGTCACATCAGCACATAACAGAATTTTTGATAGAATTCTGACGGAATGACGACATTTATTTGAGACACTTACTTGCGGGACTATATTGATTGATTTTCAATTTCAAAGACCATTTTGATGTCTCGGGTCAATTTCAGGGACCATTTTGATTTCGCGGGTCAATTTCAAGCACCATTTGTAATTAAAAATGACTTATGGGGCCTATTTATGTATCACATCAGCACTTAACATAATTTTTAACAAAACTGTGACTAAATGACCACATTGATTTGCAACAACTATTTTCAGGAACTACATTGATCGATTTTCAATTTCAGAGACTATCTTGATGGTGAGAATCAATTTCAGGGACCATTTGTGACAAAAACCCTTTTTGAAGTTAGTAAAAAACAAGATGCTAGTCATATATGAGCGTGTTCTTACCGGTAATAACATGTTCACTGGTTGAGTAGAAAATTTACACGTGTTTTTACGTTTTTACAGATAAGAAAACTTGTAAATTTTCACCTCTAATAATGAACGCGTTCTTATCGATAAAAACACGTATAAAGTTTTAGCTCTATTAATGAACATGTTCTTACCATCATTTGAAATTCTTTCTTTCAAATTCATTAGTCTGTTAGGCTTCGTAGTCCTTGATCGGTCGTTGCTCTTTTTGTTGTGCATTTTAAACAATTGAGTCTAAAGTTTGCTACTTTAAAGTCCCTCAGCCAAACATGGACTAATGAATTTGAAAGAATAGATTTGCGTTTGTAATTGAAAAAAAAACTAAATGTGGTAGATTTGAAACAACTATACGCGAAAAAAATTTCAAATCCATTTGTTTTCTTTGTTTTATTGTCAAGTTGGGGCGTATATAAATAGTCTTGTTCGGTGTTTCGGATTCGATTAGATAGATAACTAAACAAATACAGTATATATGTGTGTGTGGATGCTAGAAATAGATGTTAATTTTCAAATTTGTCCAAATTAAAAGTAGATCAATTACTTACGAACATCTTCATGACTAGCCCATCTTTTGCCTTCAACAAAGACGAGATTTGTTAGTCTGAGACCCGCTTCTTACTTCAGCACATTAAATCTAAGTTTTTCTTTTCATTTTGACGAACATATAACTAAGTTGATTATGTAAATTCCTAGATTTCGAAGTGGTCCCAATTACAAAGTGATGGATGGATGGTAGGCTTGGAGCTTTTGTGAATCATGTTCAACGTGGTCTTGTGTTTTACTGCGATCTCTGTTGAAGGAAACCAAAGCATATAAGACTACATATATTCTCTCTCACACTGTTTGGTATGATTGTGAATCGTGATCCAGGAAGAATGATCGTAAAGTACACAAAGCAAGCATCCCTCTTTGGCATATATTTTTGGGACATTCTCTTTGTAGCTCCCAACTTTGTTTTTTGCTATTAAGCTGTCTTAATTATCCTAAATATGGGTTTATCAAGAAATTTAAGCTCCCTAACTGAACGACTTGTCACAAATTTGGGCCATTGATAACTTGTCATATAGAAGTTCTTTGAATTTTCGATTTCTCATCCGTTTACTAGTACATTTATAAATAAAAACGTATGGGCTTTCACATTAGAATTCGTAATCTAATATTTAGAAATCAAGAATCATATTAGCTAGAAAGTAATTGATCTCATACTCATTTATTCTTTCATTTTCATGATTCACGACTTCCCTCATTCCAAGTAAGTAAACAATGTCGTGAGTCATATACAAGATGAAGAATACGATTTTTAGTTGGTAGATAAAAGGAAACACTCTCTTATGCCACGTTGTGATCTAGACCAAAGACGAATCTTAGTTTTAACTTTTTCCCCAAATGACACTGAACTCATATACATTAAAAAAAAAAAACGAAAAACTTAATCTCCTATTTGCGTTCTCATATACAACAACGCTTCGATATTGCTCGTACTATAGTGTGGAGATATGACGATCCGAATAGAAGCTCCCTTAATTTGAGTCACACATACTTAGCTTCAACACTACCACAATAAAAAACAAGGAAAATGAAGATATCAAATCAAACACATGAAATTTGAAGGGGGCAAAGGAAATAAAGAAGGCAAAAGACGAGAAAGAAGATGGAAAATTATTGGGGAACAAAATGGGATATATCCTTTGCTTTATCTTCTTTAACTTGCTTTGGCACTCATTGCTTTGGTGGCTTATCAATGCTGTCATTGCATCGAGACCGTTATGATTGGTAGGGAGGTTTAAACTTTCATGGGTCCCCCTCTCCAGTTTTAAACATGTTTATAAAGCCATAACTTTAAGACCAACCTCGAGAATCTACTAAAGCCGTCCGATACGAAATATATTACCTCTATAATCTTTAATCTTAATTTAGTTTTTAGTTTTTGCTTTTAATAATTACTGTTAACATGATTCTTAGGGATGGGATCCACCAGCTTAGTAAGAAAATATAATGTTTTTCATAATTAATTAACTGATCTAGTTTTACCTTAGCAATGTGGTACGTAGCCGTACAGCAATCCAAAGAATCAAAAGATCCCACTCACACTATTTACCTATTTCCTAATTTGGCAAAAGCGTTTGGAGCCAACTTAGGGTTTGCAATAAGTTTTCTACGTAGACCCGATTCTGTTTTGGGATTAGGTTTTATCTAAGGAATTGTGAGGTTCCCATCTACCATCTACTCGCACGTAAGCAATTATTCTTAGCATTTCTTGATAAATATACATTTCAAAAATTTTGGACGTCATGCGTGCCTTTAAAATATAAATGGTGTAGTATCACAAAAAAAAAAAAAATCAATTTTCAAGCAACATCAAGACTAACCTAAAGTACAAAGTTTCTAAACGTACTGATAGTCTCTCTTTGGGAATTGAGTGATATTGAGTTCTAATTTTACTTGCATTAGTAGTTAATCTCGCTTAATTTTCTACATTAAATGCGAAGTACCTAAAATATGATATTGGTGTTCGAATTGGATAAATCATTGTATATACTATTTATATATGCATGGTTGGTGATAGGAAACCCACCAAAGGAGATTTTAAAAACCTTGTGGAGAAAAAAAAATCGACCAGAAAGCTACAATTCAGTTAGCTCTCTTTTCACTTTCATTGGTGGATAAAAAAGCAGAGAATCAGCACATTAACAAAAAACATTCGAGCCCAGATTTTATTTGACCAGTCGCCATTTATCTTAAGGCAACATGTCGCCCACCACATTGGATAAAGCACAAGAATTTATGCTTTCGAATGTTCCAAGTTGCATGTAAAACTTATGTTAATTATATAATATTCAAGAGTTGATTAAATCTCATTGGATATAAAGAAAAAGTGGTCTAAATTACACAACTGAAATGAGTCTTTTTACTAAGAAAATTGAAGAGCAGGAGTTTTTGAGCAAAGTAAAGCATAAAGAAAACACATTTAGCACCAGAACCCGAGTGTACCAGTGTTGTTTTTGTTGCATCGGGAAGAGAGCTTGGAATTCTTAAGTTTGAAGGGAGAGGGGAGATCTTAGAAATTTAGAACGGCATAAAGCAAGTGTTTGTTTCTTTACATGCAATGCATGGCTTGCTTCTGCTTGCGACTGTAGTATCTGTTAGGTTTACAGTGGTGTCTGCTCGGTCATATATTCCTATTAGAAAAACAAAAACATCCTTTTCTTAGTGGGAAAGGAAATGTATTTTACCATAAAACCCCCAGTGCACACCTCAGGTTAAGAAGCTTAAACCCCTTTTGTCCCAATGCACATCTCAGATTAATGAGTTAACCATCAAAATCTAACGAGTGTCAGGCCAAAAAGGGACAACAAACACGAATGAAATCCGAGATTATTTTGGAGATACACTCGTTTAGTTACAATTTACATACACAAAACTAATCACATTGCTGACACACTCTCTAATCGTAGCGAACTCTATTATTGTATGTGTGACAGACATGTATTGTAAACTGTGTTAACAATATGGTTAATTTTGTATACCAAAATAGCATAACTTGATTAAATAAGTATACATCGAAATTACAAAAGCACAGTATAGTGATGTGGCAAAGAGAGACCAGTAGACTGGATTTGGCCTTTATATTCTGAGTAGACAAAAGCAGGGCAAATGATAAGAGATGTAGGGGAGGGAACAATTGAAAAAAGATACTTGGCTTCTCAAGGGTATTGTTCAAATACCCTTTATTCATCCATGTCAGATTCTTCAATATAACAGCCTTAATTTGCTTAGATTGCAGACTTATGATTTGGGTGAATCTAAAATTCCTTGTTGGTGTCTTGGGTCCCTCCATCCATCGCTTTACACTTTAAATCCTCCCCTTCCAAAAACCAGCACACATAAATACCCTTCTTGCATCTACAGGAAGGTATCTTGTTATCTCCTACTACTTCTCTTCTTGTTAATCTGTTTTTTTGTCGAAATCAAACTATGATTTGCAGTAATCACAGTGTGTTTATTCTTCTTCTTATCTGTATTGGGTTCTTAGTAGTTCAACCAGATGAAGTCTGTGCCCTCACTAGTATAGGTGTTGCCCTCAGACAGAACCGAGACCAATATCATCAAGGGATTTTGCCGCAGAATCAGCGCAGTCTCAAGGCTGTCACAGTGGAGGCAATGAACACTGAGAAGAAGAATTCAACAAACAAAAAGAACGACTTTGATCTGAATCAGTCGAGCAAAAGAAGAGTGCGACGAGGATCGGATCCTATCCACAATAAGGCTTAAAGGAGCAAAGCTGACATTTTTACACACAAAGTTGATTTGATTTCAAACAATGCAGCAAAAAACAGAGGGCGGTGAATTGCTTCAAAGTTTCAAAATTCAAGAGCAACTTTCATATGTTGGTTGGTCTTTTTTCCTGTCTTGCTTTTGGTGTTTTTCTAATAGAGACGTGTATAGTGAAGTAACAGAGGAAATCACTGAAGGGTTTCAACGACTGTGGAGGCAACGCCATCTCTATATTTTGAGCCAAGATCATAAATGAATGAGAGACATTAGATATGACGGCGGCGCCTCCAAAATGAATGAAAGAATATAGGTGTTCAAATTTTTTCTACTTTTATATTTTTTTTCTGAAGAACAATGTTCTATTTCGTTTGCATCAGTGTTTGAGTTTTCTTGCATATTATAGTGAAATTCTTTTGTAATCACACAGCTCTCTTACTAGAATGTTACAATGGGTTTAGAACATAGATTTATTTGTCAGCAAGAATGGGTTTACAATGCAGTAAGTTGACATCCAGAGTGAGTAAGAACATGGACTTTATGAAATGGAACATATTGGGTTTAGAAGCGTAGGAACATAATTAATTATTGGGAATTCAAGTGTTGGACGGTTCATTGTAGAGTTTACGTCCTGTGTTCCGATTCCCACATTTTGCTTTTGAGGCAAAACGACAACAATTTTATTAGCGTTTTAAGAAAATGTACAAATTACAAAGAAGGCAACCTGAATTAAATCTGACGGATCCTCAAATAGAAATAACTCCAAAACAAAAAAAACAAAGCCAGTTTGGCCAATCTAATAGCCACCATATTGGCGGATCCTTTAGTGTGACAAGCACAAGAACACAAATAGCGCTACAAAGCCAAACAAACTTCAATCCCGGCAACTAGAAGTTCAGTCACTTCATAACCCGCCACATGAGAGACTTTACCCATAAAATCGCCAATAAAACCGGTAAAGGAAACTCTTTGCATACAAGCAGCGCCAACTGCAATAGATCTAGCAAACCAACCTATCAACATCACTCTTGTAAACCCTTTTACAACGGTTGAGAACCCTACCAGAAAATTTGTCTCCCTCCTCATGAATTTGAAGCGCGAGATAAGATGCCAACAGATGACATGAACCCTTACGAGCATTACGTCCGTAAGGTTTTCCTCTCCGTATTGTGGAGTCAACTAAGGGAGATCTACTGCATGGTGCAAGTATTTCGACATCGGTGAGAGGCCTTCCTAATGAGACGGGGACTATGCAGAACATCACACTTGAAAATATGTTAACTCGAGGACTTGAATTAGGCAGAATATCAACTTAAAACTATTAATCGAACCAATCCAAATAATCGGTTTTCCACAACATAATGTATTGTTTATCTAATAACTGCGCAGTGAAATTATGTCACTCTTATTTATTAGGGTTTCAGTATTTTTATAAAGGAAGACCAACTAGTTCTTGATTCAAAGAGGAACTGCATGTTTTCAATTGTTCACTTGGTTTTTTTTTTTTTTTTTTTTCCGCTGAATTTGGTCGTATGATAAATAATTGCTGGTAGGTTTATGAATGACAAAGAATTGTTGTCATGTAACGTTTGTTTGTAGGTCGAATAAGAAGCGCTATCTTAGGGTTAGGAACAAGCGGATGACTCCGACAATACTAGTTACCACCGATCAGTAGTATCAGAATGGGCCAGTCTTTGTGAAGACCTTATCTATCCGATTCTGGATAAGTTGTTGGAAACGAGCAACCATCGTCGCTTCTCTGCTGTTCGCAAGGAATGGCGTTGTCATTCAAAAGAGTATATTCAGGCGACCCAAATGTGTCAGGAACTACTTCCTATGCTCTTGATCCCTTCTGAATCAGAATCGAAAGGAAATACTAACACAACAAACTACATATTAGTGTACAGCATTTCTGAAAGGAAAGCTTACACGAATTTTACGTTACAAGTGTTTTCTGGTGAGAGGTGTTGTGGCTCTAGCCATGGTTGGTTGGCCAGAATAGATCTGGTAGACCTACCTATGATCATAGCTCTCGTAAACTCTTTCAGAAAAGAAGCGACCATTCGTCTGCCTCCTCTAGAGTTGAAAGTAAAAGATATGATCCCAAAACACCACACGAATCCTTTCAAGGATTAAGTTAAAAAGGTTGTACTGTCGCTGATCCCAAATTGAATCCAGACAATTAAGTGGTCGCCGCGTTATATGGTAATTAAGATCCCAAATTGGCTATTACAAATGCAGGACACAACTATTGGACTTCTTTTAGTAAGGAAATGACTGATGTATTTTACAAAGGCCATGTCTATGCAATTGGAAATTGTGGGCATGTGGTGACACTCAAGGTTGGTACGTTATACATAAAGAATTTTGTACCCAGTGCAGACTTGGGATTTTCTAGTTGGGTATATATTGTGGAATCAACGAAGGGAGACCTATTCTATGTTCGAAGCATTCGAACAACGATGAGAGCCCTTCCTCATGAGCATAGAATTCATCGTTTACAAGTTGGTATTCCATGATAAAGCTGTTGAGCATGTTGAGGTGAAAAGCATTGAAGATGAGGCTTAGTTTGTCGATAGCAAAGGTTCATTCTCTGTTGTGGCTTCAAGTTTCCTGAGTGTACACCAAATTGCATACACGAATGAATATAGAAGAAAACGGCAAGGATTTGTTGAGTGAGACATGGTTATGTTCAATTCACCCCAGTACTAACTTTGCAAAAACTGCAACTTGGATTGTGCCAAAAATCTTTGCCCTGTGAACATAACTTTTCTTCCTATAATGTCTGCTAGTTCATCTTACAATTCTACTTGTTTTAGGTAACTGTCAAACTCCCTATCTTATGTTTCATATATTGGAATTCTCATCATTTCTTATATGATTTAATTAGTTGGTTTATATGTTGTTTTCAATTCCAAACGGTATGGAATCATATGTTCAAAACGTTACTGGCCCTCTGATTGGAGCTTATGGACCTTTGAATAGCACTTTGGCTTAAACTAAGATAATATTCTGAGCATAGTTTTTCTTTTCAATTTATGTACCTTTTCTATTTTCAACGTAACATTGCAATTAACTAACTATTGATTTAGCGATATTTTTTTAATAATGTTAAGAGTTCTTCTCGTGAGGAACTTACTTGTCTCTCCACTTATGATTAACGTATCTTCACCATACGAACATTGTAATCGAAACCATTTTTCATTTTCTTTCGAGATCGTGCTTTCTGATTAACAAATCACCCTCCTCCATTAAGCATATTTTAAAATGTTTGCTTGAAGTATTGAATTACCTTTGATGTTTAAGCAGTAATGCTTATTTACAAAGATAGGTTCATCTTAAAGCTAATAAGTTTGTCCTTGACTTCAAAGCTACTGCCCACGATAACTCATTTTTATTTGGAGATGGCATCAAGATAAAAGAGATTATCCACTAATCTACAATTTCTATAATGCATGTGTTAGAATTCGACTTAGACACAACCCTTACTTGAAAACGAATATTATTTTTACTTTGTATCTATCTTTTGGAAGCAAAATCTAAATTATTTGCTGCTGCATGATTGAAGAACAAATGAATAATTAGAGAAAATAAAAAAGGGGATTAGTGATGTGATTACATATGCAAAAATAGTAATAAGATAATGCTTATCCATCCTTTGGGGGATTTAGCAGGCTCTGTGTGGGAAGTGGAGGATATTTTAGTTTTGGGTGGAAGCTGGTTGGGTGTTTATCTTGTTGTGTAATACTAATATTGCATGAATAAACATAAATGCTTTTAGGTGGATGCTGATCCACCCCATAAATATAATTTCAAGCGGCTCTTGTGATATATTATCCCCTTCTCTCTACTGCGTGCTCAGCAAAGGATAAAAATTTGATGGTCCATATTATAAAATGGTGCCCACACCTGCCACTTGTAATGGCAATAGACCCTTCTGGAATCTGGTTCTGTTAATTAATCAGCTATAGCTTCACATCTCTCAAGTTTCTAGTCTCGTAAAAAAAATGACGATATCTCAAATTAATAATTATTAACCTTTTTAGCTTACTGTAACTTATAACTACCTTCCCTAATATGATTTTCACTTATTCACATATCATTAGTTGTTGAATTTTATCACAAACCACATCCATAATATTATTAGTTGGTGCTATAAACTCCAAAAGACTGGCCTAAGTGAAGGTAGAAAAAGTTTAGAACTCTTAATTTTAATGTGAGTTTGAAATCCCAGTATGCATTTTTTTGAAGTAACAAATTTTATTCTAACGTACCATTGGATCCAGGAGGGATTTGTCATTGCGTGTGGAAAATTATCTAGGTGGTTTTTTCGTTTTTTTTTTTTTTTTTTCCCTGCGTTTCCTTAATTAGATTCTTCAGTTTTGCCTTGCGTGCCAAAGACACAGAACCCAGATTGAAAAAAGGACAAATTGGAATGAACCAATGAAGGTTTGTGAATGTAATATAAAATCGTGGAAGCACTCGAAACTAATATTACCAGAGAGAGAGAGAAAGAGAGAGAGAGAGAGAGAGAGCCAATTGACATAAGTGGGGTGTGATTATCCAATTGGGTGTGATGTTCACACCCTTCTAATTTACGAACGTCAAATCAGATGAATTAAAAAAATCAACAATTAAAAATTAACAAAAAAATATATAAGAAGTAAAATGAAATATATAGATAATACACCCTATCCAATTTTGTTGCCTTACCGTTTATGTCTATTTGCTCATTGCGCGTGCAGTTGGAGAATGACAGAATTGTCAGAACATTGTTTGAACAATTTTTGACTCCCTCAATTCCTAAAGCCATTCTCTTTCTATGGCCTATACCCAAGTAGCTAGCTAGGTTTCTAGTTGAGCATACAAGTCACTAATCATTATTTTTTTCGATTCCAACTAATCTCTGTTCTTTTTTATGTTGGCGTGCATTGGTTAGAACGGATATAATCCTTTAAACAATAATTTTGTATTTTAAAAACGAATTAACTTTTCTACTTTAATATGAAATAAACTGTGTTTCGGTCGATTATTTATATGTTTAGAATTGATCGGACACATGTGTATGAGTTAATTGTGACCGTTTATACATGTGAGGTCTACAAGCTATAAGGTATCAATAGCTGAAATCACGTCCGACCATGTATGCCGTCCTTCTTAATAGGATTTGGGAAGAAAGTTGAGACCCCATAGTGATCTTATTTTCTATTTTCTTGGATTCTAACAAAAGCATAATTGAGGTTTATAAACATAAACGACAAGGAAACATCACATCTGAAGCAATGGATGGAGAGATTAGGAGGAGGATTACTCCAACGTTTTGTGCCTTTTGTTTTCGTTATGAGATGACTAATGTCTAATCTAAATGCTGTTGCCATGATTAATATAAAACATGGCGTGTGTGTGGGCGTGGCCGCATTTCTTGCTACAATCAGTCCATTGCAACGCGTGGATGGATCATTGAGAAGATAACTGAGGATAGGACTAGAAACCGACATGCGTTTTAATTGTAGAGCATGATTCTCTTACTTTAAAATTTTTCTTTCGTTCATTCTCATTTTATTTAAATAGTTATATTAAATCACGTCAACATCATTTTATGTTGATTTTTTTAAAAAGAGAAAAAAACCAAGAGGAAGGTGAGAATGAATGGCAGAGAAAGGGAGATTTAGATAATAGAGAATCATACTCCTTTAACTTTTGATTAAAATTTAACTTTTGATTGAAAACACTTTTTTTTTTTAATTTTCTGGTGATGACTTGTTTTTCTTACTAGTCAAGCAGCCTGTATTTGTTACTGGAAGATCCAGTTAACCTAAAGACGGTGTCAATTTGCCATCATCATCATCATCATCATTAATATTTGATGGAGGGATGGACTAATAAGTTTAATTGACAAGTTGTGGCCTCGAATTTCAACTCAATTAATTCAAGGCTTTCTTATGTTTTTCAACCGTAACCGTTGTTAGCAATTGGTGTTGCATATTACCAATATGTTATAATGACAAATGCTAAGGGAAATCCCTCAAAGTGAGGTTCTTTGTGAACTTTCTATCACCTCACATTTTAATGTCAATTTTCGTGTCAATATTATAAAACATCGTGTCAAAACATAAGGTGACAAAGAATTCACAGACAGTCACACTTTTGAGAGAGTTTCCTTAGCATTTTTTGCTTATAATATAAGTGCGCGTCAAATTTATATTTCGAGAAATGCTAAGGAGGCTTTCTTCTTGTACTCTTTGTCACATCACAATTTAACATCAATTATCGTGTCAACGCTATAAAGCATAGTGCAAAAAACATGAGATGACATAGAGTTACCATTTTTTAGAGTCTTTTTAACATTTCTTTTATATATTTTTTATGTATTTAGAAAGTATATACTTGGCTTCTTTCATTGGAATACTCCTTCTTACTTACTTACTTATCAATCACATTTGACATGTGTGCATAAAAGTTAAATTTCTTGTTTTTGATAAGTTATTTGTTCATGTCTTAAGCCCTGATTTAAAGAGAGCAAATTGTGGATTTGTGGTAACAAAAATTCCATTCCTCTGATTGGTGGTTTTTGCCTAACGTTTTATAAAATGTGGCATGGTTTCATCTCTCTTGATGACCAGTTCTGATTTAAGGAAGAAATGGTGATCGAGGAGAAATGGATTCGTTGTGCGAAAAGTGTGTTACCACCCGTGGCTGCCTACCTAGCACAAGTCATGGGCCCACTTCAACAACACCGATATTATTTTCACTTGGCCACCTGTTCAATTCGTTAGGTGTGAGGTTTTATTGCAAAATGCCTCAGTGTTAGTTAAAGTGGGGTAATTCTATTTAAAGGGCTTGTTCTCAAGCCTTATGGCCTATGTGAGACAGAGGAATTTTGACACTCTCCCGCACGTGAAACCCCATTTTATGGGTCACACGTGAAGTTTCACACATCAGCAACCACGTGGAGCCAAGCCGGGGCTCACCAGTTCACGTGGGGTCAATAGGGACCCACCCATTCATGTGGCATCTCTTGGCCTACATGGAGCCAAGTCAGGGCTCACCCATTCGTGCGGGGTCAAAGAGGAACCACCCGTTCACGTGGCAGTACCGGCCCGTCCCCTGACTCTAATACCATCTTAAATTTTAGGTAGACGGGGCATGGGCCCACTCCAACAACACCGATATTGTCCCCACTTAGCCACCTGCTCAATCTGCCAGATGTGGGGTTTTAATACAAAAGGTCTCGGTGATAGTTATAGTGGGGTAATTCTATTTAAAAGGTTTGTTCTCAAGCCTTCTGGCTGATGTGGGACATAGGAATTCTAACACTCCCTCGCACATGAGACCCCATTTTATAGGTCACACGTGAAGTTCCACACATCGGCAACCACGTAGAGCCAGGTCAGGGACCCACCCATTCACATGGCATCTCTTGGCCTATGTGAAGCCAAGTCAGGGCTCACTCATTCACACGAGGTCAAAGGAGACCTACCCGTTCACATGGCAGTATAGGCTCGTCCCTTGGCTCTGATGCCATCTTAAATTTCAGGTAGATGGGTTGTGGGCCCACTTCAACAAGACCGATATTGTCCCCACTTGGCCACCTGTTCAATCCGTCAAGTGTGGGGTTTTAATACAAATGGCCTCGGTGTTAGTTAGAGTGAGGTAATTCTATTTAAAGGGTTTATTCTCAAGCCTTCTGACCGATGTAGGACAAAGTAATTCTAACAATATTTTGTAATACTATAGTGATACATGGCATTGCATGCTACTGCTTTGAAATTCTTGTATGTTTGATGTTCCAATCCTTATAATCTAATAAAAATAATACTTGGCTACTTAAGGGATGAGTAAGAGTTCTTACTCACAATTGTTCGCTACCAGTTCATTGAACTTCATAATCGTTCACATTATAAATCACTATATAAAGATCGTCTATGCAAAAAATCAATTAAAACTAAGGTCATTTAGTCATCGAAGTGTATAAAAACAGATGTACGAAATTGATAAAAACATTACAACTGTTTATGTATTTGCTACAATATATTAACCAAACGATTTTAGTTTTAATTCATTTTTTGCTGAGATGATATTTACCGGATGACTCGTAATATAAACAATTCTAATCATAAGTACAAAACTCTGTAATTCAAATACGAAGAATTTTAAGTACGAAGTTTTACTTATCTTTGAGTAGTTAAACATTATTCAACTCAATAACTCATTTCAAAGTCCTAATAAACTTTCAAATTTTGATTTATACCAAGACAAAAAGCGAAGAAAGTATTCAAAAATTGGTTTAGTTTGGTACAGCACAGAAGAGGTGGAGGGAATCCCCAGAGCCACAGGGCCACAGAGCCACAGGCAAAGCAAAACGATGCGCACCAGAAGGCACTGGGAGCTAGCTGTGTGCTGAAAAACTATGTACTCTTTGAACTGCGAATCTTATGTGTACAACCTCAGTCGCATGACACGTACACGTTTCGTTGGGTGGCAGGTGTCTAAAATTTGAATCGCTGACTCCAAAAATTCCAAACTTACATAAGAACAAAGAAAATTTGCACAATAGTATATGAATTTTTTCCAATTTATCAAATTATCACCTAGACTAAAGAAATTTACAGTTGACCACTCAAATTTTGAATTATATTCGAGCACATATGTGATATGTCTGCTTCTATTCATTCTCATTTCCGTCGGATAATGGCTCGTGACAAGAAGATGTGCACTTTGTAAAAGCTATTTTCGTAATTTCAATCTAACATGGTCTAGGTTTGATGAGTTCTGAGTTTTGTAGGAGAAAAAAGTTGTATTAACACATAATTTAGCAGCTATGAGATGTCTATTCAGTGATGAACAGTCCCAGTATTTTAAGAGTTGTATGGTATTCAATTTGGAACATATGTTTAGTTTTTTTTTTATTTTTTATAATCAAATGAAACATTTGTTAGATTAGATATTACATAAGAAAGCTGACGGAGTTTAAATCTGTACTTTTATCCTATGCCGACATTCTTCTCCATCACTGTGATAAGGAATCACTTCCGTTCACATGAGTAATTGTACACAATTATAAAGGTTAAAAGGAATACCATTTATGCAATTTTCTCCAAAAATAAAAGAGGATAAAATGAAAAGAATTAAATGAGAGCCTAATTTATTGCTCTCAACAAACACATGAAGCCACAGACTGACATACGTTACCTCAGATTAAACCCCCATCCCGTCAAGAAATGAGAGAGATTTTTTCCCCTAGCTTAGTTAGGTGGTTGAGAATATTGGTCTGTGTTTTTATGGAGCTAAAACAGGTTTAGGTACACCACTAATTATTGGATTAAATTCCCATCAAATATCTCTGCCCCCACTAAACACCCCATCTATATATTTGTCTTCACTTCTCATTACATCCCTCATCACCCCAATCATCCTCCAAAACCCCATTAAAGTTTTCAACTTTGAGCTTTCACACCCTAAGAACAAAACCCTAATCAGTTTCTTATGCTTCTTCTCGCCTAGAGCTATGAACTTTACCACTGTCACCGCCACCATCCAAACCCCAGATACGGACACCGAACCGCCCTCGCCGTCGGACCCCAAATCCAACTTCTTCAGCAGCAGGTCCTTATCCTTCACCAACGGCGCGTTCCAGCCTCACTCGACGCCGACAATGGTGGTTGCCTACAAAGAATGTCTCAAGAACCATGCTGCCAGCTTAGGCGGCCACGCTCTCGACGGTTGCGGCGAGTTCATGCCTTCCCCCTCCTCCAACCCAGCTGACCCGACCTCTCTAAAATGCGCCGCTTGTGGCTGTCACCGCAACTTCCACCGCCTTGAGCAGTACAGACCCAAAAGTAATGTTATTCGCAACCCCCACCGCCTGCTACCGGCGCCGAAACCAGCTCACTACAACCACAGCTCAAGCCCCAGCCCGAGCTCGAGCCCCAACCCAACTTTGAGCCCGCAGTCTCCACCGCCAGTCTCCCACTTGCCCCCCTCCTATTTCGCTTCCCCGCCGCAAATGCTGCTCGCTCTCAGTTCCGGCTTCTCTGGGCCGTCTGATGAGCACCCCCACCAGCACCAACTCAATCCGACGGCTGTGAAGAAAACGGAGAAGTACCCAGGTGAGAAAAAGAGATCCAGAACAAGGTTCAGCCAAGAGCAGAAGGAAAAGATGTCGTCTTTTGCCGAGAAAGTGGGGTGGAGATTGCAAAAGAGCGAAGAAAGACTGGTGGAGGATTTCTGCAGCGAGGTGGGGATTGGGAGGGGAGTTTTCAAGGTTTGGATGCACAATAACAAGCACGGTCGGAGGAGATTGGAGAGATCGGGCGGTGGAAACGGCAGCATAGGCGGCGGTGCGAATATGAACAAAAATGTCAGTGAGATCAACGGTGATGGTGAAAGACTTGGTTTTGACTCCATGAATGCTCACATCGCCGGCTACAATGTCAATGCCAACCCCCTGAACGAAGGCAGCAGAGCAAGTTTCCACCTTTCCAATAATGGGTCGTCGTCTTCGTCCTGAAACAGAGAGAAAGATGGAAGCTTTGGGAGATATTAAAGTTAATTAATCACGCTTATTAGTATAAACATCTCTTGTTAATTCGCTAGCACGTTCGTTAATTAAGGCTACCGAGTACTGACTGATCTGCTACTGTTTTGGCGAGGTCGAGAGGAAGGGATTAGAGAGGATAACGATTAAAGAGAAAGTTAATCATATGTTTAGCTGAAAGATATTATTCTTAATGCAAAGTTAATTAGTCGATGTTTTTAGCTTTCCATTAGTAATATAAAGTTGCTTTCTTATGCAGACATGTTTGTTTGTTTTCTAGCTGCTGATTAGTCTTTTTCCTTGTGGTTTAACGATTATAATATTTGATATTTCCATTTTTGGGTGGCATGAACATCCTTTGGGAATTTGGTGTTTGGTAATTTTAAATTCCCTTTAAATGTTTAATATTATCCATTAAGCTTAAAGGCAAAGCCTTCCCCATGCTTGTTTGTCTTAAATTATAGGGCACTCGCATTCCTAATTTTATTGAATTAAATTTTAACTTGAATAATATTTAGTTATTTAAAGGATGAGTGAGGGTTTTTATAAGGAAAAATAAAATAAAATATTGCTTGTTGATGATTTATAAAATTTCGCGTTTGTAATGAAAACAGTTTATATTAGAAGTCACTTTATAAAGATCGTCTTTGTTAAAATTTAAATAAAACTAAATTCGTTTGGTTGTTGAATTATATAAAAATAGATAACGAAATTGGTAAAAGTATTATGAACCTTCTATGTATTTGTTACAATGCTACAATATATTAACTAAACGACCTTAGATTTAATTTATTTTTTACATAAATGATCTTTACAATGTGATCATAATATGAACGGTTATGAATCATAAACATAAAGCTCTCTGATTTGAACATGAAAAGTTTTGAGGAGGAATTCCTACTCATCTTTGAGTAGTTAAGCATGATTCAATCATATTGTATTATACTATTATTGGTATGACAGGTGTTATTCACATTTAGATACTGTTGTTGGGAAAAGTATCCTCGTCGGATCCTTTTCCTGAGGATTTCGAAGATCGTGTAATTATATTCGTTCATCGTATATCATACGATCAGTTTTTATTAGGTACTATTTATATTTAATTTAAATTTTAAAATGATTTCTAACCGCACAATGTACGATGAACGGACATGATTACACGATTCTCGAGATCCTTAAAAAAAGAATCCGACGAGAATCCTTCCCCATTGTTGGTTCGATATAGTATTGGAGAACCTCCAAATCATTCAACACAAATGTAAGTAGGAGGAGATAAAAAAAAGATTAGTGGTAATTAATTTTCATGAGATAGGGCATAAGATTATCAGGTCGAGATCTAGAACCGAGTCCCCGTGACTCTTTAAATTGAGATAGATTTGGGACCAGCAAACAAAAATTAATAATCTCCTTCATCAAACTTGTTCTTTGGCCTTATAATATTAATGTTTCCCTTCTGACATCACCAAATCCACCATTCCCATACTTATGATCCTCACTTGTCTGTCAAAGTTGTGCAAGGTCCTTTCATTTTCATAGTTTTCCCTCCACATTTCACTCAATCACTGAGAACGGAAAGACCCCTTGCACAGAACGGGTCCACAATTTTAAATGACGTCCTTAGTAATGTTATGTCGAGAAAAACTTATTACACATGAATTTGCATATCTGATTTAAGATGCAATTGTAGTAATATGTATGTACTAAAACAAAGGAAAATTACATCAAAATTAAGATACATCTCAACAAAAACAAATATAAATAACCGACACACTGCTAACGTAACGGGAGTTGCTTTGCCATGATGTTTAGACTTAAAACGAGGAAAATGATAAACTACGGACGCCCGGATTAGGTACGAAGTTTGAACCCAGAAGGGACACATGTAAAAGATGTGTTGTCATGCTGTGCATGCAGTTGTCTAATTTTGAATGCTAAAGATGATTGCCTGGGCTTTTAAGGCAAGCCAAGCGGGAGAGGGGTTTGGCTTAATCCAAAAATTAATAATTAAAATTAGGGTTTAGGTGATGGAAGCGGTGCCCAGGAGCCTGTACAAACGCCACCTTTCCTTGTTTGATTGGTTGCTTAAAACGGCAAGCATTGCTGATGAATATATTTATATATAAATTATAATCCAGTATATATATATATATATATATGTTGATGAACGATCGTGATGATGACACGTTTCTCTCGGAGATTCTCCTAATCCAATTTTGTTGTAATCAATTTGATCCACCGCCCTATTTGTACACACGTGTCAAGAATCAAAGGTTAAGTCCTTGTTCTTTATTCTTCCTTACTTTACTTGGGACTTAGATCTCTTCATATTTTAATTTGGATTTTTAACTGATTCTGTTGGAAGATGAATTATTTGTTAGGCAACAAATAAAAAAGAAAGAAGCAATGCTTTTGACATTCTCGGTTGGTTTGTTTGACAAATACGTGAGGGCTTATTGGGAAAATGGAATGGCTTCATTCTTTTGGGGCCCAAATCTTTACAAATAGAAGACCGAAATTGTTTGTGAAATGTCACTTAGAGCGGCAGGCATTGCAAATTTGAAAGTAATGATGTTTACGCATACTGACGTGAGTTTAATTTTCATCGATTTTTCAAATAATTAACAATTTAACTCACTAGCTTTTATCGTTATTAAAAAAATACTGTTATATGATGAAATCAATTTTAAGTGGCAAATAAAATAAGGACAAGCGAAGGCTATTGTCGCAACTAGCCATTTTAGCTACTTATAATGTTCCAAAGTTTCCGAAAACGCTTTCAGCAGTGTTTTACAACATGCTTATAACTTATCATCTACTCAAATCTGGTTGTAACATGATGTACTACGTGATAGTGTTCTATTACATGTGAAGTATGTTTGTTCCCTATTCATATAAAAATATAGGATACTTAGGGTGGTCCCTCTCAAGGACTCCTCTCTTTAGAAGACCGTTTTCAAAGGCAAGTCCTGTCGATGAGCTCTCAAGTATGTCAAAAACAACATGGGAACAAAAATGAGGGCTCCACTTGAACCTTCCTACGAACAAAATTTATACTCTCTAGCTTTCGTGACACCAAAACCAACGGCTCTCTTTTGAGTTTTGACAAGTATAGGACTCTTTATATCAACCTTAATTCAACTTGAGCAATGAATAAATCACGCTCAAGTCTTCCTTCTTGGTGCTTTTTGAACTTCTTCACCACACAATTTCCACTTCTTTGTACTTCTTCAAGCTTTTTCTCCTCCTGCAATTTGATATACAAATAATGATTATCGCTCTTTGTAGCGACAAAAAGAGAGCAACAGTTAACACCTATCATTTAACTTGTATATACGATCAAATATTAAGTGTGTGGATGAGAAATGCGTTATCTGATATTCAGAGTTTGACACAATTACACTCGATTTTATTCCTTATTTGAGGAAAACTGTAAAAGATAATGTAAAGTTGGGTACAAACAAAATACTCAGTCAATAAATTGGCCGGCTGTGGCCATCATTATCAAGAAATTAGCATGTCATTATATACTTATAATCATAATCATAACAATTTAGAACGTACCTGTCAAACCTATTCATAATACACACGCATGTAAAGATGAGACATCAACATTTGAAACTAGACTCATACCATCCCATTACACAAGTTCGATTGGTTCAAAAATATGATTTTAATCCAACGAATGCGATTTGTTTGTTTCTTTTAACCATCAAATCTATGTAGAATCGAATTTAGTTCATATCTAAAAAATGAAGACCGTATATGCCCCCAGACCAAATTATACCTTGTAGTGCAACTTGTTGTTATAATGATTTTGACACAAATGATATTTTACCGGAAAAGAGATTCGAACTTACTTCAAAATAGAAAAACGCTATTATAACCAACTTGACTACGATTAGATCGACTGATACGATGATTTAAGTTGCCTAACATCTGCAAGATAGTTACTTGATCCAAAACAATGTCCGATAGGGTTTAGTGGGCCTAACTAGCCCAATACATTACCACAGTGGGCCTAGCCAGCAGTCCAGTTTTTTATTAAAACGACATCGCATCAAATCATTGGTGGCAGTGAAGCAAAGATCTAATTACAACCCTCCGATCTTATGCAAATCCATTAAATAATTGTTCGTATAAAGCCTTTCATCTTCGACAAAACCCTAGACTGAGTGACAGCTGAAACTCGATTGCAAAAATGGTGCAGCGTCTCACATATCGCGCCCGGCACAGCTACGCCACCAAATCCAACCAGCACAGGATCGTCAAAACCCCTGGTAAGCTAAATATTACTGCTCTTAAACCCTAATTCTGTTCGCTTCCTTTTTGGGTCAAATTTGTGTGTATTTGCATATGAAATGTTGGATTAAGATGGTTTTTTGAGATTAAGATTGTATTTTGATTTGTGGGTTTTGTTTAATATGTGTTAATTGAAGTTCTGGTGCTTTTATTGATGATTGTTTTGGGTGTTACAGGAGGGAAGCTAGTGTACCAGACCACTAAGAAGAGGGCAAGCGGGCCCAAGTGCCCTGTTACCGGCAAGAGGATTCAAGGGGTATGTATTTGCCTTGTTTAAAATCGAAATGTTGTGTTTGTTTTCACATTTTGTGTTGATTTAATAGGATTTCGTTGTTAGTTTCGTATCCGTTGTATTTTTGTGGATTCCCACTTCCCAGTGTTTTGCATTTGCAAATGAATGAAAGTTTAGTTCTTTTACTTAGCGATATGCCGCAACGATAATGCCAGTTATTGGTAGGTTATGCATTAGAGTTGAAGCTACTATGTACGAAACTGTTGATCTACCCTCGTGTAATTGGATTCAAATAATTTGTGCTAGAATTATCAATATCATGCTCAGTTCACCATTGTGTGTAGAGATGAAACAGTTCAAGTTCTCGTGAATTTAACCTTTTCTCGAAGCTCGAAGTAAAAAGTACCCTTGAACTTATACATTCTGTTTGCAAAACAATATTGTGCATAATGATTGCGTAGTCCAGTTGCTTTAAGTTTGTTCTGAGTGGTGATACATTGTTGTCATTGTTTGTAGATCCCTCACTTGAGGCCTACTGAGTATAAGAGGTCCAGATTATCTAGGAATCGGAGGACTGTTAACCGAGCTTATGGAGGTGTATTGTCTGGAGGTGCTGTCAAAGAAAGGTTTGTGTATTGATTTCATTACAACATTTTCTTCTTCTTTTCATGTTATGTTGCACCGATGGGATTTAGACAAGTTGCTTTCTATTGGTTTGCAGGATCATCAGGGCCTTTCTGGTGGAGGAACAGAAGATTGTGAAAAAGGTGTTGAAGATCCAGAAGGCAAAGGAAAAGCAAGCTTCAAAGACCAAATGAAACTCTACCGAGTTCTAAGTAGCTTCAGACTACGCTGATTTTGGCTTATGGTGAGCTATGGGATCTAATTCGAGGTGTTCCAATTTGTACCTTTACATTTTGTTGTGGATGGTTTAAGTTATGATGTTAAGTACATTTTCTTCAGAAATCCATCCTACCATGGAATTTCCTGTTTTGTATTTCAGTGGTAACATATACGCTTTCGAATTATTTGTGTAGTGTCAGATTACTAGCTTTATTTGCGATTGTAGTTATGTCACGGTTTTTACATGTTTCTGCTTGTGAATGGTGGGAACTCTACATGTTTCATCTTGCCCCAGGGGACATAGAAGTGCAATTTTTCAAGGGAAACAGTAAATGACCACCTAGCTTCTGTCATGAAGTGAAAGTATTCGCAGTCTAATACAACAAGGGTTTTTCTACGTCTCCCTCAAGCACACAAGATCAAGCTGAAAAGCGCTTCAGCCTGGCGACCTATTTGTCGCGTCTCCTTGAACGGAGGATGGTCTTTGAGGTCATTCACCCAAGACAAAAGTGCCAGGGTCTTCGGGCCTCATGGAAAAACGGTACCAACAGCTCATGGAAGAGTGGTAGCAGCAGCCTTAATGGCACTCAGTCTTTCCCTTTGGTCCTCATAACAGCACTCCTGGTATGATCTGATCAATATCAGAATCACTTGTTTGTAGTTGGCAATTAGGAATCGCAGTGACGAAATTTCTCTGTGCAGGATGTCCTGTCTTTCTTTAAAAAGCGAGGCTACCTTTAACATCCTACGGTTCCCAACTGTTTGAAGTGATTAAATATGACTCAAAAGTATGACAGATCATGATCATGCAGTAAAAAAGAGCAGGAACCCTTTTTCATCAATGTACTCGAGGATGACGGAGTGACTAGGTGATCTCGGTGATCGGGTTGCTTTCATGAATAAGAACAGGAACCCTTTTGTGGACATGATTGTAGGATAGCAGCAGCTCCCTCTCCCTCTCTCTCTCTCTCTCTCTCTCTCTCTCTCTCTCGCAACTTGGAAGAGGTCTAGAAAATTTTGGTCTTTTTTATGTTTTGAATGATACAAGAATATGTTTTGGTAAAATTCTCTTGGATAAAGAATAAGAAAAAATGAAAGTTGGGCTTAGACTGATATCCAAATGGGCCTATCTCAGCTTCACATTTTGCTCTCTCCACGTTCTAACGACTCTCATGAATATTTCGGCTCCGGATCCAATTGAAAGTACATACTCCCTTGGTTCTTGTCTCCCCCCATGTACCAAAAAGGTCATTATAAAGAGACAAACAAGACCAAACCTTCGACTGTTTTTTTACAAATTATTTACATTAAACTACAAGAAGGGAGATTCGAACACTGGATCTCAATTGCAAAGGCAAATACTCTTAATCAACTGAGTTACAAGCCACTTACAAACTTTCTCGTTAATTATCCCACCTATGCTCATTGCAAATCCTAATCCAATTTTTTGGTTTTTTTTGTTTTTGGGTCCAAGTATGATCCAATGCTTAGTACATATATAAAGCTTTCATCCAACATCCACGTTATTGCTTTGAACACAAAAAACAAAACATGTTGATTAATGTTTTTAGGTCTCTCGAGTCTGAGGACATGACTTAGTTAATTTGATAGAGGACCCCAAACATGTCAAACCTGATCAGCGTTCTATTTCCTTAATCATACACTTTGGAGTTCAATTAGCAAAAAGAATTCTACAAACACGAAACTTAATCAAATAATGAGCTATAGTCTATGGCTAGCACAAACTAAAAAGCTAAGAAACATTAGTAATTATGCAATGTTTCTAATTACGAGACAAGTTTAAGTATAGCATCTGGTTGTGGACATTTCAGTCGGACATGGCGAAGACTCCCACGTCAAACTTGACTTCCATGCATCCCCTCCTCCTACATCCACAGGCAAAGGCAAACTACTCATCAATGGAAACCCAATATTTGATCTCGCACTTGTCTCCCACTGTTGATCGTCTCTTTCTTCTGTCACGTTCGAGTTCACATTTTGAATGTTTTTAATCAACCCAGCTATATTGTCATAAACATTGCCAAGGTTATTATTACTTCCTTGCATGACCTCATGATGATGTGGCAATGCCATTGACGAAAAGCCTCCATTAGTAGTACTAAAGTCAAAATTAGTACTCTCTGCAGAGGCGCCCTTGACGTTGTTGCTGCCATTGTAATCTCCAAGCATCGAGGATGACATGTTTAACAACAACGAGGGCACATCCGCCGTGCATTTTGCCGCTGATTGTCCGGATGAAGTTTCTAGAGGTGATGGAAATGGGAAGCTAGGGTTAGAAAAGTACCCTGATGATCCACTGGGAAAATTGGAGGAAATGGGAAAGTACTGATAGGGTAGTTTGACATTGCAACCCATCATCAGGGGGTTTACGGGTTTGTATGAGTTAAGATAAATATCTAGAGGGGATATGTTGCTTGTTGTGGATGAGATTTGTATGTCATTGTTGTTGCCAGAGAAGTCGGTTTTAGATGTCAGTATTGACATGCTCTCTGAACTAAACTCATGATGTTGATGAGTTGTATTGTGTGCACCTTTGGAGCCTAACATATGATCACCAAATGTGTTTGTTTCAGGCAAGACAGACACCCAAGAGTGATGAGAAAGGGCTTTTTGGTGCGCATTACTTGAATTTGTTTTCTTAAATATCCTGCATATTGCCCATGAATCCTGCAATGTGTATATATTAGCATCGGAAATGTTTTTGTCAACTAATCTCACAAGTTTGACAGCAGATTGAGAGTTTAACAATATAACAATCAAATATTTAGTGAAAATAATGATGCATATATAGAAAAATAGTTTTTCTTTGCTTACATTTGCAGGAATAGTTTTGTCCATGAACGGTGATGATCTCTTTGGTGGGAGTGAATCCGTGAGAGAAGGTAAACGAAACTCATGCATCATCCAGTCGGTTTTGACCCCTTTGGCAGCTCTTCCTTTGTAGAAAACAAGAGATTTCTTCAACCCAATACACTTGGAGGAACTACATGCACCTTCGGATGAGTAGATGGGACGGTCGGTTCCTGTTGCTTTCCAGAATCCGGCTCCGGTAACCCTGTTAGGCCTTGTGCTGTTTCTGTATTTTCTGTCCCTTGGACAGTAGAAATACCACTCCTTCTCCCCAGAAGCTGCCAGCTCTACACATATCATGCAAAAAAGTTAGTTAAAAAGTTTATGGCTAACCTGTTCAAAACAGATGCAACTAAAGCCCTTGTATATTCTGAACAAATTAGGAAGTGAAACCCTAACCTAAAAACAGAGATTACATACACACAAACATATATAATAGATATATATTAGGTTCAAAACTTCTATGTAATAGTGTTAAAAACATAGTGGGCATATCAAAGAACACATAAGAGAGAAAAAGCTGCTATATAATTAATATTCCTCAGATGGAAGTTCTTTTAGTCATGCATGAATATGTAAGATTATGTTTTGAAAAATTACTTGGAAGATCCCAGGGGTCAAATTTATAGATGTCGAGTTGCTTGATGAGCTCAATAGAAAGGGGCCTCTGCTGAACCTTCCTCTTGAGATAAAACCCTACCAGCTCCTCATCAGTTGGATGAAAACGAAACCCTGGCAGCATCACTTCATCCATTTTTTCTCCTCCAATATTATCACTTCTCTCATCCATTTTTTTCTACAAAGCCCTGAAGTACTGGTAGGTATATACTGCTTCTCAATAACTATTTAAAGTTACCCAACAGTGAGAAACTGAAGAAATTAATGTTAAGGTTAATTACAGTGCTCCTGTGTGCATATATAACACCTGAATATGCTGGAAACTGCAGTAAGACCCAAACCCTAGCTGTAGCTAGAAAAGATAAACACACAGAACGAGAACGAAGAAGAGGTAAGGAGGTGGAGTGAAAGCAACGAGTTCAAGATGGCGGTGAGGGTTTGGAGTTAATTTGTAGGGAAAATATATGCTTCCTAAGGAGGGTTCTGCCTCCGAAGGATCAGCCGCCTTTTCTGGTGACTTAATATATATGAGTGTGTGTGTCTTGCGAGGATCACGTTGGCTACTTCACAGTCTCAGACAGCAGTACAGATTGAAATTAAATTAGAAGGGAGCTCTTAAATATTGGAATCAAAATCAAATTAAAATTACACCTACCAAGAAAAAAATTAAAGCTGAAAGTCAAGAAAATAGATTTCCACAAGAAGACCCTTATTTCTAACTTGGACCTTAATGAACCCAATTTAGGGTTTTGTTTATTAATCCAAGTATTGGAATCTCAAGGAAACCCACCCATTATCACCACCAACTTATAGGGATTATGAATCATTTTTTATTAAATAATACTTCTTAAATATATATGCTTTTCAATAAAAGTGTTTTCTACATATATTCATCTAAACTACGAAAATGAGCATTCTAAGTTCCATACAGGGATGATCACACTACTGTAGAGAACTTGACTAGCCCTGATCTTCTCCTCAACTATTAGAACGAGAGATTTGAACTTGAAAAAACACACTAGTGTGACCAACTTAATTAAGTTTAATCTACAAAGATTGTTTATTAGTAATAATTAAGTTTTGCTCTATCCACTACAAATCAAGACAAGGAAAACTTCCAAGCAAGTACTAGTTTTTAAATTTGAGGTGTTTGAATTGGTGTTTAGAAGCGTGGACCTGAGCCAACCTCCAAGACAATGCTCAAACAGTATCAATATTTTAGAACTTGAATTCCTATGAGAGGACTTATTAGGATCCCATCATTATAATTAAGTGATATTATATTAGTTTCTCAGAATCCGAAATTCCCGTTTCTATTCCATTCCCAGAGCTTCTATTCCACTGACTTTGTCAGGTTCAATAGGTTTAATAACTTTAGCGTCATTATCTCACTCATCTGCAGGTTTATCAGCTGGCTATTACCCTCCAAATCTAGCCAATATGGACCACTTGCCCTGGATAGAATACACAATACAGGTTACGTTTTACATGTAGATATGGTGAAATTATGTGTTTGACCTTTCAGGAAAATCGTTCCACCTATCTTTCAGAAACTGATCAGAGTCAGAGGCTTAATTAAGTTAATTAATTAGTATTTACTCATCTTATCTGGAAATTTCAAATTAATTACAATAGTTTTTTTACAGGTAGTAGGAAAGCTAATCCCTCAATGATTATGTTGATGGTTATATGTTAAATATACAACTTCGTGCCCGTGTTCCCCTCAATTTTTTCTTTTCTAATTTTCTGTGCTGTAATGCATGTTTAAGTTTGTGTCACTATAGTTATATAACTTCATGATTATATATGATGAAAACTATAGAAAAGTAGATTTCAACCCAATTGCATTAGAATATTTTAGGAAAACCCCACACATCTTTTGACTATTTTTTTCATGTTAAAAAACATATCATATTGAGATAATGAGGTCAATTAATAGCTTAGAGTTCTCATTTATGATTTTGTTTCATGCCTACTTTACCCTCTACAGTTTTTCTTTGTCAGCAATACTTTTCTAATTTAATGTTATTTATGTGGTACAAATTGATTTTTAGCTTAAAAATCAATAGATTTGAGTCTTATATATTAGTAATGTGGATTGGTTTGATACCAAATGTGTAGGTATGTGGATGAGGTTGATATAAAAAGTGTAGGTAATGTGGATATATAGGTTTTGATACCTATCGCATGGAGGTGACGTAGATAGGATTTGCTTAAGTAGTAACTTGCCAAGTATTTCACGAAAATCATATCTTATAATTGCTTGTTGTGTCGTAATAAGCATATATGGGTTTTTAACGTACATTTAAGTCTTTTGAGATGAGTTAAAGTTTCTCTGATTTTGTAGACTTTGGAAAAACCAAGTGTGGGATTCCTCAATTCCTTGCCCTTTGCAAAACCAAAAAGGTTTCATTTTTCAACAACAATGAAAGTTAAATTACAGTTTGAAATCCATTCTCCATTTTGTTAATGGATAATGTTATGAAGATCAAAATTTTACTCTAAATTTGCAACTAAATGATGTGTCACTAATAAAAAAATAAACATGTTAATCAACACTTAAGTAATAATACAATCATCAACAACCACATCATTTAGTTTATAAAATTTGGTTTAAGAATTTAGTCTCCTTAGCATTACCTTTTGTTAATTAATCTGATATTATTTATTAGTTTTATGAATACCTTGTCTAAGAGAAATGCTTGAGGTGTGAGGCAATAATATGGTACTAAGTGGCTCAAGGCTCATTTTTAAAAATAAATATTAATCAGTTTCAAAGTCCAGTTGGTCATATAGTACTTGAGTTTGCTTACAAACAAGGTCTATTCTGCTGTGCTGGTTGGCAAGTGTACTCTAGTAATCAAGTATTTAAGGTGAAAAATGGGTTTTCACATAGTCAAATGCCAAAACTTGGGGACTCCAAAGTCAGTGTAACTCCCCAAATTTCTTACCCTCGGTTGGAACCCATTTTGTCTGCTGATTGACCTAGAATTACTTCCCCAAGCATGCAACCAAAGTCTTTAAAAAAAAGGGTCAAACTCTTCAACCCCAAGCATCTGTACACCTCTTTCTTCGTGAAACATTATAAACCCCCCACACCCTTCCATTTCAACAATTCATTAACTCTACCATGTAAATTGGCAAAGGGCCAACCTAACACTCACTTAATAAGGTTTATGAATTTTACCAACCGCACTCACTTGTAATTGATGCCTAATATTCATTAATATTCACTATCAGCTTATAATTGAAATGGTTAAGAGGTTTATCTATGTTCTCGAAAAATTATGTGTTCAAATTCTCCTTTAATATCGTTTGTATAAAAAAGAATTGTTATTAACACTTTAAAAATTTCATTCTACACTCCTCACAAGTGTATTTTTCTTTTTAATTATAGAAAATTTAAAATACAAAATGAGATTTTTGGAATACTAATAGCAATTCCCAAAAAATTATGTATCTCATAATTACATCACTTAAATCCTAATATTTGCCTAGATTATGTTAATTTGTGTCACTGTGTGAACTGATGAAGGTGAATTGACCCTCTTACTTCGTTAAGAGGAAATAATTAGTTAAATCGGAATTTCAAGACTAAAGTATCTCACTTTTTATCTGGAATTGATACGATACTCTACTTAAGCTAATCTAAACTAAGAGGAAGGAGATTTATTTTCAAATGTATAAGATGTGCACATCTGTTCTAATCAATGCGCCCACGACCATTGCATAACCTTTGCAATTAAGAAGGTTGCATGTACATTTTTATCAACAAACGAGTTAAACACGGGCCAATGACATCTTGGAATACAACAATACTACTTATATCATAATATTTTCCGTCTTTATTTTCTCATTATTTTCTCTTTTGTTTGTACGTCTTCCTTGGAACTTAGTCAACAACCAAACCAAAATAGAGAACTTAGTCAAACAAAAGTAATACACTATACGCCGTATATGGTATATACGAAAGCGATCCCACAGTACATTGTTTGTACGTTCTGTGTCTCCACTGGTAGAGCCGAAAGTAGGTTTAATGCCTCTAATACATATTAACTTTTGCCTATTGATCTGGAACAAGGACCAAAAAGATTAAAGATCCTGATTTTTGACGACTTTTAAGCAAGCCTTGCAGCAATCCTCTGTGTCGATTACCATCAACGTAATACATACCCAACTACTATCCTATCAGGTTGTCTGCAACAGTTCCTTGATATCGTACCCTTGTAGCTGTCACATAAACAAGAAGATTGGTTTTAGCAAAGAGAAAGAGTACGTGATGCTTACCCTTCAGCTTCAGAATTCGGACTCATCTATAACCATAACTTACATACTCCGAAATCTTGTTTACCTGAAGGAAGGTCAGAAGCAAGATCACTCCTGAGTTCCAGAGAGCATGTATTGTGATGGGAGTTACAAGGTTGCGAGTTTGAGCATATGACAATCCCAGAGCAGTGCCTATACAGACCATAAAGTATATGAGATAAAATGTGTTTGATGAAACCTGAAGTACATTAATGTGCGCCCGAGGTGATGCACAAATTTTATTTGATTTCTTTGGTAGACATGCTACCTAGCACAAACAGCTGGGGAAATTCTCCAGGAGTGAGATGTGCGAATGCAAATACAGCTGCACTTATTACAATAGCCACTGGTGTAGGTACCCTGCCAAACACATTTTCAACAGCAATAAGATACTCAGGAACGAACACTTGACACCAACAAATGCAACTATACTAAAACAAGTGAAACTAAAAAGTTTTAAACCCATGCTCAGCCAACTCCCCGAAACCTTATGTAAAAATTTTGTACGATTCTGCCATTCTCCTACATAAGTACCTCAAAAGCAGTTTCTTCTACCATATATTTCTTATCCTCTACACTATTCCAGCTTTGCTCTTGTTAGTAGAAATATCCGATTCTGGTTGATTAACTCAGAAAATAAGTTTTAGGAGTGAACCAAATCACATTGTCTGGATGGCAACTTCCTAGTTAAACTAGCCCACAATTTTCCAAAACTTATAACCAATTCTACAGGTTACAATCACCGGGAATATTTATAAACAATTGCAAGCAAGCTTTGGGGAAGAACTGTGCACGTTTATTAGAGATAGAAATGCTCAATCATTTTGAGGCATATTATGCAACTCTATTAAACAAAGAAAAAGGGAAGTATACCATTTAGTCATGGAGACCATAAAAAACCCACGAAACACAGTTTCTTCAAGAATTGGAGCCAAAACTCCAGTGATGCCTAGCAAGCAAGCAGTGCTGCATCCAACATTAACAAGAGCTTAATCAACTTGCTCAATCCCCAAGTTCTAGTGATGAAAAAGAAAGGACCTTGTAAAGTACCTAATACCGGAAGATCCAATCAGTGGAAGCAAACTTACGAGAGCGTCCTTCTAAAATCATGTCAAAATGAATAAAACATATAGTCATGTTAAAATTATAATTAAAACAAATAATTTGCTTATTAATTTAATCCAGTGTCCATTGCATCCTATAATGAGATAAAGAGATAATAAGATAAATTTGAATAATTCAAACCTCTCGTTCTGGGCTCTCCCCCCTCAACAAGGACAATGCAGCCCCTGTCACTGCAATAGCAGCTATGGCACCAACAAAACCAATCCCTGCCCACAATAGCCATCCCTTCTGTAGATTGAAAGGTTCCTTCAAATCTGAAACGGTAATAGCTCATTATCTCTTTATCAGAAATGGTAATAGCTAATTAACTCAATTGGCCACAGTCTAGATATAGGCTTTAACAAACCAGAATCTGGCAATGATGAGCTTTCAAATCTAAATTCCGCAACTATATGTTAACGGAAGAAATACAGATTACTATTCATTGCAACTCAACAAATCACACATTCTATATATAAGCTACAACAAGAGTTATCCCATTGAGACATTTACCAAAATAATGGTACAACGGGAACCCTTTGCCACCGCTTTGCATTGAAGCAATTAACAGTGAGCAGGGTGAACGACAATCCAACAAGAAGAAAATTTACGAGTGTGTTTGTGTTTGTGTTTTCGTTCTAGGATAAAGAAATAAATTGGAAAAATCAGTACCGTAGCGATAAACATCTTCAGGCAGTGGTTGGTAAGTGTTGGCAACGGTATATAGAACAGCAAGTACAGCTGCAGTTGTAATACTAGCGAAACAATAACCAAACCAGTCAGACCATGTCGAAATTCGCAAAGCACGGTTATAAACACTGCAAAACAGCTCCTACAAGTAGAATTACAATGCGATTACGCATTACCCTTGATCAAGAAACAGTATCTCTGCCTTCTCATCCAAACTCAAATCCTGAATTCGAATGCCTAAATACGGTATAGCTGCTGCCTCTACCAGTCCTGTCAAAACAAAACTGCCTGGGACAAAAATTAATCTTTCTTCTTCTGAATTGTGATATATAATCCAGTATTGAATTAAGCACAATTATAGTAACATTAATAAGCTAATTAAACACTAAACCCACCTCAGCCCACAAGCAAGCGATGTTAACGACGCCGTTTGCCATTCCCAGGGCACATCCCACCGCTTCAAAATCCGCCACTGCGACTCATTTTCCTGATAATTTCACCCAAAGATGATTACTTTAAAGTTGAAACTCTCTCTTCTTAATCTGGGTTCTCTTGGTTGAAGCTGAAAGCGAGTACCTTTTCTTGGAAATCGCCTTTGGGCTTTCCTCCGCCGCTGAAAAAGCAAATGTACGGCGGATTTCTGACGTTTCTGGGCCATGAAAGCTGGGTCGATCGGCTCGGCGAGAAGCCGGCGGTGAAGCTTCTGCGACCGTCGAGAAAAAGGGAGGGGATTTGGGTTTTGGAGGAAGTTGGCTTGGGTGAGTCTGATAAGAAGGAGAAGGAAGATTGAGCTACAGATGTGAACAGCGTGCACACCATTGCTGGTTTTGATATTGTATTCGAACTTTTGAGCATGCAGAGAATTGCAGAGCAGCGGGAGAGACGACTGTTTGAGCAGAGGGATAAGGCTGGCCTGAGGTTTGCATAATTTCACTTTTCATCCCGTAATGTTTCTAAAATTGCATTGAGCTCCCTGTGAAATGTGAACAGATTGCTTGGGCCGTTTGGCTAAACTGTTTGATGGACTCCTCCGTTGTGGGCTGGTATGACTAGGCCTAGGTGGGCTTTTTGGTATTTTGGGCCTGAGGCCGATAATCCGCTGGCGAAGGCTTTCACTCAGATGCTTTTTAAATCGACTCGTTTGATAAACATTTCAATTTAGATTTTTAATTTTCTATTTAAAATTTAAAATATCTTCTTCATATTTTCCCTTCACATCTTAAACATAATACATGAAAATCAAACCCTCAAAAACGATGTGGTTATAAAACGGGTTATTGACTTCTCAGTTGTACAACTGCTATTTGATATTTCAAAAAAGTTATCTTATACTCATCATTTATTTCTTTGTCATTTTGACCAAATGTACAAGTCAAGATGTAGTTTCATTGCTATAACTTTTACGTCTATAGTTGTGATTCTTGTAGCTGGCTCGAGCTTAAACATTTTTTTTTTTTGAGCAAAAATTATATTATAAACTATTCTAGTTTATGGTGAAAAGTTTGCTTTTTTTTTTTTTTTAACAAAAGATATTATCTATACTAACTAAAAGCGAATGAGATTAACCTCACAATTGGCTACTAATAATGTGGTTAAATTCGTTTTTGATGAGAATCGAACCTATGAAATCTCACTTACAAATGAAAAATCTGAATTTAGATGCAATGAGGCAAACACTTTACCTTATCAAGTGCCCTAACTCACGTTTATCAGTATTAACATAAATTAATAAGCTATAATAATGCGCATGTCTTCGTCTGCATATTGATATAACCTCATGTTTTCTTTGTTGTCCGACCTAACATATGACCAAATGGACCACCATTTGTGATTAAATGGTTCCAAGCCAACTTCCCCCAAATTTAATTTCTGATTATAAATTATTGGAAATTGGAATGGAAGCTGTTAAGTAGGATCCTCTGATCATACTTTACTTTAATTGATAATTCATGTGGAATTGGAATAATTCAGCAGCTTGATCCGATCTAAATCCGGCAAACTCTTTGACCGATTGGAAAACCAAGGAACAAAGTGAGTTGCGTTCATGTTTTTGAGTCAAAATAAAATATGCATAAAGTCGTATAGGGCAAATAAAATAATGAGATTAAACTTGTATTGGTAGGGGAATGGGACATCATGGTCACCCACACGATCTCTAATCTACGTACAAAGCCGAAGTCCATTTAATATGTTTTTTTTTTTAACATGTACGATATTATTTACAGTATGTGTGGGAAAGCAAGTCAATATTCATAGTAAACTAACTATAATAATTTGATCTGAATTCTTTTTTGGCAAGAATCAAACCAAAAATAAAAATTAGACCGTAGTATAAAACGGTAAAAACGATCCAATATTTACCAATTTTAGTAATTTTGAAAGGAGGTTTGAATTTATTAATGATGGTGTTGCTTGCCTCTTGCCGCCCTATCGGTATTTGATTCCTTTTTGTGTGTTGTATTTGTAATGATCCCATTGCCTATTGGTAAACCCACTAATCAATAACATGCCATTTGTACATTGAGCTTTTTTTTTTCCCCTCACCATCCTTAGGTAGTAAAAGTAGGCTTAATTTTTTTTCAATGATCCTTTCAACTCCATTTCATGCTTACTTTACTCTTTAAAATGAAAATATCGTCACTTCACATTCTAAAACTCAAGTTTCACTTTGACGAGATTCCTCCATTTGATGAAAAGTTCGTCAAATATGCTGACATGCAAGGAATATTGCTCTTGTGGCCTAATCTTTGAGAATGGTTGTCAATGAAAGAAGGGGACAAAGGGAAGAGAAAAAGGAGGGGAGAGAATCAGGATTATTTCAAATTAGGGACATGATTTTAGCATACTATTCTTTATGTGCGCACCCTATGTTTGTTTCTGACAATTAAATCAAAGTAAAGTAAAAAAAATAAAAACCAAATAAAAAGTGCAAATAATTTTTTGATTTGATCCTAAACCACCCCTCATAATTTATCTATGTTCATGGGAATTCTCAAATATTAAGAAAATTTGCTTTTTCACCTTTCATTATACACGGTACACAGTCGGCGACACTCAATGTTGAGATGGTCTATATGATAAGTTGATCGATCGTGGTAGGCTTTAGCTTTAAGGATTTTGTTTGGATCAAACAAAATTCTGTACATCGGAGCAATTTGAACATCTCTAGATCTAATTTTTAAATGATGGTAAATTTAACTTTATGAAAGTCATGATTATTGAAATGGACTTTAATTATATAGGATTAAAGCTGATAAGTGTTATTTTATCAAACTTTGAAGAATGTAATAATGTATGAGAGTGGTGATCTATGTTAGGTGATACGCCATATGCCAATAAGTCGTCTTTGCCATCTCCTAAGAGAATCTGAGTGTTGGGTGAGGATTTCGCCTAATCATTTTGGTTTTTAACTTTATACGTGAAAGTTAATCATTAATCAAAGAGTGCAACTTTGCTGTGATTGTCACTCTCGTTGACTATTATTAGATTAGTTTGGTTTAATTGATTTAATATACAGATCTCGAAATTAAAATTAACATAATTGAAATCAATAAAAGGATGAGCATCACTCTCAATCAGTGTTTAAAATATCGGTATTGGTAGAAATACAGATATGTAAATGAGATGAAATATCAACGGATACATCAAATATCGACATTGATGGAAATATCGATATGCATATTTAAAATGAAACTTTACGAATTGTTAAGCATTAGTTTGAACGAAATATAAGAGTTTCTCCAATATTAAACATATGTGTTAGAAAAAATAAAATATGGGAAAACTTGATATAAGTCCAATTTTTTGAACCAATAGTAGGAATAGTCCAGTTTATTAAAATAAGTCCAATTTGTTATATTTAATTATTTAATTATCAATAGTTATATGTTCAATGATAAGATTTATTATAAAAATCAAATTTCTTCCCAATTATCTCTTTGCTTATTTCTTTTTATTTATCTTTTTGTTATTTCTCGTTTTTCCTCCTACTTTAAACCCCATTTATAGATTTTATTTTTAATTTTTATAATCAACCTATATCACAGGTTAATTATATTTATCTACCTATATGACAAATTTTTTTTTTATAATCAACCTATCACAGATTAATGTGTCTTACTTGTAGGTATGTTATGTTTTTTCTACATTTTAATTAGGTTCATATCTCACGTATAGGTATTATATACATTCATATATTTGTTACTTGAGTTAGGGTATAATGTTTTGTAGATAAATTTATGCTAGTATATTAGTATTTTTGTTGTAAGATATTAAATATATTCATTTGGAGTTGGAAAATGCATAATATTAGAAGTTTTTAATTGATTTTTAATATTTTTTGAAAATATAAAATGAGTATAAAAGAAATAAAAACATATAATTAGATAACTGGACTCACTTCTAAAAACACTCTACATTTTTGGACATGGATCTAAAAGCCCCTAGAAATATTGACGTTATATGTCGATTTTAGTCTAAACTTAAGAGTTTATTTGATATAAGATGAAGTTTAGACTTTGCCGCTTTATCCCATTTCCATATCTTTTTTCTGATTTTTTTATATTTCTATGGAAATATCAGCCGTTTTGAACAAATTTTAAATTCTACCCTCAATTCAAGGATGAAAAAGATACGCTCTTTAAAAAGTTGTTTTTATATCAAAAATGATATTTGTACACCATATATTAGTGAATTCTATCTCTACTAAAATGAGAATACAAACGTTTTTATATCAAAAATGCTATTTGTACCCCATATATTAGTGAATTCTATCTCTAGTAAACGAGAATACAAACGATGTAGCACTTACTCTTTTTCATATATAAATTCCCCCATTAATACCAGAATTTCCGCTCTATCCAACGACCAAAAATCGTGGAGAACCCCCTAATCCCCAGTCTTGCCATTTGTCTCTCCATCGTCGGGTGTTGGCATCGAACCTTAATTGCCGCGTGGGTCCCAAGCACCGTCAAGCTCCAAACACTGTTTTTTGTTTGTTGGACTCCAGGCACTTCATAATTTTAATAAAAAGTTTACCCAAAATATAGACGTTCTGTCATACTTCACTTAAGCTAAGCAGGAAAACATGAGCTACTTAGTATTACGATATAGTGATATTTCTCTTTACTAATAAGTAAAAATTCTTAAGTTTGATTTTTTTTTAAAAAGACGAATTTGAACTATATTATTGTACATACAAATACGAGTAATGTGCTTCACATTCATGATTAAATTATTTATAAACATAACAGATGCTAAGAAAGATAAAAATTAAACTTGGTACTTCAAATACAAGAGCTGTTTAGTTTTTTTGAATGAAGATAAATGCTATTTGCAAACTCTTTCTTGTAATTTAGATTACTCTAACTTAGACTCCCTTGCAAAAAGAATATATCTCCACTAATTAATAAAACACTCATTCAACCAATACCTTATGAAATTACTAGTTTAACCCTCTAATTAAAACAGAATATGAATAAGAAATATGGGACATAAATGTAATTTCACACAATCAAATTTTGTTATTTTTTTTCAAAACTTCACCTACATGTGATGTTAAAATACCTCAAATATTAAAAAAATAAAAAAAAAACTAAAAACAAAAACCTACCACTTCCTCCCACGTTATCTCTCTCTCTCTCTCTCCTTCTTATTTTCTAAAAGAATGTGTTCATACACACAAAGTGTGTAGGCAAATACTAATATTAATGATGAAAACATATAATTTATTTATATTATTTTGTCGTTTATGGGTTAAATAACGTGTCTTGTTAGAATGAATTTCATTACTTTGCAAGATGTCGTTTTTTTTTTAACAAAGCGAGATCTAAATTCCTATAATATTTAGAAAAAAAAAAGTATATATTGTCCGATTAATTGGCTTAAGGCATACTGCGTACATAGTTAGTAAAATACATAACAAATATAATACATTAAAATTGTGCGTATTATTCAACAACTTTGTTAAAAAAAAACATTTTGAAAACATTAGCCACGTTTAAAATTTAATATTAAATTTATATATTTTCAATATCATATTAAAATTACGTATAAAATTGTGAATTTTGTATATTTTATTAAAAATGTGTCAAAATAATGCGTATTAAACGTAAAAAAATATGTTCGCACGTGTATAAACATGTATGGTACGTTTGAGTTATAAAAGACATGCAATTTAACGAACCATTAAAACATCTTAAAAAATAAAACTATTTAAAAAAATACATTTGTATGTGTATAAGATACTCAAATTTACTAATTATGGTTGCGTAGTTATAAGTTCAATATATTAAGGGATGTGATATCCACATATTCTTTTTTACTTCTCATATCATTTTTTAATTTTCAGATGTCGGATCATATGAATTTAAAAAAATTAAAAGATAAAAATTAACAAGAAATAAAGGATAAAAATTAACAAGAAATATGTAAAGAGTAAAAATAGATGTAAATTGTCACATCCCGACCTTGGGCGGATCACTTCCCGGGCCCGCTCCACCACCGTAGCACGATACTTCCCAGTGGGTCACCCATCATGGGATTGCTCTAGCCCTCTTCTCGCTTAACTTCGGAGTTAAGCATGAGAATATACATATAAGGATCACTCCCCTGCGCGATGTGGGATGTCACAATCCACCCCCCTTAGGGGCCCGACGTCCTCGTCGGCACACACGCGGCCAGGGTTAGGCTCTGATACCAATTGTCACATCCCGACTCAGGGCGGATTACTTCCCGGACCCGCTCCACCACCGTAGCACGATATTGTCCGCTTTGGGCTTACCATTCCCTCACGGTTTTATTTTTAGGAACTCACGAGCAACTTCTCAGTGGGTCACCCATTATAGGATTGCTTTAGCCCCTTCTCGCTTAACTTCGGAGTTCTTACGGAACCCGAAGCCAGTGAGCTCCCAAAAGGCCTCGTGCTAGGTAAGAATGAGAATATACATATAAGGATCACTCCCCTGAGCGATGTGAGATATCATATAAATAGTATACTAGTATATTAATTTGTATGAAATATGACCAAAATTGCTCATATTAATTTTGTTCATTCAACTGTCGTTCCTTATTTTAATTGGTCAATTAATGGTGAGAGAGACCTTGATCGCATCTTGTCATACAATTTTTTTATGTTTTTCTTTTCATTTTCTCTCCACTTTTAAATAATAAAAAGATACATGAGAAAATCCAGTTCCCCCATATGAATGTGACAACAAACTCTTAAATCCACAATTCAGAAAAGGATCACATCCCCTCCGTCACGAGAAATTTTCAGTTGTGACGGAAATATGAATAATATATCATGAGTTTTTATGCAAGTAATGAAAAATTTTAATTTTTAAGTTATTAACCTTTTAACACACATAATCCAGCATTTATATAAGAATACGTGATATATGAGCAAATTTTAAATAATAAGATACATGAGAAAATCCAGTTCCCCATATGAATGCGACAACAAACTCAAAAATCCACAATTTAGAAAGGGATCTCATCCCCTCCGTCATGAGAAATTTTTAATTATGATAGAAATACAAATAGTATATTATGAGTTTTTATGCAAGCAGTGAAAAATTTTAATTTTTAAATTATTAACCTTTTAATCCATATAACTCACTATTTATATAACAACACGTGAGCGTGATGTTCGTCTACGCACTTTCAGAGGCTTTGCGTTGCGTCTCCACCGCCATCAGTGAATCCTCCACCTCCGCACTCTCTCTCTCTCTCTCTCTCATAATATCAATTTCTCACCTCATCATTCGAACACAGAAAAAAGAGTGAAGATTTTCTCTTTCTTCTTTTGCTTTTCCCCCTCTTTTTCCTCTGATACGTTGGATAGATCTCGACCCTCTGCTGGCTTTTTCCTTAATGCGATTGGTAAGCGATCTAAGCATTCGCACCCGATTTTTCTTATGCAAATTTCAGTAATCCGTGTTTAATCAGCTGCTTAATTACTAATTAGTGGTTGTTTTTGGGTTAATTAGAGATTGATCCTTGGTGTTTGATAAATTTAATTTGAACCTCAGCACAGTAAAGCTCTAATCTTTGTTGGATCTCATTTTGGAAACAACAAACTGTGGAGTTTTAAAGCTCCAGGCTTCTCTCACTAGCTATTTTAAACAAGCAGAGCATTACCCAGTATGCAAGTTTTGTGCTTTTTATTGTAATTTGAGCGTATTTGCTTGCTTTAAACGGATGCTTAATTTGTTATTAATGGATGCATTTGGATAATTAATTAAGCTTAGTGCTCTGCTATTTTGGTTAATTGGTTTGTCCTTTTTCTTGTAATTGTAAGTTAAGCAAATCCAATGCAGGTTTTACGGTGTTGTGACGTAACAGACGCACTTAAATCGTAATTAGACACAGATTTGTGATGGAATGTTTGTGTGTGTGTGTGTGGTGTTGCTAGTTGGTAGTGGATTTGCATTTTTTGGATTTCGTTTTCTGTGGCAATTATTTAGTGTGGGGATTATTTCAGGTGTTCAATGGCTCCGAAAGCGAACGCAGATGGTCGGACTAGGAGCTCGGTACAAATTTTTATTGTAGCTGGTTTGTGCTGTTTTTTCTATATATTGGGTGCTTGGCAGAGAAGTGGTTTTGGGAAGGGAGATAGTATAGCTTTAGAGATCACTAAGAATGGGGCTGACTGCAGTATCAGTCCAAGTTTAACTTTTGATTCCCACCATGCTGGCGAAGCTGGGAATATCGATGAATCGAAGCCCAAAGTTTTCGAACCGTGTCATCATAGTTACACTGATTACACCCCATGCCAAGATCAAAAGCGTGCAATGACATTCCCTAGGGAAGATATGAATTATCGAGAGAGGCATTGCCCTCGTGAGGAAGAAAAGTTACATTGCCTTATTCCAGCACCAAAGGGGTATGTAACTCCATTCCCCTGGCCAAAGAGCCGTGACTTTGTACCATATGCCAATGCACCGTATAAGAGCTTGACTGTTGAGAAGGCTGTTCAGAACTGGATCCAATATGAGGGTAATGTATTTCGATTCCCTGGCGGGGGAACGCAGTTTCCTCAAGGGGCAGATAAATATATTGATCAACTTGCTGCTGTAATACCAATAAAGAATGGGACAGTGAGAACTGCACTGGACACCGGTTGTGGGGTATGTTGTGTTCCCCCAATTCACTGTTTCTTTAGCCTTGATTCCATTCTTTTATGTTTTCCCGTTCTCTTATCTGGGAGAAAATTTAACATTTTCTTCTGTTTCTTTGATCCATATGATGTAACAATGGTGTATTTTTCTTAGGTTGCCAGTTGGGGTGCATACTTGTTGAGTAGACATGTTCTGGCCATGTCATTTGCGCCAAGAGATTCCCATGAGGCACAAGTCCAATTTGCTCTTGAGAGGGGTGTACCTGCAGTTATTGGTGTTCTGGGTACAATAAAGCTGCCGTATCCATCCAGAGCCTTTGACATGGCTCATTGTTCTCGTTGCTTAATTCCATGGGGAATAAATGGTAAGTATTAGATACACCAAACTCAGAGCACTTCTACTTGGTATGAATTGTTGATATCTAATAATCAGCAGTCATTTCTGACATTAAATTTACTATTTGTTATGTACAGATGGAAAATATCTCAAGGAAGTTGACCGAGTTCTTAGGCCTGGGGGTTATTGGGTGCTTTCGGGTCCTCCAATTAATTGGAAGAATAATTACATTTCATGGCAGCGTCCCAAGGAGGATCTTGAGGAGGAACAGAGACAGATTGAAGAAGCTGCTAAACTTCTTTGCTGGGAGAAGAAGTCTGAGAAGGGTGAAACTGCCATTTGGCAGAAGAGGGTAGATTTTGATTCATGTGGAGACAGACAAGATGCTTCCCGTGCTAACTTTTGCAAAGCTGATGAAGCAGATAACGTCTGGTATTTTCCTGTGCTTAAATTTTGTTTACCATTCTCTTTGTTTTTAATACTGGGAGGCCTTCGTGCAGTTACCAATTGACAAGAGGACATTTATTCTTTTTTTGGTCTTCCTGTATAACTTTACATGTATCCAACTTGTGTTCTCAACTTTTAAATGCCAGCATGTATAGGAGGATGATAGAAAAATATGGGGCAACTACTTTAAATGAACGCTAATGGTGTTCAAACGTTGTTACCTTAAAGTTTTTAGCAGACAGGGTTTGTTGTCATCTGTAATGAAAAGCCTTGCAGAATTATTTTTAGTTAAAAGGGGTCCTGAGGTCTAGCTGGGTTATAATTAAATCGCATGTTTGTGCTTTAGCTTATCAGCTTATGCTGTTAACATAGATATATTTTTTCTTATTTTTTCTTCATTTTGGTTGTTATCAGGTATAAGAAAATGGAGGGATGCATAACTCCATATCCTGAAGTTTCCAGTGGGGAGTTGAAGCCATTTCCAAAAAGGCTTTATGCTGTTCCCCCCAGGATTTCTAGTGGGTCTGTTCCCGGAGTTTCTGTTGAGGACTATGAGGAGGATAACAAAAAATGGAAGAAGCATGTAAATGCTTATAGAAGAATCAATAAACTAATTGACACAGGAAGGTATCGCAACATTATGGATATGAATGCTGGTTTGGGTGGTTTTGCTGCAGCAATTGAATCTCCAAAATTGTGGGTCATGAATGTGGTGCCCACAATAGCTGAGAAAAATACGCTGGGTGTTGTATATGAGCGAGGATTGATAGGCATCTACCATGACTGGTACCCTACTCTGAACTTTTCTCCCCTGTCTAATTATTTTCCTCTAAAGCCTCCTCTTTAGCAAATTCTGTTGACATTCCTATATTACCATTCAAGTATATTACATGCTTCCTAGACTCTGCTTTCAAGATAACCATTATTTCCTTTCCTGCTAAAAATGTCTTCCGGCAGCTGAACATTTGTGTTAGAACTTAAAACATGTCAATAGAAGTGCGTGTTGAGTATTTTACAGTGTGCGAATGGCTTTTTCCAAAATGGTTTTAGAAGTGAATTATATATAACCATCTTTTTTCATGAAAACGAAAAGTTCCTGTGATGTGTTAAATAATTGTGAGGTCCTGGAGCAGATCTCTCCTTCCATTTATTTTGTTTGTTTATCAATCATTTTATTCTTTTCTGGTGACGCTATATCAGGTGCGAAGGTTTCTCTACTTACCCAAGGACATATGACCTCATTCACGCCCATGGTGTTTTCAGTTTGTACAATGGAAAGTAAGTATATCTTCATTAGTTTTTGGCTTTCTTTAGTGCTTTTTTACTCCAACAAAGAAAACCTTGGCTTATTTGGTGTAATACCTAATTAGATATTCCCTATGTTACTTGGCCTCAGTACATAGAAAACTGTGTTAAGCTTGAATCTATGGCTGGTTTCAGTTAGGATGGATTGACCTTGATAATGTTAAGCTCATTTAGGTCAACCCGACATTCTGGACTTGTTTAGCATCATTCAATCTTGGCTATCTACCCTTCATGCTTTTTCTCGGTCGAATATTGTTCTTGAAGCTTATTGGATTGGCCTGCCTTATTTTTTCAAGTCGAACGATTAAGATTGGTTAATACGGTATACTTTTTATGAAGTTCTTTTACGGTCCAACAGTAATTTCCCTGAGCACTTCGCTTATAAAAGATGGTACACGAAGCCGTTTAGTTTGAGGGTGAGGTGATTCTTTTGGTTATGATGGTATGTGCACATGTAACACCAACTATTTATTAACTTGTCATAATAAGAATCCGACTGTAGTGTTGCGGAATCATCTTAATGAGGGATAGTATATGTAGATCCAATCAGGGGTAATTGTTTATGTACTGACGGGGATCCCATACTTGCAATAGTAGAGGCAGAACTAACCACTTCAATTTCAGATTGTTTCTTATGCCAAGACCAATTCACTGTTTTGCTTATTCTTTCCTTCTGCTTTTCTGTGACTGAGTAAGCTGTATTGAATGTATCGCAGATGCAATTGGGAAGACATTCTTCTTGAGATGGACAGGATTTTGCGGCCAGAAGGTGCGGTCATATTCCGCGATGAAGTTGATGTATTAATGAAGGTGAAGAAAATAGTTGGAGGAATGAGATGGGATACTAAAATGGTGGACCATGAGGATGGTCCCCTTGTACCAGAGAAGGTATTGGTTGTTGTCAAGCAGTACTGGGTTGGAAACTCCACCGACACGCAATGAACGCCTTAAAGGACGGCTTCTGATATCGTGGATCTAAGCTGGCAATGTTCTCTGTTACAAGTCCTGACAGGGATGTGTATTTTTCCAGTGAGCACTTTTACTGCCCGAGTACTGAGTACTTCATACGGAGGAGGGCTTACACAATCTATGTTCGCTAACTATCTTCCGCCACGTTCCTTTGTAGCATTTTATAAGCAGACAAAGCTACAGAGGTAATATGCTTGTATGTTTAGAGTATCATTCATTTTACAGAACCCCTTTTGTTAAATCTGTACGCCGCGGAGGCCAAAATTCGATCAAACACTAGCTTCCTTAGTTGACTGTCGAATTTCAGATGTATGATTTGCACTTGCAGCCTACAGTTTAATGAGTTTATCTTTTTACTGATTCAATTTCCTCTCGAAACATCGATATTCTCTGGTTTTTAAGGTTTCCCTTCCATTTTTACCACTTTATTATTTTCGCTTCTATGGCTTGTAAAATCGACATGTGAATTGCCTAAATCTGGCCGACTGGTGTTGAAAAGGCAAAAACCAACAACAATTGGAATTTATTGTGATGGGATGGAATTAGCTTTGTTGGTTTAGAAATGAATTCAAGTCCGCGTGTAGTATTCATATCGTCACCACTTTTAATTTCATAAAGTGAAATATCTGTTCGGTCAGTTTCATCTCACATTGGATATGAAAGTTTTACGATAAAAGTTTAAAAGCTCTTCGGCCTCTCCAATCACTGTCATACCGGCACGGTAACACGTTACAAAGAGTCTCTTATCATTGTGTTTCATCAATTATTGATGATAATTTTTCTACCGATCAGAAGAAAAAAAAATTGACAGATCAATGGTGTTCCGACTTCCGTAGACACCGCAATCTGTGGATACCGAGACAACAAATTCTGTGTGTCTTTGTATTAACAGAGGAGGATGGGTGCTATTTCTTTATTTAAATGGCTTTACTTGTATGACAGATCAACTGCAAATTATTATTGTTCACATACACTTCATATTCTCTAGAAATTTAAAGGAACGACTTAGAGGTTTGTAGCTCGAGAAGTCGAGATTATTTATGTGTCCAAGGTTTTGTGCTCAATTTCAAAAGAAGATAACTCAAGAAGACTGAAATCGCATTTTATTCGCCAGAAAAATCGTTCTAAAATGACTCGATTTGCTAACCATAAAATCTATATTCAGTGATGAGGTGAGGACCATTGCCTATTGAGGACTTCCGACTTGGTCAAAGAGTTTCAAACGCTTAGGGATTAATTAGGGAGGCAGTTAGTCGCCTAGTGCCTCGGTAGAAATTTTTAGAACAGTGGTCATAACTCATTTTAAGAATATTAATCATGCATCCAAAGTCACGTACGTGTTATATATAGGTAAAAAAAATTCAATAGGGTAGTATGACCATGTGATTGTATAATATTCAGAATCCTAAGAATGCCTAACCAATCACGTGATCGGATTACCCTAATGAAATTTTTTGTATGTACATACAGAGGGTAGCTCTAGGTCTGTTGTTAGTCATATCTCCTTTAAGAAAGAATCAGAAGTTGAAAATTTTCTTTGGTATTATTGGAACCCAACAAGTTGGTGTGAGCTTGTTATATTTGTAGGCGTCCAAAATGTTCAAATAAGCACCATGTTATATGACATCCGCAAATATGGAAATCGAACCAAACATTTAACGTACTGTACATTTGGCAGATTTCTTGGAAATTTATATGTCTAGTTGATATATTATACAGAGTAATGCTAAGGAGATCACATATTTATACTACATTTGTGTGCTATATCACGTGGTAAATAATGCATATAGGTAATATCTAATAAGATAAATTTATTAATTAACGTGACATGTACATATCATTTGTCATATTAAATAATACACATATAATATAAAAATATGATCTTCCCAATATTTTCCTATTACATATAATGGTAACCGAAAACCAATGATTTTTCCTCTCGTGAAAAAAATGACAAACTGTCAAATTAGGCAAAGAAGCAAACATGTCCCTACCCTCTGAATGTACAACTTTTCATGTTCCATGATAAGCCTCCGCCTCTACATATACAACCATAGTTCTCAACTAGCTCTCTCACCAGCCTTATCTTCTCTAAGCCTCTGAAATATTCAACAAAAACCCTCCTTGTTAATTCAATTCCTCCTTCAATCCGATCCATCTTCTCTTCGGTTTCAAAATTTCGAACTTCTGATTTTTTTTCTCTCTTTTTTCTTTTTTCTTTTTGTAGTTTTATGTTTTCTCCTAGCCTTTGGAAACCAATTTGTTTTCTCTACTTTTTGTTACATAGAGTTTGTTCGAGAATTCAACCCTGCACTCGAGTTCCAGAATTCGATTCAACTCAGCTCCACCAATATTACTTGTCTCAAAAAAGTTTCTCGGAGAATTTTGAGTTCTCTTCTCTATGGCCATTGTTACCTCAAAATCAACTAGTAAGGCGAACCTCTCGCAAACTTTTCCCTTCGAGAACGCCGTCGCCATCCGTGATGCTTCATTTTCTTCATACTTTAGCGGCATTGAGGAAGCCGTCGTGCATAAACTCGCCGATCAGGCGAGCAAGGAGCAGCAGCATAACAATAACAATCACTTGGTAGCAAAAAAGGAAGCAGCTGACGATGAAGAAATTGGAGTGTTCAGAGCTGAAAAATACTTCAATGGAGTAATAGATGAGGAGACAAGCGTCACAAGCCCGAAAAGCGGCAGCAGCAGCACAAATAAGTACCATCATAACAAGGATAAACCAGTGAGTATGGATCACGTGAAGATAAGGGTTCAGCCGGGGACTCCGAGTGTGCGTTCTGAATCGAGCTGGAACAGCCAAAGCACCTTGCTTCGAAGCGCGCCGAGAAATCCTTCCCGGACAAACACAACTACGGGAAACAAACAGAGGAAGAACTTCTTTGCCAGCCTTGGCTGCAAATGTTCGTGTTCAGATAAGAATTCGGTTGATGTGGATGAACACGTCGGTGAGATCAGCTTCAAGAAGAACAATGGTGCAAACACAAGCTGCACGACAACACCAATTAATCATAAACCTCCTGGTGTGGCAGAGATTGTTGATGAAGTTCTAGTTGATATGAACAAAAGCGAAAAGCTCGAAAAGTTGGGAGTTGAGTTGGGAAGAGAGAACTGTTTTACTTTCCCAACTTTAAAATCCGGGGCGGGCAGTTTGCCGCCGAAGATGCTTCCCTTTCACCAAGCAGTAGAGGAAGCAGAGAAAGTGAGGAAGTCTCTGGAGGTGTTCGGCTCCCCTGTGTTTGAGAAGCAAAATAAGTCTTTCGCCCTTGGAAAAAAGCTCACAATGCTGCCGCGGGATGAGTTTCAGGCAAGTTCTGGTGGTGTAATCTACAACAATGACTCGGATAGTGATGCAAGTTCGGATCTTTTCGAGATTGAAAGCCTCACCGGCAAAGCAAACCCTTTTCTTGCGCGGCAAGCATCAGATGCTGGCTCTGCGACGCCAACGAATTGTTATGCGCCGAGTGAGGCGAGCATAGAGTGGAGTGTGGTCACCGCCAGCATTGCTGACATATCCATGATGTCCGACTTCGAAGATCAACAGAGACCAGCGAAAATGGCTCCCAATTCTACGAATGCCAATGCAAGAATGAGCAAGGAAATTCCGAGGCACCACTCCGGGGCACTGTTGGGTTGTAAGAGCCATAAATCTGTGAAAGTTGCAGGAGAGGCACACAGAAGTACATATCAACACGAGAAGAACAATTTCGAACCACAGATCACACGCCGCCGGGCAGAATCATACGTGGCAGGGACAAGGTTTCAAGCTGAGACAACTAATAAGCTGGCAGGCTTTGATGCCAGAGTACAAGGGCAACATGCTCTTGCAGCACGGCCGCTCCCTCGTTCACATTCACCACATGCTTCACATCTTTTGTTCATGTAGTCAAGTAAATCTATTTATTGATGCAGTGTATATAATGTATGGACCATAATTTTCTCTAGTAGTAGTGATTAATTCCAAAGGCTGCTTAAGTTTTAGAGTACGGCAATGTATGACATACCTTACAGAATTTAACGGCTGGATGTGCGCTTAAGAATTTAAAAAGTATATCTAAATCACTTAAAAGTTAGAAGGCAATGCATACCATACATTGTCACACGTGCCATAATAAATGCCACAATACCTAGTGTATAACATACAAAACTAAATTTAACGTATGACATATATTATTGAATTTAATGACTAAATATGCGCTGAGTATCCGATTTCAATGCGCAATAACTCTCTTTATGTCTGTATCTAACTAGTTTTCTTACTAGTTCCTTCCAACCTTTTCTGCAAGGAAAATGCAAGATTTTGGTGTATGTTGCTGGCCTATTACAAACAAATTGGTCTGCAGATTGCGGTGCAAAAGGACTTTTCTCCACACATTCAAATGCTTCCTCTTCCATGACATGCTTAGAAGTCTACAGATCTATCTTTCTTTTTTCTTATATTCTCGTGGATTCAAAACCCGAGGTTCCCAACACTCCACTTTCAGTGCTTCACAAAAAAACAGCTTAAACGGGAAGCTAACATGACCGAGTTCTCAAATCTTTATTCCCCCTTAACGACCACACCTGAAGTGATACACACACACACACACACACACACATATATATATATATATTTATATATCTAAAGTTTAGATATATAAATATATATATTTATTTGAACTTCACAAAAAAGCAGATTCTAAACAAAGGTTAACTGTTAAACAGTTACAAATCTTTTACACTCTTTCATCCTTCACAATTGCTTTGAACTTCAGTAGAAACAGAAATAGCAGAAACATTGGATCCGGTTCTATGAACAGAAAGCTGTCCATCATCAGAGACAATCAAAACTCAATCAGACCCCGCACTGGGATGGATTTGCTTCCCACTTGTAATAAGTAATCCGGGTATGAAGCATGCATCTGGTCTTTATAATGATTGTCAATATGAACAGACGTCGTATATAGAGAATTTACATTGGTATTAGGAGCAAATATTATATAATTTATACAATATTTGGTTCAGGCAAGCCATAGTCTGAGTTATTCCTTCGTTAATGACAATGTAACACTAGTTCACTAGACCATTCCACATTCAATAATGATATGACATTATTTCATCCTAAAAATGTGATAATCACAACCTTTAGTTTCCTTATTATCATCTAAATATCATATCTAAAAAATTCATTCACTTTGAAGACCGTTAAACCATTCATATACGTCGAAAAATAAAAAATTTATGTAACAAGTAACATCCTTATTAATTATCAATTTAAATCCCTCAATAATCACACATAAAGTGATTTACATTAGGGTCCTCATGGGAGAAGGTCTTGGGTGCAACACCCATAGGTGGTGGGCAATGGGGGTGGTGGGAGTGGGGTGAGGTCATTATATAGGATAGTGGTGAGTTTCAAAGAAAGCGGTGGTAGGCTATAAGGGGGTATATTGTGTTTATGTCTGCACATATACGTAATCCAGGTACCGAACTCCAGAATTTCTCCCCTCATTAGGGCTAGAAAGATTCATAAGTTAAAAAAAAGTTCAACCATGAAGAGCGGCCAGAAGCCAGAAAGGTTCCCATGTGTTCCTGAATACAACCTCCAAATCAAATAATTCACTCAATTTAGTCTTCTCTTATTATAATTTTCCATTCTATCCAGCTATGTACTTTTTAATGTCGATCCTTCAATTTTAAAGGAAGGAATGTCTTCCAAAAATGACATAATCCTCACCATGAAACATTCATACCCTCATTAAAAACCAGAGAGCATAATTGGATAAGCATCAAAATCTGCAATAACTCGCTTATAAATACACTGCCCCATTTCTTGCCCTTCTATTTCAAGTGCCTGGGCCAAATATTTTATGATTTATTTGTCCTAGAACTCATCCTTATGATTTATTTCAGTCCTAGAACTCATCCTAATGATTTATTTCAGTCCTAGAACTCATCCCAAATGAACAATAATATTTTAGGACGTTTATCAATATTTCATTGAGCACGTTTATTAATGTTTAAGTAATAAACCAATCATTAATTTTTATATTCTTTAGTTTTCAGAATTTATCTACAAATTTAATCTTCCTAACCATTACTCATCAGAAAGACGTGCATGTGCAGATGTAAATTCAAGAAGGAGAAAGTCGTTGAGGGCCTCAGGGCCATGAATGCGAGAGAGGACAACATCGAACAACACCAATCAAACACACCGCATAAACATTGAGGGGTAATCGGATCAAGTGTTTACTTCTAATTGGAAAACGTAACCATCTTCATCTCTTTTATTAGAGTAAATTGTAGTAATGGTCATTCATTTTTAATTAAATTGGAGCAATGGTTATTCAACTAAAAATTCATTACTATTGGTCCATCAACTCATCAAAACGTGTAACTATGGTCATTTTCGTCAACTTCGTCAAAATTTTGTCAAAATGAGTTATCTTGGAAAGACCATTACTTCACTTGGATTAAAGTTGAGGGACCATTTTTCTAGTTGGATTAAAGTTGAGAGACCAATGGTAATGAATTTTTAGTTGAGGGATCATTACTTCAATTGAGTTAAAGTTAAGGAACCATTGCTATAATTTATTCCCTTCATTAAGTTAGGTATATAATTCAAGGAATGAGCGGATCCTCCAATCACATCCGTTCATCGTACACCGTGCGGCTAGTTTTCATTAGATAATGTTTATATTTAATTTTAAATTAAAAAAAAATTACAATGAATTTTGACCGCACGATATGCGATGAACGGATATTATTGAAGGATTCCCGGGATCCTTACAAAGAAAATTCGGAGAGGATCCTCACAAACAGAATCCGGAGAGGACCCTCATTCTGATTCAAGCACCCACGTTGATGATCATGATTGTGACTGTAAACTAAATAGGAAAGCGTGGCAAAGTAAGCACCCCATATCTTATTGAATTTAACAACTGAATGTGCGCTGAAAAAATTAAAAAGTACGTCTAAACCACTTAAAATTTAGAAGGCAATGCATAATGTACATTGATTCATAGTCACACTTGCCATAAAAACTCCACAGTACCTTAGTGTATAACATACAAAACTAAATTTAATGTATGACATACATTACTGAATTTAATAACTAAATATGCGCTGAATATCCAATTTCAATACGCAATAACTCTTTTAAGTATGCATCTAACATTTTCTTACCGTTAAAAGATCATCAGTTCTTGATGAAACGTATGTAGCACTGGCTTGTCGTTGAAATAGATGTAGCAGTGGTTTGTCGTTCCTTCCAAACATTTCTGCAAGGAAAATGGATGTAAAAGCACCTTTCTCCACGCATGCACAGGAAAACTGGTTTTCAAATGCTTCCTCTTCCTTGACATGTTTAGAAGGCTACAAATCTTTCTTTTTTTTTCTTGTATTCTTGTGGATTCAAAACCTGAGGCTCCCAACACTCCACCTGAGGCTCCCAACACTCCACTTTCAATGCTTCGCAAAAAAGCAGCTTAAACTGGGAGCTAACATGGTCGAGTTGTCAAATCTTTTGTCTATATTCCCCTCTAAGGACCACACCTGAAGGGAGATATATATATATATATATATATATATAGAGAGAGAGAGAGAGAGAGAGAGAGAGAGAGAGAGAGAGAAAGAGAGAGAGAGAGAGAAATAGAGAATTCTAGACAACGGTGAACTGTTAAACAGTTACAAATCTTTTACGCTTCTTTCATCCTTCCCAATTACTTTGAATTTCAGTAGAAACAGAAATAGCAGCAACATTAACTGTATCCAGTTTTATGAACAGAAAGCTCCCCATCATCAGAGACAATCAAAAATCAATCAAACCCCACACTGGGATGGATTTGCTTCCCACTTGTAATAAGTAATCTGGGTATGAAGCATGCATCTGGTCTTTATAATGATTGCAAATGTGAACAAACGTCCTGCACAGAGAATCTGGACAATTCTTGGCTCAGGCCAGGCCATGGTCTGTGCCTTTCCTTCATTAATGGCGATATTACATTATTTCATTAGACCATTCCTCATTAATAATGATGTGATATCATTTCACCGTAAAAATGTGATAATCTCAACCTTTATTTCTTTTTATTATTATCTAAAAATCAAGTCTACAAAAATTTACTCAATTTAAAGACCGTTTAACCATTTATATATGTTGACAAATCAAGAATTAACATAACAAGTCACATCTTTATAAGTAAACATCAATTTAAATCCCTCAATAATCACACATAAAGTGCTTTATATTAGGTCCTTCACGAGAGAAGGTCTTGGTTACGGCGCCCACAGGGGGTCGACTATGAGGGTCGTGCAAGGAGGTGAGGTCATCACATAGAATTGTGATGGGTTTCAGAGCAGGTGGTGGTACGCCATAAGGAGAGCTTTTGTATTTAAAGTCCGCACAGACACGTGAACTAGTTACGAAGCCCAGAATTTCTCCCCTCTTGGAAGCTAGCCAGAAAGATTCCATAAGTTTCATAAAAATAAAAAAATAAAAAATAAAAAAAAAGGTTCAACCATGAAGAGGGCCAGAAGCAAGAAAGATTCCCATGTGTTCCTTAATAAACCTCCAAATCCAATGGTTCAATCAATTTAGTCCTCTTATTATTATTTTCCATTATCTCCAGCTCTATACTATTTAATGTCGATCTTTCAATTTTAAACGAAGGAATGTCTTCCAAAAATAACATATCTCAGCATGAAACATTCATACCCCCATTAAAAATTAGAAAGCATATTTGGATAAGCATCTATATCTGCATTAACTTGCTTATAAATACACTGCCCCATTTTTAGCCCTTCCATTTCAAATCCTGGACCAAATATTTTAATTTCGATGTACATGTATAACTTTTTTTTTTAATAAAATTATTATTATTAAGAGGAGGGGTGAGAGTTCGAAACTATTAAAATGTAGAGAGTTTCAAACTCAGGACGCATGGGTGAAACCGCGCCCTACCTACTCAGATAGGTGATGGAAGAATTTCAAACTCGGAACGCATGGATGTACAAGTATAACAAGTAAACTGCAGAAAAGGAAAAACAACAATCGTTTTTAGCAGTTTTATGATGTATTTGAGTCCTAGAACTAAACCCAGATGAACAATAATATGAGGGATTACTACAGACGCTAGGTATTCTACCTTCCACCAGTAAATCTCAGTGGTTATGTTGTTTGTTGGGAAAGCTTTTAGAAACATTCCAATTGTCTTGACATGCCACGAGAAGAGGAGAGCTAAGTGAGAGAAACTTGCATGTCAAGGCGTATGTACAATATACTATACCTTGTGAGGTGAGAAGCATGAACACTAAACCCTGTAATCTTGTAAGAAAAGTAAAGTTAAACGATAGAAATTCGCTCTTCACGAATGAACACAACTTTATGAGAAAGAGAGACAGGTACGAAAAATGTATGAACTCCGTGACAAGCGAATTGTATCAGAAAGACATGCATGTGAAGATGTAAATCCAAGGAGGAGAAAGTAGTTGAGGGCCATGAATGCGAGAGAGGATAACATCGAACAACATCAAACACACCACACCAAACACTGAAGGGTAATCAAATCAAGTGTAATTCAAGTACACACGTCGAGGATCATGGTTGTTATTGTGAACTAAATAGGATAGCTAGCGTGGCAAAGTAAGCATCCCACACAAAGCTTAGCTACCAACCAAACCATGAATCTTACAAAATTTCCTTAGGTGTCGTTTACTAGTCCAGAAAAAGATGAATAGGATTTGCAAGGGTGAATTTGAATTTTCATTCAAACAGAGTAATTTAGAATATCGTATATGTCTCAGACCAAAAATAGCGTATGGACTCCCTAGTCGACATTCTAAACGAACCATTTCTGGCACGAAGTAGTTTGGCACAACCGATGGTTCTGGTTAACTCGTAACCGGAAATCTATTTCCTTAACACATAGGAATTAGGATCCGAAACCCAATTGAACGACAAAATCGAAACAATAGATTGAATGCATAAACCAGAAACATGCTGCTCATGAATGGAGCTTTAAACAAAACTTAGAAAGTACCAACATCTAACATCTTGATGTCTTAATTAAACGGAGTTGGAATAATATGACACCACAAGAACGGTCAACAATAATTTGATTGTGCCATTTTGGGTTTTGCGCTAACCGAAGCTATTGCATCGTTTGCCCCAATGATGGCCTTTTTGATCTCATCTGTATTCCAATCGAGATTGAACTTTCATTCTTACAACTATCGAGCATGAAGAGAAAATAGAAAACAATCTAGGGAGGAATTAGACTACATGAGCAAGTAGACCCCGCACAATCACATCCCCAATCCAAAAGCAAATGTAGTTCACGATGACATAATCCGGTGGAAGATTGAAACCACCGGAGCTACTCTCGGAATTTATCTTAATACATGAATTCTTAATTCCCCAACTAAGGTTTAAAACTCATCCAAAAAGAAGAACAAAAGAATAAGGCACAACACAGTATATGTATATACAAAAATATTTAGGCAGTGTGGTTCCCTAAGAAAGAAAAAGAATAAACACTGGTACAATCGAATATAGACTCGTGTTTCCTCATGTAAGAATCAGTTCTCCTTCTCCACTTTCTTAGGCCGCACTTCAAAGCCCCCACCTGCTCTCTTCTCTAATGAGTAAGGCATGTACGTACCAAGTATTCTATCCCACACAACAAAGAAAGGCTGGGAGAAGTTATACTTGTTTCCATAGAGCTGGTGATGGACATCGTGGTAAGCAGTATTATTTCTGAACAATGCATGGAAGAGGTTCCCAGGAAGCCATAATCCACAATGATCGTCCACCGTTTTGATGGTCGCAAAGGAGAAGAAGAATATGGAGGCCCGAGGAGACATACCAGAGAAGAGAAAAGATAAAGCCCCGCCAATTGTATCAAGGAGAAGTCCCTCCACAGGGTGATTGTACAGAGCTCCAAATGCATAGGGCACAACAAGTCGGTGATGTTGGGAATGGATATGTTTGTATAAGAACTTGTTGTGGTGCATGTATCTGTGCATAAAGTATTGCCAGGTATCCAAAACCACCATTGCAATAACAAATTGTCTTCCTAGATCAATGAAAGAAGGCTTTGTACCTGCATCCCCGCCATCATTTCCTGTCACCTGTCAATTAGAATTTTTTTCATAAGTTACGTATGTAAAATCAACAAACAAAAGCTGATGGCAGGGTGCTATCGATAAAGTATAAACACAATCTTTTAGCCGAAAAACAAAACTACCATATCCCAGCATAAATGAGGCAGAGTTATAGTAATGACCGTAATTCATGCATCAATTGGGACTTTAAGAAAATGGAACTCTAACTAAGACTTGTGAATAACGCTACATGCAAAAATAGATTGCAACAACCACAGCAGAACCAAAAGCAAGTGAAGAAAAGGTAGCACAATGCATAGTAAAGATTCTGTTTTTACTCCCTAAAAAAGGTTATCATGAGGAAAGCAACTACAATCTTGGATAGTAACAACTATCAAATTGTTTCGTGTAATTTGTGGGTCAATATTAAACAATAAGGTGGATGAGGGACCTAATGTTCTCCAACTAATGATACTCAATCATCCACCATCCTTTAGTGAAAGTTTGTAGTACTTATGACATACATTGAAGTGGAGCACCTAACTATTCAAAAGCTAAAACCTTTACAAAGTAAAATTTTCACAATAGTTCTTCAGAAGAAAAAAAAGACACACAAACTGACTGAAGGTGGCCACAGCTAGACTAGTTCTGGTTCAATCGTCCTAAACTGATCAATGAACCCAATTTTCTATAATCATGTTACACTTTCCTCATATGCTAACAACAAAAGGAAAGAAGCTTGCATAACACACAAGTCCATCCCTTGAAAACTCATACGTCTTCCACGGTGAAGCTTAGATTCCAAGATATGTCATAAAGCATGATCGCTAAAACAATACAATGCAAAGAGGATAAGATCACCAAAACCTAAAGTATTAGGTAAACCAACCAAAAGAAGCAGGACCTCCTGCAACCATCACATTTCCAACTACTTTCCTAACCATGTAACAGAAAACGACACGAACAATCCAAGGTATTATGCAACTAGGCTGCCGTTTATCAGCCTGTTTGTTACATTTTATTTTCTTTTGACAAACGATAGAGTTAGTGGATTAAATTATTAGTTGTTCGGGGAAGGGGGATCGGGGGATCAACGCGGTGCATAGGCATTAATGCTTTCTAACACCATTAGCCAGCCTGTTTGCTACAATTACCACACCATAAACATAACCCAGAAAGGAAAAAACATGTGCAAAACCAAATGATCAGAATTTATCCCAAAAGAAAATTAATCAAAATTTGAGCCTCCCAAACCAAACCAATTACCCACAAAAAAACAAAAAACAAAAAAAAAAAACCAAAACTTTCCCGATTCATAACCTAATCAAAATTATTACCTTCTGAGTATGCAAAATTAACCAAATTTTGCCTCAACAAAAAGGGAAAGGAAATTGAAGCAGTTACCGTGAACAGGATAATAGCGACAATAGCCTGAATCGTCTGCTGGAGAAGAACCCCTTTGACGACAGTTCTCTTGGAGACCAAATTCTTCTCGTCCTCGTCCTTCCTGGTGTGCAATCGGTACTCCTCGAACGAATCCAGCAGCACGTAAATCCCCGAATACGCCCAATATATCAAAACCGGGACGAAAGTTCCCAACAGCTCATCGGAAACCTCGATTCCCATCTTTTGATTTTTTCAGGGAAAAAAAAAAGACGATCAAGACGAAGAAGGAAACCCACAAATCCAAATTCGCATCAAAAGTTATCGATTCGAATCGAATTTTCCTCCAAATCGCCCTAAATTAGAGAAAGCGAGCCTAACCCTAAACTAAATTAGGAATTTTCTTCCCCCACCATTATTTTTATATTAGGATAAACTTATAAAAATAATAATTTAAAAGAAAAAGTGGGTCAAGTTTTCATTTTCCTGTGGGTTCCTGCGGGACGGACAAAAAAAGGGACGCCGGCGTTTGACTGAAAAAATGACGGGAAGATTTTATTCCCGTTTAAAACCCGACAATTCCACTCGGAAGGGTGGAGAGTCCAAAGTGCCCCTGGGGACGACGTGTCAGCTTGTGCTCCTTGGAAGGCATTTTGGAGATTATAAATTATGATACCACAAGTTGAAGAAATTTTTAGTTGTGACGGGAATACAAATGGTACATCACGTATTTTAATAGGAGTGGTAGAAAATTTTAAAATTTTTTAAGTAATTAACTTTTTAGCACACATATCTCACCATTTGTATGCTAACACGTGGTGTACCATTCCGTATACCGATCACATTGAAAAATCTCTCCACAAGTTGATGTTGATCGAAGAAAAAAAAGAGATACGAAATATGTCAGTAACATACACTAGGTGAACGTATGCTACTCACAAGGCATATGACGTTTTGTATTTTGATCTCATGTGATGGGTGAATCTTCAGTATGAACATTATATGGTTTAATTTGTAAGATGGTTTAATAAAAAGTCGTCAGCCAAATTAACCAAACAGCAAAGAGAGTTTGATAAAGTATATGAGGGGAGAGGCTGAGTTGACTGGACCCTCTACTTAAGTTTCTCTCTTGCTAGGCGCCATGTTGGTCTTTTTTAATTAATTAATTTTTTAACAAACAATATTATTTACACTAAGGGAGGAGTGGGCTTAGCCTCATAATATGCTAACAATAATATGGTTCAAATTCGTCTTTGACGATAAACAAACCTAAACCGACAAAGCAAGCCAGTGAAAATGCGAAGTATGAACTCGGTTGAGAGGTTGACTGCCTTCAACGACGCTGCTACCAAGGAAGATGACGACGACGAGTGAAAGTTGAACAGTTCTAAATAATCACAAACTTAATTAAACAAACAGCTAGAATTTAAGAGATTACATTGATTATCTTATTAGTTAATTTATGATAAGTATATTGATCAAGTGTTTGCCTATAATCTTATACCAATGGACTCTGCCGTTTTTCTTGATTTTGTGGTCTAGATTGATCAAGTGTTTGCCTATAAATAATCTTTTATACGCAAACATTACTGGTCCAAGTAGGTTGTAGTCGTTGAAGAGCATTTTGGAAATTTCCAAATTATAACCATCACCTGTCGAACACATCTCACAAAAATATAAAATTCTCTACATTTTGATTGATTTTGACACAATGCTGGTTTCATCTAACATAAGTGCGGTCCTAGTTTATCTTGTGTGTTAGGCAACGAGCATTCTTATGGTTTACCAAAAATAATAAAATTAAAAAAAAAAATTGCAAAGCTCCAATGAGTGAAATAAATCAACCCAAGATACTTGATGAGCAATGGCCATCCGCAACCAAAAAACATAAACTCTGCTTGTATTCATAGCTGAAATTTTCGTTACTTTCTATTGATCCAAGAAGGCAAACATGTATCGTCCTATACAGCCTCCAAGTTCTGAGTTTCGGATACGTGTACATCCTTCAAAAAGTTTAGGCTAGTCTGTCTGGTCCGCTTGCAAAGAACTGAGAAAAGCAAACACGTAATAGTTAGGTGTTTTTCTATCTCAATGTGAGTGATTGGTACAGAGTGAAACGATCTGAAGGGAAGCGCATTCAAACCTTTTGCCTTGGTTTCTTTATTAGATGTGAGGACTGAGGTTTTCCAACCCTCGTAGGCATGCTTTTCCATCTTTTTGTGCCGCTTGTAACTTGAAGGCTGCAAGTTCAAGTGCATCAAACAGTTGGATTCCATAGTTTTCACTTCTAGGGTGGCTTACTCTAGGGGTTGTTAAGATAAGTAGACTGATCAAGAACAGAAAAACGAAAGCTGTTTGACCTCATGCTGTACAGGCAGAGTCCACTCTAAAGCGTGTTTGACCTCAAGGTATCAAAAGAAATGGATGGTAATACCCGTCACCACAGAATTCACAAAAAAACATAATCGATATTAAAAGAGAAGCATTGCGATCCTATCAGAATTCTAACTATATTTCAAGTGTAGAAAATCCAGTTTGCTTCGATAAGGTAGTGGCATGTTTGCCATCAAATGTGGCCAACCGAAAGAACAAAAATAGCATGATAACAGGTCGCCGGGACGAAGCCTGCGAGTCTGTTTATGCGTGCTTATATAGGGGCAAGCATAAACAATGCCTTCAGCTCAGCTAGGAACCAATGTAGTAATTAGAATTAGGTTATCTGTACCTCGTTTCCTTCATCGGAAGAATAGCCACCATCCTCGAGTTTCCTTTTCTCCGGCAAAACATCTAGAAGCTCTGCGAAAAATCAATAAGTTAATGATGGAAAAACATCAAGTTACGCACCATGGCAATGTTATAACATAAATTCAGCAACTGACACCTACCTCGGTTCCCCTTCACATCCTTGGGATCTTTCTTTTCCTTTTCAGTCCCACAAACATCAAAGCACAAGTCCTTCATGGAAGTCAAAACCTGCAGAAGAAGCTCACATATTTGATAGATGTACACATAATGAAGACTAGAAACAAAATGTAGTAGGCAACAAAAGATACTCTTGCATAGTAGAAGGGCTGTATCTTACGGAAGAGAATTCAGTTTCAGATGCACCACAAAGCTCAATTAACTTAAGCTTGTCTACCTTTAACTGCAAACATATTAGGTATGACACTGTAATTAGCAAAAGCTCAACGGAGGAAATTACTTTCTTGCCTTGAAACCAAGTGTGTGAGAGAGAGAGAGAGAGGTCACGGGGATACCTTGTGTTTTTTTGCACACAAATAGAATGCCACAGCAATGAACACAGGTCGAGTGAAATCGGCACTTGCACGCCGAGAAGCTGGCAACGATGCAAGAAACCGAGTCTTGTAACTGAAACAGAACAGAATAAAAATCTACACTTAGAATGAGCCATCCTAACAAATTAACAGAACGCGATGCTCTCAGCAGCATTCTGTCAAACATCTAGCATGTAATATGCAACCCCATGAAGCAAACACATGAAAGTATACATCAAAACCCGAAAGAGATTGGCAATGAATTGCGGAAAAGAAATCAAATCTTACAGAGACAAAGCCTTCTGTACAAAGGGAATGATCCGAACACACCCAAACTGAATTGCCAGTTCTCTAACATCCAGCTTGTTCCTACACAACCACCGCAACACACAATCCAATCCAATAATCAGTATCCACTCACTAAACCGAAATGTCACATTGAAATCGGAACAAGCAAATGAGAAATCGAAAACCCACTTGACCCCGAGGCCATTCTGCATCGAATTGTAGGATCTGGTGTAAGCCTTTTCAGACATCCCACTCAACATTATCGCCTTTTTCCGATCGAATAGGAGCCCCGATCTGTAAACCAATTCAATCCGAAACAATTACAACCGTAAAATTAAGGTACGATACTGAAAGCCAACGCGATTGCAAAATCAAAAGCTCGATTACCTTGTGGCGGCGATTTCTAAGCAAATCACAGCTTTGCAAACCTCGCCCTGCGAATCATAAGTAAAATCGATAAACAAAATACCCAGTTGGGAAAATTTATCAGATAGAGATTTAGGGATTTTGAGAGAAGCTTACGACGCCGATTATGGAAGAGTCGAACTGGATGTCGCAGAGACGGCGGAGCTCGGCGGCTCGTCGGATGACGTGCTTGGAGTCGGAGAGGTCGAGCTTCCTTGCTATGTCGGAGAGATCCATTTTTTCTGAGATGGGATCTCTCGCTGATTGGTGGGTTTTAGGGAGGGAGGGGGAGAGAGAGTGAGAGGGTTTGGCGCTGCGATTGCCATTGCACTTGCCATTTGAGCATTCACGAAAATGGCGGGAAGTGAATTTTGCTGATTTCGCGCTTAATCGGTTACTTGGATTTTGCGCGGGTAGTTTTTGGCGCCGCTGCGAATTTTAAAATGATGTAAGTCTCGATTTACGGTTGACAACTTCACTTGATCTCTACAAAATATCAATAATTTTTCGTAAATTTTCATAAAATCTCAATTGACTCGGCTCCACGTGAAAAACTAAAAACTCAGTTGGAGAGTTTTTATTGCCTTTTTTTTTTTTGTACTGTTGTAAATCTACGTGATAATTTTGAAATGAAAAAAAAACACAGCTTTATGTTTTCATTTTCCGTAAAAAGGGAGATTGTGATCAAGCACTGAGGATGGCTAAAACAGGCTGTTGGTACCTGACCTTCAGGTGGAGGTCAATGGTTCTATAGTTTCTTAGGTACAACTAGGGTTACGCACGGGCTAGGTCGGGTTTAATTTTGAAGGGATCAGATCAGACTCGGGTTTAAAAGAAACGAGTCGAGTCGGGGTGGGTATTGTAAGATCTCACATCGTCCAGGAGTGTGATCCTTATATGCATATTCTCATCCCTACCTAGCACGAGGCCTTTTGGGAACTCACTGAATTCGGGTTCCGTAGGAACTCCGAAGTTAAGCGAGAAGGGAGCTAGAGCATTCCCATGATGGGTGACCCACTGAGAAGTTCTCGTGTGAGTTCCCAGAAATAAAACCGTGAGGGCGTGGTTGGGGCCCAAAGCGGACAATATCGTGCTATGGTGGAGTCGGGGGCGGGAAGTGGTCCCGCCCGGGCCGGGATGTGACAATTTGGTATCAAAGCCTAACCCTGGCCGTGATGTGCCGACAAGAATGTCGGGCCCCTAAGGAGGGTGGATTGTAAGATCCCATATTGCTCAGGGGTGTGATCTTTATATGTATATTCTCATCCCTACCTAGCACGAGGCCTTTTCGGAGCTTACTGGCTTCGGGTTCCGTAGGAACTTTGAAGTTAAGCGAGAATGGGGCTAAAGCAATCCCATGATGGGTGACCCATTGGGAAGTTGCTCGTGAGTTCCCAAAAACAAAACCGTGAGGGAATGGTAAGCCCAAAGCGGACAATATCGTGTTACGGTGGTGGAGCGGACCCGAGAAGTGTTCCGTCCCAGGCTGGGATGTGACAAATGGTATCAGAGCCTAACCCTGACCGTGGTGTGCCAACGAGGATGTCGGACCTCTAAAAGGGGTGGATTGTAACATCCCACATTGCCCAGGGGAGTGATCCTTATACGCATATTCATATCCCTACCTAGCACGAGGCTTTTTGGGAGCTCACTGGTTTCGGGTTCCATCGGAACTCCAAAGTTAAGCGAGTAGCGCGCGAGAGCATTCCCAGGATGGGTGACCTATCGGGAAGTTCTCGTGTGAGTTCCCAGAAACAAAACCGTGAGGGCGTGGTCGGGGCCCAAAACGGACAATATCGTGCTACGTTGGTGGAGCAGGCCCGTGAAGTGGTCCCCCCAGGGCGGGATATGACAGGTACAACATATTTTAAAACAAAAATTGGACCTAACCTGGCCCACTTGAAATGGGACGGTTCAGGCTAGGGTCCACGGGTTTTTTTTTTTTTTTTTTTGTACAATTCAATCGGTTTGATACAATCAAGGCCGTCTCCGCCCGAACCACCACTCGATAGCACCGCCTAAACTCAGATCTGCCTCTTTTCCCGTTGCAAATCCACCAATAGCTGATGCAACTGCAAGTTCATCCGAGACATAGAAACCAACCCAAAAAATTATTGCTTACTTTTACAGTTGCTTCCTTCTCTGCAAATCCAAAGAATCCAAGCAGCAGCATAGTAATGGAAGATCCTAAGAAATATGTGGAGACTAGCTTAAGGAAGGCTCCACCCAGCAAAATTGAATCCAATCCAGAATCGGTAACATGGTCAATACTGGCAGTGGCGGATCCAAGATTTTAAACTCGGGGGGTCCAAATAATAAAGGTCAAAAATCATATTGTTATAAAATCATAATTCAAGCATCCATTACGAGGTTTCATAAGTTACTACGGAGTACCTAAGTTATTGATTATCTAATATGGACCACTAAATTTAAAACACTGGTCAAATAAAACTCTCTCCAAACTCCCATTATCTTTCTAACCAAACACACCATTTTTCTCATTTACTAGTTTCCAAACATCCGCCTTCTCTCTCACTAAGAACACAGCTGCTATACCTCCACCAACCGCCTCCCTCCCCATTCTCCCGAAGCCATGGCAGCTCCACCCCCAAATTTCACCAACCCATGACAGATCATATCCATCTTTCTAACCTTATGTAGGAAATTTCACCCATAAGAAAAATTACTAAGGTGGTTGAAATAATTTGAGGAAATTTAGGCTTATGTACTGCCCTGCCAGACGACAGAGAAAGGTTGGAGGAGAAGTGGGTGGCACCGATGGATGAGACCATGGCAAAAGCAAGGAGGAGAGAGGCTAGAAGGGTCCTTATTTTCTTTCTTCTCCATGCGCGGTCATCTTCTCCGAGAAGAAGACAGCCACTGTAACCTGCAACTTGCACATACCTCATGTTCGAGTACGAGGGGTCCTCGGAAAATTTCTAGCAGCGATTTAGGATCAACCAACGGGTCCTGGGACCTCCCAAGTCCCTATGTGGATCTGTCCTTGAATATTGGTGTGAGGATCCCAAAATAGAAAGAGTATGAAATTCCACCTATCAACTTTAATAAATAAAAACACAGATTAAAAAAATTGGAAGAAAGAAAAGCCAAGTTCAGATCTTTATGTTACCTCTGACACGCTCCAACCTTAATATCCCTAAATATCATGTTAGGGTAAACATGTGTTGGCCGATACTGGTTTTGTTGTTGCACCTAACCATGTAGCACAGACACAGCGAAATAATTCATCATTACGAAACATCTATAGATTTAACGTGATAAGAAGTGTCAACGACTGAACTGCTATTGCCGGCTGGGTGTTTCAAAGAAAGGGAGACCAAGTAGCCATTACTATCGGCCTCCCCATAATTGCGATTCAATTCCGAACATAGTTAATGAGTATAATGCTCGCATGTTGAGGATACATTAGTACTCGGGACTTGTTTTCTGCTATTGCAATTGCACTTCCAAACCCAACTTTCTAATTTTTCTGAAAGAAGGGTTATTTATAGAAACTAACAAATTGTAATATTCATTTGTACAACCTCTATATTTGATCTAGAAATTTTAGGTCGCCTCAAATGTTAAAAACGACAAGTAGTGTTATGTTCATCCACTAGTTTTATTTTTTTTCATCCAACTGATAACATAGATGAGCGGATGTGCTTAGTAGCACTCTTACCTTTTAATGATGTATGCCCTGAAGCTCGAGATGATAATTGACTTTATTTATATTTTATTTTTGAATTTAGTAAATCAAACGAAAATAAGGAATATAACTAGACAATGATAAATAGGAAACTACGAACATAGTTGAACATAATGCTTGTGTAGGACTTTGTTTATTACTAAAAGGCTCTTGGTAAGACCGTTGGTTTTCTACAAAATTAGTTAGGCAAAAATAAAACGAAATAACTATAATTTTGTACCTATCGACGCTGCCATGGAAGGTTGCTTGATGAGATGCTATCACGGCGGCGCCCTATTCAAAACCCTCAAGCCCCTCTCTTTAAACCTCCCCAGAAACTCCATTCGCTGCTCTTCCATGTCCGTCTACTCCGGCGGAGGAGGAGGATCGGCTCTTAGTCGCAAGGTCTACGACGCATTGCTGTTAGACGCCGGAGGCACTCTGTTGCAGTTGGCGAAGCCAGTCGAAGATGTCTACGCTTCCATCGGAACCAAATACGGTGTCGTATCGAAATCCCACTCTTCAATTTCCCATCAAAATTAAAAAATTGGAGCCAAATTCAAAGAACCCATTTTTTTTAATTTTAATTTTTATTTTCTGCAGGTGTGACTGCAACTCCAGCTGAAATCAAGCAGGGATTCAGAAGAGCATTTTCTGCTCCTTGGCCTCAGAAGCTGCGTTACCAGGTTCTTAAATTGGTTTAATTTTAATTTCTGCGAATAATTCAAAACTAGTGTGACTAATTAGTTGTTTTGGATACTAATAAGGCTATAATTAATCGATAATTATAGGGAGATGGGAGGCCATTTTGGAAACTTGTTGTGTCCGAAGCCACTGGTTGTTCTAATCTTGATTATTTCGAACAAGTTTATGAGGTAATTACAATGATTATATATTCCCAAAGATTGAAGCTTTTGAAGCGAATTGCTTTGTAGGAAGCGCTAATGGTAATACGCGATTTTCCTTGAAGGAAAGCGTTGAAATTTTTGTTAGTTCATCGTTAGAAGTGCTTTTGGTTGTCGGAAAGTACTTTTAGCTCTTCCAGAAGTAGTCTAAACCGACCATGGTTATGATATTGTTGATGATTTTGGTTGTTTTTATCAGTACTATGCTAAAGGCGACGCATGGCGTCTTCCAGATGGAGCTTATGAAACAATGCTGCTTCTCAAAGAGGCTGGAGTTAAGCTGGCTGTTGTATCCAATTTCGATTCCCGCTTACGGAAGCTACTTGAGGACCTTAATGTTTTGCATCTGTGAGCATCCGGGCTAGTCCGTTGGATTCGTGGTGCACAGGTGTAGGGTTTCTTCGTTTCTTTTATGTGAAGAGAAAAAGCATTTCTCAAGCTTTTGTTTGCAGGTTTGATTCCGTTATCATATCTTTAGAAGTTGGGTATGAGAAACCAGATGCAGGTATATTCGAAGCCGCTTTAGGTATGCATAGCAATGTCGTCGTAGAGGTCAAGATTTGTTCTTACAATTTAAAAGTACACTTCGAAGCTACTCTCTAAGTCCGTCTGTTGTTGCAGATCAAGTACGTGTGGACGCTGGCAAAGCGGTACATGTTGGCGACGACAAAATTGCAGATAAGGATGGGGCCAATGCCATTGGAATTGATTGCTGGTAAGAGTTCTTCGCAGTACAAATAGAATTTGTCCGGTGACCTCTTGGTGCTAACTGTTAGGACGTTTCATCAATGTCGCACTATACAAAACATAGCTGTATTCGATACTACTTACCCTTGATTTGAATAAGCAGGTTATGGGGCCTAGATGTGAAGGCATTCTCCGACATTCAAAATCGCATTCTCATTTCAGAGTCTCAGCTTGCGAAGGACTAGGTACCACACTGCATTTTTGTTGATTGTAAATTCAAGCTTGCTCGATCCTCATTTGTTCTTTGTTTTCAGGTACCGCACTGTGAATCCCAAGCAGTGTCTTCGGCTCCAACTGATCGATTGACATAATAATTCATTTAACTAGTGATATTACTGGAAAGGAAAATATCATCCGATCAGCTCAAACAGTGAATGTTTCAAGTGGAAATAAATGGATATCCATTGAACATCAATGGAGCTTACAGAGATCAGAACAACGTTACATTTGCCCTAGCCGAGGTACAATTTTCAGTTGTAAATGCTAGGACAACAATGGAATGATTTCGTTAAGCAAGATACCGATACAATTTTCTGTCTACATTGTCCCGTTCCAAGAATTCCCGCTCAATAAGAGACTCAATCCGCTTCTTAACCTCCGTTGGGTTGGCCAGGAATCGAGATTGCAACTGCTTTGTGACCTCGGATATTACGTTGTTATGATCCAGAGTCCTCCTTGATTTCATGATCCTCACAATCGCAGCTTCGATCTGGGGCTTCCTGTCCTCCTCCACTCTCTGCCGAGTCTCTTGTTTTTCAGGTTCTGATTCCTTCTGTGCAACCACAGTTCCTATCTTCACCTTATATAACTTACTCGTGAACTTGTCATTAACGAAAAAAGCATCGTCCTCACCAATGTCTTTACTCATAGGCTCTTTCCGAAGAACATTCTTTCCCTTCACACAAGCCATGGATTGCAGACATCTCTTCAAATCTAAAGCAGGAATCTCCGTCGCCTGCTCAATCTCCTTATAGTTAAGCCGATCGGCATTATTGAACAGCATTAGGACACACATTTGGTAAGTGGAGACATTCAACTCATGCCTCTGGCCTTTCCCGAAGGTAGCCTTTATATCCGCCGTGCCCATGTTAGTCTGCCAGGACAATCTCCGGCCTGTATGCGTCCCGAGGTAATACGAACGGAACTTCTCACGGAGTTCTGACATCTCTAACGGAAGGTTGCATGTCACACTAGGTTGAGTTGGCCAGGACCCTGTCGTCAGAACCTGGACAGTCAATGTAGGGCCATCCCCTAGCTCGGGATGACTTGCATAAAACCCTTGCATTGTATCCTGGGCAGTTTTCATGTCTGTAAACATGCCCTCTAATTTTGAAGTAAATTGGTATCCGCATTCGGTCTTGAGCTTAACTATCAAACTTCTCTCTGCCTCGTCGGAGACAGTTTTACCGGACAAAAGCCGCTTTGCCAAATGCTGTTTATAGTACTTTTCGAATACGTCTTTCTCCTGCAAGTAACGGAACAACATCATCACCTTGTCGAGAATAATTTCTACATCCTCCTCGCTGACCCCCTCTAAACCTTTGCGGAGTTTGTCATCAACGAACAGTGAGATGAACTCAGGCGAACGGTTGTTGAGATTAATGAAGTACTCGAAAGAGGAATTCAAAGCATTTAGGAATGTCTTGTCATTGTTAAAAGACAATCTAATGATGCTATCGTACTTATCCTTCTCATCCAAGAGCCTTTGGACAAATTCCACCGGATCTTTCAACGTTTCCGGATCACTAACCAGCTGTTTACCGGTTTCCCTGATGTGGGAAGTCATCACTTCTCGTATTGTTGAGAGACCGTTGGCAACCCGACGGAACAAGTTGTACATTCTTCCAAGGTCTTCGTACTCATCATCAAGAAGCATGTTCACCAAACCTGAATTCTCCATGTGTACTAATCTCAGCATGTGGTTTGCAATCATCTCCTTCTCCACCACGTTCGTTATCTTGGCTTCACTCTTGGCATCCAAGTAATGTGTCACCCTCTCCAGTTCCTCATTCAGGCGCCTCTCGGCCTGCTGCAGATAATCTCCACAATCACAGCACTCGATAAATTTTTGAGACTCACCCTTGTAAAATTCAGCTGAAACCTCGAGAAAATGATTCTCAAAGTCGTCCTGGTAAACTGAAGGACCTAAATCCATAAGCATCTTGATTATATTCCTCATCAAACCACGGTTGATAACATCACCTGTTCTTTCTCTCAGCACTAGTTCAAGAAGTGTATTTAGAAGCCTCGTCTGAATCTTGCTAGAGTGGACAATGTTGTCTCTCCAAAGGTTCAGCCCAAGCTCGTGAACTGGGGTTTTCTGGGTGCTCGGAATGTAAGTCCTGTCCATGTACATCAGAATGTCTCGAATCATTTGCAACGCCTTGTTGTGTTCAGTCCATTTCTTATTCATTTCTTCAAGAAACATTCCACCCTGAGCGGATTCAATCGATTTAGATATCTCTTTGAGATGAGAAGTCATGGTCGTAACCAGCCCCGAGTAAAGCTTCTCGCCGAATTTGTGAAGCACCATATTGTAGGCATTTCTAAATCCATAAAATAACCAGAGCATAGTTTAGCAACATGAGAATCAGTTCTCATTTTCACAATAAGAAGCGAAATCACATTCTTTCTTATCAATTCACATTTAGGCATGTTTGGACTGCTTCCGCATGAACCAAAAGCGCTGTCTGATACATTTGGCAGGCCAAATTAGAAGTGCTTCTGGTCAGTAAAAGTGCTTTAAGGAGGAAAGGCTGCCTCAAGCACTAGAACTTCCAAGTGAAAGTGCTTCTCCAGAAAGGCCTTAAAATTTAGGGCCATTTGCTGAAATTATCAGTTTATAATATTTGGTTGCAGAAATGATCATTTTTTACATGTCGTCATTATATCATCGTTGTGTCATTGACATATGATCAATATGTCGTTGTGACTAAAATCGGATCATTTCTGCAACCAAATGTCAAAAACTAATCATTCCAGCCAATTGCCCCAGGATTTAATATGTTCTTGACGTTATTGTAATAAAAACACTTGTAGCATAACTGCTTATTCAAACAAGTGCTTTCTACAGCAAGGTTATTTTCATTTCATTCAAACATATTCGGCATCAAAACACTCAGAACCTAATTTAGCTCTTCCTTCACAAATACTCAATCTATTCCCGGATCGAATGCATCGAAACAAAAACGATGAAAGCAAATTTAGCAAATTTATATTAACAAATCAACAAAATCTAAAATCTCCAACAAAATCAAAGCAATTTAAAACAACAAATACAGATACATGAAATTAAGAGGAGGGTGAGGGAGCGAGCGAACCTGTAAAGCTCTTCGAAGCTGAGGCCACTAGCATTGTGATTGTAAATCTCGCGGATTGCGTGCTCCAGAACCTTCCACGTCTTGTCAGCGTATTTCGGATCCACCACCACTCTGTGCTTGAAGGCCTCTATCTGAAAATTCCGCTTCTTCTGGTTACTCATCGGATTCTATTTCCGATTTCGGTATCGCCGCGTGACTGTGGCGTTGAAAATTCCTCTGCTTTTGGTTTGATGGAGGCGAGCGGAGGGAGGGAGGAGACCCGCGGTGATTGGAGCTTTTGATTTGATTTGCCGCGTGACAGTGACGTTGAAAAGGATTGAAGCGAAATTGATTGGATGATGGAGGGGAGGGCATTTAAAGCTTTGTATTAATCATTGAGGGATTATTGATTAATTAAGTTAATTAATAAAAATATAAAAAGTTGAAGGGTGTGGGAGGAGGAGAAGCAAAAGCAGGGGTGGCTTGTGCGGGCTGGTTTGGGTTTGGGACGATGCCATTTGATTTCGTTTTTGGTTTTGCTGTTGGAGAAAGATCGAGTTTTGGTATTTTCTTTCGTACTTTTCTCGTTAAGTTACGAAACGTTTCGCCGTTGCGATCGTTGGTAGGTTTTAACCGCACGTTTGTTTCGTTTCGTTTCGTTTCGGTCAAATATTTTCGGCGCTTCCGTGAAAGGTGAAAACCAAGCCACTCTCTCCTCTTGGGCCTAAGCCCATCGAAGCCCAAGAAGTTAATGAGAAATGGGCTTTAAAGCCCGTTGCGCCACTCTCCTTCTGGGCGTGGCGTTAGAAGTAAGCAGTCGTAAATATCAAGCAACTGCATGCTATAACTATACACAGAAATCTGCAGAAAGCAGGGCCTCCGAACTTTCAGAAGAAGAAACCAGAAGCTTCTGCTTCTCAGCGGTACGAGGTTCCACGATTCCTGTGCTCTGACTTGTTAGGAACAAAACGACGCCGCTCGCCTCCATTTCCCATCACCGAACAAAATGTCCCGGGATATCTACTCCGAGCGCCCCTTGTTCGGCGGCGCCATTACTAGCACCTTCCCTCTCAGATTCCAGGTCAGTTTTTGTGTGTGTGTGTGTGTATATATTGATTATTTTGGTCTTTGTTCTCGTAATTTTATTCCAAATTCTGCATCTTTTTGTTATTTTTCTGTCAAATTTGTAGGATGTGAGCAACATTCGGCAAGTTCCCGATCACCAGGTTCGTTAATATTGTTAACTGGTTTTACTACTTTTTTCAAATTTCGCTTCTTTTACTTAATTTCATGTTGTTGATTTTATTAATATGGTGGGTTTTTGAAGGAGGCGTTTGTGGACCCTGCCCGGGACGATAGCTTGATCTTTGAGCTCTTGGAATTCAAGTACGAAGTCGGCGACAATGGAAGCGCCAACTGGTTTCTTCAGGACCTTGCCACTGAGCAGGATGATGAGGGAAGCATGGTAAACCCTGAACCCTGAACCTTTGCAGCCTAATTTATCGGTTTTGCAATTGTATTTCAACGTTTTATTTTCGCAATTATTTCGTCAGGTGATCGAGCAGTCCGGCATAATTGAGGCCCTCGGATTGTGTTATGGAGACACGCCTGCTGTTGTTACAACTGCTGTTGGTCAAATGGTATGTGCAGTTTGGGTTCCGGGTTATATCGCTTTCGATTCATGCCATTCGTTTTAGGGAGCTATATCTCTGTGTTTTTCATCCTCGAATGTAGGCAATCTCCAAGGGGCGGCAGGGAAGAGATGCACAAAATATTGTGAGGGTATGTTTGTCTGTTGTGTTCTAAATTGTTTCAGAGTGCTACGCCAAGTTCACTTGGGCAAGTATGCTAACCAAGGTTTTATTGTTTGGATTGGGGCAGGTCTATTTGGCGAATCTGCGCCTTAAGGAAGTTAATACGGATGTGCTGATTACTGCATATGAGCCCGTTCATATAAAGTAAGTTTCCACAAAAATTTGATGTTTGTTCTTGACTGTAACTTATTTTGAGTCTTTCATCTAGATACAATAGAAACTTGTCTCTTGGAAACATGATAATCGTGGATGTCCGTTTATTTTGATTGAGATTTTGACGAGTATGTATGTATGAAATATCTGATATGAATGACACTACCTCCTGATTGCACCATACCCTTTAGATGTCGTGTATGCCTTCTTACGTGAGTTTGCAATATACTTTAATCTGCTGCTTATTTCCGTTAAGCAACTAAAAAGGGGAAATTACATCCTACATTGTTAATCCATTGGACGCCTCAAGAAATACAGGTCCCTCCCGATGAGCCTTCCCTGGTTTTCATTTAGTACTTCATATAATCTTCGTGTCATCTCGTCTGTAAGCAGTTTGGTTGAGTCAATCTATCTGAAAATCTGCCAAATGCAAATAATTAGTGCATAGCTTCCCCTTTTTATGTTATCATGATCGTGTATGATGGTAGAAAAGAATACGGTTGCTATGAAAGGATTTGAGTCTGCTCCGGTTGAATTCATTCAGGTCAAAAATTGAAAATATATGCATTTTAATAAGTCTTATGTGTCGATAATTTGTGACTTGTGCATTCTATGACATTGATGTGGTTATGTTATTTTGGTTGCAGTCCTTTGAGCGAAAGTGCAAACACCGTGGGGGCTGGTTTTGCGGTACCTGCAGTACAATCTGGGCATATGCCGTTAGCAGAGGTCTTTAAACTCGCCGTCTCTAGCTTCAGAGTCAATGACTGGAATCTTTTTTGTTCTGCTGCCTGAGATGTATTGTGTGTTCATATCTGCAGACTGCAGTAGTACTTTTAAGAGAAGGTGAAACTCTAAATTAGGATAAGATGGGTTTTTGGAAGAGGCATGGGTTGTGACATTTTGTAGTTTGTTTTCTATTTCCCTTTTGGGCTTCTATGAATTCAAGTTTTCTTCCGATCACAAAAAGTTCAAATTACAGACCATCTATAAAATTGATGTTGGGCTGGGCTTCGCATTTGATTGACAACCAAGCAATAACGTTTATCGTGAATTATGTATGAACATAGATAAACTACGTCCTCTGGAACCTAATTTTAGTCTCACTATGACTTATGTAACTTAAAAGTCACTTCTTTACATTTGAAATTCAAAAACAGCTTCAATTTGCCTCCTGAAACTTGATTTTGATCCCATTTTGTCCCCTCAAGTTCGAAAGTCATCTCGATAAATTTCAAAATCCGCTCCACATTGCTTTAGATCTGTTAATTTCTATGTGGGTTTGAATTGGTTTGCCGTTCTAATCAAATTCTTTTTTATTTTTGGCATCTCTTCAGTTTCTTTTAAACTAAATATTCTATGATTTTTGTATGTTAACGCATAATGGAGGTTTATAATCAAGTTTATCATACAAGTGGCATGTCCTATTGGGTATTAGATTCCACATATGTTTTAGGAGGCAACTTATAAGTTTAAGCAAAAAGAGAGAGTCTACGAGTCAAATGAATGAATTTTAAGTTTCAAGAAGTAAAGTTGTGACTTTTGAGTTACAAAGACAAAATGAAATCAAAATGGAGTTCTAAGGGTGTAACTACAAATAAGTCATGAAAGTACTATTGTTTAACTTTTTATAACATAGTAATAAAAAGTTAAACAGTTTTACACCTTGACCTCTTGAGGCAAGATTTTGGATCAATCACTGCACCACAAGGACCACGAAATTATTTTGGCTTATTATTGATATTATTATAACTTTGATCATGTAACCACCACGAGGTGGTTGAGAGATTAGAGACGAATTTCAGACCCATATTCTATACATCACGTGCTTAATTCAATTTCTTAGTGCTAGTAAATGGTGACTAGAGGAGGCTGAAATGCCTCAGTGAGTCTTTTAGCCTTCCCGAAAGATGGACTCTGCCGATGTCTTTTTTTTTTAAACAAATAATACTTTGATTATGTGAAAATCAGTTAACTTGTCAACGAAATTAATAATGAATACATAATTCGTTGCTCCGACAATTTAACATTGATACATCATCGATTATTGACATACTTTTCATAGTATTGATAATATCGAAACTTTACATAATTATTGATGCGTTGTTAGCAATAATCTACATATGATTGCACGGTACCAGACTATGTGACCCAAATTTTCCTCAAGAGACAAAATAAGAGAAAAACTCAGGAGAAAATGTTAAGGAGATCACATATGTGTAGTGTCAGTGTAACTTTCACTTTGGCAAAATATATACCAAGTCAATCACGTGGCGGGCAGCTAGTTTGAATTATGAACTGAGTGGGGCCAAAAGCATACAATATGGCTGCCCTCCCTCCCACTGTATTTTGTTTTCATACTTTAGAGATGATGACTAATTTGTTGAAATTATTGGTTGTCAAATTTGCCCAATTCACATCATATCATTGCAAAATCTTATAATCTAGATACGATAAGTGTGACAATGACATAAAATATCAGGATTTATTATCTTTAAGTTTTGCCATACATTGTGTGAATAAATCAAGAAACCAAACTCCTTTCCCACACAAAGAAAGGGGACGCTAGTCCAATTTACAAATTTTGGACGGTGGCTTTAGCTTGGTGAGGTATAGTTTTTCTTTATTCAATCAAAATACATCTAAAATAAGCGTGATTTTGAAGAAAAACTTATGGAGGAATGTAAAACTTTACAATTGAGATGTGATAAAATAAAAAATCACTACGATTTTTTTTTTATAAAACTTCACACCTACTCAACCAAAAGAAATTCCCCACCTCCTAGGCTAGCATGTCACTAAGTTAGAAATAATACGATGTTGTACGGATTAGCAGTGGACTGTTGCCCTATCATTTATCGATCGACTCGGCTGAAAAGGGACGATCACGTGTATTATCCAACTGATTCAAAAATTAAACGAAGACCCTATATTTTGGCTGTATATACCCAACTCTACTAGTTTTATCCCATTTTGAGAAATACTCTAATCATATAGTTTTACTGAAGTTTCTATTGCAAGTTAAGAGGCAATGAAAAAAGTAGTGTTTTCACACTCTATTTTATCTCTCATACGCTCTTGCTAATTTTTTTTCATGAATCTTCTTTGATTTATTCAATTTAACTGTCGAATTAGAAGGAGTGTGTAAGAGGCCAAACAAACGTGTGAGTAACACCATCAAAATAAAAAATGAATTAAGTTAAGGGATGTCAATGTCAAATTAGTGGCGAGCCAGGCCAATGAAAGCCCATCTGGCTTGATAACACATAAACATCATCTCGTATCCAAAAGAAAAGACATGATGTGACCCCAACTACCGCAACTTTTTTAACCTTATCTTAATACATTTTATTCCAAAATATTACAGTATTTAGATAACTTCCCCAAATCTTGCGAGAAAAGTAAGAAGGTAGAAAAAACAAAAAACCTCACAAATAATTCATAAACCTTTTTTTTGGTCAAACTATAATAGTACTGGATTCGTAATGAAACGTTACATCCTCAACAAGAGTAGTCGACTCTATCTTACTATGAGCATCCCCATTTGTTGATACAAAAGAAGTTACCGAGCGAGCTGCTTCGTGTCGAAGGTAATACCATAAAATTAGGAGGACAAGCAGATTCCAATTGTTTGAGTCCTATGTTGGTGTTTCCTGCCCACCCACTAACTCCGGCAAAAAGACTCAAGAAGGAAAGTAATTTGTATGACACATTACACCGTAATAGTGATGATTCGTGCCAATAACTTCAAGACATCTAACAATTACATACATGTTCTTGTATTATTTACAGGAGACACCATGTGGCAGTGCACTTGTATCATCTCGAGGAGGAGAAAGACATTCCATTGACTATTGTAATTTAAAATTTTTAATTTATTAAATAACTTATTAATTAATAATATAATAACTTATTAATTTATAATATCTTTATATAAACTAAAATCTTTAGAATATATTAGAATGCCCATTTCTCTTTTGTAAGTTTGTAATATCAATGTGTGTGTTTTTTACGACTGAATGTGATTTAGTAGCATTATCAGAGTGTTAATGCTTAAGGGTTTAATTCTCAACAAAAATATCTAAATTATATCTTGGAGTACAAAAACTTTAATTCTCAGAATTCTCAGAATTAAATGTTGTTTAGATAACATGTTTTACAGGAAGTTAATTTTGAGTCATATCACATGTGATTTCAAACTAAGGTCATTGACTATGTGATAGAAGAATTTGCATGCATTTACGTAGTATATTTTTCTCCACTTATTACCGGCTGAGGAGTTCAATACTTTCTTATGACTAATGTATCATGTAGTTTACTTTAAATCTTTTCTTCCAAAAATTGTTACCTGCATCCCTTGAAATCGTAGTGTGCAAAGCTTGGGACATATTTCAAATTACAAAGTGAAACACCTCGAGGATAGAACAATATATAAAATATATGGGTTTAAACAATTATTGGACCCATACCTCAGTCGTGCTCACAGATATACTTTTACCGACACAGGCACAGCTGTGAATCGTGATATGGTTTCTTTAGTTTATTATGGTCAATTCCTTTCTCACGATGGAGACGGTAATTAGATTAATTATCATTATTGTTATTATTTTACTTATTGCACCATGCAACCAAACACATCAACACTTCCCATACATCCCATGTTCAACCGGCAAAAGTCATATACAAACACTAATGATATGGGGTTTTTCTTTAAATAATGAATTTATGGTTGACTGTATTTTTTTATACGTGCGATAATAAGAGGAACAGAGGAATCAAACTTCAAATTACGAGGGTGATTATTCTTAATTAAGTGTTACTGAGTTATAATTGTTTACATGGTCTTGTTTTGGATGAACCAAGTTTAGAACCAAAAATTCGATACCTTACCCCCGAATCATAATTTAATTTGTTGCCCTTGAATTGGACATCACAGTATCACACCAATCACTGCTTTGACACAGGAGACAATAATCTCTATGAAACCGCAAATTCTAGACCGATCTATTGCTTTCCATCACAAGTTCATAACACTGCCTCTTTTGTCAAATTTGTATCTTGTACGATTTTGAAACTTGTGTTCAGAATTTTAAATTGAGTTGACTGCTATATGAATTTGCATATCAGTGTATTTTCAAAGTCGATGTGAGTGAGAGACTCATAAATATGAATGGTCAAGGTCGGTCGGCATTTGCATGCACGGCGTATTCTACCACGGCTGATAGTATTTTGTACGTAAAGAAAATTGGACGGTGAAAAGTTGAAGCATGCAGCTGTCCTCTCTGCTGACAGAGACCATAAAATTATGAAAGCACCACAAAGATGGAAAGGATATCAGAAGGAGGAGACCCGTCGCACAGTTTCTAGCTACCAACAAGGCAACCAGCTACTAAAACTAGGTAAGGTCACCGCAAGCAATAGCTGTGGAATGACCCACAAATATTCATCAATACATTTCTTTCTGTGCATAGTACGGAAAAGTGCTTATTGGATTCTTCAAGTTGGTTAAGCTGCTTAAAATAGTGCACTCATGATTAATTACATGATCCCAATAACCTGTCATTCAGTACTTCATTCTTTCCCTTCATTTTATTTTGGATTAATATTGTGCATGCGTGCACAACTGTCATTCCATATCTTTCTAGCTAGCTAATATTCTTCTAATCATAGAAAAGAAATTCATCTATGCATGCTAAGAAGGTAATTGTTTAAATATAATTATCATCAGTCTACACACAGACGGGTTGTAACTACATTATTCTGCATAGGGTTCTCATTGTGTATATGCACATGATAGCTTTTTCTCACTCCTTTCCAATCCGCAAGTTCCAATCCTTTTGTTCGAAATTTCTTCGTTCATATCGAACCGCTTGAGAATCAAATCATGTTCCACAAGACCCTATATCAGCTATACATCCTCTTGCATTTATGCCGGCGACGTCGTTAGTCCTATGGGTGTTGGCTTATGTAGATAAATAATGATGAATGAACTGTGGCATTCCACTCACCGCCAATGCTTAAGGATTTCGTCAAAAAGAATGGAATGTTGCTTCGATATGCTGAATGTGTTAGATCTCATACAAAAGCAAGTTCTTTATTAAATAGAAATTCGAATTTGAGACCTCGTTTGATATTAAAAAGAAAGATGGCAATGGATTAAGAATGTGTTAGTGTGTGACATGATTTGTGAGAATCAATTGCCCCGCAGTTGGTCATTAACAAATGGCTCATGCATAAACAATTGATGCTACTTAATTAGCATGCCCACTTGGACAACACAAAAGGCCATAAACTGGAATTTTTTAAACCAGAGTCTTTATTTTTTGCCAAGAATTTGAGTATAAAGGCAAGAGATATTAAATCCATGGTGCTTATAATATGTTTGGATATGAATTGAATTGTATCTTTTGAAAAAAAAAAAAAGAGGGACTGGCTTGGCCTAAAAGAGGACGAAAATGATTTATTTATAGCTCGGCCAACCACCAACATTCCGACAAATTTGTTTATATGATTGAATCTGATGAGCTAGCCTGTGTGGAGGGTAAGCTATCTTCATCACCCTCATGAATATGATAGCCAGGTACGTAGCAAGGCACGTGATTTCTTAGGCAATCATCGTCAGGTATTAATCCCATTGGTTTCTTTCGATAGCCCTTCAACGGTGTGGATTCAATATTGTGATGTTGGAGAGAGAGATTAGAACCTACGATACAGGTGGGCAAATTTTTTTTGGATAATGCCACCTTTTTTTTAGGGTAATACTAGGTAGACCAAAATTTTAAACTAAATTTGCAAACTAAATAATGTGTCACTAATAGGAAATAAGCAAATCAACACTTAAATAATAATCCAATCATCAACAACCACAACATTTGGTTACCAAATTTAGTTAAAATTTGTTCTATCCAGCATTACCCTTTTCTAAAAGTAATAATTCTTATGTTTTTGTCCATTATACTCTGACATGCATGTGTAGAAATTGAACAAAGTTGGGGTTCCAACATAAAAATATGGGAAGTAGCTTAACCACTTATAAGCCCATGCAATGTCTCTCCTCCTATCAATGGGGGATTCATTCTCAACACCTCATTCACGTGTGGCGAATTTTCATGCTTAACATGTGAATAACATAACGGGATAATATGGAGCCCGTGTGGCTGTTTGGCTTCACACGTGGGACGACCTGCTCTGGTACCGTGAAGAAAGTTGGGGTTCCATCATAAAACCAATTAGCAATATAGAGAGTAGCCCAACCTCTTATAAGCCCATGCAATGTCCCTCCTCCCATCAATGTGGGACTCATTCTCAACATAAATAAGTATTTGAAATGCAAAAAAAAATTGAATTTATGCACAACATATAAAAAAATATTTGAAAAAAAAGTGTAAGAATTACATGTAAAAATTTCTACTTCCACGAGAAGAAGCTGAGTCTAATTTATTTTCTTATATATATGTGTGTGCGCGCGTGCGCGCGCGCATGTGTAAAGAGCTTGATAGTGCTATTTTTGTCACAACCATTTTGGTATTTGTAATTTATTATTTTACAATGGTGTTTGGTTTTAACCTCAAGATAAGAGAAAAGATGTAATTGAAATAAACTTATATTATAATACATGATTTAATTTTTTTAATTATAAATGTTATTTTATACTAATCAACACTAAGTGGAGGAAAAAGGATCTAAACATGAGACGCAACAAATTAAAAAAGATAAACCCTAATCATTAAAACAATTCACCATTTATAAAACATAATAGAAATTAATATAATAAAATAATAATTGATTAATTAATTAAGTTGGGTGCAGAAAAGTAAATGTCTTGGGATACTAATGAAATGACCAGGCACTGGCTAGTTAGTGCTAGTCATCATAGTATTAGCATTCAAGTTTAATTAGTTTACTACAAGTTAATCAGACGTGAAAGATAATGATCGATCGATCTCTCAATTCAATTGTCATTATCGAATGCCAATTGGTTTTATTTCCATTTACGTGTAAAGATTTATTTAGTTTCTACGTACATATGTATGATTACTATCTGCTGGATAGGTTTGTTGGTTGTTGAAATGTAATTGTTCCTGCTTCCGATTTATGTTCTTTTTTTCTTCTCTTTGCTCCCTTTTAAGTAACACTAATTGACTATTAGGTGTGTTAAGCACATCGCTTGAGATCTACAATGTTCTAAAGTTCAAATCCTCAAGAAAAAAATTGAGATAAAGATTAAATTACTTCGCGAACACTATGACATTTATGTGTGCTAGCCCCAATATTCATCAAAAGTAGTCACGATACACTCTACTGAGATATTATATATATGTTATAATTTATTTGTAACCTTCTCATATATTTATATTCTGCTAAAAATACCTGTTACTTGGCAGTGATGCAAAATCATATAGATGCATTATGTAACAATTACAGCAACAAAAAAGTATTATCTTACTAAGTCGGGTTGGCTATATGAATACTAGAACATCATTGCGCATAGTTTTGTGCCAAATCTTTCATTAGTTCTAAGTACTCTATGCATTTTTTTAGAGTTTCTTTCCAAGTCTTCATAGGTTTTCTTCTATCCCTCTTTCTCTGAGCTTCTGTCTCATAATTGCATCTTTTAACCGCAATATCTGTAGATTTTCGATTCACATATCCAAACCACCTTAACAAATTTTAGAGATCATCTTCCGTTTGATTTAGTTCAAAACGATCAATACATAGAATCATTAAGCAAATTTCAGAATTTGAACGTTGAAAACATAGTCCTTGAGTCATGAGGACCAAATATCTTGTGCAACGTGGCTCACATGTATTGAATAGAGAACACCAAAACTGTAGGGTATATTTATGTAGGGACACAAGCCTCTGCATTATGGCGTTTGAAATAAAGTTAATTAATTATTGAGTATCCTATTCTTTAACATAAAGATAACTTTATTATTCTTATCATACATATATGTTTATCCTTGGTTGTTTTAGTTGATAGTTTAGAGCTTTAAGTGGTATATGTAGCGATCGCGAGTCTCTGCATTTAGACGTTTGAATAAGTTAATTAATTATTGATTATCCCATTGTTTACTATAAAGATAACTTTATTCTTCTTATCATGTATTATTACATGCCATATATGCATGCTTCAACTATATGTAAAATTTTAACGAAGTCACAGTTTTTTTACAGCTCGTATATTAATCCTTTATGTGTGTTTGATAAATGTAATATTTGGAACTTTACTATGGTATATTATTATCCATTTATTGTTAGAAGATCCTCGAGGAGGTGGCATAAAATGGTGGAAAGTGGGAACCCTATTTCCAAAGGCAAAGGGCAAAGGTGCAAAGGCAAAACTGCAATGATTACATGAATGCGATTGGAGCCACTGGATAATCTTTTTCCTCTTTAAATTACCAATCAGTCTATTAGGGTTTTAAGAAATGTTAAGGGAATTTTCTTAAATGTGAGATTTTTTACAGATTCTTTACTATACTTCACAGTTTAACTTTAATTTTATTGTTAATATTATAAAATATTATGTAAAAGATTTAAGCAGATAAAGAATTCATAAAAAATCATACTTTCAAGAGGGCTCCTTAATCTTTCTACGGGGATTTTGACTTGGAAGAGTGGGTCCCCACCTGCGGCCACCACCTTCTTCATGAATTGAATGGTAAAGAGCACCACACGTGGAGTCTGAATCAAGGAACTGTCCAACCACAATAAAAAGGACACAACTCAGCAAATTTAATTTATATTTTTGGTAGGAAATCAAACGAAAAAAAAAATGAGAAACGTCCAAAGTTGCAAACAAACTCTCATCCTTCTAATGAATGAAAGCAATAATTTCAATGGAGAAAACTATTGTTTTTAAGAAAAAAAGAGCGGTAATATTCCAAGAATTATAGAACCAAGTTCATGCAGAGATAGAACATGATCAATAAATAAAAATAAATTTTAACGAAAAACTTCCGGTACTGTTTATTTTAACGAAAAATCATATTTTTACACTAAAAAGTCAATCATGGTACTATTTATTTTATCATTTATTTTGTCCTTATCATTAAAACTCAAAGTTTTCAAGCCCTTTTCATTAGTTTTCCTTAAATAAAAAATATTTTATCATAATGGTAAGAAACATCAATATATATGTAGAACAAACATGATAAAATTTGGATCATTAATATATATGTAGAACAAACATGATAATAAAAAATATTTTAAATTGTAATTGAATGATTCAACCATTAATCGTTCAAGTATTCTTTCAAGGATCATCTCTTATGTCTCATCTCACAAGGCGTCCCTCAAACTTATTTGATGAATTCTTCAATACAATCGGATTGTTAGATTATTAAAATAATTATTTTGGCCAATCCTTAACGTCATATCGTGACGAATCTAAATGTAAATCTGAAATAATTGGGTAATTATAAAAAATAAACAACTTAAAACAAAGAGAGAAAATTGTTCTTTATAATATGCATGTATATATATTTTAGATTTTTATTATGGATCGTAGGCCAACCATATAATTCCCACTCATTATTTTTGTTGCTTAAAGCTTGCCTGGCCTCTTCCCTTGAGTCTTGACCCTTATCCTTTCTTTTCTGTTCTCTTCTCTTCTCTCTCTCTCTCTCTCTCAAACAAAAGAGAGAAAAAAACAACTCAACTCAACAGCTGCTGAGCTGCCACCTTCCCCCTTCTGCAAAGAATTTCATGCTCCACAGTCCACACGAGAGAGACCCACTAGGCCAGGCCAGGCCACCACAAATTGATAGAAATTGCGCTGCTGGGTCAGCTTTCTACAGTTGTTTGTACCAGGAGAAACCAAGGAATAAAAATAAAAATAAAAAAAAAAAATAAAAAAATAGTGAGTGATCGATCGTCCCCTCCATATGATCATGGAAGCAGATAATGGGATCCGCTGCAGGCCCAATTTTCCACTACAATTCCTCGACAAAACCAACCAAGTCGATGACGATCCAGAACCAGCCGCTGCATGCTCTACTGTCGCCGATCCCGGTTCAGACCCCAACAGAACCGGTTCCTCAATTCAAGAACAACAACCCAGTAACAAGAAGCCTCCCCCGAAGAGGACATCCACCAAAGACAGGCACACGAAAGTCGACGGGCGGGGCCGCCGCATCCGCATGCCCGCCACGTGCGCAGCTAGGGTTTTCCAGCTCACGCGGGAGCTAGGGCACAAGTCCGACGGTGAGACCATCGAGTGGCTCCTTCAGCAGGCCGAGCCTTCTGTCATCGCCGCCACCGGAACCGGCACTATTCCCGCCAATTTCACATCCCTCAACATCTCGCTCAGGAGCTCCGGGTCCAGCATGTCGGCGCCGTCGCACTACTTGAGGACTAACGCGAGTAATTATTACTTCAACTCCAACAACTTCGGAGCAGCTGCGCCCACCTCGCAATTGGGTACGGCGGAGCACTCGCAGCGCGGAAGGATTTTGTTTCCCGGTGCAGGGTTAATGTCGTCTGAGAGTTCGCCTCCGTCGTCGATGTTGTGGAATTTCAATAATTCTGGCAACGATAATATAAGTAATAATACAATGTTGGAAGCCAAGCAAGAGTTAGGTGATCATCATCAGGCTGTTACTCTCGATGAGGCAAGTAGTATGGCGAGAAAGAGAATTCGGCCGGAGCAAGATTTGTTATCCGCGAGCACAGGTTCAATTCCTGCGAGTCAAAATACAATTCCGGCTACATTTTGGATGGTGGCAAATAATAACCCTAGTAATAGCCAAGGGAGTATTCACCACGAACACATTAATTCCATTAATCCCATGTGGACAATTCCGACAGTTGGTAACGCCGGCAATATGTATCGAGGGCCCGTGGCTGGCGGTGGCCACGGCTTGCATTTTATGAATTTCGCTTCTCCATTGGCTATATTGCCTGGCCAACAATTGGGTACGGGGTCAATTACAACAACTCAAGGCGCCGCCGACAGCCACTTGGGAATGATGGCCGCGCTCAACGCATATCGGCCTATTCTTGGCGGGGTAGCCATGGAGTCTCCTGCGAATGGGCAGCATCCGCACCAGGGAGCGGACGAGGGACATGATCGTAATACCAATGCTAGGTAGTCTCTATTAATTAATCCTTGCTAGGTTAAGTATTCCAACAAGAGTACTATGGTTTTTGGTACTTTTATTTTTGTTTTTTAGAATTAATAATTACTAGCTAGTTTCTTAATTAAGTGCATATATGTCCATTTTGCAGTGAAGGCGCAAGTTTGATTGCTTTGAATTTTGAGTTAATGTTGGATATTTGGTGTGAGTCAGCTAGTAAGAAGATTTTATCAGGGTTTTTTATTAGAGGAAAAATTTCGTTTATAATATAGGTGAACGACAATTGTGTTTTAATTACAAAAACGTATGGCGTGTTTTTTGGTATGATTGGACTGTAACCAATGTATAACTTCATCATGCATGCTTAAGTTGCTAATAACTATTATTTCAGAATATGTGTTGCCATAACATATTTGCCACGGATCGAGTTCAGGAAAGCCTACATGCATGCATTTCTGTCGTTACTAATGAATTAAGGCTAGCTCATTTGTTTTTCATCTTGGATCAGCATAAACTCGATCATAATCTGTTTCTGTAGAAACATTTGCTTCCCCCACTGAAAAGTTTGCATGTCTGATTATGACTGGCTAGACATATCTATGTATGATGTCCCACGATCATGAACTAGAGTTTTTCTAAAATACATCGGTATATGAGATGCACCAATGTTTGAACTGCTACATTGAGTTTATAGGAAAGCCTATGTGCATGTATTTCTGTCGTCGTTAATGAATTAAGGCTCTTCTCTTTATCCTGGATCAATCACTATAAACTCAGTCAATGATCATATAAGGCTCTTTGTATCTTTCTTTCATTGATCAAAATCTGAAACTTTCAAGTATATATACTCCCAGTACATATATAGGATACACCATAGCATTGTAGAATTTTCACAAAACCTTTCATTGATCAAAATTTTATGAGCTGCTAAGAATCAGAAACATTTGTTTCCCTCACTGCAATATTGGACTTAAAAATTCTTTGAAAGAGTTTCCATGTCTGGTTCTGATTCGCTAGACATACGCATACATGATCTCCCACGATCATGAATTAATAATATGCATCATACTGCTACCCTGCCAGTAGCTACTGCAGTTGTGATTCAGGTTCCGTACGTAAGCCGGGCCAGGATGAAGGAGCCCCACGACGCCTAATCAGGTCGATCCGGACCCTTAATTAAGATGGCCGTACGCACTCGCTACTCACGTTTTATCAGCAAATGGTCAGATGGGAGAGCAATTTAAAGGCACGGGTACATTGTTAATGTGACGTCTTGTGTCAATGATACAACGGTATGTAAATAAAACCTTACACATGTATTTGTATCACTGATGCAAGACGCTACAGTAATGATGTACTCGTGAATTAGCCGACCATTGCCTGTAAATAAATTGACACCAATAATATACAGTGTTATTCGCTGACTTCTGCATGCATTTCTCCTCTTTCTGTAGAGACTTATTTGTTCGTATATAATTAAGGTCGTCGTCAGTGCTATCTTATGGTATATATAGAGATGGATCGATTGATGGATCAAATTAAGTGGCTAGCTAGCTTAGCTAGTACTGCATGTGGTCCTGCAGGACCATTTTCATTCATTGTATTGGTTAAGTGGCTAGCTAGGACATGGCAGATAGACGTTGATACTACTGCAGTTCTTCATGGAAATATATACATATATGCACATTTACAAGTGTGTGTATTAATTTGTCCTAGCTATATATGTTCCTATCTTAATTAACTCTTTTTTAACAAGCAATGACAGTGAGCGATCGATGTGAAACGTCGGTCGTGTAAGTTTGGTGATTTTAGCATTAGGACATGGGTTTGCTTTGCTTTTATGTTATAGCCAGCATGGTTGTCCATGACCCAACAACTTCAAATATGTATATTGTGTTTGATTCTATAAACAGTTACGACAAACCAAATTACAACATTTTTCTCCTACTTCTTCTTCTATTTTTTTCTATCAGCCTTGTCTTCTCTTTCTCTCCTCTTGTGTGTAACTCTATGTTGCCACCAATCTCGCGAAAAAATGCATGAGTTGACAAACCTTGACAGTCTTCAATATTACTCTCCAATTTCTTATGGCCACCCTCAAGCCTCTACATATCATAATAGTTGTTGGGATATGTTGGCATAAGCCTTCGGTAGATGTTGACAAAAATCAAAAAGTTTCTACCAGGTGCTTGACAAAATGATCCAATAAATTTTTTTTTTTTTTTTTTTTCAAAATCATAACCCCATTATTTGAAAACCTTGGCTTTGCCATACACATATGGCCGAGCGAATTATTGATTATTTTTCATGAATATATATTATATATTTACACACACACACACACACACACACACACACACACACATACATACACACACTTATTAGGTATATAAAATGTTCAAAGAGTTGTTGGATGCAAGTTGCAATCTTTTAAGCCAATTTTTAATTATTGAATTATAACTTGCATGATGTCATTATTGTATGATTGTTTTATTTCGTCTCAGTGTTCTTAAACAACCGTTTCATTTAGAGTTTAGGAATTTTTTTTTATTGAATAAAAACGATAATATTACTTTATTTTATAATAGAGCGAAAACTAGAGTTTTTGCATTAACATACCCAATTTAATTACAAAATATACTTGCTCCCGGGAACCTTGAACTAGCTCGCTTGGATCAATATATCTTTAGTTTTTTGGTTAAATCAAGCACTTAAAAAGATGAAACACATGTTAATTTGGCTAAATAATCGATATTTTACACACTCATATCTAAATTATAGAGAAGAAAATTCGAACTCGAATGTAAAAAAAGAGCATATAGCACTAAACTTAGACATGCAAGAGAGGAAACGCATGTTAATTTATTTGTTTCTTCTTCTTCAACAATTGATATGGTTTTCGTACTACGTATAATGAAGTACTGGTGTGAAAAATACACAAACATTATAGCCGAACAACTGAGACGTAGTATTGTAGTCATACCACAATTTATATTGAAATATAGAATAATATATATGAGTGTATGGCAAGAGGACTTTAAAATCTCCATACCACATTGGTAGGTAAGACGATTATTGCAGGCCCCGGTGGATATTATTGTTATTTAAGTAGCACCATATGCAAGCTCGCTGTGAAGATAAAATTGCCCATCATTGGAGCATCCAGATGCTTCACTATATTAGGGTAAAATCCTACCTAGCTAGTGATTCATACAGTGATTTTCATTTAACTGCAACACATGATGATAACGTCAAAAATGAATTGAGTGTTATTATACTCACCTTAATGTCTTATTTCTAGGGCTGGGTTGGGTTGGCAAACCGTGCCAAATTTCTTGTGCTACCTGCCAGCCACATATACATAATTACCAAAAATCAGTTACCGCTAGTCAACTGTCTTCTTGCGGTTGCCAAAAATCGGTTCAGCCAAAATTATTGGCTGATTCGGTTGGTAAATGGCACAACTGGTTGTTTGCATTGCATTGCATTATTGGTCCCTGGACTCTGATGAAATATATGCGTACATCTTCTAACTCCAAATAAGGGGATACAACAGAAAAAATTCATTTAAAAATAATAATGGAATGCAACAGTACTATGAATACCTAAGATATGCATAAAGCATCGCAATACAATAAATCCCCAAGAGAAGGGTTTCACAAATATTTACCTAAATTTGAAAGCTGATGATGAAGAAGAAGATTTATGGTAGAGAAAGCAGTTGGCCGGATGACAGGGAGGTGTGTGTTGAAGAGAAGAAGAAAATTGAGAGAAGGCTGCTAGAAGTCGTGCATATATTTTTTAAACCCTAAAACTAAGGAGTCATTTATTTTTGAAACCCTAAAACTGAGGAGTCAAACATTTAAAAAATACCTAAAATATCTAAATAGAAAGAGAAAAAAAAGAAATATATATAGGTAGGTGTGGCATACCACCGGCATACAAATCAATTACCAAAGGCATGCCATTAATTGTTGGTTCGGTAAAATGCCAACCCATTATGAAAAAATGCCAAAACTATACCATACCATTATAAGTCAACTGGTATGGTTCGGTCGGTAAATCGATTAATGGCAAAATTTCCCACCCCTACTTATTTCTCTACTCAAATTAGAGTGCTGATAAGTCCAATTGAGCCTCCACTCAACCCAAGGCCTCCCTTCCTGATTTTATTCCTGTTAGAATTCTAGAATATTGTCACCTTCCAGATCGTCAGCCGATTGCGACTCTCCTTCCTTCTCTCTCTTCAGACCCCCAACACAACCCCCTTCCCTCCCCCTTCCAAGTTTCACGAATTACAAGCCTCATGCTGCATTCGCAAATTTCATCCTCATATGCCCCATTTCCAAATTGGCGACAACCCAATCCCATCCCTCCAAGCCCAATTCCTTCTTCTCGTCTCCCATTTCATTTTTCAAAATTTAAATAATTATTTTATTATTCAAATGCTTTAAACTATTATATATTATTAAACTAGAGGAATATAAAATGGAGAAAATCCTTTTTTCTTTTTTTCTTTTTTCTTTTGGAGGAATTACAATAATTGTGAGGGATGGTGAATGGAGAAGAGAATCCCTCTTATTATTATTTTTTTAATTTTATTTATTTATTATTATTTTTTACTTTGGTCCTTAGATGGCATTTTAAGAGGATAAAATTGGTATGAAATTTTTATTAAAAAGTGAGTGTGGAGTTAAGACAGTTAGAGGTGAGTTCGTTAGCACTCGATAAATATTAAATATTAATGCTTCGATAAGTATGCGTGTGATTCGTTGTACTATACTTCTCTAATCATTGATATTTGAAAGGAATGTGTCTTCAAACCGTTTGAGCTTGCTGGCTATGCTTCTGGTTTGTTCTAATCCTATACTAAAATTCGGTATCGCTTGTAAATTTTTAAGGCCTCGTTAATATGTTGTCTATGATTAAATTAGAATTGATAACTTTTTAAATTCAAGATATATTAAAGATAGCGTAGAATGATTCTTTTCATTTTGAGAGGATTACAAGGGGGATACATATGAAGAAAATTTCTTCATTCTACTTAATTTTCTCCTTTCTAGTCCTACTATCTTGTGAGTATCCTAGTTTCAAGTCGGCCACAATTTTTTCATTTCTTCCTTTAGCATACATTGAAAATCATGATTTATTTATTCCAATTCAATTTTCTATATCAAACAACGCCTAAGAGACTAGAATAAGAATCTTAAACCAAAATGACAACAAAAAACCGAAAAATTCAAGAGCAAATAAATGGAAATCAACGTTGTCAACTAAATTAAAAATAGTCATGTATTTAATGTGACGTGCATGCATTTTGGATACTACATACAAAAATTTTAGGCCTTGCAGTGTACAGTGACAGTACAGTGCAGTGAAGCTGCCGTATCTCGGCCATGCCTCCCTCCTTCCATCGAGAGAAAATTTGAAGCTGAAGGAAGGTTATTAAATAAGGAAAACTAATGAAAATAATTTGAAAATTTTGAGTTTTAATGATAAGGATAGAATAAAGGGTAAAGTGAATAGTACCAAGATTGACTTTTTAGTGTAAAAATATGATTTTTCATTAAAATAAACAGTACCATGAGCTTTTCTTTTTGAATAATATGTGGAAACAGCACTGTTTACGATTTAATGGGACCTAGAGCTATAGTGATCCGCATACGGTGAGGCACCTCATTTGTTCATTTTCCCAGCTTTTGGGCCTTGAGAAGAAGCACTAACTAAAATATCACTCCAATTTATCCCGCCCACCAACTATTACTCAATTAATTAACATCAAATCTGCTAATTCTTTGTGAAGTGAAAGACTGTTATGCATTACCTAAAATTTGGGCAAAGTAGTCTTAAAAAAATTTGATCTCTATGTTAATTATGTGACAATTACGTTAGATGTCGTTATGATATCACTTAATCTTACCTCAAGATTTTTATAGTTTTCGAGTGATTTGAGGAACAAGAGTTTTGACATTTATTAGATTTGATTAAATTTTTCACTTGATCCGCAACTTCTCAGTTACAAGTCAATATTGCTGAGGCATGACAATCTAATCAACATGCCTACAAGCAATGTCTAGTAGTGCTATCAATCATTTGGCCTATTTGGAGGCTAACAAAATTTAGGGCTAAACTATTAGAACAAAACTGGGTTCGCAACAAGTTTGGATGGTTAATTAACAAGGTTGGAGAAGGATTTAACGGAGAATTCAATCAATCCCTAATGATGATTAGGGACTGTATCTTACTGTCAAGCAGGCTCGAAGTTCAAAAATCGGTGCCTAATTTCTTGTGTACAATTATCCGCAAAATCAGCTGACCCTTTACAAACTTTTCAACGTTTTCTTTCTCTTGTCACTTTATAGCCAGCTTTTTGAAACCCTTCTCCAATCCTCCTCTCTTTTTATAGATCCAGCTCATACTTTTATAAGAGCTCAAAAGGACGTAGCAGTGAGATTGTAGACAGCCAATTTGCAAGAGATGGGTCGTAACAATGATTCTGGGAATTTTCTACAAGTCGTGGCTAACAACTTTGATGTTCTTGCTTTGTATGTCCCCCTTAATTAGCCCCCTCTCTAAATTCTACAACTATATAAATGTATGATTGTTCTTGTTTAATTAATCTGGTCCTTAAACATATCTAAGTTGGATTCTTTGTCTCTGATTTGCAGGCCTCTAGTCACACTAGTTTATCCCCTGTAAGTATAGTGTCATGATTCTGTGCCTTTCTTCCTGAACGGTCAACACTGCTAATACGGTTTTTCTAGTATGCTATATGGAGTATTCTACATACTCCATATATATTTTTTCCGTTAGATCCTTAGTTAAGAATCAATGATAAACAAAATATTTGTATATATAGGATACACCGGAGCGTAATAGAAGTTTCGCTAGCAATCACCTATGGTTTCATGATATTTGTTGTGTTTTTTTGCTAGATATGCTTCAATTAGGGCAATAGAAACCAAGTCTCGTACCGATGATCAACAATGGCTTACCTATTGGGTTCTGTATTCTCTGATGACAATCTTCGAGCTCACATTCGCCAAAATCCTTGAATGGTACTGTTTTTTCTTGTTAGATTTCAGATAAAATGTTGTTCATAACTAATTCCGGTCTTAATTCTCAATATCTAATGAAGTATCTAGTTAGAAACTGGCAAATTATAACCCTAATTATCGTATAATGTCCTTACTATTGATCAGCTTTCCGGTATGGACCTATGCCAAGTTGATATTCACATGTTGGTTGGTGCTGCCACAATTCAACGGAGCTGCACATGTTTATCGACGCTTCATCAGACCATACTATATGAACCCACAAGTTGCTCATCAAATGTGGTATTTCCCAAGAAAGAAGGGCGGTAGCCTCTTCAGCAAGCCGGATGACGTTTTAACCGCCGCCGAAAAATACATGGAAGAGCACGGGACAGAAGCATTTGAAAGGCTCATAAGCAAGGTACATTGATATGCCTATCTAATTTGTGTGATATGTGAAAGTCCCACGTCGAAACTTGAGAAACTAAAATACAGATAAAATACAACATATTGTAGAAACTGAAGAAGCTAAGAAACTAAAATACAGATAAAATGAAACATATTGTAGAACCATCAACAAAACGCCAAATATTTTGGCCGAGAAGGAACGGTTTGAGTTGGCTTTCCCATATCAGATAGTTGGTGTCAATGAGTTTCAAGGAAACAAGATGAGATATGTTTGGAATGGAAAGAGTAGGAAGCGTGGAGGAGGTTGCCATAAGGGAGAGAAACACAGAGAATGAGGATCGGACGAGGCTTTAGAAAGTTGATAACATGTAGAAACTGATTTTCTTTAATATTCACAAGACCAACATACAAGACATAGCTACAAATGGGTAGCTAATAATATACGGTTATAGCTTAAAGGTGATAAACATAAACATCAACATAAATATAGAGCTACAACATAATTGACAATTGACTATTATTCTAAAATTAATGTCCATAACTATTGTAACAGAAATGGTGTAACTATTGTAACTCTCTAACACATAAAATAGTTCCACTACTAATTGTATTTGTAGCGGTCTTTTATATATATAAAACCTTCAACTCACTGATAATATGTGAATGTGATTAAGTTGGGAACAATATAAGTGTTAATTGGTAGTGATCATCTTTCCATCTTCATGTTGCAAGTATACGAAGTAATATTATTTCTGATTTGCAGGCTGATAGAGAAAGGAGCAACAGGAAGAGCAACAACTACATGATCTTTGATGACGATTATATGTACTAATTAAATCGCAGTTCCTGTCTTAATTAATTCTGTTAACGGTACTTAGCTGATCTTTTCATTTTGTATGCTACGTCTCTTAAATCATGAAATGGTGTGTGTCGATTTGGTTTTGAGTATTTTTGGCTGCAAGTGCATTGTGCTGCTATAAAGCTGCAAGCCAACACATACATCTAACAATGCCATACTAATTACTTAAAACCACATAAACAAGAACGAAACTAATGATTTTCTTGAATTATTTACTGAATATATATGCATGACAAGTTTCATCACAGTCACGAAACGAAAAAACATCTGTCGCTAAACCCTAAATCCAATATATAGTCAATAACTGAGCCGATACCTTCACATCGGATTCCAGCAAAAGTTATTACATCGTCCAAATGGTAGAACTCGTTTAGAAGTGTTTTTAAAATGACTGAAATTGTTTTTGATAAAAATGTTTTGGAAACGAATATTCTTTAATAAAAATCCAAGTGATTTTGCAACTCAAAATCAATTTCATCAAAAGCGTTTTTAGTAATTTTAAAAGTACTTCAAAACAAGCTCTTTATATTGTGGATTTAAATAAAAAAAAAAAAAAAAAAAGGAAAAGCATATTTGGAGACCGCTCTTTCTTCTTGTTCTTTATTTTGGGATCGAAACATTGGTGGACATATCTTTTTCTTATCAAAGCATTAGGCGACATAACTCTATAAAGAATCAATTCAATGGTGCTTTTTTATCATCTAAAAAGACCACCAAAGTGGCAATCCAAAGCGAGCTTATGCTTTATAACTAGGCTAAAAATTAATTAAATAAACAAGACTGGTTTTCTTTAATACATACAATATTTGTATTTCTACTAATTTAATTTTCAGATTCATCCAAACAATATTGTACTCTAAAACCAATCTTTGATTGCAAAAGTAATATCTAAGCTCATTTGTATAAGAAAAACACATTCGTCATACCGAATATAACAACATGCACATCTACATACAGATATCGTGATGCAAAATATTTACTACACTAAATCCATGTAAATTATATAAAAAAAAATTCAAACTTTAATACAAAGAAAAAACCACATTATTCTAATTAATTTGACTAATCTCAAATCTTTGTTATTTAATTTTGTCACCAAATACCAATAACACAAGCATTTGGTCAAAAAATAAGACATGGTTTCTATTTGGGTCAACAGAATAAGACATGCTTTTTTCTTGGTCAACAAAATACGACAAGCTTTTTTCTTGGTCAACAAATAAGACAGTGCTTATTGGCGCAAATAAGGACAAAAGCAAACCATCCGGGTCCCGCGAGATTTTCAGTTGGTGACGTGGCATGAAGCAGGAGCGACAAAACCAACTGTTCGACTTCAAAAGAACGAAAGAAAGAAAGGAAAAGGAAAAGAAAAGGAAAAGAATGAGAGAGGCGCGCACGTTAGCTAACAAACAACCACAATCCCCGAAGCTCTGCCAAATTCCACATTGACGACGACGACGACGACGACCTCTCCGACGTCGCAGAGCGCTCGTTTACTTCTCCTCCCATTTTCCTGCAAATTTTTCCAATTTTTTAATCTTCTTTTTTCTTTTTTGGAAGTGAGCGACGTCGGATTTTGGAAAATGGCTGGCAAATTTCTTCATCTTTCTCGCAATGTAGGTAAAATCACTCTTCGTTTGCCCTAATCTGCGCTCTCTTTTGGTTTGATATGTGTGTTTTGGTGTCGAAAAATACAAAAATCTGAAGTTTTCCGAGGAATTCGACCGTCTATGTGAATTTTAGGGTTTCCCTGATTTCCAAGGAACTGGTTTGAGCTGTTTCGGAGCTGAAAGTTGATCAGTGGAGCCTCTTTTGGTTGAAAGTTAGGGTTTGGTTTTGCGGAATTGCGAAATTCTGAGGGGAGGGGTTTGAGTTTCTTGAGCTGCAAGGTTTTGTTGTTGAGAGCCGAGGTTTATTTGTGGGTGTAATGGGTTAGAGGTGGAGCAAATCAATTTCCTTTTTGTTGTTTTAATGGGGAGAAGTTGGGAATTGGGTTATGGTATTAGGTGGTGGTGGTGTTCAAATGGGTATTGGGTCTTGGACTTGTGGGCAAAACCTGATATTGCAACTTGAATGGCTAGTCCTCAGAGAAGCGGTCCGGTCGAGAGGGATATCGACCAGGTTTGTTCCTTTTCATCAGTTATTGCCCATGGAATTAACACTCAGAGTGAGCCATGACAAATATTTTTGTTCAAATGATGCATTGAGCTTAAGTCATATCAGCTCATGTTTCCATTTTTCTTCTTTCCATTCTGTTTACAGGCCATCACAGCACTTAAGAAAGGTGCAACTTTGTTAAAATATGGACGCAGAGGGAAGCCGAAATTCTGCCCATTCCGGCTTTCTAATGTAAGTTGGCTCGACATATAGCCTTGTTTGGTTTCGGCTCTTTTGGCTCAGATAATTCTGGTTTCGTTTCAGGACGAGGCTCTTTTGATATGGTACTCTGGCAAAGAAGAAAAACACCTTAAACTTTGTCATGTTTCGACAATTATTCCTGGCCAGCGTACTGTGAGTTTCAGCTCCCATTCTGTTTTCGGATAAAATCTCCACCAAAGCTTGACTGTAAAATCTCACCGTGAAAATTTTCTTGACCGCTTATGGCTGCTCTCGAAAGAAGCTTACATGGAAGATTTGTTCTTTGGTGGCTTCACCAATTACCTTCCAAAGATATTTATAAACATCACTGCGGCTTTTCTTTGCAGGCAATATTTCAGCGGTATCCACGGCCTGAAAAGGAGTATCAGTCATTTTCGCTTCTATACAACGACAGGTCCTTGGACTTGGTGAGTAAATTTGCTACATATATTCAAGGATCATTGATGCAACTGCAAGTATAAAAGCACCTGAGAAATTGTATTTTCTGGTATATCATGGTTTAATCAGTTACCACCCCCTGCTGGACAGATATGTAAAGACAAAGATGAAGCTGAAGTTTGGTTTGTTGGTCTTAAGGCAATAATCACTCGAGGTAATTACCGGAACTGGAGAAGCGAACCAAGATCGGAGGGCACATCAATAGATAGCCCCCATGCTCGGACTCGACGACGTTCTCCAACAGTGACACCATTCAGCATTGGGGTGATTTATCTTTTGTTATTTCTTTTATAAGGAAACAAAGAATGTACCTCTCTTGATGTATCAGGTATTTACGTTTTATTTCTTGGTGTTTTTACCAAATACAACAGGATCCAAGAGATACTGAGGGAGTTTCTTTGGAGAATATCCCACAGAGTAGATTAGGACGAGCATTCGCTGACATAATATCTTATACTGCCACTGCCACCCCCAAGAATGCCATACAAGCCGAATCAGTCTCAAATGCATCGTTATCACCTGTATCTGTGGATAACTCCAATGGTCGAAATTCTGCATCTGAAGCATTTCGGGTTAGTTTATCTAGTGCTGTAAGCTCATCTAGTCAAGGTTCTTGTCAAGATGATTTTGATGCTTTAGGAGATGTTTTTATTTGGGGCGAAGGTATTGGTGGTGGAGTACTGGGAGGCGGTGTGGATAGAGTAGGGAGCTCATATGGTTCCAGGACGGATGCTTTTCTGCCTAAGGTATTGGAATCAACAGTGGTCGTAGATGTTCACGGAATTGCTTGTGGTGCCAGACATGCTGTTCTGGTCACCAAGCAAGGGGAAATCTTCAGCTGGGGAGAGGAGTCAGGAGGCAGGCTTGGTCACGGTGTCGATACAGATGTTTCCCACCCAAAGCTCATTGAGACTCTTAGTGGGATGAATGTTGAATTAGTGGCATGTGGGGAATATCACACTTGTGCTGTTACACTTTCTGGAGATCTCTATACATGGGGTGATGGTACTCATCATTTTGGCCTGCTTGGGCATGGAAGTGAAGTTAGTCACTGGATTCCCAAAAAGGTATGTGGTCACTTGGAAGGTATCCACATATCCTATATCGCTTGTGGACCGTGGCATACAGCTGCTGTGACATCAGGTGGCCAGTTATTTACCTTTGGGGATGGAACTTTTGGTGCCTTAGGGCATGGGGATCATAGTAGCACAAGTACGCCACGGGAGGTGGAAACTTTGAGAGGGCTAAGAACAACAAGGATTGCTTGTGGTATTTGGCACACTGCTGCAGTTGTTGAAGTAGTGAATGAATCGTCTAGCCCCGAGACTACTAGTAACTCTTCATATGGGAAGCTTTACACTTGGGGTGATGGTGATAAAGGCCGACTTGGACATGGTGATGAACAATCTAAGCTAGTTCCTGAACGCGTAGCTGCATTGGTTGATAAAAATATGTGTCAAGTAGCCTGTGGCCATAATCTCACAGTTGGCCTTACAACCTTAGGACAGGTATATACAATGGGAAGTGCTGCTTATGGACAGCTTGGCAATCCTTCAGCTGACGGGAAAGTTCCCACTCTGGTCGAGGGTGAAATTGCAGATAGTTTTGTAGAAGAAATTGCATGCGGTTCTTATCATGTTGCAGTTTTGACTTCCAAGACTGAGGTTTATACTTGGGGAAGGGGTTCGAATGGGCAACTAGGCCACGGAGACAATGATCATAGATATACGCCTACCCCTGTTGATTGTATGAAGGATAAGCAAGTAAAGAGTGTAGCATGTGGTCCAAACCTAACGGCGGTCATTTGTCTTCATAAATGGGTATCAAGTGCTGACCATTCTGTTTGCTCTGATTGTCACAATCCCTTTGGTTTCAGAAGAAAACGTCACAATTGTTACAACTGTGGGCTAGTCTTCTGCAAAGCATGCAGCAGTAAGAAATCTCTGAAAGCTGCCTTGGCTCCAAATACAAACAAGCCATATCGGGTGTGCGACGAGTGTTATAGTAAACTGAAGAAGGCTGCAGAAGCCAGTTCTGCTTTGCGAAGTCCAATAAGAAGTGGAAATATGCGTCCTAAATCCAATGAGGTGACAGATAAAGAAAATCTGATCCCTATGTTACGGGCAACACTCTCCAGACTCTCTTCTTTCGGCACAAACAACCATGGCGAAAGCAAGCAGCTTAAGCAAGAAAGAAAACCAGAAGTGCGTGATAATCGTGTCTTCCCAGTGTTGAATGGACAGTTGCAGTTAGGGGGTTTTAATTTGACAAGAGCATCAACTCCTCCCACTGCAGATTCGGAAAAAGTTGTTTCGCCTTCTATTCCTGCCTCTAAAAAGGCTTCTCGGTATACATCTCCTGTTTCAGGAAAGTCAAGTCCACGCCGGTCTTCTGAAGAAATCATTCTTGAGGATTCAAAGCTTATAAATGGAAGTTTAAGCCAAGAAATCGTACAATTAAGGACACAGGTAGGCCTTTTTATACTGCTTTAATGTCTACAATCTAATAGTTAATGACATCCGTGCATATAACTAAATCTTTTGGTGGGTTCTGGGATCCAAATCTTTGACATTCTGTATAGCTGCTGAAGAGAGAGGAACTAGCCTAGCTTATGAACTGATGTGTATACATTAAAGTGATGTGTATACATTAAGCTGAAATTGTTCCAAAAACTATGTAGGTAGAAGGCCTTACTCTCAAATCCCAGCATCTTGAAGCTGAACTTCAACGCACATCAAAGAAATTGAAGGAGGTCTCTGCAATAGCCACAGATGAAACTGAAAAACGCAAATCTGCAAAAGAAGTTATTAAGTCTCTAACTGCTCAGGTTGCAACTGTTCTGTGTTCGATGTTCTGTTTTTTCTTATGTTTTCTGATTCTTTGGCGTTGCAACTTATCCTATCCTCCGTAATTTTCTAATGTTACACTGATTTTACTTGTCGAACAGTTGAAGGAGATGTCCGAAAGAATGCCTGAAGGGCAGATGAGTCATTGCAATACAGGTTCTATTTCGCATGCAATCAGCTTTGGGAACCAGTTATCCAAAGAGCCCTCTCTGTCAAACATAAATACTTCGCAAACTTTGTCCAATGGCAATTCAATGGATCGAATCCTAACTAATGGGACTAAATCACCAACTGGAAAGTCCGAGCGGGTGCTACAAGACGAACCTGGTGTATATATAACTCTAAGCTCCTTGCCAGACGGCAGTAATGAACTCAGGCGTGTTCGCTTCAGGTACCTCTCTCCTCCTCCCCCTTTATTTTCAGAGTCCGATAAATACAACCAAGTAAATATCTAAGGCCATGGCTTAGGCTGCAGAAGATTCACTCTGTTTCTTTTTCGGCCTGCCACGTTGTGCCGTCATTGCGTTTGAATCCATTACCTAGAGGAATCTCCATCAGCTTTCTCACATTATCCTACCATTTCTCAATCGAAAACTATTACAATCGACTTTATAATATCACAGTGCGGATTGATGAAATGTATTTGATGCCCTCTACCTTGTTTGCTGAAATTTAAATTGTTGTTCGACAGTCGGAGACATTTCACTGAAGAAGCAGCAGAGAGATGGTGGGCTGAAAATGGGGCAAAGTTATGTGAGCGGCACAATATAAAAGGTGCAGAGTAATATGCTGTCAGCTCTCCTGTGCAAACCTCATACGCGTACACCCAATGATCCTCTTCCCCACCAGAACGTGTAAATTATTGAACCCGTAAATCATTCCGCCGAGATAGAGCGAAGGATATGGAGTCGGAATTAGTAGGTAGACTGATATATTAGGATGTTAAAATCGAAAAGATGAGAAAGACATTTGAGAATTCTAGATATTCTGCAGTTAATGCTGTTTTTTTCCCTTAAATTTGTGCCAAAATACTAGATTTGTACCAAAATATCAATCTCTAACCTTATCTTTTGTACATCAAGTTGAACACAGTTCTTCAACCTTAACTATCCATCTCAATTGAGCTCAGTCCAGCTTCCTTTATAAGGTTGTCTTCTATTCGAACTGGCCGAAATTTCACTTCTCCCGCCATATTTTCATCTTCTATTTCCTGCATTCTTGTCATATGATCCTGCAACCTTCCGGCAATCGCGTAAGTACCTGATAATAGCATTGAATTGGTGGGATGATCATCATTTAGTTCCACCAGCACTTTCTGGACAGATTCTCCAAGAGAAACATACCCATAAACCCTGCAAGCCGAAAGCAGTGCACGCCATGCTGTAACGTCAGTCTTAATGGGCAAGCCTTCAATTAGTTTATGTGCTTCCTCCAACAACCCTGCACGACCCAAAAGATCGACCATACAACCATAGTGTTCCACCTTCGGCACAAAGCCATACTTGCAAACCATCGTCTCGAAACATCTAACTCCCTCTGCCACCAGCCCTCCATGGCTGCAAGCACTTAAAACTGCCAAGAAAGTGACCTCATTAGGTTGACAGCCCTCTTCTTCCATCCTATCAAATAGCCTTATGGCATTACCCGCCTGCCCATGAACACCACAACCCGAAATCATGGCAGTCCATGATTTCACATCTTTGCTTTCCATGCTCTCAAAGATGTCAAGTGCCTTGTCCAAAAACCCACATTTAGCATGCATATCAACCAGAGCTGTTCCGAGAACCGCATCCAATACCAAGTTCTCGTGTTCCACATAATCCTTAATGCAACTCCCTACACTTACAGACCCAGAAGCAGCACAAACCGAAAGCAACCCGGCCAATGTAGATGAATTCGGTTTCATTCCTTCGAGTTTCATCAGCCGTAACAAGGCTACTGCTTCTTCTACCATGCCACATCTTGCATACTTATCAACCAAACAATTCCATAACACGACATCCTTCACAGAAACTCCATTGAAAATCCGACGTCCTAAATTGATTTCCCCTTTCTTCGCGTACGCATCAATCAAAGCAGTAAGAACATGTAAATCCGAACAGAAGCCAATCTTGATGCAATAGCCATGAATACACTCTTCTCCAAGGTGACTCTCTAAACCACCAATGGCAGACAAAAGGTTCAAAACGGTGGTCACACTAGTTTCAAAACCGATACTGCACATTTGCTTGAACAAATCCACAACCACATGAGGCTTAGACGCATGAAGATACCCACCCATCAAAGTATTCAACGAAACCAAATCATTTCTTTGAGGAAATTCGTCAAACACCTTCCGGGCATCTTCAATCTTCCCAGAAACACAATAAAATTGCAAAAGTGTATTCTTTACATTGACAAACGGTACAAACCCAGACCTCAAAACAACCCCATGAATCCCTCGGCCGGTCCCAATGGCCGATTCACGAGCGCAGGCTTTGATTGTCGCGACGAAAGAGAACTGGTCCAGCGTGATATTCTGAGCTCTCAGGTTATTAAAGATATGAAAAGCATGCTTTGGATCATCGCTGATGGAGTAGGCTCTGAGCATGGTATTAAACATGAAGAGATTTGGGTTTTGTATTCGGTTGAAAATGGCGGTGGCGTATTGGATGTCTTGGATGGAAGAGGCAAGAAGCTTGCTGGAGAGAAAAGGAAGGCGGTCGAGACCAGTCTTGACCATGGACCCATGGAATTGTGAGATTTCTGAGACTGTTTTGCAGGATTGTAAAAGAGAAATGAGGCTGAGATCTTGGGAGAAGACGGAGTTGTGTGTGGGCGAAAGTGTGAGTCTTTGCCCCAGACGTGACGACTTGGCTATCAATGTCATCAGCCATGCGGCGCTGGCACGGCGGCGGCAGCGTTTGAATTGTTTGGAGCTCACGCCAAAAATTCAGGCACTCAAATACCAAAGCTCCAAAAAATAAATACCAAAGCTTCAAAGCCATATAATAGTAGTGTCAGTTTTTGCATTCCATTCAATAAGGTTCAAAAAGGTTCATGCTACTGGAATACCAAGTGGCACTATCTAGTGACTACTAATGTTCTAAAAGACGCTAGATGTTAGTCAGGCGGCGAGCTGGGACCTAGCGCTTAGATGGCTAGGCAAGCGCTCAGGTGGATTTAACTAAATCTACTATATTTTGCATAAATAATTCTAGGTTGTTATGGTAGTCAATTAATTCTAGACTTTTGTCCGTGGAAATGTAGGCAATAGGATCTTGCATATTTCTAGGGTAGTGTTATCTGCACATCCATTTTTACTTCTCACATACCCCTCTCAATTTTCGATTTTCGAATCAAATAATTGAAGAAGATAAATGATCTAAAGTCACTTCTCTTCCCTACAAGTGATGTGAAAATGACCTATAGACGGGTAAACCGTGGGGAGAGGGATGCGGAAGCCTTTGTTGGTGGAAGAGTAAGCGGCTGTCTGCAAAACCATATTTAAGGTTCATACTATGATACTCCCAACTGAAAAATGAACTGAAAAACGCCATTAGGAAGTTGTAACTGCAACTTTGAAGGATATACATATATTCACTTGCACTAATTGCACTTTCAGTTGCCTAAAGGATGGTACCGTCATACATTGAGAAAACCCGATATCACAACTTGCAATAAGTGATACGGTAACTATGAATACATTCGGTGCTGATATCTCCCGTAGGCAGAAACAGAATATATGAAAGTAGCCCAAGACCAAACTACCTTTCCTTATACGGGGAAAGACTGCTGCTGCTCATTGGAGTCTTCTCCTCCTTGAAGGGTTGGGTCGATGCATCGGATAGACTTGGTAGCCTTGAAACAGAACCCTTCCCTTTCCTCGCATTCGGCCCTAACTCCTCTATCATGTATTTCCACCCATCAATCGGTCTCCTCCGGCTAAATATGTGAGTCTTGATAAAGCTAGCAATCTGCATGCCAATGTCATATAACCAGCCGTAAGCATCGAGACGGCAGAAAGAAATTGTTAGCAAGATTGTCGTGCATGTAATAAAACGAAGGGATTCAGAACTTTGTGTAGCAAGGCTTTGCAAAGTCTGGTTCACCAAAGCAATGTGAAACTTTGAGTTATTAATCCGATGGCTCTTCCAATTACTCATTTCAACAAGAAAGGGGCTATACTAAAACTACAAAACTGTACGAGCTGAACTTTTCTAGCATATGAAATATGTTCACACAAACAATGTAAAGTTCAGCGCTAATCCTACAAGTTGTACCGTTCATTTATATTATTAGTGTGAGTGAATATACACACCTGAAATTTATTGTATGCAATCCGACGCTCAAACTCTTGAAGAAGAATATCTTCTTCTCTCTGCGTCATCTCCCATATATTTCCCTCCTGAGCCTTAGATGTAGTTTCCCAACCATCAGGTTTGTTTTTGTAGTCAGAAGCACTCGGTGCTTTAGAGTTCTCCAAATCGTTGTTAGGGGAGTCAAAAATGCTGCAAGTATTAAAAAAGTAAACCAAAAATGTAAATTCGCAAGCAACCTCAAGAAACTTTGCTACTACGCTGAAACAAACAGAAAGTAAAGATTGAAGCTTTAATCCGGTAACTTCCGTGCAAAACCGAAGACTTTAATGCAAAACAATCAATTGGACTCGAAGCTCTAAAACATAACGAGTCAAAACTTTACATGTCCAAGTGCAACATCTGAACTCGGATACGTAACCCACATCAAATTGATAGCAGAAAGTTCACATTCCATAGTTCCTACCAACTGATGAAGCACAACAAAACCCGCCATACTTATCTAGAAAGCACTTCTACTAATAAGCAGTTTTATCGGAAGCGCTTTTATCATAATCACGTCGAAATTTCAAATAAAAAGCCCAGAGCTTCAATCAAAAGGACTTGAAATGCTTCCCTTTCAGTTCAAGGTGATTTTCTAACCCAGAAGCACTTTTACTTTTTCAGCCAAACTTGTCAATTAACGCTTTTTTTCTAAAAGCACTTAAAAACACAAAAACACATTACAAATGAGTTCACAAACAGATACATTCATGTACATGCAGAGGTAAACAGAGAGAAAGATTTAACATACTCAGAGCAACTATCGAGCAATCGCTCGATGTCGTCGCCACCGCCAATCGAATTCGAGTTGGCCAATTTAGCCTCCTCCTGCTTCTCAATCTCCTTCATCCAAAGCCCAGCGTGAATCTTCTGTTTCTTCAGCCGATAGTCCTTCTTCAAGCTCTCCAAGCTATAAAGCGACGACCCACTCTCACTCTGCTGATTCTGCTTCCTTTCCTCTTTGGGTTTCCGCCTCCCGTTCCAATTCTCGTTCATGTCCTCCACGAAGGCCATCGTCTCGGGGTCGGCGTCCGACGGAAGCACGATGCTCGACTCGGGAGACGAGAAATTGACGTCGGTCTCCCATGGAGCTCTGCTGTTGTTTCCCGAGAGGTCGGGTGGGATCCACGCCGTCTCCCACGCGTCGTTCCAGTCGTCGTCGCCGCCGCCTTTCTTTGAGTTGGAGGAGAAGGTTCGGAGATTGGCGGCTGAAATGAATTGGGTTTTGGCGATTGTGGACGAAAGTCGGCGGAGCTCGGTCTTTGTTGCTATGCGTTTAAGGCTTGCATGGTTTGTGGAATCGGTGGAGAGAACTGGAGAGAATCGCAGAAATGGAAGCATAAACCCCTTGTTCTGAGAGAGACGGGGACGCAGAGAGGAACAAGAGCATACGGGCCTAACCAAAAGCCCAAGTATTTCAATGGCTTTGAAATGATATATTGGGCCCTAATTTCGATATTGGGCCATAGAGAAAGCAAATAAAACTTTGTTTTTTTTTCTTTTTTTTTTTTTTTTAAGATGGGAGGAAATCGAACCCCGACTTATCCCAATCCTAACCTTTTCCCCCCTTTTTCTCACTATTTATGCAAACCTCAAAAGCATAATTCCCTTGTTTTAAGGTTGACAGGAACATGTAAGTGTAGCGGTTTTCTCAGTCTAATTTAAAATCAGAGAATCCTATTGTGGAGTGGGCGTGGCAATAAGTTTTGTTTAGGTTTATCTAATTAGATGTGTCATGCGAGTAATTCATGTTAATCGTGTACTTGTAAGGTCTTATATTCATGCGGGTTTCAATTCGTGTAATGTGTCATGTCTGAAATTGTTGTCCTTAATAATAAATGTAAAAAATGATAAAGTATTCAATTTGCAATATCAAAATTTAACAGGAAGTGTCAAAATGTTTTTTTTTTAGTACAACGATATATTTCACACTAAAGGAAATGAGTAGTTCGGCTAAGCCACACAATGGGTAACCTAATTTGGTAATAGACCATCTCCAACCGAAAGGTCCAGATGGTCGAAAATAGCCCAAAAACCGTCTCCAACCAAGGGCTAGGACAGAGAGCTCGTGGGCCCCACGGAATCTAAAAGGGCCAAAGGGTTGGCCAGAAAATCAGAGCAATCATGTCGGATATAACCGACAAGAATGCTAAAACAAAATTTTGAATCCAACGGCTAACTGATTAGCCATTGTATTCTTTTTTTTCTTTTTTTCTTTTTTTAATTCTTAAAATTTCTATTTTTTTTTTCTTCCTATAAATACCTAAACCATTCATTAAATTTAAGTTATAATTTTTTTGGTTTTTTGGGCCAGTTACCGTTGTAGTTTTTGAATTTAAGTTGTTGTAATTTTTAAATTTAAATAATAAATTATGTTTGGTCCTCAGTTGGAGACGGTTTTTTGTGACATGGCTAAAACGAGCCCTAGTGCCCTTCGGCTCTAGGTTGGAGACGGAAGCAAATATGACCATGTATTGTTCATTAAAATATTAATATCTTGGAGGATCATAGGGCTAAAACGAGCCCTCTGGCCACCCTCAGTTGGAGATGGCCTCAAATTCGCCATCTACAAGATTCGAACCTAAGATCTCTCACTTACAAGTGAAGAAAAATATCAACAAACCGTAGTATTTAATAGCTATTATTATTATTATTCATTCATTTAAATAAGTAATGGTGTTGGGGCCCCAGAAATTGTAAACCTTACGCAAATGGATAGGCCACAGCATACAAGCCCACCTGAGCTCCGAGTTTTGTATGTTATCTTGGTTATGAGTGTTGTGAGAATAAATAATTGTGAAATAAAGCAGTAAAGTGTTTGATAAACTTTTTTGTAAAAGTGCTTTTGGAAAAGAAAAAAAAAACAGTATTATAGTGTTTGGTAAACTTTTGTGTAAAACAGCTGTGATTTTGTGAAATGAGAAAAAATGGTATAATACTATTTTATTATTATGATATTTTATTTAATATTACTATTTTTAAGTGAGGATTTTGTGTGGTCGTGGGGCCCACACCCCATTTTCCTTCTCCGTGTGTCTTCATTTCCCTTTACACTCCCAAACTTTCTCGAAAACTCTCAGCTCTCTCTGCACTCTTTCCTCCACCGAGACAACCCCACACACAAACTTTCGATCTCAGACCATCTCACCACCGGATTATCATCATCTCCACCCCCATGAATTTAACCCCAAGTTTGGGTTATGGGAATTGTGTTTTGGGTGCTGAGGATAAGAAAATCTAAGAACTCAAATCCCTGAGCTTTCCGGCAAGAATCAGGAGTTGCATAATGAGCTTGCTATGAAGATCTGTTGTGTGAAATTGTGATCTTAGATCGAGCACTTGATGATTTTGATAGCTGGGTTTTGGATTTGTTTCTTTGGTCTGCGATGCGACGACAAGTTGAAATTTGAAAAATACTCCAATGGGATTTCGATTTCAAAATTTGAAATCCGGCAAAATAAGAATATCAACTATGAAGATCTGATATTCAACCCAGCAAGAAGGAGAAACGAATGAGGGTATTTTTGAGATTGTGAAAGTTTCATTAAATTCAACTGTTCACCCGACTCCTTGAAGAAAGAAAAAAGCTGGTTTTGAGAAGCAGCAAAATCTTTTTGCCACTTTTCAGCTTAAAATGATCTGTGACTTTGAAAATAAGCAGAGTAACCAAACACAAATTTTACTCCAACTTTTTTTCATCCCTGCTTTTAAAATAATTTAAGTAGCACCAAACCTTACCTAAAGCATGTTTAGACAAGCATACCAATGGAACATTATTGTACAAGGCAGTCACATTCAAGAGTCTTATCTCATATCTATAATTTTTAACATGAACTTGTTATTCCTACCCTAATAATAATAAATAAAATAAAAATATGAGCTCGTTTGAAAGTGCTTCTAAAATGATTGAAAGTATTCTTACAGAAAATATTTTTAGATTCTAAAAGCACTTGAATTCAAGAGTCTTATCTCATATCTATAATTTTTAACATGAAGTTGTTATTCCTACCCTAATAATAATAAATAAAATAAAAATATGAGCTCATTTGAAAGTGCTTCTAAAATGATTGAAAGTATTCTTACAGAAAATATTTTTAGATTCTAAAAGCATTTGAAATGTTTTTCTAGGATTTACCTTTTTTTTTTTACTAAGAATTGGTTCCAAAAATATTTTCATCAAAAGCGTTTTGAATTATTTTAAAAATACTTTCAAACGAGTCTTATATGTACTTATACGATTCAGTAATTGATCTAGTACATTGATAAATAAATTGTGCATTTTGCGCTTGTTTTGTGATCAGGATTAGATTGATATATTCACAATTTCAAGGCATGTTAAATAAAGAAATGAATAATTTCGTCTAATTTAAAGGTAGAAGATGAATGGTACACAAATAAGCTTATATATTTCAATTCAAACATAATTACCACGGGGTGGCGCCCATATTTCACATGGCACGTTCTGAGTTCGATTCCTGGCACTGGTGAGTCACACAATGGTGGCCAGAGGGAGAGTGAAATGGCACTGTAAATCTTCCCAACATAATGGTAGATTGTCTGGACAAAACTGCCAGCTGGTCCCCCTTGTAACGAAAAATATTCCAACATAATGATAGGCTTAGAAAGATAAGTTTCGTTCATGTCTAATTTCTTCTAATCTCCTCAAAATGAAAATTTATTCCCCTTATCTTCAACATATCTTGAGTTCTATGAGTAATTCACCGTAATTTAATTCTAGTCCGCAAACGAATGTAATGATTTTTCAAAGTACAAATAACGTGATTCATAATTAATATTGTTCGATGATTAGTTAGTTCATGGATGTAACTGTCAACCTAGACGGACTTTGCCTTCCTCCACCAATCGAAGCAATATGTGGAAACATCTCACCCATAAAATACGCATCTATATAGTCGCGAAGAAATTGTGGTGAGTGTCTATACGCGTTCCTTTCAAGTTCCAGATATTTAAAAAACTGGGAATTAACTGCAGAGAAATAGACAGGAGAGAACCAATGGCCATCAAACTGCAAGTTGGAAATAAGCTAGTAACTGCTGAGTTGCTTGTATTGCAAGGAATTGGAAACTGGTGGGGTTGGGAGAATATGATTTTGGAATTACATGTGTCCGAGGAAGCTTCCCGCGCCTCAAATAATTTTTCAAAATATTCCAAACAAATCATCTGACGTTATTAATTTATTCAAATAAAATCTTAGATATATATTTTTCATAATATGTGAAACGATACATCGCATGATTAATGTTCTTGATGTTGATAAAGATTTTTTCACCACACCACAAAAAAAAAGACTTTTATAGAATGAGTACACAACAAGATGACTTTTTATATAAATAATACAAATATATATACTAATTTCTCTTCATATGTCATTATATAATTAGCACAAAACATCATCGTAACTGTTTGCATTTACCATGCAAATTGCTTTCCATACCTCATCAATGGGTATCGATTACCCACTTTCTTTTGCGTTGTGTGTTTAATTAACAAAGTCGTATACGCACTTTGTTCTCTCCACTTGTAATTTTGTGGAGATTTAAAATTTGGAATCTTCCCCTAAGGCAACCACTTTCGTTGTTGAGCTTCTTCCCCTTTTTCTTATTAATTGTTGGACAATTGCGATGATGGCATGCTTCAATTATAATCTCCATCTTTATCATACATTACACACGATAGTTCATACAACTTTTTCAAGACTAAAATGAGGCCTAAAATAGTAGAGTAGGAGTTTTTTGCAATAAAAATTTAGAAAATTATTTAAGGCTTGTTTGAGAAGTGCTTTTAAATAACTGAAAGCGTTTTTAGAGAAAATTAAAAAAAAATTCTTCAATGTGTGAAATGATTAATTTTGTATTTGAACTTTAACTAAGAGTATATGTGGAATCACAAATTTTGTATTTTTAGAGGATTGGTTATTGAGTTTTATGTGCTAATGGAATTCACGTGTCAACATCTAAATGTAAAAAACAAGTGAAAAATGGTAAATGGGAAGTAATTTTTCAATGTGCCCAGCGACTAGTATTCTTGTTCCTTAATTTTGAAGTGAAAACGACACGATCCTTGCAGTTGTTTTCTAGTCTACTTGACCGCCCATGTTTTTCACACTTAGCCAAATTCAAGTGTAATTGATTTGAATAAATCGTCTAAAAGAAAATGAAATAAAATCGCCTTCCTTCTTCTTCTTCTTGTTATACATCAACCTTAATTTACATAACAATGTATTGGTATATCTAAGTTATCCTCCACATTGAAAGAACAAGAATGCTAATGCATTGGTAACTTAGATATACCCACTGTTCTAAAAATTCCAGCTTACACGCTAAGCGGCTGGGTGTCGTCCCGATTAATGTTTAGACGTTTGAAAATTAAGAAATGGTGCCTAGACATGCTGAGACGCCTGCCGAACCCATCCAGACTCGCCTAGGCACCTGCCTAGGTCATGGCTCACTTAGTCATAAAATAAATAACTTTCATTTTGAATTTTATTTTTTTAATAAATTGTAAGAGACTTGTTTGCATACTTGAATGAACACCCATTATATTCTTGTTCCCCATGTTTTTATTATGTTCCAATACTTCACAATATACATGTCATTCTATTTTGTAGTTTATGATGAAAATATATAAATTTTAAGTATAATTAGACACTTATTTACACAAAATATAATAGATTTATTTAAATCCGCCTAATCCGCCAAGGCATTAAGTCCCAGCCCGACTAAAGCCTAGCGTCTTTTAAAACCTTAGATATACCAATGCATTAGTATAGTTAACTTATTAGATATGCCCATACATAATAAATAAATAAAACAACGAAAAAAAAATAGTAAAGAAATATGTGGACTTAGCATTAAACTAAAATAATAGAAAAGTTTGACGTTGTTTTAAAATTTGACAACAAAGAGAAGCATGTTAATTTATGTAGAATTTTTCCATCTTTGAAACCGAAAAAAACGCATATTTTTGTCAAAACAATAATTTAGTGTTTATAAGGGCTGTAAGAAGTGAAGGCTGTAAGAAATAAGGGCTGTTAGAATTGAAGGCCCCTAATTAAAACTATAATTTAAAATAAAAACCTAGAAATCGTTGAATAACTACTTTATTTTTAGTGTTTATGTCTATTTATTTAAAAACAAAATGGGGATAAAACGACAACTTGGTAAAATCATTGGTTAATCAAACTAATGTAAACCAACCACGCATTGAAGGTCACAGCTAAAAATCCGAACCAAGGAAGTTGCCAGGACCAGAGTCGTTTACGTAAATGTTGATATCGATATTTCGAACCCAGTTATTATTTTCGTGGTCCCCATGTCGAGCAGATATAGAATTCATGGCACCACTGTGTAATTTGTCCTTGTCGCCCCAAATGTGTCCATCCATGGTCCCCATGCATGATGCATGCCACTCCATCCCACAATATCTTCCCTCCCATCATCTCACATCACCTCACCCATCCCCATGACATGGTGCATATCTCGTACAAGTTCACGTATGCATGGCCATCGATGCCTGATAACCTTGTTACCAACGACGATGATGCTCATTATTCTATTTATCTTAATATATAAGTTTAACAAATAAAATTTTCTTACAATGATAGTTGATAAACACAAATTTCAACCTTTAATCTCATTTAACCGTAATAATTTAGTGGGACGAATGCGCTCCTCTACGGTCCCGCTGGGGTCCCATCAATTATATTTGTCGCCACTCGATTTGCTTTTACCTCCTCATACGGCCCCACAGCTCTGGTTTGCGTACGACTCGTCGCACTCTCATCGTCTTTCACCCCTACTCTCTATCCAATACGATATTTTTCTTTCCATTTTTTATTATCTTCGTATTTTTTACGGAACGGTGCGTCGTCGCACGCTCTAAGTCTAATCAAAAGTAGAAAGTGGATTTAATTTGAAAGTAGGATTTTATTCTCTTCTATTTTCATCTACTTCCTTTCTTTCCACTTACATATTATTTTTTATCTTAAGATCTTTATAAAAAAATTAATATAAAATATTAACGTAACTAAATCGTAACAGTTCAAATAAAAGGTGATAGAAGAAAAGAGATCAGGAGGGGAGAGAATCATCCTCCATTAATTTGATGTGTAGTGAAGCGAGAGAACAAGCAAGGCCAAATGGAACCAATATTTTAAAAGAAAACTAATGAAAATGGTTTGAAAATTTGAGTTTTAACGATAAGGACAAAATAAAAAGTAAAATGAATAGTATTATAATTGACTTTTTAATGAAAAAATGTGGTTTTTCGTTAAAATAAACAGTACCAGGAGTTTTTTTATTAAAGTTCTCATATTTTAACCATGAGCTGACGGTCCAATGATAAATGACGGATTATGAGATTTCTTTAAAGCTAAAAACTGAAAGTTTAACCATGAGCTGACGGTCCAACGATAAATGACGGATTATGAGATTTCTTTAAAGCTAAAAACTGAAAGTTTTAGATTCGAAATCTAGTGGAATCTGAACTTGTGGCTACGAAAAACCTGAAATGCTTATGTAAGTCTTTTCGACTTCAAGAAAAAGAGAATAATAACCATAACTTCCTAACAATTGTGTCCTTTTAATAATAATAATAATAATAATAAAATAAAAAAATAAAAAAAGAAGAAAGAAAAAGACACCAATGTTTTTAAGACGTCGCAACATTCAATTTATCTTTGATCGGTTACGTACAAATGTACCCTGTACACTCTACAAAAATCTTTTGAAGTGCGCAGTGCGCAGGGTATGGCTCACTTTAGCAGCTCCCGAGAACACACAGCGTCTTTTATCTTTTCTCACCAAAAACCTTTACCTTTATTAAGCAATAATGCGGACTTACTTTATTAATAAGCCAAGGGTACAAAATTAAGGAAATTTGTTTTCTTCATAGGTCAGATTTACCATTTCAGCTTGATATAGTCCTACCGTGTGAAAGTTCTAAATGCAAGGACAAAATGGGTACTTCAACAAATAAACACAATGACAAAGACTTGTGTCTAAATAATTTCATGAAATTTGGATTTCATTTCCTTCTACAAGTTAATCTCCTTCTAATAAGTGGCAGAGGACGCTTTTGATATTTTTACAAAAGAAAGAGGGACCAAAATGAAAATTAAAAATTCTCTCCATTTTCTCTATATTGTCCCTCTTTTAACTCATTTAAAACATCATTTTTTGCCTCCAAAGTCCCCTAACATATACTTCCTTTCCATTTTTACCCCTCGACCTGTCCACCCCATACCCTAATCAATGTACTACATGAACAGTTCAGATTGCATCAAGGTATAGTAGTTGGCAGCTTCGTCCTCTAGCTCCCACAACCCATCATCAAAAGTAAACCCATCCGGACCGTTGAATTTCAACCCGTTACCCGCCTCGTCATCGAACCCGTCAGCCTCCCTCTGCGGAATCCCGAGCTCGTCATCGGAAGCTTCTAGAAGACGTCTCATAACCCTCTCGCTCTCATCCTCCTTCAAAAAGCATGCATTAGAAGAAGTAGGAGTGGAAGAGCCAGAGGACGAGGCATAGCCTTCTAGAGCCGACTCAGCAGCTAGGGTTTCGGAGCTGGGGAATGTGTTGAGAGGCTCAGAGGAGATTTCTTGCTGAAGGGTTGTGATTAGAGAGGACAAGTCCTCCGAAGGTTCAACTTCTTCTTCGTCGAGGAGAGAGAGTATGTCGGTGTAGGGCTTCTGACGCTTGAGATCAACGGAATCCTCATCTAGGGTTAGTGTTTCGTCCCTTTGGCGTTTGGACGTAGCTTGACGAACACTGTCGTCCACGGGGGTTAGGGTTTCATCCCTCTGCTGTTTAGTCGGAGTCTGATCGGCGATAGCCATTTGTAAAAGAGAGGAAGTAGATAGGAAGAGAGAGGCGAAGAGATACGAAGTGGCTCAGAGGAAGAAAAGGGTTATGATGAGAGAGAACGGGGGATGTAAAGTCTTTATATAGAGTGAGGGAGAGATGGAGTAAAAGTAAAGGGCCGGTCAAAAGGGCTCGCAAAATAGGATTTGGATCCACTCCTGAGCTCAGCATCCTGAGCTTACTGAGCAAATCATATGAACCATTAAATTTTCATCCAACGATTACAAATAAGAAATTTTTTTTTAATTATAATAATTGTAGTTGTTGAATTTTGATCCAACGGTCTATGTTATTTGCCCAGTAAACTCCGGATGCTGAGCTCAGGAGAGGATACAAGTCCCCGCAAAATAAGCGAACATGCAGGCTGGGGAATATTTTAATCATTTTTTTGGTGTTGTGTTAGAGGGAAAAGATGCTTGGAAACCCATGAGTTAATTAAAAAAAATATTTTCCTAAAAGAATAGTATTTAATGGAAAAGGTGTTGTACAGAGGGGAGATGTAAATGCATCGGACCGTTTGATTGGCTTTTGGTGTTGTCGAGTAAAACGAGCGGTTGGTAATTGAGGAGGAAGATATCTCGAGGAGGGCCCCAAAAGAAAATGACAAAGGCAGTGAGGCGTGAATGAGAGAGAGAGAGAGAGAGAGAGAGAGAGAGAGAGTAATGGTAATGTCAGTGATGAGTCTCTCGTGTGATAAAGCAGGGCTGCAGATTCTTGCTCGAGGCTGGTAATACAAGTGCTACTGGTCCCGAATTTTAAGACAACTAGAAATTTAATTTATTTTAAACAAATTATATTAATTACATTAAATAGTAAACGACTGATTTAATATTCATAATAAATTAGTAATAATGTAATTCAAATTCGATTTCAGCAAGAATCGAATTTAAGAGTTTTTATTTACAATTAAAAAGAAATATTACTGAATTATAATATTAAATGGCAACAAAAAAAAAAGTAATTAAACAAAAGAATTGTTGCTTTACCGGTACTAAAATAATTTTGATTTTTAACAATAAAATAATAAATATGTTAAGTAAATGTGTCTCCTAGCATTATCGAGGGGATCTTAACATTTTAACCATTCATTATATATAGTGCATTTAATTTTAATTAAATGCTATTTATGTTTATTTTATATTTAAATTTTAAAATAATTTTTTACCATTAGATATACGATGAATGATTATGATGTCAAAATTCATAGAATTCCTATATTTTGATCCGAAAGGATCCAAATCCAAATCTCGTAACTTTAAGATTGTGTTAGAGACAAGAAATTTAGAAACGGAATATGTATATTACAAAAGATGTAAGAGAGATTGTCGTATTCCTCCTTGTACTTTATCATTTATAAATTATTCCTACGTACCTTTTAGGATAATCCTAAAGAAGCTAGAGTTGTAAATAAAATTTACAAATTGAATGATGTGTTATTAATAAAAATGAACATATTTATCAACGTTTAAATAATAAAAAAGTTACGAGACCCACTTCAAAATCCTATTTCCCCACCCAACCTTATATTATCATCCCTCAAAAAAGTTAAAAAAATTAAAACACTTTTCTCCACCCACCTATATTCCTAAAATATCCTTTACATATTCAACTATTTTGCAGAAATTGAAAGAAATAAACTAAAAAAAAGCACTCAACCCAACTACCAACCAACCCCTTACAACACAAAGCAACTCGACGGCAACCTCTCGATCTTCATTTTTTCAAACAAGTCCAAAGCCTCATTTTCAAAGAAAGTGCAGAAATCATCGCATTCCAAGTACACTTTTTTTTTAACTACCATTTGCTGGAACACGTATCCAGCGCTATCCAAACAATCAGTCTTCTTGTAAAGATCCACCAACGCAGTCCCCAAAAACGCATTCAATTCAATCTCATTCCAAATAACATGCCTATGGATTTGCTTTCTCCAATAAATAGATCCCAATCCATCCAAATTAGCACAAGAAGAAAGCACACTAACATACGTAGCTTCATTTGGTAAGTAGCTTCATTTGGCTTTCACAAAACAACCCAGATGGGGAAAACATTTAGAAAGAAATAAAAAATCAAATGGGGAAAAAAGAAAAAAAGGAGGATAATATTGTGACGGAAAGGGGATGAAAATGAGCTAAGACAGCAAAGTAAGAACAGTAAAAATCAAAGATTGCAATTTGAACAACTTCTTGTCCTTATTCGTCGTTTTGTTGATGATCCTACAATTGATCATGGTATTGGTGGCCAAGAGTTTTCTCGGCAGGTTGGAGTGGATAATCAAGAGATGTATTTGAATTCTATCAAGGATATTCATGATGACACAATCTGCTTTTTGAATTTAAAATTGAACACAAAAGAAAACAAATGAACACAATCGTTTTGACAGAGGTGGTGGAAACTTTTTCTAAGTTTCAATTCCTTGATCCAGTTTGGTTGGATTTTATACATGCTTCCATCAACAAGAGGTTGAGTGAAAGGATTGATTTGTTAAAAGTTTTGAATATTGATGCATTATGTTCATATCCTGACACTATAGTTCGATTCCAAGAGATGGCTAACCTCTGTATATTATATGCAAAGAATCTGATTGTAAGTGTGAAAAAGAAAACAAAGCAGGGCAAGGCATGGTTGCAGCATTTTGCGGTTTGGATACTTGTTCTCACAAACAAAACTCGGGGACGAGTTTTCTTCGAGAAGGGGAGAATGATGCAGGATGGGAAATAAAAGATTCATTTGACTTGGAGCATAATAAATTATTGGAAGATAAATTTATTTGCTGGAATAAAGAGGGTGGTTTAATACATATTGGCTGATCAATTTTCTTCCAGGACGTTTTATGGCTGATATTATTACTTTAGTTATGTAATTTTTAGTTTTATGTGACTTTAATTTAGTTTTATGTATATTTAATCCTATTGTTTTTCAAATTCTGAATGTAAGTTACCAAATGGTTATAAAAACCATTTCTTGCTGTAAGATGAAGAAGTTGGACTTTTTTCTTAATGAAAATTCTCAGAGTGTTTCTCTATTTCAGTTTTGTGCCTTTCTCTTTGTAAGATTGTTCTGCTTTATTCTTCTAGTTGTCTACGTTGTAGGCTGGTACTAGAGACGGGGTTTTGGGGTTTTCAGGTCTCTGCTCACACTAGGAGATAGTGGTCCCTATATATCAGTTTTCCTTTTCGTTTTATTTCGTTTCTATTCGCTGCACCCTGCATAAAAAACTTGTAAATAAAATTTTTATTAAGATATGGGTGGGAAAATAAGACATAAGGGTGGGGATATCAACACTCAATAATAATTCAATCTTCAACTTCCGTGTCATTTAGTTTACAAAATTTTGTATATGATCTTCCTAACGTTCGCCTACCTTTTATATTACTCATTGTTACAATTTTAATTTCTCCGATTTAACATTTAGCAATACATCCTTTATTAAATTAACATCGATCGATGAAATTTAAAAGCTTCTCACCTAATCATGGTCCTAGTGCGGTTGCTATTGTTGGAATTCTAGGTGATGATACAATGGAATTTTGTGCAACTATAAGTTAGATTTAATAAATAAACGAGAAACGATAAGGAAAATATCTCGATTTTATATGAATTTTCTGTTATCTCAGTATTTAAAGTCAATTTTCATATTATCATTATAAAATATTATGTTAAAAACATAAGCCGAAATATAGTTTAGATAGTTTCATTTTTAGGAAAATTTATTTAACGTTTCTCTAAATAAATTATTCGTAAAGGCTTCAACTGTAAAGTATCGCTCAAACCTCAATACACAACTGTAAAGTATCGCTCAAACCTCAATACACAACTGCATCTTTAAGGTCCAATAAGAGATGGACATCGACGGTGGATCTAATAAAAGATATTTTTGGCACGTACGTCAAACTTGTAAACAGTGGGCCTGCGGATGCGACGTGTTTGATGGAAGCAAAGCGTAACCTAATTAACTGCTTATTTAATATTTCTAGGGTTTTTGGTATCTTGCGATCGACGTAGCTAATTGTTCAAGTTGAGGAACAGTTGATTTCTGGCCAAACACACCACATAAGATAAAGATAAGATTGGAACAATAATGTTTCAATATTACAATTTTATTTTATTATTTCGTTTTTGGACTGTCTCTGTCCCGATAGCATTTTTCCAACGTCCAACTAGAAAATGTAAACCCCAGTCCGGCCGGCAACACAAACTGAATTTAATTAAAGCAAGATTGTTCCTGGTTGGTATATATGGTGTTAGACTTTGGACTTTAAGACTTTAGAGAGAGAGAGAGAGAGAGAGAGAGAGAGAATACAATTTCTTCTTTTTCGAACTTTCTTGGAAGATAAGATAGACAAGGCTGTTGATTTGTCAACAAAGACTAAAGTTTTGGTGGATTTACCAAAGGGTAGTGCTTTCGCGCACACTTTTTTTTAATTTTCGTACATTAATTTTCTTCAATTCATTTAAAAACAATACTTGGCTATTCAAATATGAAAATGAACTCCTACTTAAAATTCTTAGTATTTTAAACATAGAGTTTTGTATTTATGATCAGAATCATACATACTATGAATTACATTGTAAAGATCATCTTTGCAAAAAATAAATTAAAACTAAGGTCGTCTAGGCAATCTATTGTAGCAAATGCATAGACGGTTTGTAATACTTCTACCAATACCGTTCATTTGTTTTTAAACAGTTTGATGACTAAATGACCTTAATTTTAATTGATTTCTTGCAGAGGTGATATTTATAGAGTGTTTTATAATATGAACGGTTCTAATTATAAACATGAAATTCTATAAATTAACAACAAATAATTTTAAGAAATTTTAAGTAGGAGTCCCTACTTATTTTTTTAGTAACCAATTAATGTTCTTCATTCAATGCAACAGCAAAGTCAGTCGTGAAGTTAGTATTTAAGAGTTTGAAAAAAAATTCTCATACTTTTTTGTTCTAATATGTAAAAAGCTGAGGATTGCTATTGACACTTTGAAACAAATCATTCCACAATTTCAATATTGCTTTTTTAAAATGATAATATTTCTTTTCCTTCACCTGATTCAATGGTCGAGGGTGCCATGTTCAAAGTGGTTCACTTATTAAGATTAATTAAAAAAAATAACTTTGATTACTCTCCCCATTTTTTTTTTAATTTAGGCCGGCCGTATTGATGAAGTTGCCCATGAATTCCGGTCAAGACGACAAAAAGCCTAACACCCACGCCAGCTTCCCCAAGTTTTTATAATTAATCTACGTGATTATCTTATCTATTAATTTAAACATTTAGTTTGCGTAACTAGGTTAAAGAAGTACTACTAGATAAACTAATTTTTCAAACTAAATTTACAAATCATGTGATGTGTCATTTATAAGAATTAAATACGTTAATCAATAATTAGATAATAATCTAATCTTCAACAACCACGCTACATGATTTATAAAGTATCTTGTTTGGGAATTGGATCCTCTCCTGAGCACAATGAGCGGATCCTCCTTACCAACACATGTGGGCCATTGGATAAAAATCCAACGGTTATAATTATTAGAACTTTAAAGGGACATTCCTGTTTGTAGACGTTGGATAAAAATTCAACGGTACACGTGTGTTTATCAGAAGGATCCGCTTCTTTTGCTCAATAGAGGATTCAATTCCTCTTGTTTGCATCTTAAACTGCACGTATGCAGGGCGAATAGAGTATTTCAATATTAATTAAATAATTTTTTTATTTGATTGATTGATTAAGTAACCAAGAAGGTTCATGTTGAACAGTTCATGTTTCATGCCTGACCGAAATTAATTAGTTAAAATAACCCCAAATATAGGGCAATCGGATCTTAATCATGTGGACTGTTGCTTTAAATTAATCTCACTTAAAACGACTAACCCTAAATAATCTTATTTTGTTTTGTGCATCATGACCAGTTTGTCGATCGATAATTAAACTCCTGACACTATTATATATATTAATTTATTATATTAGTATTAGGGGTTATCTTTGGTGTTAAACTTAATTATTGAAGTGAAATAATTTGGTTTTGTAAAAGGCATCCCAACCCAAGCAACAATCAGGATTAAGAAATGGGGGCACACCTAAATCACTTTGTCTGGATCATGCTGGATCGTCCCGCTTCATTTTTCTATTCATTTTCTAACTTATACAACCTCAACTAATATCGTTTAATCATTCCAAATAAATTTGATATGTGTGAATCATTATTTATCTTATGAATTGATCAAGAAAATGAAAGATGCGTTAGAATCTAAACTTGTCATACGTGGATAAACGAGTTATTATGACTTAACCTACAAGCCTATCACCAATTAAAAAGATAAATTTCGTAATTAAATACTCTTATTTTGTTTGAAGTCGACCCTCCTCTCGTAGTTTAAGTGTCAACGTAGGATGGAGTGATAATTTAGGATTAGGATAATTAAGTTTGAGACTCAGCTATCTCAAAGTTAATGAAAACATAAAGTTGATTGATTAAGTACTAATACATAGTTCTGAAAACAATTAAAAGTAAAATCATTTGATATAAGTTATGTTTATTTCGTAAAGTTCTAGATATGCGATTTTTTTATATTGTTTCAATGTTTCAACAAAATCTCATGGGTTGAAGGGAAGAATCAGAAGCGTAGAAGTTAAGCTCTACCATTGAGTAGTTATGCAGGAAGGTTTTCGTTACCAAAACGTATGGGATTCCAACTTCTTACTTTAATTGTAACATGTATTCTATGCACTGTTCTAGAATTCCTCTCCTAACGCTGCTTAGGTCTCCGTTTAGGTCTCGTGTCACTTAGATCGAACCCTCACTCAACTAATGCTTTTAGCGTTTTTAAGAGTCTTGATTTTTTATGCCTGTGCGATTTTCTCCTCCTTCCAATTTGCCATTGACCAGACGGAAAGCACGGATACGGACATTACTATAGATCGAGGACATCCAGAATTGTCAAAGACAGAAAGGCGAGCATACGAACGTGCAACATCTGACCAAGAAGTAGGAAGTGCATGTGCGTTGTGGAGGTCATCTGAGTCATCAGACGGTGCGCTGCACGTGGTTAGTAGACCTAATCTCAAAAAGAAGTGCTGCTCCATGACAGTGATGACACAATCCTCGGAACATGGATCTTCCCTTCCTTCCGTTCCCTTAATGATATCTCGAAATGAATAGTACGAGGGAAATTTTATTTACACCTATATAATATATTTTTACATTTAACTTACTTTTTGTACCTATTTAGTTTTTAATTAAATTATTAATATCTCTTTAAACTCAAATTTAATACCTAATATACCTCCATAAACTCAATTCAATATTTGGTTTTCAACTAAATTATTTCTATAACGACATTCTTGTTGTTGTCGTTGGTATGTGCTCGATGCTTGGCGACAAACTGGGAAGTAGAGATTAAGTCACGCCGGACATTTTTCATTGTTGGATGCTTTCGTTGTTGTTTTAGCCGGAAGGTAGGATGCTTTCGTTGTTGAAAAAAAAATTATAGTAAAGTAACTTCTACTCTAAAAAATTGAAATCAAACGAATCAAAAATTCATAAATTAAGTCATACCTTGGTTGGAGAATTCAAAATTCAAAAGCACCATCCATCAATAAAAAAAACTTATTTTTCTCTATGAGAACTATTAGGGTTTTAGCTAGAATGAACGTAAAATAAACAAAGAGTGATCGTAGGGTTTTATTATAGTGTTTGGGTTTATTGATAAATTTGAGTATTATTATTAATTTCATTTTGTACTTAATAGTAACTATGCAATAGGGTAAAATAGATAATTAACATTTAAAATTTAAGTTGAGTGTAAAAAGAGATTAAATGGGTTTATATAAAATTTCCCATAATATAAACTGTCACATCCCGACCTGGGCGGGACCACTTTCCAGGCCCGACTCCACCGTAGTACGATATTGTCCGCTTTGGGCTTACCATTCCCTCACGGTTTTGTTTTTGGGAACTCACGAGCAACTTCCCAGTGGGTCACCCATCATGGGATTGCTCTAGCCCCATTCTCGCTTAATTTCAGAGTTCCTATGGAACCCGAAGCCAGTGAGCTCCCAAAAGGCATCGTGCTAGGTAGGGATGAGAATATAGATATAAGGATCATTTCCCTGGGCGATGTGGGATGTCACAATCCACCCCCCTTAGGGGCCTGACATCCTCGTCGGCATTGCTCTAGCCCCCTTCTCGCTTAACTTCAGAGCCAGTGAACTCCCAAAAGGCATCGTGCTAGGTAGGGATGAGAATATAGATATAAGGATCATTTCCCTGGGCGATGTGAGATGTCACAATCCACCCCCCTTAGGGGCCTGACATCCTTGTCGGCACACATGCAACCAGGGTTAGACTCTGATACCAAATTGTCACATCCCGCCCTGGGCGGGACCACTTTCCGTGCCCAACTCCACTGTAGCACGATGTTGTCCGCTTTGGGCTTACCATTCCCTCACGGTTTTGTTTTTGGAAACTCACTAGCAACTTCCCAGTGGGTCACCCATCATGGGATTGTTCTAGCCCCCTTTTCGCTTAACTTCAGAGTTCCAACGGAACCCGAAGTCAGTGAGCTCCCAAAAGGCCTCGTGCTAAGTAGGGATGAGAATATGCATATAAGGATCACTTCCCTGGGTGATGTGGGATGTCACATAAACCATGTAATTAAATAAAATAATAATAATCATCGCACGTCTCTGTTTATGCTTATTATTGATTTATCTTTTGATTGTTTAATATTTAGATAAATAAAAATAAAAGGTAATGTTAGAGAGATTACATTATAAATTAAATTTTATAAATTAAATAACATGGAAGTTGATAATTAAATTATTACTTAAGTGTTGATTAAAGTGTTAATTTCTTTTTGATAACATACCATTTAGTTTGTAAATTTAATCTACATAAAAGTATGCAAGAAAGACAACTGTTAATCCACTTACTCTTCATTGGAGGGTGCAAAAATCAAGTCCTTTTGACAGGGCGGATTTGAACAAATTCGATACTTAATCATCTATTACTCAAGATTAAGCTCACTATAAATACAACTTTTAAGATTTTCGTTAATTAAATGGCAATCGGGTGCAACTAGACTAAGCTGATTATGTGCAATAAAATAAAATTTGATTGAGTTGGGGTAGTAGTGATGAGTCATAAGTCGTGCATGAAAATTTGGTTGCAAGTTTCCATAATTTGTGTGCCGCAACCGCTTGGCAGATGGACCATATTTTCCTTTGGTTTTCTAAGTGTTTATGTCATCATGTTGTTTGGTTGCATGGGCTTCCCTACCTTTCTGGTCGAGGGTTCAATTATGTCATCACTCTTTGTGGGGTTTGATGCATGCCTCAGTTTTGGTACATAGACAGAGTACTATATTTTCTGTGTCAATCATGCACATGATGTCCCCATATTTTTCCGGGTGATTCAAATTTTTATTTTTAAACTTGGAAATTGACACACTAAATTAAATAATTGGGTTTCTTGCATGTAGAAAGATGTGGAAATGTCAATTATGTTACGATCCTACCCGAAAATCAACTACAAAATAATTGGGTTTCTGGTACAAGTTTGCCAGCCACAGAAATGGAGGTATTCAATTTCTTACCTAAATATTCAGAGAAAATAATAGTTCCTGAAGCAAAACTTACAGTTTAGCATCAACCGGTGGTGAAATCCTTTGTAACAAAATGTAATCGTGTTTTTGGACTGCTTCCGATTTTGGTTCCTGAAGCAAAAATTAATTAGAACAATTATGAAGTATTATAATATTAATATATGCTTAATTGTAACAAAATGTAATCGTGTTTTTGGACTGCTTCATGATTTATTAGGGTTAATTCTGAATATGTAACCAAAATCGGAAATCTTTTTTGCGTTGCTTCTTGCAAAAGATAACGTCTATCGTATGTAGTTTTACATTTACTTTACAAATAAGTTTTCACTATTCAAGTTCGTTATAGTGTAAACCATTAGTCATGCCACTATTATATTTTATCAACATTATATACTTTTATTACCTTGTTTGAAGGTTCTCCACCGTTGGTGTCCATTTCATTAGTTCTCCAATCACTAGAAGGAATCTTATAGCTAGTTTTAGCACATGTAACGTATGCATATATTGGGGGATCATATCGTTGAGAGATTATTAAGCACTAACTCATCATATCTTTGAAGATCTTAAAAAGTCCAAAACCAACTCAACAAAAAGCATGAATTGTGTCACTTTTATTTGGCCCGTCATAGAGTTGAGGTGTCACTTAAGCATAGGTGCTATTTATGCTCTTCCATTACAAGTTCTTTTCTTATGGACAAACTTCTGTATTTAACAGCTACATCAGCTAATGTTACTAATCACGTTCGGATGTATATTGGGCATAAGCTGGTTCAAGATTAGTTCGAATCCTAAATCTGCCACTTTTACAAATGTATGTGTCATGATATGAAAACGAAATTAAAAGCATTCATTGGCACCCCATATGCTAAGAGTAATGTGAAACTATGGTGAATTTGTGAGATTAACGCAAGGGAGTTCAGGGTTTAAGAGGATATTGTTAATACGTCATGTACCTATAACATAATACTAATAAATACATATGATATACACACAAATGAATTGATCAAAACCCCTTTTACGATATGACAATTACACTAAAAAAGTTATCGCTTTTACGATACTAAAATTGGAGACCAAATCTAGGGTGGATGCCTTACCTAGCCCTAATATTATACACATTAGTCACATTATGTGGGGTTTAATGCGTGGGTTTTGGTTCTAAAGTGAAAAAGCAAACCATTGCTCTCCAAAGATTAACCACCTGAAGACTATAAAAAGATTGGGGATATTGCTACTTAATGGAGGAAATGGGTCTTTAGTTTATCTTTTCCATTGATTTTATCCCATGTTGTTATCAATTGGTGGTAGTGGCTGACATAATTAAAAGCCATTGTTTGTGGCATCAAAAGGAATTTCAATGGATGTTATCCACCACTAAACTATTCTTAGCTGCCTTTTGCAACTTTATCTTGTTCATCATTTCTTTTATGGGCCACCAGGTCCTGTGCATAATAATCCACTAACTAAACATGGATTTTATTTGTGTTCTGCGGAATTTCTTAGGTCAATTTCGACATAATTTTTGTGTTGATTTTGTTAATATAAAAGTTAAAACATCTAAGAGGAAAGGACCAATTAAGAATCCGGCTTCTTGCATGATCTTCTTTGTGAGGATTTCAATAATCCGTGAATCGTGTGTGTTCATTGTACATCGTACGATCAACAATCATTTTAAATATTTTTATTTAAAAATAAACATAAACAATACTTGACAAAAATTGACCATATAATATACGATAAATGAACACGATTCACGAATCTCTAGGATCCTCACCAAAATAATCCGGAGAGAATCCTGTTGGGAACAATTAGCCGAGGCAGCTGGAGATTCTTGGTAGATATGGGGTTTTTTTGGATTGTGCTTCGACTTCCATTTGACACCTGGGCACCTGGTTTTGATTTTTAGACCAAAAACGACAGGGAGGACGAAAACCTGACTGGTGATGTTATTTCGTGTGCCTGTTTGTTTGATTTTGTTGAGAGTATATAGATTCCATGTTGAAGAAAATAGGGACTTTGCATGTATTTAGACGTAATTAAGTTATTGGGAGCTTTCTCATATAACCCTCCCTTAGTTTTATGGTATAATCACAATTTTCTTTATTATATTATTGAGCAGAATATACCATGTTGTGAAGCTTAATAACCACATGTACTCTACGTCATTTGATTTGTGTTGTCCACGTGTTAGATTTGAATGTTTGTCCTGTGTGAGTGGACGTGTTGAGAGTATAAATCACACATCGGGGAAATGAAAGACCTTGTATTTATAAGTAATTGAACTACTCCTCATATTTCTAATTGATTTTATAATAAAACCTCAACTTTCTCCAGATTTGCTATGATTTGGTTCTTAGTTCTTATCCTGTGAGTTGCTTTAATCAAGCACCTCCCAAAAGGGAAGATGAAAATCCTTTTGAAGTTAAAGAGTTGGGTAAAATACAAAAACCTACCTCAACTATTGGTGTCACGACTCTTTCATACCTTATCTTTTCAAATTGACAATGTCATACCTCATCTTATGAATTTGTGCCAATGTTATACCTTCTGTTAGCTTGGCGTTAATTTTTTAGTTAAATGCTGACGTGGCTTAATTTCTCAGTTAAATGAAGCTAATGGAAGGTATAACCTTCCTTTTGTCTCCCCCCCCCCCATCCCCCCAAAAAAAAAAAAAAAAAACCTAACCCCCCGCAACCCAAGAAGAAGGAGGAGGAAGAAAAGAAAAAAAAAACCCAAACCAAACTCAGTTCCTCCCCCCCCAAAACCCAACCCCTGCCAACCCCATATCCACTACTCCCACCCCATCATGAAGGTTTCCTGATTCCACCTCCACGGGATTTGGGGTTTTTTTTTTTTGGGTTGTAGGTAGTGGGTGCGAGGGTGGGTGCGGGCTTAGGGAAGACAGGAGGGGGGAAGAAAGGAAGGGGGTAGGGGAAAATCGCTTTTTTTTCTTCTTCTTCTTTTTTGTGGGTTGCAGGAAGAGCGCTAGAAGGGGGAAGAAGATGAAGATGAAAATCGCGAGTTGGGGGGAGATAAATTGGTTTCTTTTTTATCTTCTTCTTCTTTTTTGTGGGTTGCAGGAAGGGCGCTAGAAGGGGAAAGAAGATGAAGATGGGGGAGAAGAGAGAGAAGGGGGGTGGGGAAAGGGGACGTGAGGCTTTATTTTTTATTTTTTTATTTTATATATTTTTACTTTTCTTTATTATTTTAATATTTTAATATTAAATGATTTTTTTTTAGTTTTTAATAATATTTTATTAAATTTTTAATAGAAAATGGGTTCCAAATCAAGCCACGTCAGCATTTAACTGAGAAATTCATGCCAAACTAATGGAAGGTATAACATTGGCACAAATTCGTAAGATGAGGTATGACATTGTCAATTTTAAAAGATGAGGTATGAAAGTGTCGTGATACCAATAGTTGAGGTAGTGTTTTGTACTTTACCCTAAAGAGTTTTATGGCGCAATTATTTATTTGGAATGAGAGAAGTTATATTTTAACACAAAGTAATGAATTTTTCCTTACACGAACTTAAGTGTATATGTTAGCTTGCGATTAGGAGTTCGGTAAGAAATGATTGTTTTTACTTTACATTTAGAGTAGTGTTATTCACACTCCTTGTTATTTTTGTCCATTAATCTTCTTCAATTCATTCAATCCAACTGCGAATGGTGTGTAAAAGGTAAAAATAGGTGCATGGATAGCACTTCCCTATATTTAATGTTAGGAGCCAAGCAATGTCTTTCTGCAAAAAAGGCCTCAGCGAGCTTCTAAGTTTCGTGGTGAAAACCTTTCTACTTTGAAGTGTCCCAAGTCCCCGAACGCATTAGAAATCAGAAGGGCCTTCGTGGGCTACAAAGGTAGAGGCCTACTTTCTGGTTATGATTTGGTGAGAAAGGGACGAGCCCATTGGGTGAGCTAATTAGTCGGAGCACCCTTTACAAAAGCCCATTAAGGCCCAATATTGGATTGTTTTTTAAGTGTGCCGAATGTGACGTTACTACTTTCCCCCGCCCATGAAAGAGCGGGGCGATCGACAACATTGTTGTTTTACCTTGTACATGATATAGTAATAAATTAATTTATACGTTATCATATAAGGGAGTTGATAACATCATGTGACGACAGAACGACATCCGTCACGAAAAGTTTCTCAATTTTCAACCATAAAACGCCAAGTTGAGCCGAAAGCATAGTTATCCAAACAAATCAAAAAGTAGACAAATTAATCACCACCTTAACTTTAACCCATACAGAAAATTCGATTGAAAGAATAACCATCACTTCCCAAAACCAGCCGCATCAGGAACAGATAACGATCAAGTCGAGCAAATTGACGTGCATGAACAACAAGATATCTGTCTTATCCGATTTAAAAAGAAGAAAAAGCAAAAAGTCAATGCGCGCTGCTTGCAAAAGTTTCAAACCTACCAATCATATCGCACGGCTATTCTACTCCACATGCCAATCAGAAAATCATGCCGAGACACCATTGGAGGTAATCGTTATTGACGCTCGAAATAGTCATATTTCACACATTTTCTTGCTCTTTTTTATTGGAGAAAAGTTGACGAAAGGGTGCTAATAACAACTCCCGTAACATCAAAAATTAGAGGAAGACATAAGTAAATGAAATAATGGCACGCTCCTCCCTCTTTTTCTAGCCTTCGGGATGACGAACCAAAGACGAATCAAGGGACAAAAGAAAAAGGGAAGAGTGCAGAAGTAGAGGACAGGAGTACGGAAATCACTATACTTTTTACTTTTACACACTCAAATGGCGTTAATGGAAGAAAAGAGAGCTGGTCAGTACCACCTCATAGACTAAACTTATGGAGGGCAAGTAAAAATCATGCCAATTATAGGTAGAACAACAGATTAACACATGAATGAACAACATCTACTGCAACACAAATCCGCTAAAATTATTCTAACTACGAAGAGAACATTGCCGAACAACAGTAAATTTCAAAAGACACACCTAAATGTGGAAGCAACAGTACCAGAAGAGGGAAGATGTTGCGTACATGACTAGAGTCTTTTAACATCGGACTGTTTTGCACATTTAGTACCATAAACGTTTATGAAGATTAGATGGTAATCCAAGAATTCAGAGGAAACTCAAAAATTTATTACATATATAACCCATCACAATTTCATCAAGTAATGCAATCAGCACATAAGCCAGCATCAAAGATAACAACCTTCATAATTTATTTCCTCTTGTGAAGACAACACAAATACAATTAAGAAGGCGAAACCCGTAAGACTAGTTGTGTGTATTTCAAAAAGCTTCAGCAGGCACTACTGACAACCTACCAATGTGTTGGTACTTCAAATTATTGAACCTGTTCCTATATCCTACACGATGCCAACGTTTAAAATTTCTCATGTTGCTAAAAATGGGGCAAGACAAATTCCATATGAGGAAATCAATATAAGCTTGAAAAAAGGAAAGTTAAAAAAAGAAAAAAGTTCACTCAAGAACTCATTCCCAGAAAACATTCAATTGAATCTTGAGTAAAATTAAAAATTCTTCCCCATTCTCCCCCACCCGAAAGGGATTTAACAATCAAAAAGAAAAGGGGGAGTTACCAATTAGCAAGACTCGTGTGTCGATGGACAATCCAATCTTATACATCTGTACCTTCAGCATCCCATCACTGCACAATTATAGACAAAGTTACCCGATTGCTTCCTCGCAAGCAAGTTCCATTGTGGAGGACCCTCACCTGGAACCCATGCATTGATCTCTATGAATCCTTCACCCAGAGCCCTAGGCCCGCCAATAACAATAAGCTGGTCTCCACAAGCCCTGAATGCAAGACCCCAACCATTCATTGAGGCTGCCCGCTCTGGCAATCTCCCCACCGTCAGCCACACTCTTCTCTCCTTATCATATTTCCTCACCTCCATGTCAGCATAGTCAGCAGCATACAATTCATTATTTACCACTGCAACCAGAGGTGGTGCCTCACCAGCAGGCACATCAGTCTCTCTGGCTGCACCACTCCGTCCAGGAGACATGTTAGGTATTTCTGTCCATGTTCTTGCCATTAAATCATATTCTTCGCCACATGTAAGAACCTTCGAATCACTTCCCCCAATGCCACCAATAACATAAAATTTTTCATCCATAAAAACCCCGGAACACATCTTCCGGGGCTTCTTCATGCTCGGGAGCATCTCCCAAGTCTGAGTCTCAGAATTATATAGCTCCGCAGAGCTGAGTATATTTCCCTGTGAATCACAACCACCCGCCAAAATTGCAATCTCTTTAAGGCTGGCAGACCCAAACAAGCATCTCGGGGCATTCATTCTCATTCCAGAAGACCACGAGTTTGTCAAAATACTATACCTAAAGATTACATGGGAAGTCACCTCCTTACCAAATACAAGAAGCTCGGTTCCCACAGCGCAAGATTCCTTGTCCGAACACATGAAACATTCATTGGAAGTCATCCTTGGCAAGTGCATCCACCTTCCACGATTGGGATCAAAGGCCTCCCATTCAAGTAGGTGGCAAGAGAAATAAATCCAGTGCTCAATGACATCATTCTGCCTCCTCAGTTTATAGAGCTCCCCGCTCCTAACTAAGGAGCGGAAGCTCTGGTTCAAAGAGGCAATGGAACCATAATCAGATCTCGAGCAGCGAATTAGGCAGCTGATCAAGTTGTCCCTACCAATCCTATTTATATGCTTATCCGAATCTGACGAAGCCCGAGAATGCTGCTGATCCTCCGATTGCTCACACAATGACTGATTCACCTCCGTCTCCACCATGTCACAACAATCCAATCGCTTACACAACTTCCTCTCTCGATGCTCTTCGTCGTCATCACCGCCATCAAACCCCAATGGGCGCTTGCTGTTGGAAATATCGTCGAGCCGGCGGTAAGTCATGTATGGCCACTCGCTTTCTGGCTGGCAAGAGCTCGGAAACACCCTCGAAAGCAAGCAGGATCGACCCTCCAACATTTCTCCGGGAAACAATCAATGGAAGGCCACCAAATTCAGACCCAAATCCTATCCAAAAGCCTCTTATCTCTGGGTAAAAAAAATTGACAAATTCCACAGATAAATTTTCCAAAAATCCAATCCCCCAAGTCCCTCAGAAAGTTCAGTCAAAATACAAGATTCAAACTATTCAGAATTCAATCAAAATTAGAAAAAAAAATGTCCAGTTTGTTTGTCAAAAATAGTATAAAAACCAAATCTTTGCATGAATCGGATGAAGAAAGTCCAACCTTTTCAGCACTATCTGTCAAACTTTCAGCCTTCCAACTCCATCATCCAACGATCCCAGATGGGTTTTCTCCAAAAACCAATCTCTCAATTATCCTTTTTCCTTTCAATATGCGAGAAAGTCAAATCAAAACCAGAGTTTCACAGAAATTAATACCCAAAAAAATGAAAATTCTTGTTTGTCAGAAAAGAAAATTGGGTCGATGTTAAAACATTAAAATCTGTAAACCCAGCGAATCAAATGAGCAAAAAAAAATCGAAATCAGAGCTTAATTTATAAGTTCTAATTAACCCCCAAAACAATAACACAAAGTTAAATTAGATCTGTTTACAATTGGCTATTCACAAATAAACCTTTTTAATCCAGCAATTTCCCCACATAAAAAAGCAAATTAAATTGATTAAAAAGGAGAGATTAAAGAAATGCAAGGGACTTACGGATTGGATAAGAAGAAAAAGGACCTGGTTGGAATTTTCAAAATTTCTCCCTCTCTCTCTGCCTTTCTCTCTCTAACTGTAACTCCAAACTCATAGTTTCTTTTCTTCGCAGTTCTCTCTCTCTCTCTCTCTCTCTCTCTCTCTCTCTTCCCCAATTGTCCGTCCTTTGGATTCTCTCTGCAAATCAGAGAAAGCTCTGAGCTTCTTCGGCTTTGGAGCAAAAATCTTCAGTGAGCCCCCCCATCCCTCTTAAACCATTCCATTTAAATTTATAAATTTTAATTTCTTGGTTTTTTGGCTTTTAATATTTCGACGTTATTTTTTAAGATCAGAAAATAATATTATTTAATTAAGTTTTTATTTAAGTCGGAAGCACTATGGAAATCGCTTTTGTGTTAACATTTCTCGTTGAGTGGAGGTGGGGCCCCCAAAAAGCCTGGCAGACAGAGTTTCTAGCCGTAGTTGCCGTTATAATTACCGGGAACCGGTTGGCGCCTCCATACGTGTTGACCGGGGAGATTGGTAATGCTAACTGTCCCTCGCTGGCGTCGACGGGCCGGCTGGACACGACTCCGTAATCTTACGTCATTTGCTGCCCGTGAAAGATCCGATTTCTCGTCTGACGTTTTGGTCAATTTATCGGAACTTTCCGAATGGTTTCGGGCTCTCCCATTGGAGGTTGGGATACTCTGCGATTGAACTTCTTACACTCGTTTTGCTTTTTTTGGTGGTTCCGGTTTTTTTTTTTTTTTTTTTTTTTCCTTTCTGGTGAAATTATTAACAAAAGGACCTTCGTTAATTACCCTATTTGACTGGTCAAATCCATCGTTAATTATATTGTTAATATCATTATTACTTGGAAACTTTAATATCAATTTTTATGCTCAACTTAGTATTACGGTTTTCACTTGTAAGTGAGAGTTATTAGGTTTAATTATCACAACAGTCGAATTTAGCTGGCCCATTATGAGGCTTAACTCACTCTCCCACCGATTTAATGTAAACGATATTGTTTGTTCCAAAAATAATATATCAATGTTATGGGACATTTGACCCCAATGTTATTAAAAAATAAAATCCTAATTTTCTGCCATTAAATCTCAATTAAGTTGGTATTTTCTTCTCAGGTAAAAATTGATTAGAAATAGCCATTGATGTGAAAAGTGAATTGTTTATTTCATTTGATGCAATTTGTTATTGAATAAGAAAATTGGGTTTTATAGGGTGCGTGTCAATTTTTGCGTTATATATAAATTAGGCATGCTCACTAAAATTTCGATTGGATTATCTAAAAGAATGAACGTTTTAACATTAATGTACAATAAAATATGATATAAGCGGTTTGCACTATGTAGGGATAAAATGTTATATTTACTCGTCCATGTAACGTATAAAATGAGGTAGATTGATAAGACACATGTGTTTACCACTAAGTAATGTTATGTTTCATAAACTTATGAACATTTATTAGTACACAAATCTAAAACATTCACTTAAAAAACTTGCCACACCCGTTTATAGTGACGTATTTAGGTTGAAACGATTTCTTTTATTATACAAAATCAAAACCAACTTGGCCAATCTATATGCCAGATCTTTAATTATTCGTAGAGTATGAAAGATGGGAGCTAAGTTGAAAATTGGTTAAGGATTCAATTTTTTGGGCTTGGACACCAACCAAACAAATAGGTAAACTTCATCTTACTTTTTGTTCAACCGAATTGTTAACATGAAGAAAAGGTGTCGCAACTCCAAAATGTTTCAATCAATTATTCTTCTTTTTACTTTGAAGTTTGTCTTTGGACATTAGCACTTTAAAATTACGTGTGGACATGCTCGAATTAGAAAGGTCCATTTCATGCGGGAAAGGGAGCCGTGTCAAATTAATTACATTTCATCAACTTTTGCTAATGCCTACATTCTCAATGATCTCATTTCCAATTTGTAATTATCAACTTACAATTTATATAAATTAGGTTAGGACTTAGGATCAACAGGTGTCACACTTTCCCACATGCACGCTATAACCAAGAAACTAGTCATAATAATATGAACTGAGAAATGCTAAAAAGATTTTATTAAAAGTGAGATTTTTCATGGATTTTCTAACACTGGATAGTTTTTATACAATCTTTTATAATGTTGACATGAGAATTAACGTTAAACTATAAGATAACAGATAATCAGTCCATGTAGAGTCTCTTTAGCATTTCTCATAACTTGGTACCTTCCATTTTTTTTTCATTTTATTATTCTCTTTTAACTCCTTATTTTTTTTCCTACCACCTAGTACTATGGTCTATTGGTATTCGTTTTCAATTGTAAGTAAGAGGTCTTAGGTTCGATTATCACCAAAGACGAATTTAACCCAAATTATTGTTATTTCATTATGACACTTAGTCTGCTTTCTTATTCTCTTATTGTAAATAATATCATTTTTTCCGTAAAATAGAAAGTAAAACAAAAACTAATCTACCTTTTGGTGGAAAATTCCATGTAGGCAAAAGCTTCAGTCAAATCAAATACAATTTCAACCTCCATAAAAAAAACCCTTTGCCCCTTGGATATGATAAGGTCCATAAGTAATAGGAATAACATAATCAAAATAAAATAAATAGTATATAATAAAATGGTGCGAGAGGGGTCAGGGGCCGAAGTGTCAATTTAAGTAGACGGCTTTTCCCATTTGACCGTCTAATAAAAACCAAAATTTGTTTGAATTAATTTAGATTATCTTGTTCTGATATTGCGAGGCTGATAAAAATAGATGGATTGGACGTGTCATTATTTGATTACTAACAAACACACACAAGCTACGCAACAAAATACAGGTAGAAATCCATTCCTCACCAGATAAAGCACATCAATCAAATCCAGTTATTGTCTTGGGAATGAATTTCAAAATCGTATTTCATACGTTACGTTATGAATTTATTTTCTGTCGTTAATGATTCACACAATAATAATTAAATGTGAAATGTCATATTAAAACTACAAGCTAGTCCTATTTTTTGAAAAAAAAAGAAGAAGATAATTCAAGTTTTAATTGACAGGAATATGAGTATGATATATTATGCATGTTTATTATAACTTCTACACAAATACTATTAACTACCAAACAAAAAACAAGTAGACACCAATTTTGTGCTCTACCTTTGGCTAGTTATAACAAAGTGTTTAAAATGCTATATAATTTCATGTTCATCAAAAGAAAGATGTTGTATCATTATTTATTTTTGGAAAATCAACGTAAAAACTTTAATGCAAATTAAAATGTTGAGAAAAAAACTTTAGCTGCAAAACATTTTTCCATCCATAAACAAGCTTTGCTCCATAATTTTTATCTCCACCAAGTTAAAGGGGTTTGCAGCTTCAATACGTAATTTTCTTTCATTTATAAATAACGATGTAATTTGGTTGTGCACTATAAGCATATTACGAAATATTTACGAATATATTTTTGTTTGTCATAAATAAACATTTTTCTATCAAGTACTCCTGAAACACACACTCGTGCACAGTACCTTTGCTTGTGTATTCGAACTCGAGACGCACAGATAAGAACCCATCATACTGTCTTTTAGAATATTAAACTACATGCAATTTTATTTTTAACTTTCACTAACTTTAGTAAATCACTTGCAGTACGTAATAAAGTAAAGAATATTTCCATAGATTTGGCGCGCTTCTATTGAGGGCAGACACTGATTTAGAAATATGTGCCACGTGTCGGCGCTGCACGTGGGTGGCTCTTAGTGGGCGGTAAGAAATTGTCCAAAAGGCAATGGCTTTTTTTATTTTGTTTAACTTTAACGTTAATTGGCCAATTAAATTACTCTCTATTTATACGGCGGTCTACCGTCTACTGTGCTTCCCTATTATATCGGCCAATCCAAAATATCTCATGCTAAACACGTGGAAGAATGTCCGTCTGTATCGGCTTTTGCTTTTCACACTATTTTTTAAATCTCGAAACTATAAATTTGTTAAATCTGAATAAGAATTTGTACCGGCTTTTGCTTTTCACACGATTTTTTAAAAAGAAATCTAATTAAAAGGGTTTGAAAACTTTGAATGTTAATGATAAAGACAAAATAAAGGGTAAAGTGAATAGTATCATAATTAACTTCTTAGTGTAAAAATATGGTTTTTCGTTAAAGTGAACAATACTGTGAGTTTTTCGTTAAAGTTCTCTTTTTTAAACCACGAAATTATGAAAATTTTAAATCTGAATAAGAATTTATTGATGCATAAGAAACCATGACTAAGGCGTAGTTACCACCTAAAATCTTTGAGTCTGTTTTTGCTCATCCCCTAATTGAAGATGACTATCAACAGTGGCGGATCTAATTGGAATCATAGGGTCCTAATGCTATAGGTTTAAGCAGTGTTTAAAATTTATTCGATATGGTTGATATTTTTATGAAAATATCTAAAAAATTTATTAAAATTTCTTCGATACGGACCATCAACCCTGGTTTTCGGAATGGTGTGAGTGTCTATTTCAAGGAAAGGGATCATTTCCGAATCCCTTCAACAAAATCCACCCAATCAAGGGATCTGAGCTCTTGAAATTTGATCCAACAGCTAAAAACAGGGACCTATTTTAAAAGTTATAATAACTTTAGCCGTTGAATCAAATTTCAAGGGCTTAGATCTCCTGATTTGATGGAAGGGATCCGAAGAGGATCTCTTTTCCTATTTCACTAATCATGGTTATCAATGCATTTAATTAAACGTACCACTTTTTCCTTCATATATATATATATATATCCCATCAATTAAAGAGTTGATTATAGGCTTTTTAGCTAAAATGGTTTTTGAGATTTGCATAACTCCTCATTTTGGTCCTTGAGATTTGAAATCTAGAATTGGTCCATGAGTTTGTACACAATCAATTATTTTGGTCATTTCTTGAAAAATCTCAATAAAATAATAAAAATACCTTCAATTTTTTGTCAAATTATTTTGGTCTATTGATTATTACATTGAAGGTAATTTTGTTATTTGAATTTTTATTTAACATAATTTTTCACCGAAGGACTAAAATGATTAATGATAGACAATTTCAGAGACCACTTCTATTGATTTCAAATATTAAGAATCAAAGTGAAGAGTTAAATAAATATCATAAACCATTTTAACTAAAAAACCTTGATTATATTATCTTCCTCTCTTATCGGCTTACAGTCTAGTCTTGATTAAATTTTTTGCCTCTCCTGCTACGCCCATAGAAAGGAAGAACACAACGGAGGAAGAAAAAAAGAACCGAATGGCATAAAGGCAAAACGGACAGCAGCATCCACTGGTAAAATGACATGACGTCGAATGCTATGGTACAATGCACCGGAATTAAGTTTTTCTGAGTGCTGTAGCCGAGAGAGCGGAAGAGAATTACAGATTGGTGTAATTATGTGAATCAGTTCTTTAATTAATTTAATAGTAAATTTCCTTTCTTAATTAATTTAATTATTTGTTTTACATGACATGACATGATTATGGCCAAAAGGAAAAGCATGAGGTCTTGAATTTAATATTTTGTAAGCTGTGAATCTTCTTAATTCTGGTTACGGGTACGCTACAATTCCCAACTAGTCTGTTTTAGGCCCAAAAATGGTGGATAATCGTGATTCTCCATCTGTTTAAAAAAAAAAAAAAGGTTAAGGTTGGGGTGAGAAAAAAAAATACTCAAAATCCTTTCACATTAAGCATGGCCTAAGCCCTCAGATTAATAGAGCATACCCACGTCTGATAGGTGCGTAGCAAACCACAATTGCTTGCTCAGATTAAAAACATCCCTAATCTTTGAATTATTTGTTATGAGATCTCCAAGTTATTTTTCCTTACGGAAATCATATTCTCTAGTTGTGATTTCGTTTCACTACCATATTTGGAAGACGAAGAATATAGATGACAACAGTGATCTCATATAATACTGAAGTCGTAACATAATTATGTGCTACTTTTATAGGTGTTGTCTTGTCAATATTTGAAAGTGACACGATTTTCCCCTCAAGATTCATTTGTCAAAATTTTGGCACAACTTTTAAGTGATATATTATAAATTAGCGTTCACTTATAAAGATTAAGAATTACTCAAAGATTGAGCGATGTGGCAATAACAAAATGCATGATGATAGAAATGAACAAAACAAAGAAGAAAACTCGAATGAGTACACTTTCATTCCCTCCATCTAAATGCAACTTATATAAACCATAAGATCCTAAAAATAATTGCACTTACATGTTGGGGGGGAATTTTCTTTTGCTTGGATCAAATGTAATGTGAGTGAATATTAGGAATACAAAACGATAAATGTGAAGTGCAAAAGAATATAAAGGTAGAATAAGGTTCATATGGAATCACTCAATTGCAAAATAAAGGCAAAAGCTCGCAAAAGGACTTGAAAGTGGGATTGCTCATAGCTATACCCTATAGGAGGGTCGTACTCTTTTATATATAAATGAAAGCAAACCCTAATTAATTAGAATAATGGTTGTAAGTACGTCTTTGTGACTTTGTTTAGAGGATATTTTGCTCCATCCCAAAATTAAGATGATAAATTTTTCACTACACTCGAAACAACAAGGTCGTGTTATCCTCGTACCCTTATTAATTTAAGTCATTCAACCTTTTTTAATTTATTCTATCAAACAGCTGAAAATTGAAAGAAATGTGTAAGAAGTAACAAATGGTATGTGGATACCAGCACCCGGAACAATATTAGGCAATGTTATAGTTTAACTGAAGACCTACATATGCTCCGATTAGAAGATGTGATTATGAGACGAAAGCTCAAGACAAAAGGGGTAGAAAAAGACCTAGGAAGACTTTGAAATAGACTATAAGAACAAATGGAATACTTGGAGTTAACGTAAAACTTGACGCAAAATCGAGCGTTACATCATTTTCAGATTCATACAACCGACTCCACTTATTGGAATAAAACTTAATTGTTGTTGTATATACAATTTTATTAACGTATAATTAATATAAGACATATCAATCCTATTGTTTATTGTATACGTAAAAAGACATTAATAACTTGTTAAAATTGATCGATAAGGATTAAATATAAACAAAGGAAACGCGGTGTAAACACGACCACGTGCAGACATCATGTTTAAGGATCTTAAGAAATTTAATTAACGAAAACAATTATTTTAAAATATTGCATGTCTATAGTCTAATCGACTAATCCAATAGGGTAAAGAAACAAACTTCAAAACCAAGCAACTCCACTATCTCTCTCTCCTCCAAACCACAAAAAAGATTCTGGCGTGCACTCGCTAATTTTATAATAAATAATTATTAACAGTAATAATCCTCTTTCATGAACCGAGGCACTCCAACGGGGCCCGACCACGTGTCGGTCATTTGTGTAAAGACGTGTGGTCATGTGGAGCATTATTGGATGCTGAGAAAGGTGTTTAATGAAACTCACCGACTGATCGCAACTCGCACATATATACACATTTCAAACTTCCAAGTGCTCTACGGTCTGCACCCAACTTAACTTAATTACCAGATAATTAAGGTTAACGATGACGATGATGGTGATCAAGTCTCGTGTAGCTCATTGACTTGATTTTTCTTTTATTTTAATTTTAATGTACATGTGTTTCTTCGTAATTATGTATGTCTGTTCAACTAAGTTAGGTGAGACCGTAAAATCATACAAAAATAAGTAATGACGGATTTAGGAGTTGAAATTTGAGTGGTTCTAATATTAAAGGTCTATGCTTTTTAAATAAAAACAAAGTGCGAAGTACGAAAAAAATAATAACAGTTTATTCATTGAGGCTTTTTTTTCGAACACTTGACTAGTGATATCGAGAGAATTTGTTAAGTGTAGTCCATGCAACTTATCGAGATATAGCTAACAAAAACACTTAGTAGGTACAAAGGGACTAGTACAAAATATTCGGAGAGTCTACGAAAAAACTTCACATGTATACTTTCTGAACGCCAGGTGGTCGTGAGACCATCTAAGTCCCAGTATGTATCCCTCTTTGAATACACGAATGCAAACGATATATTGTAGTTCATCGACAACATAATTCTTATCTATATCAGAAACGAAAGAAAATTTTGGCCCATGGATTAAGTAGCAGTTTGAAAGGTTACCTATTCGGAAATCTTCAGATCTACATTTATTTTCAACTCGCTAAAGCATTTCGTCACTTACTACACCCTTCCTCGTCTCTGGATACCTAGGTATCCACCTTAAACCTTTCCTCGTTTGAACCTCGCCCTTATCACCAGATATAGTGGGGAATGTCTCATTTGCGTGAAACAAATTTTTGGTGGTGATGTTTTGGAGTGAAAGAGAAGTGAAATTGTGGAGAGCGGTGGCTAACCCATGTGACATGTATGGTTGTTTGCAAGACAATATAGCTTTGATTGCATGTTAGTTTGGGTTTTATGCGTCAAGGCCCATTTCAACATCAATTTACATAAAGGCTATAAAAGTGGTAAACTTTGTGTTTAATCTTCGCTCACAATTGGAACAAATTCATTTAAGAAATGATTAATCCTCTCAATTTTGCTTTCACTTTTGGGGAAATGTTTCATGTTTTTTTGTTGGGAGTAGTAATGATTTAAAGTATTTATTTTACTATTCTGTACAAATTTTATTGCAAATAATTCATAAATTATCAACTACTTAATATCCAATTTTGACACGACATTCATTGTTTACGAGTAAAATTATTTCTAAACACGACGAAAATAGACTTGTTGGGAGTAGAAATGATTTCAAATATATATTTTACTATTTTGTACAAATTTTAAATCGCAAACAATACATAATTTATCAACTACTTAATATCTTATTTTGACATGACATTCATTGTTTATGAACAAAACCATTTCTAAACACGACGAAAATAGAAAGAAAACGTAATGGACAATCTTATTTATTTGTATTATATTTTATTAAGATTGTATTTGAACTGTTTTAAGCATTTATGGGATCAAACGAACATGCATTTGACACACTTCGGAGCTTAAGGAAATAAAAGCATATAATATGCTACTAGACTCCTAAAATGAGCACTCAAAAAATAAAAAACTTACTATTTGTCAAAAGTACACAATTCTTCATTTTAAAGTGTATTTGAATTGTTTTCTGCCATTCATGAGATCAGTCTTTTCAAATTATCAATACCAAAACATATTGGGTCGTGTTTAACGATCTCGTATCATTAAAACATTATGCCTCCAACAAAATAAAAAAATTCATGCATCTAGCTGCGTATAGACATGCTTCGTACAAACATACTCGCAATACATCAGATAAAACGATGTGTGTGTCTATATATATATATATATATATATATATATATATATATATATGCATACAAAGTCGTATGTAACTCCACCTAAACTTAATCATCACATAAACCCATGTATATATAGTATAAAGGTTGCGGATATAAAGTGGAGATGCTTTTAAAATTATTGACAGATTTACAAGTCTGATGGGGATCTACAAGACCTAATAAGGCAACAAATAAGCGTAAAAAGCCAAGTGGAAAATGTCAATACAAGAGACGTATTCCTCGTGCCCTCCCTCCCATTTCCGCATTAACGAATAATCTTTTTCAAAAAATATTGGAAAAAAAAACAGAGAAAATAATTTTTTGTTAGGCAAACGTCATCTTCAAAACCCATCTTTTTCATTTCTTTATTTTCTGATGGAAATGGAAATATACGCATAAATACGACACTTGTAGATGCAGCGTATGAGATTAGCTTTATGTCGTATTCACAGAAAATAAAAGGGGGGAACAAGAAACCCGTGAATTTCGCCAAACCAAAGCAACCGACTTTGATTAGAAAAACAAATACTCTGAAACCCTAAATACGCATGTAAAATGATGACTGCCTTCGTGACAGCGACTTTGGTCCATTAAGGCTATGGGAAAAGATCACACGCTGTGTAATGTATGAAAAAGAAACTAAGAATCTTTGAGTTCTTTATCTTAACACAAGTTTGAAGTTTCTCTTCTTCCTTTTGCCTTTTACTTCTTAACAAAAGCCAAGAATTTAGATGCGTGTTCTCCGCCAATGAGAGAAAAAAAAAAAAACTTTAATGTTAGCGACCAGATCACGTCACTTATCGTCTGAACACATAAAATTACTCAATCTTAGGTGTGTTCTATCCTATTCCGCTTGTCTGCAACAACCCTAGATCCATTATTTTTAATGATGTGACTCACTTGTTAGTGAGTAAAGTGGCCTTGCTTGTTAGCAATGATTTGATGTGGTCTCGCTTGTTGGCGGTGACATTACTTGTGCCTAGTTTAGGTTTGTTGCGTCTGCTGTATTTGTGGTGGATCTAAACCTGTACACTTGTGCTAATACCGATAGTGTTTGTGGTAGCCAATTAGCTAGAGGTTTATCTTTATGCTTGTTTGTGCTAATTATTTCCATATTATTGAATTGGCAACTGAAGAATGCGTCCACGTGGTAACATTGTATCTGTTCATGTTTGTTAATGAAATCACTATCGCTTCTTGTCAAAAAATGGTATGACTCGAACATTTCTTATCAAATTAGTATGTATCTATCTAAACAAAACATCATTTTCTCATTTTATTTTATGAAGAAGTTGGGGGATTTCAATTTTTTTTTTTAATTCCAATATTTAATTCTTGAGTAGCCTCTCAAATCACCAACTTAATCTTGGATTGCTCGTCTAATAAATGGAGGACCATCATTCATCATCATGCATGTTAATAAATTTGTGACATTGGCAAATGTTTTATTCCTTGATAGCTTATAATTTAATAGGCTAAATTGTTTGCGAATATTGCATGCATGTTCCTAAGAGCAATTGTCAATGAAAACCTACAAATTTAATAAGGTGGTGGAGATGAATTATTTGGTTGGTATCATCGTATATACGTGTCTTCTAATTAAGTTTATAACAATTATTTGTAATATCCCGGAATCATATTTTGCATAAAACAAATAATTAATCAAAGAAGATAGATGATCAAGTGGGGTTGAGAGACAAACCATGTTGCAATTACTTTTTTCTTTTAGCAATTTACTACACGTACATGATGCCACGCCAACGAAAGCTAGTCGGAGAATTTTATGCTGATGATTAAGATGATTTCCAGTTTAATTAATCACATAAAACAGTCTAGGGTTTATCTCAACTTGATGCATGTTTAAAGCTGAAGAGTTGGTGCGCGCATGACAATTTTTTGTTCTTTGATCAAGTTGAAAGTCCTAACAATGTTATAACATGATCACTTGAACACATATTGTACATATTTTTTTAATCGTAATGAATATCTCATGTTTTCAAAACCAAAGTTAAAAAAGAAGATATATATTTATTTTATACGCACGCTATATGAATTATGGAATACTTTACATTGTCAAGACCATGTCTTTGTTTGTTGGTTTGTTATTATTTTGTTGGTTTTGTTTCTTTCTTGCTTTTGTAGGACGATTAAATGGTGTTGTAAGTTGCCAAATTTTTACATGAGATGGCATCCATATTCTCAGCGTCTTCCTCATTGTGCAGAAGTGGGGCATCTTCAGCAGTTTATTCTCATCACATGGTCCCGATGATCATCAACTTGTTATTGTTTTAGTTTGATGAGGTTTGAGTTTGTTGGATTCCCTAAAAGCTAGGGTTAAATTTCTTGGTAAATACTTATGATATTAGTTTGATTTTCGTTGATTAGTGTAACCGTTTACATTATATATGAGGAGAAAAACTCAATAGTTTCGATATATTGCATGCAACAATTGTCCATGCATTACTTTTCTCGTCACGCGAGAAGAGGTATAGACGTAGTCATTGCATACAACCGGCATCTGCTAGAGTTTTCCAAAAGGACAGCACATAAGCACATTAATTAGTACAACTCATGATGGATTGTTAGTTAGCTATTTTCAAGTCTATGCATTCAATATACACGCATCATTGTGGTTTTGAAGGGCTTGTTGTGTAACTAGTATTAGAAAATTGAGCAGACAATTCTGATTTTGTTTCGACCTCTTCTTTGCTGCTGATTCTGTGTATGCAGACATTGCGCAGAGAGAGAGTTGAATACTTTTGTTTTCGAGTTTTCTTTTCTTTTCCTGCCAATGCTTTTCAAAGTTTACAACATCTAGAACATGCATAAGGTTGGCGCAATCTGAAAACCTTGATTAGATTGATACGAGAAACTGATGATTGGGGATTTGATAATTTTCAACAGAAGACCAGGCTGTAAGCACGGTGTCGTGGAGACGAAATTATGATTACGAAGAAGAAGAAAAAGATTGTTCATTGTATACAAAAACCGGAATTCTATTATGATCCGATCTACTGAATACGTCAACGCATGCTATAAAATTCATATAAAAGCAAGAAAAATGCAAGAAAAAAATTTGGAGTGTGCTATTCACACACCTCTTTTTACTTTTCACACACCCTTTGTTAATTTATATCTTTTGATCTTCTTCAATTCATTCGATCTAACGGTCAAAAATTAAAAAGATGTGTTAGAAGTAAAAAATGATGTGTGGATATCACATCCAAAAAATTTACTTGGGAGATCAGCGTGTAAACAACAACACCATATAAACAGTAATTTTCTTTTACAATTTAATAAAATTAAACACTGTAGATAAAATGGGCTGGGCTAGAGTGCTAGAGGGACACTTGTCGGGGCCCAATTAAAGCCCATTGATATGATTAGAAGATAGGAATCGGATTACTACTAGCTGGATAGAAGCATCAACGAATTATCAATGTCATTGACGACCAAAAACTGCTTTTTGGGAAATGTAGGTGGAATATTTAGCACATATGCTTAGGAAACAAATACCAAATTGATATGAGCCATTGAGAGAATGGGTGCAATTACAACTCACATTGAGTCCGATGGATACTACGAATTGAATAAAAGAATCTTGGACGAGACTGTCACATACTGCAACCCCACTCATTTAAGATGGGATCGCATTATCTCTAAAATGCTGGTTGACGCAGTCTTACTTAAGACTTTTTCAAATCAAAGACATTGCTCGATCCCTTTGAGGTTGTAAAGTTCATAGATGGCTACTTATCGTAATCCAATGTCAAAAGGAGAAGTATTTGGTTGTCCACTAGGTGTTTGGTGAACATGACTGCATTGGACGACGACGTTTCAATGTCATTACAGCCACTCGTGAAAAAGAGCACATATTAGCAAATAATCCGTTCCCATTGGTCATGGCGGCACAATAGTAAATGTAGCCTATGTGGACTGGATGACGTTTCAACGTCATAGGCCTATTTGAGCCCATTTCTCGCCTACAAAAAAAAGAAAAAAAGAAAAAAGAAAAGAATGGTGCCTTGTTATGATCCCACATCGGCTACACCAGAAATGGTGTAGTGGTACTTAAGTTCTTGGTGCCCCCCACCTATCAAGCTAGTCTTTTGGGTTGGGCTCTTCCTTTGGGCTTGAGTATCTAACATTGGTATCAGAGCTTAGTTCCCGACATTGCCGAGGGGACGATCTGGAAAGGGCTACCTTAACCGGGCGACCAAAGGGTGCGCCACCATCAGCTACACCAGAAATGGTGTAGTGGTACTTAAGTCCTTGGGGTCCTCCCACCTATCAAGCTAGTCTTTTGGGTTGGGTTCTTCTCTTGGGCTTGAGTACTTAACATGTCGGTCCAAAGAAGGAACTTATACATCTGCATGGCATCTCTCATATCGGGTGAAACTAACATGAGCTCGGTTGAAACTCAAAATAAAAATTTCATACTTTTGCGAGAATGGTTTAACTAGGCATGTAGTCAGGCGGCCCAATCTTAGTTTCCTCCATAAAAGGTGTGTTATCAAGGCCCCTCTCCATGAAAGCTCGAAAATATGTTGTTTTAGCTCAATAAGAGGACATATCATACAATCAACATTGTCTCAGGTCGACCCAGATATCAAATTAAACTGAATTTTTGTGTAACTAGCTCCGCAAAGAACTCGTCATGTACCCCTCCATAATTAAAAAACAAAAAAGATTGCAGCGTCATTATTTTTTGGAGTACTAACGACAGTTCCGTTATAAAACATCCGAAAACCATAACTTTGCACTGCTTACAAATTTATTGGGCCTCTAGTACGATTTTTGGGTCAATAGTTGGGCATACAAAACGTGGGCCTCATAAAATAGTCAAAGCCCTATAATGTTGAACCGAGCAGCGTGTTTTTGGTAGTTGACGCGAAATGCGTTGTTGGACGGCAGATTTGGTGGGAAAATGTGGAACCGCAAATCGGCGCTGATCGGATTGATCAGTTGCTTTTACTTTCACTCCGTATTTCTGACTAGTTTCGTCGCCGCTTCTTCTCCGGAGCTGCTGCTCGGATCTGCCCGCGTCGTTTTTCAGGTAAAAGAATTAAATTTGAAAACGTAGCAGAAATTAATGTGAATTTTTGGGGACGAATTTGGATTTTGATCTTGTGTGGTTTTACAGACCAACTATGGCGACATCGAATTCGGGTTCTACCCGACCGTCGCGCCGAAGACGGTGGAGCACATTTTCAAGCTGGTCCGTCTCGGCGGCTACAACACCAACCACATCTTTAGGGTTGAGAAAGGGTTCGTCGCCCAGGTGGCCGACGTGGCCAGCGGAAGATCGGCTCCGATGAACAAGGAGCAGCGGAGAGAGGCGGAGAAGACGGTGGTCGGAGAGTTCAGTGACGTTAAGCATGTCAGGGGCATTCTTTCCATGGGAAGGTACAGCGAAGTTTCTATCTTTCTGATTTACTTGATTAGAAGCTTGAAGTTTTCGCATTTCGTGTCTTTAATTGTGAATTACTATCTGGGTAATTGTTATTTTTGCTAATTTTTTTGCGTAGATATGAAGATCCGAACAGCGCCGGATCCTCCTTCTCAATGCTGCTTGGAGATTCCCCTCATCTTGATGGGAAGGTAAGCTGACTACACTTTGATAACATTGGTGAATCGGGCATGATCATCGATAATGTGTTGACATAAGAAAACCTTTTCAGTATGCAATATTTGGGAAAGTTACTAAAGGTGATGAGACCTTGAGAGCGCTTGAGGAACTCCCTACACATCGGGAAGGGATTTTCGTAATGGTATGCTTATCCCTATGCTATTCGCTTATTTTCAATTTCGATAAGATCAATTCGTCAATCCTGTAAAGTTAGAATCATAGTTTTCCTGTGTTAGTTATGTAGGATGGTATCATAGAACAATATAGCTAGTTATTTTCACCCTTCTAAGATTTTTATAGATATTGCCATTACATTTGATGTGCAAATGTATTAATGGATTGGAGTCGAAACTAAATATTTTCGCTTTGCTAGGGAGCTTGACATCTAATTGGATGAGTTTCGTATAATTAAATTAAATTAAAATTCTTGTTATGTGGAGTCAGATGGTTCTCTCTCTGGGGTATAAATGTTTTGTCATCATGCTTGGACTATTGTACTTTTACCCTATGCACCACAGGTAGTGTTGTCTACCAGTGTCTCTGGCATTAGTATTTCCCCGGACATTGTCTGCATTGGTTGCATGTGGTAAAGTAGCCGTGCTTCTTACTATGGCATATATGCTCTGGGTCACCACTCTTATATCCATTTGGTGGGAGAATCACTGCATTCTTGGCTCGGAAATGATTATTCTCTTTAATTCATTTTCTTATTTTTCCCTCCAGCCCACCGAGCGCATTACAATTCTGTCAACATACTACTATGGTGAGAATCAAGCACCCTTTGATTTATTCATTGCTTGTACTAGTTTCATATGTATTGACACTAGCTTTAACGACTGGATAAAGGAGCAGCGGTAGGTTTTTTGAAAAGTTTGAGGCCAAAGGCCCAACCGTGCACATCTCTGAAGTTCTCAGTTTCGTTACTTTTTTCCTTGTTGATACATGTCTGCCATGTGATGACGCGTCCAGTGTTGTTGCATTGGAGATTTTAATGATCACATTTAAATCACTTAAATCGGTTGAGTTTACATTGTGTTTATCGCTTGATCGTGTTACTTTTAGACACCGAGATGGAGCATTGTGAACATGAGAGGTCTGTTATGAAGCAGAGGCTTGCTGCATCTGCTGTTGAAATCGAGAGACAGGTAAATAAGATTTACAACGAACACGATCCTTTCAAACATCCAAATGTAAACATGGACTTATCACGTGTCATATTTGTAGAGAATGAAATGTTTCCCATGACATAGCAAGCAAATATCGGAAGAAGAGATGCTGTGGTTGCTATCAATCATCGAGGTGCTGTATGTTGTCAGAGAGCAGTGTACAAGGGGTGAGGAAAGTTCAAAGATCCATTCGAGCAGATGGGAGACAATATTTGTGGTGTCAATCGAGTATCTGCCACTGAATACCTGACACTAAAGCTGTCTCTGTAAGTGAACGTCGAAACCTGATGTTGTACTGGATGTTGATAATGGCTGACATGTTCGTTGAGACCACACACTTGATTCGTAATGTTAGCTGTGGAAGCAAATAATGGATTTATAGTGTCTTAGTGTCGATAGTATTAGTCTTCACTGTTGTTTGTATGGAAAGTACTTCCGTGTAACGAGAATGTAACTATGACGGTATCCCAAGTCCAAGTTAATCTTGATCTTGAGATACCGCCTATAATGACATATGTTGCTAAGTATCATACCCTAGACAAGAAAACTCTAGACTTATAAAATAAGATTGAAATGTTGCTTGGCGCCTTGGCGCCTTGGAAGTCGGATTTTTACTCGAGAGGACAGTGAGAGTTGAACTCTTGTTAGCCTGGTTTTTACCACCGAATTGATTAGAAATTTGCAACTTCGCGTAACAATCGGAAACATGTCAAATTCCTAACAAACCGGAAATACCCTAGTGCTTTGAGGCCGTAAAATGTAGGGTGGTAGATTGAGCCCACAACTTTCACCGTAACGACGAAAGCGAGACAGTTAGATTCAGTTGACTGTCGATTTGGGTCAAAACCTGTCGCTGGCCTTGCAGACAAGGAGTCGTGTGTTGCATGGTGAAATTTATCGAGCAACCTAATCTACCAGGAAGGCCGCAGATGGCCTACACCAACATGGGAATCGCAGTCAGTGGAGAGTCACATGTCTGAATCTGATAAGAGTAGGCAAACTGTTTGGTGACGAGGAAGATGGTAACCCACCCTCCCTCCCTTTGTCTTGGTCAATATACCAAAATCTCTCCCCCTCCCCCTCCCCCATGTGTTCCAAATATTCAGACCCATGGAAACATAACGTGCTGCCTGCCACTGATGAAGCCGAAATCGGATTTCAACACCGACTAATCAATAAGAGTTTAAGGGCATGTTTACTTACAAGGAATAGTGATTGGGATCATTTTGATTATTGGGTTCCTTGTGTATACTAGAATATGGGTATGAGAATCGCTTCACTTCTTAAGTTCTCTAATTCTTTTTTTCTCTCATTTATGTTAAGTAAACATACTAAAAGGAGCGCACCTAAGTAGAAAATTATATGAGTTCATTAGATTAATTTAGGCAAGTTGGCTACGATAGTAATGTCTCCGACATTGCATCCAAGTTCAAACCGTTTTCATTAATTAGACTAGTTTAGAATGTCGTCCTACCTAAAAAAAACCAAGGATATGTCCAATTGGGTAGGAGCTGCATTCCAATCCATCTAGCATTTTTCGATTTAGGGTTGCAAACTTGAAATGGGTACACGTGGACAACACAAATCGAGTGAAGTGGAGTCGTGGAGCATGTGTGGTCTTCCGCTTCACACATGGGACAACCTACTATAATACCATGAAGAAAGTTAAGGTTCCATCATAAACTCAATTGGTAATATGGGGAGTGGCCAGTTCTTTAGAAGCACACGGAAGGTCTCTTTTCTCCTCGTGTGGGACTCACTCTCAACAGTTGTGTCCCAATCAATGGACTCAAGCAGGCTTGACTTTTGGGGGGAGATGGAAGTCTTACGATGTTTCAGAAGCTTGAATGTCCCCAAGTGATGGAAGACAAACATACCCACATGGATTTAAAACGCCAACACACAGCAAAGTCGTCTACGTGAATTAATTTATGGCCTCAATCTTCTTTAACCCCATATGTAATTAATTGCATCTTTTGGTTGGTAATTCACTCGACCCATCACATGGAACAACGAACGTTTTTTTGAATTTGTTTGGGGTGTTCCACGTGAATCCAATTTCATCCCAAGCTCCACCTCCAGTTGATTGGAGACAAAACAGAAAAACGACTAAACTCGTAAAAAGTTAGGACCCAAAATCCCATGTTGGAACAACAGCCTGTGTCGGGATAGTTTCTTTACGAGCTGGTTTTGTAAGGTAAGTTGTAGTACCATCCAGCTCGTATCAATTGGTATCAGAGTAGTGCCGCCTGCAAGAGAGAAAAATGATTACCATCAATGTCGACAAAGTGGGCCGATGAGATTTGTTTTTTTCCTTTTCTTTTTTCTCTAAAAAGAGGATCAACTGATGGCTTTATCACGGTAGTATACTCTTTGGGGGTCAAAAGACTCATAGAGACATTTCAATCTCCTATAGTCATCATCGTGTGATTCACTAGCGTCAATAATCGAATCCAAGACGTATCGTATGAAATACGAACCTGAAATTCATTCCAACCACTGGGCCAGGAACTAGTTGGCTGTTATATTGGCAATGCCACATTCCTGTTTAGGTTTGCCAAGTTCATTCACGGCATTTGAAATAATTGTCATGTGACTAGGTTTTGGCATCATCTAATTGAAAAAAAGAAAAAAAAAAATAATAAAAAATAAGTTGCTATGTTGCTATGTTGCTTGAGGTCTATAAGGCCGAGGAAGAAGAAGTTGCTATGTTATCACAAGTAGGATCAAATTAACAGAAAAAACAGGAGAATTTGTGAGTGTTTCTATCCTACTGAAGTTTTTTCCCATGTCCGGGATGTGGGTACTACGTGTTTTCTCTCATAATAACAAGTTTTCAAACAATTTTTCATTTTATCCTTTAATATTTTTTATCTTTTGACAAATGATAATGTTATTAGGTTGAATTGTTAAATTTTAAGAGTAAGGAAGATCGGTGGAGATCCAACTTGCACCAAAACCATAGATATTATTATTTCCTGCTATTGCACTAAACCGCCTTCTACTTTTATGGCTATTTAATTAGTGCATTATGCATATGCGAAAAATAAAAATAATTGTTTGAAATTCGAAAGGTGTAGAAGCCACCGGAGGCGTATGTGGTCAGTTAAATTTGGCTCCTCTCAACTTCTTCACATGCACGCGCATGCCTTGGTTTTTTCCTCTGGTTGTAATCCTTTGATTGATTGTTATCTTCCCTTCTCGTGCAAGTTAAAAGTTAAAAAAATAAAATAAAACCACTACAACGTGCAGTAAAAACCGCAATCGGGATTTTACAGTGATGATCCCAAGCCGCAGCCAACGACTAACGTCCACAGACCAACTTAATTACCAGGAAGCACGCCAGAAAAAAAGTTTACATATTATCCGGGGATTTAATACTTTTTTGTCTTGGAAAAGTAGAAAAAATCCCGATTAAGTGCAGTTTGTGACCCCTAATATTTTGATAATGTTTTGTTTTATTATTGTTGGTCATATTTAGACATGAATATTTCACTTAATTACTTGCATTAAGATCTTCAGAGTATATATTGGAGAAATACTTTAAGTAAAATAGCAGTGCAATATCATTAAGCTGTGCTTCTTGATGGAGTTTTGAGCTCCCATTGTCCCATATCGGGAAACAACCATTTGTCAAAGGCCTTTATATAGGTCAAGTCATTTGTATTAGTACTTCGGTGTTATACCATTTGTAATGAATATTAAGGTTTGGGCCACTAATTGTGTGGATTAGGCTTAATGATTGGATCATAATATTAATATAAATTAGTATTAATTAATCAAGACGAGGCCTTGGGGTCATGAAATTAAAATTAATTTGATCAATTAGTTTTAATTTCAAATCAAAATTTTAATTAAATTAATTAAAAACGTTTTGATGAATGTATAGCTTCAAATACATCCTGTCACATCCTGGCCCGGGCAGTACCACTTCTCGGGCCCGACTCCACCATCGTAGCACGATATTATCCGTTTTGGGCTTACCATTCCCTCACGGTTTTGTTTTTGGGAACTCACGAGCAACTTCCCAGTAGGTCACCCATCATGGGATTGCTCTAACTCCCTTCTCGCTTAATTTCGGAGTTCCTATGGAACCCGAAGCCAGTGAGCTCCCAAAAAGCCTCGTGCTAGGTAGGGATGAGAATATATATATATAAGGATCACACCCCTAGGCGATGTGGGATGTCACAATCCACCCCCTTTAGGGGCCCGACGTCCTCTTCGGCACACACGCGGCCAGGGTTAGGCTCTGATACCATATTGTCACATCCCGGCCCGGGCAGGACCACTTCCTGAGCTCGACTCCACCACCGTAGCACGTTATTGTCCGCTTTGGGCTTACCATTCCCTCACGGTTTTCTTTTTGGGAACTCACGAGCAACTTCCCAGTGGGTCACCCATCATGGGATTGCTCTAACCCCCTTCTTGCTTAACTTTGGAGTTCTTACGGAACCCGAAGCCAGTGAGCTCCCAAAAAGCCTCGTGCTAGGTAGGGATGAGAATATATATATATATATATGGATCACACCCCTGGGCGATGTGGGATGTCACACATCCCATCCAACAGGTATTTGAAGAGGTATAAAACAACCTATATAATTGGAGTCATCAGTTCCATCGAAAATCATCTTTTTCCTTTCCTTCTCTTCCGTACAAACTTTTAAGAGAGTAAACACACAAATAAATTCGCTAGAATTCTAGAATCCAATGCGGGTTGTAGAATTAGGCAGTTGAATCCTGGTCGAGCAGACGTCGTAGAACCACAAGTACAAGAGTGGGACAGAAATACAGTTCGAATGACATAGCTTTTACACTAGTCTCTACCTTATGTAATCAAGTTAGTATCATTGATATTCTTATATTAATTTCTGTATTTATTGTGTAATTTCATTATGCACAGTAAGTATTTTTGGTAAATAAAATATTAGAATTTCAAGTTCTGTTTATTTCTGTTATTTTTATTTATTTTTGAATTGTTCTCCAACACTTCTTTAGTCTCACTATCCTCCAACCAAACCATGGACGGGGTAGTTCTATTACTAGAATTAGATATTAGGTCAACAAGTTGATATGACACTCGTATTTCAGATTATTTTATCTTATAACGGGTGAAAACTAGTTCAGTAGACCAGTCAGACCAACCAACTAGTAAGGTTGCTCTCACGATGTGTAAGATTCATCTATTAATAATTGTATTACATTAGGTTGGATGTTCAAATGTATGACAGTATGTTGATGCTACAAAAGATTATATTATTTAGATAGTAAAACATGAACAATTATAGGCGAGAGGTCTTATAAAACAGTGTCCGACCAAAATGTCTTGTAGAAGTTTTTCTCCATTAACTATATGGTATAATTTGTAATTTTAATCTTGATGTGAAGAATCTATCCATGGCCCCAAAAAAGTTATGCTTGAACTTGAAGGGTAAACTGCTAAAAACATGCTTAATCTATACTTTATGTTCTTTTTTAGTTAGGGTTTAAATTGACAAGAAGCATGCTTAACTCATATAATGAAAGAATTACAATGAGTAGTAAAGTAAAATTAGACAGATTTTTTGCCTGGGAATCCGGTTCAGATTTTGACACAGACGAGACCCACACGTGCCATGCTCTAAACCCAAAGTTCTTAATTGGAGATCAGCCGGGTCAACATTCAACAATGTCATACAACACACACTTGCACAGTACCCACCTTGGAGCTTTCAAAACAAGGAAAAATGGAGGAGAGGAGCCCCCCTCACCACTCTCAAGTCGTAAACAAATTAATAAATAAATACTTGAATAAATAATGTTGTAGAAGGTACAGATGTTAATTAAATAATTAATTAAAATGACAAACAAGTAATAAGATAACATGGCCTTGTGTGCTGGGACTGACACAGAGAGGCCCGTGTAGGGCGATAACAAGCACATTCCTCTTAATCCACTTAAACTCTAATCCAATTTTGCAGACACTTGATAAAAAGACAGTATGGCTGGTGTATCTCCATTTTTCCATCCCTTTCCCTATTTTAGAAAAAACAAACTTATATGATACGAGTACATTATTATTGTAATTTATACTATGTTAATTATACAATATTGTGCATAAATTTTTCTCCATATAACGTTATATATTAACGTAAAATAGTATGTCAAGAAAATTGCTCTCCGTTGTGATCCCCACTAGATTTTTATTTTAAATTCAAATTTATCCCTTTCCATCGCTCTCATTCCTCAACCCCTATTAATATCAACCCTTTAGCCCACTGCTTCTTCCCATGCAATTGTCTCCCTACTCAAGCATTTCTTCTCTGCTCTCTCTCTCTCTCTCTCTCTCTCTCTAGAATTCTTTTTAAGTATCACCTCGTTATCTCATTCTCTCTCAGCTCATACTTTCTCGCTCATTTGTCTCTCAGGGTTTTCCTCATTTTTCTCGTTCTATTAATATAATTGATTCTAGAAGAACTTCAAACTCTATTACTATTATTCCTTCTGAGCTTTGAGTCTTTTGTCAGAACTTCAAACTCACCAAATATTTGACAATGTCGAGCAGAAGGTCCTCGCGGTCGAGGCAGTCGTCGAGCAGGAACAACAACAGTATCAGTGATGAACAGATCACTGATCTCGTAACCAAGTTACAGCAGCTTCTTCCTGAGATTCGCAATAGGCGTTCCGACAAGGTATATATCTATCTATACATACATACATACATATATATATATACATTTATTATTTTTTGTCTTTTTAAAATTAAATTTCATTCTTCCTGGCTCTCTTTTAGCCTTTCATGTTTGTACTATAATGTTGCAAAAATTAATGCAATTATTCTTTTATGTGGTCTCCGTTTGGTTAGATAACATGTAGAGGTAGATAAGTCACACTCGTCTCATTTATTCTGTAGCCACAACTTGCGGTGTGGGACTCCAATTGTTCCCCCATGCCATCCTCACCAGACCCTCTCATTTGTATATGTTTTTTATCTAAATTGAGATGGATAATTATATATGTGTAACTGATGATTAGTTATTATGTATTAATTTGTTAGTTAATGTGTTCGGATTAATATTTTGGCAGGCGTCGGCGTCGAAGGTTTTGCAAGATACTTGCAATTATATTAGAAACTTACACAGAGAGGTGGATGACCTAAGTGAGCGCTTATCAGAGCTTTTGGCCACGACGGACATCGATAACGACCAAGCAGCCATTATTAGGAGTTTACTTATGTGATGATATATGTACGGAGCTTCCTAATTAATCATCAGTGTTAAGTACTTGTACTGTTAAACTCTTTTTGTCGTGAGCCTTTTATGTATAACTCTGGCTAGTTAGCTAGCTAGGGTTTGCTCATTAGGCCAGAAGAAGGATTTTTTTTTCTTTTCAGTCCATGTCTATGCTATTACTTCGGACGACCTGTAGTAAGTATTTAACTTTGGTAATAATAAAAGCACTTTTAGACTTCTACTTCTTTTAATTTGTGTTGGATCATATATATATATATATATATATATGTATGTATGTATGTATGTGTCTATATATTATATATATAATTCAAATCGCAATAGCTATATCCATTCGGAGAAAACTGAATTTCTTAATATTATTTCTTATATGTGATTGTGACACTTATAGTGAATATTTAGCTATATATATATATACAACCGATAATACTATTTGTATATATAAAATTATCAGTTCTGATGATACAATTCCGTAATAGGGATGAACTATATTATTTTATGCAGAACATACTTGTATAAGAGACTACGTCAACAAATACAATATTTTTCTTACATCAACAAATATGATATGATAGTTTGTGTGTCTAGATAATATTATTCATCAACAATACATGTGATTAGTTAATTGTTGAAATATTATTCATCACTTTTTTTATACATTAAAATGTTAGATGTGGACTGTAGACGCAGCGTTGAGGCTGACAATGTCGATCGAACATGTGACTTTACCCCACATATAAATTTACTTACCACTTTGGTAACAAAATAATTACAGTGAATTTGTTGTACTAATTAATTAGCAGTAGGACGATTATGCCATGACAAATAAACTTCATGCAGAAAATCTCTGGTGTGTTCACATTATCAACTCTGAAGCTCATTGAATATACGACAACTCGATCTCAAAGAATTCTCATGCTCGTCCTAATTATAAAGTTAATTGGAAGAGCTAGGCACGGAAGAGTTACCTAGTCATTACTTCTATAGGTGATTACTCCCCTTCCACCAATGGTGATGGAAATGAAGGAATGTGGAATGGTTTTACAAGTAACAGTCGCTAATTAATCTAAACTACGAGAAAAGAGAACGAAATAATGGTGTAGAGTGAAAAGCGTTGTTCTAACCAATTTAGCTAAACCAAAATATGCAAATGTGGAAGGGTTAATTACATAAAATAAGTAAAATACAAGAGTTTAATTAAACAAACAAGTATGATATTGTTCAATGTGATTGTCACACATTGCCGTATGACGTTATTATTTCACTCATGTTATATACTTTTAATATAATATGGGAATTAGTAACATCATTTATCGGTGTAACACTCAATATGTTTCCATGTGAAAACGTGACCTAACTATTACTATAGAGTGGTGTCAAATTCAAGGCCAACTGGGGAATGTGACTTTCATACCAAATTAATTTGGTAATCGGTGCTGTCTTACACGTTATACCATGTAAACTGGACCTAAATATTACTGTAAGATCGATAATATACCAGCTACAGCTATAGCTAGATGCTCATGCAGAGAACCGAAAACTTACCATTTACTTGTGTAGTTTCAACTTTGAACACAAGAATATAGCTCACAGAATTAGTCGAAAATCTACTGCCTTGCATCACATGGAAAGAACAGCTTAATTAAATAGCGAATTACAAAGGAGATTGGTTTAGATTGAACTCGTTTGAAAGTACTTTTAAAATGACTTAAAGTGTTTTTGGTGAAAATATTTTTCAAACCAATCCTTAGTAGAAATTTATGTGAATCCCCAAAAAACACTTTAAGTACTTCATGTAAGAAATGCATATATGTTGCTTCTTCGAAAAAAAAAACATCAAAATTCAAAAGATAAATAGCTTATATTAAATGAAATCAAAGTCTAATCGTTTCTAAATTACCAAAATTCAAACTCTAGAAGAAGAAAGAGTGGAACTTAATTTGCATACTCCCCGGGCGCTACTCCCGCAAACATGATATTGAAAACAACATGGATAAGACATCACATGGTCTTTCAACGTGACAAACATATTTCTTGCAAGATAATTGCTCTTGGTATAGATTTTGACAAAAACAGAAATATGATAAGAATTGGTCATTCTATTGGTTCACATACCATACTCGATCAGGAATTGCTGAATTCGTTCATTCAACTGACTACTAATGAGCTCACATCAAATTTGAACTCACTAACGTACGTTTTAACAATCAATTGCTCACACGTAATGTGAGACGTCTAGACGCTTTCATCATTTAGCGTAAGAAAATCTTAACAGTTACATGTAGCTAAGTTTTTACACCCCCTATGCTAATAGTTAGAGCTTTAACCTTGTGTTGAGATCTAAGGATCAAACGACAATCTCAAGTAAACAGTTTCTACAGAACCAGAGCGTACCCCTCCCAAGAGGTATGGCCGCGTGCAAATATTTCGTCACGCCGGATGGAAATTGGGCCTCGAGTCTAAATACGTTGCGGTCCAAATCTATCCATAGGCCATGGGCCTTGCCAATTTGCTGGGTTGGGCTTCATTCTTGTAAATGTACTATGTATTGGGCTTTGCCATGGGCCTTTCCTCCAATTATTTGTGGTATAATCGTAAATAAGTTGGATTACCATTCTTCATTATTAGTTATGGGATGAAAGTAATTTACTTGCTTAGTGTGAAATGCTAAGGATTTTGATTAGATTTATCTCTAATGAGATGATTCACCGTAGTCTCATTAAAACTCTCCAATTGCCATTAGCAGGTGTGACCGGACGCTCTGCTATAAAACAAATTTTTTTTGTCTATGTCTAAGTTTAGATATTAAAAGGGGTTACCTCCTCCTCCACTTCTTCTGATACACATCGATCAGAAACACCTACCGAGCTCAGGTGCGTTAATCAATTCATCACGCTTTATGTTTCTCATTATTTTTCCGATTAGTGTTTAAACCGTGTGAAGATTATGTAATTGATCAATTTCTGTGATGGAATTGGGAATTGGAAAGTCGGAAGATTAGATTGTGAGATTCTGGTTGGAATCTGGATTAATTGGACTAATTAGTCTTTAATTTCATGAAATTCGTAAGATTTTCGGAGAAGATGAGTTCTGGTGGATACGCCGTCGAAGTTACGGGTCTGTCCCCAAAAGCAACGGAGAAAGACGTCTACGACTTCTTCGCCTTCTCTGGTTCCATCGACCATGTCGAAATCGTCAGGTTTCGTGGTGTTTTCAGCATTTTTAATATTTTTTTTGTCTTAATTTTTTTTTGGGATATTAATTTGTTGTTATTTTGGGGAAATTCAGATCGGGTGATTGTGGGTGCACTGCATATGTGACGTTCAAAGATTCTTATTCTCAGGAGACTGCTTGCTTGCTCAGTGTGAGTATTTCTTCGACTCGTCGCAACTGATCATTCATGTGCTCGCTTCCTATATTTCGTGATCAACTTCTGATTAATGCACTGTGCATATAAATATAGGGCTCGTTTGGATCTGCTTTTAAAATGATTGAAAACGCTTTTAGAGAAAATGTTTTTGGATTCTAACAGCATTTAAGGGCTTTCTGCAAGAAGCACCTTTTCTAGAATTTACTTTCATTTTTACGAAGGATTGGTTCTAAAAGCATTTTCACCAAAAGTGCTTTCAGTCATTTTAAAAGCACATTCAAACGAGCTCATAGTCTTAGTTATTCTGTGTTGGTCTAGAGCGATGAATACAGCAGTGCTTATAGCTCATTTATGCCGGCTGTACCATTAAAATTTGTGTAAAACTTGCCAAATGCTTTCGACAATATATTTTTGCTTATAGACATAGCAAGAGAAAGATACTTTGACAGAAGAATGGTAATTATACTAAACAATTCAGTGATGGAACTTTCATGGTATCCAAATGTAGCCTAAGCTTTCGAGATACAGGGCTCAACTGGTGACCTTAACTAAATAAGTTGTTGCTTGGATGAAAGGGCTTCCGAGTTATCATAGTATCCTTCTAGCCGGAGCTTGTTTATATCACATCCCGACTACCTCCTGAAACATTTACTTAAAGCTGTATTTATCATTATGGTTCGGTTATATGGTTTATCCGGTTTACTAGTCCTTTATTAACTTAAACCTGTCTGTGCTCGCATGTGATTTCTTACTGATGCCTAGATGATAACGCTTGTGCGGTTTCTTATGATCTTTCTCGCCGATGATTTGTGAGTGTTAATTCATGTTTTCCCCTTAAAATCTTATTGTCTCAGGGTGCTACAATAATAGATCAAGCTGTGTGCATAACGCGTTGGGGGCACTATCAAGATGAATTTGACTTTTGGAACAGGCCTCGGCACGAAGATGAAACTTATTCAACTGTATGTATATTTTGTTTCTTTCTATCGCTCAAATATTTGGTTTCTCGTTTGTACATTTTCGCACACGCACAAAACTGTTGTACTGAAAAAGGTTTGCAAGAGTAAGCGATTAGTATGCCTTGGTAGCCTCCACAGGGAAGCTGGAACATTCCTAGTGCCCGAGAAGTGGTGAGTGGGGCTCCGGAAGTAGTCTTGACCATGTTGGCCAAGGGCTTTGTGCTCGGAAAAGATGCATTAACCAAGGCAAAATCATTGGACGAGTCTAACCAAGTCTCGGCAAGTGCAGCAGCTAGGGTGGCTGAACTGAACCAGAGATTTGGCGTCACCGATAAAATTCATGCAGGGGTTGGAGCTGTTAAGTCTGTGGATGAGAGGTATCATGTGTCAGAGATCACCAAATCAGCAATATCAGAGACGGGAAGAAAAGTAATGAACAGTAGCTACTTTTCTAACGGAGCTCTTTGGGTGTCGGATGCTCTAAACCGAGCAGCCAAGGGTGCTGCTGATTTGGGAAATCATAATGCTAGGCAGTGAGGTATTGGATAAAATCGTATACTCGTGTTTTGTTTGTATATAGAAAAGAATACTGTAGCCGTTTCGTACTTTCGATACCTTGGTGTTAGTATAAATAATGCTGTACATATTGATAACCCCGAAGAACATTACGAAAGGGAGAAATGAAACGAATAATTATTTACAAACGATGAAGGAAAACATTATTAACATCCATTTGGGTTTACAAACCAGTTGTACATCGCATCTAAAGCGAGAAGAATTAGGTTGGGCGGTAGCATGTTTTGCTAATGAACTGAAAGTATTGAGTAGAATCCAAGCCCTCTTGCCTGCGACGGCCTTTGGCCTTGTGTTTATCTACAGAACCATCAGGGTTTCTTTTAATACGAACTGCCTGGTTGTTGCAAGGCATTGAACTCTTCTTGCATTGCGGTCTTCCGTGGAGGTTGGTTGTAGCAGGGAAGGCTTTTGGCTTGAAGATTGGTCGATTAAGTGGACGATAAGGAGAAGGAGAATCAGCAGAAGGAGAAGAAAATAACTTTGGTCTGGAGATTGTTCGATTAGGCCGAGAAGGAGAAGAAGCAGATCGAGAAGTTGGAGCATGATTACGAGGATTAACAGAATCAGAACAAGTAGCAGCAGCAGTAGTACGAGCATTTGTAGGATTAGTTGCATCATCAGTAGGAGCAATCCTAGGATTAATTTCAGAAGAGGGAGCATTAGGGTTAAGAGAGGAGAGAGAGGAGGTAGGTGATCTGAAAGAAGCTGGATTATCAATTCTAAGAGCATTACAAGTGGATCGTCATCATCAAGATCAAGGCTGGAATAGCCTTTCTCGTGAAGGAAATAGCCTAAAACACACATCATTTGTTTTGGATTACAAATTCTCGACCTACTGGACTTGATATAGCGTGACTACACATTATCAAAATACTGATTTCTAACTTGACTAAACATATGTTGTTACGTAAATAACATTTATTTGGCAACATACCATAGGCATGAGGCTATAGCATTGTTTATCAAATTGAATTTCCAGGTCACACACTTTGAATTTCATAAGTACAAACAAGTGTGGACTATCGTGTAAATTCAACTCAATCTCCAATCAATGCGAATCCAATGATCTAGATTCAGAGTCATCTTTCCCTTGATGTTACGTATGGGCTTTACATTAAAAACACACAATCCCACATGTTTAAGTAGACCTATAAACGGGTCGGGTTTATGGGGTTTGGGTCGGATTCAATTTGACCCATTAAATTAACGGATCATCCGAATCCAACCCGTTAAACTAACGGATCACCTATTTTACCTATTTCCCTTTTTTTTTTCTTTTTTTTTTTTTTCCGCATTTCATCCAATCTGAGTAGACAGTGGAAGGGAATCAAATTACTGGGTTTTTGCTTAATTTAACTCCAACACTGTTTCTCATTATATCTCTACCCACTTGCCCAATTTGCCCACAATTGCTAACTACACTTGTTTCTCTCTCTCCCTCCCCAGCTTCTCTCTCTTACCCAATTTCAGTTCCGAAGTCCACTGTTCTTCCCAAAGACTGTAATCAAATTACTGGGTTTTTGCTTAATTTAACTCTAATATATTATGGAAGAAGCGTCAGTTGCTGTTTATAAAACTTATTAGACTAAGCAAGATTGTGAGGACATTTTAGACCAATTCAAAGAAGCCTCAAAGAAGAAGGTAGAGAGGAACACGGCGGAGGAATAGTTGAGATAATAGAACTTTTACGGGAATTTTTTTTGTATTGTATATATATATATATATATACACACACACACAATCAGTGTTCAACTAGGAAACTAAATAAAGCTTATAAACAACCTATTTAATAAAGGACTCCTACTATTTACATTCCCTTTTTTCCTAATATTGACTCATGACTAACATTCACCCTCAAGTTGGTGCATAGATATCACACATGCCCAACTTGACAAGTGAGTCATCAAACTTTCGACTACCTACTGCATGAGTTAGAACATCTGCAAGTTGCTCCTCCGAATTCACAAAAGGTATTGACACAATCTTCCTTTCAAGTTTCTCTTTAATAAAATGTCGATCAACTTCCACATGTTTTGTCCTATCATGCTGTACCGGATTATCAGCTATATCTCTCAGTGACTTATTATCACAGTATAGTTTCATGGTCTCCTTTGGCTTGAACCCAAGCCCCTCAAGGAGTTTTCGAAGCCAGAGAATCTCACAAATGCCGTGAGCCATCCCTCGATACTCAGCCTCAGCTGAGGATCTTGATACTACCTTCTGTTTTTTACTTCTCCATGTAACCAAATTTCCTCCTACAAAAGTAAAATATCCCGAAGTAGACCGTCGGTCACCTACACTTCCTGCCCAATCAGCATTTGTGAACCCTTCAACCCTCAAATGTCCATGCTTCCGATATAAAACTCCTTTCCCAGGTGCAGACTTCAAATATGCTAAGATGCGTATAACAGCAACCATATGATCTACACTCGGTGAATGCATAAATTGACTTACTACACTCAATGCATAAGCAATATCAGGACGTGTATGAGCCAAATAAATTAGTCTCTCTACAAGTCTCTGATATCTTCCCTTATCAACAGATTTCTGATTCGGATCTAAACATAGATGGTGTTTTTCAACAATAGAAGTATCTACTGGCTTACATCCCAGCATACCAGTTTCTTTTAACAAATCCAAAACATACTTACGTTGTGACAAGAAAATACCTTTCGAAGATCGAGCAACTTCGACTCCAAGAAAATACTTCAAATCCCCTAGGTTCTTCATTTCAAACTCAGCTGCAAGATTTTTCTCCAACCTTGAAATCTCATCAAAATCATCTCCAGTAATAATCATGTCATCTACATAGATGATTAAAGCTGTCACCTTCTCATGCCTCTGTTTAACAAACAATGTATGATCACAATGACTCTGATAATACCCAAACTTTTTCATAACTCGAGTAAACCTATCAAACCATGCACGAGGCGATTGCTTAAGCCCATAAAGAGACTTACGCAACCGACATACTCCGGTATTTCTGCCAGCACTGTATCCAGAAGGAAAATCCATATATACTTCTTCCTCCAAGTTCCCATGAAGGAAAGCATTTTTCACATCAAACTATTTTAATGGCCAGTCCATATTAGCAGCTAAAGATATCAGAACACGTACCGTATTCATCTTGGCAACTGGAGAGAACGTTTCTTGATAATCTACACCATATGGTTGGGTGTATCCCTTAGCTACCAACCTTGCTTTGTACCTGTCTAATGATCTATCGGCTTTGTATTTGACAGTAAACACCCACCGACATCCAACTGTTTTTTTTCCTTCTGGTAAGGACATCACCTCCCAGGTATTATTCTTCTGTAATGCCAACATTTCTTCATCCATTGCTTTTGCCCACTTTGGATCCTTTAGAGCCTCCTCCACACGGGTTGGTACTCGAATAGCCTCCATATTGTCCACCAAGGTCTTGCGTTCTGGTGCAAGACCATTGCAGGAGACATAGTTGACTATTGGATACTTCACTTTGCCTTCCGGAGAAAACCTGTCAGGTGGCACACCCCGATTTTGTCTCGGTGGCAGCTTATATGCATTTACATCATTACTCGCGTTAGTTACATAATCATCCATAATACTTACCTCAGGTATATCCAAAGAAGATTCATTGGGCAGCACTGTGGAGCTAGAGAGAGAGGGGGTTACGTCCGCAGACTTATCAACAATCTACCCTGACTGCAGATCACTATTACTATCGGCTGCAATCACTCCTGACTGCATGCCGCTCTCGGCAACAATTTGCCGTGGCATTCTAGCCCCATTATCACGCATGGCATCTATGATCACTGCCTCATTATGCACGGCATCAGCTACAGTGTTCCCTCCCAAGTCCAACCATTCCAGATCACCACTACAGCTCGCCCCCTGGTGATCTGAAGAATGAAGATACGGGAGTATAAAAATACTCCGATTCAGAAAAGGTCACATCCATGGTAACATACATATGCCGTCTCAGGGTGATAACATTTATATTCTTTTTGGTGAGATGACAAACCAACAAACACACATTGGAGGGCACATGGATCCAACTTAGTGCGAAGAATTTTCTGAATATGCACATAAGCCACACACCCAAATACCCCCCGGGGGGGGGGAGGGGGTGAGAGTATGAGTAGATACCACTGGAACATGGTGAGTGAGGGCTTGAAGAGGAGTGCGAAAATCAACCACCCGAGAGGGCATACGATTAATCACGTAGACGGCATAAGTAACTGCTTCAGGCCAAAAACTCTTAGGAACCGATGCGCCCAGAAAGAGAGCACGTGCCGTTTCTAAGATATGGCGATTTTTCCGTTCAACCACCCCATTTTGCTGTGGAGTATAAGGACAGGTTGTTTCATGGAGAATGCCTTGATCACACAGAAACTCTAACAACTCACAATTAATATACTCACCCCCACTATCAGAACGGAGAACTTTAATCACAGACAAGTATTGTGTCCGAATCATCTGAAAAAAAAATCGAAATACCATACCAACATCACTTTTATTTTTTAACACATACAGCCACGTCATACGAGTGCAGTCATCCACAAACGTAACAAACCACTTAATCCCAGAAGAAGTAACAATAGGGGAGGGTCCCCAAACATCCGAGTGCACAAGTGCAAATGGTAAAGCTTTTTTATTCATACTAGGAGGAAACGAAGCACGATGGCTTTTAGCAAGAATACATACTTCACAATGTAAGTCTGATTCATTTATTCCACTAAATAGACTAGGTAACATATGTCGTAAATACCAAAAAGATGTATGCCCTAACCGACGATGCAACAACCACACTTCTTGTAAATTACTAGACCGGGACGCTCGAACTGCATTAGCTCTGCCAGAAACAACGTCGTCCACATAGTACAACCCCTCTCTCTTAGTGCCACGCCCAATTATTTCTTTGGTCTGAATATCCTGAAGTAGACAAAATGACAGATACATTAGAACAACAAATCCAATTGTTCAATAACCTGTGGTATGGACAACAAGTGATGGGATAAAGAAGGAACAAGCAAGCAATGATGTAAGGGAAGTGACGGGGTGAGATGCACAGTGCCGACACCACACACGGGTGCCAAAGTACCATTGGCAGTTGAGATATTTTTTCTGTGAGATGTAGTCATGTATTGAAACATATTTTTATCATATGTCATATGATCAGTTGCCCCAGAGTCCAGAATCCAATATGTATGGTGCTGAATTTCGGAGGCTAAGAGAACACGTCCCACGGTACCTGTGTCTGAAGACGAGTCACCTCGAGTACGAGTCAACAAATTGTGACTAGAGTCACTTGGGCTAGGCACGGCTTCCTGGACTGTTGGTGTGGCCGTAGCAAGGGAGGCACGACCTCCACTGGACCCGGCTGCTCAACGCTCCTTGGCACGCAATTTTTTCTTTAATTCTGGAAACCAATCAGGCACCCCATACTTAGTAAAGTATGTATCTTCGGTATGAAGGGTTTGTCCACAAAAAGTACACTTCAAATCATCTTTATTTTCTCGGTTGAAGGGACGAGAATTGAAAGATCGAGTAGAAGAATTACTAGAACGAGAAACACCAACTGGGCGAGAGATCATGGCCATGGACGGCAACCCTCCGTGATTATTATTTCCACCCATCATAGTAGCATGTCGTTGAGCTTCACGCCGAACAATAGAAAACACCTCCTCAACAGATGGTAGGGGTTGAGTACGTAAAATATCACTACGCACTTTATCAAACACATCATCCAAACCCGCCAAAAAAGCATACACACGATCAATTTGATGTTCTTCTCGAAGTGTCTTGAGATCCACAACACATTCCATCTTGATTGGTCTCCGTTGATCTAACTCCTGCCAAACGAACTTGAGATCAGCATAATACACGCCAACTGGCCGGCCCTCTTGACGAAGTCTGAACGATTTAACCTTCAATTCATAAATCTGAGAAATATCTGAGCCATCATAATAAGTCCGAGCCACATCTTCCCAAATTTCTTTAGCGGTACACAGGTGAATAAAAAATCCCATGATAGCAGGTTCCATGGAATTGATCAACCACCCTTTTACTATTGCATTCCCTGTCTCTCACGTCTCATACTCAGCACTATTCTCAGCAGGTTCCTTGGTGCTCCCAGTCACAAAGCCCTTCCTACCGCGTCCAGCAATGTGCATCTCCAAAACTTTGGACCAAAGAGGATAATTTGATCCATTTAATTTCACGGTATTTGGTACAGCAGATGCATCACTCTGAATAACAACCGGATTTAATACTGGATTATTGGTTGAGTTACTGCCCTCTAACTTCAACATGCCACTGCCTCCTTCTGATGCCATTCGACTTTACTCACAAAAAAAAAAAAAAAAGCAAGACTGATACTGAGATTCACCACACTACCATAAAAACACAGCACACCCACGCATCACTACCACACATACACGGCAACACTCCAGAAAAACACTGCAGAAAACCACACTGCAGAAATCGCAGCAATACCACACACACAACAACACTGTTTGCTGCAGAAAAATTGCAGAAAACACTGCAGAAAACGCAGCAATACCACACACACACAGCAACACTGTTTGCTGCAGAAAAATTGCAGAAAAAACGCACCACCCACACTGCTGCACACGCAGCAAGATTACACACACACACGGTACCACTGTTTTCTGCAGAAAATTTGCAGAAAAACAGTCAACCAAGCACAGCGGAAAAACTAGGGTTTCGGCGCTCTTGATACCAAATAGAACTTTTACGGGAATTTTTTTTATATTGCTTCTTTAGAAAAAAAAAAATATATATATATATATATACAATCAGTGTTCAACTAGGAAACTAAATAAAGCTTATAAACAACCTACTTAATAAAGTACTCCTACTATTTACATTCCATTTTTTCCTAATATTGACTCATGACTAATAGAGATTACTCAAGCCGCCGTAGAATGAATTCGCAGTCTGCAGATCGAGTTTGAGATGACAATGTGTGACAACTTGATTACACATTCGCAGTCTGCAGCTGGAAGAACAGTTTGAGACGACAATGTCTGAGTTGAAAATTTTGGGAATTTGCCACGGAATTGAGCTCTGTTTCAGTTCAATTTGCCGCCTAATTCAATGGAACCAACCGGAGCAACCGTACCCGAATCCACTTAATCAGGACCCGAGCTCGAGTCCCTCCAATTCCGAGAAGAAATCCATCGACTCATGATAGTGCCGGAGAACGCCGGCTCCTTCACCACGCTTCTAGTCTTAATTTAGTTATAATATGACGATTTGGAATGATTGAATTTCTTTGATTGATTATAATTGTACAAGGATATGCAAATATATACTGATTACATTTAGCCAAATTAGGAAAGAGAATTCTTCTAATCTAATTTAGGAGCTAATAAGGTGTTGACCCGTAGAAGAAGATGATTACAACAATCGTGGGGATTTCTCTATGATTTGATTTCCAACATCTAGAACTTGCGCTGACCCAAGCCATAGAGCTCCTCCACCTCTCGACGGAACCTGACTCTGCTTGCCGGCTATTGTCTTAACGGATGTTAACGGGTGGTTACGGGTTTTGCAGTTCATCCAAAATGACCCGTTATTTAACGGGTTGGCCCGTTAACCATCCGACCCGTTTATCACCTCTCCAAATACTAATTTTAACGGATCCGGTTGAAAATGCCAGGCCTATGTTTAAGTCCGAATCACGCGAGTTAGGCCCACGCCGTATCCTTCACTGGGCCTTTCAAAATTGGCGGGGGCCCATAAAGCTGATAAACCGAAAGCAGGCGCCGAAGTAGGAGTCCTCATGGTGCTGCGGTGCACGCTAAATCTGCCACCGAATTGCGATCAGACTCTTCGCTCGCACACCCGCCCAAATTTGACACACCTGCAAGTGTCTGATCCTTCGCAGTTCTGACGCCGGAATCCGATCTACATGCAAAAACCTTGATCCGCACCGTTTTGCTGTTTAATGCGCGGGAAATTGAGCTTCTTGCTCGCGGCCGTTACTCAGTGAGTGAAACCGAGTCGCGATGGCGGGGAGGACGGACTCGGAGTCCATCCGGGTGCCGTACAGGAACCTGAGGAGGGAGGCGGAAGTGGAAATGATGGTGACGGACGAGCCTCTTCATCGTATCGACCTCAATTCGTCTACGTCTTCCTCCCCTAGGGTTCCAAATGGGGGTGGCGGCGGCGGCCTCTCGCCGTCGGGTCAGCCCGGACACAAACACAATACTCTTTTGACGCTTATTCTGAGCTGCACGGTCGCCGCCGGCGTACAGTTCGGTTGGGCGTTGCAGCTTTCGCTTTTAACTCCCTATATACAGGTTAGGTTTTGAATCTGTTGCATGTCAAGAATCAATTTTTATGTATTGTTGTGTAATTGACTGTATAATATCTACCATTTAGTAGATTACTGTATAGTTTTAATTTCAAATTCTGTAGTTTGAGTCACACTGCATAAGATTGTAGACTAATTTATTTTTCTGTTAATGTAATGCGTGAACATGAAATATTTTCGCAATCTTCGATTGGTACATTCTGCACTGGAAAATGAAAACGAAGATGATAATGTAGTGTATTCCGAATATGGAATGCAATCTTACTGTTAATATGGAAATCCGTTGTTGATTAACCCGAACTGCGTTAGTTATCATGTTTTCTTTTTTAATCTTCGCAATTCATATCGTTTCTTGATCTACTACAAATCCCTGTGCTAATTTTGGATTATTGAAAGCTTGTTTGGTTAATATCCACTGTTTGAATTTTTATGCAGACACTCGGAATAGGGCATGCATTTTCTTCATTTATTTGGCTTTGCGGCCCTATTACAGGCCTTGTGGTAATCGACGGCGGCTAGTTTCCAACAATTTTCAACAATTTTGATTGTAACATATATGTTGTAACCTTTATAATCGTGTTGGTCTATTTGATGGGGCACAAACATATCTCCTAATGGGGCGATTTTATTCTAGCCTACTGTTGGTGCATGCGCCATCACGATTATTTTGGCTACTGGGATATGCTGGGAGGGTTAGGGTTGAAGCTATCTGGATATTTTTTAAACATTTTCTTTCCTTCAGTTATCTCAACTTTTATTTTCTTCAGGTTCAACCTTGTGTTGGTATTTGGAGTGACAAATGCTGTTTAAAATTGGGAAGAAGGCGCCCTTTCATTCTTGCGGGATCTCTCATGATTTCAGTTTCCGTAAGTGCGGAGAGTTTTTATTTTTGTACTTTACCATTATATCTTAGATTAATTGGTGCATACCTTTTTTTTGCTAAACTAAGTCTTGTAATTTAGGTGGTGTTAATCGGGTTTTCTGCAGACGTTGGATATTTATTAGGAGATACAAAGGAGCATTGCAGGTTTTTGTTGCCTTCTGTTGATTCTTTGTGTTTTATATTATAAAATCTCATTAACTGTTAGCTAAATCATTTGAGCCAATGCAGCACATTCAAAGGTACCCGGACAAGGGCAGCTTTTGTCTTTATTATTGGATTTTGGTTGCTGGATCTTGCCAACAATACAGTGCAGGTAATGCTTCTAAGGCTATCAGTGTGTTTGATTCAATCACAATGTAAAACAGATTACACTGTAGTTTCCTGATGAAAAAAAATCAAACTTTTTAGTATAATGCTACTTATGTCTCAGAATAAAGTGTAGCTTGTAATTTTTGTAGGGACCAGCTCGTGCTCTTCTGGCTGATCTAGCAGGTGACTTTCGCCCCAAGCTATCATAGAACTAGTTACATTTATGTTAATTTTTATTTATTCATAAAATTTAAAGTATGTAATACTTTGTCTAAACATAATATGCTGTGTCACAACTATATTCTAGGCCCCGAGCAACGCAATACTGCAAATGCTGTGTTTTGCTCATGGATGGCCTTTGGTAACATCCTAGGATTTTCTGCTGGTGCAAGTGGAAATTGGCACAGGTGAAACTCCTCAAATATGTTTTTCTTGCTTTTTTTATGGGATATTTTTGTGCAGTGGCATGTGTTTGCTTAGGACTTTAAAGTCCTTGTATATACTTCTCATCACCCTTATACTAAACCCTTTTTATGCCATCTGAAACTAATCAAACTTAGTTTGCAATCACTGAATTCTGCTCTTTTTTTACCACATAATATAGACTTATAGTTTGCATCTCAAATTCTAGGGGCGGTTTCTTTGTCTGACAATTTTGTTTCGTGGCAGATGGTTTCCTTTCTTGTTGAGTAGAGCTTGCTGTGAAGCCTGTGGAAATCTTAAAGCAGCATTTCTTATTGCAGTGGTGAGTTACCAGCATGCACAGAAGTGCATGTATTTATGAAGTCATCTTCTACTGTTTGAATTATACTAATTTCTTTTGGGTGCTTAATGATTGACAATTCTGTCAGCAATCCTGCTTCTATCTCAATAATGCAGCTTGAAATCCATGAATTGTACCATCTATTTCTATGACTTCTTTCCTGATTTGCTATATATTTTTATTAGCTTAATCATGAATGGAAGATTCCAATTAACTACTGCCTACTTGCAGTTGGCTTGTTATGCTGAGCTAAATTGCGTAGCCACTAATCATTGTTTCACTAGATGGTGTATTTCTTATAAGATGGCCCCAGATTATGATATTTTTCAATGTCTGGGACAAGTAATATAAGTTTTGGCTGCTCTTGTCAATGTGATGTATATTGAGTTTATTAACTGAGGTAGGTATGATATGCTTACATCAAGTGTATAGTTGGTTGGTGAAAGAAATCATATCGATCTATTTATTTAAGTTTCTGAAATTTTCCTTTTTTTTTTTTTGGGAATTTAAGGCATAGAGTTGTTCATGAGTTCATTTCACTTTCAAATGAGAACTTCTAGTGTTGCAATTTGGTGCTGAGGCATGTGGTGTATTGTACTCTGTACAACTCTAGATAATAAGTTTGTTATGTATGCAGATCTTTCTCACTTTGTGTACGCTTGTTACCATATTTTTTGCTGAGGAGGTTCCACTCACTACGTATCAGCAGAATCCTTTATCAGATTCTGCTCCTTTATTGGAGGATCCCCAACTAAATCCCCAACAAAGTCGTCTTGAGCTTTCGAAGTTAAAGCATGATAAGCAAGTTATCGATAAAGCAAATGGAAGCAGAACTGACTATGAAGGGAATATGAATCTAAAGGAGGCCATCTCAAAAGTTGAGGAAGATAAGAATGGTGATTTTAATGATGGACCTGGAGCAGTGTTAGTCAATCTATTGACCAGTTTAAGGCATTTACCACCAGCGATGCATTCAGTGCTAATTGTTATGGCTTTTACATGGGTATGTGACACTGTTATTTTGCACAAGCTTTTCCATTTCAGTGCTAATTGTTATGGCTCTTACATGGGTATGTGGCACTGTTATTTTGCATGAGCCTTTCCATCTCACCCTTTTTAATAGCATTTTTGCTGATTTCTGTTTTCTCATATTTGGTACCATTAGAATTTCTGAGTGTTTGTTGCCATTACGAAGTTCTGTTTTGAACTTATATTCGTTTAAATTCTTACATGCAGTTGTCCTGGTTTCCATTCTTTCTTTTTGATACGGATTGGATGGGTAGAGAAGTATATCATGGGGATCCGAATGGGAACTCAGCCAAAGTACAAGCTTATGATCAGGGTGTCAGAGAAGGTGCATTCGGTCTATTATTGAATTCAGTAAGAACTCAAAATTGAGAACCAAAACTTGATTTCCAAAATTTATTTCTCATACGTAATTCAAATACTATCAAGCAACCTTTAATTTAAGCTTCTCTTTTTCTGGGGCGTAGGTTGTTCTTGGCATCAGTTCTTTCCTAATTGAGCCAATGTGCCAGCGGATGGGTGCAAGACTAGTGTGGGCAATGAGTAATTTTATTGTGTTTGCCTGCATGGCAGGCACCGCTATCATAAGTTTGATATCTGTTGGAGAGTATTCTAAAGGGATTGAACATGTAATTGGGGGGAATCAAAGTATCAGGATTGCTTCCCTGATTGTTTTTGCTCTTCTTGGCTTCCCTCTTGCTGTGAGTATTAGTGTTCCTGTAGTAAATGTCCATTTTCTAGCTACCCCTAAGTATGCAAAGCGCTGAGTATGTTCTGTGTTGCAGATTACCTACAGCGTTCCCTTTTCCGTTACAGCAGAGTTGACTGCTGACGCAGGTGGTGGCCAAGGTTTGTGTGTTTTTTTCTCTGAATCTAGCAACTTATTTCTGTTCTTACTGAACTTGGTGATTTGAATTCTCACATGTTTTTACTCTTGTGCAGGATTGGCTATTGGAGTTTTGAATCTTGCAATTGTTGTTCCACAGGTATTTAGCATGCACTATTCCTGTTCTATCACTTGTTTAGCTCAATTATGTTATGCTGCAGGCTGTTGTCTGTTGGATCTTTTTTGTTTCATGTGATACAATTCACCGTCACTGTGCTTGGTATACATGCATATATACGTTTTCCTTCTCTCCGACCCCCTTTTAACTTACTTTCTCATGGTAAGATTTCAGAACCAGGCTTCTTATTTCGTATGCAAAATTTTGACCTGATCATGGGCCAGGTTTGGCCTTGGAGAGTGCCAAATTCTAAATAGGCCCGGCCTGAACCCGACAAAAGTGACGTAGAAGTTTGGAGCAAGGTCAAGCCTATGATCAGGTCTGGTAGTGTGGCGGTGTAACCTGGGTCCTGATATCTGCATTTGGATAAACCTGTTTCTTATTCCTGCCCCTCCCGTTTCATGGACAGACAATTCATAGCTTTTTTGTTTAGAACTTTTTCTTCTTCCAGTTTGGTAGTGCTGATTTCATGTTCCTTGTTGATATTGCGTAGATGATTGTGTCTCTTGGTGCGGGGCCATGGGATGCTTTATTTGGGGGAGGAAATATACCTGCCTTTGTTTTGGCCTCCTTCGCTGCCCTTGCTGGTGGCATTATCGCAGCTCGCAGACTACCAAATCTATCGAGTTCTTTCAACTCAACGGGTTTTCATTTTGGGTAATGACAGAAGTAGTTCACCTGATCGGCTAATGACAGAAGCAGCTCATCAGATGATGACCACCCCGTGTACGATTCAACCATGCATGAGCATTTGCTCTCCAAGAGATTGCTCTGGCTCTGGCGCTGGAATTATGCGTACGTATTACACTTACCAACCGAATTACCCATTCCGTAAATTCATTCATTTTTTTTGCCTCACTTCTTATGTAGAGTGTATATTGTCAGTTACATTGAAAAGGATATTACATACATGCATATAATGTCAATGCCGCGCTCGGAAAATTGTTCACTTCCTCCTCATCCGATTAACACTTTACGATTGGATATGTGTATATTTCATAAGACTTTGGTTTTTGCCTTGTATAAAGCAGCAAGTATGTTGTGGCCGGGTTCCGGCAAGCCTGACCTAAAGTGGCCGGTGGCTACCACTACTTTCCCATTCCCGGTAACCCGAATTTGATGGAAGTAAACGTTGTTTTGATTAAAAGTTCATGATAATATACAATCAAGAGACACGGGTAAATGAGTTCATATGATGTTGATGGAGGTTAAGTGGTGGGTTTGTTTTAGTCTAATCATCCTTTATTTCCTTTTCAAGGTCGTCTCAGGGCTGGTTTGGTATTGCTGTGCTTTGAAAAAAAGCTGATTCTGGTGTGCTGTGAGAATAAGCGGCTGTGAAATAAAGCAGCAGAGTGTTTGGTAAACTTTATTGTAAAAGTGCTTTTGAAAAAAAAAAACAGTATTATAGTGTTTGGTAAACTTTTATGTAAAACAGATGTGAAAAAAAAACCGATTTTTCAAAGCTGGGTTTTGTAGCTTCTTGTTTTTGGCTTTTTTTCATCCAAAACTGTGAAAAAAAGCTGAAGCTGAATGTTTACCAAATACAAAAATAGCTCTCAGCTTTTTTTGATACCAGCTTTTTTCAGAATCACCTCAGTACCAAACCAGGTTTCAGTCTCATGCTGTATAGATCACTAGATTGTAATGCTAGTGTGGCATCTCAATCTCAAACCGATTCACCAAATGTTTCCCCTAATTAATAATGTATTAGTCGTATTAATTATAATTAATTAGCAGGTACACCTAGTTTGGTTTGTTAGGGCAACGCATGCCTGGGCTTGCAATTGCTAAGATTAAAAAATACGAAATAAAGATGTGTGCCACGTCCATGCTCTGCCTAGTAGCGTCTCACTTCAGCATCAGGCAACCAGCGAAATGGACGGCTCAGATGAATCACTGTCCCCACCTCAATCCCTAGATCAGAAAAGACTGGGAGCCACCTAACACGTTTGATGTAATTCTAGTTTTTGTAATTGGAAAGAGATCCTCTCCTGCACTTCCTTCAAAAAAAATTATTAGGGCTCCGGATTTCAAGGATCGATAAATTAAATTTGAAAAGTTCGGATGACTTGATCCGTGAACTTTGTAATTTTATCAAATTGCTGACGTGTCAAAGTGCGAGACTTAATTTTGAGCTAAGCATGAGTGGTTGAGGAATCACTATGCGTATCTCCTCTGCCCAAAAAGCAAATCCTAAAAATATAAAGAACTTTAATTAAAAACTTCTGATATTGTTCATTTTATCGAAAAATTATATTTTTACACTAAAAAGTTAAATATGGTATTATTTACTTTACCCTTAATTTTGTTTTTATTTTTAAAACTCAAAATTTTCAAGTTATTTTCATTAGTTTTTCTAAAAATATAACAATTAGATTCAACACATAAAAGAAAAGGATAAAAGGGAATATTTCTGCTCATCACCATAAATTATGGTGTACGTTCATCATATACTTAATTATTTACGTCTTTTCACTTAATTTTGATTATTATTTTTTAAATTAAAAAAATAACATTTAATGTGAAAATGAATTAGAATTAAGTGAAAAGAAACGTGTGGATAATTAAAAATATGGTGAGTATATACCATAATTATGGTGGCAAGTAAAAATGCTCCCAAGATAAAATCTTGTAATTTCTAAAGAAGGATACATATGCATGCAGAGAGAGAGAGAGAGAGAGAGAGAGAGAGGAGTGACGTCAAGCAATGGAAGAGAAGGGCACATGAAGAGAGCAGAAGCCTATGAGCGCATGTGGAGAGGAGAAGATTCAGCAACTTCTTTATTCCAAAAACACTCGCCCGGTTGTTATCTCCTTTTCTCTCTCTTTTTTTTTTTTTTTTTTTCTTCTTCTAATTTCTCTAATTTTCTATGGATTTAATAAAATAAAGAAAAACAAAACAGATAGATATAGGTAATATTATTCGGGTACTAAATTAAGGAATTTGGGAACATGCATGGATGTGATATCCACCCCATTCCATTGGATTTGTGGGCACACAGGCACAGCACACCCCCACTGCAACCACTCACAACTCAATTCTAATCCAGGCATGTGATTTAGCAGCCTACACTCTCTTGTCTTTGCCAAATATTAAACCAACTGTTTATGTTATTTAATGTTACTAGTGGCACCTCATTTCCCATCATCACTATTATTCTACACTACATATGCTCTTTCAAATCTTCAATCAGGTAGCCTGACATGTGGATGCTCCGGCCAATTCTTTTGTATTTAAGCATCTATGCATCAACGACTCATAATTATTGGGTTTACTTCTAAAAACAAGTTCCATCCACTTGGAATAAATATGTTTGGCCGTCACAATCTAGCCCCATCTCCATGCATGTAATAATCTCTAGTGTTTTATTATTTACTAGATTAGTTAAAGATTTGATAAGTACATATTTTCCTTAATTTACCGATGAATGAAAAGCTGGGTTATATGATTTTATCAGTGTATCATATCATGCATGCTAAGTTGCTAACAAGAAATTAAGAAGCGGTACCTTAATCAAATTGAATGACGTCCGATCAGACAAATGTCAATTGGTTCAAATCGTATATCACTATGCATGGATAGATACTTTAGTTATTTCATGGGTCCCTCTTGCTTCACCTTCTTACATTTCTGTGCTTTTTTTCTTTCTGTTGTTGTCAATAATTTGAATTTTTATGTTAAGGAAGCGGTCTTCCCAACATATAGAATTTATGATAAAATGGGAAAAAGAACAGAAGATGAATAGAAGTAGGTAATAATATCCCTTTTTATTCGAAGTAATTTACATGACATAAGTATGTTGAAGAATGTAATATAGTATATATTACAATAAGTGATTTTGTTTCAAATTAGTTTAAGATCTTGTTGTGAGAAAGCCTCATATCTATTGGGCTATCATGTGGCTAACTTGAGAATAATACGACGATTAGTCCATTAGTAATGAACCGCTAGTTCTTTTTGAAATATTGACTGCACCGCCGTTATGATGTCTCATACCATGAAATCCTTCTCGTGAAGGGCTATGCTTTCCTTGCCCTCTCTCTTTGTTATCCTTTCCAGCTGATACGCTAGTTGCCGATTCCTTTTAATGCACAGAAAGAGCAACGCAGCTCCATTTTCCAATATTAACTTTGTACAAGTCCTTTCAACCCTTTACGTACACTTGGAGTTTGACAAAATTATTTAAAGAATCTAGTCCCACACCTTAAATGTTCATGCATGCAGCTGCGTGCTTGCTGCCGCCGAGTCCCACACACTATTTAGCAACTAGGTAATTTTCGATCGGTATGAGTAGACTTGTACGTGTCAAGGTGAAAAAGGGGTGAAAAATGATCAAGAGTAAAAATTTGTAAAGTTTTCCTACCATAAATTATAAGAACTAGTGGTTGTATAAATACTACTGTTACTATACGTAATTATTAACTATATGATATGCACAGATATATAAAGATGATGTTGAAAGTTTCCAATTGAAGGGGTGGACGGTGGAGGGATGATGACATATCCCATATGGAAATTGAGGTGGTGTGGCTGAACAAATCAAGAGAGATGAACAGTGGTGAGATATATATAGATAGAGAGAGTTGATATATATAGATCTGTATATATACATATGTAAGTATATGCATATATATGGGGGTATATACTAAGATTATGATGGGTGCACAAAGACAAAACTGACCAGCTCTTAGCCCTAGTAGTAGGGTTTACGACAAGAACCTTTCGTTTTCACTTTCAGTACGTACTGAACCCTTCACTTGAATTCACAGCGGCGTGCAGGAGAGAGAAAGAGAGAGAGAGATGAGGTGAGGAGTGAGCAGTGCTAGCAGCGAGAGAGCTTCGTCCTAACCCACGATACCTGTTGGTGGGTTAGGTAGCAAACCCTGCCCCCTTCTCTTTGGACCCCATCCCCTTCATTCCTGCCTCCCCTCCCTCTCTCTCTCTTTCGCTCTCGATCGCCAACTCATTTCCATTTTTTTTCCTCAAGTAATTGGTTTGATCATTGCCTTTACATAACTGAAATCATCAATCATATATATGCTTTATTCTTTTTCTGATGAAACCCAAAGTGCTTTCACTTTTTCTAGGACGCCCAAGTTCAATCCATCCCCAACAATCTCCTTTGAGTCCAAAAAGAGGGACATTTCTTTTTCTCTCCAAATTCACCCACTTCACATTGTCCAGCATAGACATGAACCACCTGAATTTTCCCTTTAATTCACAATCGAATCAAAGCTAGTTTAAAAGTTTCCATTCCCCCTTGTAAAAATAAGGGTTCATTAGATATTGGTCCTAAAAAATCAAGATTTTTAAACATAAACCCATATATAATTAAACATCCAACAAAAACCCAAAAATCAAATAAACTGCCACAAAAGAATATAAGTAACCTACTAATACAAATTATTTACAATTTTTGCCACAACCCACACTTGAAAATTAGCTTCAATCAAGGGCCTTAAAATCTAATTAATCATCCTGACGTTTTTTCTATTTATTTATTTTTTATCTCTACAACAATCTAGTGCATTACTTTAAATAATGACTATATTATTATTCGATGTAATTATTATTCTTATATATAATAGTTAAACGTCCCTACTTTACCTATATAAATAACATTGCACTATAGTCTGCATATAGTATATAAACAAAATATTGTCATATTTCTTTTGGCAATTTACCTATGATATATGCAAATAATATTCTCATGTTTTGTTGGCATTTTTCCTAAATTATGCAAGTAGGTAAATTAATATAATAGTAGATAAATTTCAATAATAGTAGGTAAATTATGCACACGTGATTTACCTATGTTTTTTATGTGAATCAAATATCTTGACTGTATATGTAAATAATTTACCTATAGCTGGTTCTTTTCTTTTTCTTTGTCCTAAAATTAATTTACCTGCAAGTTTTTATCTCCTTTAATTTATATATTTTTACTTTGACAATAATTTTTTTTATATATTTTAAAGTACAATAATTTACCTATATATAATATGGACATGTTGTAATGGTAAATTGGAATTCGAGAGCCAAACTAACCAACAAATCCCTACATTTATATGCAAAATATTATTTTTGTAAAATCATTAATTCTCCCTTACAATTTGTATAGAATTAATTGTGTACATTAAACATTCAATAAGGGTGTTTTAGGCATCCAAAAAATTTTAAATGGGTAAAGTAAAACATAATTATTGAATTTGTTTACATGGAGTCTAATCAATGGGTTTTTCTTTAGCAAAAAATTTACGTCGGATTTTATGTAGAGAAAATTAAGTTCCAAGGGCTAAAGTCATATTTTCAATAAAAATAGTCTTGAAGACACTTTTCTTCTTTTTTATTTTTGACAAAGCAATATTTGAAAATACTCTCGTTTATTAAGAGTGATGAAATTTGAATTTGTAAAGATGGACATATTGCCTTGATTATCAACTTTTGACCATAAGCATATCAAGAAAAAAAAGTAATATATATACACACACACACATATGCATGCCTTTTGTCAATGCCTCTCAAATTTTTCCAGTCGTATTCATAGTGACATAACAACTCTACTCCCACAACTAAGGTCATCTCCAACCGATCCAGCTAGAGGGTTGAAAATAGCTCGAAATGACACGAAAACCATCTCCAACCGAAGGCTAGGCCAAAGGATTCGTGGGGCCCACCGAGCCAAAAAAGGGAAAACAGATTAACCGGCTGGCCTAAAGGAGCCAGCCAGCCACGGGCCGGCCCAAAAATTTGAATCCAACGGCTAGCTGACGTCAGTTAGCCGTTGGATTTGATTTTTTTTTTTTTTTGTGATAAAATTTAAAAAATAAAAAATAAAAAATTCTAAGTTTTTTCCTATAACTACCTAAGCCATTAAACAATATAGAAGATCATTAAATAACATCAAACTTAAACAACATTAAACAATATTAAACAACATTGAAAAAAAAACATTTAACAACATGAAACTTAAACAACATTAAAAAAAAAACATTTAACAACATAAAACTTAAACGCCTCCGTGGCACGTGACACTCGAAATTTGAGACGTAAAATTATTGAGATTCCAACTCGAAAAATTATTGACATTCCATCTGGAAAAACTATTGAGGTAGTTTAATTTAAGTAACCATATTAAATCAATTAAAATAATAAATTATGTTTGGCCCTTTGGCCCCCTCGGTTGGAGATGATTTTTTGTTACAAGGCTATGTTTAGCCTATAACCCTTTGGCCCCTCGATTGGAAATGGTAAGAAATACGGCATGACACTGTTTATTAAAATATTAATTTCTTGGAGGATAATAGGGCTAAAACAAACCCTCTAGCTCTCATTCGATTGAAGATGGCCTAACTCTCTAGTAAAGTGCGACGGAGAAAAGAAAGACCAAAAAAATCTATAATGCTTGTAATTGAAAAAAGAAAAGAAAAGAAAAGTCATAGGCAGCAGAACTCTCATATAAAAAGAGAAAAATCACATCCTATGAGTATGAGGCTATCTCAAGGGGGTGGGAAACAAAAAAACCTCAAATTTTGGGTCAATATCTCTTCAAGGAATGTATTTTGGGTGTGAAAATTTTGGGATTTTCAGTTTGAGGGTAAGAATCTGGGACTGCAACCCATCCCGGATGGATAAGGAAAGCAAGTGGTGGCATGGCCCCCAACTTGCTTGTACACAACACATGAAGAGGGAAAAGGCGGTCTCGCGCAGAAGATGTAACATGGCAGATTGATTGTCTACGGGCGAGTGCACTAGTAGTAGCCTTTTTACGGCTGAGACGCATTCCTAGGTTATGATCTAATGTGGCGTGCCCTACCCATTAGCTTCCAACAGGTCTTTATTGTGTGGCCCATACTTTTTTATCGTTGCAATCCAACGACCAATTTTGAATTTTTTTTTCAACTGTTATTTTTTCAAATCCAACGGTTCAAATCTAGTTTAAGAAATTTTAATGGTAAAGAAAACAATCCAATGACTCAAATTTAAATAACGGTCAAATTAATATTATTAATTAATCCAAATTAGATACAACACCAAAACTCCTCCAAAAAAATTATAAATACCCATACATTTGTTCACTAATCCATAAAATTAAAAAAAAAAAAAATCAATTTTCTCATACTTCACTACCAAATTTCTTCAATCATTCATTTCTCCTTTTAAATTTATCTCTTATGGCAGATAGAGAGCGCTAGAAATGCCAATTGGCTGCCTAGCTAGTGAAGATGTCGCCTTATGCTTAACTTGGGTGTTGATCGCCCAAGACGGTTTTGTTGATCGCTTTCAAACAATTGATACGATGTGGGGGCGTATTTACAAAAAGTTTCTCGCTAACAATCCAGGCATTGTAGGGGAAAACCTCAAATACAAGGATGGTGTAAACTTAGCTTCAAAACTCTCAACCCACAATGTCACTCTATGGAGTTCACCTTTAAGTGTTGTACATCGTAATCCAGCACGTGGTACCAACGTAGAAGATATGGTAAATTCACATCTTTAAATGTTACAATTTTAATTGTGTTAATATTTTTCATCTGATTAACTTTCCTTTACTATATGCGTAAGGGTGGAAAGCACACCAATTTTTTGAAGATGGAAATAAGTCATGCAACCATGCAAAATTCAAGTTGCAATGCTTGGGAGGTTGTAAACATTCTCCAAAGTGAGTTGAGCTTGGGGGGAGCAACGAACAAAGTCTTCTGACAGTTCCACATATGGTGTGGATTGGGGGAAGAGGTCTAGCTAGCTGTAACGCCACTCCCACGGCTAGATGGATACGATAAACAGAAGGAGGACAAGAAAAAAAATGATGGGGCTTCTTTTATTCAACAATCTGGTGAGTACTTGTGTTTAGTTCAACAAGGAGTAAAGATGAGAAACGACAGAAAAGCGAGGATGCAATTGCTTAAAGAAGAAAAAGAAAATAAATTATGAAAGGAGGTATTGGCAAACTAAACAAGATGCAATTATTGCACAAAACTCGTACCCGGATTCGAACACCGCATCCTATACTCCCAGTCCATAGATCTCGGAAAGTGATTAATTGGTGTCTTTGATTGTCGTCTTTAAGTATTCTTGTGCAATCCTTTTGTTGTTCTTGTAATGTTATTAATGTTATGTAATGTCAAGGAATTGTTTGTGTTTGCCATCACAATTTGTTTTTTAGAATTTGATTTTTTTTTTATATCAAAATGTTCGTAAAAATAAAACAACATAAATTATATAAAAACTAATTTCAAAACTATTAGCCAAAAAAATGTGACAAAATACAAAAGTTTAATAAATTATAAAGTTGGGAGTGGAAATTATAAGTCTCTTACTGTTGAAGAAAAAACTGTCTAACCTTATATGTATAAATAAATAGTTAAAAATACGGGGTTAAAATTTAAGGAAAACTAATGAAAAGTTAAAAAAAAAACTTTAGTTTTAATGAAAAAATGACAAATAAAGGTGTAGTGAATAGTACCTGGGAGAGGTTAAAATGTGGTTTTTTAGTAAAAGTGAACAGTACCATGAGTGTTTCATTAAAATTCCCTAAAATTTAAGATTTCTCACTATTGAGTTGGAGATAGCCTAAAAAAAAGTATATAAGAAGAGTCATTTTGGTTCCGGTTCCTAATCAATCTAATTGTTAGAATTAAACCTTATTTGTTTAAATAATTTGATCAAAGTCCTTGACATTATTTAATAAATTTAACTCCTACATTTATGCATTCAATATCTCACAAATTATAAAATTTAAGCAAATTTAAATAATATTTTTACAATATAACAATTACTTAAATATCAATAATAGAGTAATATTATGCTTCATATAGTTCTAGAAAAAAGATAATGTACCCGTGTAACTATTGATATATTTTGGGGTGTGCTATCCACACACCCCTTTTTACTTCTCACACACCCTTTGTTAATTTCTATCCGTTGATCTTCTTTAATTCATAGCACACCCCTTTTTACTTCTCACACACCCTTTGTTAATTTATGTCCGTTGATCTTCTTTAATTCATCAGATCCGACGATCGAAAATTAGAAGGGTGTGTGAGAAGTAAAAAGAGGTGTGTAGATATCACACCCCTATATTTTAAGAAATAACTATTAACATATTTAAAACACAAAATAAATACATATAATCAGCATGGGTACATTCACAAAAAAAAAAAATATGGGGTACAAATTAAATAAAAAATATGGGTACAAATCAAAATTCAAAATTATGGGTACAAATTAAAACTAAAAAGAATATTGGTACAAATTAAAAAAAAGGTATAAATTATAAATAGAAACATATGAAAATAAAATACTAAAAAGATATATTTGGAAATGATTAATAAGTTTTTCATTTTTAAAATTGACAAATGATGACTTGTAAATAATTTTGGTATTCAACCAGTGACATGAAAATTAGTCAAGGGACCTTAATCAAAAATAAAAAAGAAATAAGGTTTCAATTAATGAGAAGGAAAAATGAGGAATGAGAACCTAATTTATCCATATAAGAATCATGCACTCTCTGTCCTCTCCTACAGCTAGCCCTCAAAAACTAATGTGTGTGTGTGTGTATTTATATATAGAAAAATACATGAATTCCTAGAAGCTGCTGATGAGGTATACAAGCCACCCACTGCAACAATTTCTGCATCCCCTTCCATTTGAAGAAATTCATATTCCCTTGTGAATATTTCAGCAAAAAATCTATCATTTCCTTCTGTGATAAATCTACAAACCTATCTTTTCCTTCCCCAACAGTTAGATTCTGTGCCACTCTCTGAACATGACAGCTGCTAGATCATTAAGATTGGTGGCAAAAGCTTGATTAATCATCAAGCCATGACTACCAATGGGATGGCCTTCTTCTCTACAAATTTCATGCTTCAGACCCCCCATGGTCACGATGACTATCAACCTCCCACTTCTCTCAATCCAATGCTGCCTTCCTGCACACCTCAAGATTTCCATGGTACGTCTCTGAAACTTTAACATCAATTTGGTTTTTATCAATCAAGTTCATAAGTAGTAGTGGGCCGCTAATCCGTCTCGCTGGTCTGTCTTTTTGAAATCTTGACGTTAATATTTGTTGTGTTTATGCAGGAGTGGCATCGTTTCTAGGAAAGCGATCAGTGTCGTTTTCAGGGATTGAGTTGGGAGAAGACGCTCATGGGGAGGATGACTTATCAGATGATGGGTCACAGGTAGGGGAGAAGAAGAGGAGGCTGAGCATGGAGCAAGTGAAGACACTTGAAAAGAACTTTGAGTTGGGGAACAAGCTTGAGCCTGAGAGGAAAATGCAGCTGGCCAGGGCCCTTGGTTTGCAGCCAAGACAGATTGCTATATGGTTTCAGAACAGGAGGGCCAGGTGGAAGACAAAGCAGTTGGAGAAAGATTATGATCTCCTCAAGAGACAGTTTGATGCCATCAAAGCTGACAATGATGCTCTCCAATCTCAGAACCAAAAACTTCAAGCTGAGGTTAGTTCAATTCAAATAAAGTGATATATAAAAGTACGCATTAAACCAAATTCTTCTCGTAGTCAAGTTGGCTAAAGCAGTTTTGAAACTCTATTTATATAGTTTAAATTATACTAAAATATCGCTCAAATCAAGTTTTGCATATGATCGTGCTCTGGTTCTGTAGAATATGGTTTGGAACTTAATCATCTGCCTTTCATCACAATGATTTTTGCTTTTTTTACTTTAAAATTATTGTGTCATGATTTTAAGAACCTTTATAACTGTTGATCATTTGGGGTCCCTGAACCAATAAACTCTGGTTACATAAAGTTGCTTTTTCCAAGGTAGGTTAAACTTTTTTATGCACTGATTAATTGAACATGATTTGGGGGTTAAAAGGGTAACCATTAGAGATCTGTATTTTTTTCAAACATCTATGAATTAGTCCGGCTACGAAACAAACTTGAATTTTTTACTGATCAATTTAATGGGTGCAGATAATGGCATTAAAAAACAGAGAGCCAGCAGAATCCATCAACCTCAACAAAGACACGGAGGGATCCTGCAGCAACAGAAGTGAAAACAATTCCGATATAAAACTGGATATTTCGAGAACGCCGGCGATCGACAGCCCTCCATCTTCTCACCATCATCACCATCATCAAAATCCAACCCTTTTTTCGTCTTCAATAATTAGGCCTGCCCAGCTCTTCCAAAACACATCAAGGTCTGAAGCAATGCAATGCCAGAAGATCGATCAGATGGTCAAAGAAGAAAGCCTGACCAACATGTTCTGTGGCATCGACGATCAGTCTGCAGCAGGGTTTTGGCCTTGGTTGGAACAACATCAGTTCAATTAAGCAATGAAATAATCAAGAGGCAAAAAATCCAAATTACCATGTTAATTTCTATCAGTTTTTAATTAAAATATTCCATGCTTTTGGTGACTAGGTTAAAGTTAATGGGATGAAAAAAATATCTAAGTGAATTTGAATTGCATGGTAGCTAGTGACTGAGTGTGGCAGCAGCTCCTAGCTAGCATGGACCATGAAATAAAAAAAAGGATTACTCTCCTCCGTCCTTTTGTGTATTTTTTTAGTATATTGTCGATTTTTTCCCTAATTTTCTGTCAAAAAAGATTAACATGTTGTTCATTAAATGTTATTCTTATTTGTCCCTTTTACTTTCTTAATATTAAATTTATCAGATAAAATTGGACAACTATAAGTTTAGTGAAAAAATTAACCAAATAAAAGTTCTAGAGATTTTCCTTACTTTGGAATCATGCCATTGTACTGTCAAAGAAAATTTGCTCACAAGTGCTGTGAAAAAAAGTCCTTTTGCAAAGATTTGTTTGCTGATTTCATCAATCCAGTACAAAACGGAGAACAAAATCTACTACATTAAGTTTTTGCTTAAAAAATATACTTGAAGCTGAATTTATATAGAGAGGGAGAGTACTGAGAAGGGGAGAGTATCGAGCACACATTCCAAGAGGGAAATGAAGACAAGGAGATGGAAGAGAGTGGAAGAAAACAGAGTTGGAAAAAGGTCATACTCGTGAAGGGGACGTTGGCAAGTTTAATGTTCTGACAATCGAAGGGAATGGACAAAAACCCAACTATGCTGTGTCTCCACCACCTCTTTCACCACTCACCTATCTCTGTCTTTGTTAAGAAGACAATTTTGGACACGATATCGTCGATAAATTACACGACTCGATTCTTGTAGGAATATAAAATTCGACTAAAATACAATTAACATTTTTTTATTAACATTGTGCTAACTAGTAAGATTGTAGCTTTTCTCAAGTTTGAGACGAATAATATGAGTTATTATATTGTTACTTTCATATCCTTGAATTTACGAGTTAATACAATTACGATACAAATATAAATTGATAAACTTGAACGCGATTCATTGAAACCCTAAATTTAGTATATGGGGAAAAAAGAAAAGGGCAGTGTGTCATGTGAACTCACTATCACCCACTCTCTAAAGTCCCACAAGATCCTTTTTCAACTTGCTTTTAGAAAAATACATCTCCCTTCCCACACTTACCATCTCCTTTTTCTTTTCCATGATGTAATGCTTTACTTCCAAGTTCCAACACATGTCCATTTTCGAACAGTTATTTTCAAGTGACAGGAATTCATTCATCCTCATCCTCAATTCTGTCTCTTTTTTCCAAGATATTTTGAGCTCAAAAGCGGTATCTTTGACCTATATATGCAGTCGTTGATGCCTATAATTGGTTTTAACAGTAAGATTGACCTTATCGATCAAGAGATTGACCATTAGAAAATATATAACTATCTAACATTTTTTGTATTTACTTGTTCTTGGTATTGAAACATTCCGTCGTTCTGTAAAAAAAAAAAAAAAAAAAAAAAAAAAAAAAAAAAAAAAAAAAAAAAGAGGCCGGACAATCCTTCTAAAAAACCAGCTTAGCGTGACCGACCAGACTGACAAAGATTACTAGTGCATTAGTATTTACCCTGACATTGCATGCATGTCGATGTTTAGGTCGGACAACACTTTTAAACCAGCTTAGCGTGACTGACCAAGTCGTCAAACCCTACGTTGCATGCATGCATGCAGAACGAGAGTGCATTCCAGAGCTCAACAGAACAAGTTTCGGATCAAATACATGAAGATTGTCATCAAAATTCTTAATGTAATCATGAGCATCTCTAGGATGTAGATTTTACAGTTGTTGCTAGCAACTGTCACAACATAATTAACGGGATCTATTAGCCACTAATGGCAACCCAGTTCATTAAAACTAGCCAGTAATTAAAAGGACAAATCAACAAATTAAATGTGACAGAATCTGCATAACCTTCTCCATATCTGCATATCAAAATAAGTTGACGCAAAATATATTATTTGTATTTTTTAAAATTTGTAATTCGTGGGATCATGTGATGAAGCCATAAATAATTTTTGGCCGCCATGGCTGGAAACTTCGGCATTTTGCAGACACTTTGAGATGCCAACTTATATTACACATAAAAATATTGTTAGTGGCAAAATTAACAATTCCAGTTAACAAAAACTCGCTAAGTGGCCACGTGCCCTTGTGGCTTCACATTCACACCTCAACTAAATAAATATACTAAACCAAATAATTTATTTGTTTGAGAATATTAGAGTATTGTCCTTGAACTTCAGTTTAATTAGAGCTTTGGATTTTAAATTAAAAATTTGTGGGTAGTATTTATTGAACTCTTTATTTTGTGAAGCAACAATCATTTTGGATAACATTGATAAAACTCTCTGTCTGAAATAAATATTTTAAAGAATCAAATAAGAGAAGAAAATTTTAATGTAGTTACCCAAAATGATCATTATTTCTCACTGTGACAAGTTGAATAACCTATACTCAATATTTAGTTCAAGGCAGTAGATGACGCTTTACCATAGGCAGAAAACAATAGTGCCTATCTACCCTGATGCATATTCGATCTCCACTAATGCTATCATTTATATATATATATATATAATAACATTTAGTTTAAGGCAAAGCTTAATTGGATATTGAATGAAAATTCAAGGACCAATTAATAATCAAATTTTCTCCATGTGTTAAGCTAAATATTTGTTATTAGAAGAGAATAAGAGCAACCCAGAAGCATGTTTGCCATTTTTGAGACCAAAACATGTGCAGGGTTATATATATTCAAAAAGAATTATGCATTATTGCGTTTTAAAATATGTTTGGAAATGCTTTGTGTATCCATTTATGTTGAGATTTACCATGGATTTGAAGCTCTGTCAACGGGTAGCATAATATTTTTGCAGTGACTTTTTTGGAAGACGACTTAAATATTCTAATTTCTGGGAGGACTACGTATTACCATTCCACGTGGAACAATCATTTTTTTCTTATCTCGAAGTTGATCCTAGCCATTTGAAAAATCAACAAATTGAAAAATTAAAGAGAGACAAAAGTGAAGTATACATTCAACATATGATTCATATGTTGCTTCCGAGCAAGAAAATTAGGTTTGGGCCTAAGTCTAGTACCGTGATGTTATACAAGTTTGGGCTTTTGCCCGTTTGTAGTCGAATTTGTATTCAAGTTTGGTCCAACTGTATTTTTAATTTTTACTTTTTAATTTTCGGACGAGCCCAAATAAGGCTACAAAAAGCACGTGTCTTGTTTGTGTGCGTCAATCTATGGTTGATAAATATGATTCTCGTTGTTTTATATCTCATAGTCCAAAGTAAATTGTAGTTATTCACCGTTTTAATTCAACGGTGGAAGAGAAAATACTTTCTTACTAGTACAATAACAAAAATTAAATGAACTCTTACTGTTGAATTAAGACCAAAAAGTGAGAGACTAAAACCTTTTTAGGAGAACAAGACCAATAAAGACGTAGAACAACATAAAAACAATAATATATAATAAATGTAATATAATTTGAGTAGTATTTATTGTGTTTTTGTAAGAACCCACATTGCCTATGGGTGAGAATTCTGTAAGTCTTATATGTATATTCCTATCTCTACCTAGCACAAGGCCTTTTGAGAACTCACTAGCTTCGGGTTCCATTGGAACTCCGAAGTTAAGCGAGTTCGCACGAGAGCAATCCCAGGTTGGGTGACCCACTAGGAAGTTCTCGTGTGAGTGTCCAGAAACAAAATCGTGAGAGTGTGGTCGGGGCCCAAAGCGAACAATATCATATTACGGTCGAGTCGAGTCTGGATGTGGTGGGGCCCGGGCCAGGATGTGACAATTTGGTATCAGAGCCAATCCTGGCCGGATGTGTGCCGACGAGGACGTCGGGCCTCTAAGGGGGTGGATTGTAAGATCCTACATCGCCCAGGGGTGAGGATCTTGTAAGCCTTATATGTATATTCTCATTTGTACTTAACATGAGGCCTTTTGGAGACTCACTGGCTTCGGGTTCCATCGGAAATCTGAAGTTAAGCGAGTTCGCACGAGAGCAATCGCAAGTTGAGTGACCCATTGAGAAGTTCTCGTGTGAGTTCCCAGAAACAAAACCGTGAGGGTGTGGTCAGGGCCCATATGGGACAATATCATGCTACGTTGGAGTCGAATCCGGGATGTGGTGGGGATCCGGGATGGGATGTGACAGTTTTAATTGTGACACATAGGGTCTTATATTCGGGTGAATTTTTGTGTTGGTATTAAAATTTAGACGGTAAAATTTTGAAATTTTAACGGTTAATATGTTTGTGGAAGGGCATAGTTTAAATTTAGTCAATTAAACTGAACTTTTATTTCAAAGTTATTGTTTAATTACTTATGTGTACAATACACACTTAACTTCAACAAAATATTAATATTTTATTTTATATAAGTGATTAAATGGTTTCTAAATTGAATAATTTTTTTTTAGCATAAATAAGATTTTTAAATGATAACAAAAAAAAATAAACGATTGTAGTTTTAACTTTTGTCCAATAAAATGAGGTCAAAGCTGTCTCAACTGTAGCCAATAGAAACCCAGGGAAATATGGAACACACAATTTCAGCTACCAACCCAATCCTTATGCGACACTCCTTCCCTTTCTCTCTATCTTCTCTCGCAAATTTTCTAACTTGTAACTGATAGCCCAATGGCCTCCACCCCAATCCTCTCCCCCACCACAACCACCACCACTTCCTCCTTAGTCCACCACCACCACCAATCTCTACACTTCTGTAAATTACCCTTTCCCAACTCCCTCATCAAACCCAGCACTCTCAATTCCAACAGACCACTTACCAGACTTCACGTGTCCACCCCAACAAACAAACCCAGCAACACCACCGCCACATCGACCTCCACCTCCAAGAAACCCACGACGGAGACCATCTACTTCGACGGCGGAGCTCACTATGGCGACCTCCTGGCCAACCTTATCCTGGGTTTCACTCTTCTCTGGCTGGCCTTGACTTTAGCTGCGGTCTTCAGGGCCTTCTTTTTGAGGTACAGGTTCACCAACCTGCGTGTGACGGTAATCTCGGGACTGACAGGTCAGGACAGGAGCGACTTCTCGTACAAGGTGATCAAGGATGTCCAGGTGGTGCCGCGATTCATCGGCGAATGGGGTGATATTATCATCACCCTCAAAGACGGCACCAAGGTTGACCTGAGGAGTGTGCCCAAGTTCAGGGAGATTGCCAAGTATTGCCTCTCTTTGGCGGAAAAGCCGGCCGTATTGAAGGAAACGGGAACCAAAGGCTTTTAATTTAATTATTACAAGGTTTAATTTCATGCAAAAACATTGATGGTGTTTTTTTTTCTTGTATAAGAATTCTCAGAGGTATGCTAAATCAATTTTTGTACATAATTAACTAGTTCTCGCACTTTGAAGATTGAGATTACTATACTATTAAGAATCTAAATTATCTCTTTCTCCAATTAGTAATGGTACAATACTTGAACCGATGTCTTCGAAATTGAATGATTTCCCATGTTTTCTTAAAAAATAAAAATAAACTATGAAATTTGAATGGAAATGTATTTTGGTTGTGTAGAACTTCAGTGTAATACTAAGTTTTTTTATACCAGCAGTATTTTACTTTTAACGAGTCTCAACTGCAATCGATGAGGAGAATTCGAATTCAAGTGAGGAGCATATTTGTTCTAGCTAATATTGCTACAACCACCTCTACCAGTGACACTGTCAGTGTGAGTTAACCTTGTATGGTGGTCTATAGGCGATTATAAGGTGTCTAGGCAAAATTTTAGGGTTTTTCATATAATCACCCTATTTGGGAATGGACTGAAAATGGGCCCCGACGCAACATTAAACTTAGGCCCAATATGTGGCCCAATCCCACACCGGTTATGATTTTCACTCTCATATGATAATGATCGTTGTGTGAAAATTATTTCCTTCACAATATTATTTAGAAGCGGCACACTTTTTTTCTCATATGATGAAAACATCACATGCATGTAGATAGGGATGAGTTCACATAAACACCTGTTCAATCGTAAATTCACATAAACATTTGTTACATATTCATGGTATGTGACAAATGTTGGATCTACGATTGATGGGGGCTAGTGATTTAACACCTGTTATTCTTTGAGACCTGCAAACAGAAAAATCAAGAAAAATTAAAAAAAAAAAATCCAAATTGTTAGGTAGCTTGGAGCATCCAGGCCAGTTATGGGCCTTTGAATCGTGGCAAGGCCCGGTATGTCGGACTTTAATTTTTGTCCTGGCCCACCCAAATACAGGCGTGGAGGTGCTACTGTGGTTTTTATATACACAGCCTGAGCCATTGGCCATTAATTGTCTGCAAATGAAAACGCAGAAGCAGAAAAATGGCCCCAATATCATTTATCTTCGGCTAATTTCAAACTGTTGATGGGTCACCATTTATAGTCATTAGGTTTCACGTCCTATCACTTCAATATTTATTTTTTCTCGTTTTAACTTCTTTTATATATAAAAAATAAAGCTTCTTTACTCTCAACTCTCAGATATATATTATATAAACTATAACATATATATCCAATATTGATCACAAGAATGAATTCTATATGAAACACGTTCATCGCCTTTCCCACCTGGTTCATGAAAGTTGCTCTTCTTTTATCACAGGATCAAGTAGTAGACGTGCTATTCAGATTTTGAGCCGTTGAGATAAGTTAAATCATAGCAGTTAATTAAGTACAGCTGATTACAGCATGATTAACTTGTGATTTTCACTTCTGGTAAACATGCACTTGGTTCAAAGTTGGCTTTGAGTTGGCTGCTTGTTGACACGCATGGCCTACGCATTGCTGGTAAGTGGAGACCGAATAGTCTGTTCATAAACACGGACTGGATGTCAATATCTCATAGTTCACATGCATTTTATAGCCTTTGGCTGTGGGGGGACGTTTGCTTTTGTTTGCCTCATATTTTCTGTGCTATATATGTTTTCGTTTTTCTTACTTGTTTTCTTCTTTCTATAGACCCCAAAAATGTATGAAGAGCATGTGACACTTTGTTCACTAATGTTACGTCTTAGTTCTTTAATATGTTAATTTTGTTGTCTACTCATATTATAACACGTGAATTAGTAACATCTAGTGGCTATGCAACGGTGAAACTCTAAAATTTGTACTAAATTTGATCCCCTGACTGGCTCAATAGATGCTTAATTGGTTTTGATTTCAAAGACAATGAGAACCAAAAGTCCATCTCTGCAATCTTCATAGTAATTGGGTGAAGAAAAGAGACATCAAACATGAGCTTGCAACTTGATTTTGTGACTCGGTTAGTGCCCCATGGGGGCCCAACGGGAACTTTGTAAGGAATCATTGATTTACACAGACATAATCTTCAGTTAAAAATACTTTTAAAATCCTCAATCAAATAAACCAACTGGCCTGTCAATTACATATGTGTATGTGGGAGCAGCTATGAAATTTCACAGGCTCTGACAAAAACTCATAAAAAGTTGACACGGTGAAAAGTGAGCAATCATCCAACACAACCAGCAGCCGTACTTAGAGTTTAGTCCTACAATCCCCTTCCTTGTTTGAACTTGCCTGTCAGCAGTGACCACCAGCATCTTTACCTCAACTTTTAATATTCCCTCATCCACCAGGAATAATAGTGACACGAATCGAGTGGGGTTGAGGAAGTACGATCTTTGGAGACCTTCTCTGAAGTTTCTCTAATATGTTCAAGGATTAATCCTCAGTAGCTAGCCCTAATTAAACCTTATGTTTTGGACGAGATCGCCACCCATATGCATGCCAGCATCAATTAGACTAGCATCCATGCATGTATCGTATTTAAAACATACGTAACCAAGGTGCACCAGCATATGGACATGCCATGCCGACTAAGCCAGAAATATACGAATCACATGACAAGCAATATATATGTAAGCATTTTTGTCATTAAGTAAAACAATTCTTTTGAAAAAGTGTTGTTAATGTAGCTTTAAAAAATATACTGTAAGTGAGAACATGACAAAGGATTTTCAATTTGAAATATTGTGACAGTGGATTGGAGGTGTGCATCACTCTTCACTCAATGTCGTTGGTCTACCAATTGAGGTCCTAATCCATGGCTACCAAACACATTATGGTCCCTAGTAATAATAATCGACCCTTCCTGATCTAATCTTTCAAGAAAAATAATCGATAGTACTCCTAGTAGGGTTTTGTAGGACGGCTGACACATTTTGTAAGTTCGATTTATTTAAGTTTGTATATACTTGAAATACTTCTACGTTATGTTATTAGTTTATTTAAATTATAACATGTATATTTAAATTTTTATTAATATATTCTAGAGACATATTAATAATATTATTCATACATATTATAACACGTTAATGAGATATAAAATACAAAAGGAAAATAGAATAGTATTATAACAATATTTTTCATCCATATTATAACACCATGTCATATCCCTACGTGCTCGGGCAGAGAAAAAGAAAAGGAGAAAAATGGACCGACCTCGAGTCACAAAGGGGAACTGATCATGAAGCTAGGGTTACTACTGCTCCATTGGAAACCTTTTGACCATATAGAGATTGCAGTTTCTTCTTTTTTTCCTGCCATTTTTCTTGATTTGGTTTCCTCAGAAAAGCAAACACATGTATTAGTGTGGGTTTGGGGGGAATGATCAGAAAGAATGAAAGAGTAGTGGAAGGTGATGTCAAGTCACGAGGCAGAAGGAGGTCCTCCCAGTTAGGTGAGCAAAACTCCTCTCTGAAAAAAACACTATCTTTATTGAAAGAAGCTAAAGAGAGATAGACCCCCATTCTTAATTATATATGACCAGAGGGTGCTTAATACTTAGGTCCCCTTTAGCCCTTTGCAGGTTTTGCTTATATGACCACACTTGTTTCTGAATGTTTTGTGATGATCAGGATCAACTTCCTAATTAAATTCATTTTGTCAGCAACAAAACATGGATAAGTTCTTTCAAATCAGTAAGGCTTTTATACGGAACGAAACAAGCAAAGGAAATTTAAACAATAATCCTAAAACATAGAAATGCGGAGTATTGGGGATATATGAGAGAAACCTCAAAGTTTAATATTAAATGATAATCATAATAACAGTTAAAACTGTTTATTTAGCTACCTCAAACCCTAGAATCGCTTGAAACCTAATCATGTTTTGGGAGCCAGATTCTCTGCCCTCCCACTTCCCGTGCCCTCCTGTGTGCTCCTGTTTTGTATGGTCACGGTTAAGCCACGTCAACATTTTATATTATTTTTTTTATAGAGATAATAAGAAAAAAATGAATAGTAATATAAAATATTGACGTGGCTTAAACGTGATCACACAAACAGAAGGGCATGGGAAGTGGGAGGGCAAAGAATCTGCCTCCTCCCATGTTTTGACCTAATAAACGGAAGATGTTAGCCCAAAATGCATGCCCATGTATTACAACAAAGCTGCGAGTTTGACTGTGTCATTTGTTCCACATAAATAATCCCACCAAAAAAAATGAACGTATTATCAATTTAGTGGCATCTAAGAGGAAAACTTAGGCTCCTTAAGTTTGAGGAGAGGAAGATTTCGTCCTCAATGCTTCGTTAGCGATTTATGGAATCTTGTTTTTATGTTTTATATTATAAATGACTCTGTAAAAACTATCTCAGCAAAAAAAATTAATTTAAAATAATGTCATATAGTCAATTAATTGTAACAAATAGAAATAGACAAACGGTTTGTAATATTTTACCGTATCCGATCATTTGCTTTTATACAGTTTTATGACTAAACACTCTCATTTTTAATTATTTTTTACATATAAATAATTTTTACAGAATGGTTTACAATATGAATAATTTCGATTATAAGAACGAAATTTCATAAACCGGTAACAAGACATCTTGAGGAGGAACTTCTCCTAAGGGAAGTTAATTCCGACATCTAATCATTAGACAAAATTCATAAAAAATAGTTGTTCAATAAAAATAGGTTTTTAAACTCAATGCCACATTGCCACATCAAGAGAAAGTGCACGCACGAACACAAGTAGTATTATTTTAATTAAACTACTCATTAGTTTATCAATCTGGTATTTCCAAGTTCCAAGCCACACTTAGCCACACAGCTCAAGTGTATACACCATAAAATTGTGGCGGGAAATTCAAGTAGTGGAGCTGTGGGTTTGACTAGAGCAAGCAAATCCCTTTTTGATTAATAGGATTTTCTATCTTAGAGTACAATATCTTCCTAATCACAGGGGGCCTGCAATTCAAAACCAACTCGTCTCGGTCTTTGTTTAGCACCTAATTTCCCAAATATCTTAAATTAGATTCTGAGGTCGATCATCTATATAGCTAGGTAGGTCCTCAAGCATCTCCAATTCTCCATCATGAATCAAACTATGTTAAAAAAGTGGATTCAGGCTTAAGAAAAGCTCACTGCTTCATTTCATTAATCAGAATAAAGGTAACACTACAACTTAGTGAATTAAGCAATGGAACTTGTTTAGTATATATGATATATCTAGTGTTGGACTGCATCGGTCAACTACGATTATCATAAAATGGTCAAAGCATTAAGTTTGAACTACAAATTCATTAATTTCTATTAGTTTAATTAAAGATAATAAGAAGTATTCAAAGGAACGCTAGCTATACCAATATGTAGAAATTTATAAAACGAGTAAAACTTAGGTATGGGATAGGAATCTTGTAATCTGCAAGGGGACAAGACCCAAACTATGGGAATATAAGGAAGAGCATAGGATTCCCAAAACCCTTTCTCTTTACAAGAAAGCCTACAGTTTGTGTTGAAGATACGCAGAGAAAGTGAGGGAAGATAAAATCCAGAGGCTCTCTTGAAAAGGTGGCTCCAATATCCAAAATGGGTTCCCACAGCCCACAAGCATGTAGGAATCCCAAGCAATAAGAACCCCAACATACACATAAAGCTAAAAAGATAAATTTTTTGTATAAGCTCCATACTTTTCCTTCCACACGCGGGGCCTTTGCCCCTAAGTTTTTTCCTTTTATTTTTACATGGGATCGGTCACCAGTCAAGGAATATTTTGCCACCCATGAAATAAAATCATCCTTTAATTGTCATTTCAAAACAAACCCTAGAACAGGGTTGTAAAGCTATATATGCTTAGTAGAATCCAGGCCTCATCTATGTATGGTGGTATGCACGCTATAGCTAGCTTAGGGTTTATGGTATCGTAACAGTCAAAGTTCTTTAAATCTCATGATCAATAAGGTGTGAATGTGTGTCTAACCCTATATAAAAGTGTCTGTGTGTGTATATATATTGTATGCTGTATATTTTTGATTTATTGTGGACTTGTTTGTAAAATTGGCAACATAGGATTCAAGAGCTCTCTTGATATCTGCATTCAAAGTTCTATATTGAATCCGCGGCTCCTACTCATTACAAACTGGAGAAAGCAACACAACGCTACTGCAAATATTGACTCGATCAATTAGGAACGGGGAATTTGCCAAGAAGTAAAGATTAATTATAAATGACAAATTGTAAAAAGTTAGTTTGTACTCTTTCTTGGTGCTTTTATTGATTAAGTATTCAACATGAGACTTTATTTGTAGGGTAAATCACCCTCTCTTTTTCAGCCTTCTTTTTCGACCTTCATGTCATCTTTTCGCTAAGTCTAGCTTGATTTAATGAAAAAGATAAATTAAGGGAGCGCTAAGCAAATCCCAGATCGGGCCCTCTAACACAAACAACAAGACGAATGATCATGCATGTACTTGGCAAACAAATAAAACACTGTGCGTTTTATTGAAGAGGGATGCAGTTTTGGCCAGTAAAGTTGTTTTAGACTAATTACTTTCCGAAAGTCATGTAGACGAAGTGACAAAGGGATACATAATGTTTGAATACACACGTCTTTACTCATGATGAGGGGCCTAAAACATGTTTTAAGTATAATTAATCTCTTAAAATTATATATGTACGCTATTTATATATCCAACTTAACTAATGTTTGTAAATTCTAAATTCTAGTATTTATATTAATTATTATTCTAAATTATAAGTTATGAAGAATAATGTGTTCTAGACAAACTTCATTTTTAGTGTTTTAAAACTTTTTCAAATTGTTTTTTCTCTTTCCTTTTCTTTTCCTTTCCCTTTGTTTTATATTCTTTGAAAATGGAGAGTAAAAGGATTGGTTATATATGGACCCTTTTGGTGGGAAGTATGTAGAAAATTGTTAAATTAAAATGGAACCTTTTCACCCGTAAAGGGTAGAAGAAGAACTAGGGGATGTACTTGAGCATAATTAGGAGAAAACGTGTTCGAACAAAACCCATAAAGCAAAGTTAGTGAATGTTTTTACCCCCTTTTTGGTGTTGGAAAGTTCATATATGCTACTAAACTAAAGCAAGGAATCTGTTTATGCGTTTCATTTTTTTTCGTACATGCACGGTTATGTGAAAACTCAAATTATAAACAAATAAGGAACGTAAATAAAGAAGGATGAGATTGCTAAAGATAAAATGAATGCATTTTTTTTGTTTGCGTTGATTATTTATTTATTTATTTATTCAATTCAAATAGCATAAATAATCAAGAGTCCGTAGGAAGAAAAGAAATGTAAAGTGTTCTTTTCCTAAGATAATTTAATAATGTAAATACATATATATGCAATTTTAATAGAATTAAAATCATCATTCATTAATTAGCAAAAATAAATTGAAATGATGAAAAGCATAACAAGTTAAAGCTAGAATAGCTCTCCTCTTTGATAGCACTGTAAGATACGGCCAAAGCAAAAGTAAGTTATGATAAGCTTATTGAATATTTAATAGCGATGATTCACCATTGCCCTTTTGTTGAGAATGGGAGCCTCAAAATTGGCCCGTGTTTTTTATTTTCTATTTTTTGGCTTTAAGGGGGAAATTTTTTTGGAGTGGTGTTATTTACACATCATTTTTATCTTTCATATACTCTTCTCAATTTCTTACCTTCATTGAATAAATTGAAAAAAAAAATAATGAATAAAAATTAATAAGAATATATGAGAAAAAAAATATTGTGTGAATAACGCAACTAAAAAATTAAAGCAAGGCAAGGAGAGCGGAGGGACACTTGGCGCGTGGTAATTGATTGAGTGGCCGCTCAGGTTGGGATTATGGCTGAGCAAAATATATCAAGGGGTAAGCCCTGCTGCCCCCACCCCCATCTAATCAACCATCAATCTCTTTGGGAACTTGGGCCTCTCTCTTCCCTACCTAGTTAAGCTCCACTGCAGACAACATTATACCTTGCAAGATTTTGGTTTTGGATTATATTTAAGGTTTAAGTGCCTCAGTGAAATGAGTATAATTGCATGGTTTAGAGTTTAGTCATTACATAATTAACGTTTTGGCCACCCAACCTCATGGCTTGCTCATCCTGATCATTTCCTTCGATTTCATATGTTATGTCGTCATATAATCACATTATTATTATTATTAGATACATTTTTATTTTGTTATTTGGTTCATATTGATAGTCTGGTAACATATTACTAGCATGCTAAATTATTTAGGAAAAAGAACACTATTCATAATATATATATGCATGTGCGTGTGTGTGTGTGTGTATGTATATGTGAGTGCATTGCTTAATGATGAATAAGGCATGAGAAATGTTTAACTTAAAGTTCGAAAACAAAGGAGAGATATGTTTTTCAAAAGAATGTTACTGCAATTATGACTTTTGATCCTCAATATCCATATCTATCAACAAAACTATTTTATATGTTAGATTATAAATGTGGGGAAAGGGAAATGCTTAAACATTGTCCAATTCATTTTAATTTCTTCCAAAGTCTTCTAGGTTAGCCGTAAGGTATTAAATTGAGAGGGACAAGACCGCCTATTGTCTTGCGTAACGTTGAAGTCGTAGCCAATTATACACAAACACATACCATCTCTAAATAGTATGGTTCTGTCAAATAAGTTATGCAGTTCAGCTAGTATATGATGTGCCAAAGCATGCCCTACTGGTTTTAGATTTACAAAGTTTAGAAACTAAAAGTATAATATTAATATAGGTAATTGACCAAAAACATAAGAAGTCATGCATGCTATACTTTTTTCTTACATGCATCCGATGCATATGGGACCAAATGGACCTAAATTCTGATAAAACCGCGTGAAATTTGTCAAAGGTGACGATTATATATACCAGCATAAGAAGGGCATTTACAAATGTCCAGTGGCGTAGCTAAGCCATATAGCTAAGCGTCAAAAGATAAAAAAGTCGAGGGAGGCAGGACAAGAAAAAAAATGAAAGGTTTCACTTTCAAGGTTCAATCAAAGCTGAAAAATGACAAAATTAACGCACAATGGGTGGAAGATGATCGAAGAGGGAGGGAACTTTGCTTTTTGAATATTAGGGTTTCATGCATGGTCCTGGGAGTATTGTACGTTAGATATATGTACGTATTCGTTCTGAAGTCTTTAAAGCTTTTAAAAGTTTTAAGGGGAGAATTCATATATATAATTATATATCTATATATTCATGTTGAAATACTGAAAATTAGTTTTTACATAGGGTTCCACAAAGTCGGTCTTTTTTTTTTCTTTTCCTGGGTCTTTGCCCTTCAATTTTATGGCTGGCTGTGGGACAAATATCATCGACCCTCTTCCTGGCTAGCTACATACTCCCACTATTTCCCTTTTACATGAACATGTTTAGATTTCCTTTCCAATAAGTTTAGGTTTATTCTGCACTCGTTCTTAATTCCAGTACTTAATTCTCTTTTATTTGTTCGATCTAATAACTTATAAAAATATAATTAATGTAAGTGCAATAAGCGAGCAAAATGATGCGCAAAAATCATTTTTTGTGTTTATACTATATATCACCATAAGTTATATATGTGTATGTATGTATATAAATATATGCGTCCCATTCTTTTCTCTGACTCTGATTGCATCATTATTCTCAAATAGTATGCAGAATGAGTAAGCATAATTCTTCCTTGAATCAATAGCTTGTTTTGGCGGGAGACTTCTCTGTCAAGAAAGAGACCATTGAGATGCCAATTTCTGGTATTTTTGCCGTTTGTAGGGCTCCACTAATTGAAGATTTCAAAAGTTCGACAGGATTACGCATTTATCTTTTTACTGGGCCACGTGGTGGATCGCGGACTTGCCCACCTGGCAAAGGTTAACGTGCAAATAGAGAATTCAGGTTGGTTGAAGGTATAAGTGAAAGTTTTGTCTGTATAATAAATGAAGAATTGTTTTCCTATTCTTAGACAAAGGAATGGATGGATGTTTATACTTTACAAGAACACAACGTCCGATCAGAATATTATCTGAACAATATTAATGTATGGTTTACAATAGTATTATAACATACTTATGTTGTAAGCTGCTTAAATGGATAGTTTAATAGCATGACGTATCATAGTACATATACTATATATTAGAAGTTCAAACCCTATGTAGTGCTAGTGCAATGCGAAGAAAATTGAAGTTTTATTATAAAACCAATTGACAATATAATAGTCCAACTATTTATATGCACATGAAAGGTCTCGTTTCTTATCAATGTGAAACTTATTTTCAACACAATCATCCTATCATTTTGATACTAATTAGAATAAGATTATGTCAAAGTAATGGAATTATGGAAGCATAATATGAAAATGCGGAACTTTTACTTTATTGTGTTATATATTTTGGATATAATATGTCCGCCAGCAACCAGTCCGCTACTTAGTTTTGAGGCCCGCATGGATTTTCAGTCTAAAATAACAAATCGGATTTAATATAAACATAGTTAGGTTTCTGTCACTTCGCGGAGAGAAATGTGGGGTTATATCTTTTTCTAATTTCTCTCCTTTTTTTCTCATCAATTTTGAATTACTATCGACAATTTAGTGTCTGTCCAAATACATGGAGTACGGATAATTAACAGCAACTTGCCGCCTTTGGCTTTGATGAAGACCCGTTCCTGGCTTTTCTTTTTGACTTTATATATATATATATATATATATTGCGGGAGAGGGTGAACAATTTCTAATTAATTTGCATATACAATTTACGGTCCAAACTAGCTAGTTCTTAGGGCTAGGTGTATTAACTCTATTTAACTGTTTGGATATTGCATTGCGATAATTGATAACACAAGAAATACTAAGAAGATTATCTAAAAAATTAGACTTTTCATGAATTTTTTGCCACATCATGTTTTTGGCATAATGTTTTATGATGTTGACACGAAAATTGACGTTAAATTGTGAAGTAGCACAGAGTTCATGAAAAGTCCTACTTTGAAAGACCCTAGATCTCAAAGCCTCTCAGCCGTCGGTCCCTTGCTTCGGTTTGGGGCTGGCGGCAGCCTGCTAAACACCCTAATAGTCCTTCCTCCAGTCTCTCATTTCCCCTCCATTGCTCAGTCCCATCGCGTTGCCTATCACAATCCTTCCACCACCCCCCTCCCGTGTCACTCTGCTTCCCTCCCCAGTTTTTGGACCTTTGCATATCATATACAAAAGCGTATTATATCGTAACAAAAAAGTTAAATTGATAGTTTTTGTCTCATCAAAACCCTATCAATTTTAACTTATAAATACTGAAATCAATAGTAATTATGTAAGAAAAACCTATCATAAGAACAAATAAGGGAAAATCTAGTAATACGATTAGACACCATTAATATGTGATTGAAAAAAACTCCTTTAGCATGAATCATGCGTGTATGGATCTAAACAATTGGTATGGTCAATGATACCTAAAATATTTCAATTTTAAATTTTCAAATGCTCGTGGGGAATAGGAAGTTTGGAACCAATGGAAACAGAAGGTTGTGGACACGCGCCTCGCATAAGCGTGGGGATGAAGAAAGGCCAACTGAAATCACAGTAAAATTGAAGTCGGCGTAGAAGAAATAGCAAGATTAATGTGAGTGAGAGTGAATAAGTGAGTGGCTGAATGGGAAGGTTAGGTCACGAAGATGGTCACGTCCCCTTTAAACAAAAAAACGTATTCAAAAATTTGAAACCAACAAATCAAAATGCTCTCATATACATACATATATATATATATATATATATATATATATATGAATATGATGGTGTTCATCATGCATGTGCCACTCGCAATCATATCAATTTTTATTCACTTTAATTAAAAAAAACTGTATAAAATATACATGAAATTCTTTCAAAGTTGGCCTCTCAATTATTAAGTTTATTCCAGTTTGGTCCCCAAATAATAAATTCCTTTGTCATCATAAGCCTAAACGTATGCAAGTGTACAAAGTAAGGACACGTGGTGACTTCTACTTAAAATACCAACATAAGTCTAAGGATATTATACACATTTTGAGTGTTTTGAAAGGAAGTCAAATCGCACAAATTAAAACCCTTCCAACCTATTTCTTCCATTTCTCAATGTTGTTTCTGCCTTGTCCCTACTAACTAAATTCATTAAAACTAAAATATTAAAAACGCATGCATTGGAAAGAAGGTGAAGCCTGTGTAAAATTCATAAAATAACAACACACTACATAAGGCTACCATTGCTTATGTATCCAAAACCGGGTCTACAATGTTGAATGGTGTTGGATTGTAAAAAGTGAAGACAATAAGCTCGCCTATGAACCCCTAATGTGAATCAGGAGCTTAGAAGTGAGTGACTTGGTTGAAATGGAAGTCAAAATTTACATCACATGCCGCTGTCTTTTAACTTTTCTAATTGAAGTCACTGTATGTCGTCATTAAACACACTTACAAAAGTTTGAAGACTAACTTGGGGCAAAAATAATGATCAAAGTGAAAAAATTCAAAAGTTTAGGGGTCAAATTTGTATGCAACTCATATATATTATTACAAAATATATAATGATATGAATAATAAATATTTAAAAAATAATAATATATATATGTGTATGTATGTATGTATAGTGTGGTGCGTGGCCCTGTGGGGTTTTAGTCTACTCCAGCATCATCCATCCATTAATATTATCTCATGGAATTCAGCGTTATTTTTCAAACTTCCCCTCATACCCGCGCACTACAAACTAAAGCAACCAAACAATCCGTTGGTGTTTATTTATTTTTTATTCATTAAAATATACGATTTTTCCAGACTTGCTTGTAAGTTGCAAATTTATTGGTTGCAAAGACACAGGGAAACTTTCAAAAAAGCTCTCCCCTCTCCCCCTCTTCTCTCCACCCTCTCACTGTTCTGTCCAGTCCAGTCCACTCCCACCCCAAAACTCTCACGAACCCTGATCGTATTTTTCATCCCAAAATCTCTGTAAGCTGTTGAAAATCGATACAAATACAAATACCCAGATCCAATCTAATCTGTTTTTACAAGTACATGCACTGTTTGAGCATGTACTTGCGATATAAACTCCAAACTCCAAAGGGTGCGGCTGAAAAGGTAGAATCCGAGGCAATTAAAATCCAATCCAGGAAGGAGATAGGATAGCTTTTGAGGTGTGGCTGTTTTATTATATAGCTGGAAAAACACTCTGGCTTTTGTAGTATTATGCAACTTGGTTTTGATAAAGGGATCATCTGGGAGCGTCAGAGAGAGACAGAGAGAGACAGAGAGAGAGTGAAAGTGAGGAGTGAGAAATTGTGAGATAGCTAGAGAGAGAGGTGAAATTAAAAACCCAAATGCCGCAGGAGGAGTCAAAGAAGAAGGAGCGCCACATCGTTACTTGGTCTCAAGAGGTGTTCTTTTCATCTCTCTCTCTCTCTCTCTCTCTATTTGATTGGACTGTTTTGAGTTCTGGGTTTTGATCAAGACACCCAATTATGTTTATTTGGTTTTTCTCTGACATGGGTTTTGGTTGTTTTTATGAGTTGCAGGAAGATGATATACTGAGGAATCAAATTAGCATCCATGGAACAGAAAAGTAAGTTTCTTGGTTTTTAAACCTGGGTTGGTTTTACATTTTACTTTACATTTATTCAATAAAATTACCATTTTCTTGGTAGAAAATGAATTAAGGGCTTTGTTTTGTGATCAATTTGTGTTGCAGTTGGGCTATCATTGCATCTAAATTCAAGGATAAAACAACCAGACAGTGCAGGAGAAGGTAATTTCAAACCCAATGATATTGATATTTGAATTTAAGTTCTGTTGAGAAATCCTCTGTTTTTTATCCTACTCAATTATTGAGGTCTAATTGTTTTGACTGCTAATTTGTTTTGTCTGAAATTTGACAATAATGTTGCAGATGGTACACATACTTGAATTCCGACTTCAAGAAAGGAGGGTGGTCACCAGAGGAAGACATGCTCTTGTGCGAGGTAATTGATTACAGTAGTTTAGAATATCGCCTTATTCCAGCCTCCTTACGCCCAAGTTTTAATTCCCATCGCCGTAGATTAGACAAGTTTTATATATACCAGCATAAAAAGGGATGAAATTCTTCTGCTTTCTGCATCCTTAATTGGTTTAAGCCGAAAAATAAATCATCATAACTTGATTTTAGAGAAGCTTTAATCATTTTCTTTAATATGACCAAGTAGGCCAGACCAAGTGATTGGATTGTGCGACTTCCTAAAGTTGAACAGAAAACCTGACCACTGTTTATTCAACATTAAACATTATTACCCTCATCATTGGATGTGGTATCAACCTAATTTTCTAGGTGATCTGATCTGCAGGCTCAAAAGATATTCGGAAACAGATGGACAGAAATAGCGAAGGTGGTTTCGGGAAGGTATATTAACTTTCTTTTCTCTCCTCCTGTTATAAGATAGCTTCGTCTAATGACGCGCTTAAGATCATAAGTTGTGCTACTGATGCAGAACTGACAATGCCGTGAAAAACCGGTTTTCCACCTTGTGCAAGAAGAGAGCAAAATATGAAGCCTTAGCTAAAGAGAATGCCGCTTCATATATCAATCAGAATGACAAAAGGGTAATAATCCGAAATGGATTCAATACAGATGGAACAGCAGAAACTACAGCACCTTCTAAGAAGATGAGGTATAGTAAAGTTTATATCTTTATGTACAAAATGTTGATTAGATTACTACTCAAAATCGTAGAACTCATTCTTTGTGCGACACAGGAGAAGCCACATTCCTAGTCTCTCCGAGGGGGACAGACTACTCGAGCAGTGTGGAAAGATGAGTCAGCAGCTAAGAGCTCCATTTGCAGTGTTGATTCAGAATGTCCACAATGTAGAGAATCTGCCAGACCAGAATAATGTGAATAGCACCAAGGAAGTCCACGTGAATGGTAAATCACCTCAAATTAAAACTTGTTCGGCAACTCATCAGATTTCTGTTACAATGCCTGATAAGCACATTGCAGGAAATGTGTGAGAACATAAGCATATTCCTTCTATTTGGACAGCAGAAAGTTGGCCTATTTATCATTTGCAAAATTAATGATGCATTGATTTATATGTTTTCAACTACAAAACTTAAGAAGAATCTAATGTCACTCTTACTTTCATTTATCAGCGGTACAAAAGAGCAAGTTTCAAGGATCATTTCTCAAGAAGGATGACCCGAAGATAATTGCTTTGATGCAACAAGCAGAATTGCTCAGCTCGCTGGCATTAAAAGTTAATGCAGAGAACACAGACCAGAGTCTTGAAAATGCTTGGAAGGTGAGAAAAGATTATCTATTTGCTGTGGTCCTGTGGACTGAGCTATCAACATTTAATTACTTGGTTTTTGAAAACGGTCTATCAAGTAAAATCGTAGGAACATATAAATACAATTATACATATAACTCGAATATATTGTGAATGTAATGGTCAGATGCCTTTAGTACTTGATTCCTCCATATCTGATTCATAGAATAAAACAGATTTATGTCCGGTGCCAAATTGCATCTGCAAATCCTCTAACAAACATCAAATGTGATATTCAGGTGCTGCAAGATTTCTTGAATCAAAGCAAAGATGGTGACATCCTCAGTTATGGAATTAATGATTTTGATTTTCAACTCGAAGATCTTAAATATCTGTTACAGGACTTAATGAGCACCACTGAAGGAAGCCGACCATCTTGGCAGTAAGAAAAGTAACTTAGACTACTATTCTAATATGAGCATGCTTAAACCCCTGCACAACATCTAATTGATGACACAGACATTGCAGGCAGCCTGATTTATACGATGAGTCTCCAGGAAGTTCCGAATACAGTACAGGGTCAACTCTTCTGTCCCAAACAGAATACTATCAAGTGGAACAAAATAAAGTTGAAATAGGTTCACTGAACCAGGAGATTCGACCAGGGTCACAGTCAATTCCTATTGAAGGGAAAAATGGTGTTGGTGATTGTGAGAAAGGGAATTTTTCCAAAAAGCAAGGTAATGGATTAACATATAACATCTTACATATGTTGGCTGATGATAACTTCTGTTTTTGAATTACACATCAAATTTGCTATTCAATCAAATTTCCTGATAACTTATCTAATCTTTCTTTTCGCAGAGATATTTCCGTCGTGTGATGAAGCAACAAAAGACTATGCAGTTGTTTCTGCATTGTCAAGTACAGAGTTCAATTCTCCTATTAAAGTTACCCCATTGTTCAGATCCTTGGCAGCAGGAATTCCTAGCCCAAAATTTTCTGAAAGTGTAAGTTGTCTCAGAAGTTCAACTTTATCAAACAAAAAGATATTAGTCTTAATGGTTGCAGAAGAAGTGGTATTAACAATGATGCTTAATGTTGTTTCAATTCACCCCGCTGGAATCTAAGTGAAGCTATGCAATGCCTAACCAAAGTCCAGGTGGTGCTAAAAAAAAGACAAGAGTGTTCCCATCCTAAAGAAAAAAAATTTAGGAGCTACAACACTGTGCTTTCATTTACAATATGCACCACAAACTATTGATATCCAAGTACATTACCATGCTCTTAACTTCTTCTACCCGCAAACTTGAATTTGGAAACCTCTGTAGCTTCTCGTTTGCCTCATAGAATCTAGGTGACGGTTAGTGTATGTATAACAAGTTCTTAACTTCTAGTACGAATGCATGATATTATATTGGTTCAAGACTGACCACTTATGTGTTGGATTTTTCAGGAAAGGAATTTCTTGCTCAAAACGCTTGGAGAGGACTCCCCCTGCCCCAACCCAAGCACCAATCCTTCACAACCGCCACCCTGCAAACGATCCCTCCTCCAAAGTCTATAACCAACCTTTTTGATCCACCACCTCATCTCTAGTAATTTTACATGGCCTACTGAGTTCTTGTCCGTTTTGAATTCCTCTTTTCTGAGAATTGCAGCCATTCCAGCCTAAAATTTTACAAATGGGCAGGTAAGGATCTGCTTCCCAAAACCCAGATCTAGAATGCAATGGTGCATTTTAGCATTTGCAAATGTATCTAACACAGTTTTCTGCATTCTTTTGTCCTAAGCAGAGTTACCTCCTTCAGAGTTCCCAATCGGTATTCACTTTTCGTGTGTTTGGCGTGTCATTCTTTAGTTAGTCTCTTGTCATCCGATATGTTTTCCGAGTGTTCCATTTTTTGGCCTTGATTTTTACAGTTGTACAGAACTTGCTGTATCCCTAGTTCCAGAGTGTGAGACTAATGTAAGCATACATAGGCAGCTCGCCGATATTTTCCGCTAGAGTATATGATCAAAACAAAACAGAGAGAAAGAGAAGAAAAAGAAAGATACAAAAGGAGAGAGGATTAACCAGTTCCAATGGATTCCTGTTTATCGTTTTTCCGGTGTGGAAAACGGGTATAGAATAAATTTATATTTTTTTTCTTCTTTGGTTTGATTTCCCCCATGATTTCTGATGTAACTAAACTTTATGCAATTTGAGTGAAAATAGTTTTGGTTTTGGCGTGCACTACTCTCTTTTGTTATATCCTTCCTTCCTAGAATTAAGACATGAAGTGATGAACACATCTCCAGGTAAGACACTCGTAGCTCAGTTGGTCAAGAGTATTTACCTTTGCATCTGAGGTTACTTCGTTTAAATCTCCCCTCCCCCACTATCGCTTGTGTCAAAGACGAACACATCTTTAGGAAGTGTAGAGTAATGTCCGTACATTCAGCATCAGGGAAGTAAGACACCGACTCGCACACAGCTGCAGGAATGCATGAACTGCATTCAAATTAAGGAACAAGAAATCCGAAAAGAAAACGGCGTAAAAGTTGACGAAATTTGAGCTAGAAAGCCACTGGTTTTGCTTACCAGAGAGTTATGGATGGCGTGAAGGAAACTCCCAGTCTTCAGTGCTTCTGTGTTGAGAGCAAGTTGTTGAAGTGGGGAGGAAGGGTTGTGAGAGAATTGTGTTATTTGGTGGTGGTGGTGTTGGTGGTAGACCAGTATGATTAGGAAGAAAGCAAAAGCAAAGAGGTAAAAGAGGGAGGGAAATCCCTACAAAATAAAGTGCACATATAATTATTTGCTCTCTGTAAACTTTCTCGAGTGAAGGTATAGTAGCACAGATTGACAATTTTGACCTCTCAACTCCAACTTAAAATTGTTTGATCTCAAGGATAAACTAGTAACAAAATTATATGTTTGTTCTAGTAATGCTTTGCAATTTGCTTTCGAGAAAAAAAAAATGAAAAAACCGAAAGGTCGTACAAGAAGCAAATTGAACATGGTAAGAGAAAGAGGGGAAAAAAGAAGGAAAAATGAAAGATCTTACAAGAAGCGAATTGAACATGAAAGGAGAAAGGGACTGCTTGATGTTCAACTAACGTTTTCATTAAGTAGATGACGCTTTATTATAGCAGTGAAAAGTAATTATATTTTTGTATTTTGATATATGTTTGATTCTCAAAGGTTCTCATCCTTAACATCTAACAGTTTAACTTCTTTTTTTTTTTTTTTTTTTTTTTTGGCCGTATAGTCCAACTCACTCCAGCATTGCTATCATGGGAAGTGACTTTGAGGAGAATTTATTGATAAACAAGCAAAATACAATATGTCAAGGGGGACATGAGGCCAAACTCAGACCATTAAAGAATTTATAACAACAATTCAAAACCTCATTCAGCAAAACCTATAACAAGGAAGCTTATAAAGATTTGTGAGAATAAGTAGTTGCAGCACAAGGAGGGCATGAATCCCACCAATGGACAATAGGGTGATCAACACCATAATTGGCCAACCAATCAACAACTTGATTACCTTCTCTAAAAATATGAGAAATCTGAACCTGCATGGAGGATAGTAAAACTCGACAATTATGCCAATAGAACAAAAGCCTCCAAGGGATAGATGTCAAAGAAGGTGAAGATGAACAACCAGTGAGGAGTTACATTTAATCCATAATGATTGCCAACCTATATCCCAAGCTAAAGATACAACATGAATAATAGCGCGTAGTTCGACATCCAAAGAGCCTATTGAACCGGCAAAACAACCAAGAGAATGACCGGTAAAATCTCGAAAGATACCACCACATGCAACCACACAAGGGGAACCTCTTGCATCACCATCATTATTTACTTTGATCCAAGACTGAGAAGGCGGGCGCCCCAACACCTCAATAATTTTAGGAGCCTTAGCAGGACGTCCATGAACACCAATAGACTGAAGAATGCAAAGCTCTTCCACATAATTCTTCATACAACCAAAATTGAGAGAATCAATTTCAAGGAGTTGAAATTTAATAGACCTTACAACATAATTAATGGAAACAACCTCCTCATGAAAACAAATAGCGTTGCGAGCATGCCAAATAGAATAAAAACCAACTCCAATCATACCCCACCAAAGTAGCTACACTTGGGTACCAAAACCTTGTTGTAAAGGATAATGGAAAAAGCTAAAAATATCTTGAAATAAATATTGAACTCTGAATAATTCTAAAATAGTAGACCAAAAATTTGACATGCAAAAAAGCACTCAAAGAAAATATGTGAAGCAGTTTCCATACCTTCACAACAAATAGAGCACATAGATGCTATAGCAAAACCTCTTTGTTGCAAGAGATCATCAGTTAACATCTTACCATGTAAATACTTCCACAATATAACCAAATTACAAGGACGAAAACAAGATTGGCAAACCCATCGATCCCATTGAACCAGTGGTTGCTTATTTATTATGCTTAAAATCATAAGCCAAAGATAAAGAAAGGTCACCATTTGAAGCAAACATCCAAACTATTTTGTCATCAATCCCATACTCTGAAGGAAGTCCAATAGAAGAAATATCATCCGAAATGGGATGCTAGCCATGAATGTAAAGTAGGTGGGGGAGTCCAACAACCATCCACAATAAAATCAGAAACTTTAGCTCAAACAACCTTGAAATCTGGTGGAATACCATCTTGCATGCCAAAAATTAATATTTTCACCAGTACCTATCACCCATTTTGAGCCATGGTTGGCAATGGCATCACTGGGCATCCAACAATGGGTCGCCAAAAGTAATCTCCTTCGCTGACCAACCAACCAGTCAGCTTCTCCTAGCGGTTTAGGCTCCGTGAACACAAAAAAAAAAATTAAAAGCGGATGTTTTCTTCGGGCCGTACCGAAAGAACCCTAAGAAATAAAGAGCAATTCTTAATTAGATGGTTACTTTTTCGGAAGATTAAGACAGATTATATATTTTAAGACCTCTTCCTTTCTTATTTACCCGAAGGTATGTCGAACAGAAACAAAGGTATTTTAGCAGTAAGTGCTAGTCGTCCAACAAAAAGTCCATTTCGACCGAGCAAAATCGTCAGCTTTAAGCAACAAAGCATAATTATCAAGGGATTTATCCATAATTTCACTAAAAATAAAAAGAAACACAATAAATGTGAATATTCAATAAATCTATGTGACTTGACTACGCAGAGAAAATAAAATAATAAATAAATAAGTGCTCATTAATAATTTTCCGTAATTTCTCAAAAGCGAATTTCAACTAAATTATAGGGACCAAATTAAAGTGAGCTTGACCAAAAGTGAATGGCATCGTTTTATTTTTTATTTTTTTATTTTTTGCATCTATATTTATCTGATAAAAGACAATTTAAGCCCATTTTAAGTTGCCCTAACTTCTAGAAACAAATAGTTGTGGGCTCACTTGAAGCCCATTTTAGCACCATATTTCTCGTTATTTCTCCCACTTTGGGCTATAATGGGTCGTGGTGTTGGGTTTTGAATTATGAAACCAGACGTAACCCTAGTCCGTCTAAAACGGGCCGAGTTCACAGGTCCAGTTTTCCTTTTAAAAAAAAAAAATAATAATAATAATTATCGTCGCCCCCGACCTCTGTGCTCGAACCCCTTTCTTGGTGGTTTGCGTAATTTCGATCGTTATTTTGATCGTAGAATCGATGGCAGCCATCCCCGACGGTAATGGCATCAGAATCCGGTTGATTATCGTTGGAGTTCAAAACCCTAACGTTATAATAACCAATCGCCAGTTGACATTATGAAAGATGAGATAAAAAGGATTGCAAAACTTTAGTTTAATCTCTCAACTTTTACTCCTCGAAAGCTATTCCCTCTTTATATAAACCATTTTAATATTGAGAAAATTGTAGAAATGGTCATTTAATTTTAACTCAATTGTAGCAATGATCCTTTAACTAAAATTACATGATCATTGGTTCCTTAATTCATCAAAATGTACAATTGTGGTCCTTTTAATCAACTCCATCAGAATTCCGTCAAAATGAGTCATGTTAGAAGGACTATTGCTACAATTAGGTTAAAGTTGAGAGACAATTGCTCCAATTAGGTTAAAATTGAGGGACCACTGCTTTAATTTGGTTAAAGTTAAGGAACCATTACTACAATTTATTGTATTTGGTTTTCCATATATTTTCTTTTGATTCAACCTCACACAAATGACATGTCACTTGTATGGACAGAAGTTCTAACAAAGTTGACGAAAATGACCATAGCTACACGTTTTGATGAGTTAAGGGACCCATGGTTACATATTTTTAGTTGAGAGACCATTACTCCAATTAAATTAAAGTTGAGGGACCATTGCTACAATTTCTTTTTTAATATTTTAGTAAAATATTACTTGTTATTTCTAATTTGCATATGAATTCCTCATTTTTTGTAATTAAACTTGGTAAAGAGAGAAACAATATTTGTTTATTGACTTTGTATCCAAACTTTTTTAAAGCAAATAATGATCTCAAAAACAATTTCGAAGATAAATGGATAAATGCTTATAGGAAAGGCTAGTTGGGTATTGTGACGTTTAAAAAAAAAAATATATATATATATATATAGACACACACATATATATATTTGTTTGTGAGAATAAATAAATGTAAAATAAAGTTGTTGAGTGTTTGTTAAACTTTTTTTGTAAAAATGCTTTTAACAAAAATAAAAAACAGTGTCATAGTGCTTGGTAAATTTTTATATAAAACTGTTGTGAATATGTTAAAAACTAAAAAGAATATGATAATGAATGTGATATTATAATTACCAAAGATAATAAGTAAGGGCAAAAATTGGAATTTCATTAAATGAGCATTGTTCACTATGCTTTGAATTTTTATTTTTTTTAGAAGCATAGTAACTTGCTTCTACTTTTTTTTAATTTTTTTTAATGCTTTTCTACCATTCTTGACACTAGGTTTTTTCTTTTTTTTTGAAAAAAAAAAACACTTTTCTGTCTTTATCTCTCTAGTGTTAATGTGACTTAATTGTGACCATTCAAATAAGAAGAAAGGCGAGAAAAATTTAGAGAAGAGAGAATCTTCATCCATTTTTGTCTGACTCACATACTTCAATTAATTTCTCAAAAGAGCAAATTTGGTAGAAGGTCTATTCAATTACATTACAAAGAACCTTGAGTATTTAACTATATAAGGTTCAAATATATGACCAACGAGGGAAAACAAAAGAGATGGAAAATTTTGGAAAGAAAAAAGAAGGGCTTTTGAATATCTAAATTCAAAATTGTTGTTACATTGGCTTTCTCTTCTTCGGCGCTCTCTGGGATTTCCTCCACTTGTGGTAGATGTGATATGACAACCCAGAAAACACCATGAAAACAGACCCCCACTGCTTTGTTGACAGGGGATTGCCACTCAGCACCGAAGACACCACGATGCTTACAAACTTGCGGGTAGTGGTAATGGTGGTGTTAGCTAAGGAACCAAAACGACTTATGGTTAGGAAAATGAAGTTCTGCCCAACTGCACCGCAGAGACAATAGAGAAGAATGTCCCAAGCTGCTTCCGGATGCAGCTTGCAGAACTGAACCGCCTCAAATCCGCTGCCATGCGGCCAGCCAAACATGTAAATCATGTTGTATATGGTACCCCATAAATTCATGCCCAACATTATTTCCCAGGCGCTTGTTTTTGGATACCTAAGCAAAGACAAAAGCAACAACATTTGAGACTCAATTCTTTGTATCGGTCACGTATAGATGGCTCTAACAATTTCATGCATTTATTCCCATAAAGAATATATAGAGGATTGGAATGTAAATTGCCTCGAGCATTCTTAAAAGCTAGGTTTTTCGTCAACGACAAATGATTTGGGGCCTGGGGTTGCAAATTTTGATAACTGGATTAAATAACGTCAAGAACAAGTGAATAACAGAAAAGCAACCAGTAGTTAAATGGTAGGAGAAAGATGATGCTGTTCTGAAGTATACCTTGCAGTTATTGAATCCTGGGTGGCATTTGTGAATCCATCAAAAGCGAGGTTGAGAAAACATAGTCCATATCCAAGGGGAGCATTCGGGTGTGCCAACTTGCTAATAGTCTTTGAGCTAGTCTAAAATGGACCAAATGAGAAAAACGTAAGAATAAAAACAAAAATTGCACATATTTATTGGGGCCAATTTATTGAAGGAAAATTGAAATAGAAAATGTAAAAATTATTTTGTTCTTGTTCCATTCTCAAGAAACACGAACACACACCAACCCTCACCTTCAAGAGTGCAAATATGGATACCCCTCCGGCAACAAGGAGAGTACAAACATATTCAGGAAAGCTGTATCTTTTGCCGTAGACTAGAGTACCCATCAGCATCACTGCATACAAATAACAATCATTTATTACCTTATTTATTTACAAAATGCAATGGTTAATCTAATTAATGTAATCAATATAATAGTCACAATCTTAATTGAACTTAATGAGTAGAATGCGTGCTTTAATAAGATATGGAAAAATAACAAACTTGAAGATATCTGACCTGGTATCATTTTTGAGGACTTTGCCAAGACCTGCAAGTAAAAAGAACAGCTTTAACATCCAAAACTACGGATCCATTTATTTAGCATTACTTAAAAACCACAAGAACGAAACTTTTCACAGTTCTTGTCATCCCTTCAACAACCAATTCAACACCCTTATCAACTCAGCTCAACTGACCACTTATCCAAAAGATGGGATCGGTCCTAAACCATTTTTCTGCCAATGATTTTTATCCAGAGGAAATGAACAACCCCATAACATGTATGACAATCGCTTGCTTCTGCACTAATTAGATCCTAAGAAACTCAAATCTAGTAAACTAGACTTAGGACACAAAACCATCAATTTTTCCTATGACCATTACTATATATTCTCTAATGCTGCTCATTTGGTAGATCAAACCCAAAATTGGAAAGCAAACCTGAGCAGGATAACTGATATACTTCAACGCTTCGATCCCCATAGCGGGTCCAATCGTATTAGTAATCCCGGCACTCCAGTACGTCCACATAGGTGCGCCTCCAGCATTACTGCTAGACCAAAGCTTTAACACTACTCAAAGAAAACCACATGACAATATTATCGCCCAATTCATTTTTTCAGCTCAAATCAATCCACACTATTAGAAATTCAAGATTTTTCAGAAAGATTGAAACTTACTTATATATGACCAGATTAGACAAACCACATTCTGAGCTAGGTTCAGGAACGCAAGGTGTTCGAACCTATCCCCATCTGGCCCGAATCGCTTCGTGGACCTAAAAACAAAGATCAAGGCATCACCAATTTGATTAACTTCAACAATCAGCTCTCCGAATTTCGGAAACAATTTCAGGAGCTGAAAATCCCCAAAAATAAAAAATTTTGCGTGATCTGGGAAATCCCCAAATGCAGAGAGAAAGAAAAACGAAGTCTTACAGAGTTTCCTGAAGCACGCCTTGGTAGATATAAGCAGCCCAAATTCCAAAGACGCAGAAGCCGAACACCAACACGCGCCGGAGCCCCGACCCATGCGCTTCCATTTCAGCCGCCGGTACAAATGTGGCCGGAAATACCCCTTCGGAATCTGAATCCGGCCTCTCTCTTTCTCTCACTCGTCTCTTATTTTTTCCCCCTTTTTTCAAATCAAGCAAGATAATTAGGGTTTCAGATGAGCAGTTTCAAGAGGAAGCTAGAAGCAGATTAGCAGAATAATTTTGCGTAAATAACTGCCACGATTCAGACGAAGAGACCGTTAATACAGGCGGGAGCGCCAAGGCTACGTGGGTTTGTCTACGTGGAGGCTTTTGATTGGAGTAGGTGACAGTGTGACACTGCGTCGCGCTTCTCATTGGCTGCGCAAACGCGGACCCCTGGCACTTGGCACGGTATTGCATCATTCTGCTTTGCTGCCAGTTAGCCATCTCCCACCGAAAGGTTCAGAGGGCTAAATGACCGAAAATAGTCCGAAAATCATGTTCAACCGAGGACTAGGCCAGAAGACTCTGGAATCTGAGAAGATCCCACGGAATCGGAGAGGGCTAGAGGGCTAGCATTTTTTTTTGCTTATGTTAGATTTTTATAATCGACATGAATTATTTGAATATTTTTTTTAACAATTTTTTTATTATTTTTTATTTACAAAAAATAATAAACAACATTTAACAACATAAAACTTAAACAACATTTAGTTGTAGTTTTTAAATAATAAATTACGTTTGGCCCTTTGGCCCTTTAGCCCTTGGTTGGAGACGGTTTTTAAATAATAAATTACGTTTGGCCCTTTGGCCCTTTAGCCCTTGGTTGGAGACGGTTTTTTGTGACAGGGTTAAAATGAACCCTCTGTCCCTTAGTTGGAGACGTAGGCAAATATAGTCCTATATTGTTCATTAAAATATTAATATCTTAGAGAATCTTGGAAGACCATAGAGCTAAAACAAGTCTTCTGCCCAGTCCTCGGTTAGAAATGGCGTTTAACTCCTCAAAATACTAATATAGCATGATGGACGACGGGGCCCAGAGACGTTTGTATTTAGGCCCACTAAGCGTTTAATGAGTATTCAGTTTTCTGTTTGTTTCGCTACGTAGCTCCTGCACGAACAAATAAATGAAGGCTGTGGTACTAGGCTGCAAGGGTGAGGAAGATTAACTGTGTATGGTCAAATTTGAAAGTTGCATGGCGCCCTTGAACTCTTCCATCTGAGAAATTTTTCTTTTCATAAAACCCTAGTTTTGGACTGAAGGAATTATGAGAAAAGTGAAAACGACTTAAAATTTCAAGGGATGATAATGTGATTTTCCGGAAATCCAAAGAGGTTTCGTGAATGTACAAGCGATAGTAGAGAGGAAGGAAATCAAATATAAGACTTCGAATGTATGGATGAGCTCTTAATCACTTGAACTACAAGTCTTTGGTCAATAGACCGAACCATTCAGTATAAGATATAAACAATCATGATTGAATTGAGAAAACAATTTCCAAGTGAAATTATGTATCATTACACAATGTCGTTAGCGTCTTTATGTTCATCTAATATTGTTTTGAACTCACGCCATTATGTAAAGATTCAACATCTTTCCACGATTGTGGTAAAGGGCAATTTGCATTCCCTGATATAGTTTGAAAATACTAATGTCGTTTGACTTGACCCATGGAGGTGACAGGTGAGGTCAACATTCTTAGATACTAGCAGCGCCATGTGACTTCGTCCGGTTACTTGGATTGTCCGCCAAGGCTACTGTGTCCGTTGATTGGAGGACTTACTAACAGTCTTACACCGCAAATGTTACTATTGTCATATAACATGCCACGTCAAAACCATTGACACAGCAACTTAACACATTGACAGATGTCCTTGCTGGAAATCAAGGTTGGCATTAGGCAGGTGAGAGGTGGATACGGGTTTCTTTCCTCGTCGACTCCTCTAAGTCCTCTCCCTGTCATTGTCTTTCCAGTTTCCATGATATTTTGCGCCTCCTGCAGTAACTACTGTTCGACAAGTAACATTTATCCTCTTCCCTTTTTTTTTCTTATTTGCACACTACAAGTGCATTAAAGTATAACATGCATACGTAATATTTCAAAAAAAAAATTGACCCTTATTCATTGTATACTTTCAATGGAATGCAAAATACACATTTTCTACATTCAAACGTATTATGTGCTTATTACGCACGTACTTTCTTAGTTTTCATTTTCAATCTAACTATAAAAAATAAAGAATTCAGGTAGTTTCGCATATTTTTTTAGAAATACATGTTAAATTCCCAAATTATACCCTTTCCAATTTTTCAAAATTACACGGAATTAACTGATGGAACCATAATAGTAGCAGGTCCAGTGTGAAAAGGGTTATCGAATGCAAGGAATTTGCAGTCAAGGCATACATCAAATTTGAATTTCAACGCTATCAAATCCCTATATATATATATGTATGTATTTCTATTTGTCCACGTGATGCTTCCTCTCTATTTATCTATTGATTCTTTGTTAACCAATAGCTTTCACATGACTCATTATTTACATTTCCAAATATACCCCTCAATTATTTCTAAATTGATCGCATATTTGGAAGTTATTGGAGGAGGGTATCAAACTATCAATCCAAAGTGACCAAATGAATATAAAAACAAACAGAGCACCAAAAGTTTTCATTGACCGAATTAAAAAGATAACCACGATGAGTCAACTAACACCATTCTCTTTCACACCTACTTCATAAAAATAAAATAAAAAGAAATTGCAAGGGTTGTAAAAGCGCTATTAGATTGGATTAAAAATCATACTCTTAACATGTATCTGTATGATTATTTATGTTATTTTTATAATAAAAATAACACTCACATGTGTTGTGGGTTCTATTTTTTATTAGAAAGATAGTATAAATTGTTAATGCTTAAAACTTGCAGGTTAACAAATTAAAATACTAAACCCTTGGTGGGCAGGTATGGAGGGAAATGAAATGGACTAAAAGGTTTGAGTGGTTCACCCCTTAAAACTGAGCTACATGCGCTCGATTAATACATAAACTCTCTCTTATTTCAGTTGTCCGACGCACTACAAGAGTTTGCTACCACTTTATATAGGTTATCAAAAAACCCCTTACCTTGGGTTCTCCCAATTTGGCATTTAATGCGCCACCTTATTAGAATAGCACAGTGACACATTTTCACCTATAAACCAGACATTCGTGAAGTGACATGTGTTCAGTTGAGATGATGCGCATTTTCAAAGTAATGGGACACTTAGCCTTGGTTATCCAACCCTCTCTTTGAATGCCGTTCCAACCACCTTTACGTCTCATCCTAGGTCCTTGCTACTAATTGTGAGTCGTCGTCACATTGTCTGACGTCTGGGTAGACATGTCCCATAAAGTTGTCAATCTGCTCATGTACCCTTGGCGATTGGAAAACTCTCCACGTATCCTGGTCGGGCTAAGCTCATAGGCAATCAACTTTAATGCTTGGGAGTATCCTCTAAAGTGCCCAACACTACTATAAAATAAACATATAGTAAGTGTAACATTACTCAGATTAGATATTACCCATATTAGATGTGCACTAATTAAGCACAAGTGGATGAAGAAAACTTCGGATAAAGCGTTGGATCACACAAATATGTAGTAATACTTCTTTTGTGTGAGCAATCACAACAATATTGTGGCCGGTCTACCATATATATTCTCTCTATGATAATGAACACGCCTTTGTTCTTGTTCTTACTTCATTTAAATTGATGAGTGTTGTTATTTTTTATATGTTTTACTTCACTATCAAGTCTCAAAATATAAGGGATTATTGACTCTTACAAACTCGAAAAGAGGATTGAATTAATTAAAGGATGTACACAAACGCAAGCAATTATATATATATATATATATATATATATATATATATGTGCACACAATCACCTCCTCATTAAGATTAATTATTATAATTGTGACAACAATATAGAATAACATTAAAAAAAATCATATTATCATTCTAACAAGTTATACATTACTAGAATTTGAGGTAAGCTCTTCACAAACTGATAGGGACTACCAGTTATTGTGCGAGATCATATATTGACTTTAGATAGGGACCAACAGTTATTGTGCGCGACCGTATACTAAGATCCTTGCATTAACCAGTCCTTGTATGCGATTAATGAATCGATTATATTATAAAGGGAGTGTATACAATTGAGATTTTGATGGATTTATAATCGAGTTTAATTGATTTGTAGAGATTTCATGTAAAATCGTGATATTCCTTTAAAATCTCATAGGGAGAGATGTGAGGTTTGTATGTGAATGTTCAAATTATACTATAAAATCTTTCCAATTGAATACACCCGTATTTATAAGGATTGTAATAAACTGTTATTATATCCTTATTAATTATGCGTTGAATTTCAAATTATCACTTTAAATTTTGATTGAATACCCCTTGATTTATTAAAAAAAATTAAAATATCTTGAAATCTCAATTGAATTGACACTAACCAATCATCAATTGACATTATAAAAAATCTAATCAAATGGTTGCCATCTTTGTTGATCAATCTCGGAACCTTTATTCGTGTTACCAATGACGCATTCATGCACATGACAACGTACGATGGAAGCATACAAGGGTACTTTCGTCATTCAAACTAATGCAATCGATATTTGACAAGCTGCAAGTCCACAGTACACGGGGTACACAAGGGAATTCACACACGAGCAAAGGTGTAGACGGTAGACCACGTCATTGGCTAACAGCGTGCCTCCACACGTTTGTCGCGTCTCTTAGCCAAAGACGAAGCCAAGACAGACACTCATTCCCCCGCCTCTGCCAATTTCTTCTCAGTTTCCATTTCTCACCTTCGCCGCTCTTTCTCCTTCTTCCTCCCCTCCCAATTTTCTAATATCATTTTTTTTCCAAGAAATTGAGCTCGATCGAAGAGAACCCAGAAGAAGAACAAGTCAGCTGCAGTTTCTTACACGGATTCAGGTTTTTTTGCCATGGCTTGCTGATTATTTATCTTGTGCTTGTTAGAAGTCGTGAGAAAGTAAAAAGAGAGCGCCTGTGAGCTTTTGGAGTAGCAAATGGGCAACTGTTTAGGTTCTTCTGCTAAAGTCAATACCGCACATAGCTCCTTTGGAACTTCGGGTGAGTTTCAATGCTTGCTTTGAAAAAGTACCTTAATTTTCATCAGCTGGTCTTGTATTTTGATGGGTATATTTAGTGTCTTCTGAGAGTTTTTATTGGTTTAAAGCAGTAAAATTTTGGTGGGTTTGGTTGGTTTTACTGAATTAGAAAGTGGTTTTTTTTTATTTTTATGGATTCTGGGTAGCTTAGTTCATCTCTGGAGGAAATTCTGCTATGTATTGAAACAAATCTCTCTGTATTTCTGGAGATTGGTTAATTTATTCTTCTTTTGTTTTCTGTTAGTTATTAATTCTTTGTTTTTGCAATGGATTATTGGTTTTGAATATCATTTAGAAAGATGGAAAATTTTCCGGGGTTTTTCCATTGTTAAGCAGTTCTTTAATCTGCAAAGAAATAGGATATTTTGCCTTTTTGAGGAGAATACAGAACGCGTTGAAGACAGCTTTAGATATTTTTGTCATTATTTGGTGATGCGCAATGTGCTTTTAGTAATCTTTTAGCTGATAACTGTTACAATTTTACTCGGTTTGTTTTTGCCCTGAAATGGGGGCAAACTGTGAAAGTGATTTCAACATTCATTTTGTACTTTACAATAATCACGTGAAGGATGGGCGTTAATGGCACGCTAAGATCTGTAGAATCAAAGACTTTAGTGACAATTGGGGCCTCAGGGGAAAAGTATGGTGGTCCTTTGTACGAAAACAGAGGTTTTTTTTTTTCTATGCTCCACAAAATTCCACTTCATCATGTACTAGTGATCATTGGAACATCGAGCAAAGATGCTTAATTTAAGGTGTTTTGTGAACCGGGCCAGCTGGTATCTTTCTTTGAGGCCACCTGATCACTCAAAACCCTGTACCTTGATCGACAAGTTTACATCGGTCCTCTTAGAAGTCATTAAAAGAATTTACACAATCGTTTCATTTTGTTCCTCTAAAATTTTGAATCGATTAGTTTGCTTAAGTGTCTTATTACTCTAGTAGATTTTTGCTATATATAACATTTCCTGAGGAATTCTAGTTGGTGTAGGTTTCCAAATTGATTGTTGATTATTGATTACTTGACCTGTCAGGATCAGGGGTTTCCAAAGTTTCCAGCAAAACTAACCCTTCCTCAGTTCCCTCCACTTTGACCGTCACATCGTATAGTGGAAGGAGCAATGCTTCAAGTCTTCCTACCCCAAGAACTGAAGGTGAAATATTGTCATCTCCAAATTTGAAACCCTTCTCATTCAATGAGCTAAAGACTGCCACCAGAAACTTTCGCCCTGACAGTCTTCTCGGTGAAGGAGGATTTGGTTATGTTTTCAAAGGATGGATTAATGGGAGCACAATGACAGCTTCAAAACCGGGGTCCGGAATGGTTGTTGCTGTCAAGAAGCTCAAACCCGAAGGTTTCCAAGGCCACAAGGAGTGGTTGGTAGGTTTCTTCTTAACAATTTTCTTTATGTGTGTTGTGTTTCAATTCTCATGCTTGGCTTATGTAGTGATAACCAATGAATTTCAGACAGAAGTAAATTATCTTGGTCAACTCCATCATCCAAATCTGGTTAAGCTTATCGGATACTGCTTAGAGGGTGAGAACCGCCTTCTGGTGTATGAGTTTATGCCAAAAGGAAGCCTAGAGAATCATCTGTTTAGAAGTAAGTGATGTATTCTTCTACCATTAATAGGAAGCATAGTTCCCTTCCCCCTCCTCTCACAATTGTTTTAAGTTATCTGGAAGTTAACTTTTATGCTTATTTTCTTGCAAATAAGCAACAGTTGCGTTGGCAATATGAAGAAACACCTTGGTTTTTGCCTTGAAAACTTTGTAATTTTGATCTTTTACATATGTTTCACAGGAGGGCCGCAACCACTTTCATGGGCAACAAGAATGAAAGTAGCCATAGGTGCTGCAAAGGGGCTCAGTTTTCTTCATGAGGCAGAATCACAAGTCATATATCGTGATTTTAAGGCTTCCAATATTTTACTAGATTCGGTATGTTGAACAAAGAGGAAACTAGCTCATCATGTTTAATAATCTTATCTTTAGATTGGATAAATCATTGACATAAATGTTGCATTGTGGTTCCAGGAATTCAACGCGAAGCTTTCTGATTTTGGCTTGGCTAAGGCTGGTCCCACTGGTGACAGGACTCACGTGTCTACTCAAGTCATGGGTACTCAAGGCTACGCAGCACCCGAATATGTTGCTACAGGTCTGTTTAATGTCTATATGCAGTATTATTGGTGTTTTACTTTTGTTATGTATGACCAATGATTGCTGGCAAATATCCCTGAGTCATAGACTCCTTTTAATAGTACATGCGATGTATCTTGTTTGAGAAAGCTGATATTGTGAGTCTCTAAATATGCTATTACTATGGAATTTAGTACAAAATAAATTTTAACGAAATTTGCATTGAACTATCTCTTTGACGTTGCACCAGATTACCTATAACCGGATTGGTCATCTCTAACCTTTTGATTAGAGGATATCCACCTTGGTGCCAGTTGACAAACTAATAAGAGGTTGTTTCAATACTTTCTCTGAGGTGAAATTAGAGAAGAATGATTCGTTAGACCTATATATAAGTACTAAGTAGTGTGATTTTACATTTGGAGTTTGCTCATCTATTGATTCACAAGGTTGAGAAAGAAAAAGTTAAAGCTTTTGAGTTGCATATGATAATTGAACGGAACAAATTTGATTATTGTAATTATTTGTCATTAAGATTTCCTTAAGGCGGAACTTATGTAAACTGGGCTCTGTAATGCAAAAAAAAAAAAATGGTTTTGCACTGGTCAATTACGACCTTTTGAGTTGCCGAAGCGGACTCGAGGTTAATAAAAGATTGGATTTGTGCCGCCATCTCGGCAGGAGGGGGGGCGCGTAGACAGTTCAGGGATAGATGTAGTGTAATCGGAGGGCAGGGACTGAGAATATTCGGTATGAGTTGGTGTTCAGCGTAGAGTTACCGCTTCACTAGGTATCTGCATCCGTTCCTTAAATTTTTCACATTGTTGTAGCAGATACAATGCAGAGAATCTTAAGTGCTTGAATTCACTATGTTCGCAACACATGATTAATGCGTATGTGGATGTCTAACATGCATTTTCACTGTTTAACAGGTAGATTGACTGCTAAAAGTGACGTCTATAGTTTTGGGGTTGTACTGCTGGAACTACTGTCTGGAAGGCGAGCTGTTGATAAAACGAAAGTTGGTGCGGAGCAGAACCTGGTAGACTGGACAAAACCATATTTGGGTGACAGAAGAAAACTATTTCGGATTATGGACACCAAGTTGGAGGGCCAATATCCCCAGAAAGCAGCTTATACAGCTGCTACCCTTGCTTCACAATGCCTATGCCCCGAATCTAAACTCAGGCCCACGATGTCAGTGGTATTAGCAACGCTGGAACAACTTGAATCCCCAAAGACTGCAGCCAGAAACTCTCAATCAGAAAAGCAGACACTTCCTATTCCTCGGAAGTCGCCAATGCGACGACACCGTTCTCCTCTCAATGTACCACCAAATGCATCCCCATTGGCATCCCAAAGGCAATCTCCACGCGTGCGTTAACAGAGTTTTTCCGTCTGTAAATTACCTGTTTGATCCCATATTATGTTTACAGAGAATTGAGTTTGGGCATGTATTTTTCACAGTTTTGAGTCATTCTGAATAGGTTACCACCGCCTGTAATTCCAGAAGCCATGTAGCTATTTTGTATTGGTAATCTGCTTGATGGTAGTTGTGTAAAAAGTTAGCTATCAGTTTAATTCTGCAGAATGACGGATGTTCTTATCCCGTCACAACTGCCGGTGTCAAATCATCCCGGCGCGAATACATGCTATTCTCGCTCTCGTAAATGTTGTATTTTCTGTAATTAGAATTTGCTAATTCATGCAAACAGTTGCCCTGCTTTCATTATATAGTTTTAGTGGACACTTGCGCATTGTAGGATAGCATTATGAAGGAAAACAGCTTCCTAGCTTTATGCCTGACATCCATTTCGTGTAGGGAAAATCCTTCTGTAAGGAGGGCATGGTGTAAATGCAGTAACATGGTCTGAAATCCGATTGCTGCTTGTGTTTTCATGCAACTCCTCCAAATCAGCCACGACTTCAGTCATCGTTGGTCTGCTCGTGGGGTCTGAATCGAGGCATCGGAGAATTAGTTCAGCAAACTTGTGAGCTTTTTCCACCGGGAAGTTATTTCCGAGTCTCTGATCAATCACGCAATGCAGTTGTTGGCGGTTGCTAAGATATGGTTCAGCCCACTTGGTAAGATCACCAGCCATTCCATCCGAATATTTCTTCACGGCGCAGGAGCCTGAGAAGATCTCTAAGAGCACCACGCCGAAGCTGTATACGTCCGTTTTGAGTGTCACATGCCCTGTAAAAATGAAAACCAAATTACCCCCTAGGGCAAATGAAATGTCTGGCAGCATGTGCTAGGTGTATAAAATACCCTTCGCATGTAAGTTGGTCAAAGTGACACCAACTACGTGAAGTGATGAGAGGGACGTTGAATACACCAATTGTATGTACGAATTGTTGTATATTTGGTGGTTGGTTGAGTACCTGTCCCTATGTACTCAGGTGCGATGTAGCCTTTGGTGCCAAGAACCCTTGACATTACGTGGTCATGGTCATCTTTGGGTCCGTATTTTGCCAGGCCGAAGTCTGATAGCTTGGCATTGAAGTCCTGCAATGTTTATTAGCTTCTTAAGGTTAGATTAATTATTGACAAATACAAATGAATAGGACCCTTACGACTTTTGATTACAAATAGAACTCGAGGAACAGTAAATCGACAAACCATATAAACCATGTTTAGTATTCTTTTATTGACATCTTAGTGTTCTCATGATTCACTTAAAATTATATATTGATACGTAACTGGCTCTATTTGTATATATTTTCCACAATTAATTGTTAAAAAGTATGATGACATAGCCTCACATCGTCCAACAGAACATTTGAAGCTTTGAGATCACGATGAATTACTGGCACCCCACGAGTGTGAAGACAATGCAGAGCCTTGGCCACGCCGAGTGCTACTTTGGTTCTTCTCCTCCAATCTAACCGTGTCGCATTTTCTGCCATGAGTTGGGCCTCCAAGCTTCCTCCGCTCATGTACTCATAAACCAACATTCTGTGCTCACCTTCACAGCAGTACCCTATTAGTTTCACTATGTTTGGATGACTTATTTTGCTCATAAATTTCCTCTCATTCTGCACCCACAACATAAATCTCACACACGCAGAAAGATAGATATTGAAAGAAAGAGAGTGCGTGTGTGAAAAAGGGCTAATTAGATTTACACCCTCCATATTTTCGGTGAATTTCAAAAGAGTTATGGGGTTTGAGTTTTCACATGTTGCACCTGATGTCTTTCTCTAATTTGACCATATGATACTCGGTAAATTGATGATGTTGCAGACGTTAGACATGCTTTTAAGCGGAGTAGGAGCCACACTCACATCAGTGAGACTAAATTGTGTGATTGTTTGTCGATTGAGGAGAAGTTAAAGTTCAATGATGAATTGTTTGGGTGTGCGCAAGTGTGATTTCCATGTCAACTCCTAATTGAATCCCACACTTGTTATGTCAAATCAATTTAAGAAGGATAATGCTAGGGAGGTCATCTATTTAAACTATATTTTATTAACCGTATGAAGTGGTTGTTGATGATTAGATTATGACTTAAGTGTTAATTAACGTGCTTATATTTTCCATTGATGACACGTTACATGATTTGCAAATATGAACTAAAGAATTAGTCTACCTAACATTACTCATTTAAGAACGATCATATACCAAAAGATATAAATTAAAACAATTCAAAACCTCACGGTGTAATATGGAAAATAAAACCTCGTTGTCAAATTGAAAACTGCTCCAAACCTGAAGGGTGAAATATGTATTTCGCCTTGGGAGAAAATTTTATAACCAAAACCATTCAATTCCTTAATCTTCATTTGAAGATCATCCATACAAAAAATTAATCGAATCTAAGATCATTTAGTCATTCAAATGTATAAAATAAATTAATAGTGTAGATACTAAATACTATATTGGAATTGGAAGACTAAACCGTCTCCAATTGAAATGATTTTTTGTAAGTATGATATCCAAATGAAGACTAAGAAATTGAGCGGATTTGATTACGAAGTTTCTACTGGAAAATACGTTATTTATAAGTAGGAGAATAAGCTCATTTCCCAAAGAGGAAGTACAAGGATTATTCAAAAATAAAAGAGAAAACAAACTGACCTCCCATTGTTCATCGCCTTGTAGTGCTGTCTTTCTAAGCCTTTTGATAGCAATTGGAAACCCCTCACTTGGTTTTGCAGCAGCTTTCATATTACAATACCTCACGTACCCTTTATAGACATCACCGAATCCGCCTTGCCCGATCAAGTTCTTGCTGCTAAACTTGCGTGTGGAAGCTTTCAAGGCACTGTAACAGAAGCAGTATAGCTTGTAATCTCGCAACACTCCGTCCTTCTTGTTCACTCTCTCCAAATTCCGATCTTTTGGACTCGGAGTATTGGAGTTTGTGGTGGCCCTTGCACTTTTGCTACGGTTTTTTTCTGCACTTAAACGCATCAACAAAAGAAGAAGAGAGCAAAGTTTTGTTGGTTAGCAGAGGAAAAGGAACTGCATGCTTTTGGGATGCATGCATGCAATAACAATACCTATGTGTTTATAGAGACAGATAAATTCCTCTATTTAAGTGATGATCTTCGTTTCTCACGTTTTCTCATGGACCCAGAAACATAAAATTAACCGAAGGATACAGAAAATTTATACAAACTACCCAAAAAAAGGTTTTTTTCTTCAGACAAAAAATGAGATATTAATAAGTACCTTGACCTTGTAAGGAAGTTGAGGAAACAGTTGGAGCTTTCTCTCGAACTGTTTTATTAGTTTTCTTGGGTAGAGAAATTTGCAACCCAACGTCTCCTTAATTACCCAAAAGAAAGAAAAAAATAATTTTAATTTTAGAAACATTTTGACTATAAATATTCAACTTCAGATCATTAAAAAAAAACACAGAAATTAACAGTGTGAGTGCAAACCAATGGGATGAGGTTTAGGAATGACAACTGATGAGTCTGTCTCTTGACGGTGTTTCCTCAAGCAGTTTCCCATGAGACCCGCTGATGATGATTACGTACGCTAGAAGAACCAGAACCAAAGACACGAATTGACTGTAATTATAAAAGTGTGTGAGAGGAAGCTGATGAGAGAAAGAGAGAGATTAAGGAGGTAATTAAATTAAGTAGAAGGATAAATAAAACACGATTAGTATTATTAATACAACCTAGTAAAAGATGATTAATCAGGTGATGTGGGCTAGGTGGACAAATACATGTCCAGAGTTTCAGGAAGAAGCATCTGTGGTCGATTATTTCAAGAAATCTTCTCTTATCACAACTGTAAAAGCTGGGAGATGAATAAAAAATATAATATGTGCAGGTGGTAGTTCTATGCCTCTAACAAACAGCTTATTAGTTTGAGATAGATATTGATCTTAACTTCCAAAGGTATTGGTTGGTGGACTTAGTGGATTATTAAATTCTTCTTAAATTATAGCTGGAAGAGGTGGTCTGGTCGCAACTTCACAGGGTCAGATTGGAGGGAAAAGACGCAAACCAAACGGTTCTAATAAATTAGTAGAAGGCGATGAAGATTATAATAGAGTTAATCCAACTTCAGCTGTCTCAAATTTTTCCTTTTCTAATCCTGTAAGCCGGATATGGTTCCCCATCGTTGGTGGTTCTGTACTATTGAAAAATTTTAACAATTTCTAAAGCAAATGAGAATATGAAGTGTGAGCCATTGGGAGTGAACCATACAAAAATTTCGAAATTCATCATTTGTTATTAGGCGGCATATATAGATGTTCTTACGATTCTACGGACAACAGGTCGTTTATTTACTTTTAAAATTAGCATATGGAGTAAATATATACATCTTGGTTATGGTGAAAATGTTATGTTTATGCCGAGAAGCAGGGTATAAACTGTCATGAGAGATGGAAAGAAGCAAATAGACACAAGTATATCTAAGGCCTCCTTTGGAGTTTAAACACAAAACAAAAGAAATTAAGAAGAAAAAGTATTATATATATGGTTCATTGGGCTACTAAGCCAGAAGAGTGATGGAAAAGATTTTAGGGAAATGGCTGTGAATTTATAAGAAAACTAACCTTTTTCCAAACAAGAGAAACAATATAGCATGTTAATGATCTCGAGAAGATGAGAACAGTAAGTAGAATACAGAGAGAATGCTAATAATGAACCCAAAACCCTATGCTGCCATGCATACGCTAATAATCAATTAGAGAATTGATATTTGTTGCAGAGAGTCAATAACATTGACTTAAAACCAGGGTTGGTATACTTAATTAGGTACTGTAGTAATAAAATCCTAGCCATCACCTCCGGTAATTTGTGTTGAGATACGATCAAATGACACCCGGAGTTCCCCCAAACACTTCAGTAGAGACGGTGCAATCCTTCAAAGAATTTATGTATTGATCCTAATGAAGTATTCGGGGGAACTGTAGGGGACACCTGATTCCAGATGTATGTGCACAGTAGCATAATTTACCACGTGCTACATACTGTTTTTGATTGCTTGGGTACTTAATTATGAAATGCAAACCATGCGTGGTAGCTATATATTTAATATAGTGGTAAGCTGCAACAATTGTTATGTTTGAGTAGTGATCCTGGAGAGGACGACATAACACTAGTAGTATTGAGCAGTGAACCTAGACAGAAGTGTGGATTAAATTGAATTTGAGGTATGCACGTAATTAAGGAAAAGAATCTTGAGGCTGTGATGAGATTGAGAGGCCAAGGCCATTCGTTTTCAGGTATCTTTACCAAAATCTAGTTCATGCTGGGGGCATGTGATCATGACAAAGGGCTTCTTATTCTTAACCTAGAATACCAGCTTGTATGGTAAGCACTGTAAAGTCTCTCCATGTGGCCCACACGCGAATTCCTTCGTCTTCTACCTATAAACAAATCTTAGCTTAGCTTAAGATGATCATAATTTAGGACAAGAAAAATTGCTATGATGTGTGATAGATCCGTTATTCCATCATTATATATCGAACTAACTTGCGCTTAGATCATCTCTAACCCTGACCTAAAACCTAAAAATATTTAACCCAGAAAATTTAGGTTTTAGCTCAGAAACAGTTTTTCTGCTCTAACTCTTCTGGCCTAAAATTTTAGCCCAAGATTATCAAAGAATAAATTAAGCCTATTTTTTTTAAATTAACTTTAAAAAAAATGTAGACTATCCTAAATTAATTTTATGAACATTTTAACCTAAAAATATTTAAATTCCGATAAATTTTGAAAAATCACTAAATCAATACATGAAAATCATGGTAAATCACATAAACTTAATACAAACAACATTTAATAAACCACATAAACTTAATATAATCGAAAACTCATAAACTATATAAACTTAATAATGATATCCACCATCTTGACTTGGTGATAGACTTGGGTGATAGTCTTGAGATGAATCATCATCTTGAAATATACTCCTTGTGGCATTCCTTTGTAAAATGTCCTTTTGCTTACTATGTAAGTATTTCTTCCTCTCTTAAGTGTATTTGTGGAGGTCCTCCACCATCAAATTAATTTCGAACCTTTCTTGCTCCCTATCCCCTTCTTCCTTCATGGCCAAACACATTTGGGCCGATTCTTCTTGCCGAGAGATATGGTTTTCGTTCGTACTTGCAAATCCGCTAGCAAGTTGTGCCCGTATCGGATCTTGGGACTTCCCTTTTCTCTTTGCTTCCTTTTGCTTATCTCTACCTGGGGGCCTTGCAAAAGAAGAAGTTGGGGTCATTTGTTCGACACCTTCATTGTCGGCAAAATTCACACCTTCATTGACTTCATTTGGGAATGGGGCTTCACGATCATCCCTATTGTTGGTCCGCATCGGTTCCCCACCTTGGACAATCCTTGAGGATGTTCCAAGCATGATGCAACTTAAAAGCTTGATTTTTTGGTGTAGTTCTTGTCTTGTAAATTGCCATTACTTTGTCACCCTATGCAACAAATACATAAAAACAAGTAGTTGCAAAATACTATTATGTACATGACAACTAAAATATCAACAAAGAAACTCACAATTTCTGAGGCGCCCCGTCCACTAGGCATATCATCCATGGCTCTTTCCAAGCCTCCCTTCCATAGAGTGCACGCTTTGTTGATAATCTTCCACCGATCATAAACACCACCAGCTTCCCTTCGACTGGCGTTGGAGTTTTCATGGAACTTATAAACGATTTTACCCCACAAAACCTTTCTATTTTGATTCGTGCTGACGACACCATCTTCGCTAACAAAAATCCATGCCAAACATAAAGCAATATCTTCGTCAAAGGTCCAATTACGACCTCTAACATGCTCTTTTGCCATCTTGAAAAATTTGGAAATGAGAAGAAATGGTAGAAAGAAAAATTGGAAGAATTGTAGGAGAAAAGTGAGTTATGTGTGGATGTTTAAACAAATACATAGGTATTTATAGAGTTTTTGGTTGAATTTTAATTTAAATTATTTTAGCCGTTGGATTTAAATTTGGACCGTTAGATCTTTTTTTTACCGTTAGATTTGATTATATTCGATTTAAGCTATTGGATTCAATAAATATATATAAATAAATAAATAAAAAGAACCTGGACCGTTGGATTAACCAACGGCCCATTTAAATCCAGCTACTGGATGAAGAAAAGTAGCTGTTGGGATACATAATTGTCTAACACTCAGAGGAACAACCCCACGTAGGTTGGTTGGGCTGCATAAAAAGCCTAGCTCATGCAGCGCGTAGCCATTTAGGTTTTGGGCAGTGGGCTTCACAATCCCGATTTCAATCTCATTTGTTAGGGTCCATTTTGTTTGGTGGCCTAAAGTTGGGCCGGTATTTGGCCTCAGATTAAGTTTTAGGTTTTAGGTTAGTTTTAGGCCATGGATTAGGTTGGGTTTTTTTTTGGTGGGGGGGTGGGGGGGGGGGGGGAGGAAGGGGAATTTTAGGTTATAGGGCAGGGTTGGAGTGAGTCTTAGAGTTCCTTAAGGTACTATAGCAAGCTATATAGCTTTTGCACCAAAATTTGCAAGTGTATGTTGAAGATTTTGTTTTTAATTCATAGACCCTAAAAATATTATGCGATGAAAGTGACCGAAGAGGATGTATGTGCAAGAATGGAAAAGGTATGGCCATGGGGAGAGCTTGTGACCACTCATTGAGTGTATTTGAACAATATTCCCTCCCTCTCATTTTCCCGCAATACTGACCAGGTTCATCATCAATAGAAGTCTGAGGATATCATGTTTCTAATCTAATGGTTCTCCTACATGCCAGAAACCGCAACAATGTAAGAAAGAGATTATAGGCCAGTTTGCTACAAGTTTTGTTATGCATAGTAATTAATTTCCCTACATTGCCTTGCCAAGAAACCACAAAAGTGAGAGAGATTGTCAGCTGTTCCCTGGAGTTCCCCTGATCACTTCACTGGGACAGTTCATATGATCATTGCCCGTAATTAATTAACTTACCAGATTAAGGGTGCACAGCTTATTTTTTACCATGCATCTGAAGTGTTTGGGGGAACTTCGGGTGCCATGACAGTGATCAACATGATTGACAGCAGAAAATATATACTTGGTGACAGCAGTCGGTGCAGGACAAGGATGAGATAGATCAATAAATTGCCAGTAATTTTGGCCAACCAAGAAGGGTTTTCACCTGACATTCCCATTGGAGGTAATTCGTTTCATAAAGGTTGACAAACACCAGATTAGAAATATTGGGGATACAAGAGAAGCCATGAGATTGGGAAAAAAATGATCCTAGAAGAGGATCAGAGGCTCGAATACCATGTAAACCTTGTGATTCACATTAATCTATATAATGCTGTTGTACGATCTTTCTATACAGGAGATACAAGAATATTATCTCATCTAGACAAATACATCTGAAGTTCAAAATACAATTCAAATATACAAAGATAATTAAGATAATTGAGAGAATTATATCTAACTGACTGCCCTTACTAACAACTTTGATTATCTAACAAAGTAAGTTATCTTGTTGAACTCATTGGAATTTGGGATGAACTTGTCGTCCTCCCCTTCGCTGCTATAAGCTTCTTTTTTTTTTTCTTTTTTTTTTTTTTTCCCAAGAAAAAATTCCTTGAACATGAGGCTTTGATTTGTCATAGTGCGCAATGATGAACAACACCGTGCTGCTGGGCTACTAATTCCACGCTATTTTGTCAAGGCTCTCTATAAGTTTCTGGGGATCTAAAACTACTATTTTTGTAGCTTTATGGCTATTTTTTTTTTCAGGTCGTTTTAACTTAACGTTGATTTGACGGAACAACTGAAGAAGCTTATTTTTCTATAGGCAAAGGGATCCTCTCCGGATCCCTTCTACCTAATACTTCTCATCAAATAATCCGGTCCTTCAAATTTGATCTAATGGCTAAAGTTATTATAATTTTTAAAGTAGGCCTGTGTTTTTAGCCGTTGGATCAAATTTCAAGGATCCGAATTATTTGATAAGGAGGATTAAGTGGACGGATCCGGAGAGGATCCCTTTCCCTCGCCTCCTATAGCCACCAAATCGGCAAAAAGGAATTAAGAAATAAAGAAAAGTTTGAGGATATTCTTTTGGTGTTGGTTCGAAAAAAATAAGGGCACGTTTATTAATCCGTAATCAAATTGAGAGAAATTGAATTGAGGAGGAATTGGATTGAGGAGGAATTGAAATGAGGTGGAATCAGAATCAGATTCTTGTTCAAGTTATTTACTAAAACTGTCTGGAATCGGAGTAGGAATGATGTTGAGTCCATATAAATTGTTTACTAATTCACTATAATCGGAATGAAAAGTAGGTTGATTACTATATTGCCCTTACCTAAATAAATTATTTTCATACTAATTAATTATATTAAATTCTTAATTAAATTTATATAATAAAATTCATCTATATAAAAAAAAAATATAAATGAGTTTTATTTATATATTAAAAGATGGCAGGAATGATGTTGAGTTCATAAAAGTTGTTTACTAATTTACTTCAATCGCAATGAAAACTAGATTGATTACTAAATTGCCCTTACATAAATAAATTATTTTCATACTAATTAATTAATTTAAATTCTTAATTAAATTTATATAATAGAATTCACCTATATAAAAATATATAAATAGGTTTTTTTTATTTATTAAAAGAAGGCATAATGAGTGTCAAATGAAGGCCAATGTTGGAATAATTAGAAACAAGTGAGGGCATAATTGGTAGAAGAAATCCATTCCGGATTCCTCAAGTGTCAAGGAATTGAAATACCTCCCTCATGTAGGGAGTCCAATTCCTCCAAAATTAGGAGTTGGATTCCTTAATGTGTGTGGACCCCACATGTATTTTGATTCCCCAGATTACGTAAACAAAGGTGTATCTCGTAATCGGAATCCAATTCCGTAAATTGATTCCGATTACGGGTATGTAAACGTGCCATAAGAGGATTGTTTGATGCATTGATACAAGTGACTTAGGCTCAGTTTGGTATTGTTTTTTTTTTTTTTTTAACCAAAAATTGCTTCACTTTAAATTACTAGTAAAAAAATGTTTGGTAACAATAAAATATAAAGTAACGGTTTTCAGACACTAGCTTTTAAAAATAGTATGTATGTTGTTTTTAAAAGCCTGCTTTAATTAATAAAAAACGGAGTTAAGCTTTTATAATAGTTGTAATTCTTGTAATAAGCTTATTAATCTTAAACAGTGACATTATTTATCCTTCCATTGTTTTTCAAACTCACAACACTTTTATAAAAAAACAGTTTATCAAACGCTCAACTACTTTATTTTGTATTTGATTATTATTAAAGCACAACATAAGTAATTTATTTTAAAAGTACAACAATTCCAAACTGGCCCTTAATGGTTTAAATTTTAAGGATTTTATTGTATTTCATTATATTTCATTTGTTGGTGTCACCATAGCAATTTCGAATCGATTTTAATTTGAGAGAATGTTTGGAATTGCTGTCAAAACCGTTACAAGATTTTCTTGACAATTGAAAGTGTTTTTGGTAAAAAATTGTTAAAAAGTACTCCTCGCGGTCATAAAAGAGCTTTTGGAGAAGCATATCTTAAATTCTTGTTATATGAATATAAAAGTTGATATTAACCATATTTCATTAGAATATTTTAAGAAAAATACACACATATTTTGACTATTTTACGAGATTAAAAAGGGAAGTGAAGATCCTCAAATCGTATCCGTTCATCATACATTATGCGATCAGAAATCATTGTAAATTTTTTTATTTAAAATTGAATATAAACAATACCTAACTAAAACTGACCGCATAATATACGATGAACGAATGTGATTAGAGGATCCGGCGAGGATCCTCTCTCTAAAAAAGGGGTGTGCCTACTTCTCATACACCCTTTATTAATTTCTGTCATTTGATATTCTTCAATTCATCTGATTCAACGGTCAAAAATTAAACAAGCGTTTGAAAGTAAAAAGAAGTGTGTGAATATCACACCCCTTAAAAAACTTACCATAGTGAGACGATAAGGTCAATTAATAGTTAAGGTTCTCGTTTGTCATTTTGTTTCATGCCTATTTATTTTTTATAATTTTATTTTATTTTGTCAATCATCATTTAGTTTAATGTGGATGTGTTTGGTACCAAAGAAATCTTTAAAATGGGTGTTTTGACTGGTCTAAATAAGGCACCTTATATAAAATATTTTTTTAAAAAGCACTTGAATTTTTAATAAAAATTTTATTGTGTTTCTATTGAATACACTTCATAAGCAGAAGTACATTTATTACAAGTACTTCTTACATAAGCAATTTTAAACCATTCACATTTTTTGTGTGATTTTAACCCTAGCTGTGGAGAGATTTTTTTGTGTGACCGGCACACAAGGTGGTACATTACGTGTCATTAAGATTTTACTCGGAGCCATCCATATCAATAGACCATACATATATAAGCGCGTCTATTTCTAATTTATTTTTCTGTATTGAGAAATATTAGCACGTCTATTGCACCTAGGTAACCTCTTCTATTTTTAATTATACACTTTCCAAAACCAAAAGAAATTAAAGTCGGTCTCCCATGACGAGAATGAGACTAAACTTTTCAATGAAGAAACTCAAGTTTGTTTAAGTCGGTCATCCATTACTTAATCCGCTACCAATACGGACTCCACCCGCCACCCTATAAAGCCTCTATATATACGTATTTGTTGTCCCTCAAAAGTACTCTAACTTCTTCAAAATATACGACTCTCTCTTTGTGATTCCAGCCTTGACTAATTTCCATGGAAGACTTCGAAGTCTACCACGAGGAAGACCGCCTCCGATTTGAAATCCGATACATTACCGCAAAACTAGACAACCCTGGCAATCATGACCAGAACCTTACTTCAGTACAACATCCGGTTCAACTTCTGGTCAAATTTGTGCACAATTTCCATTACAAATTCACCAATACTACCATAGACCGCACTGAAACCACCATCAGAGAATATGATAGAATAAAAGAAAGAAGCTGCGGATTTGACATTGATAAGTTAAAAGATTACAAATACTCGTTCGGGATCTTAACTAGCATGTTGTCGTTGATTGGAGTCAGAATAAGACGGGAAGCGATTGTGAAGCTAATCATAAACGGTGGGCTCAAAATTCGCAATAAAGACTGCTACAGGGGGCGTCAGGTATTAGGGTTGCACGTTTATGTCAGAAGTGAGTACCTCAGGGTCCGATGTGACTCCTGTACAGTAGGAAGGGTTACTCGCATTATGGAAGCAAGGTTAGCGCAATTGACGAACGATGATAATAGTAACAAGGGCATGGTGCCAGCGAGTTATCCAGTGATTAATAAAGTACTAAAGAGGGTTAGAGTGGGTAGTACTTCTGCGAATGACGGAGAATCGCCATCCCATGATGATATGGAGGAGGAGGATAGAGAGAGAAAAAGAAGGAAAATTAGGGTAAGTGAAAGTGAGAGTTGCACTGTTTGTATGGAACAGTTCAAGGGAGGATCAACGGTGGTTTGCATGCCTTGCTTTCATGTGTTTCATGGCAGGTGCATAGTGAAGTGGCTGAGAAAGAGTCACTATTGTCCGGTTTGCCGATTTCAAGTGCCTACTGATTCTAACCAAAAAGAAGTGCCTACAGATTCTGAACCAAAAAATGAACTGCCTACTGATTGATGAAGATCATTGCCTTATTTGGTCTTTCCTTTAAAATTGATCTTAATTTCTAAAATCTTGGATGAATGTTACTGTAATCAAATTACATATAATATAAACTAGTATAATTTTGTTGATTTTGTTTTTAGGCTCTTGGTTTATTTCTGCTTTTACTTTTGTGAAAGATTTCATTGATAAAAAACGCCGCACTGCTAGAAAGTTGGACTATATAAGCGGATTTCATAGCTATGGCATGGGTTGGTAATTTTTTTCATTTTCAATAACGATGCATACTGTATATCGTCTGTGACAACTCACAAGAAAGCCATGGAATGTGCCAATTGTCAATGTGTTAAATAGATTTATGATTTCTTTTGAATTTGAATTTTTAGGACTTAAAAACCTAATTCGCCCATGGCTAATCTAACTTGAAACCTTATCCCACCTGACCTCATTCAATTATTTGTTGGGTTGATATCTTGTCCGCATGTTGGGGATCCAACCTATCTCTCGTAAGACTCCTACTATTCTTCATGTGATATGGTCTCCTCCCTAGTTTCATTGAATTAAGCTTAATACAGATTGTTTGTCTAAAGGAAATCATGGTCCTACTACTTGTGGCAGGGACTGCCATGGTCAAATTCTTGGCGTGGCCTTCACATTTGATGATTTGAAAGATGACTTTTTGTTGCTCTTACATCTATCTTGAAGGGAATCTTGTTGCCAATAGCTTTGCTAGAATGGTCCTTCTTCCCCAAGTTTGATTGGCATGATTCCTCTCCATTGACGGTTTGTATTTATTTGTTTTCTGACCACGCCAGGCTTGTCATTCATTTTATTTTCTTTTGTTTTTACTTCCTTTTTATAATATTAAATTAACCTCGAACCTATTTTTTCTTTCTATTTTCTCTAATATTTAGAGCAAAAATTGCAGTTATGTTTATTTTAGCGCGAAAGGGTGTGGTTCTGTTTTTCGTGGAAGAACAATATCCATATGTGTAGATATGATGTGAACTGCCATACTACCCTTTGATTTAATTTTATCTATTTGATGAAATGAATAAAAAAAAAAAAATTTTGAGTGAACTGAGACTAAATGGGTTGAAAATGACAAATTCAAGGGACGAAGTGAGATAAAACTAATTTCAACAAGTAACATGAGACTAAATGACAATTTCTCAAGAAAAATCAATTAGCATGCGTTTATATAATCCCAGCCGTGGTTTAATCCTGAGAATTGATTGGCAGCCGTCTAGAAGTAGACCCAACGAATAATTTTAAGAATTGAGTGGCAACACGGTTTTCATAAGCCAATTTTGCCTCTTTCCAACCAATTTGTGGGCTAGCAATTTGTCCTGTACCAAATTTGTTCAGATACAATCTTACTAATTTTTCATCGTTAGTTGGAAAATCAGATCTGTGTTGTCTTCAATTAACTATTTAAAAAAAACTAGGTCACCCATAACCAAAATGAAACTTACCCTCAAGAAACTCAAGTCTCGGCCAAACCCTATATTATTACCAAATCCCCAACAAATAACAAACTAGGTCTCCCATGACCAAAAGGAAACTTTACCCTCAAGAAACTCATGTCTCAGTCGGTCAAACCATATCATTACTAAATCCCCAACAAATAAGAAACAACCCACCACCCTATATGTACTATTGCTACGAGTAATTAAGATCACAGTACTGAAAATACCTAGCTACCTACATACTCTCTCTTCTTTGATTTCCGTCGGTGGGCTAATTTTCATGGAATTCCTCTGTCACAACACAACATCTTACAGTTTGAAGTTGACGAAGAATTGGATGACCACGACGTTGATCGGAGCCTGTCATTCTCAGTCCGGCCAGTTCAACTTCTGGTCAAGTTTGTGTACCGCCGTTATAAAAGAATTAATCGATTTGTAATCAGTGCCAAAGCCATGACCGATGCAGGTGAGGAAAAGAGGGAAAATCTGCCAGTTTGACATGGACTTGTTGAAGGAGTATCACGGGATTCTTTGTAGCATGCTGGAGTGGTTTGGGATCAAAAGAGCTATTTGGTGGGGGAGATCATCGAGCGCAGTCACATGATCGGCAGTGGGGATTTCAACAAGGGTCGTAAGGTATTAGGGTTGTGTGTCAATATGAAGGAGGAGTTAAGCAAGAGATGCTGTCAGATTTGTATGCTAGCAGAATATTGTGACGAAGAATCTTTATGTGATGATGCGAGAAAAGCAAGGAGAGATATTATTAGTGTAAGTGATATTCATGCGAGGGAGGAGGGTCGAGAGAGAAAGAAGAAGAAATACTATGAGCGCAAGTGATGATCAAGTGAAGGAGGTGGTCAGTCAAAAGAGAAAAAGGGATGAAGAAGCGACAATTGCAGCACCAAGCACTGAAGCATCGTCCCAAGGAAGGTCGGAAAGGATACGGAAAGCCCCAAAGTATCTTGAAGTTTTTTACTTCTTTTAGATTGACTGTAATCTTTCTTGTTATTTACTTTTTTCTCCTTGTAAATAGTCTTGGGGACTGAATATTCCACAAAATATGAAACTAGCAACTTTGTGATACTTCTGTCTTAATTATGTGATCACTGAGTATGTGGCTGGGTTTGATTTTGTCACCATTAATTTGTTACGTTCACCTTGTAATATATTTCAACAATCCAACCGTTTATCTTTAGGTATTCCTTCAAATGTCATGTCTACAAAAAAGCACTCAAATTCGAAAGAGCAAACGAACAAGAGAATGAGAAGGTTATTATGTGTAGAAAGAGCATAAAAGAATGAGAAATATAACTAGTGCAAGCGATGGTGTGAAGGAGGAAAGTGCAAGAGAAAAGGAAGGAGAACTAGCGCAAGTGATGATCTGAACAAGGAGGCTACAGAGAGGAAAAAAAAGAGAATTAGTGTAAGTGAAAACTGATAGTTGCATTGTCTGTATGGAAGAGTTTTAAGAGGGGTCAGAAGCGGTTTAAGACAGAGCCACTGTTGTCCGATTAAACGCTTTGTTGCCCTACTGACTAATAATCTGGTTTCTTGTTCGTTTATCATTGATCACAAATGTTACATAATATTCCACTCCCGTTAAAAAGACAACAGAACCATAAATAAAAGTTAGAATGTACAATGTGAATTGCTATTATTCAAGTAATGAACTTCCACGAGTAATTAATATAGCTAACTGCAAACAAATGAAACATGTAAAGTGCATCCCGCCATTGTTTACCACAGATGTATGTGAAAAGAAAGCTCCATTTCAATAGCTACTTGAGGTCCTGCATAAGAAAAGTCTTAATACATGATGAGTTATCATTAACACATGTGAAGTTATTGCAAGTGAACACACATACATATATATTTATATATACGCACACATTTATTTATACGGGGAACAATGATAAAATAGTGGCAAAAAAAAAAAAACAAAAAGTGGGAAAACATTACTCCAATTTGATTAAGCAGCTAGCTTCCTTGGTTTATATGGATCAAATGGCTCCAGGGGTTCCCCCAAACACTTCAGTAGAGAGAGGGGGAGAGAGAGAGAGAGAGAGAGATGGATTACTTAGGACTCCCTATTAATTTCCAATGAAGTGTTTGAGGGAACCCTAGGGGCCGTCTGATGTTATTGCTCTTAACTCGCTATCTTTGGTTGATGAGTTTCTAATGGTTCCTAACTCCACTATTTATAGAGAATTACTGTCTTTGCGATTCAGCTGAATATGCATCTGTTTCGTCTTTATTCAAGATCAAAGATTCATAGAGAACAGCCACACCATTTGAAGTTCAACTATTTTGTCGACGAACCCAGACGTCAATGTGGCCTAGATGGGAAGTTTGGAACTAATTAAGGAATCCACTTCGAGTAGCCACATGCCGCCGACCAAACTGCATATAAATTGTATTCTTTCACACATTTCTCTACCCAGCCTGTAATTATTTTCAGTTTTATTTGATATGTAGACAGAAGAGAAAGTGATACTCGTGATTATTCATTATATATTATTTCTAGAATATACTTAAAAAAAAACATTTTAAATGGGTTTTCTCATAAGTGATGCGGATGCTACAATAAAAGTTTAATCAAGTTGATGAACGCATGAGGCAAATCCATACGACATCAATTCCTTGTTGGCATCATCTGAGCTTAGCATGTGCTACCGAGCCTGAGCAAGAGTTATCCTATACATGTACGTACCAGGGCATGAAGATGTCCTCTGTTACGTTTATCTGATATCTAGTAGAGATTCCCATGCCACAATCCGAAATATATCCTCAGTCACATGACGATGAGTTGTAGAGACTTGTCTTGGTGACACGTGAGAATCTCTCGATATCTAGCTATCATGGAGATGAAACTATATCTCAAATCACGTAATTAGTATTGTAAACTTACAAGAATATATCATCAGTGAGACATAAGATCATTGCTTGATATAAGCTATCAAAGAGATCTTGAGGAGGATGCGCCTCGGAAATGCAAGATGCTTGCTGGATAGAAAGCTGGTTATCGAGCTAGGTCTGTCACTCACTATAAAATTTACTACTTTATTAATATTACCCATTTTTCTGTCTAGATTCAAATCTCAACATAACTTTGTACGTGCGGCGTTTTCTTACCGAATATAGATTTCGGCAGAATCCGACTGAACGACAAGAAGAATATTCAGTGTGAGACAAGCCACGGTTTTCTCATCCAAACCTCGTAATTTTTCAATTAATCGAGTGCTACACAATAATCCAAAATCTTTTATTTGAGTCACAATTTAATCTTAAAAACTAAGACTGAATTTAAATCAGTTATTTCTTGATGTTCTAATAATCTGAGGCATTGCTAGCAACATAAACTCAGTTATTTCCCTGAACAAGTTCAAAGCCTTTATATCAGGTCGCCAGATCTTGTTCAGTTCCATCCAAGCTGGACGAGAAAGACATGTGAGGACCACCAGTAGAGAGAGAAGGAAAAAGATTGAGATGAAGTAAATAGAAAATTGAACCTGGTCAGAATTGCAGTCAGATGGAGGAGAGACCAAAAGTGAGGTGAGTGTCAACCCTTTTGTTTTGTTTCATATCCAAGCCTGTTCCTTTCATCATTTTTCTTGATGCAAAAAGCATACATTCCAGAAGCAGGTCTTAGCAAGTAGCCACAACACATATGAGGTTCTGAGTTCTGACAGAAATTCAATTTGTATATGTGAATTGAAAATGCTGAAAAGGAAAGGCATTGAGGCAAAGTGCATGGGAAAAGAGGATAGAATGGCACATGACGATCGATCTCACCTCAATATTATTCGCTACCTTCCATTTGGCCTCCAATTTTGTCTAGGTTCATAGATCGATTTCCTCTTCCGACTTCCCTCTTGAACAAAGACAAAGACTTCAGGACCATCCATGATATATACAACAAATGCAAAGAGAGTCACTCACTATATATAGTAGAGTCAGTTGCAACGATCATAACCAATAAAACATAACGAGTTTTGAAAGAAGTAGAAAGAAAGAAAAGAAATAGGTCTACAATGCTATCAGGTGTCACCAAGAGTTCCCTTGACCACTTCATTGGGAAATAGTTTCTTTGGCAACTATATATCCTACTGAAGTGTTTGGGGGAACTCCCGGCGGCATTTGATTTTACAAAGAATGAAAAGGGTTATCAGCTTCATTTAGTCCCACCTTCACTTCCCGGGTTTGAGCCCCCATCGCAATGTACTTATTCTATGAAGTTGTTATAGTGGAAGAAGAATATTATCAAGTGTCACCCAGAGTTCCCTTGACCACTTCATTGGGAAATAGTCTTTTTTGCAACTATATATCCTACTGAAGTGTTTGGGGGAACTCCCGTTGGCATTTGATTTTACAAAGAATAAAAAGGGCTCACCAGCCTTCCGCAGTCCCACCACCTTTGATTTCCACAGGTTTGAGCCCCGGCACAATGTCATTGTTGTATGAAGTTCTGCTAACAATCTAGTTTGCTACATTGTTTTCGCAGCTCAATCATAAGCTAATTAACTATCTAGTATATATTCTCCTCCCTTTTTGTTGTGTTAGTTATGGTTTTATTAGTAATCATTCTACTTTATGTGTGGTGTGCAAACACATATTGCTTATTCTTTTCATGATTAGACTAGCAGGCAATAATAGCAGACAGTTCTCTAGCAGCAGCAGCAGCGCAACGATGACCAATTCTCAGCAATGTCATAAAATTAAACTGGTATTTATCTTTTTCATTTTTTCTGTTATCTTCAAACACTCCATAAACACAGAAGCAGCGCAATGCAACAACAAACGTACCTGATAAAGCAAATGTTTGTGCCTAAAACCAGGAATTGAGCGACAACAATAGGATTTATTGGCCGCCTTTGTATTGCGCACTAGGCCATTGTTTCTTTGGCCAAGAACTTGGTTGGATCCAATTCAATAATCCTTGAATTCTACAGAATAGTATATGACAAGAGGAAACTAATGTCAACCATTGAGTTCAAAGAGAACAAAACAAACTGCCCCCTCACGTTTGAGAAATTTTCAAGCCTAGCACATGAATAGCACAAATCGAGTGGTGTGGAGCACGTGTGGCCATTAGGCTTCACACATGGGATAATCTGCTCTATACGTACCAAGAAGAAAGTTAGGGTTCCACATAAAATTAATTGGCGATATGAGGAGTAATTCAATTACTTACAAGGACATGCAATGCCTTTTCTTTCTTCGATGTGAGATTCATACTCTCAGTCTCAATACAAATTAATAAAAAGAAGTTATACATTCAAGTTTCATGTTGTCTTGTAAGTCACATAATGCTGCATTACAATTTTAACTTCCATAATTGTAATACGAATTAATTTTTTGCTCTGTCCAAACAAATAATTAAAAGTAGCCATGGCCATTGTTACCTTAATGTGACTTGATGATCGAGGTCTGTATTAAGGTCTAAAATTATTAGGCTCAAACTGATGAATCGGGACAAGATTTCGCATGTTCCTTTCTTTTTCACAATTTCTCAGCAACCAAACAAGAAATTAGGGCTTTTGGTTCTTATCACATCAACGAAAATAGAAACTTTAGAGAAACTATAAACCATACAATTTGATTAACCGAGAAAAGAAATCGTACAATTAATTTGATGACCATGCTTCGTCTCGTTAACCACAATAAAGTTGGGATTTTCAGTGCTACTCTCGGTTTCAGGCTTTTTCTGCACGATCAAATAGAGAAATTTGAGTACCTTCCGGTTTAAAGTTTGGTAAAATTTGTAATTAATCAGAAGCCAACATGGTAATTTAGGGTTTCACGCTCTAGAGAAAACATCCGACGTCATACACAGACACGATATTGTAGTTGGAATGCGACGGACCCTCGAGGTGGGCCACACAAAACTTCTCTTTAATTTTTGACGGCAACAATTCTTTAGTCCAACTGACATCAAAACTAACCCAAAAAACAGAATCCATCGTCAATAAACAAAAAAAAAAAAATGATTTTTCGTTAAAGTGAACAATACCATGAATTTTTCGTTAAAATTTTATTTTTTTTATCCTTAAGGGCAAGCCTTATGACACAACTCAGGAGTACATGTGTGGCTTTGGATACACTAATCATCATGGAGCTTTGTTAGCTAATTTCCAAGTCAGGTCTGTCTTGGTGGATCAAATCCGAAATGCTCAGGTGAATAATCCAGAGTGTTTGGAGTTGATGCAACCAGTGCTGAACGACGTTTAAAGAAAGTTACAATATTTACAAACGATATTTTACATTAATCTTCTTTGAGCGATTAAATTCTTTTTTATTATTATCATCATCATATTAAGACCTTGAGGAAATCACATTTTGATTGGTTTTGCGGTTCTTTTGTTATATATTTTTTTTTTTCAAAACTTGATTTTGTATTATAAATAATTAGCTTAATTGTTTCTTATATTAAGTCGGGTCGGGTCGAATAATAATTGGACTATCAGATTGAGAATCTTACCAACTCGTACTAAATTAGTTTCGGGATCAAAAATATAATCCATTAATTAACAGATCTTAGGAAAATTCTTTTGGAGCCGCATGATTCAAAGAGAAAGTAATTACATTTGAGGGTATTGTATTCAAGTTCTTGTTAATTTCACACCATGTGCGAGTCATCATAATATATATATATTGAACAAATCATATTATCTACATTAAAGAGGTGGAGAAGTAAGCTAAACCTCACAATGAGCTAGTAATGATGTGGGAGAGCAACAATGTGCGAGTCATTATATATTCATTCACAAAACACAAAGAAGAATATGTTTGAAATTCTCATAGAGAATTTGTTTCAAGTTAAAATGTGATGAAGAATACCAATCATGTACTCTTCATGATAGAGTCTAAGGCTAGCTCTAACTTCTAAGCAATCTTCTTAAAGAGTTGAAAAATTAATAAGCATTCTGCTTCAGTAGTAGATCTACGGTTGAATAATATAATCAATTCCGTGTCTTCATTGATGATAGCCTAAGCAGTTGGACGAGATCAACGCATTACCTATATATCACAAGAACAATAATATAATATCAATTACATAGTAGAAAAGAAACCAAGATGCTTTAGAATATTTATGAATGTGAAAATATATAACTAAGAATGCAGAAACTAAAAAAATTTGTACTCCTGATTATTACAACGTTAGTCTTGAAATGACATGTATTTATCAAATGACGCCAGGAGTTCCCCCAAACACTTCAGTAGGAATACATAAGAAGACAATTGTTCGAAACCATATCAGAGAGGGAGATTAATCTCACCTCCCAATGAAGTGTTCAAGGGAACTCTAGGAGACACCTGATTTCTTTGTTGATGTTTAGCTTGATTAGATGATGAGGTAATGTCAACAGCGTCTATATATATATATATATATATAGCGGTCGACCGATGATCATAGTTGTCTAGTACTCTTCGGCTTCAAATCCAATGGGAAAACATTATGTGGGGATAAAGTTGTAGGCGGTGAACCTAGACCGCTATTTGGGATAAATACACAGTAGAGAATAATATCTTAGTCGTAGTAAAGTGGGCTTAAAGATTTTAATTACAGTGGAGTTGCAGGATTCTCTTCTAGTGATCAAAAGCTGGCCAAGTTGCAGTGCCAAAGGCCAATGTGAGAAAAGTATCTGCATGCCCCCACACCTATGTATATATCGCGATCATCCTTTAAAACTCGATAAGCCAAATTAAGTTAAACTATGCAACTCCTAGCTTGTAAACATGTTTATAGTTGCGTAGCTTAACTTCCAATCCTTTAATAATATGGGTAAAAAGGAAAAATATATATGGTTGTTTTATTTAGCAGAATGAGAATATTTGCAACATATGGAGCCCTCACCCCCCACCCTCCTCCTCCTCAAATATCTTTCTTCATATATGAACTTTCATATATCTGATTCTAACCCACAATTGTGACCAGATACAATTGCTGTGGCCCAAATTCCATTTATGTAAATTTCTCTCATCTCAACTTTGGTATTTCATTTCTGGGAATCATGACAAGTGAAAACTGAGAAGCTATAATATAATTGATTATAAATATGGTATGCATGTTAGTATACTACTCACCCAGCTAGAAACCAAATTAAGCAAGTGAAGTCAGTTGTCCCCTGGAGTTTCCCTGACCACTTCATTGGGATGAATCTTCCAAAAACCCAACAGTTCAACTGAAGGTGAAATTCCATGCATCATGCCTGCCTCACACTAAAGTGTTTGGGAGAACTCCGGTTGCCATCTGGCATGACCTCTAGCTGATCATCGTATGTGTCCAGGTCAGAACTGTATATTCCTTGATGAATATCTGGTTAACTCAGCAATTGTTAAAGTCCCACATCGGTGGGTTCAAAGAAACCTAATAGGTTTAAATAGAATTACACTACTTTAGTTAATATTGAGATTTTTTATGGTAAAATCCCACACCTGATGGATTGGGCAGGTGATAAAGTTAGGAACAATGTCGGTGTTGTTAGAGTGGGGCGGGCGGGCCTTGCGATCCAAAAATCCAATATGTTATTATCAGAGCCACAGTGCGGGCCCATGCTAGCCAACGGGCTTGTCCCCTATAAGGAAACAAGTTTGAACTCTTAATATAGCTAAGAAACGACCGCTGAGTTTCATTGAAAACAAGTGGGCCTAACATGAGCCGATCTTTGAGTTTCAATGGGTTTAAATAGAATTGTCTTACTCTAACTAATACCGAAATTTTTTATGGTAAAACCTCACACCTGACCGATTGAGAACAGGTGAAGTCGAAACAAATAATGATGAGATCATGCATGGAGTAGTGAGGGGAGCTTCCTCAATTTGGAAAGCTTTTTTTATTTAAAGTTGTAACTTAATAACTCTTTTTCCCGGATAAGCGGCTGAAACTCAGTCACTTTAATTAATATGCTGATCAGACCGAAAGTGCAGCTTACAAATGTCATATACTATTTTTGAACCAATAATTTAGGGTGGTGATATTTAAACCCAACTTTTTTCCTAACAATCCGCAGCCTTTCATCGATGTTTAGTTTTCCAAGTTTACCGTATACTGTGGCAGTAAAAGACTAAAAGAGTACTCTAGGAATATGGTAAAATTCACTGAAAGACATGAGTATATGATGTTTTCCAAGTAAACATGAGTGAATGGAATTATTCTGAATTTAGGCATTTATATTAGGTGACTAAGAATACGTGTGACGAAGTTGAAGTTTTACCAAAAATCAATTAGACGGAAGTTCAATATCATTTAAACTATCATATATATTATATAGAACTAATTTGCAATGGTGTCGTTTTTGATAATCTACGTATATAGAAAAGTCAATAGCTATGGTAGCATGTCGGAGTTCTAGTGGGGCTACTTTTGGTAACATGAGTTGGGTATAGTTAGGATTTGGTAGCTTTTCAATAAAAAGTTGGGCATAGATAGGACCATAGAAGGTTTGGCATGTACCAAGGAAAAGTAGGGTTTAAGTAGAGACGGCACCCAATAATTTAATGTTCCAAGAGTAACAGCTTGCTGAAAACAATGCAACCGTGAATTGTGAACGTTACGTACAAATTGGCTCATATACCTTATATATACACACACACCATCCCTAGCTAACCAAAGAGAAGAAACCATGCTGTCACCAGCGATGGCTTACATGGAAAATCTGAAATGTCACTACATGAAAATGTTAATCATGCTATTGTGTTTGCTTACAGTTCTTGATACCACAAATGCCATTGTAAGTACTAACTAATTATGTATGAAGCTTTAGTTATGCATGCATAATAATTAGTTAATTAGTATATGTGATGTATAGTTTGTTCTGAATTTTTATATGTTTTGATCAGTGGTTAAATCATGGAGGTGATATTGGCAACAGAAGGAATTCTGTCGGGGAAGTGCTAATCAACCCTAGGACAGTGCAAAACATGAGGTTGAGATGGTCTTTTTTCGCCGGTAGAGACATATCAGCGACGCCGGCAGTGGCTGATGGAAGGGTTTATTTTCCGTCATGGAACGGAAATGTGTATGCTGTGGATGCATTCACTGGTCGTTTAATATGGCAGCAGAATCTTGGTGAGTTAACTGGACTCAATGGAACAGGAGTCGTTTCGAATGTGAATGCCACAGTTTCAAGAGCAACCCCATCAATAGCTGGAAACCTATTGATCGTCGGAATTTATGGACCTGCTGTTGTGATTGCCCTGGATCGATCCAATGGAAGGCTTGTGTGGTCAACTGAACTTGATCCACGTCCAAGAGTCCTCATCACCATGTCTGGAACCGTACACTTAGGGTTAGTGCAAGCACTCAAATATGTTATACGTACCATTTGTGTACGTCCATATTTCGTTCAGAGTTAGATACCTAACTGCTTTTCGAATTTAATGAATTTTGTAGTGACAATCTTTTGAAGGTGACCTAGAATATAAACAGTTCTAATTATAAAAAAATATTGTTTAGTGGACTCAAATGAGTAATGAGCGTCGTATTAACTCATCTTAGCTAAGTCTGGCACTTTAATGTATGTTTTAATTTTGCAGTGCATTTTATGTTGGTGTGTCGTCTTTGCAAGAAGCGTTACCAGCAGCACAATGTTGTAATTTCCGAGGAAGCCTAGCGAAGCTCAGCCTTACAACCGGGTCGGTCTTATGGCGGACTTATATGCTACCGGACAATGGCGGTAGCTTGGGAGGTTACTCGGGAGCTGCCATATGGGGAAGCAGCCCGGCCATCGATATATCCAGAAGACACGTATATGTGGCTACTGGGAACCTCTACACAGCTCCACCTGAGGTGACTGAATGCCAAGAGAGGCAGAATAACCAAACAGGAAAACCTACCCAGCCTGATCAGTGCTTTGGTCCAGATATCAACTTCAATTCGATCCTGGCTTTGGACCTTGATTCCGGGAGGATTGTATGGTCTAGGCAACTGGGTGGATATGATATTTTCTATTTTGCTTGTTTGGTACCGAACAACCCTGACTGCCCGCCGGGACCTAACGTGGACGCCGACTTCGGAGAGGCGCCCATGCTGCTCACCATACGCCCTAACGGAACAAGACGCGCGCTGGATGTCGTGGTGGCAGTACAGAAAAGCGGGTTTGCGTGGGCACTAAACCGTGACGATGGAAGTATAGTCTGGTTTAAGGTAAAATGAGCAGCTAAGGGAATCAGGTTTTGTGTTTAAAATTACTAATTGCTTATGTCCAGTTCAGTGTGGAATGCAGAAAGGCTAATCAATTCGCTGAATTTTGTAGTTGGCCGGACCGGGTGGCAATGAGGGAGGAGGGATATGGGGTGCAGCCACAGATGGTAGAAGGGTATACACAAACATTGCCAACGGCGACCGACAGAACTTCACTCTCGCACCTTCAACCCAGACGACAACAGCCGGAGTATGGGTGGCTCTTGATGCAGATACAGGGAATATCTTGTGGACAACTGCAAACCCTAGCAACGATACTTCCCAGGCACCTGTTACAGTCGCTAACGGTGTTGTTTTTGCTGGATCTGTAGCTTCAAACGGTCCCGTATATGGCATGGATGCAAGCACTGGAAAATTTTTGTGGACGTATAACACTGGTGCTACGATATATGGGGGCATTTCGGCAAGCTACGGGTGTATTTACGTCGGAAGTGGGTACTCAGTTGGCCTGGCCACGTTTCACCCTTCTTGGACGGCTGGGACTACACTGTTCGCTTTCTGCGTTGTATGAGGGAAACCTCTTTCTGAAGACAACGTAGGAATCTGAACAGTTTACTGTGCTTCAGATCGAGGCTTGAGTCAAGGTGCAAAATTTTGCACTTCAACATCTGAGAAAAAAGTTAAATAACAGTAATAAAAATAACTGCAAAAGTGATGGACTTTTTAGTAACTAAGACTGTAAACATCGTAACTGCGAATTTGGTAGCAAAGTATCCATTTCCAGTAAAAAAAACCCAAGTATTTAACAAGCAAAGGAGAATCCCAGACTCGAACTGTCTCTCGAATTTTACATAATTCGATGATCAGACAGAATATCACAAACATCTCAAGCCCGAAACAAAGTACCCAAACCGTAAAATAACCCCTATTGGTAAGTAAGAGAACAAACTTAATCGACAAGCACAACACTGATTACTCAACACATCGATCTTGAATTCAACCTATAACTAAGTCACAGCAACAACAAAACCTGAAACTGCAAATGGGTTGGTGTTTTTCTCTTTACCTGACCTTGATATATTTCCATGGAACAATACCTCGCCCGAAATCACCTCCTCCACTCTGGTTGGATTGCCTTATCTGAAATTCATGTTAGCCACAATAAAGGACAATTAGAATGCATACCACATATTTCAACCCGATCCAAAGACACCAAGACAAAATGATCAATAAGGAAACAAGAAAAAAATCAACACACAAAAAGTAACAAGTCATGAATAAATTCAGCATAGCCTTCTCTGAGCCTAGAAGGAAAGTTGTATAAATGTGAGTGCGACAATATCCCAACTTTCACTAGAATGAGCACACAAATGCTTGAAAAGATGGGATGTTGTGTTTAAAGTATAGATGGATGGACGCATGTGCAAGAGAGTTTCGAGGGGCATGGGAGAATGGAAATGACGTAAATCAGTGTAAATTAGACATGCAATTGAAAAGCACATAGAGGATTTCACAGCTTACCAAAACCATCCCTTGAAGACGATAAAGATCTGTCACTTCTGATCACACCTTTGCCAGCTTGAACCAGTCCGTGTGCCCGTGGGGAAGGAGAACTAAACTTAGTGTTAGTGGAAGCAGACAAAGAATGCCGCCTGGTAATAACATTCTTCTCAACAATATCTTGGTCAAACTTAGGGGAGCCCTGTCCTCTCAGCCTAGCTTTTGCTGATGCAGTTGGTGCCATATAACTCGGGACTCTTGGTGAGTTATGAACCCCATTCTCCTGTTGATCAAACTTCATAGGTAGAGAAGCCCTTCTCTGGCTGGTTTTCTTATCCTCATTCCCAATAATGTGATCCCTCGAGTTTGGCACCTGATTTATTGCTTCAATTCCTTCACTTGTCCCAGCTTTCTCCATGGGTTGTATGTCACCAGAAGGATGGTCATCTAACTTTTCCATTGGTTCATCTGCTGAAGGCAGTTCCAAACTTCCTTCTAGATCGGACTGTTTTGACACAGCAACTGCCAATTTTTCCATTTTCTCGGAAATTTCACTAGTGCCTTGCTCTGAATCATCAGGAGCAGCAGACGCCAAACTCTTCATGGTACTGTGCTTTGGTCTCTCATCACCAACCAATGACCGATCAGAAACCTCCTTATTGGTATCAGAAGATTTTCTTACATTATTTTTAACCCTTACGACTTCAGAAGGGCTAGAAGCTTTCCTTAAATTGCGTTTAGTCTTTTCAGAATCGGGGGTGACCCGTTTTGACCCGTTTTCAACATTTGTCCTGGACAGTGTCTGTACACTTCTTTTTGGTCTGGCCTTTTCAGTCTCTATTGTTTGACCCTTCTCATGCTTCTTACGAGACCTTGAATCAGGGTTTTTCTTCGGTTGTACAACAGGTTCCCAAAAGCATGACCTGGTCCAGCGCTCAAGCCACACCCAGGACGAGTTAGGCTCCCCTGGACCGTACTCCAGACGTACAGGAATAGTAGTATGCAATGAAGCCAAAAGCTGAAAATGAAAATAATAATCAAACAAGCAGTTTCTATTTCGGGCAATCAAATTCTGTCTTTGGCCCAGCAGTAAAAGAGACAAAAGGGTGCAGGAACAGATCATTTATCATGTTTCCCTTTCTAAGATCAGCACCTAAGGTTTTACTCAGTTTTCAAAACTTGTTTTTGGAGCCACAAGTTGCATGTCTCTCCGCATAGGTTTAACAGAACGTCGTTACAACTTACAAGTAATACAAGCATATAAACACCAGACTATTCGCCGTATAACAAGGTGGGCTGACAATAGCGAGAAGGAAAAGTCCTCTCTGATACATTGTGTTGCTTTGTAAACTTAAGCTAATTTCAGTTGCATGATCCAAAGAAATAAATCTTTAATTACATAAATAACCATATGTTGGGCAGTAGTAAAGTAAATCTCACCTTCTGAACAAAAACAATTTTGGACAGCCTCTCCACCTGGGAAGATGTGCCTACTCCAGATAAATTAAAACATTTAGCAACCTGATTACAAAAAAAATATCAGCATATAAGTGGCAACAAAAGTTTAGGAATGAAAGGATATACACATAGGCTTTCGCTCTTGGTTGAAAAAGCATGAATCTATAACCTCAGATTCAATGCATGAGCCACTTGAAAAAGTAAGCAGAAAGTACCAGATGAGTTTTACACACCTCAACCAAGATATAAGAATGTCTAGCAAGTTGACCACGAATCAGAGCCTGAAACTTAACAATCCCCTGGACAGATAATAATGTGGATATAGCTTGTCTTCTAACCAAGTGACCACGAATAAGTGCTTGCAGCCTCACGATTCCCTTAAGAGTCCGATATGCACGGCGAGCCTTCAAAGTTTAAAGATAATTAGTTTCCATCAGTAGTTGTAAGGTTGGCCAAAAATATTCTCCAGATACTGAAGTCATCTCACAGAAGTACAACAGAAAATGCGAAGAAATATTATTAACCATAACTTTTAAACAAAAGCAGAACATCAATGGGAAGGAAAGAAAGTACCACATAGCTCCTATAAGCACTTTGCACCTTTGTGGCAGCTTGCTCTTGCTTGATTGTCTCAAGATCTTCCTGAGAAGTCGAACTCAAGATAACTTGTGCTTGGCCATCGTCTTTCGTAGATGACATTATAACCCCATCATTCGGCAATTTTTCAGCCACTGTTATCTCTGAACCCACTTCATTACTAGCAACAGTCCCAATCAGTGGTGGTGATATAACTGGAGCGCTCACAGTTAACTCCGACACAGATAACTTTGATGAGAACAATGACTCCTCTTTATTTGTAGATTTCTGTAAAACCAGAACAACATCATAAGTTGTAAAATTAGAACTTATTAACTTAATAATGACCAACAAGATGAAAGAAAATTAACATATAGGTTCCATGTATGCAAAAATTATACAAATAGCCAAATCAAAGTAATATTCAAGAATAAAAATCCAAGGATTTAATAGGAAATGTGAGCGTCCAGTGTAAACATCTCATCCCATTTATGATATGAGATAATAAATCACTTTCCGGAAGAAAAAAGCAATATAGCAGACTAACTCACGCAGTCACTCTCCAAATTTGGTGAACCATTCACCACATGAATGAGAGGGAACAAAAAAGAAGTCTACCAATGAACGAGTTGCACAACCCAACCATGGTAAACTTCGGGTCTGGTCTCGTCAAGCTCATACTTCACAATTGCAATTGACAGAATTTTCTTTTCTCCTATTCCTAGGTTAACTTGACAAGCATATAATATTTTGTGTTTTTTTTTAAGGGAATTGTTATTAACCCTCCAAAAATCTCATTCTACACTCCAAACTTTCTATATTAGAAAAGAAAAATACACTTGTGAGGAGTGTAGAATGAGATTTTTGGAGTGCCAATAACGGTTCCCTTTTTTAACCCCTTTCTATTTAACCGACATACGAATTGATTTTCAAACCAATGTGCACCATAGTAATACCTCTCTTCCTTTGGAAAAAGTAGACTTGGATGATTTCTTCCCAAGAAGCAAATTCTTGATCCATTTCCCGGGGGTTTTTCCCATTGCAAAAAGTTAAATGCAGCCCGCAAATGCTTAATGCGCAGAACCCTGCAGTTATACACACAAGATGAGCCATGGCAGTACCTAATTACCAGCTGAAATTTGTAAAGATTAACCGAGAACCTATATCACTGAACCCATTTGAAAACAGAAAAATAGGGTTCTAAATAATAACATGGTCTGCTCAGCTGAAATATTACAGTAAGAGTAATTTGTATCCAATAAGACCATGGAATTGAAAGCTATGCGAACAAAAATTCAAAGCCCTAAAATCTCAATTTAAAAAAGAAAATATAAAAAAAAACAAATACACAAAAATGCTGAAACGGAAACAACGAAAATAATGGAACAAAAATTAAAATGCGATAAAATGTAAGGTTGGAATGGAAAATATGAACCATTTGGGGGAAAACAAAAAATTCAAATCTATCGAAAGATCGAGGCCGTTCGAAAGAAGAGTACCACAAACTGGAGAAGGAGAAGGCGAAGACGAAGAGGGAGTAGTACGGCGACGTTTCGGGTCTGCTGCTCTACTGGCCGGCGACTGTGGGGGTGAGCTCCCTCTGGTTTTTCACTGTTGAAATTTCACCTGAAAAAGTTGCAAAATTAGAAACTGAAAAGTAATTAGGCGACGTGTAGAAATGGAAATAATATTCCTGAAACGAGGTGGGGAAACGACAGCGTTTGTGGTGGGTTCGCTTTGTTTGTTCGGAATGTGGACCTAGCCCAATTTTTTAGTTGACCCAAAGAAGGCAAGCAACTGGCCCAAATTGGTGTATTTTTTTTTTTTTTTCTTGAAGGAAGTCCAAACATGTGTGATGTCTCTCGAGTATGATTGATTGGAGATTCAGTGTGTCGGGAACATAGTTGGTAAATCAAGTGTCATAATGCAATTGATTATAAATTTTTATTTTTCGAGTTTCTAACCAATTATATTATAACACTTTGATGTATCAGACTGTATTTTGACACACTAAGAAATCTCTCGATTGATTGAAGGAAGGAGTAGTTGTTGCAATTAAGGTGACAATAAATATGAAGGCAATTATACTAAAGGGAGAAAAAACATTGGCCAGTCTCACAAAGGAATAGAATTTGAATTTGAGTATAAATTTACTTGACGTAAGTACAATTTTTTGCACACGAATATCTTTTATGAGAGTGGTCAAGCAAGCTGGCTATCATATTGAATACATTCACCTAATAAAAGAATGAGTCTTAATGCATGGGCGCATGATTCACGACTTGTTCAATGAGCATCTAGGCACGACTGATATTAACAAAATTCTTTCAATAATTGCAATGTTGGATCAATGGAATAAAACTTATTGTAATTCCTCATGCAACTTCTTTTGGTTTGGCATTGCATGAGCGATGAGTCAAAAAACAACCCATAATTTTCACTTAAAATGTATGGAATATTAGGTATCCAATTTAATGGAATCTTTCACCCAAAAAATCGAATATTGTCGCACCAAGTTGTTGAAACATTAACACATAAATTTACATTGAATTCAAAGGTTGAATAGCTTTATGAGATATGCTAAGGAGATTCTATAAAAAAGTGAGACTTTTCATAAACTCTCTGTCACTTCAAGTTTTCGGGACAATATTTTATGATATTGAAATGCACATTGAGTTAAAATGTGAGGTCGCAAAGGGTTCATAGAGAACAGTGGCAAGGCAAGATATTAGCCTAGAAGAATCCCAAAAGTCTCAATCTGAAACGCTATCGGAATCTTAGCTGTGTGGTGAGTACCGATCACCGTCGTTTGGATATGCAATGGTGTCATCCTTATCATCATCTTCCTTAAACCTAAACCCCATGCCTCTCTGACTTTTTTCCTTTCTCCTTCCTCCTCAAAGCTCACAAGTAACAAATTGCTTGAAGTCCATAAGAGCCACCAATCTCAAATCAAACCCGAAAAACAAAATTAAACTAAAAACCTTTGTAAGCATATAACACTACTAAACATTTATGTGTGAAAAAAAAATATCAAGATGAGTCTGGAACTATTGTGGTTCGTTCATGGCTCCATCTATAATAGAGAATCTCACTTTAAAAAAATTTCCTTTTAACATTTCTTGTAGCTTTATTTTTCTTCCATCCAGATATTGAAGAGATGCGAACAAGTAGTCGTTTTCGCAAATTGCAAACAAATCTTTCAGCTTTGTTGTGTCCAATAGAAAGAACAAAACACTTAAACACAGATAGATAAAAGCAAGTGTCAGGCTGGCTTGAACGAGCAGCCAGCCACCCCGCATCCCAGTGAATTATTAATCACTATAATCCACTGATAAAAAGGATTAGGTGGAGCTAATACCTTAATTAATCAAATCATCCACCCTCTCTTATTCGTACACACACCGACAGCCTCACACAAAACGACGCACACATATTTGTCAACGGAGTTAATATCTGGATGCAATGCCCTGCAAGTCTAATTATTTTCCATTGACGTCGATGCGGGAGGACGTTCGGGTCATGCAAAATCATAAATGTACATATTTTTCTAGCTACTGATTTGCATCGGTGGAAAATGACTTGTGGTCCTTTTCGTTCACTGAAATCATTTCTCGGATTGATTGAGATTACTGCTGGCACTACTTTAGTGCTAGTGGATTTCATTTGCTAAGTTTAAATTTTAAATTCAACTTACGTTAATGAGTATTTAATTATTATGTCGGACTGATTGTTTGTTCTCTTCTAAAGATAAATGTAAGAATAAACTCACCTCAAAGCGACACTATTAATAGTAGTAGCACAATTAAGCATCAAATGCACCCTTTGAGGGGAATCCATGAGATTTTCTACAACCACCTTAATCCTAGACTAAAGATTTGCGTGTTTTGTTGTGTTTGACATAAAAGTAAAAATAATAAAATACATTTGGATCATATAAGCGTTTTCTAAATAGGACATGAGTCATCTCAGGAATCATGTATCATAATCCATCAAATCTATGTATCTGAACCATTAAAATTTGATTTAACGGCTAAAGTTATTATAACTTTTAAAATGCGCTCATGTTTGTAACCGTTTGATCAATTTTCAATGGTCTGAATGCATGAATTTGGTAGATTATGATACATGAATCCAGAGATGACCCATGTCCTTCTAAATAAACTTGTGTCATGAATATTTTTAATAAAATTTCAATTAATGTTTATTACTATTCCTCGTAAACATTTTAACATGTTTGTTTGTTGGTGAACAATTTTAGGTGAAAAGTGAAAATCAAAAGGTCTCGTGATTTCATTCATCATGAGTTTAAAAAGAATAAGAAATAGAAAAAGGCCACGTGGCCACGGCTCTCCGGTAAGTAAGTTTACCGTAATGAGAAATGCAACGGTTCCTTTTTAAAAGGTGAAAATATCTATAAATTTTCTGTAATCTTATATTTTTAGGGAAGCTTAATATGAGTCCAATTTTATGAGTCATTATTAGTTATAGTCCAATTTTGTTTTAAATTTTGGGTTAGGTCCAGTGATTTATTATCCACTTAAGCTTATTTGTATTTTGTTGCCAAATTTACCCTCAAATTGACTTATTAAGTAATTACTGTTTTTTTAATTTGTGATTAATGTTAATCTTATCCTTAATTATAGAATTAGGGATTGAAATCTGCTTTTTTTTCTTCTCATTTCCCCGACCGTTAATTTCTCTTTTCTTGTTTTAATTCTCTTTTCTTGTTTCTCCCTTACAATATCTTTCTCTACCTGTGTTATTTTGCCGAGTAATCTTTTTCCATAATATTCCTCTTCTCCTCCTTTTCCATAAGAATGATCAATATATATTTGATTGGTTAAAAAAAATTGCATTAGTGTTTTGGATTCTTCGTCTTTTTTTTTTTTTTCCTTGCTTCTTTTTCCTTTATATATATATTTTAATTTTGAAGTTCTATCGAATTAGCATTTTCTCTGGTGTTTCCTCCCTCAATATCATTTTTCTTCCCCATTTTTTTTTGTTTTATCTACCTATATCACTTGTCCTTTTTTAATTTTTTTTAATATTATAATGTACATGTATCATGAATAATTGTATTTATCTACCTATGTATATTATATATTTTGTTGATAATTTAAGATTAATTGTGTTTATCTACCTATACCATAGGATTTCTTTTATAATACTCTACCCATATTAGAGATTAATTGCATATGTATCATATGTTTTTTTGTTTGTAAATTAACTACCTACATCGCAGATTGATTGCATTGCCTACCTGCATCACAGATTAGTTGCATTATCTACCTACACCATAGTTTAATTAGATATTATTTAAATATATCTTCATGACATATTTTGTATTTATGTACCTATATCATAGGTTTTTTCTTTTTGTAATATACTTTTATCAAGAATGTATATCATAGTAGATTTTGTTGTTGATAAACATGCCATGAATTTTAATTTTAATTTTTTTTCCTTGGATATTGAATAGATTAAAGGCTTTAATGATTCAAAATTTGGATAAATCAAGAAATTTAAATATATTTTCATTTAGATTGTAAAAGGGCAAAATATACATAAAAAAGATCAGTTGAACCTAAACTGATATGGCACATGGAATTGGACTCAATTGGAAAGTAGCTCAATTTTGTGGACTCAAATCTAAATGCCCCTATATTTTTTTATATAATATTTTATAATATTAACATAAAAATTGATGTTAAATTCTGAAGTAACAAAAAATCTATAAATAATCTTAATTTGAGAGAGTTTCTTAGACCATTTCTAAAGGAAATGTCAAATTTTAAACCTAAAATTTAAATTTGAAGGCTTACATGCCATTTTGACATCTTTTAAACTTTTGCTTTCTAACCAATAAGTCAAATTTTAAACATAAAAGAATAATTCATGTACTTTTTTTGCATTGGAAATGAAAAGAAACAAAAGGATAATGCTTTAAACTAATAAAAAAATTAATAAAAAGCATTTAATAAGTAATTAAAAAAAAATCTGAAGGTGCTGTCAAATTTGGCAACAATGAGGAGAAATATCAATGCATATCATACTACATCAGATTTAACTTCTCAGTTAGAAAACATTAATGATGTCTTTTGTTACTATTATTACTGATTTAGACAATTTAACCTTTCATTTGAAGATGTTCTAACAATTCTTTTACCATAATAAACGTGGTCAACAACATCGAGCTTATCGCCAATTGCAAGCGTTTGAATCACCGACAAGTTGACTTCATTTATAATTTAATCCCAAACAAACAAAACAGTGCAGGATGGTAGAAAATTACAAACTTCGAAACAACCAGTTTGCTACTTAAAACACTAGTTCGCGTAGCGGAGGATCGGGATGGGCTTTGTTCAAGAAACTTGTCTACATCGCTTTCGTTAATATGTCGGCATTTCGAATTAATAATGTATTTTATATGAAAATGTACATGTAAAAAATAAATTCGTGGTGTTCTGTCCGATAATCTAAAATTATCCGAAGACAAATTTGTACAACTATAATAAGTGACGTTGTATTATTGAACCGCAACGCATACCTTATTCGGAAACCATTCTGTGCAGGTCGTCACTGCAGATGGGTTGTCTTGCGTTGTCGCTTTGTAATTGAACTGGACCGACTCCACTAAGTACCGTGCGATTCTTGCATTGCTCCACTTCAAAAACTCTGCAATTTTAGTCTCTTCAGATCTTTCATTCCCTCCACAACAACGGCTTCCCCTCCTTTCTGTTGATATTCCAGTCCTTTTCTTTCATGATTTCAGCACCCTCGCCAGTTTTTCTCTCACTTCGAACTGTAAAATCCTTTCTTGTCACCTCACCTCACCTTACCAAACCGAGATCTTTCTGCTCATTACCTGCTTCCTTCTTCTGAAATATTCTGCAGTACACTGAATTTACCAGAGGAGTTTAACGGTTGTATCTGAGCCACAGACGAACTTGGACTAACTGGCTTTTCTGGGTTGATCTCATTTTCTTCAAAAAATGAAGAGCTTCTGGGTTCCTCTCTGTTTCTTGTTTCTCACTCTATCCATTTCTCCTCCAGTCTCAACCGCTCAGCTCACTCCGACCGAAGTTCGAATCCTCTTCCAAGTGCGGAAGCTTCTCGAATACCCCGAAGCTCTTCGGGGATGGACGAACTGGACCAACTTCTGCTTCCTTCCTCCCTCCCCCTCCCTCACAATCGTCTGTACAAATAACCGCCTAACCGAATTGACTGTCATCGGAAACAAAACCAAAACCTCCCCTCCAAAACAGAGCACTCTGTCCAAATCCTTCTCCATCGACTCTTTCTTCACCATGCTCACCAAGCTCTCCAACCTCAAATCCCTCTCATTGGTCTCCCTCGGCCTGTGGGGCCCGCTTCCGCCGAAGATCAACCGGTTCTGGTCGCTCGAAACGCTCAACCTCAGCTCCAACTCCATCTCCGGCGAGATTCCGGCTTCTCTCGGCTCGATCAAGAATCTCACGAGCATAAATTTGGCTGACAATTTCCTTAACGGAAGCGTTCCGGATCTCAGACCCCTAACATTTCTCCAAGAAATCAACCTCGGAAATAACAAGTTGGGTCCTGGATTTCCCTCGTTGGGAAACAGTATTCAAATCATCGTTCTCAGAAACAACTCCATGAGATCTGAGATTCCGACTGGACTGAATAACTTCGATCAGCTGACGGAACTGGACATCTCCTACAACAAGTTTGTGGGTCCCATACCATCTTTCCTCTTCTCGCTGCCCTCCATTCAGTTCATCAATCTCTCCCAGAACCAGCTCACTGGGGCCCTGTCCACCAACTCAACCTGCGGCAAAAACCTCAGAGTTTTAGACATTTCCCAGAATTTGCTGATTGGGAAGCTGCCCACCTGCGTCGGGTCGAACTCGAAGGCGTCGAACAGGACGGTTCTGGATTCGTGGAACTGTTTGTCGAGTGGGAACTCGAAGTACCAGCATCCGTATGCCTTCTGCCACAGGGAAGCTCTGGCCGTGAAGCCGCCGGCTGAAACTGCGGGGAAGAAGGAGGAGAACAGAATAAAGCTGGGTGTGTTGCTGGGTGTGATTGCCGGCATTGTGGGTGTTGCTGGTGGTGTGGGGTTGCTGGTTGTGGTGATTGTCAAAAGGGCAGGGGAGAGGAGCACAGAGGATCGATTTGACAGATCCAAGGTGGAGAAAATCTCAGTCAGAAGCTCCCCAAAGCGTAATGTCAATGCAAGTAAGTGGCTGTAGCGTGAAAAGTCTCTGACTTTATTGCCTGAAAAAATTAAATCAAAGTAAAAAGTGACTAATATTTGCATTTGGGTTTTTTAGGGCGTGTGCCCCAGTTGATGAGGCTGCCAACACTCGGGCTCCCCCCGTATCAAGTTTTCACGCTCGAAGAAATCGATGATGCAACAAACAATTTCGACACTGCGAATTTGATCACGGAAGGACCTCAAGGACAGGTATTGCATTGAATTTGAACTTGTTTGTTATTCATTTAGGACAATATCAGTATCACATGGATGCACGTAGGTTATTAAATAAAAGAACGAACGTCATGTACAGTGAATTTCTTTTGAAACGAGATATTGCATTATGCATCATTAACAGGTGTACAAAGGGTGGCTGAGAGATGGTTCACAAGTGCAAGTGAAATGTGTGAAGTTAAAGCAGAAGCAGTTGCCACAAAACTTGAAACGGAGCATGGAAGGCTTGTCAAAGATGAGGCATAAGCATCTGGTCAGCCTTATCGGACACAGCGCTGTCACGTACCAGGACCATCCCACCGCATCTAACACGGTATTTATTGTTCTTGAGAACGTCACCAACGGGTCGCTGATGGACCATCTCACCGGTAAAGAACGGACGTCCTGCACAGAGAAGAACTGTAATTGGATTAACTGAAACACTTGTAATATGCACGGTTTGGTTTTGTAGATTGGAGAAAGAAGGAATGGATGAAATGGCCGCAGAGAATGGCGGTTACCATCGGCATTGCCAGAGGAGTCCAGTTCTTGCACACCGGCGTGGCTCCCGGCATCTTTGGGAACAATTTGAAGATAGAGAACATATTGTTGGATGAGAGTGTTTCTGCTAAAATCAGTAACTACAATCTGCCATTGCCATTTCAGGTGAGAATTGGCAAAAAGTAAACGAGCTTGAAAATTTTGAAAAGAAGGTGAAGTGTTTGTAGTCATTAACAATTGCATTCTCTAATTTGCAGGTTGGTTCGGAGAGTCATCTTCATGGAGAAGGGATTAGTAGTAATTCCCATCTAAGCAGGTATTTACTTTTCTTCATCTTCTTCTGTTCTACCGCGGCGTCTAAGTTTTCTTACGAGAATGGTAAAAACGCAGTGCCGAAGCAGAGAAGGAAGATATTTACCAGTTGGGCATTATTCTACTTCAAGTTCTTACTGGTAGATTGATCAAATCAGCTACCGAATTCGATGAGCTTAGGATTCAGGTAAATCTTATAGAGAAGAGTTCTTCGACCAACATTATCAGTTGTCGCAGGAACTGAACTAATGAAGTGCGTTTCCTTTTCATTTCTAATCAACAGTTCGAAGAGGGCTTGATAGAAGGACGATCGACGCTACGAGAAATAGTAGATTCGTCAATGATTGGGAGTTTTGCGTATCAGTCGCTGAAGACGGCTGTTGAAATCACCGTCAATTGTTTGAGCAGAGATCCAAGCAAGCGTCCTTCCATAGATAACGTTCTTTGGAATTTGCAGTATTCGATTCAAGTTCAGGAGGGGTGGACTAGCAGTGGAAACCTCAGCGCACAAATGTAGTACTTCTTTAGCGGGATTTACAGTTCTACTTGATACTTGTTGGGCAACGTGTCCATACGAATAAACCAAAGTCTATAACATTTCGTGTTTACTGTTTTTCGTTCGCTCAATATTCTAAACTCTATAATCTACGGCGAGCATAAGCAGAACCAAACACGAATGCAAAGGGGCGGACACATCAAACCCAGATGAAAGTGTACAACCACCATGGATTCATGGTACACAACTTCGCACGCGATGGTCACGTGACGATGTTGTGAGAGGCAAATGTATAAAGCAGATGCATATCAACATTTCCTTCAACCCCAGTCTACATGATATGATAAGAGCAAAATTAAATGCAGTTTTAGATGGAAGAAAACTGCAAGGCAGGTGGTCCAACGTATTAGATATACGAGGCCTAAACGCCACTGAATAAAATGACCAAGCAAAATATTTCACAAGATCAGAAAGTTGAGTTCTTCACAACACAAATGGTTTTCAAGTTTCAAAGTTATTTAAACAGAGGCCTGATTCAACTGATTTTCGAAAGCTCTCCATCAGGAGTTAACTCTTTAATCCGCAGTCCAACTCTGCTCAACAATCTCGCGGACTCTCCTATTGTATTCGCGCTTGTTCTCGCTAAACATCCGTGCAGCTTCTGAATTTGCTGGAGAGTTTGGGTTTGGATCACACAGCAAAGACTGCAATAAGAAAAAAACATATTAGGAAATAAAAAACAACATAAATAAAAAGGCCAATAGAAACAGAGTGAACTCCCTCAACAATCTTATATTTCATTCATCTGTATTGACTAAAAGCCATATATCCACATAAACATATGAATATGTGCGTGCGCCTTCGGTTGTGTGTTGTTAAAAGAGAGCATAATCAGATAGTTTTGTTTTAAAAACAATTCCCATACATATAGTTATGGTAATAATTATGGGAAAATGGAAGTGTGGTTATACTGAGATGATTACTAATTTTATGCAACATGAAGCGATAGCCAAGATCTGAGAGAGGTGCAATAAGAAGCACTTGATTGTCCACATGCTTTTAGAATTCTTGTTCTTTGAAAGGAAAGGTGAAACAGACGGGGACACATGAAAATTCCATGTGGATAGAAGTAACAGACATAATTAGGCGTGAGGTGCATGTGCATGCATTGGTACGATGGTTGAAAGAAAACAGAAGAGACGGGATATTTTCTTGGAGGAAGAACACAAATCAGTACAATCAATGCTTCCTTGCTCTCGTAGTGCTCAAATAAATGCTACAAAACTTAGTTTTGGATTGGAATGAACAAGATGGGGCACTTAGACCAAATTTGTGTGACACAAAAGACAGCAACTTATCCTTTCATATATGGTGTTTGAAAAAAAAAAAAAAAAAAATTCCTTTCATATATGGTGTGTGGTCTCTTACAAACATAGCATATGACACACGTAAACAATAGGTTCTCAATAAATCAAAGAATTAGAAGTAACCAAGCAATAAATAGAACATAAACAAATACCTGAATGGAGGTAAGTATAGCTGCTACATCATAGATAGGGCTCCATTGATTCTGTAGGATGTCCAAACAAATGCTTCCATCTGCATAAACTGGAAAGGCGAGACAGACAAAGCTTAAAACTTGAAACAGCCGAAATATTTCCAACTAATTGCATTGTGGTTAACTTGTTAAAACATAGTCACAAATATGAGTGAACAACCAAGGCAACAAGCTGTGAAGGTAAAGATGATCAGTGATTCAATCTCAATTAACACATGTTTGCAAACATAAAAATAAAAAATAAATAAGTACTTCCATTTCCTCAGCTCCTTTTTCACCCATGAAAAGCTAGTTTGGCTAAGTGAGTGAGTGTATAACGATTAAAAAGAAAAATGAAAGACATAGTTTTCTTCCAAAACAAGGTAATGACAGGATATGACGCGTAAGAAAACTAAAACCTGATAAAAGCACAATACCAGAGAACAAACTGTGCTACAATTACATATGCACAAATCCAAGAGGAAAACTGAGATAATAGATCCAAACACAATAAACTCCTCTACTAATTTAAGAACTATCGAAAATAACAATTATTGCAGTTTGTATTTGTATGTGCATACATATGTACCAACTCATGTAAAAACGTAAAACGTGCATGCAGGTATGGGAGTGCAGTTTCTGTTTGAACTTACTATTTGGATGAAACATTCGAGAAACGAAACGCACAGTTGGCGGCTTATTTGGATAGTCCTCTGTGAATTGGAGTGTCAACTTAAACGTACCTGGGAAACACAAAAATATTTTTAAAGATGTAGCTTAAAAGTTACACATGGAAGAAGAGAAATCCAATTGCAACATGATATGAAGTTCATCTCAGTTTTTACCTCCATCCCATGGGGTGTCATCAGGCCTGCAGTTCAAACAATAAAGTGCATAAATAAAATTGTACGGGATCTCAAGAAAAACAATCAAACTAAACTGAAATAGGCAACAAAACACAATCTCCTTCGGAGACATACCCAAATATAACAGCATTCCAAAGCATAATATTGTTGTCTTGAGGGGCACCACTTATACCAGCAGGAGGATCCTGTTGCAACCTCTTGAAATCCCTCATTAGTCTCTTCCTTGCAGGAGTCGACATCCTCACCGCCTATATATATTAGGCCAACCAAAGAAATAAAAACAGAGTCATGGTCGAATACTTTTCCAAACATGGGTGTCAAAAAGTAAACACGCAGGCGTCGTTGGAAGCAAGAAATCAATTCATAACTTGCATCAACAGAGAATTGCAGAAAGTACAACCCAACCAACACGTTAAGGCATTCGAGCAACATAATTGAGGTTAAACAAAAACTTACCTAAAGATTAAACCTAGAAATGAACACAGATTCAAAGACTTCAATCCGAAAAGCTCAAGTAACCTCTAAAATATAAACCAATATCAAAGCCCAAATTATGCAATATCCAAATTATTAAACAAAATATAATTGATTCCTATAAATAATTGACTGAACTTTGATGCACCTGAGCTCAAATAAAGTCTAAATCCAACACTAAATGGATCCCAATTGCACACAAAATCTTAGTCAACTGGTTGCTATACAAGTTCGAGCTATAAACAAAAACAAAAACCACAACCATGCATAATCAAAATCCAAGATCCATATTCCTATCAGCTAATCACGTCAAGCTAAAATCATTAACGAAAAAAAATGAAATCACACAAAAATTTAGGGTTTATTTTCTTGTATTACAATTAAGAAATTAGATCTTCTACGAAATCAAATTCCACACAGACCACAAATCGGAGGAAAATTCAAATATTGCATCTGTTATAAGATAGCTGAAGAAATAAACCCAGAAATTAAGAAAAACCTGTTAGCCGACGGCGAGAGAATTTGATTCTCAAAGACAGATGTCCAGAACCGCGGGAACGGATGGGAAGATTTGGCAGCTCAGGAGTTTTCCCGCGAAACAAACAGATGGATGTTAAGCTAGAGAAAAAGGCGTCGGAGGAGGATTTCCGCGGTGGCCGGAGGATGAGAGAGAGAGAGAGAGAGAGAGGAGGAGAAAGTATTTTTAGGTTAACAGGTTTCTAAGCTGGGATTGATTTGGTTTTATATTTACAGGCAATTAAAAACGCTATTGGAAGTCTCTCAGGTCAGCGCTTATTCTCTCTCTCTCTCTCTCTCTCTCTCTCTCTCTCTCTGTCTCTTCCTTGGCGCGTCTTCTTCTCTTTGCCAACTTGCAAAAAGCCAACATGACAATGGGATGTCATCATTCATCAACCATCACCACATCAACTTCATGTATGGTACCATATCATTTTCATGTGTAGCGTAGGGCTATTAAGATATTGGTGTTTATTATATTGTCGTACTGTAAATCTTATTATACAATTAAACATAAAGTAGTGGTCGGAATAAGGAAAAGCGGCCCTCCTGAGTCGAAATAAGTTGCAGTAACTCAATTTCAATTTATTGTGCAAATTTTGTAGTCACTTTGAAGTTTGTGCTTTTAAATTAATTCCATGTTAACGATAACCATTCGTGCTGGATTTTTGCAATATATGTGACCCTATTTGAGCATTGTTATGGGAGGAAGACGTTGTATTCTAGTGTTGTTGATGAATCCGCTCGTGGATTATGTATTTGACATATAGCTAGAAGCATTGTGGCGACTACAAATGCAGTTTTCTTTTAATAAAAACAAACAATCTAGCATACTTTACTACGGTATAGTAACTTTTTACATTTATTGTTACGATATTGACATGCTACACTAAGAGCCAGTTGGTAGCTCGTGTAAAAAAAATTATAGCATTGATCCTTGAACTTTGACCAATTGAAATTTTGATCTTCAAACAAAAAATATGAGAATATTAATTTATGAACTTGTCTCAATGTGAAGCAATAATTCTTATAAGTAACTTTGTTGCATGACTTATTTGCCCCTTATAACCCTTCATTTTGAACAAAAATTCTAAACAAAGAATGACTATTATTCTACATTGTGACAAAGTATTTTTCCAACATTAGGCAAAAGCGTTTTTCTTTAAAATGTAATGTTTATCAATGACTTGAGCGTGAGAACGCCAAATAAATATAACATGGAAACTAATTTCGTTGTTGGTACCGTGAAACTTCCTCATTTGGAAAGCTGTGCTGATAGTGAATTGGCGAAATTAAATTAGCAAAAGCATGAATGTTGGACTAAAATGATGCACCAACGGACCAACCATGTCGACGATAATTCTAGATGTGGACCCCACATACGCCATTCCTAAATAAACATGCACGTATACGTTACCATTTGAGAATCCGAATTCTCGCCGTATCCTTTTTGTGAGGATTGTGAATTATATTTGTTCATCGTATATTGTACGATCAAAAATTATTTTAAATATTTTTATTTAAAATTAAATATAAACAGTACTTGACAAAAACTGATCGCACGATACATGATGAACGGATACAAATTTACGAATTCTTAAGATCGTCAACAAAAGAATCCAAAGAAAATCCTGGTAGTACCATTTGCATTCACAAAGTCACAATATCATTTCTTAATTTTATCAAATGGGTCCAACTAGTCACTTTATGTGTCAAACGTGGTAATCATTAATCCCAAATTTAATCTTTGGTTAAAACGCATAAATCATATGGTGAGTTTATAGTTATGGAGTATGATTTTCCCCCTTTCTAATTCCTTCTCTTTTCCTCTTCTCTTCTCACAATTTATTTTTTTGTCTTTATTTATCTATAAAAAAATTAATATAAAATACTAACATGATTTAATCGTAATCATTTAAATATGAAATGAAGGAAGTGAAGAGAAATTAGGAGGAGAGAGAATTATAATTCATAAATTATTACTAATAAATCTCTGTACGTCAACAAAAAGTTAATAGTAAAAAGTGTGTGAACTAAATAAACGACTTCGAGTGTATAGAAACACAATTTTAAATATTTGAGTTACATACGTTTTTGAAAAGATTGAAAGCAACTTGATTAATAGTACCAATGATATCCAGCAGTTTTATCTCTCCACCCCATTTTATATTCTCAACCACAACTAAAAATTAAAAAATAAAAATTCTCCTTTCTCAGCCACCCTAATTACTAAAATAACCTTCATGTGTTTTTCCTTTAATATGAAACAAATAAAATAAAACAAAAAACTGAAGGAAAACTCAAAGATCCGAGGATCCGTACCAGACACGGCTATGACAAACACCCCCTTCCCTCCGGAGAGGGATTCTCTTCAAATCTTTTCCTCTATAGCTCGCATATTAAGTAATTCGGATTCTTAAAATTTGATCTAACGACCTTTGAAATCCGGACTCCTAAAAGTTATAATAATTTTTGGCAGTTAAATTTTTTAATTCGCGGGCTTTGGAGGAAGAGATTCAAGATCTTTTTCCCTTCCCTCCTAAGTTCTGCACCAGACCATGAATGCCCGACAAGGATGGTTCATATTTTCTACTCTCTCTCTCTCTCTCTCTCTCTCTCTCTATCTATATATATATATATATATGCCTTCCTCTATTCCCTCTTATATCCATACTCGTTCGTATAAAAAACAATCGCATAAAGTGAGGCCTCATCTTTGTCCTTGCAAGGTCTCCTTTTTTTGGCTGCTCTCAGATGACCGCGTCGTCAAAATTAAGGAGATTTGCACGAAAAAGTCCCAGTATGGAATAGTTGGCAGGAGGAATCTGGCGATTGCAGTTTTATTTGGGCGATTGGATATTTCTTGGTGTCATTGAGTGTTCTTCAGTTTCGTTGTCAACAAAAATGGTTGGGGTGGGTGCTGGCTAGTGACATTAATATTTTTTTTTTGTAACATTTTAATTTTTAGATCAAGGTCATTTTGTGTGAGGTTAAATTTGTCTATAGAACTTTTATATTACAGTGAATGGAAAAATAAGCTAATAAGATGGGCATAGCACCTCTCAACTTTTATTGATTGATTCTTCTTAGATTTATTTATTTATTTTATTTTTCTTAAAAAGGAGGATAACTGGTAGCAAGTCACAATTACCCACTTCTTTGGGATTTAGATAGGCTATGGGGAATTTGACTTTGTCTGTGGTCACAGTTAAGCAGACTCAGCTCAGAGCATCGAACCCAAAACTTCTCATATTTTTTTGTTTATTGAGGAGTCTCAGTTTGCGTCCTTACCACAGTGTCACTTGTTGTGATTATTCTTCTTTGATTTAGTCAATTATAAAATAAAGATGTGAAAATTATTTCCAAGCTTTTAATTACTAAACTAGTATCAAACTAATAAAAAAGGAGAACGCTTCGGAATCTGCTTTGAGCATGGTGGAAACTCCATTTTCTTCAATTTTGATTCCTCGCAAACTAAGTGCTTTAATTATGGTCAATTTCAAGTGATGGCATAAATAAAATTCTTCTGCCATAAAATGATAAGAGAATAGTGGATGACTTTTCAAGTTTTTTGTGGCAACAAGGATTGGCTCAATTGATAAAGTTTCTATTTTGTGTGTCGCCTAACCAAAGTTTGAATTTTATTGGCAACAACTTTCGTTATTGCGTGATATGTAAATTTCTACGTAAACCCATACCAATAACAGTTGGCAGTTAAGTGTCATGCGAAAGTTCTTCTAACTCGAGGCTGTAGGTATACTTGACACTGATTGGGAGAATAACCAATCTCTCTATAAAGTGGATGGAAAAATAAGATAATAAGATGGCCATAGTACCTCTCAACTTTTATTGATTGATTAATCTTCGATTTATTTATTTATTTATTTCTTAAAAAGGGGGATAACTAGTGAGTAGTGGCAAGTTACAGTTATTCATCTCTTAGGAATCTGGAGCGGCTATGGGGAATTAGACTCTGCATGTGGCCACAGTCAAGTAGACTCACCAGCTCAAAGCATCGAACCCATAACTTCTCACATTTTTTTGTTTATTGAGGAGCCGCAGTGTGCGTTCTTACCACTATGGCACTCGATGTGGTTATTCTTCTTTGATTTATTCAATGTGAAAATTATTTCTGAGCTTCTAATTACTAGACTAGTATCAAACCAATAAAACAGGAGGACGCTCTGGAATTTGCTTTGAGCATGGTGAAAACTCAATTTTCTTCAATTTTGATTCCTCGCGAAGTAAGTGCTTTAATTATGGTCAATTTCAAGTAATGTCATAAAGAAAATTCTTCTGCCATAAAACGATAAGAGAATAGTGGATGACTTTATATTAAGAAAAGTTTTTTGCGCCAACAAGGTTTGGCTCAGTTGATAAGATCTCTATTTTGTTTTGTGTGTCTCCTAACCAAAGTTTGAATTTTATTGCCAATAATTTTCATTGGTGCATGATATGAAAATTTATACGTAAACCGATACGAGTAACAGTTGCCAGTTAAGTGTCATGCGTAAGTCCTTCTAACTCGAGGCTGCAGATATACTTGACACTGATTGGGAGAATAACCAATCTCTCCATAAACTTTTGTGAATAAAAAAAAAAAAGAAGATTCTTGCACAAACCCCACATTTTGTTGGCTCATATTGAGTATTTAAAACCATCTGCCCTAGTTCACCAACAACCTTGATGTTGTGATGCATGAATTTTATACGTATATTGGTTAGAAAAGTCTTAAGTTAGATAACTTGATTACATATTGTCACTTAATAAGATGCTACTATGTCAGTTACTTTTCACCTAATATTAAATAAGGCATCATTTCAAAAAATATAAAGCAAGCATATGATTAAATGAAACATTTAGGTAGAAAGCAAATGACATAGTAGCATTTTAAGTTCGATGATAATTATAATGTGAACAACATGTCAATTATAGTTAATAATATACAAACATGAATGTTGATATTAAGTAGTTAACAAACCACGTAATTAGACAGCTTAAGAGAATTTCTTGCCATAATAGCACCGTAAGTTCGATAATAATAATAGTGTGAACAACATGTCAATTATAGTGAATAATATGTCGAGATGCATGTTGATATTAAGTAGTTAATGAACCACGTGATCAGATAGCCTGAGCGAATCCCTCCACTATACCAGGTATGCCAAGTATACACTCTGCCATACCATAACCCTTCAATATTCCCATCATCATGATATTTTAATTATTTACTAAATATGCCAATGGGTATAAAAAAAAAAAAAAAAAAAAAAAAAAAAACTAAGAAAAACTTTAAGTTTTAAACAAAATAAAGGATAAAGTAAATAGTACAAGGATTGATTTTTTAATGTACAAATTTTGAACTTTCGTTAAAATAAACAGTATTATGAATTTTTTTGTTAAAGTTTCAAAAAAAAAAAAAAAAAAAAAAAAAAAAAAAAAAATAGCTGGACAGCATAGTACCCAATCGCACATTGAATCTTTGATTCGCTGACCCCACGTGCTATGCTTGTCGGCCGACTCAAAATATCTTGATATCTAAACTGGGCCGGGCCGAACTCTAAAGCCCATTTGTAAACCCAGTTTCCCAAAATGAAACACAAAGAAGTGGTATCAGATTGACGTCACCCATTTTTGAATCCAACCAATGAAGAACGAAGTTGCTAAACTAATCGCGAGTGGGTCGTACAGCGCGTCTCTGCGTTTCTGCGTCCTCGCGAATTCAGATTCCCGCCTCTTCTCAAAGCCTGCGGAAAGGCCGGTCAGCTCCGCAGGCACATATTCCACATGCCCATCTCTTCAAAACCCGTTTTTCGGCCGATGTTTACTCCGCCACGGCTCTCACCGATGCGTACATGAAGCTTCGTTTTATGGAAGATGCACTCAAGGTGTTTGAGGAAATGCCTGAACGGAACTTGGGTTCGTTGAACGCAGTGGTCACCGGGTTTTTGAAAAATGGGTACTGTAGAGAGGCTTTGCATTGAGAGCGATGTTTATGTTGGCACGTCTGTTCTGACTATGTATTCGAACTGCGGAGAGTTGGTTTTTGCGGCAAAGGTGTTTGAAGAAATGCCCACCGAGAGCGTTGTGAGCTACAATGCTTTTGTTTCAGGGCTTCTGCAGAATGGGGTTCCTCGTGTGGTGCTGGATGCGTTTAAGAAAATGAGAGGATGTACAGGTGAAAACCCCAATTCAGTTACGTTGATTTCGGTTGTTTCTGCCTGTGCTAGCCTTTCGTATCTTCGATTCGGCAAGCAGGTTCACGGTTTGATCGTCAAAATTAAGATCGGGCTTGACGTTATGATTGGAACAGCACTTGTGGACATGTATTCCAAGCGTGGTCGTTGGCAGCTGGCTTATGCTTTCTTCAAAGAACTAGATGAAAAGTGGAACTTGTTTACATGGAATGCCATGATCGCCGGAATGATATTGAATGCGCAAGCTGAGAATGCCGTTGAGCTATTTGAACAGCTAGAATTCGAAGGATTTGAACCGGATTCCGTTACTTGGAAATCAATGATCAGTGGGTTTTCGCAGCTAGGAAAGGGCATTGAAGCTTTCAAGTGTTTTAAGAGAATGCAATCAGCTGGTGAAGTCCCCAGTTTAAAATCTATCACAAGTCTTTTACCAGCGTGTGCAGATTTATCTGCTCTGCATTGTGGAAAAGAAGTTCATGGGCACGCAATTTTAGCAATGATTTGTTCATTTCAACTGCTCTTATCGACGTGTACATGAAATGTGGGCTGCGCAAGAAGAATTTTTTATGGGTTTCGGGTAAAACCCGACTATCCAGCATTTTGGAACGCATTCATATCGGGATATGGAAGAAACGGAGGAGAATGCAGATGGAAGAAACGGAGAGAGTGAATCTGCATTCGGGGTCTTTGAACAGATATTGGAAGAAAAAGTACAACGAAATGCTGCAACTTTCACCAGTCTTCTATCCATGTGCAGTCACACAGGTTTGGTGGACAAAGGATTGCAAGTTTTTAGGATGATAAACAAAGATTTTGGTCTAAAACCAAATCCATTTGGGTTGCATGGTTGATCTTTTGGGTCGAACTGGCAGGTTGAATGAAGCCCGAGAATTAATAGAACAATTACCAGAGCCTTCCGGAGCAGTTTTCGATTCTTTGCTAGGTGCCTGTGAAGGCCATTTGGATTCAGAACTGGAGAAAGAAGTTGCTACAAAACTTTCAGATTTAGAGCCAGAGAACCCAGCACCTTTCGTGATCATTTCGAAGATATATGCTGCACTTGGCAGGTGGGAGGACGCAGAAAAGATTAGAGGATTGATGAATGATAAAACACGAAGAAAGCTCCCTGGCTTTAGTTTATTAAGACTGCATGAGAAGTAGATGCATGAAACAAAAACTGCAACTCAATGTCAACTGTTTAAAGTCCCAAACCAAAATTTTGAGACTCTCTGCTTCTCCGTAGAAGTTTTCGGCAAACAGAAATCTCACTGATTCAACATCTCCTTCACCGCAAACCCCATGTAGTTATTGAAGTGGTCTGGCGGTTCGTAAATGAAGCAAGAGATCACATCTCTGAGTGTGATGACGCCAACAACTTCACCTTCCTCCCCAGCTACTACATGGATCCTATGAACGGACTTGGAAGCAAGACTTTCAATCACATTGCCAAGAGGCGACTCCAGTTTGCATGTAATCGGTTGGATAACTTTTCCAATTTCGTTGGTTGTTGCGATGGTGCTCATGAAGTCCCTAACAGTGAGCTTCCTGAAAGAAATTGGCACACAAATTAAGTACCTCATCAAGAATGATTGTCTTTGTCAAGTGATCAAAACAAGCATTGGCTTTGTTTCTTGACAGAAATCAGCGTATGCAGATTAGTTCAAATTCACAACTGGATGAGTTCAGTTTCATAAGTAGGTATTTCAGATCCTTCACACCTTGAAGTTGAGAGGATTAGAGCACTCTACAGTCCATCGTGAGGACCAAGCAAAGGTTGTGCACCGTAAATGGTTCAAAGTTTATTTTCGAATACCTGAAATTGGAGAAAAGCTCGGGTTTGAGTAGCAAGTATCTGATATCTCTGATGCTGACATTACCGACTATGTTTTTCTTGGGCCCCTCTACAACAGGAAGACCACCGATTTTGTTATCTCTCATCCTCTTGAAAGCTTCCAGTATTAGATCATTGCTCGTGATGCTAATAACCTAGCCAAGAAAACAAAGGAGCAATAATATTGAGACTCCAAATTCACTGTTTATAAAGAATATTGTTTCGGAAACCAGGCAACCTTACCTCTTCAGAGGACATGAAAGGAAGTCCGAAATCAGAGATAGGCTTTGATGCTATGCAGTCGAACCAGTCCCTTCCTCTGCATCTCTCAAGACCCTGAACAAGTGCCGATTGAGTAATGTAGTTCTTAATGTTGGGTTGGCCTGGTTCTATTACAGGTACATTCCTCAGCCTATATTTTGAAAGTAGTAGCATAACGCTCAACATCGAACTATCTGTTGCCACTGGAATGAATGGCGCCCAGCGGAAGGATTTAAGTATTGACCTCACCTGAAACATACAAGTACATATCACATTCGGTTCACCCAGTCAAATAACTCGCAAGAAACCAATACTCTACACAGAATCTTCTTACTGTTGTTGACTTGAAGGGTTCATCATTCAGTATAACATTGTAAAAGTCTTTGCCCAATTCATCAGCAGCTGTGGGAGCATCTTTGGCTATTCCTTTCTCTGCAGCCGCACCGCCAGCCACGGCAGCTCCAACAGCAGCAGCAGTTAGCCCTGCAACCGCAGCAGGACCAGTCACCCCCAATGCTAGAGCCCCAATGGCCCCTACTGCACCTGCACCGACTCCAGCCGCTGTTGCTGACGTAGCTGATATAGCAACCGCAGCCAGCTCTGCACTCTCCAACACCCAAAGAATAATGGCAGAGTAATCTATGAGACCTAGGTACCTGCCTCTCCAATCTGAACTTGTATCTGCTTCTGGGTTGCTAACAGGAGCTGACAAAATGTTGTTTTCAGACAGAATCTTAACCGCGTCGCCAACGGATGTATCTGCCGGAATCTCAATTACTGCAAATAATAATGTAACAAGGCACTACTTTTAGCTAACCATTGATCTCAGTCAATTCTATTATCATCCATAAATACTGTAATTGCGGATTAAACAGTTAATTCTGTCACCTTTGCCTCCAGGTACTGCTGGGAAAGATGAAACCGGAATTTTCGCAAATGTATTTGTTAAAACCTCCTGTAGGGGACGAGGTAATTTCTTCCTGGATTGGATGGTTTCGAAGTAGGCATCGTAGCTTGAAAGTTTAGATCTTTCCTTAACCTCTTGTGCTTCTGCTTCTGCTTGTGCCATATCTACTCTGAAGACAGAAATCGAAATCTTAATCCAATGTCTTCACATGAAGTCGTAGAATCATTATACAAGAATTTTCTTAATGTAGTTCGAATTAACCAGGATTAATTTGTTTTGTGCAATTTCTGTCTCCCATCTGGGTTGAGATCCTATTAATTTGCTATATTATGTTAATTTGACATAATTAATCTAAATAGATGGCTAATAAAACATATTCAAGAAACATAAATTGTAAGCGAAAAACAAGATTAAAGAAGCTGGTAAAAGAGATACCTCCAAATGTGTGCTTCCAATGGATTCAGAAACTGCTGTCGGGCTCTGTTTATTTGGAAACTTTGAGGATTCTCTCTACCCTAGTAACCTCTACATGCATGGAACCTATACTTTTAACACGTGTCACCACCTGAAATGTGTTGCATTTCTGACTCACCACTTGTCACGAGTTGGTAAGAGTTCAGTTGGGCCTGGCCTAGGATACATAAAAAACCACCGCGAAGTTTTAGCTCTGCATTTGTTCTGTTTTTTGCCCTTGCCCAAAACTTTGGTTTCCCATTTATTTGGATTTGAGATTCTGTAGCTTTAACTTATAACTATGTAATTTGTATAATAATTTTGTGTTTAGTAGAAGTTGGTGTTCAATTTTTGACACGATTATTGAATAATAGAATTGTGATTAGTGGATTATTGGAAAATTAGAATTGTGATTAGTGGATTGTTGGAAAATTAGAATTGTGATTAGTGGATTGTTGGAATATTAGAATTGTGATTAGTGGATTGTTGGAATATTAGGATTTTGATTAGGAGAATAGAAAATGGTATGAATTTAAACTGATTCTATAAAATTTTACAACTTGAAATAGTAAAGAAGATAGAGAGATTAATGGGTTTTCGTTACTTTCTCTGCATCTCCCACATGTTCTGTTTAACAAACAGATGTCTCACTGCTTCATTATCTGCTTCTTAGCAAACCCCAAGTAGACATCAAAGTGATTGGGTGGTTCAAAAATGAAGCAAGAAATCACATCTCTGAGTGTAATCACACCAACAACTTCTCCTTCATCATCCACCACATACACTCTGTGAACCGATTTAGAAGCAAGAGTTTCAATCACATCGCCGAGAGTCGACTGCAGATTGCATGTAATTGGTAATATTTGTCTTCCCTGGCTTTCTGAGATTGTGTTCATGAAGTCCCTAACACTGAGATTCCTGAAAGAAAAGGGTAACAAGTTAAGTTCGATTTCACATTGGGAAGTGATTTCCACGCATGGTAAACCCTTTTCTCCTCATGCACACGCCTGTTTGTTTCTGGCCTTTAGATTGAGTAAATCTAGGGAAATCAAAGGACAAGATAATAGCGTGCAGAAGGAGAAAAAAGGGTGTGCGGATATTATTTCCCTTTCGTGGTTGATTGACTCTACCGAGTGGTAGAAGTAAAACCACGCATTGATTTTATTTCTTTGACAGAAATCAGTGCATGCAGATGAGGTCCAGAGTTTGGTTTCGGTACCTGAAATTGTTGAAGAGCTCTGCTTTCAGAAGAGAGAATCTGATATCACTTATGCTGACATTACCAACTATCTTCTTCTTTGGCCCCTGCACAACTGGAAGCCCACCAATTTGGTTCTCTCTCATTTTCTTGAACGCTTCAAGTACCGGATCATCGACATTGGTGCTGATAACCTGCACAAGAAACAATGCAACATTCATATCGGAATTCCAGATTCGCTAGTCAGCCAGAACCAGAAGAAAGTTATGGTAACACGGCCAAGATTACCTCATTGGAGGACATAAAAGGAAGTCCCAGGTCAGAGATGGACTTTGCAGCAATGCAGTCGAACCATTCCATTCCTTTGCATCCCTCAAGACCCTGAACAACTGCTGACTGTGTGATGAAGTTCTTAATATCGGGTTGCCCCACTTCTATTACAGGTACATTTCTCATCCTATATTTTGAGAGTAGTAGCAAGACGGTCAACATTGAACTATCTGTCCCTACCGGAAGAAATGACTCCCAGCGAAAGGATTTCAGTATTGATCTTACCTGAAACAGTCAAGTAAATATTGTCGGTTTCAAAACAAATACTCTTGAATATAGATTGATGCAGCAATGTTGTTGTCATCTTCTTGGTAAAGAATGAACTTACTGTGGTTGTCTTGAAGGGTTCATCTTGTAGTATAACGCTGTCGAGTTCTTCGCTCAGTTTATCAGCATCTGTGGGAGAATCTCTGCCCTCTCCTTTGTCTTCAGCCGCACCTGTTAAACAATATGGTTTTCACCAATGAGTTGTTTGGTTAACTTTGAGTCATAATCATGCGGATTTAACAAACCATTCGAGTCACATTTCACCTATTTTTCCAACTGCGCTGCCAGCCATGGCAGAGCAAACTGCTGCTGCAGTTAGGCCTGCAAGAGCAGCAGGACCAGTTACGCCCAATGCAACTGCTCCAATAGCGCCCATGGCTCCTGCACCGCCAACTACAGCCGCGGTTGAGTGAGCCGAAGGAGAAAATGCACTGGTCTCCAACACCCAGAGAAGAATGGCGGAATAATCCACGATTCCCAGGTAGCTCTCCCTCCAATCTGCACTTGCATCTGCTTCCGGGTTTCTCACAGGAGCTGACAAAATGTGGTGGTTAGATAGAGTCTTTACTGCATCAGCAATTGATGTATCCGCTTGAATCTCCACCACTGCAAATTATAATTCATGATATAATCTTAGTTTTAAAGGGCACTGTTTCGTTTTAGCCAATCATTGATTAAAGTAGCTAATCGTTGGTATTATTATTACCCTTGCCTCCAGGAACTCCTTGGAAAGATGAGACCGGAACTTTCGAAAATGCAAATGTTAAATTTTCTTGTAGGGGACGAGATAATTTCTTCCGGGACTGGATCGTGTCGAAGTAGGCATCGTAGGATGAAATTTTAGGACTTGTGCCCTTCACCTCTTGTTCTTGGGGTTGTGCATCTGCCATAGTACACTAGAGGCAGAATTTGGGATAATTAATCTCTAAATCATAGAACAATGTAGCAGAATACCAGAGCGGAATTGTTATTAACACTGAAAATAGTCGCCATCATGCATTTCTCCTATCTTATTTTTGCCTTACGGAATAATGCATTCTAAATGCCGATAACAACTCCGTACTAGAATGTAGTAATCACCATCAATTTGATTTGTGGAAAGGACCTTAATTATCTAACTAATCAAATTTTTTAACATCAGAAGATCAATGGATCAGATCGGAGGAGAAAAAACAATAAAAGAAGATCAAGAGATATAATTGAGGGTTTGTCGATATTTTGATACCTCAAAAGTCTCTGCTGCCGATGGCTTCAGAAATAGGATTTTGGATTCTCAGATCGTTCTCCTTCCAGAAAACAATTAGCTTGCCTCTGCATGCATGAAGCCACGGCCTTGCCAAAGTGTAGGCACCGGATACATGTTGGGCTTCTAATTCCCAATTAATTAAGTTGGACTAATCTTCATTTGGGTCTACTGGTTTATTGGACCTGGCCTAGAAATCATGACGTGAATACATAGGAGAAAAATGGCATGAATGAATAACCTATCTAATCATGATGTGAATTTATAATTGTATAAAGTTTGGGAATTGTTATTGACACTTCGAAAATGTCATCCTGCACCCTTTTTATGAATATACATAAGGGAATGTACCGATAACATTTTTGAAGTGCCAACAAACAGTTTCCGAAAGTTTTACCGTTCGTATTAGTTCTTACATTGTGTGTATATAACACCTCATCTGATTTACATTACACCATGCCTTGCTTGGTTTATGGATTTTTCTAGATACCAAGATTTGTAGCCAGTAACTAATCAAAGAAAGATAATGAATAAAAAATCACAAAGATTTGTTCAAGTAGCTTGATGCACACCCGATTCCATTTTGGCTTGATGGGAATATTGAATTCGACGTCAACGACTCACCCCGCTTCAATTTCAGCCCAGAAGCACTTTCTGCAATAGTCACAGTACTTTGATGACTTTCTCTGATCCCAGTAGTACTACTTGTACTCCCATTGCCAACAAATGATGTGAGTGCAGCTGCCAAAGCCGATTGAAATTTCGGATTCGATGTGATTGCCTTTGTGGCGGTGGCCGTTGAATCGGTTAACATCTGAGGATGATGAAGAGGAGGAGAGGGATTTTGATTTTGTATGTAGGAATAGGATTGGTACACTTTGTTATGTTCTTGAAATATTGGTTGCTTTCCAATGTTTAGGGCTGATCCAACTTGATTAATTCTATTCCCATAGTTGAAATATCCAGAAGCTGTGTGATTGATGTTGTTCCAAGGAGATTTCAATTGCAATGTGTTATTGTGGTCTGAAGAAGACGAAAAGTTGAGAGATGTTGAGGGATATCTTGGGTTGGAAGAAAAGCTGCTCCCCGACGCGGAGGGGAATATTCCGAAATGAGAGGGAGATGGGACGGTGAGATCAAGAGTGATAGTTGGGTGGGAATTGTTGGTTGAGATCGAACTGTTGGGGAAGTAGAAGTGTTTCTGTGGTAGCCTTGAATTGTGAGAGAGAGTACTAGTACTACTGAAGTTTACTCCTTGGAGATTAGCAGTGGAGGCGGAGATGGGAGCGGTGGTGGAGTTGATGAGGCCTTGTTGGGAGGCAGATGAGCGAGACTGAAGCATGGAAGCAGCGGCGGAGGTGGTAGAGGCCATGGCTGTGGCTGACATGGGAAGTGGGTGGTTGTGGCTTCCTTCGTAGGTTGTGATTAGTATGGACATGTCCTCGAAACTTCTTTGCACCTGAAAAATATTGAACAAGCTTTAATATTACACATAAGAAACTAAGAAAGTAAAGCATAGTGGTGCAATTAAGCTGAATTTAACGAATTAAGCTGACATACATACCTGTTTTCTCACGGGGCAAGATGATGAGACACTGCAACGATAGTACGCTCTAGGGCATGGATTTCCTTTTGCTATTTTCTGTCCATATTTTCTCCATTGACATCCATCGTAAATCTGTAGTACAAAACATATATAAGATATTAATCCATATTAACACGAATAAAATATAAGGCGAATCATTTATATAAAATGACTGTTTCATAATCTGCTTATATTCTCAGATGTGAATTTATATCATTCGTTAGGTTAATTCTTTAAATATGCATGCTGCCTAAGTCTGCAATCTACGTATTTGTTGAGCAACGTGACCTTATGTATAACAATACCTAATACCTACTTACCAAACGTCGTATTTAATTAATCAATTTGTTGGCAGTAACTTTCAATGTATATAGTCGAGGTTAATTTATGGAATGCATGAAACATCTGGTTCAAAGGTTAAGTTTGATATACTAACCGTGTGATCATCGCATCTAACTCTGACAGAAACCCTAGCTTTCTTCGAATGGGTTTGTTGTGAAGCCTCATCATCTCTACTTCTCGTTGTCTTCAACGTCTTACTAGGCGGCCATATCTCAGCCAGGTCGTCTTCCTTTGGGCCTCCAGAGCTATTATTGGTTGACTGATCAGCAGCCGGTTCAAATTTGCAGCCCAACTCCAGTGCAAGTCCAGCTCCATTCAGCATTCCATTATCATCGTCATCATCTTTTCCATTAGTACTAGAACTCAGTTGGCTAATCTTTTTTATCCGACCATCCTTTCTGGGCTGATCAATACTACTTGAGGTTCTCCCAAGACTAAGAGACACTAGGTCATCAGCTTCTTCAGTATTTTGCTCATGCGTAAGATCAAGAGCAGTACTACTACTAGTATCGGTACATTTCTTAGTTTCTCCTCCATTTTGAAGAAGGCCATGAAAATGCATCCGCAGAGACTGGTAATCCTTAGAGATTTGGTATAATAACAGCTTTAGCCTTTCGTTTTCTTCCGTAGCCTCTACCATTTCTGCTTTTGCTGATTGCAGCTCATCCCGCTAGGGCAACACAAAGGGAATATATTTACACAACGATATATTTAAGCAAAATTTGAATGTAAGACATCTCACCTTTAAATGAAAAAAATATTAAAATGGAAAATTAACCAGTTATGATATACATTTAGCGGTAACGTTATGTTAAATAGGACTTGCTAAATTCTTGTGGGGACAGAGTTCAAAATGCAGAGATTTATTTTATTAATATCATTGCACATGTAAAAGTGCATCTATTTCAGATGGAATCTATGTGAATTAAAAATAATATAATGTATATAATGTGTGTGTGTATTTGTGTAAATTTTGTAGAGAAGAATTATGCTAGATTAGCTTTTTATCAACAATCGTGTGTGAGGCATTAACTTTTTTTCGAAGGAGAAAAGGTCGTTGCATCTAGAAAATCCCCGTCCGCCCTTCCTCCACTAGATTTTATTAATAATATGAAATGAAAAGTAAAAGGCTAGCCTAATACCCGCTAAAACCAATTAATGAAAGCGATATGTGAGCACACCATGTCATTCAGTGTCTTAAGATATATGATTCGATATCAGATGGAATCTACATCTATATATTGACTTGGTCGGCTGTGGTAGATTCATGATCATTAATTCGAAGGCTCTGATGATAAGTCAGATCTATCACATGATATTGATGATTGAAATATCATCATAATATGGATAAATATACGATATTACTAAATAATTTTTCTTCAACTGTGAGTAGTACTGATTAGTACGAAAAAATGAATAAACACTATTAAATCCAAGTGCTATATAACATTGAAGCCACACCCATAAGTAAGATCAACTATATTTGATAATAAAATAAAAAATTAAAACTAGATCAGCTTAACATATATAAATATAGAGAACATTTCAAGGTAAATTGATGTTTTCTATTTTACCATTCAAAAGGAAGAAATTACTATAACGCTAAAATTATCCACATCCGCTTAATTTCCTTGGTTCTTTCCCATTCTTTATCTAGTTTTACCTGTTTGTGGTTGACAAGGGCTCTATTTTTTCCAGTCGAAGGAGGCTCCAAGTCTGGTTCAACATGCCACCCATGTCCTCCCTGAATTAGGATATATTCATGGGGATTGAGAGGAAGACTAAGATCAATAAAACCCAATATATACAGTACGAGAATTATTTTGTAGTATCATATCAGAAAAGAAAGAAGAATCAAAACATCAGAAGGCAGACACGGAGATAAACAGTGAAAAAAGGAAGATTAATTAATTAATTTCACGCCGGCCTTCAGGGTGCAATATTCTTAATCTCATATTAACTACCAAACTTCATCAGCAATCCAGTTAGAATATATTTGCTAAGCTAGCTTAACTCATATGTAATGATTATTTCATCAAATACCAAGTTTTGGTATTTGGTCGATTATTGTAAAACAATTTTGAGCGATATCCCAACTCATAAATTCATCTTAAAGTTAAATTTTGAATATAAGATTTTAGACAAAAATAAGAACAGTCCAGAAAAGAAAAGGATAAGCGAATTTCATATAAAATTGGCAAGGAAATATAAAATGTTGTAAATAATTAAATGAAATATTTTCACCTTGGTTATCTCCATGGGAGTACCCTCTTCATGATCACCATCAGATTTCACAGTTTTGTCTTCCAAAACTGTTTTGCCAAGAGAAGACGTTTCCTCATGAGTATTATCGCTCTCCATTAATGCTTTTGAAGGCCTCTTTGGCATTTCCATGGCTGCAGTTTGGCTTCTTGTATGTGTACGGAGAGATATATATATATAAAGCCTGCAGATTTTGACTGCGTCTGTATTCAATATATAACCATGCCAGTGCTTATCTATAATTTTAAATACACACAAATAATATATATATATATATATGTGTGTGTGTGTGTGTGTGTGTGTGTGTGTGTGTTATTAGTTACTAAAGAAAAAGAAGCTAGCTCATTGAGATATGTCAACAACCCAAACACATTTTTTCAAGGAGGAGCCGGGTGCTAGCCAAATACCCCCCAGAAAGCAAGTCGATATTATAAGTTTAGACCATTTTTTTTTCCCAGTTTAAGTTTAGACCACTGTACTTATTTATAATAATTGATTAACTATTTATAAAGAAACGTAGCTAGTTAGCTAGCAAGCTAATAAAAATTAAATTTAACAGTTTGATTTTAATGAAACACTAACTTTACGAGATCATGCTTCAAATATCCGAAAAATTAAACTAAAAAGATGTAGAGGATCGTAATCATTATCTTTGAATAATATATTCACACACTTTTTTTTTTTTAAATGTGTGAATATATTATTTAAACACTTTTTTTTTTTTTTTTACTTTTTACATATTTTTCTTAATTTTTGAGAGTCACATTAAATAAATTGAATAACATAAAATAACAGAAACTAACATAAAATGTATATAAAAAAAATGTGTGAATAACATTATTATTATTATTTTTTTACATGATCTATAAGTCACATTGAAAGATTTGCTTGCAATTGTGTGCAAAAAAGTCACACGACTACCGACCTATATTATTCTAGTCAAACCTCATCCGCCGTCATCAAACCCTTGACTCCAGTGACTTCCATCAGATTTTCGGTGCATTTTCAGTGTAGAGAATTTTTTTTTTTTACGCCATTATTGGTTCATAGTTGAAAGTTTTTCAAAACCAGGGGGGATGTTTATTTATTTTAAAACAAATATGTCACAGTTCACAACATAAAAAAATAAGGGTGGTCGACGACTGTGTGGAATTTTCTACATGCAGGTATATATATTGTGCTTATTATACGTGATCATGTTCAAAAACCTATTAAGTTGCGGACAGTATTTTTTGTGACAGATTCTTGTGCTAGTCAATTTTGAAATGACAAGCCAATTAGCTATGGTGAACTATTGAGTTTCTTTTAGAGTAATGCTAGGTAGATCATTTCTTAGATCAAATTTGTAAATCATATGATATGTCATCAATACAAAATAAACATGTTAATCAACACTTTTGTAATAAGTTAAGTATCAATAATCATGTCATATAATTTAAAAAATTTAGTTTCAAAAATCAATCTCCTAGTATTATCCTTTGTAGGTCAACTAAGCAAAACGTTTTTTTTTCTTAACACATGATATCGTTAGTGAATTAAAGTATTAGTTGTCAAATAAGATGAGGAGGATTGGTAACTGTACCAGAGTATATAGACATAATTGATTTTCATCACAACATTAAAGCGTCATTTGTCGAAATGATTTTGTTAATGTATAGTATTTTTTTTATATTAACACCATGGAGTGGGAAGATTTAGGCTGAGCCAGTAACCTGCAGTATTTAGTGACAAGGGTTGCATAGATCGATAATTTTTTTTTTTTTTATTCAAGATAAATTTTTGAAGATATATTGATAAATTTTGAGTTCTTTTTTTTTTTTTTTTTTAAGTGAAAGGTGAAGTTTGGGGGATAAATTTGAAGTCGGTGGCCCCAAGTGAAAATTCGAACTCGGACTATTGACAGTTCCAAACATTTCTTTGTTTTCACACTTAAATATGCAACGTGCCACCATCATAACATCAATAACTTGGGTTGCATCAACTAATTAATTTCCTTTATAAAAATAAGGCATATTTCTGTAACAAATTTTTTTTAAATAATAAACCATTTTCTGACCTTTCGAAAGCCATGTAGTTGTCGAATGTCCACATAGTTGTCAACATAGAACATACGTAATTATCAATTGGCCCTTGAAAACAAATTAATCCTCGGCGTATGATGAAAGCATATAAATACGATGAGCTTCCTCTTATTTTTGTATTAATTTCTTTGCTTAAATATTAAAGTCCTCGCTGTATGATGGACGCATCAAATTAATCCTTTGTAAATCAGTCGTTTACAAAGACTTCGATCTTTGGCCAAAGGTCATGAGTGAGTGAAAGAACAAACTTAAAGTTGGTGATTTTTATACCGCCCTTTTACTTCTCACAGATCTTTTAATCGCTTGAACACAATTTTATATGTATATTTTTAATTAATTACCGTTTGAACGCTACTTATTATACATGTATGTGACCAAAAGAAGTTGGCCGGCAGCCACAATAAAAAATAGAAGATGATGAGTTTAGTACGGTTAACATGGAGAGACCCTGAGGCTCTTTCTTTTTATCCACATCATTGTAGAGATTTATAAGCCAAATTTAGTGGACTATTTATCGTTATTTAATTAGTAAACGAATAGTCCAAAACTGCAACTTTCATTACAAAAGACAAAGTAAAAATAAAAAAAAAATAAAAAAATAAAAAAACAAACGACAGCAGCCAGCGAGGTATATACTATATCTTAATAACAGCAGCCAGCAGATGAAAATCAACTTAAAACTTAAGAACTTGTTTCATTAGCTTATCGACGATGACTTAATTAATTAAATCTAACTAACTTGTCTCACAGTACAAGCATTATCTTATTAATCTGGCTTTAGAAGTCTGATAAACAAGATTACAAATCTATCTAATTAAGAAAAATAACAACTGATAATTAAATATAAAACTAAAAAAAATAGGGTCAAGGGTGTTGTACATGTTGACAGCTCAAGCCAACGGGTTTGATGGTACACATGATTAAGGAGCTACTCACTAATGAATCTCAAGAAACAGATTTTTATTTTTAGGTATAAGAAATTTTTGAAACTTTTTTATATAAGATTCTTAATTAGTAAATAAATCAAGTAGTTGTTATTGTATAAACTTAGGTCAATGGATGCTGATGATCATTCAAGTATTTGAAACTAAATTAACCATATCTATATACACATTGAATAACTTAACACATTGACCTCTAGTAATATAATAAGATTATAGTTATAGAAAATTGCCAATGGGATTGGAAATATTCTTAATTAATGACGTGAATCATCTACTTAATCACTTGTGTCTGTTTAATTAGGTAAATCTTAATCTAGCAAACTTCCATAAGTCTACTTTATGCCAAAATTCATATTTTAAATTTTTGGAGAAAAAAAGTTATGTTGATGATCATTTAGCTAATTGGAACTACAATATAGATATGAGGATTTGCATTTTTCATGATCCTTCCAATATAGATCCGAGGGTTTGCATCTTTCATGATCCTTCTATGTGGATTGGGATGGTGTTGATGGATGGTTGCTTAGGGATCTCCTAAGGCTCGTTTTGTCTGTCCGTGTGTTTCTTAGTTTTGTTTGGGGTTTTTGACCCCCTTATTTTTACAATTTACACACACAAAAAAAAAAAAAAATCATATTATGATGAAATTGGTCCATCCATTGTTATGTCAGTCAACGTCCAACTATATAATTGAATCGTATCACGTATAAATTAAAATCAAAATATATAAAAGTTAAAACAACAATATATTAGTCTTTGAGGTAGTGGTATAATAAATTGATATTTGTTTGTAGCTACTTGGAGGATATTATAAAGTCGGGATCACAAATCAAAAATAATATTAATAGTGATTTCGATACATTTGTAGTTACTTTGAGGATATTTCAAGTTCAGATCACAAATCATAAATAATGTTTACATTGATTTCGACATTTGTAGTTACTTGAAGAATATTTCAAGTTCGGGTCACAAATCACAAAGAATATTTATAGTGATTGCGATACATTTGTGGCTAGCTCACTGTAGTAGTACGTGAATTATATTTATTTTGTAAGTTTTTTCTTTAAAAGTAAATATTTAATAAAGTAGGTTAGCAATCGGATTAATCTAAAGAGGGACCAACAAATTTGTCTTTCTTGTCTAATGAATTATCACATAATTGCATGACGTTTTGTGGAGTGGGCGATTTAAAATAATATATTAATCAGTCGAGTTGGATCATGTATAAAGAATACAGCCAATTATAAATTATTAGAAAATTAACTAGTAACAAAGTCCCAACCCTTTTCTGCAAGAAATCAGAATAAAGTGCTGCACCGAAAATTTATAGATACACACATGCCAATTGTTTCTTCCATTTGTTTACAAAATGATTATAACATTTAAATTATTTCCATAGGATGAAATGTATCGCTTTTTTTATGTACTAAAATCTAAAGGCTAGGGTTTCTATATCCAACAAGAGAAACAGTCCTATAGATGAATTGGGACTCATGGGTTACTCTGAAATATAAAGGTATATACTCTATGCATATTGGAAGGGCACGACACTTGCTTATAAGAAGTTAGACAACTTCATATAAGAAGTTAGACTACCATTGTATTTACAAAGAACTTAAATTTTGTTTTAGGTCAATTTTAACAAAAACCATCATATGGAACATTCAAAACTGATACGTGATGTGCTTAAATTTTGGGGTTAAAGTGATGCATGGCTTATAACAAGATAAATACATGGAAGGGAAATGTGGATGCACCCTCATCCTCATGAGTCTTAAAATAATACACACGTTAATGACTAAATAACACGTGCAAATGTAGCCACTCAGTCATTGGCAGAGCACCCTAAGATTAGGGTAGGCTCGGGCCTATCCTCAAATTATTTTTTCCTAACAACCTCTATTATCATTAATTAATTTTAATAATACCATTATCAACTTGAATTTGTAATTGTATTGGTTAGTCCAATTAACTTCAATCCAACAAATACAAAGCCTTAAATTTTTTACATTAAAGGTTTGAAACTATAGTTCTAGACTAATATTAGTTGATCATATCTTCTGTTTCCTGCCTATATATAATTTTTCCCTTTGCTTGCAGACTATTATGTTAATTTCTCATTTCCCTCTATTTATGTTATCTATGAAATCAAGAAGAGAAAAATATTTCCTTTTTCCAAATTAGCCCATAAGAGAAATAGTCCTATAGATGAATTAGGAACTCATGGGTTGCCCTGAAATATAAGGGTATATACTCTGTCCATATCAAAAGGGTAAGAAACTTGCTTATAACAAGTTAGACTACTTCATGAACGTTCACTTTCTTCAATACTGTTGTATTTGCATAGAACTTAATTTTTGTTTTTTTAGGTCAATTTAAAAAAATATATATATATAATAAATTTAAAAAAAAAAAAAAAAAAAAAAACCATCATAAGAAACATCCAAAACTGATACCTGATGTGCTTAAAATTTGGGGCTAAAGTGATGCATGGCTTATAGCAGGACAAAAGATATATATGGAGGGAAAATGTGGGTGCACCCTCATCCTCATGAGTCTTCAAACAATACACACGTTAATGACTAAATAACACGTGCAAATATAATCACTCAATACCACGGTTTGGTGGTTAATTCAAAACACATGCAAATGTAAATTTTGTTGTCTTCAAAATTAAAAAAGGAGTTGTTATAACGAAATTCATTATTATCACCTTAACAAAAAACTTGAAAATAAAATAAAACGTCCGTGATAGTGTCTAATTCAAAACGATACTCCCCAGTGGGGCCCTAGGAGCTAAAATGGTTAGACCACTAACTTTACAATGGTGTATTGATGCAGGGGCAGGGTTCCAACCTTTTATGGCTTGTAAATTTGTGCTCCTATGGACTATCTCAATAACTCTATACTTCTCCACCTGAGCAAACAAATGAAATGGATTAAAGATTACCAAAAAAAAAAATAAATAATAATAAATAAATAAATAAAACTAGATGGAACGATGAATATACAAAAGTTTAAATTGATGAACTAATCAAATTAAGTACGGTAACATATCAATGATATATTATGATTTCAGTAAATTAAATTCGTAAATTTATGATTTCAGAATTTTGTAAATTCACAATTTCATCCGATATTCCTAAAAATAAAAGAGATAGTACAAAATAATGTTTTACATACCAACATTTCTACATAAGGATCATATTGTCGATAATACGCAGGGTTTTTGTTAATATTAACCTAAAAAGAAGAAAAATTAGTAAATTACCATAAACTTTTCGTTAAAACTCTCTATTAGTTATTATATTATTGGGTCAGCCCAATAAACAAAATAGTCTAGACGTTTCCCCTTCCAGCCTCCTACTTCCCTATATAAATAATTAATAATCACTTGTTATAGGATAAAAATGGCAGGTTTTGATTTGACGTATGCTGCACATGTACCAGAGACTCTTTCGTTTGCTGGGTTTACTGGTGTTGGGAGCGACTTCACACCATATGAAGAAGACCTGCTAGCCGAGTACCTATGGAATAAAATAATAGGAAACCCATGTCTAGTGCAATTTTCCGACATATCGTTGGGAGGGCAGGCTCCGTGTCCTTTGATGATTCCTCTAGATAAACAAAAATAAACTACAACATCATACTATTTTTTGTTATTATTTAATTAACTCATGAATTCCTATTTTATTAGAGTTGTTCAAGTTTGGAGTTCTGAAGAATACTGGGTATTTCTATATCCTGGCCGAGGCTGGGATTGAAGTAGCAAGCGTAAGGCGTGTTATTCTGGGCTCTGGAAGCTTGCAGGTGAACGGACTGTGCAACAACAGAGTATTACAGTAGGTCATGCCAAAGAATGAGATTATCATATGTTTGGGGTGCCTCCGGATCTGGAACCCGCCGCATTTTGAATGACCGAATATCGCTTGCTTCCAAAGGAACAATGGCCAAATCCAAGTGGTTTTTGGTTATTCGAAATGCGGATTCCAGACCAGAGGCGCCCCAAACATATGATAATCCCATTCTTTGGCATGACTTACTGTAATACTACGTTGTTGCACAGTCCGTTCAACCGCAAGCTTCCAGAGCCCAAAATAGCACGGCCTTACGCTTGCTTCTTCAATCCCAGCCTCGGGCAGGATATAGAAATATCCAATATTCTTTAGGACTCCAAACTTGAACAACTCTAATAAAATAGGAATTCATGAGTTAATTAAATAATAACAAAAATAGTATGATGTCGTAGTTTATTTTTGTTTACTTAGAGGAATCATCAAAGGACACGGAGCCTGCCCTCCCAACGATATCTTGGAAATTGCCTTTGTCACTGGACATGGGTTTCGTATTATTTTATTCCATAGGAGGTACTCCGTTAGCAGGTCTTCTTCATATGATGTGAAGGAGGTGGCTTTGCTGGCGGTTTAACAGTCAATCCTGGTGGTGGCTTTGCTCGTGGTGAAGGTGTTAGTGAAGGTGGTGGCTTTGGTGGTGGTTCTGCTGTGTCTCAAGATGGTGGCTTTGCTCGTGGTGGAGGTGCCAATGAATGGGGTGGCTTTGGTGGCTCTTCTGCTTTGTATCAAGGTGGTGGAGGTGTCAACGAATGAGGTGGCTTTGCTGGCGGTTCGACAGTCAATCCTGGTGGTGGCCGTAATATCAGGATAGACTCGAGTAGGTAAATTTTGATGCTTATTTTAATATTCAGTCAGTTCTGTATTCGAGAACAATGATCACCGTTAGATTGTTGCAGATAAATGGAGCTATGAATTTTCTAGGCATTTAACTTTCTGTATTTGAGAGCAATGATCACCGTTAAATTGCTGTAATGAAATGAACCCACGATTTTCCAGACAGTTACTTTCGGGTAATCGAGAGGAATCAATTCGTACTAGATCGAAAAGACAAAAAAAGAAAAAAAAATGGAAATAATCCCTTTTTCTGCGTTCGCGTAGTGTTTCCCTCCCACGTCTAATTCGTACTCGAAAGGCTAACACGTTTCGCACACGTGCGGCACGAATAGGTTATACTTTTATCTCCCGTTTTGCACACGCGCGTCACGACCACGAATCAAGTTGCTTTCATAGCAATCATGTGTGTCGTTCCATCGAAATGAAATGGAGTGCCTTTCTCTCTCTTCAGCCACTGCCAAAACTTTGGGTCAACAAATTGAAATATTCCACTGACAACGTGGACCCCCTAGGTAATAATAAACTAGTATATAGGCACACATAAAATGTGTGAGAAATTTTTTTATTTTTGTTTTTGAAATAAAAGGAGAGAGTAAGAGAGTAATAGAGAATGTGGAAATTAGTAGTTTTTTTTATTTTATTTTTATTTTATATATAATTAGATATATGTTAAGATCACATGTAGCTGAGACTTTGAAAAAAAAATAAAAAAATAAAATTTGGTTGTGTGAAATTACATTTCTACCCCATATTTCTTATTCATGTTCTATTTTAATTAGAAGGTTAAACTAGTAATTTCATAAAATTTTGGTCAGCGATGAGTGTTTTATTAATTAGTAGAGATAATTGCTCATTACAAAAGGTGGCGGTATTTACTGCATCAGCTTTTGATGGGATTGATAACCATACTTAGTTAGGACTTGGATTGTCTACCCTCCCTATCTCATACCCTTCACATCCCCTCCTATATTCTATTGTCACGATTAAACTACGTCAATATTTTATATTCCCATTGTTTTTTGTTCTATTATTTCTATAAAAAAAATCAATATAAAATGTTGACGTGGCTTAACCGTGACCATATAAATAAGAGGAGATGAGAAGGGTATGGGATGGGAAGGGCAGACAATCCAAGTCCACTTAGTTATCTAACATTTAGTACATCATCTATAAGATAGGGCGACTTATCTATAATTCTTAATGGAGTGAGTTACAAGTATGTATATTTTTAGAGTAGGTATACTGCAACGACGTTGTAGGTGCTTGAGTACGATGATAGATTTTTCAGTGTGACCGACACACAGAGTAGCACACTACATGTCATTATACAAATGGTGAGATATATGTGTTAAAAAGTTACTAACTTCACTTTGGATGCGGTCCCTAACTGATAACAGTTCTGCAAGAATGCAGAAGAACCCAGAAGAACAGAGAAAAGCTAAGAAACAATTGAGAGAAAACAAGAGAGAGAAATGAAATCTTTTATATTGATGATTCTGAATGAATACAATTGCATAGCTAAGATTGTTATATATACTCTTTCAAGAATTAGCAGCTAAGCTACTAATCTAACTATCTAACCGACTTCTAACAAATCAGCCTAACAACCCTGCTGACATGGCACTCCAGTCACTATCTACTTATGCTGACATGGCACTTCATTCAACACTAACTACCAATGTTCTCTGACTAAAACCTTGGTGGTTTTTAGTTTTTTATCAAAGTCTCTGACATTAATGTAATAATGTATTTCTACGTAGGTTATTATATTTTTAAATTAAAAATGAAATTTGTAGTTATTTATATTAATGAGATTTTAAATAGAACCCATAATTTAGTGGGATTAAAAAAAATTAAAGATGAACTATACTCTCCAATATATTTTGCATGTGTGTACATGCGTACATACGTTCATCAAAACTGACCAAAAAATTATTGTACCAAAGTATGGATACATTTTTCAAAAGCACAAAAAAAAAAGATATTAGGCATAATAACATTATTAAATTTCTTCTATTAAACTTGACATGGAATCAATGAAATAGAATGTACCCATATAAGTTTAAAAAATGAATTAGAGAAAAGATTGGATGAAATTTTATATAAATAATGGGGACATTTTAAAGTAAAAAATGGTACATTTTTAACAAATTGATATATTTAAGAATGGATACAAATAAGATTAAAAAATTGAAATTTTTTTATAAAAATTTAATGGGTACAAACTTATTCTAATTTTATTTTTTATATTTGGGAAATGTTTGAATTGAAAATTATTTAGGAGTTTAATAAGGATGTGAGTATTAAAACTCTAAATTAATTACTAATTTTTTTTATAAAAATTATGTAACTTACATGTAATTCATTAATATATTAATGTTAGGGACATTGATCAAAATCTAAAAACTGATAAGGTCTTAGTCAATAAACATTATAAACTAGAGACTAGAAACTAATTTTTCCAAAAATAAAATTTCTCACTACTTATATAAAAACACGTGGTATACAGTCTGTGCTTTCCGTCGCAATGAAAAAATTTCTGGAGTACGATAGATAGAGAGTAGGTGACGGAAGGTATATCAAGATGAAACATGATCTATTGCGCCTGCGCACGAAACGTTTAAACCTATTTTGTGATATGATGATGAGACGCAGGAAAGGGTGGTGGAGTAAAATGATATACAAGTACCGGAGGATGGAGAAGATATATTGTTGATAGGTGCTTTCAAGTTGATGAAGCATGCACGCGTAATCATTAGCATGCTGCTAAGTAAGTTTGGCGGTCAAACGAAGAATGGATCTTACTCCGTCAGGTCTGGCTACAGAGTAACGCAGGATCTTAATCGCAACAGTGAATTAGGGAGGAAAGGTATGGACGAATCGATTGCAGGGCAAGAAGAAAATAATTTGTGGTCAGCTGTCTAGAAGAATGGATCTTAGTCCGTCAGGTCTGGCTACAGAGTAACGCAGGATCTTAATCGCAACAGTGAATTAGGGAGGAAAGGTATGGACGAATCGATAGCAGGGCAAGAAGAAAATAATTTGTGGTCAGCTGTCTAGAAACTTGATGCGCTCCATAAGTTGCGCGGTGCAGCAAGAATATTTTGGCAGTTAGGGTCAACCGCAAGCGACGAGGAATACGACTTGAAACATCTTGTCCTAACTGCGGTGTAGGGGAGGAGTCGCAGTGTCATGTGTGTTTTCAGTGCCCGTATGCGAAAGCCTTTTGGGTTGGGAGTCCAGTCCAGCTTGATTCTAATACGGTGCAGCGAGTGGATTTTCTTGAGTGCTAACAGTGGCTTCTCAAACGCTATTTGCAGGAGATGGAAGTTCATGAGCTCATACGGTGGATATATAATGTTTGGTTTGTGGAGGCTTTGGAAGCGTAGGAATAGTTTGGCTGTTGAGATAAAATGTGTCCAACTCATGGATACAGTGATGATGCCGCACAACAATAGGGAGAATTTGAAGATATAAAACCAAGGCAAGAGGTGCTGGTCAGATACGGAGGTACCTTTGTTTATTTTTTTCTCCCTTAATTTTCTGTTAATTTATTCAATTCCTTGGTTCTGGTGGGTCAAGTGCGACGTCCTGTTCAGGTTGCGATTTTTGGTCCTATCTGCTTGGAGCGACCACCTTGTAGCGTTATGAAGGTGAACTGTGATGGAGCGTGGCGAAGGGCGACTAGGAAAGGTGGTTTTGGATGGGTGGCCAGGGATTGTGCAGGCATATTCTTTCAGGGGGCTGGTGACTTTGGAAGCTTCTCCGACGAATCAAGTATAACGCTGGAGGTTGAAGCGGTAAAGTGCTTTTATCTTGGTATGTGTAGAGAAAGGTTTTTTTAGGTTCACGTTGGAATCAGGTTCTAGGTGTCTTGTGGGCATGATTAATGGTCCAATGCAACCTGACGCTATGCATGAAGGTCTCTTATATGTTTACAAAAGAAATTGATGAGGCGTAGAGGTTTTCTTTTGCTCGTAGCGTTTGTAATAGGGCAACACATCTTGTTGTTTCTTTTGTTTCGAGGAAAGATGATCTTTATAGATGAAATCATTTTGAACCGAAATGGTTGTATTCTTTGGGCCCTGATATAAATGTTTCCTTCAAAATTAATAAAATTTTCTATCGTTTGAAAAGAATTATATGTATATACTTTTATTCTTAATTTAAATGTACATAGGCTTTTGGGGTAAGTCCCCTCAACCAGGACGTCATAAAACAAACTAATCCCATCTTGCTTTTAGTTAGATAATCACATATTTGACCATAACATAGATGTGATTTGTAACATTTTTTTTAGTTTAATTTGAGATAATTCATGTAACCCAAGAGTGTGCGTTGGTAAGTTATGGCCAATCTTGAGCCTTTCGTTGCAGTTCTCCTCTTTTGGATTTTTAACCTATTCTATTCTATTGAAGGTACTAATTATAAGGTCCAGAATATATATTTTCATTTTTATTATAAATGGCAAAACGGGCATAAGAAAAGATCAATTAGACGTAAACTTTTAAGAAAATGTACCTAGGTTCAATTCGAAAGAAGCTGCAAGTCGCCAATGGTGGAAAGTGTTGAGTCCTTGTACGACGGCGGTTCGAACCCCTTCGGTAAGTAATTTAACATCTAATCTAATAAAATCTATCGTTTAACAAAAAAATTCGAAAGAAGCTGAATTTTTTGGACCTAGATCTAAATGCACCATTTTTCATTTAGACCATCTCCGATGTATTTGGCCAAAGCCTAAAACTGAGACCATGGAATTTAGACTCCGGATCCCAAAACAATTTTACATCCTCTAATTTTGAAAAATAAAATATTCTCTAATATTAGAAAGTCAGAAAACAACTTTGGTGCCTCAAGGTTTCACCAAAAATATTTAGACTAAAATAACCCTCAAACAAAAAGTCTAAAACTGAATGAAAATAATGCAATCAAAATAGCAGGGGTACTTTTGTCAAAAAACATAAATTTATAATTCATTTTATTGAAAAAATAAAAAACATTAAAAAAATAAGAAAAAAGAACATGGTAATCCCATCGTCTCTCAAGATTATGTTTTCCACTTCTATAAACAAAAAGGTAAACCATCGTCTCTGAATTGTATGCATGTCAGCCTTGCAAACGATCAATTGCTCAAATTTCGTTTTGTTTCTAATTAATTTTGAATGGGTGATAAGCTTCTTGCTCAAGCCTTCAGTGTTGGTCCTCCTTCAAGCTGCAAGCTCATCAGAAAGGACAAGGTACATCATGTGATTAGGTTCTTCTGATTCATTGTATGTGATTTTGTCTTTGTTCGCTTTTGAAGATTATGTTTTTTTAAATCCTGAATATTTTGTGTATATAGATTCTCCAATATTTCTTCTTATTTAACGTTTGCTTTTTCAGGTATGTTGCCTGTTGGCATGCTTCCCTTGCTTCAGATGGGAGTCGACTCAGTCAGTAAGCCATTTGTTTCGATCTTTTGTCTCTATGATTTGTCCTCACGAATTCACATTATTCTCCCAATAGGTAAGACTAGAACTATTACTCCTTGCATACTATAGAACTATCCTGACATTTTCGAGTGTTCAATATTATTTGTTTAGGGAGCATATTGCTGAGAAATCGTATTTATGAGGAAGGTGTGTTCATTGAGTTTGTAGTTTTTAGAGAGCATATGTCTGGGAGACTAATTGTAAGGATGGTTGAAGGGCCTCAGCTGAGATTTTCTACATGAGTCCAGAGGAATTCTAAAAGACCAAGAACAAGCTCTTCTCCATTTGGAGAGCATTCAACTTCAAGGAAAAGATTTACTTATTCTGCTGTAAATAGTAAGATGAGGTTTACCATGTGTTTGAGTGTTCTATTGAGATGATAAAATTTCCAAACATATATCGAACCAACAAGGCTGTGGTGGTGGGAATAATCATTCTAAGGTATGTATTTCAGTTTGATAGTATGTATTTCATTTACTCTTAATCACCAATTCTTATTTCCTTTTTGCAAAGTACTTTGTCAACAAACAAAGTACAACAGAAGAAAAAATTGACTAGAGATGCAAATCTACACAACTGCCAAATGTAAGGGAGAAAGAGGATTATGATAGACGGATTGACTAAATGGATTCACCTCTAAAATATTAGGGTATAAGATTAAAATTTTTTTTTAATTTTATTTATGCTATACACTTTTGAATCGTCCAAAAAAGATTTCTCAATAGTAGATTGTTTTCATCATTTTACTCCCAATGAGTTGCTCATGGTTTTAAATCAAAATTGGTGGAATGGTGCGTTGTTTTAGTTCCATAATCCATTTGAAAATCTTTTTCTTCTTTTGCAGAGAGTTGGACATCAATCACGGCAAGATTTTGTGGAACTATATATGGGCTTTTGCTTGCAAATAGTTGAAAAACGACCACGCGCTAGCTTTTGGGGGTACAGACTACAGTGTAAATAAATAAGCCAGTATCATGACTTCGGCGACTTATGCAGTATAGTAGATGTGTATTCTTAGGATGGTGAAAAATAATTTTGAATTCGTGTAAGTTGGAAAAGATTCATTAGCCTTATATGGCAAAAAGTTCTATGACCAATTTGCGAAAACTTCCAACATACGGTCATAAAAAATAAAAATAAAATTGCACAATTTGCATCTCTAAATAATATACAAATAATGCTAATATTTGATTTTAACCAAACACATTAAATTTTCAATAAGACAGAACGATATAAGTTCATGATATGTTTTGCTGTCAAGTGTATCAAGGACCTCTGTTATTTATTACTTTTTTTTTTATTTTTACATATTCTATGTAAAATACTTTAAATTCCTGCATGTATTATTAAAGATGATAATCGCCCTTATTTTATATTTCTATATATTGAACCAATCATCACATATAAATACATCTAAAATTTGTAAGTCACGCATAACGCTCCGTGATTGAAATGACTTTTAGGGAGTTATATTAATTTAATTTTACAACTATTTGTTGAACAATTATTTTAGTCTAATTTTTATTGGATTAATATTCTGAAGTGAATTTTAGTAATTTAATTTAAAGAATATTATAGCTAAAATAAGTTAAATGTTTACATAATTTGCAAAAGCACACACAGAAAATGTTTGACTATGAAAAAGCCAAGAATGTTTGGGAACAAGTAAGGGTAATGCTAGAGAAACTAAATTTGTAGACAAAGTTTTGAAAATTAAAAGACATGAAGGTTGATGATTGGTTTATTGCTTAAATGTTGATAAACATGCTCATTCTTGTTGGTAACATATCGTTTAGTTTTCAAATTTAATCTTCCTAGCATTATCCCGACAAGTAATTGAGTTGTGGCTTTGGGTTCGATAACTATTGGATCCGGGTTTTTTTTTCCTCATTTTCTGAATAAAGTTGGGAATCGTGACCGATGGAGCCAGCTTGATAACATTTTCAACTCTCGTGTGCAAAGCGTAAAAAATCATGGTCGGATGTTCCAGTTGTTAATGACAAATTTTATGCTTGTATTTTATATGTCACATCTTGAGTTCGATTTTTGGTGTGGTGAATCATAATATGATGACCAAAGAAGGTTGAAATGCCTCTGTGAGTCTTTCTAGCCCCGAAAAGGTGGATGACTATGGCAAAGCCACCATCTGATATCATTTAAAAACAAAAAAACAAAATCTTAATCTAGCAAACTTCCATAAGTTAACTTTATGCCAAATCCAAAATTCATGTTATGATGAAATTGATCCTTCCATTGTCATGCCAATTAACCACTGGCAGGGCTAATAAAGGCATAGGAGAGTTACTTGATTTTTCTCACTTTTATTTGTATTTTTTTTTATCAAATTTCTCAAAATTTTGACCCGTCTGGTCCATTTAAAAATAGAAAAACTAATGAAAAAGACTTGAAAACTTTGAGTTTTAATAATAAGGATAAAATAAAGGGTAAAGTGAATAATACTAGGATTGACTTTTTAGTGTAAAAATATGATTTTTCGTTAAAGTGAACAGTAACAGGAGTTTTTCGTTAAAATTTCCTTTAAAAATATTATACTTTGATTCTTTATACTATATCATTAGCAATACAACAAATGAATGAACATTAACGATTATACAATTTTCTTTTTATTTATAGAATTACTAACATATACTTTCTAAAAAGTATTACTAATTGAAATATCCCTTAGTCTTTGATCCATATCAAGCTCTAACTGTCCTTAGACGAAGTTGGTTTTTTTTTTTTTTTTCTCTTTATTATATCAGCTAATCACCGATTAATGTAATCAACTAACACTTATTATGCAATGCCTTTTGAGATCAGAGTAGCAACATTGCTTCTGGGCCTCAGACTATTTCTAGTCATGTTACTTTGGTGACTAATTGTATGTTGTGCGGATTTTTTATTATTGACCTTTTTTCTATGTCATATTAGAAATATAGTTTTTAATATACATTTACATTTATAGTCTTCAATGAGCTTTTAATCTATGATTTTGCGTTATTATATTTCTTATAATTTTTTTTTTCCTTGTTCAGTTTAAATAGATGGGTAAAATTCATGACTCCGCTACTGCAATCAACATCCAACTATACAATTGGATCGTATCATGTATAAATTAACATAAAAAATAGAAAAGTTAAAACAACAACATATTAGTATTTGAGGTAGTGGTATAATAAATTGATATTTGTTTGTAGTTACTTGGAGATTTTCAAGTTCAGATCACATAATATTTAAAACCAATATTTATAGTAATTTCGATACATCTGTGGGTAGCTCACTGTTATAAATAGATGAATATATTTATTTTGTAAGTTTTCTTTTTCTTTTGTTTTTTTTAACGTAAATATTTAATAAAGTAGATTAGCCATCGGATTAATATAAAGAGCGACCAACAATTTGTCTTTCTTGTCTAATGAAATATCACAGAATACTAGGGCTCCATCTCCTGCTAAAAAAACTCTTTCTTTCTTTTTCTATCTCCAGTGTAACTTTGGTTATGTTGCTTTGTTTGCTTGTTGACCTCGGTGTAGGCTTCCTTTGTAGTTCTCTGGCATCTTTGCCCTGGTAATATTTTCCAAAAAAAAAAAAAAAAAAAAACACTCTTTCTTAGTAACTAATCTAAAGTAGCCACCTCAAACTAAGACTACTAATAGTCAACCCAAAATTTGGAGACACATAATAACAGGACATACACAACGAACGATTAACATCAAACCATCATCATTTGCACTTTAAAGTTCCCTTAGTGTCCCTACTATCTGCTCCATTCAACATCTCCTCCGTATTTAATACCAGAGTTATTGGCACGGCCCGAAGCTTCTGGTTTTATGGAGTTTGCATAGGCATGCCAACCTAAAATGTACGGCAAGATGAACTGCAAAGAACAGAAAAAGTATGAGTCCTAACCAGTAACGATTCAGCAAATGCAGGTATGTTTTATACAAGGATAATTGGGTGGGTGGATGAGTGTATGTGAGAGATGGAGGAGGAGGAGAGAGAGACATCACACATTGAAAGCTGATTTGAGAACGGCAAATTCTGCCCTGGTGATAGGAATATAAATGCTCTCGTCCAAGTTGATAAGCTTGTTTTGAACACCTTGATCATGCCATAATGATAACAGCAATATATGTTAAAAAAACTTAGCACCCTCCAATAAGTATAGTAAATGGCTTGTGTGCAGTAAAATTGTACTGATTTAACAGAAACTATACGTTGCAAACAGACCTCGCCTAAAAAAACGTGATCACCTAAATTTCTTCCATGTATTGCATATCCATTGTTTAAATATGCAGCATAATGGTGTTTAGTTATAAACTTTACAGCTGAAAAGTCTATAGCTTGATGAATAAATGGGAAAAGTTTGCCAAAAGCATTGATGTACCAACGATTGACTATACTTTAAATGACTGAAAATTAAAAAATCGCAGCATCAACTTATATATTATGGCATAATAAGATGAAGATAAATGTAATGTTCGCCACCAAGATTTCAAGGATAAGACAATTACTGAGGTTAAAGAAATGGCCAGATCCATCCGGAAGAGGCTCCACCTTCAACACCTTCCTGATCTTGCCCTCATCACTGCAAAACAAAACATTTTAGTACATATTACATCACTTACATTATGCACCATCAACAAGTTGGAGATGCACGAAAGTATAATCGTGTATATTTACATATCTGTCATCAGATGTTCATATCACAAGGGATAGACTATCAAACTTAGTATAGTTGCAATGAACAAATACTTGTCCCACTCTGCTTGTCTAGATATCTTAATAATTTCAAAGAGAAAATGAAGACATTTGTATTGAACGCAAGATTTTTACATATATCACCACACGAGACCACCGGCTATTACAGTCACTCATATTCAATGTATGCTGATTAGGAGAACCATATACAAATAATCCAACACAGGCAACACCACCACTGTTACCGAAATCCATGATAATGCAAAGAAAGGGAAAGAGTGAAGGAGCTACCTTTTCCCCTTAAAAGGATCATGGAAAAATTCAAGGGACTCCTTTGAGCCAAGGCTAACCAGGCTTCCAATTTCTGTCACTGATAGCGAGAATACCTACACAAACCAATTGTTGTTTTTGCATATATTAATGATCATCATAATTACAAAGTTACAGTTATAGTAAGTGGCCATATACACTTAACAAAAGGTTTTATTACCGGTGGACTGGTATGCCATACACCTCAATGTTTTTAATGGAAGTATTATGTAACGACTAGCCAATAATCAAAGTTATAGGATTTCGACCATTGACATTACTAAAAGTTTTCAGTTCTTATCATTCTTGTAAATTCATTATTCATATGAGCAAACGCAGCATGAATCACCTGCTTTCTGCTCCAGTCATATACACGAACACCTGCTGCTGGAGCAAACTGAAGTAGCACAAAACCTTCCCGGGAAAGTTTGAATGCCCCTGACTGTCCGGGACACCAAACCATCAAAGAACAATCAATTAGACGCTCCATAACATAAACACAGTTTTGTATTAACGGTTGAGAAATCATAATCTGGCCAAAGAACCATATTCTTAGAAAGAACTAAATAATGCATCAATCAAATCAAACATACATCTAATGGGGTGAACTCTGGAGCTTTGGGCTCTACAGTAAGAGCTGCCTTTCCCTTGTATATTGAGTGACCCACGTAAATCCTAGGTGCCATCCCTGTCACTACACGCATAAACCAAACAAATACATTTATTAATAACACTATAAACAAAGAAATTCTGCCTAGCCATCATTAAACTGGTTCGTCAATTTGTAAGCTTTAATCGCTCAATATCCCTGTTTGGTTGCACAGAAATTAAGTTCCCGTTTGGAACTGCTTCCATAATAAGCACTTCTAATCATGCAGAAAATTTTATTAAAAATCCAAGTGCTTCACAGAGCAGTTGCTTCTCCCGAAAGCATTTCTACAACCAAGAAGCGCTGTCGATTGTCAGAAAGCACATTTAGAGAATCCAAAAGCAATCCCAAACGGGCCCTAACTTCAAAATGGTCAAACTCAACCCTGTCCTTCATGCTAAATGGGCTCCTAATCTAGCCAAACAGCTACACAACACGCAATCAAGTACAAAATTTTCACGCTTTCTTACTCTTCATTTGCTCAGCTACATGTAACCAAACAATCCCTTAACTCTATCCATTTCCAAACCATTTTTCTACAGCAGCACAGGATAAAATAGTCCAAGGACAGAGTAAGTACCTCCAGCGGGAGTTTGCGAAGCAGGAGAAGGCTTGTTCGGGGAAGCGGCGGTGCTGGTTCTCTGCTGGTCGAAGTACTCCGACTGGCGACATTTCAAGGAAAGCCTCTTCGTCGACGAGCTCGGACTCGGAGCGAAGCCGAAGGTGTTGGTGCTGAAAACCCTACCTCTACCGGAGAGCTGCGAAGAGAGGAACTGGCTAGGGCTTTTGTGAGGGTTTTGTGCAGTCGCAGGGGAAGATAACGAGTGTAGTTTCAGCATCCTGAACACTCTCCCTCTCTGTCTCTTCCCTCGTCTCTCTGCAACTCTGTCTCTTCCCCTATATGCTGTAGGGAGAAAATTGAAACGTTGGTCTTCTAACTAAAAAGGAAAAATTGTAGCACTAGTTTTTTAATTTTATCCAATTGAAATATTAGTCTTTCAACTAAAAATAAATTTTTATTGATCTTTTGACTCATCAAAATATACATATATGGTCATTTTTGTAAATTCCGTCAAGACTTTAATCAAAATTAGTCATGATGGGATGACCATTGTTACAATTTAGTTAAAGTTGAATGACCATTTCTCCAATTGGATTAAGGTTGAGAGATCATTGCTCCAATTGAGTTAAAGTTAAAAGATGATTTCCATTATTTTCTCATTTTTGTTTTTCACATTTACCTCATGATTCAACCTCATGTGTGTAGCATGTATCTTATTTTGACGGAGTTAATGTAAATAACCGTAGCTGCACGTTTGATGAGTTAAAGAAGTAATTAATTGAAAAATCATTACTTCAATTCAGTTATAATTAAGGGGATCGTTGCTACAATTTTATCCATTTTAAAACAACTTTTAGGCTGGTTGCTGACGTTTTATTTTTAAATTTCGGCCCAAGATAATTAACTAGTGGGCTGGTTGATAATGGTATGCCATGTCGACACATAAGGAGGGGAAAAGGCGCGTGTTGTCTAATTTTCAGCCACACGCGAGACGTCAGTGTAGCAACGCGACGCGACTCTTCCACTCTCAAAGCCGCTTGCAGCCTGCGAAGTCTCGAGCGCATTTTTTTTTTTTTTTTTTCATGTCAAATGTCGTCGCTTTGTTGCTCTGGACTCGCACTGCAATGGAGGCACAAGAGCGTCCGCTTCTTTCTTTTTCTTCGCTCCAACACAAGGACCAGTTGCAGTCGCAGCAGTATTACGTTCGTGCCCAGAGTTACTTCATCTTCAACCAACGACGACGCCGTCTCAGCCCCCAAGCCACCGCAGGTACCCTCTCTCTCTTGAATTTCCCGGAAAATCTGACTGCATTTTTTTTTATTGATGGTGTTTTGGGATTGGTATGGCAGCTGGGTTATGATCCTTCCGAAGACTTATTCGGGCTCGAGGCCAATTCAAAGCCGAGGTTTGTAAATTTGTAAAATTTCCACCTCATATAATTTCATTTGTTTATAGTATCTCACTCTTATTTCATAATTAAAAGACGATATTCTATTTTAATCCAATCTAAACTATGGAGGGTAATTTGGACTCGAGTTGATAGGAGCATTGGACATTTGAAAAAAAATTCCAAACATTAACACTTGGTGTATTGGGTCGTGTTACTGGCACACTGAGAAATTTCTCGGTAGATAGGGGCACATCCGCTCTAGCTAACGTGGCTGCGCGCACTGTCTGCTTAGATTATGTTTAAGTTGGCACTTAGACTTAAAAAATGTATCTTAATTTCAGGACTGTTAGTTTGGGTGCGCGCAAACCAAGGTCGTGGTTTGGTCCAAATGGGCAGTATATCAGGGAGCTGCCTTGCCCGAGTTGCCGGGGGAGGGGATATACTCCTTGTTCAGAGTGCGGTATAGAAAGGTCCAGATCAGATTGTTCACAGTGTGTTGGGAAGGTTTGTGCTTTTTCTAAAGCTTATTGTGAAGAGTTGCTTATAGATAAGATATGGATAGAATATGCACTTCATAATGTGCTATGTTGCTGTTGATTATCGATTCGGACATTGTTGTTCTTGAATCTTTTATCTTTCGTTTGCTTCGGTTAGATGATTAAGAATGTGCTATAGCTATGAATAAAGCATAAGGCATTGATTTTCAAGGGAAACTCGACTCATTAACCTTTCGCTTATCGTAACAGGGCATAATGACTTGTCGTCAGTGTTCAGGAGACTGTGTCATATGGGAAGAGTCGATTGATGAACGACCATGGGAGAATGCTCGCTCAGTGTAATGTCTTAGCCTTCCTACTTTATCTTGCACTCTTGGTTTGTTTTCCATATTCTATATTTTCTGCCGTGCTGTTCCTTGTATTTAGTACCTAGTTTATAACAATTTAATCACTGCCTTTTTTATCTGGTCATTTTAGTTAGACTTTAGTTTTGGAAAGGATATCTTAAACCGAAAGATTGACATGATCACTAAAGCAAGTATTTCTACCTAAATTTTGCTTCATATTTATTTTCAAGTATTTTCTTCTGTTTAGCTTTTACATGTCAAGTATTTTGAGTTCTTTCATGATGCAGTGTAACTTTGGATATCTTACTTTAACTTTTCCCCCTCCCAGTTCTCCGCTCAGAGTGAAGGAAGATGATGAAGTTGACAATTTAGACATAAAGCTAGTGAAGAGAAAATCGAAGCGAGTGTACCAATCACCACCACCTGAAGTTGGACTGAAGATCAGCCGGTCTCTAAAAGTTAGTTTATCCGCTTCAACCTTACCAGAAATGTTGCATGTAAATTGGATGACATGAATACATACAAGATCACGTATTAATTGCAACCTAGAGCTATACCTATATATGATACCTGCAATTTTTAGCTATCAGAACCCTACAGACGCTTGTTATTGTTATTGGCTTGATGCTCGGTTTTGCAATTGGTATATTAGTTCATAAACTGTTACTTAATAGAGGACACGGCATAAACATTGAGTTCCATATCATGAATTTAATCTTCTTTGTCTAGTTGGATGATTGCAGAGTCTGAATGCCAAAACCGGTCTATTTAGTAAGAGAATGAAGATCATCCATCGCGATCCTAAGCTTCATGCTCAAAGAGTGGCTGCAATTAAGGTCCAGATTTTAAGATTAAGTACTTTTGGGAACTTCCAATATTTAACTTTGATGAATTTTGTGCTCAAACATTCATATCCAACTTCAAAATAAAGAGGATTTAATTGCATTGGTTTTATATGTGTTGCAGAAAGCCAAAGGAACTGCTGCAGCAAGAAAGCATACGTCGGAAGCTTTAAAAGCTTTCTTTAGTGACCCAGAAAACCGTCGCAAAAGGAGCATTTCAATGACGGGTAAGTTCTTACACTCCATTGTAGATTTACTGTTGGTAGTTTGTCACTGAATCTGCATACTAGGATTACATCCATTGTTTAGTACAGGCACATTTTGTAACCTTATTTTCCATCTGTTCTATTGCCTTGTTCCGCAGAATGCGGGAATGTAAACGTATGCAACAGGCTTTGACTTAAATCTGTTTCCCTTCTGCGATGCAGGAATAAAATTTTACTGCCGAAACTGTGGACGCGAGGGGCATAGAAGACACTACTGTCCAGAATTAAACGGTGGTTTGATAAATAGACAGTTCACCTGTGGCGTTTGCGGCACAAAGGGCCATAACAGAAGAACCTGTCCAAAGTCGAGGTTGATGAGCAGTCACAAAAGCGGGGTTAGAAGACATCACCACTGCAAGATATGTGGTCAAAGAGGCCATAATCGCAGGACATGCCCCAAACTTATTGGGGTGAAGGTCAAGCTTGGCAGCAGAAGAACATACAAGTGCAGGATGTGCCAAGAGAATGGGCATAATAGTAGGACATGTCCTACTAGATTTGTATCTTCCTGAAAACATTGTTCGCCAATCAGAAGAAATTAGAGCAATTGACGTTGTGCCTTTCCCAAAAAAAAGTCCACAATGAAATACTATGAAACATGTCAATGCGAGAAGTGAGTTGTATCAGTTTGTCAGGATCATCTTCTTATAAATTAGCAAAAATTAAGTAGTCTAGAATATCGTCTCAGTTTGTCAAGATCATCTTCTTGTAAATTAGCAGAAATTAAGTAATTTAGAATATCATCTCACACTCATGACAGTATTTAATGTTATGCTGATGCTCAGCATCACTTAAGATTGCTAGGATGGAACCAACCTAATCCCAAGTGCATTTGAATAAACAAATGCACAAGGCTCGTGTCACTTGTCGTGTCTATAAAATAAGGAAAGTATTATTCAGACTCATTTTATTTTTTACAGATCTTTACTAATTTTTAGTCATTTAATTTTTATAATTTATTTGATCGGTCAAAAATTAAGAAGGATATGTGAAAAATAAAAATAGGTATTTGTAGTTGCTTAGTATTATGATCTATTAGTATTCATTTTTGCTCGTAAGTGAGAGGTCTTAGATTTTGAACCACATTATTACTAACTCATTGTAAGGCTAAACACACCTCATTTCTCTTGGTGTAGATAATATATTTGTTAAAAAAAAAGAGATAATATCTTTGTTAAAAAAATAAAAAAATTTGTATAGTACTATCCTAAACACAATACCCACGAAACGACGTCGTGGGGCATAGAAAAAGGTCAAAGTCGGTTGTCTCATCAATAAATACGCCGTCGTTTCACCGTCCTGCACTTTCTGATCGAACACGAACTCCGCCATGGCTATGCAGAGCGGAATAGGGGTTTCCAAGATCCTGATCTTAGCTGGGGCAGGTACTTATCCCTCGCCCGTATTCTGTGTTTTTCTTACTGGGTCTGTTTGGTTGCGGAGTTAGCTGTATTCGATCTGAGTGATTGGTTGTTCTCTGCGCAGGGTATACTGGCACCATCCTTCTTAAGAACGGCAAATTATCCGAGCTGCTCGGTGAACTTCAGGTACTGTTTTTACCGTTTTTGTTTTCTGCTTATTTAGTGGTAAAATCAAATTTATGATTTTTTTTAAATGTTTATTTGTCATTGTTTACTTGGGTCGGAGCGGTTTGGTGTTGGGGAAAAGGGGTTTGATCGTTTTGGTAATTTTTTTTGTTTATTTGGGAGTTCGTGTTTGGTTGCTGAGAAAATTTGATGGATTTTTGCGATTGTTTGTGGTTTGGTGGCAGTCATTGTTAAATGGATCCGGGGAACACGCAGAAGGTGACTATGATTCCCTCACAGCACAGGTATTGTGGAAATTGGTGTAAGATAGTATGGAATGATGTTTTTTGTGTCGAATTTGTTCGTATGGTTATGAAGTTTCCTGTTTGATTATCTTTTAGATTAGCCGAATGACAGCTGAGATCAGGCAAATTGGCTCTTCGCGTGGCGGGGGAACGGTTTTTGTGAATGGGAACGGTAGCCAAATTGGTATCTCACCTTTCTCTCTGGTGCTTCTAATAAATTCTTCGGTTGCTTTGTGTTTTCTTCCTTTTGTGTATTAAAACTTAATGCATGGTCATGCCCTTTATTTTGGGTTCAAGTTGCCACAACTACTATTTGCGTTATGCAGTTCATAATACGAAAGAAACAATTTCGAAATGGTTCTCTTTTTTCTTTTCATTGAAATTCTTGTTTTTCTTTTCAGGTAATATGACATCACTAATAATGCCAGCAGCTACCTTGGGAGCAGTGGGTTATGGATACATGTGGTGGAAGGTATGCAGATTATATGGATATTTTTATATTATTTCTTCAGTCAATTGACTCAATTCCCTGAGTTTTTCTTTTCTTGAGTAAACTAACATTTTTCTCTTTGCAAATGGTTAGGGTCTAAAATTCTCAGATATGATGTATGTGACAAAGCGTGGTATGGCTACTGCTGTTGAGAACTTGACAAAAAATCTGGATAACGTGAAAGAGGCTGTTGCTGTAAGTTTTCCGTTGTCTGTGACAAAAAAGAAAATCCTATGTTGTGTGAAGTTGTATTAAGGAGATCATAGTTGTTCCCAAATCAACTTGGCTTGCAGAACTCATATATATATATATATATATATATATATATATATTAATGGATATTTAAACAATTCAACTGTATTTAATATCCTTATGCTGGACAGAAAGCAAAGAAGCACCTGACGCAGAGGATTCAGCATGTGGATGACAAAATGGCGGAGCAAAATGAGCTTTCAAGGTCAATTAAGGAAGATGTATGTCCTTTACTGCATATTGAACCCTTAACTCATAGATTTAAAAAAAAATTCATGTTTGAATGATGCTGATTCTTGTTAGATTTCCATAAGTAGTGAGTAAGCAATTCTGATATGATCAGTGTTGATTTATAGAGAATGATTTTTCACAGCTGGTTTTTGGGGGTGTATTTAGCTATTTGCTATCCATAGTGTGATGCTTGATGTCTTAAATGTACACATTTTAGTATTTAACAAGCCCTATCCAATTTAACCTTAGATGTATGGTATTCGTACTTTCTTTAGTATCATATGGATATTTTGTGATCCGTAATATCATATGGCTTTCTTTTGATTACCATACTTTAGAAATATATTTTACTTTCTTCTTAGCTTCATCTCTATATTTGGTTACAATTTGTGAAACAGGTTGCTGGAGTGCAACATTCTCTCACTGATATTGACTATGACTTGAGTAGATTGCAGAGCATGGTTTCTGGCTTGGTGAGTTCTCCTTCAAGATTATGTTGCTTTAGGCCAATTTTTTACCTCTCTTTTTAAGCACGCACGTTTTCATTCTCTCTCTTCATGATGCACACCCATTTTTCTTTTCCCTTATGTACCTCGTTGTCCTTTACGTATCTCTTTCTCTATCACGCATGCACATTATATTTGAATTAGTAGTAACTTGTTTTCCATTTCCCTTTCTCAGGATCATAAGATGGGTTCTCTTGAACAAAAGCAGGTAAAACAGCTTTACTTCTAGTGGAATAGTTGAGCCATGATTAATTGATGAGAAATTATAGAATTTGTTTTTTAGGGATGACATGCTTGATCTTACTTTTTATTGTGCATAACTTGGCTCTTTCTTCATCTTTAAAACTGAAACTAACGAGTTGTAAGTCAAATTTGTTTTCGCTTTGGACAACTTTGAGTGGTTCTTGCATTTAGTTCAGTACATACATCATCCATTTGTCTGCTTGAGGTCGTACTTACATAAATGTGTTGTGCAGGATCTTGCAAATCTTGGTGTTATCTACCTGGTCAATTTTGTCAATGGAAAAAAAGTTGAAATGCCTAAAACTCTGCAGGTTTGTACCTGTTCATGGATTTATAATATCTTTTGACTTTAAGAAAATGAAAAAATAAATTAAAATTGTGTTCATTTATCAAAGTTACCTTTAATTAGTAAGGTCATATCGTAGTCAAAGTTAATGTGGCAACAGGAACATCTGATATTGTTGATCTACCTGTTATCAATTCAGTGCAAGCTACTTATTACTCGACAGTTTCAGATTAATTCTTCAAAGCAGCACATAGTGACTGCAAAGTTGTTTTTTTCGCGCTGCCCTTTATCTTTTACTGTGATCCTGTACTTAATTAGTAATACCACCTGGATGGTGTATTTTTTCCACTTGCAGAAGCAACTTGAAAACTCTGGGAAGTCACGTGGTCGTTTACCATCATATTCAGATGCTTCGGGCCTGATGGTTTGTTTCTAAGAATCCCTTTTCTTCTGGTTGTTGATTATATGCTAGTTGGAAATATTGCAGAGGACTTGATATTTATTTGTTATTATTATTTGTGGTTGATAAAACCGTGTAATAATGTAAGGCGGTTGATCCCTTTGTTTTTCTGAAAGACAGAGAGTAATCCATGGAAATTAAATGCCAAATTAGTGCATTTACGAAGCAAGATGCTTTAGTTTTGCATTCTCTTTGTTTTCATTGTCATTTTACACCACAACATTAGGAGCAAGGAAAGAGGTCAAATATGGCTTCCTTTCAAGCTATATACCCGAGTAGCTACTGAAAATCATAGGCCTTTCAGTTTTTCCCGTTTCCTACAAAATGTCTTTAGTTTATATTGGAGGATGAGTTGGTCATGTTGTTTTATTTGGCTTGAAAAATGACACTACTATATCAGCCACTGGAATCTTGATATCCAAAGCATTAATACCTGCTACTTAATTGTAATTCGTTCCACTTTCTTGCAGGGTCTTAAAGAAATTGCGGACTCTCTGTCTGAAACTTTAAATCCATCAACTGATGCTATTGTGAAAGATGATACTGAAATGACAGGAGAGAATCAGAAGAATAACCTGATAAGGTTTGAATAGAAACTCTATTATCTAGTATTTGCATCATTCTTGAACAGTGTAATGGCTATCAGTATGTTTGTATCCATATCTGATGCCTTCGACTGAGATTACCAAGCAATGTTAGCCATACTTATTTTGGACTTAGCTCTTTTTAGTTTCTCGTATCTGTGGGGGAGAGAACTGCATTTTATTCTTATTTGTGTGTTTAATTTTAACTGCTGTGAACTATCTTGGGCAGCCGTTGTTAATTAACATTTAGTTTGAGACAATACCATGTTACTGAGGGCTGATTGTAGATATTGATTTAGGATTCAATCCCGCCTTGTATCTATAAGGTAGCTAGAGCCTAGATTAATGATCTGGGGCAGTCCAATGGATATCCTGTTGAGTGTCATAAGTCTCTTTTTCGGAACTGATATGTATGAGCTATATCCCTGTTGAGCGTCGATTGATATTCTTACGTTGTAATTAAATTCGCTGTTTTTGCAGGTCGGTGTCAACCAGGTGTTGATTGCAATATCCTAAAGAAGATGGCTGCATCGCCATGTTTTAATGCTATGTAGTCATAACTCATGAGAGACAACTAGGTTTATTTGGTCCAGTAGTTCAAGTTTGATGTACAAAATCTCAGCAACCGCGGAGTTGTTTCACATTTATTCATTTAGATGTTTTATTTCTGAAGTTTCGGATCACGGAGAGATGAAGTAAATATTACAGTGGAGCTTAGTAACCTTGTTTTGTTGGCTTAAATGAAAGCATAATGTTCGAGTACAAATTTCGGGTTCTTTCGGTGTTGCCGTTATGCAGTTGATTAGTTCCTATTAGTGTTACTTTCAAAATCTCGATTTGTCCTTATTTTTCTACTGATTTGAAAAATTAGGACTCACTTGTATTCACCTCAACCCTCTTTCTCTCCCTCTGATTCATCTAATGTCTTCTCAATCGTGCAAGGAGCTTGCCCTCCGTTAATTGCATTGTTCTGTGCATCCGAGATCCCGAGTTTGAATCTCTGCTTTCTCAATATCGTGCACATATATGTAGCCACAACTTCCAATTCGAAAAATCTCTTAACCCACATTTTAGTGGCAGAAGAAGAGTTGTCACGTAATCGGAATTAATTAAGTTGCTTAGAGCAATGTATCTAATATCTATCCTCCTCGACAAGAATTCACATCTCCCTTCTCATAAAATACGTTGGAGTTATGTAAAACTAGAAGTGGAAAAGAAGAATCAAAAGACGGAAATTAAAAGGCTTGCATTTATCTTTAATGTCCTTGGTGGAGTAATATTTAACCCAAACCCTATCTTACAGATCAAAGTAAACCACTAAAACTGATATCCCTTGTTATTTCTTTATATTCCCAGTGGCTCTGCATCATATGGAAAAATCCAGGGATTTATTTACACCAACTCCCTCTAACAGTCAGAAGAAGCGAAATCGAAACGATCTAGCTGGAGTTTTACGAGTGATTTAACTAAAACTAAAGTTAAATTAGTTGAAGTCCGGGGAAGTAAACATGTTTAAGGCACCATTCCAAAGGGGTTGGTCCCTGGAGTTGCACAAGGGCAGCAGGCTCTCCTCCTGTGACTCTAATGTGGGCAAAACGTCGTTGTTTGAAGGACACGTAAAGGGATTATTTCGCATTTCTTCGTACAAAATCTGCTTAATATTGTCGCTGTTGTTCTGTTCCGGAAGAAGGTTTGAATCATTCTTCTCACTCTCTTCATTATCTCCATTTAAATTCTTTTCCACCAGCTCTTTAAATATTGAGGATTGAAGGAGGAGGCCAAGTGCTGTTGGGGAAGGTGATGACTTGGGGCAGGGGCTAACGGGCATAGGAGGCTGCTGCTGCCTTGGGAAAATGTCATGATTTTTTGAGGCGTCTATGTCATCTACGGCGAAGGAGTTGGGTTGGAACATGGACATCTGTCTTCCTTCCTTTCTCAGAGGGACGCCATTTGAGGAAGTTGGCATGGGGAGAGGCTGATCTGGATTCGATTTCGGTTCCTGAGGGCCAAGAGAGTTGGCTCCTGGCCTCAGCCATCTGATGTATGTGCTCAGGTCAAAGTTGGTCACTGCGTTTATGCCTCTGTATTCTATCGCTGCAATATCATAAGCATGAGCAGCCTCTTCCTGGGTACCTAGATGGAATAAAAGAAGCCATATAAACCACTTCACACACCCATTGTACTTTGAAACAAATAGATTTAAAGGTCAGCCAACGATTTTAATGCTCATTTTTTAGCCTCCTACACTCCTGTGAGTGCAGAAGGAGTATCAAATATTCAATTTGGAGCACAGTGACAAAAAGGAGAGTGGAAATCGCTACCCTAGAGATCGGATTGAAACTCACCATAAGTGCCGAGGTAGAGGTACTTGTTTCCGAAAACTCTCCCTATCCTTGCTTCCCATCTCCCATTGTGATGGTGCCTGCAGTTCTCACAAGCGTTCAATCTTAGAAATTTTGAACGAATTGGTTAACTTAAGAGAAACAAAAGATTAAAATGGTAAAGAAGTTAAGTAGTACTACCTTGCAACTCCTCTATATTTGGATACACCTCTTGAAAAGCCACTGCTCCTTCTGTAAACAGAAGAAAAAGGAGATCACTGACATGAAATTAGTATACAAAAAATGTTTACAGGAGGAGTGGTCATTAGGAGATGAATATTACCTTCTCAGAGAGGCTAAATATTCTTCTTTTGTTAAGGTGTTCATTATCTCAATTTCACTCTCATAATCAGGCACCTGAAAAGAAGAAGACATTGAATCAAAATTAACACGACACTCGCATAGATTATTGCCTATAAATGGCGTGTCGTCAGAAAATCATACCGGAAAATTTGTAAAGGTTGATGTTCCCCAATACTTCAGTGCTGCCAAATCATAGGCTCTTGCAGCAGATTCTTCTTCATCATAAGCCCCTGTTGGATTTCCCTAAAAAATGTTTAGTTGCACACTAAAATGTGGACCAAGATAATGATTAGAAGTTTATGTGAAACGATTTCTGCATTCATTTTCTCATTTAGCATATCCTGTTTATTTGTCGTTTGAGTTTCTTTCGATTTATTTAATCTAAAGGCCAAACATATATAGCATTGATGTGATGGAGAGGTAAAATGATGTGCGGAAATCACTTCCCTACTGTAAATCTGTGACTAGTCATGTCATGTTAGTACTTACCCAAATAAACTTGCTTTCCCTTCTTCCTTTGTGTTGGGTTCCAAGACCCTTTATCCCATAAATGAGCTTCATATCTTCCGGTCCATCGATGCCTGCATTTATAAACTCCTCGATATCAAGCCTCATCATTCGACTAAAACACAAATAATTGTCAGCATAAACACAACATATCAGACCGGCTGACTCCACGAAATCTGGAACTTCTCTTCACAGTTGTCGTCGTGGTAGTACTAGTAGGAGATTGATCAGCCTGAGCCTGCTGCTTTAGTCTTTGATCACCTTGCTGATCACTGTTTCCTGGAGCAGTTGCAGCAGCAACAGCAGACGAATCGCGGCGCCTTCTTTTGACGCACTTGCTCACCAAAGCGTCAACTTCTATCGTGCACAACGGACGCCTCCCGGAGCTGATCAGTTCAGATTTTACAGCACTAGTATCCATCTCTTTATCTTTTTCTTTGTCAATGCTAAACAACATAAGACAATTAGGTTTTCACTTTTTGAGTGTTTGCTGTTGGAAAAAAAAAATGCAAAGTGCTTATATGCATGTGCTTTCACTTGTTTTATGCTTACTTTGTCTTTTGAGTTCCGATGATTTCGGTGCCTTTCTGAGACAAGAAATGAGTGTCTGCATGCTAGCAGAAACTCCGGCCGACTTCAGCCTCTGAAGAAGGCATCCATGTTATTCTTTTTTCAAAACTCCAAGTGGATGATACAGGATTGACACTATTTAGCTCTTTTATTTTTCTTGGATAGAGGATTAGTTATACTAACTCTTCGGCATAATCTAGGTTAACTTAACAAATATTTAAATTCACATGCTGAACACTAAGGCTGACTTTGTCTAAGTTCAGATTGTGTGTGACAAAAAAAATATTTTTTTTCATGGCTTTATTGCCCTTTTTCTAGGAAGCATAACTTTGGCCAACAACTATTTTGATCTAATATGACAGTCAGTCTTTGAGTTCAAATCTCATGGATTCTTCAGAAAATATTGAACTATACATATCCGCAGTGCAATTTTGTAATTAAGGAGGAGAATGCACTATTAGCCCAACAATCATTGTAAATACCAAGAGATTGTAGTTTGAAGTTGTTAAGATCAGTCAGCATTCGTTATTGTCATCGAAGTTCTGCGCTCGATTCAAGACCCCCTCTTTCAATATTGCTTGTCTAAAATAGAAATAAATTAAAGTAGCTAGTGCATATCAAGGTACAATAAAAGTGGATAAAATTCTATGTTTCCACTGAGGGTATGAAGGGAATTTGAACCCTATATTTCCAAGAAATGGCAGCAAAGTAAAAAAAAAAGTTATCTTAACACATAAATGGTGAAGTTTTGGAGAATCATAGTATACAAGCAGTGGACAAGACAAGAAAATTCTGGCTTCTCCAAAGATGACAATGTCCAAAGGGCATTATATTTTGTTTTGTGGGATAATTAGGGCATGGCCAAACCTGTCGCTTGTGTTGCTATACGACAACATATGATTCCCCGTTTGTTTGTTGTGGTTTTAGCTTAGGGTTCTTCGTCCAATATTTACTACTTGGTGTCTGATATGATTCACTTGTATTTTATGGCAAACGTGTCAATCTCCTATATCTAGAATATTGTATGCAATTAAAATGTGTGGAGTTGCTTTCCATACACCACGTTAATTCCTATGGAGATTTCGAACCAACCCTTGTCCTTGTGATGATGCTTTCACAGACTGGATGTCAAATTGTTAATTAATCAATTAGCACTAATCATGATATATAGATCATATTATGCTGCGCGCATCTTTATGGATCATTCCATTATAATTAGTATTGTTAACTCTAATGCTGCAATTAGCATCCACATGCAGTCCTAAATTAATTATTCGATCGGTTTGATTGGGCATGACCTTTACTGCTTTCTTCAATTTATATTAGATTTGAATTTAGGTGTATATCCCTCTCCCACTTCCATCTTTTTTTCCTTCATTAATTCCCCAATAAATTACCAAAAAGAGAATAAGAAAATAATTAGAAAGTGCAACAATGGTGACATATATGTACGGCTTCAGAATATCCTCTTTTTTCATATGTTTCGATCCTTGTTTTTGCGTTTGAATACAACACGTACTACATCCAATGGTGCGCACGTTCAAAAAAGAGGAAAATAATAACAAAAAAACCTAGCAGGGTTTGCCGACAACGCAGTTTAGAGCGCCGGAAAATTTTGTGAGCTTTGTGGCAAAGGTCCCTGGTTGGAAGGGCATCATGTCCAACTTTGCTGGGTGTTGGCTGGCTCCTGATCCAGATTCAACAAAGAAAGCTCCATTCATCATCAAATCTCCCTCAGATCTCCATTCCCAGTTCTTCCACTCTGACTCTGGTGTATGCTCCCTATGGGTCACCTATACAATTAAATCCAGAATTATTGACAGATTAAATATGAACGAACGTATTAGAGCATGTATAATAAACGGTTATATTTGGACTCTATTTACTGATTACTTTTTCGATCGAGCTAGCACGTTTTGGTAAAAACTAACATCCGCACTCGTGCGTGAAGACACTTGACTGGGGCTAATTAGTATTTACTAATTAATAAAAATTAATTCATGTAAACTGTATGTTACCTGTTTGGTGGCCGCGTTCGCGGGAGCAATGAACCTGTTACCCTGGCTGATGATGGTAGGGTTCATGTTTCCTCCGATGGCATACATGATCCAGTGGTTGTAGTCGTTGTTCACCACGTGGAAGAATCCGTGCCGGACCCTCGGCATCCTCTGCACCAGTCCCTGACCAAAGTGGTTGAAGGCCAAAGTAATTTGCATGATTTTGTCTTGAGTGTGCGCGTTGTTGGCGCCAAACAACATCACCTGCATGCATGCATGATTTTCAGATTTTGTACGCACCATTAATTATTAGGTTAATTAGCTTAAGGTTAAAGTAATTCCAATTTAAGTACATCATCGTGGTCAGTGAAGTGGGAGTTGGAGATGGTGATGGCGGTGGAAGCCATGACGGCATCGATGAGCCCATCTGCGCACCGGGACATGGAAACGTGGTCGATCCAGACGTTGGAGGCACCAAAGAGGGAGATACCATCGCCGTCACTCTTGGTCCTCAAACCCATGTGGTCGACGGAGTCCCTGATCATACCACCGGGTTTGGACACAATCATTTTGATGTGAAGGTTGGTGATGATTACATTCTTCACAAACTGGAGGGTAATGCCACCACCCTCTTCTATCACAACATTGGCTCCTCTACCATCGATGGTCTTGTCACTGGTCACCATCAGCTCTTGCTCCAGCCTAATCACCATGCTTCTTGCGAAGATTATCCACAAAGGCCCTTTCTGAATCACGGCGTGGCGTAGGGTTCCGGGTTTGGGGTTTTGTACGTCATTATCTGTGCCCACAGTCACCACGTAAATGGGACCGTCCTTACCTCCGGTGGCCTTTTTACCAAAGCCTTGGGCGCAGCCTACAATCTTCTTTCGGTTATTGGCCCAATTAGCGTCACACCTCCAGCAGGCGTCAATTGGATTGGTCGCCATGCATGGACCATTATAACCCTTGTTACCTCTCAAGTTCCTTCTTGTGGTGTTTTCCTTGGACAAAAGCCTGCGTACATATATGTGTATATATGTCACTGATGACAAAACTAAAACATATACATTCGTATATATAAATGTATGAAGTACCATTTTTTGCCAGACTTATATTGTTAAGCAAAAGTTTATATATATTATTGTCGAACGGTAAATCTGCATGCAATAATTAGACTTACTCGGCAACTCCAGTATTGAACTCCTCAGTGGCTTGCTCAGGATTTTTATGGTAGCTTTCCATGGCCTCCTTTAAGGCTTCTTGGGCTCGTTCTTTCCAGTACGCATCTAAATCTAATACCATAGTATCTTCATTTGTAACATCGGTTGGACCATCATTACTCGAAACAAATGCAGCAAAGGATAAGAAAAACAAACACAGAAAGAAATAGGGCGAGTTAAACATCGCTGCCATTGTTGTTGGTACTTCGTCGGTGGCCACCGACACCTTGCGAGAGGACACTGTCGGGTTGGGCGAGGACAGGGTTGCTCGATGGTGTTGAAGCAGTCCCGGCCAAGCCAAGCCAACAGATTAAACCGGTCACAAGAGATTATTAATTAACCAACCGACTTATCTATTGATTTGCCTGGGGGTGTCTTTAAATATGAGAACAGACTCGCTAAATAAGTCATTTGCAGTTAATTAATTATAATTAAGCGTCTTAATCTAACATTTGACGGGAAGTGTGGGCAGCCGCTCCCCTGCATCGGTTGACCGTTAAAAATAGCAAAAGGGCTACCCTTCCCTTTTGAAAAGTTCTTTATCTTCTCGCATTGATTAATTCAGGTGTTAGCTAATTCTGGATGTTGTTACAGGAAAGACTATCACCATAATACTCGCATCGACACATGTTTAATACATTTGTAAATTGTAATAGTCAAAGTCTTTTTTTCTTTTTTTTTTCATAACGGTTTTCAAGGTTTACGTGCGTATGTATGCGTAAATCAAGTGTCTTGACTGTATGGATAAGTTCAATTTGGATCTTTTGATTGAAAAGTAATATTTGTAAACATCCTTGTTTGTAAAAAAGTTTTTTTATACACTTATGGGTTTTTATCACAAATGATTTTTGAAATTGACCCTCATCATTAAGATGATATCTAAAATTGAAAATCAATTAATGTAGTCCCTGAAAATGCGTCGAAAATCAATGTGATATTTCCATTACAATTCTTTTAAAAATTCTATTAAGTGCTAATGTGGCACATAAATGGACCTCATAAGTCATTTTTTCTCACAAATGGTCATTGAAATTGACCACAACATCAAAATAGTCCCTAAAATTGAAAATTGATCAATGTAGTCCCGCAAGTGTCTCAAATCAATGTAGTCATTCCGTCACAATTCTGTCAAAAATTCTGTTATGTGCTGAGGTGACACATAAATGGGTCACGCAAGTATAATTAAATTTAAAAATTACAAATTGGCTTAATAATTTAATAGTTAATAAAAAAATTGTCAACCCAAAAACCCAGTCTTGCAATCACCAATGATCCCAGTCCACATTTATCTACCTCCTTCGCTCTCTATTCTCTTAAAAAAAAAATATATATATATATACACACACACCCTTCTTACACACTTCGACACCTTTCACCAAATTCAACTTGGATCGAGATCACCTTTGGTGACTGCTTGGTCCATTGGCAACAACTTCTGTGACATCACCGTTAACATTTAGGCGATCATCATTCTCACAACCTTAATCTTGGGGAGCTTGTTTGGTGCTTCCCTGTGGTTTGGTGATGCAAAGAACGGCGAGGTCTGCCTTAAGATAATGAGGCCTCATTTGACAACTCGTATAAGGGACTAGATAGGATTAATAATACGGACCCGGTTGTTTAGTGCAGTTATGTATTAATAGTACTCCGACTAATTTATCTGACCCTACCTATTTAGTACTCTGACTAATATAACCGAGGTTTCGCAAATTTCCTCCCGCTTCAACAATCATTTCGATTTCCCTCAACCTCCATAATCCTTTTTGCATTCTCATTCCCGCCGGCGATGATGATTTCCTCAGTATCTATGGTGATGGTAGCAATAATCAGATCTACTTTGTGTTCAAGATTTTCAACGATTTCGATCGGTTCTCCTTTTGAAGATTTCAAGAATTGGGTTTTAAGTTTTGGTTGGATTCAAGAACTGAGTTTTCCTTCGTTTCATCTGGGTTGCACTCCTTTGACCAATTTCTCCGACAACGCATGCCCGTCTCTTTTCTTTTCCTGGGTTTCATATGGGTTGCTGAACTCAATTGGAAGAGCCAAGTTGGAGAATTTCTCGGAAACTCAGTTGCCGTCCCTTTTTATTCCTGGTTTTCATCTGGGTTGTTGAGCACCAAGGAACCAGACGTTGTCGTCCCTTTTTTGTTAATTAGAACATGTTGAGAAGCTGCTTGTTTACACAAAATCCTCGAGGCGTGTTAATTTTACCAGCTTATTAGGAACCACCATTTGATTGGTTTCTATAAAAATCAAAATAATTAAAATTTTAAATTAGACTTGAAGTTAAATTTTCATCTTTCTTTTCCATTAATCATTAGTTTTTATCTTACAAATAATAATAATCGCAAGTCCTCTTATCCGGTAGAGTGACAAACACAGTATAATAATAGAGTCATTAGTTTGATATTGCACCAAACATCCGATTATTTAGTTATTACTATCCGATAACTATTTATCATATTCGACTAAAATAGTCAATACAGTCTGAACTGCTAAACGAGGCCTGAGGTTATAACCGAGGTGCATCTATTGTTGGTTGAAAAATATTTTCACACTCCCTCTTAGACTTTGGTTAAGCCTTGTGCCCTTGAGAATTTATGAAAATGATCTCTCTTCGAAATATGTCCTACTATAAGAAGAAAAAAATTTTCATTGTGCAAAAAGATATTTAGACAACTTTTTTAATTAATTATTAAACTCACATCAGCACATAACAAAATTGTGATGAAAACCCATAAATCTTATGGGGCCTATTTATGTGCCACATCTGCACATAACGGAATTTTTAACAAAATTGTGACGGAAAAATCACATGATTTGCGACACCTATTTTTAGGGACTACATTAATTGATTTTTAATTTCAAGGACCATCTTGATGGTGAGAGTCAATTTCAGGAATCATTTGTGATAAAAACCCTAAACTTAATGATGATGCTGATAACTGATGTTTTGATTAGAACAATGTTCTATGGAGTCATAAAGTATAATGGTATTTCTTTTCTCAATATTAGAAAGAATACTGACATTCAAATCCGTCATTCATGTCAAAAAAGGATAATCTTGTGAACCTACTTATCTCTCAACTTACGATTCCTCACCATTTGGATATCATAATTGAAACCGTTCATTCTCTTATTATTTTCTAAAGATCATATATGCAAAAAATTATTCGTTTTGGAGATTTTTTTAGTCATTTATATGCATAAAACAAATGGATGGTTCATCAAAACCGTTGATTGGTTTGACATGTATGGATGACTAAATGATCTCTAAATTGAATGAAATTTTGCAATATGATCTTTAGATAATGATAAAAAGAACGAATGGTTTCAATTATAATGTTTGAATATTAAAAATTCGTTAATCATAAATAGAGGTTGGTTGTCCATGGGAACACATGTATACACTCAATCTTTCAACCAATAAATGCTTAAATAAACAGATTTGGGGTTTCTGTAACTTGATTTTAATTTACTAATTGACTACATGTTGCAAAAAAAGAACAGAATGGATTGATATGTAAATTAAACAAGCATGACATTTAATTGTTGATTTATTATTATAACTTGAGATTGGACTGGATGCATATATCTCATGATCATCAACTTTGGCTCAAGTCACTTATTTATTACTTTTTATTTTCAAGCACAAATCAGTTAATTATTTGTTGTGTTATATGAATATGTTTGTCTTGTGTGTGTAGTCACTTCACAACAGGTGAAAATTTTTGTGTCAATAACAATTTCATATATAATATATGGATCACATATTAACAATACATCGAACATCCCGTTTCAGGAACAATACTAAAAAATTAACGAGTCCATGCATAAAGTCGACGGACTGGAGCAATGCGAGACAGAATAAAAGTTCAGATAGCAAACTCACGCAACGTTCATGGACCACGAGTCACAGGCATGCACCAATACCATCCTCACCACTTCTACACTCAGCCGACTGGCCGCGATTCTGTACTGCTGAAGCAGGCCGGCCCGTCTCATCCTCAGCTGAGCGTCTACAGTCCCTTAAATTCGGGAAATGTCTGCCGAAACAACTTCAATTCAAGGTTGTCAGCCAGACTCTAGAGAGAAGTACATATTGCTCTATATTGGCATCCTTTGATTTGCTTACAATGTAAATATGGGAACTTCCTTATTGAATCATCCTACTCAACTTATACACTCGAAGTTACATATATACCGGTGCAGAAAAAATTTATGACGCTTCCCAGACCTTGTAGTCTCTTCCCTCAAGGCTTTTATTCCAATTTTGAGGTCCACTAGCAGGTTCGTAATGACCTGGTCCGATTTTGATGGCGACCTTTTCATCAATGATGGCCGCATAGACGTCTCTTTTTGCCTCAGTGATTTTAACCTACAGTGAAAAGTGAAATGAAATTCAAGCTTCGGTGATACGTTCCACAGAAGAACGAAAACAGAAATCTATTTCAACTTATATTTCCTTGTAAATGAGACCGAATTGATTAGCGAAACTTACTCTACTTCGACAGTTGAGCTTGTTCCGGTTTCTGAGAGAGATCAGAGCAGCAATTTCAGATTGGTAGTGAGAGAAAATGTGGTCATAGAAAACTGTAGGTGTTCCCGGATGAGTCAAAATGTATGCATATCCTTGCATTTCTTTTCCATTTGGAAACCTCCAATGACCCTTCAAAAGGGAAGAATAAAAGAATTTGTATCTCGATACTTCTAAATATTACTATGCTTGTTTATAAAATGACAGAATTCAAGATCAAAAAAATTCAGACCTGAGTAGAACCAGTATCATGATTCTCTATGAAAGTGACAGCACGAGATGGCCACCATCCAAGAACACCTGGAGGCTTACCCTTCTCATCTGACAATCGCCAATACTCACATCTTTCCAGTGCCTGTATAAGTAGTTCCATGTGAATAAAAGTATCATCCGCCATACAAACATCGAAAGCAAAGTCACAAAAGTTATAACAGTTGAGTTTTAAATTACAAAGATGCACACTTACTGCATGGAGAATCCCTTTTGTTGTGACATCGAATGCACCACAAGTTCCATTAGTAGCGTTGATCCAATCAACAATTCTCTGCCTGTGTGCATCTTGATTGTGATCCATTTCCCCGTATGTATAACTTAGGGAATCCCAATACTCGCCTACGGCAAAGTAGGGCTCACTGGCATCCATGTAGTCCTTGACGTAGCCACCCCAAAATCCCCTAACGAAATCAAGCCTCCATCCGTCATACCCAATATCGTCCCTGTGACAATCACTCATACATTTATATCAAAGTAATATAGTAAACTTTCAACAAAATATGCAGCAAAAGGGGAATGCACTTCAATTGGATAACATATAACATGTCCATGAATCTTGTAAGGCACGTCCACAAACCGAAATTCTACGTCAGAATGTGCATAAGAAATGCATGAACACAACCTCATCACAATATATTTTGAAATCCCAAGGCTAGGTAAACTTCCATGTAAATCCCAGAAAATCTATAATCTCTATAATTTCCAGTGCAAAATAACTCAAGTTCAGGATGTAGTACGTGCTTTGCTCTTTTACGTACAATCTTTGTTTTTGTTGAGTGAGACAAATTTGAAGAACTTGTAAAAAATCAGAACATCTTAGAAATTAACCTTAGCCAGCATAACCATTCTCTGATATCCTTCCTCACAAAATCTTGTGAATGATCAATGTTTGGGGCAGCATGAAAACTATCTCCACTACTTTTGTTGCCCCTACCCTGTATAACAGAAAGAAGATGTTTTCACAAATCTAAAGTACAGCTACAAAATACAGTTTTCCCATAAAAAATGCACTAAGCAAACTTCAGCAATGAAGAGTCGATGAACAGAAAAGTTTGGTTTTCCAGAGATTGGAATTCTTATCCTGCGATGGGATTATACTGGTGTGATGCCAAAATTCTTGGTGAGAGGCCAAGAACGGGTGTGATGTCCCTAGAGTGATTTCCAGTTATCCTTCATTGTTGTTTTAATCTATTGTTTTCGCTTCCGCTAAGCTATTAAATTTCCGCTGCCCTACTCTGTCCTACATCACCACATATCACATTTGTTCTGTTTGTCTTCAAGTAACATAAGTAGAGTACTTTCCAAAATAATCAAATCTATTAACAGACCTAGGCAATTGAATTTTTTAACTACACACATGTGAAAAAAGACGCTCAAGAAGATTATCTAAAGAACAGGTAACATGCTTCGCTAAAGAGTCCGTTATTATTATGTTGTTTGAAGCCAAATACTAATTTTGGTCACCATTTGGTCGATTTGGACTGTGCATGCGCTATGTATATGGTACGGGGTTGTGCAGCACTGGGCACCATGTTTGGGGTTGCAACACTGGGCAGCATGGACATTCCAGAAACGAAGTTTAGATGTCTTTGGAAGTTTGTCACATTATAACGTAATGAACTACAGCATCCCATGGGCATATGTGAGGACGTAAAATAAACTGCTGTATCACATTCTAACAAGTTCATAAACTACAGTATCACATGTACGCGAGTGCACATGTGATACTAATGAACAATATCTAGAAGTGAAATTCAGACAAGCACTGAAAAGTTGTATACCTGAAAATGTGGATCATCTGCAACAACTGCACGTTCATCCCAATTTAAACGACCACCAAATATATTCCAAACACCATTTTGATTCTGATATTCTGCACAACGGTGATTCAGAACAGCATCTCCAAGAACTTTTATACCGGCATCATGGAATGTCTTCACAGCCTCCTTCAGTTCGTCCATATTTCCGTATCTGAGAAGTGTGAACAAGAGCAATCACTACTTTTACATTATCCTTCCCATAGTGGTACTAACTAGCATCTCTTAAATGAGAGTTCAGTATCAAGACTGATCAAAAAAGTAACTCGCTGCACCAAATAAAGAAATTTTACTACAATAACGATAAAGAATTCGCCTTTAAGACTCACCACATAACTGGTATGGTGATAAACCCGGCAAGAAGAGGCATGCCGAACTACTTTTTGTTTATTCAAAAAATTTACAAAAGAAAATAGTTGTTTGGTATGTGTATATATGAGAAGACAAGTGACAATAGTTATCGATGTGAAACGTGGAATGAACAGTGAATACCGTGACAAAAGTATTATGAGTAACATATGGTACCTGGAGTTCATATTGTATAAATCCCTCGGCATGTACCCTTCAGGCGACACAGAATCTGTAGGAGGTGGGAACCAAATCACGGTGAAACCTAGTGAAGATAATTCTGCAGCTTTACTTTTGAGTTCCATATACCATCTTCCAGATTTACTAGATTCCCAGTTAAAACCTTGGCACAATATTTCAAAACCTGTTCCTGTCCCCGAGCATATTTTGGCAGGGGCGACTTTCACCTCTTCAGTTTCTGCAATGATTTCCACCGGTAAAGTTGGAACAGTAGTTCTGAAGATACTATACGCTTCAGCAGCCAATTTTTCTATTTCTTGAAGAATGGTTTCTTGTGCTTCTTTGGATCTTTTCCTTTGACTCTTCTCAGAGGAAACGTCACTCACCAAGTTCCTTATTTCATTGATTATACCATCGGTATACGCAGTAAAATTAGTTTCTGTACTTCTGTCAGGTACCTGAGCATCTTCAGACTGAACCTCTCTTTGTACAGCAATTGAGTTATCTGAGCTTAAAAGGGGGATGTAGAAGTCATTTCCCACACAATTCAACCACATAGTTTCATTTAGTTTGAAAACAAAAAGAAATCCTGCGAGTCCTTCTTCCAAAGTAAACAGTCCAAAACATCCATTTCCATCCTCTTTTTTCTGCACACAAGATGTCCATGAGAACAACAATATTGATCAAGAACATAGCTAATAAACTTGCTAAGATTTACGATGGCATATTGTATACAAATTAATGCGAGCATGAGGATGCATATAGCCGGAACTTATATGCACTCACCACTTCTCTATCATGTACATCATGTACACCAAGTATGTATGCACTCAGAAATTTCTAAAAAAACCCTCCTGCTAGAAATTATTCCTTTCCACGAAAATTCACACAGAAAATTTAACAGCGATCCCATAACTAGAAATACAACATCCACAAACATCCGGTGTTTATACCACAAGAAAGAATGGTCAATTAAAATCTATAAATAAATTTAAACCGAACAAGAGAGGAAAAGGAATAGAAAAGAAACAGAAAAGATCATAGAAACCTGTAATCGAGTCCGCAAAGCCTTGTCCTTGAAAACTACTGTTTCTGGTGGATGTGGGGCAGCTGGAATTTCCCATCTTTTAGCATCATCTCTGCAAACTCCCCAGTGAACAACAGCATGATCAGGTAAATCTGTTTCCAAGCATAGAAGATTCTTAGTAGTCTCAGGGCACTTCCTAATGGAAACAGTTACTGAATTGTTAACAGCAATTTCTTTTGCAATTGGCAGTTCTTCATAGAATCCTTCTAGACGCATAGTTTTCTGTTGAGGGTCTCTGGATTCACTGCTGCTATCTTGATCTTGGGAAATTGATGATTCTGCTTTGACAAACACATTGGATAGTTTTCCCAAAGTTCCTAGAATAAAAAAGAGACTATCAATTTTCACTCAGTTCAAGTTGGACAAACTGTGGAAATAAATTGAAACTACAAAACTAACCACCCATAACCCACCACCTCCACAGCCGAGAGGAGTGGGTCTGTGTGGGCAATACGATTTAGCCACGACTGCGAGACAGACACTTACCTCACCTGTCAACATTGGTTACATATGAATATAGACTCACACTATAAAAACTCGGAAAGGTAAAAGAAAGGGAATAATTCATGCTACGAAACAACACCTGTTTTCCGATTCAGCATTTAACTGCATCTAAAGGATAAACAGAAAAGGAATCATTTTTAAAGATGTATAGAAACAACGGAGTTTCACTCTTAAGCGGAATTAGGACAGTCGTCACTCCTTTGAGGCTTTCGTTACACCATTTCTTAATCACAAATTGGTTCTGAATGAAAATAGCAGTAAAGTGGAAAAGATTCAACAGTATCACAAACAAAATAAATCAAGCAAACCAGAGAACAGAGTGGCTTTGACAACCTGGCCACGCGCCCAATGCCTTTGTTGCTCCAACTACATTGTCATCGTCTTGCGAGTAGCCCACGAAAGGCACTTTAAAGTCTCTCCCTCTATGCTGATACCAGGCACCGGTTTCTCCATCCTGCAACACCAAAAGCCCCCAACAAGAACAGAAACTAAAGATGAATAACATAATAGCCAGCATATATAACATAAAGGGCTTAATAGTTGGAAATCACAACCTTGAGAACAAAATTTATCGCTGCGATTGCGCTGGATGTAACATCAATCTTCACTTCGTGAGATGTATCGCCTCCCACGGGCGACAACGATTCCTTCAAGGGTGTCTCTATTGCATAGTCCTGAAAATCCACATCTGTATCAAACTTATGCCAACCAACAGCTCTGCAATCAAACTGAAGAACCCAAATACATACCTTGATGGATACTGAACCAGCTGGTCTCATTTCACTAGGAGGCTGATCCCATTCACTGCACAATGCAAACATACATTTGAGAGAGAGAGAGAGAGAGAGACCGCAATCTACCATTAAAGTCTGAAGCTTTACCTGCCGACGTCATCCACATAATTAACTCCCCAGTGAAGAACCCATTTTCCAGGAAGATTACAACCCACAGTCAGCACCCAATTCTTTGCATCCTTCCCATTGTCTAATTTCACGATGATCTTTCCCTCCACCTACAATTTCAAACAGATTGAATCAGACAATTCAGAAGAAAACTCGACTTTCTGTTTGATCGCAGAGAAAACAGAGGAAAAAAGAAAGAAAAATGAACGAAACAAACGAGCACCACTCAAAGTTTCCAGCTTTGAAAACACTGTTCACCGAGAGAAATTAATTCGAGTTCAATAATTGGGGCTACAAACTCAAACAGTGTCGACAACCCAAAAGAAAAGGAAGCAGCAAATTCACAAATGGCAGAAAGAAAGCACAGACCGCTTCAGTTCGCTTGAGAGGGAAGGTCTCCTTGTAGAAGGCGTCGGCGAATTCGGAGGTCTCGACGGTGGCTGTATCGGTGGAGGCAGCTCTGACTCTCAGACTGGGAGGCTGGAAGTTGCAGAAGCTGCGGCCATTGGAGACTATTAGCTTCTTTGGAAAAGCAGTGAAAGAAGAGCTAAGCTTTAATGGGTGCTTCGACGGGGGAGAGCGGTGGCTGGGTTTCTGTCGACGGTAGTGGTGGAGGAGGGGCTCTATCCTAACCGTCGACATGGTACGAGCAACGGCCACTCAGGAGACTGAGGACACGAAGAAACGAAATTTATGGACGGAATATAAGTGAAAGAATGAGGGAAGGGAGGTGGTGGATCTCTTGTTATTTTAACTTTTTATTTCAAATTTATTTATTTATTTTGAACGTTGTCTTTTTGTTGGTCGAATTATCAACGTCGTCTAATCTCAAGCATGTCGACTCAAACGACAAAGCTTTCAAGACGTGGTCTAATCTCATGACGTCGTCTAATCTCATGTGATTAACAGCTGGTTTGAGAATGTTTTTTTTTTTTTTTTTTGAGAAAGTTTTGAGATTGTTTTTAAAAATGATAAAAATATTTTATCACAATTAAATTACTTTTGATTACGTTCAGTAAAAAAATTTAAAAGTATTTATGCATCATGGAGTTTTAAAGAAAAGAGCTTCTAATAAACATTTCTGGTAAGAGTGTTTTTAAGAGGATGTAATTTTCATGGAAGTAACACCAAACGAAACATAAGTGTATTCATTTTTAAAATTGAGATTGAAGTTTGAATTTTTTTTTTGTCAATATCGCTTGTGCATAAAAAAAAAAATTAAGACTTTTAATAAAGGGATTCGAACTCAAGTAAAGAACATGCCAATTTTGAATACTAGTCAATTAGTTATAAGAGTGTAATTTTCTTTTAATCAGATTAATAGATTTGAGTCCGTTTTTGCTCACCATAAGTGTTGAGTTAGGAGGGTGAGCAAAAACAGACTCAGTATATTTTCATGTTAAAATGTAGTAAAAATGATATAATCAAGTGAATTATTGTTTCAAATTTCATTTAAGAGAAATTTTACCATACATATGATGAGAGATGAAAATAGAGATTTGATTACGCTCATAATTTTGCCGTTGACGAGAAACGATTTTTCATTTTAATTTTTTAACAAAATCTGACACATGATGATTAAAGTCATGGGATATTTTCTTCAAAATTAAATCGGACCACTTGATTTATTTTCCACGTTCCTCCAGATGTTTACGTTCACGCAACACGCATCTTTTGGATGTTCTCTTTTTTTTTCCCTCTTGCGAATGTCTCGTGGAGCAGGAACCCTCTTGTCTTGTCCACAGGGTCCCATGTGTACGAGCTTTTTTGTTTCGTTAACAACTTTCAAGGAACCGATCGCCAGATCCGAAAGGAAATGACCCCAAAGAGGTATGAGGGAAACTCAAAAAACACGAAGACATGTAATCTATCCTAAATTTGAATTGGAAAAATTTGAAATAAGTTCAATTTTATAGACCACCTTTAGAAATAGATCCAATTTTTAATAACTTTTGACTTTGAAATAGGTTTAATTTGTAATGACTTTAAACCCATATCAAAAGACCCGATTTGAATATTACCATCAGTTCGAATTCACCCTATATTCGCAACTATAACACCGGAATAAAACTTGGGAATGTGTTAAAACAAAATACGGCGATTGACAAAAACCCACATTCAGTATACCCTCCGTTAAGATTTGGGTTGGATGGACATTCATAAGGAATGACATGACATGGTTCGTGCCAATTATTTTATACAACGTATGACGGAATCAAATATCACCATAGCGAAGGGACAAAGTTCATCAGAGAGAATTCGCCTACTGTCTACCTACCTTTCTGCCCCCTCCATGCAAAAGACAGAACAATCAACACTCCGTTTGCACTGAATACCTGCCTACGCCTAGGGCTTGAGTGCCAAGGCTAGACCGACCTTTGCGCTCTTCTCTATTGCCCTGGTATCGACCTCTCCTGAGATGGTGAAGAATGACTTGGGACGCCACTCGTGCTGGATGAGAGCGCTTGCCCTGCCGTAGTTATTCACCCGAGCCTTCACTGTAGTTAGAGGGTCAAGTGCATGCGCTGTGCCGATTGTGAGGCTGTTTTCATTGCTTGAAAAGCTATGGGCCAGCTCCGCACCAACAGCAGTGTTGGTGAGTGGGCTTACAGTGTGGTAGTAGGAAGCAGTAATAGTATCAGCTTTATCGTTCCTGTATACCCACCGACAATATCAGATAAGCACCATCAACCTAAACACGCATATGCAATAAGCCCAACTCGACTCGAATAACACAACAAAACATTGTCAAAAGAAGAAGTACTCACAGTAACAGGGAAGCAATGAGGTCAGAATGGGTGAAATTCAACCCTGCATTCACTTTGGTAAAGTTCCCAGAAGCAGTGTCGAAAGAAAGATCGGTTCCCAGAGAGAGAAGATTGTTCCCCACAACACCAGAAAAGTTAACAATCGGATTGGCAGTCAACCCAATGCTGGTACTTATCCCAGCATACTCATGCTGATATTGGAGTTCCACCTGTTTACAAAATAACCAAGTTCAGACCATACAGCAATGATACGTGTGCATATCACGCCCGATATGACATGCATCAACAGAGCAAAAAAGTGAACACAACTGAAGCAACAATGTTAAGAAGTCAGAAAATGGACACGATGATTCTTACCTTGCCAGATCTCTGGTCAGGTGCAATAAAGCTAAAGATTGCCTTGAGACCAGGTGCAGGTTCATCAACAGTAATGGTCGTGATAACCTGCACGTTAACATACAATTATCAGTCACAATAACGAGGTATTATATTATGAAATTCATATCCAGAGAACAACAGGAAAATACTAACATTTACAGGTGTAACCCTGTCTCGAATAAATTCACGATATAAGATAAGCACATAATTACAAGAACCATACACAAGATGGCAAAGCCAATGCAATCCTGTACACAATATTATCAGCCAAGTAAATGTAGACAATGAATTTGTAACAGTATAGCCTGTATGGTTGCACTAACACCACAAAATGAGCTTACAGTCTTATCTAGTAGTTGGGAAGAAAAATGAAGAACATGTACTATTAAACATACCTTCCATCTGAGATTTATACAAAAACAAGTTTCATGTTTTAAATCACCGGGATCACGTCTTCAAAGTACCAAGATAAAAAAGTAAAAACTAGCTAAGAAAACCATAAAACTTCGTAGAGCTCGTACAAACAAGTGATAAACAGTAGTGAGTACCGGGACAGGAAGTTTCCGGCTACTGCATTGACCTATTCAAGTTCTTTACATGAGAAGGAAAAAAAGCTAATGGAGATACGACTAGTTCTGTTGACTTACGTTAGAGTTGGTGTCAACTTTCACATCAGTTGTGATGTTCTTGTTCTTCAGCTGAGTACTGACATCCCCCAAATACAGATCACCCTTCCTGATTCCAGTCGAACTGATTGCCTTGAGAAGTACAACGATTCAAAATATCAGAACAAAACAAAGTAGGATAAAACAAAGCTAACATCACAGGGAGTAGGATCCAATATATATACAAAACAGATATCGTAAATCTTACATAGCAAGCAGAAAATTACAAACAGAGCCTGTACAAAAGGGCTGAGCCTATATAACATGTTTTTATACCACATTTCTATACCAACTTAGGTGGCATCTGATGTGGACAGCCACATCATTTGAAAAATTTGCAAAACCCAAGGAAATGAAGGAGAACAACTTCTCGTATACCACAATCATCATTTAATTAAATAGTTTTCCTTAATATTAGTTTATTAAATAATGAACTAAATTTAAAAATCTGATTAATTCAAATGATGTGACTGTCCACATCAAATCTAACATAAGGTGGTATGAAAATGTGGTACAAAAACATAATATGAATAGCATTACTCAAACACATATCGACAAACAATGTACTTTTGCGTGCTCGAGGAGTAAAATATTTTTTGACAATCAAAAGAAAATTATGCCTATTGCACATATGCGCGAAAGAGCGGACTGAAAGACCATAAATTCGACTAAAGCAACCGAAAACACAAAATTACAAATGCAATGGCATTGCAAGATTAACTTAACATAAACCGGTGAAAAACCGTGCTGCAAATCCAAAGAACCCACAGGAACAAATAGCAATCAAACAGTTGATTTATGATTTAGCTACAAAACAATCAACCAGTCCACTAGCTCGCATTTCGTTAGCCCAAAGAACGAAAATTAGTTAACCCTAAGTAGAATGTAAGTGCAGGCCTTAAACTTCTAGTATTGATCGTGTGATTTGAATGATTTAAACAGAAAAATTAAATCAAGGAAAAATTATGAACTTTCTCAGCAACCAAACAGGAAAATTTTCAACAAAATATAAAGCTTACAACTCCGGTGGAAGTGTAAGTGGTGACGGTGAACTTGTGGTCGCTCTGGTAATCCTTGTAAAGAAGATCTGCACGGAAAAAAGCAAAAAATAAATATTTATGGGTGAAAAATAAATTAAAAAATTAGGAAATACGATAAATCAGAGAAAAAAATGAAGAGAAAAATGAAAAGGACGGACCTCTGGCTTTCTTGCCGATATCGAGATAGAGTCCTGGGCCCTTCACCATGATTATTTCTCGAGAAAATTTGGAAGGAAAACTTCAGAGAAATCAGAGCTGGATTTGTGTTCTAGTTAGAAGACGATGAAGCGAAGTGGATATAATCTAGAAACCCAACAAACAGTGATTGCCGAGACTGAGAGGAGAGGCGTGGGCCGTTGGATCTTGTACTGGGTAGAGGTACGGGTTTGTGGCCGTTGATTTGGAGGAGAGGTTCGGTGCTTTGATGACCTCGAGAATCGTACGAGTGGTTGCGTCGGGCATATTCGGCTTTTTGGTGCCTTTCTGTGACACGTTGCCGGTTTCTTTTCTTTAAATTTTTCCACATATATTTTCTTGATTTCTAATTAAGTGACATTTAATATGTACAGTCACATCATTTAAATTAATTAGATTTTTAAATTTAGTTCATTATTTAATAAACTAATAATTAAGAAAAATTAGTTAATTAAATAATGATTGTGATATACGAAAAGTCTTTCTCCTTCCTTTCCTTGGATTTTACAAATTTTTCAAATCATACCTAAGATAGTACAAAAATGTGATATAAAAACATAATATGAATATCATTATACTTAAGAACGAGAAACCCAAAATTAAATTTAAACCACAAAAAATAGCAAATTAAACCACAAAAAGAGCAAGAAAATTGTAAATAGAAAAAGGGGCAAATACTTTGAATCCCTTGTAGGCTATATTACAAAGTTGAAGCATTACCCTTCAGTTTCAAAGCCAAAACAAACATAGAAAACTCACACTGCCAATTATATACATGAAGATACGTCCAACAGTAAAATTAACCACTCTTTTAGATCCTAAATCACACCCAAATTCGAGTCTAGCGCAACCGCGCTAACAAACCATCGGAAGCTTAAAGATGCCGAGCCTCCCACTTCTTACCAAGTAACGGCATTACACCTGACTTCCTTGAAGGAGGCCGTCCCTTATCTGTGAAGAGATATCTTTCACAGCACCGGGTCCGTGTGGGATGAAAACCGAGTTGGACTTTGAGGACGCACCAATGTCCTTCAATGTGTCGAAGTACTGGGTCACCAGAACCATGTCCATGACATCCTTGGATGATGTCCCGGGTACGTTCTCAGAGAAGGCCAGCACACTGTCTCTCAGCCCGTCCACAATGGCCTGGCGCTGCCTTGCTATGCCGAGCCCCGACAGATACTTGGACTCCGCCTCTCCCTCAGCTCGCTTAATCTGTAGTATCTTCTCCGCTTCAGCTTTCTCAGTTGCAGCCAGCCTCATCCTAGCAGCTATTAGTAATTGGAAAACAAGCATATATTAGTCATTCTGCAGCTGTTACGGCCAAACAAACTTAATAATGCAAAGAAAAACACTTATTGCAGGTGCATTTGTGTTAGTGTCCTACAAAAAGGAATTATAATTCAAAGAGACGCATGAGACATCTCAGTCTCGACACTTTTCATGTTCCAGAGTGCAACGGAGGAGAATCCACACCGATGTTATTTGGAAGATAGGAGTGGAAAGCCTTATAATCGAAAAAAAAAATCCCAATCGTTTTAACTGCCAGAAAATTCTATCAGTCAATATTTAAACAAAATATTATACCTGCATTTATCTCATTCATTGCTCTCTTCACATGCTCATCTGGTTCGATATCCACAATTAGTGTTTGAACTATCTCAAACCCATAATGCGACATGGCCTGCGTATTGACAATAAATTACTAAGCATAATAGATGCTTCACAGCTGGATTCTATACCGAACAAGGCAGAAACATCCATACCTTTGCAAGTTCGTCTTCCACAGCTTTGGCTATATCATTCTTCTGCTCAAAGGTTGAATCTAGGTCCAACTTTGGAACACTTGCCCTGATAACTGAAAAGAAAAATAGAATTCCATTAGTTTAAACTACTACGCCATACTCCTCTCCAGGGTACGATGGCTTGAAACAAGAACTAGCCAGACTTGAAAGCCTTGAGCCTAAGAAACATCCCATACCGAAACTCAAACCATAAACCAAGCAGTTTTATGTTTTACTTAAAGAACAGTCCCATTTCTAAACGGTTCAAAATCATGTTTTAAGAAAAATTTAAACGAAAGCCCCATCAAAAGTCGACTTATCACAGTTATCCACAAGCTGCACTATTTTCTACCCAGTGATAAATGATTATTCATGACACAACTGAACTAGCTATTTACAGATGTCTTGATTGCTAGAAGGAAAATAACAACAAAAAATAACTTGTGTAATTATGAGTTTCAGTAATAAATTCATACCGTCAAAGACGTAAGACTGGATCTGCCCTCTGGTATTGCTGAGCTTGTAAAAAGCATCAGAAGCCTTTTCAGCCAAAGCTCGGTATTGAACAGAGGCAACCACAGTAACAAAAACATTATCCTGAAGAACTACCAAACATCAGAATTGATTGCACTTCAAATTCCAAACTCCGACTTTGTTACTCTAGTACTAAGAGATACTCCTACAGTGCGTGTGCAGTGCGCTACTGTGCGTGCTTAGAAGGTCATAAAAATCTTCTTATTGAAATGAATCAATATGAAACGAACCTTCGTCTTTGTTTCACAACGAACGTCCAATTGCTGCACACGTAAAGAGAGATGACCAGCTACCTGGCTACCCAAGCACCATGGCAAACAGTGACAGCCAGGTTCAAGCACATCGTCGAACTTCCCAAAAGTTTCCCTGATAGCAACAGTAGACTGGTCCACTTGAACACAACCAAGAACTTGTCCCATTTTCTGATTATGCCAACAACGGTAACAACAATGGTAATCAGAGGTTAATTGTAATGCAGATTTTTATAGTCAACTTAAGAAAATTAAATTTTATCTCAGGAAGAAGGATTACGATATCTTTTAATAAATTGCAATAACCTTCACATTTAAATTTCAATTTCAAGAAGGTTTATACAGGCAAGGCTTGCTTTCAGAAACAAGATATTATGACCCTATAAAATACTATACAAATTTCACCAAGTGCACAAGTAACCAACAAGATATGTTCAAACTTTAGTTCCCGTCGCAATGCGAACAAACATATAAAGTTATAAACTACAGGATAGCAATCCGAAAACATAAAACTAAGGATAACGCAGATGAGCTGCCAAATGGAACAACTGGCTAAGTGCCTCAACGCTGAACTGTTCAACCAGAGCTGGATTGTTACAAACCTAAGCCTTCTACACACGTCTTACCGGCTTGACCACACAAGAAATATTTGCAAGATTTTAACGAAACATTCTCGATACTCTTCGAATTTAACGAACAATCATATTTTTATCTTTTTCCTACTACTATTCATTACACTTTTATTTGTCTTTTTTCATTAAAACTAAAGCTTTTTTTAGATTTTTTTGTTAGTTTTTTTCAATAATGAGAGTTTTTTGTGTGTCCGGAACATTAGGTGGTAAATTTTCTTAAAGAGGGAGGGAGGGCGTGGTATTATGATTTTGATTCTCAATCTCTTGATTGATATTTTTGATAAAAAATAAAAAAAAAAAAGTGAAATGGTCGCAGATTTAGGTGATGAAGGGAACGATGGGGGGTTGTTGGGATTTCCGACAAAAAGTGGGTGAGTTTGGAAGTGGTGGTGGTGGAGATATCTTGGTTTGCCGGAGGTGTTTGCAGGGAGACGGTGAATCGGTGATGGAAGGGAGAAAAGTGGGGCCCAAACCTGAAAATTACACTGGTGTGACCCGTATTTGACAAAGTGTTTACTTGGGTAAAGAGTCTATCCATAATTGGGACCCATATTAAGTATTTGAGAAAGTGTGTACTGGGCCAGGGTAGAGACTCAGTCAATGCAGACTTGTTCTCTGTTTTTTAAGCGAGTTTCCCAGCATTTCTCAACAAATAAACATTAATAAATAATTACACAACAATTTTATGACAATTTCTCAAGCAAATTTACCGAAAATTATACGATGTCAAATCAAATCACACAAGTTTCAGTCGGAAATTCAAGAAAAATTAAAACTCCAACCGATTCACACCGTAAAATCAAGAGCTAGAAGAACCAGAAAAAAAACAAATTCCTTTGAAAAATCGAACAATTACAGCAACGAAAACGGTAAGGAATGCAAAATTAGAGTGAAAATTCACCTCAGAAACGGAAGAGTTTGTCTGCGAGGCTAGCGGAAGACGAGAAGCGGCCACGTGAAATTTGGGGAATAGGAATTGCAGAGAAGTGGATATTTATAGGGCCGCGAAGGGAGTGGAATTTTTGGGCGAAAGGGTTTTATCTTAATCCGCGCGTAGGAACAAGTTCGGGTCGCTCTCGGGGACAGCACAGCATTGCGCAGAATTTTCCTGGTGCGTGAAACGCAGGTTCTGTGGGCAGCTCCGTACCGTATCTTCTTTTGGTAGAACTTAAATATGAGATTACTAGTTTTAATAATAAGATTAATTCTATTGATGATGATTAGGCTTTCATGTGATGTTTAATGCTTGAATTTTACTTTAATTTGATCTAGTGTGGTCCTTCTATTTTATTTTTTTTCCAAAGCCTATGTATCTCATACCTCGAAAGATATGACTAATCTTTAATAGGGCTCGAAAAGGTTAGAGGCATTTCAGTTTATTTTTTTACAACAATCAAATAACACACGTTCTCTTAAAAGCTTTCAACCAGGTAATCAATTGTATGTTTGTTAGTTTCATATCTCAAACCCAAAATCAAAGAGTAAACCCGACTTGAAATTCTACCGTGGTCTATGAATGAATGCTCAGATCTCAATCTCACTCTCAACCCAAGCCAACCCAAAAAAATAAAAATAAATAACTAAAAATATTTATAATTAATATTTGTGTGTTTTTTTTTTTTAATTACATGCTAAGAATATGTTTGGAAGTGCTTTCAAAATTATTAAAATATATTCAGATAACCAAATATGCATGTGACAATGTTATCATAAAACTTTATAAAAGGTATTGCACCGCACATTAATCACAGACAAATTCCCTTTCTAGTGTAGTCCCAATACCATGTGAAGCCGTAGTGTACTAATTTTAGCCCCCTCGTCAATCACTACGCCAAAGTAGAGCCTTAGCTTCAGAAAATTTATCGTGGGAGATCGAACTTGAGTTGGAAGATCCTCGAGTGCTTTTACAGGAAGCACTTTGATTTTGAGAACTAATTTTTGCACACCCCTTTTCTCTCATACACGTATCTATTTATTTATGAACTTTGAATTGAATAAACAAACAAGAGTGTGCAACATAAACAAACAAGAGTGTGCATAAAACAAATAAATATGCGTAAAAAATTATTTATTTGACTTTTTTTTTTAAATTTCGACGTGCTTATAGTAAAAACACTTTCAACAAAAATGTTTAACGAGCAGAAGTGCCTCCTCTCTCTAAAGTTTACAAATTTTGTTAAAAAAATGTTGAATTGAGGAGTACTCGTGTTAGTGACACCATTATACATTTATATGACGTCTGAAGAAAAGTCGAAGAAGCGTGGGCGTTCATTTGTTTGTCATTCAACTGTTTGTGAGAAAATCTGGATTTTAATTGGCTGCTGGTGACTTGTCAAAATATATTTTCCTAAATTAATAGATAATTGCGAGTAAGCAACCATTAATTAATTAGGAAAACTAATGAAAATGGTTTAAAAACTTTGAGTTTTAATGATAAGGACAAAATAAAGGGTAAAATGAATAGTACCAGGTTTGACTTTTTCGTTAAAATGAACAATACCGTAGACTTTTCGTTAAAATTCCTTAATTAATTTTCCTAAAATAATATATAATTGCTTGAAAGCAACAATCGGTATAAAATTTGGACCCATTAATCAACATTTTGTGGTTAAGATATAATTGGTTGACCCAGCCAGTAAACTTGTATTATGGTCTACGCGCTGTATCATTATCCAAAAACAAAGGCCAAAGATGAATGAGGAAATTCGGCAGCACCTACGTTCCCTTTTCGGAAGAGAAACACTAAATAAATTCTCTTAAAATTAAGACTTTTTCATATTCTTCGTAACTTTATGTTTTTTTTGACAAATTATCGTGTCAGTATTATACAATATTATGAGAAAAACGTGAAGTGACAAAGAGTCCATAGAGAGTCTCATTAGCAATTCTCTTCTCATAATTAGTGGCAGAGCCACTTGACGACCAAAAGAGACTCGGGCCTATCCTGAAGTTCTTTCACTTTGTAGCTATGTTTGTGTGCTTTAGGTTGGATACTCATTCTTCAACTTATGTGCTTTTGCTTCCAACTAGTTTTATTTAGTTTCTTTAATTGATTAAAAAAATGTATTTTACAATAATATTGTTATGAAACCAAAGGCTTATATGAACTAACCTTCCCTAGTTAGTTCACAATTTTGCATGATAGAATGTTGTTTCACAGTCAAACTCATATATAAGAAATAAAGGAAGAATTTATCTTAAAAGAAAATTTTCATAGCTGTAGTTTTGGGCCATGATCCTTAATTTTCATTCAACTTCAATTTAGGAACTCATAAGAAGGCAGTGTTGATGATATAATTATCTTAATTGTATTTTTTCGTGACTACATTACTCTCTTTTTGATTAAATTTTCTTTCCACTACATAAAGTGAACCTTAAGTTTTCTCCCATTAGTTATATTATTTTTGTCCAATTGCTTTTATATAGCTCGGATGTCACATCCCGGCCCGGGGCAGATCACTTCCCGGCCCCGCTCCACTACCGTAGCACGATATTGTCCGCTTTGGGCTCCGACCATGCCCTCACGGTTTTGTTTTTGGGAACTCACGAGCAACTTCCCAGTGGGTCACCCATCTTGGGAGTGCTCTAACCCCATTCTCACTTAACTTCTGAGTTCCTACGGAACCCGAAGCCAGTGAGCTCCCAAAATGCCTCGTGCTAGGTAGGGATGGGAATATACATATAAGGATCACTCCTCTGGCCAATGTGGGATGTCACAATCCATCCCCCTTAGGGGCCCGACGTCCTCGTCGGCACACCACGACCAGGGTTAGGCTCGCTCTGATACTAAATTGTCACATCCCCGCCCAAGGTGGATCACTTCTCGAGCCCGCTCCATTACCGTAGCACGATATTGTCTGCTTTGGGCTCCGACCACGCCCTCACAGTTTTGTTTTTGGAAACTCACGAGCAACTTCCCAGTAGGTCACCCATCTTGGAAGTGCTCTAGCCCCCTTCTCGCTTAACTTCGGAGTTCCTACGGAACCCGAAGCCAGTGAGCTCCCAAAAGGCCTCATACTAGGTAGGAATGAGAATATACATATAAGGATCACTCCTCTGGGTGATGTGGGACGTCACATCAGAGGTCCCTCCTAACCTCGACTTCTGACTCCGCCGCTGCCCGAAATACCCCCCCTTTTTCTTTTCTTGTGATTCGTTTTACATGAAAAACGTTTGCTCTACTATTTGAGAGAGGCTTGCTTTCTTTAATTTTATTGTGAACGAAGGCGACCTTATGTCCTTAAGGGTTTACTAGACGCTGATTCAAAAATGATTAAAATCATAGCTTTGTTTTAATATCTAAAAATGAGTTTGGCTGCAGTTGGCAGAAAAAAATTGAAAGTATATCCGACTCGTAGAAGCGTTTTATGAAGAAGTACATGTAAATGCTTATTCATGAAGTACTTTAAAATGTTAACTCCAAATAGGTCCTAAGGTATAACCTGTTTTAGGCTATACGAGTGAGCTTCTGACTCATTACAATAAATACTTTGTAAATATCCTATAATTTGGCAAATTACTTGTACCAATACTAGTTAAAATTACAGTATTTCCTTTTACTTGTAAGATTGAAGATTTAATTTCAAATATTTTAAATGACGAATTTAATAGGCTAATTCATTAGTTATCCAAGATCAAATCCAAAAACCTCACACAATCACCTCGCATTTTAGTCATGCTTCAATTCAAAGCTTGGTAGCCCACCACCAATAATTCTCTCTTTGTCTATTATTTAGGAGAAATATTCAGGGTACTAGGCACCTGTGCTAGGTGATGTTTCCACTAGTGGAAATTTAACATTTAAATATTTTTTTTCTTTTTTTTTTAATTAACGAAATTTAGGTGTTATATTCTAGGAAGCTTTAATGAAAATGACTTCTCAAAACTTTTAATTAATAAAAAATCATCTACAAACTTTATTTAATAAAAAATATTTAAACTTTAATAAAAACGATTCATATACTTTTAATGAAAACTTTAATCAAAACTTTTAATAAAAATGACCAAAGTTTTACATCATAATAATAATAAAAAGCAGCCAACACATTCTGACGTGCAAGACCACACATCACATCACACACATTCACATACTCTTCCTCACTCAACCGTTCAACCTCTCTCTCTCATATTTCCATCAATTTTTCTCTCTCATTTCACCTCACCCATCCACATCAACTTTTTTTCTTCTTGTTTTTTTTTTTTACCTCTCGCCACTCTTCTCTCTCCTTTCACCTCACTCTATAAACATTTTTTTTATTATTTGTTTATTTGACTATTCTTTCAATTTTTTTTTAGAACAAAAAGTAATAGTATTACAAGATCAAAAATAAAGAAAATTTTCATTATTCAGTTTTATAAAAACTAATATTGTCACTATTTATTAAACAAAACATTGACTACTTCTTAAACTGAACAATATTTTTTAAACTGAACATTGACTACTTCTTAAACCGAACATTATTTCTTAAACTGAACATTGACTACTTCTTAAACGGAAAACTAACTATTTCTTAAACATAACATTAATACTATCACTACTTCTTAAATTGAACACTGACTATTTTGTAAACTGGACACTAACTATTTCTTAAATTAAACGCTAGTACTATTACTATTTCATAAAACACTGACTATTTCTTAAACTGAAAACCTTGTAAACTAAACACTAATTATTTCTTAAACCTAACACTAGTACTATCACTATTTCGTAAACTAAATAGACTATTTATTAAACCAAGTAATAGTACTATCACTATTTCGTAAACTAAGCACTGACTATTTCTTAAACCAAACACTAGTATTATCACTATTTTGTAAACTAGTACTGTCATTATTTCGTAAACTAAACACTGACTATTTCTTAAACCAAACACTAGTATTATCACTATTTTGTAAACTAGCACTGTCACTATTTCGTAAACTAAACACTGACTATTTCTTAAACCAAAAACTAACTATTTCGTAAACTAAACACTGATTATTTCTTAAAATCGAACACTAGCACTATCATTGTTTTTTAAACTGAACACTAAAAATTTCAAAATTTGAAGCTCTCTTCTCATTATCATATGAATCACTGACAATAATATTTATATTCTTACAGAGTTAGAATAATTATTTTCACATTCCTTTTTGTTCCTTAACATTATTCGAACAATTTATTTGACTTCCCCTTAATTTATTTAATACAAAATTAACAACAAAAGCATAAATGAAAGATCAGAAAAGCTAATGTGCTTTCATTGAGGAAAGTAATGTAATATTTTTTATTTTTAGGTTTTAGCTAGTTAGGGTTAAAATTAATAAAGAATTCCATAATTTGAACATGGGGTGATGATGAGATGCTAGCCCAGTGTAGGGCTAAGTGGTAGTCATGTATTGATGTCAACAATATATTTTTTTTATCTCAAATCTCTCTCTCTCTCTCTCTCTCTCTCTCTCTCTCTAAAATTTTTGGGTTTGTTGATGTTAGTTTGAATGGATTTGGTTGGCATTCTCCTCTCTCTCTCTCTCTCTCTGTGAACATTTTTCTTCCCGATGAAATATTTAAAAAGTAACTTGTGTGCTGCTTTTGCATTGTTGGTTTTCTGTTGAATTGGTAGATGCTTGCTTTCGCACTGCTAATGTGCACACGCGCTTTGGGTTGAATAAGTTTTTGTTTTTTATGTTTTTTATTTCTTGTCCTTATCATTAAATAAAAGTTATTAAATGACTTTTGGTTAAAACTTAAAGTTTTAAAATCATTTTCATTAGTTTTCTTTATATTCTAACAAGTGGAGAACACCACCTGGCACAAGTGATGGAAACGCTTAAAAATCTGTCCTTATTTTGGAAGTTATAGTAGGTTATTGTTTCATATTTTGCCTTCTCATCCAATCACATCTCTCATAAATTAAGAGAGATTTTTCAATGTGATTGGAAAACGAGATGGTACATTATGTGTCACATTAGTATTAATGGTAGAAGTCGGCCCAAAAAGAACCCTAAAAGAAGTGAGTTTCGGCCCAGCGATGAAACGTTGATGCCGTGGTTGAGTTCTTGGCGATGTAAGATTGCCTAGGGATTTGGATTAGCTTCTGATGTGATTGAATTCTAGGCAAAGTGGGATTGTTAAAAATCAGGATTGGTTTCTGGATGAAGTTTAAATTAATTGCACAATGAGTCTAGGTTCAAAATCTTAATTCAAGTTAAAGAAGGTGAGATTCGGAGGTGACAGATTTTCGGTGGAAGAATGATTTGTGAGGAGTGCAGTATATAAAAAAGAGATCATGCAACAAGATGAGGACTTTCAACTAAACACACAAATCAACGTTCTACGCGAAAACCTCACACCTACGATTGGTTACTCACGCCAAACCTTCTTTACGATTAAGACACTCATTTTCTTTGAGTATATGTGTTCATAATACCAATTCGGCAGACAGCCAACCCTTCCTTAATATTCACACGCTTGAGCTCATCAATAAATTAGCACGCCTGCATTAGCATTCGAGCTACTAAAAGGACGTAGTTAGCTCTTAGTTATTCAGCATATGTGCCACATAGGCTTTGTAATTTTAAGAATCAACAACCACACAATTGATCGCCTACTTACTAAGTATCGAATTTAACACAAATATAATCTGTACCTTAAATAAAAAAATGTTAACTTTAGTAAGAGTTGATGGATTTAGAATGATTTTCCTTCCCAGCTCCAGAACACGATGCACTATCCCATGATTCTCCTTCCTAGGTTTTACCTTTTGCCTAGTAGGGAGGAATACCGCTAGACAGTAGTCTGTATTTGTTATTTAGATTATTTGATCATGTATTGGAGGGAGCTGAATCGTTTTTCAGAGGAGCGTTGGCAAGCATGGAGGCTGTCTACCTAAGCAGAAACCCAACTGCAAAAGCAATCTTGGAGCTTGTTGGGTCCGCTTCCGATGAACAAATTTACTATGATCATTTTGCATTCAGGACTCTTGGGGTAACACTATAAGACTTCAGACTTTGTATATGATGATACGCATTCATTTTTGTTGACAAAAAGCGATGTTCTATAGAATCTAAACTACGATCATATTGCCCTCACTAACTGACTTAATTCACATATTCGTTTTTAATTGATCTCGTTAGCATTGTGTATTGAAGTTTGTTTTAATTTGGAACAATAAATAGGTGAATGGTTATGGGATTGATTCCATGGCCAAAATTTTCCTGGATTTTGGGTACACGCCGCGGGAGGAGTTTAAGATTCCCAGCTAAGAAATTGAGAGCATTGTGTGTGTGTGTGTCCCTCTGTTCATGGAAAATAGATAACGTGTTGTGTTCGGATGGTTCCTGTTTCGCATATAGTGAAACTGTTGTATTAAAAAGATGACAAATTAAATATGGTATTTCCAACCAAATATGGCAGAAGACATTTTTGCTCAAAGAAGCTTCACCTGCCCTTGCATTCTAAAACATAACACCAAAGCAAACATGAATCCCTGCTGCTTTTCCAGCTATCCAAGAACAAATGCTTTAACCGAAAATTACATCTATACGGATCGAGGAAGCGAAAAACGGGGAAAAAGAAGAAGAAAATGATTGCTGACAGGAGGTGGGAAATGATACAGACAGCTGCCAACCCTATCTTACGATTTGCCATTAGGCTTTGGTGATGGTTGGGGATGTTGAAGGTGATATGGAGAAGCATGGGTACCATTTGGTATCGAAAGACTCCTCTGCTGATTATGCCCGTTCCTTGTCAGCAATCCTCCCTGTGGTCTGACGCCGTTTCTGGTATTTGGGCTGGACCTGACACGGTCACCTTGCATGGTCTGGAAATAATATGACGAGCTTGCCATATCCTTGAGGGTTGGCAGCGGCTTTAAGGCTTCGACAACTTCACTCATCAAGGGCCTGGCTTTTGGATCTCGACTAAGGCAGTGAGCAGCTAGTTGTGCGGCTTTTTGAACACCTTTTATTGAAAAGTGGCCTTCAAGCCGAGGGTCTATCAACCGGTAGAATCTTCTTCTTTCTCCTAGATGTGGCCGTGCCCATTCCACAAGGTTATGTTCGCCATTGGGTCGATTTTTGTCCATGGATCTTCTGCCAGTCAGCATCTCGAGTAAAACCACACCAAAACTATAGACATCACTCTTGGATGTAAGATGTCCTGCAACAACATATAAGTGAATCTACTTAAGATTTCAACAAAGTATTAGTATATCAACAACATAATGTCCAACAGGATGAGCACCAATTGCAGCCACCATCTTAAGACCTAGCTCCTGTAAATAACACTCACCACCAGATAATGGCATTATAACTTCTATATGCCCAAGACATGAAGTTTGAGAAACCAAACCAAGCAAACTAGTGAGGCGGATGGACAATCACAAGAAAAAACGAAGAGATGACCATTTAAGTATTTCAAAAGCAGTACCTTAACTAATTATCTTTGAGAGATATACTATCAATTCCTTACCAGTCATTACATATTCTGGAGCTGCATAACCATAAGTTCCCATCACACGGGTGGAGACATGAGTTTTATCACCCTCGGGACCATCTTTGGCAAGTCCAAAGTCAGACAGCTTGGCATTGTAATCCTGAAATGGCACTTTATTAGAAAGATGAATGATATAAAGGGGGAGTATCTGAGTTTGCCAAAGCTTTAAGCACATACTGCGTCCAATAAAATGTTGGAGGTTTTAAAGTCACGATAGATCACAGGTCTTTCTGCTTCCTCGTGGAGAAAAGCAAGGCCCTTTGCAGCACCTAATGCAATCTTCATTCGAATAGACCATGGAAGAGGCAACGACCCTGCACATAGTAGATACTGTCAAAGAATGCCAAAAATAATACTCCTAATTGGCTAATTGGGTGCACTGAATGAAAAATAGATTTTCAGAAAGGCAGTTACATACTCCTAAATAGATGGTTCTCCAAGCTCCCTCGAGGCATGAACTCATACACTAGTAGCCTTTGATCATCTTCAATGCAGTATCCTATAAGTTTAACTAAGTTTGGATGGACAAGGTCACCAAGATAATTTACTTCAGCCTGCCACGTTGAAAGCCAAACAAAAATCAATAATTGAATACAAAATGGGCAGAGAACATCAAACTATTAAGTTACAAAAAAATAAGGAAAGGTCCAAACCAGCCATTCTTTATGACCCTGAAGTCCATCATGGTTAAGAGTTTTCACTGCAACAGTAAGACCTGTGCCAGGTTTTACTGGAGCAGTTCCATTTTCTTCTATCCACCCCTTGAACACGCAACCAAAACCACCTTCACCAAGAAGACTTTCAGGTCTGAAATTTCTTGTTGCCAATTTAAGATCAATAAATGTGAATTTTCGCAACCGTGAAGCAACTTTAAGTTCCTCTTCAAGTTTGGAAGTGGATGCATTACTTTCTGTATTACTAGTGGTTGACGAAGAGACTACAGTAGCTGTTGGTTGGTCTCTGCTCGTATCATTTATAGATTTAATTTCTGCACACACCAAAAAGAAACATTTGACAACTGATAAAAACATGATTTCTTAATCGCATAAAGTTGAAAACATGTTGCCATTAAGCAAATTAAGTTTAAAGCATACATAGGATTTGATATAAGAGATTATTCAAGAAGACAAGTACACACAGCCGAAGAAATGCACAAAAAGATATACCAAATTCTGTGTGTTTGATAAGAGTATCAGCTGTCCAACACGGAATAGAATATCAAATAGAACTGCTCCAACTATCATATAAGTCAGTAGCGTTGAATAGGAATTTAGAAGACCATCTAAATTAGACATTGTGACGACAGCCATCTGACATGGGCCATGTATCTTAAAAAACCAGTTTATATCTAGAATCACTATATATTTAACTCAACAACCACTCTTCCAACCCCAGGAAAATGTTGCTAAAGCCATAATTTTCCATCCCAGTATGATACAGACTCACCTCTGCTACCAAAATTTCATCTGCATGCCCAATCTTCTCCTTGCCAATTCCGTAATTATCAACCTCACTGTTCCTAACTCAAACAGACTGAGCCTTCCTAGTTGGTGATTAGTTTTCATATCCTTCCACACAAGACAGACCAAATTTGTTGGTTGACAATCCTCAGAAGAAGCAGATAAGTTTTATACAAAGCATACAACAAACCAAAAGAGAGTGAAAACTACAGGATAGTACAGTATCAGGATACCCAAGCCTTCATCCTTCAATAAGGCAGAACACACTTCAAGTTTTCGAAAACGTGTGTCTTACGTATTTATTTAGTCATACAGTCTGGAATCAAGATATTGTTTTCGCGCTATAGGAGCCCAGCAAAGAGGGATAACTCTTGTTCTCAAAAGCAAGCTTACATGTTTCTGTGGAATGTTTCTTTCAGGATCAAGAGGCTTTTTCAGCCACCAATCGGGTTATTCTCAAATGAGAAATCAAAAAAGCTCAACTGGGTTTCATCTCTAGACTCTAAACCCCCCTTCCAAAACCCAAATTTTACCCCGGTAACTGCAGGTATATTTTTAAAAAATAAAAGGGAATTTCCATGCTTTAAAATCCACCAAGAGCAAAGCTCTTTGGATTGACCGAAGTAGTATAATGCAGTCAACTTATGAGCAACTACTTACAGAATCTCCACTCTAAATTTGCTTATCCTATGACTAACAAAGTAAGAACTCTACAGATTACACAACACAAGCTCAAACAGAAACAACAGAACAATCCCAAAAAGCAATCAATCTCAAGTCTCAACAAGCAAACTTGAAAGCATATGAGCTAGTAAAAGAAGTGATTCCAAGAAAAACAAAAAGTTACTACCACAGTGAGCAGCACTGGTCCCACTGGTTGAGCTATCGACTTTGGATCTTGAAGAAATGCAGCTCCCAAAGAACCTCAGCCTAACCCAACACCCACTCCCCTCCTCTTCCACGTCGTCATCATCATCCCCGTCAGCTTTGTGCTTCTTCTTCCTCCTCACCTTCGATTTGCTAATGTCCCAGGCCTCCACCTTACCATCCTCAGCTTTCAATCCCATTTCACAAACCCTAAAAAAAATCAAATCCCGGTACCATCAAACACCCAAACCCACCACCCTTCCCACCGCCGCAGAACCGTCTCTAGCCGCCGCCGACACAACCCATATGAAAACCCACCAAAATCTCTGAAATTTCCGAACTTTACAAAAATCCAACTGAATTTAGAGAGAAAAAAAAAAGACGACCCCGCTGAGAAAATAGCTAGATCACGCAGAAAGTAGATCAAATTCGACGAACCCTTGAAGTGAAATCGATCAGCTCGCGAGGAAAAAGGGACAAAGACCAAAAAACCCAATAGAAAAGTGTCCGTTTTTATCAGAAAGGAACAGCCAAATCTTCAGTTTTAACCCAGAAATGTCTGCAGAAATCTCAGAAAATACTCCCACAAGCTAACCAGTTTAAAGTTGGGTGAAAAAATAAAAAATAAAAAATTTTGGGGGACCAAAAATAAATAAATAATTTGATAAAATACCCTTACAAGACACATATAATATTCCGAATTATCGATTCTCTCTCTTCATTGTTTAAAGGCTATTTTTAATGGAACCGAAGACTAGATAAAAGCAAATCGAGCTGCCCGGAGAAAACGGGCAGCTTGTATGAGCTGCCCTGGGTGCCCGTTGTATTGCTGGACGTTGCGAGGTGCAAGGCTCAGAGGCTTTGGGAAAGATGCAAGGGGGCGGGCAGTTCGGGCAGGGGGGAGAAGGGAAAAGTAGGGACAATTCGGGCAGGAGAGAGAAAGGGGCTAGGGTGGGACCCAGTCGGATGGTGACGTGTCTGGTTTGGTTGGTCGGACGGAAACGCCCGCGTCAGGTTTATATCATCACTACTCAGAACCTGCAAAATCTTGCAATGCATGCATCTAGTTATTCTCTTCTTCTTTTTTTTTAATTTCTTTTTTTTCAAATTTTCAACTTGTTTTTGTTATGTTAAAATTAAAAAGTATTTCCGAATCTTATTTAATTCTATGAGTCACGGATTCGTGGAGTTGGAAAACAAAACAGTGTTGACAATTTAAAAAAAAATAAAAAAAATAATAATAGCATTTTTTTTTTTTTCTAATTTTGTATTGGTGAGAGAGGGATGGTCAATTATTGAATAGATATAGAAAATGCGATAAAACACATAAACAAAGAAAAGGTAATGGCAGGCATTATCTAGTTATTCGATTGAGAGAGAAATGAGTTCATATTGAAAAAATGAAGATTGTAAAAATTACTAGTAATTAAAAATTATAAAAATTATAAGTTATTTAACTCGTATTTGCTTTTAGATTAAAAAAAAAAAAAACTTCTAAAAAAATGTAAAAAGCATTGGTGCGAAAAACAAAAAATATTTTGCGTCTAAATTTATGATTGTTAATGAAAATAAAGATACTTTGACTATTGATGCCAAACCTATGTGATCATGGACAGAGGAGTTACAATCTTCTGCAATTAAAATTTTGTAGCCTCTTTGTGTCTTGTCTACTTGTGTGACACGTGTTCTTTTGGCCTTATTTATTCTTAGTTTTTTTATTTTTTATTTTGCTGAGAAGATAAGTTGAAGAGTTAACACTGTTAAGTGAAGTTTAAATGAATTGTCAGGTGTCAACGAATGATGAGTCATAAAGATGTCGAATTTTGGGTGCAGAAGATTTGATCTCGGCTAGGATAAGTACTGAGAGCTAAATTAAAAGGAGGATAAGATTAAGGTATTGACATCATTAGTTTGTTTATTAGTTTTAAGAAATGTGAGTTGAGATTAAGGTCTTAGCGTGCAACGCAAAGATTGACTTCCAACTTCCAATATGCTAATTATTCTTCTTCTTTTTTTAATTACAATATTGTGCTCATTTATCGAATAAGAATGTTGTGCCTGCGTTTTTTTCCCTTCTGCACTTTTTGTTTTTAATGTTCAATGATTATATTTAATTTATATGATTCAACTTTTAAATTAATAAAAATAAAAACGAGAAAATGTGACAAAAAATAAGAATGTCAAAGTTACTGGTTTTCGTAGAAAACAAAATATCTTTCCTCTAAACTTGTCGCTCTTGAGTACCAAAAATGGAGATAAAAACAAACTTTTTACTGCACAGTAACTGAATCCAAAAATAGAGTTTGGAACATTAAGAAGCACATGGTTATAACTTATACCTAATTATACCAACACCAAGTTTGACATGAATATAATCACATGTAATGTAACATCTCACATCGCCCAAATGAGTGGATCATGTAAGTCTTATATGTATATTCTCATCTCTAACTAGCACGCGATCTTTTTGGAGCTCACTGGCTTCGGGTTCCATTAGAACTCCGAAGTTAAGCGAGTTCGCACGAGAGCAATCTCAGGATGGATGACCCACTGGGAAGTTCTTATGTGAGTTCCCAGAAACAAAACCGTGAGGGTGTCGTAGGGGCCCAAAGCGGACAATATCATGCTATGGTGGAGTCGAGCCCGAAATATGGTGGGGACTCAGGGCGGGATGTGACATGTATGAACGGTCGACTTTGTTCCTAAATTATCACCCAAGTAAAAATTAGTTCCAAAACTATTTTTTTCAAAGAAGCCATTCCTTAAACTAATAATAATTTGCCAATTACATTTGTAACATTAGATTTGAAGTTATTTTATCCAATTTTCCTTCCACATAAGCCATATGATGCATTTTACTTAGTAATACCATCATTTTCTCACATATAAACCCTTAAAGTTGCATATAAGTTGACGAAGAAATAGGATAAAATAGTTATGAATATAATAATAGAGATGAAATTAGTAGTTTTTAATGAATTTATGATATTATTTTATCAAAAAAAAAATAATTTAAGAACTTAATTTTCAATGCAGTAATAATTAAGCGACTAAATCGAAAGTTCACTCTACTTACAATGTTTTTTTTTTTTTTTTTTGGAAACATTACATTTTACAACTTAATTTCATATGATTATTACCCAATGTTAAATGATGATTGGGATTTGGGGGAGTAGGCCAACCTGTCCTGTATCATGCCATAAGGTTAAGGGATCAAAGTTGAATACCACAACTCTGTCAATATCATCTGCCTGCATTTTCAGAACTTGCCATTATTTATTTTGTTTTAAAAATTTTAGTATGAATGTCAATGGCCGTACACAAAAATAAATAAAAAATAAAAAAATCTAACATCTATATATTTATTTTTTGTTGAAATCACGAGTCTCAACCTCTAAAAGAGACTAACGCACTGTGTTTGAAAAATTAAAACAAGTAACATTATGTCATTAGTTTAACATACTGCAGAGTGCGCTACAATATAAATAACGCACTGTGCTTGAAAAATTAAAACAAATAACATTATATCATTAGTTTAATATACTGTACAGTCACGTAGCGGGGTGCAGGTAAAGAAGCCCTCTTCAGAATGTTGCAAGAGGCATCACATCATACGGTGGGGAAATTTTTCATACTATTGGTTGGAAATTTTGTTTTCAGATTCCAAATAATTGTACTATTACATGTGGTGTATCCGGCCGTGATCTAGAGAGACTGAAAAAGTTGAACAAAAATATTGAACAAAAAATAATGAGCCAATATTGCCACGTATAAAACTCAATGAAAAGCTCTATAATTTTTTCCTGTATAAAATGATTACATCTCTCACACAAGTAAGATTCGTCTACAGAGAATAGAGCCTCCCATCGAAGGGATATTTTGTAACAATCCCTACTCTCTCCCAAACCACCATTTACAACACACACACGGGGAAATTGTATTTATAGAACGATTGACATGAGAATCTCGACTGAACATAGCAAACGGAAACCCCGGTGCGGTACCTGTTGCCAAGAGCCTGATGCTGGATGACTACATGTGTGACGGTTCAAAATTCCTCCACGGCTCGGGTTAAAATGGGAGAACGAAATGCATGCTGCATTGTATATTTCCTAAAGAATCCCCGTGGAAATGCTGGAAGTCGCGTTAATCTTCAGTGAGTACTCGGGTATGTAGGTAACACCTGTCGTGCAAGAAAATGATACTCGATCAGAACAACGTATGCATCAGTTGGAGGTTCGCATTAAAGTAAGGATAACCCTCAGGTATGATGGAAGATTGTGTTGAGGGAGGAACCAGAGAGAAAGCAGAAAACCAGCCAAAGTGCCTTCTGGATACTGATTCGTTATTGATTAAATTAACTGCCCAATACTCGTGCCCAATTTTTTTCCCGATGCTCCATCGTTAAGCAATCAAACTAGCGGACCTAGAATCCATAAAGAATACACCTATACAAGTGCTATTTATCTTCTTTTCAGACCTATGAATAACAATGGTCTTTTAACACTCAAGGCAGGAAAAATTTGAACAGTAGGACTGTAGAACACTCCCCCTAAGCATCAACTAATCATCCGAGCGTAGCACTTAGCTTTGCTAGACATGAAAATGCATAAACCACTCATTCTTCCGACAGTGATGCATGGGAAACAAAAATGGCAGAAATAATGAGATGTTTACCTTTTTCCTTGACATCAATTTGCAGAGTGTCCAGTGTAATTATACCATCCGTCAATGGAAGTAGCTCAAGCTTGATGGTTGCCGTAGATTGAGATGGGACACACCTGATGTGACCATAGAAAATTATAATAACTGAAATATCAATGAATATGAAACGAAAAGAGATAAGAAAATGGAGCATTACCCTAGTGGAACTCTACTCTGAAGCCACAGATGTGTACAACACAAACCAGCGCTTGGAATGGCATCAGACAATGGAGAAGTCTGTTCGCTAAAAGAAGCTGGCCAAACTCCACCTTTAATATTTTGTTTCTGATTGTCCGAAGGGAGTGGTGAGCTTAGCCTCTGTATTGTAGGACTCTTTCCTGTATAGTCAGGAAAACTTAAAAATGGACTCATTGGTGAAGCAGGGGAAGAATTCAAGGAGACCACTGAAGGAGGGGAAGTGAATGAAGCTGGAGCAAGAACTGTTAGATTTAGATCTTCTGACATTAGATTTGAAACCTGGAGAGTCAAGACCTGCAAAATTGAAAAGTTGGATGAACCCAATACAACGTGAAAAAAGGAAATCCCCCAAAGACACATTTGAGCTACTAAGTATATGAAACCTGAACAGGAAGCTGAGAGACTCCTCCGTTGGGTGCACTAGATTGTTCAGACATTTCAGATGCAACAGAGATCATAAGATCCCTTGAAACACGCGGATGCCAACTTGTTGGCTGTTTGAAAAATAATCTTGACTCTGCAGATGTAACATAAAAGGAGAAGAATTAGAAATTAAAACTTAGGTCCTCCAAATATGGAACACTGAGAGATATATAATTACCAGTGTAGTTGCACCGACATGATACCATAATTGCGTACTGATCAGCAGTTGAAGCACCCTTCTTTCCTCCAACAGTCTTGGGCGGCGGACGCAAGCTTGGTGCTGCATTTCCAGCCTGTAGTTGTGATGAGTGATTTCTTCTATCACCACCAGCCTTGAAATTCTTCCACAAGGATGTTGCTGGTTTAAGAATAAAGGAATGCTCTTCACCTCTCCTGCCATGAGAAACTTTAATGAGAAGAGAACAAATAAACTTGGGATTCCAAAAGCTATACATCTTTCTTCAAAAAATGTGTGATGTAACATATGAGTTTCAAATTCTAAAGATATGAAGCTCCAACTTTATTCCAGAATGATGGTGCCCTTTTTCTATGTCACTAAGTTTGCATTTGCTGTATCAAACCTGGTATCAGAGTAGCCAGACGTTGTTTTATCAAACTAGATGCAAGTCTTTTTTTTTACCCTTTTTCTCAGGCATCTAAGATTCTAAGCTCTTTCTAAGTTCAAGAGAATTTGCCAACTGTTATACATGCAAAGGAATTTCTTCTATGTGAACACAGAGTACTAGGGATTTCGCCCGACCAATATAATTTTCTAATCCTAGACATTAATGTGATCAAGAAACGCACAATCACAATGAAAAAATGAAGTTTTTGTAACAAGGAAAACTACAGTGTGAAATGAAAACCAAATTGAGATACCAAAGACATAACAACAACCTGAGGGCTAGATTTGGCAAACTGTGATCATTTCCTGCTTCAATACATGCAATTGGTAATGATAAGGATTGTCCACCCTTTGAAGCCTCCTCAAAAACAATTGTTATAGCATCTATATACACCACAATGTTTGGTGCATGTGCTGGAGAAACATTCTGCACGACAAAAGGGTATCTTAATAGGAACGTGAGACGAAGCCTAGTAAACATGTCATTCCTAACAAAGTGTTAGACATGAAAAAAAAAAAAAAAGGGCAAAAACAAGTATTAACCCATGTTCTGGAGAAATATTCTGCAAAACAAAATGATAACTTAATAGGAATGTGAAACAAAGCATACAAACATGTCATTTCGAACAAGCGTGATTAGATATTATCAAAATCCAGGAGGAAAAAAAAGCATATTTAACAAACACCTCGATCTAGTCAATCATTGCTCACACCTTTATCTGGACACAAAGAAGGTCATCTGTATTGCAGTCAGCAGCAAAAGAATGGATTTCTACCGGTTGTATAATTTCAAGTTTTCTCCTCCATCTTCTTCCAGGTATATAGATTCCCTCCAATCCACAACAAACAGAAAACCTTTCTCGCTCCAATGACACGCCTCGAAAAGATAAAAGCCCCTCGCCACCAGTTTTTTGATTCTTCAAGAACTTCTGAGATGAATACTGATCCCAGTCTTCAAGATCAAAGCTTGGCTTAGAACTTGCAGCTTTAATAGGTCCCGGTGGTGGTGTAGTATTTTGTGGTAATGATGACATGGAGTAACTTCTAAAATGGGAAAGGAGTTGAGAACCAGATTTTTGAGATGTGCTACCGATTCCTGAATTGGAAGTTAAAGGAGGAGATAAAGGGCGAGCCGGAGGTGGAAGGGTGTTATCCAAAGGAAGCAACCATTTCAACAATTCTCCACATGGGTCCTGATTTGCATCAACTAAGCTGTCCTGAGTCTGAGCAAACAAACTTCTCTCACGATATTTCTCAAACTGAAGAATCTCAATAACAGGGTCCTTCAAAAAATCTACGCCAACATTCACTTGTAAAAGAACCTGCATCCTTCCAAACAAGAAAATGGAATGAGAATAAGTGATCTGAACAACTGCTTACACTAGCCATGAATGTGAGAGGAAAAAGAACATATAGAATATTTTAAAATGGAAGGGTCATGAATTTGTTATCAGAGTTATACAACTCTTACTTATTTTAGTACCAAAAAAGACCCACCAGGGCTTTTCTCCTGTGAAACCTTGCAGGAAGCTTAAAAACTAAAGCTGCATGAATATGATGGAAATTCTACTCTAAACTTTCAGCTAACAAATGAGGACCAACAAACCAGCAAAAAGCGTACATGGGTTCTTCCATGTATACCTAAAAACCTGCTAAACATACCTCTCTATTATTCTATTAACAATTTTTTTTTCCTACAGTAACCTGAAAACAAAATTATTGGAATACAAGCACAGAATAACATAAACCTTAAAAAATTCCGGTGGCAGAGTCATTGCCAGTGAGCCATGGTCAACGTAAGAAAAAGATAGATAAAATTATGAGAGGATTATAGGGGGTTAAGTGTGAAGACTAGCTGGATGGGTAAGCAAAACATTTGGTGCAGATAGAAGCTCACCACTTTTTCACCCTATAAACAATGTCCCAATATCTTTTAGATAGTTTGTTTCTCAAGCGGGTTGAAGTACGATATGAATATACATATGGTGGGTGTGTGTGTGTGTGTGTGCACGCGTGTATACAACACATATTATGTATGTATACAATGAATAACCTACAAGCTTCATTACACATACCACTATGTCACCATTAGAAAGAGAGCAACACTTGACATTATTTCTTGCTACGCCTCCAGATACATTGGGATCAAAATTCCCTTTATCAATAATGGCATTTACTGCAGTTTTCTGGGTTCCATTTTCTGTGTACTCTTGACCATCCACCTCAACAGATTCTGAAGACTTCTTAGAAATACTTTTTTTCGCCCAAAGTGCCTCACTTGACTCTGCAATCCTAACAAAAAAATGAGACCTCTCGAATCTTTGCAATAAAATTTCAGTCTGTCTTTTGTGATCTTCCATTCTAAGAAGAGATTCACTAGCAGAAACATCCTTTTGTGAATCAGTCCTCTCTTTTGAAAGGGTTTCACCATTTCGATCTGCACCTTGACTATCAGGACTCATATCTCCTTTTCCCAACAATGTGCCATTGCTATCTTCCAATTTTCGATTTTGTTTCTTTGGACTTAGTCTTATGCCATTTTTACTCATGGCTGCAGCCAATTTAAAGGGAGTAATAATTTCTGTGTCCTGCTTACATGCTGACAAGCATGCAAGGATGTGAACTTGTTCACCTGGATTAAAAAATAGATTTCAGGTCCTCATAAAGGATGTATCCTCCATGTGAAGAATAAAAAGCATGTCAAGACCAAAAGAGTCGGGAGATTGAAGAACTACCAGGGAAAACAAAGGAGCGGTCCAGAGGGCGTAATGACTGTATATCTGGTGCATCATTCCAATTATCAGGGAGTTCTTCTGCAAGAGCAAAACAATCTTTAGACATACTAGTTTATAATCACCATGATAGAATTGCGCATTTAATACATAATATAAGCACTCAGTCAACTATATATGTGTATATCATAACTCAGTTTATGTGCAAACCTATAAGAGCACATGCAGTCTGACACTATGCAAATTATCAAAACATGGTTGAGTCTAATGGAAAGCACTTACTGTATGGAATGGCAATCCATCCCTCCTCATCAGAGACATCATAATGCTTTGCTATGACAGAGGTTTCCTTCTTTGCACCAATTCCATTTTCACCACTAGATTCACTTTCTGCTGCATTATCTTCAGTTGTGGAATACTGTGGATACGAATCTTCAGCAATTAGACCCTCCAAGGTTGTTGCTGATTTTGGGGTAGTATACGTCTCTGCAGGTGGTTCATGGACAGGAGACACAGGCGGTACAGACGGAACAGATGGTACAGATGGCTGTTCTGCCGTCACACGCTGTACATGGTGAGTAGATCGCATAAGAAAATTCATTGTCCCACCACTGCAAAATCCATAAATGTTGTCAGTCAAACAAAACAGGGGTTACGTTAAACAAGCGAATGTGTATGTATGTATAGCTTGAACATGTGAACCCATGCCGATAAGACTGGTGAGAACTCTCATTGAAACGGCACTTAAAGTGCCTAGCAAGTGAAATTCACAACCGAAAATTCTCCATCACCTTCCTAAACATTTTTCCCATACACCCAAATTTTCGATACACGCAATCAAATGCCAATGGAAAAGCCATCCAAATCAGAGGCTTTTACCACACTACAACAATGGCCCTTGATCAAACAGTTCAAATACTCTAAATCTCAAATCACGATTCATGAATCATGGGATACGTATAACAAATAAGCAAACAAAAAAAAAAACTCTAAAATCTCCACAACCCATTACGAAATCTATACTGCTATTTCTGGTTCCCTGGATTCGGCATTGGAATTGAATTTCGAGATTGACCTTCCAATGCCGAATCCAGCAGCAAATGGCTGAGAATTTAAAATCTAAATTCCATTTAGCTGTTCATCAGAACCAAATATACTGACCTGAGATCGAGTCCTCCGTCGAACCTCGGCGGTGATTGCAATCCCGGAACGTTTCGAAGCTGAAAACCCTAATTGTTCGATTCCGGTGCTTCTCTACCTGCAAATTCCGAATCGTAAGCTCCGGAAGTTGAACGACGGTGATGCGACGGTGGAGTGCGATCAGAGTTCAGATGGGACAGTCTGCGAGCTGTGATGGTAGACTTCCGGGTTCCAATTCACCACTGCGGTGCCACCATAACCGTCACTGTAAAATGAAGAAAATAGTTTGTTGGTTTTTCGGTCGGAAACTTTCAAATTCATGAAGCCCAAAAGAGAAGGAAACAAGACTATGAAAATCGGCCCAAACGACTTGGGCCCAAATTGCAGATTTTCCTTTTTTTTTTTTTTTTGGTAAATAAATATTTAAAAATATTCTAATCTCTCTCTTTTTTTTTTTTTTTGAGTAAATTATAACTATGGTCCCTTAACTTTAACTCAATTGGAGCAATGGTCCATCAACTCATCAAAACGTGCAGTTATGGTCCCTCAACTAAAAATTCATTACCATTGGTCCCTCAACTTTAATTCAATTAGAGAAATGGTCCCTTAACTTTAACCCAATGGTAGCAATGGTCATTCCAACATAACTCGTTTTGACAAAATTTTTGATTTAGTTAACGAAAATGACCATAATTACACACTTTGATGAGTTGAGGGACCCTTATTATATAAATGGTTATCCCAACATAACTTATCTTGACAAAATTTTGACGAAATTGATGAAAAGGACTATAGCTACACATTTTGATAAGTTGAGGGAACAATGCTAATGAATTTTTAGTTAAGGAACCATTACTCCAATTTGATTAAAGTTGAGGGACCATTACTGCCATTTACTCTTCTTTTTTTTATTTTTTTGGTAAATCAATGAAGCCACTTTTCTTTTGTTCTTTGTCATTTTATTCTATAAGAAAAACTTATGAAAATGACTTGAAAACTTTGAGTTTTAACGATAAGGACAAAATAAAGGGTAAAATGAATAGTACCAGGATTGACTTTTTAGTGTAAAAATGTGATTTTTCGTTAAAGTGAACACCACTGGGAGCTTTTCATTAAAGGTCTCTATTCTATAACCCGTTAAGAGCTAGTTTGAGATTGTTATGCTGTGAAAAAAAAAAAAAAAAGTTGTTTTCAGAAGTAGGAGTACAGTTGCTTTTGTTTTCTGATATTTTGGATCCATAATTTTGAGAAAAAAAAAACATTTTTTTTATTTACTAAACACAATTTTTACCTCAAATTTTTTAAAAAGCTGTTTAAAAATAAAAATAAAAAATAAAAAAAGAACAGTACTAAACTAGTCTCAAACAAAAGAATGACACATAATGACGGGAATTGAATAAGTATGATTAGAGTCGATCACTGTATTTTCGAACTCAAACCCAATTTTGTTTTGTTAACCCAACTTGGTTTGACAATGACTACCATAAACCAACAGAATTAAACCCACAGAAATTAGTTAAACAAGTCTGATTAAGATGGGATTAGGAGGTCAAATCAAAGATGTGTAATAATAAATGGTTTGGATCAAATAATTGGAGTGAAGTCGAAGCTGGACGCTGGGGTGGTCCACATGTGCAAATATGAGTGGTCCCATTGTAACCCAAACCAAAGGCGGGTTAGTTGAAACTTGAAACCGATGGTGGCGTGCGTCGGCCTGTGGGATGAGGATAACCGACGTCCCACCACAACGCCCCACAACAATGACAAAGGAAAGTTCCTTCTGGTCATTTTTCCCACAATTACCATGCATTTCTCTTCTTTTTTTTTGAAGTACAAGCAAGTTGCTTTCTCGATTGCTTTAGGAAAAAACTGTCACTCTAATGGAACATGCAAACAAAGTAACAAAATTTATTTTATTATTTACTTATTATCCTTTGACAAAAAATGTTGGAATTTAAGGGTCTTTGACATTGGTATGCTATTAAAACTCAAGGAAAAATTAATAGGATTGCAATAAGGGCAACAATGCTTTTTGGCACGAAATGTTGGGCGATCAAGTATCAACACGTGCATAAACTAAGTGAATGAAAGATGAGAATGCTTCGTTGAATATGTGGGCGTACGAGAAATGATAAGATTAAGAAACAATGATATCTTAGGTAAAGTAAGAGTTGTTCCAATTGAAGATAAGATGAAGGAAAGTTGATTAAGATGGTTTGAACATATGAACAAAATACCTACAACTGCTCCGGTTAGAACTGTAGTTACGAGATAGAAGTTCTAAGTTAAAATCGAGTTAAATTAATACAATGAGAAGCAGAGTTTTTTTTTTTCGTACAAGGGATAATTATCTATATTAAGGGATGAGAGTTGGTTAAACTTCACAATGAACTATAAATAATGTGGTTCAAATTCACCAAAGACAAATCGAACTTAAAACTTATTATTTATAATTGAAGAAAAATATCAATAGACTGTAATTCTAAATAAGGTTAAAAAACAAATTATTTGAAATGAAACAGAAGACTACACCACAAGTACATTGTAAAGTTACTGAAATCCACATACGCACACAATCCCAGGTTGGTGTCATCTGAAATCCCAATGCAAGTGGTTGTCGTAACTCTTGTCCTTTTCATGTTAAAACCATAAAGTGACAATAACTTAATTCAACTCCACCCCAAAGTGAATAAAATAACCAGAGCAAAATTAATCAACTGATATTAAAATTAATTATTAATTCATAAAATAAATTAAAGTATTTTAATTTGTGACTCTGCACAGCTGCTACAACCTTTCTGTCCCGTGGGGTTCGTGCGTTTCTACACACTACTGTGTCAAATATTGCATCAGAAAAAAAAAAAAAAGAATTCAGATTTATATATTTTTCCCACTAATTAAACAGCAAACGATTGATGGGTATTTATCAGCGATTATTGTTCATTCGAAATCACAACAACCTGCACTAGATATTTTCTGAATTTGAAGATCCTGATGGCTACCCCTTCGCTATAAGCTCACTCTCACAAGAAATGTTCATCAAAGCTGCAATCTTTACATTTCATTGGTCACCAAACTCCCCTAGTAATCAATGGGCGACGCCAATTGATCAAATTCTTTGGATTTCTGCGTTCGCTGCTCGTTTTCTCAACTGGGGTTTCTCCAATTTTTGAACTTTACGGGTGCCCACATGGGATTGGGACTCGATCGAACACAGAGCGACGAAGGTTTTGTGGAAGTGATTGAGGAACAGGGACGATGGAATCGGAGCTGGGTTTAATCGAGCAGTCGTTGATCAGCAGCTACTCTGTCTGGGTGCACGAAGCTCTGAGCGGATTGCCCGACAGCTTCACAATCACTGACCCTTCGATTTCCGGGCATCCAATCGTGTTTGCGAGTAAAGGGTTCCTGAAAATGTCGGGATATTCGAAGAACGAGGTGGTCGGGAGGAACGGCAGAGTGTTTCAGGGTCCGGGGACTTGCAGGCGGTCGGTCATGGAGGTCCGGGAGGCCATCAGGGAGGAGAGAGCTGTTCAAGTTAGTTTGCTGAATTATCGGAAAGATGGGACGCCGTTTTGGATGCTGTTTCATATGTGTCCTGTTTTTGGGAAGGAGGACGGGAGGGTGATTCATTTCGTCGGAGTTCAGGTTCCGATTTCGAGGAGGCCGAGGCGGTCTGGTGGGAGAAATGGTGTTGGTTTGTGTGAGGAGGGGTCTAGGATGAGTGAGATTGTTTACGGGTCGTGTCGAAAAGAAGTGTGCTTCGATTCGTTGGTTGATTTGGGTCGTGTTTTGTCGTTGGAATCTGCATTGGATGATGCTGATAGTAGAGGTTCGTGTAATGCAATTTCTTAATTTTTTTGTTCCAAGTAATGTTGTAATATGTTTGTTTTTCAATTGTTGTTTCCTGTTATCTATATGATTGTTGGTGATGTTAATGTTAAAGTTACATTCCTTCCGGTGTTCGAGCTATGTTGATTGAGGTTTCTGGTTTTGGATGGTGACCAAATTTTTGTTGTGGTTGAGTCTTCGTTTACTGTGCAACACCCAGGATTTGACATCGAAGAATCGTGCGAGGCAAGTGATGTAGAGAAGATGAAAGCTGCAACTGCAATTAATAACATCTTGTCCGTGCTAACGCACTATAGCGAGTCAACGGGCAGATTAGTTTGTGGGAAGAGATGCAGCTTATCAGGGGTGGGCCTTCTCAGTTCAGCCTTAAATATATCTCTTGGTAGAATCAAACAAAGTTTTGTATTGTGAGTTGTTGCGAATTCTCATTTTCTTACTTTGCAGAAGGTTTCAAACTTTCTGAAGATTGCTGATGATTGTACATTTTGTTTGCTTTGAAATGATCGTGTTGCCTTGCAGAACTGATCCGAACTTACCAGACATGCCTATAGTTTATGCAAGTGATGCCTTCTTCAAACTGACAGGTAACATGTATTATTTACCAGGGTCTCTCTAAACCATTCTAAACTCCATGTTGTTTGCAAATCTATAGAATAATTGGGCATATGCAGTTACTGAACTCAGTGTTTTCCATGTATAGGCTATGCCAGACATGAAGTTTTGGGGCGCAATTGTAGGTTTTTAAGTGGGGCGGACACAAATTCCTCAATGATATATCGGGTATTTTTCCTTTTCCGTCGTGATCATGTCATCACCATATACTTTGTTGGTTTGGTGGAATAGATAGATGTTAGTGCATCATCCCATTTTTGCTTGTTTTCCCCCAGATAAAGCAAAGCGTTCAAAACGAAACAGCATGCACAGTACGTATCTTGAATTACAGGTTGCTACTTAACGATTTGTTCTATACGTTCCAAATGCACTACATATTACTCATCGGATTTGACTTTGTTGCTGTTTCATTCTCAGGAAGGATAAAAGTTCATTTTGGAATCTCCTTCACATATCACCCATTCGTAATGCTTCTGGAAAGGTATTTTATGGCTAAAGCTTTCACGACTCAATTTTTTATATTGTTAATGGCTTTTTTCAATGAGACGTAGTGTGTCGACTTGGTGTGCCTTGGCTTAGAGAAAAGTAGGGCAGAAAAATCCTTTTCAATTGATCAACCTTTTCTGGCATACAAATACGAAGTTTTGCTTTCCGGCGACTTAAGTTTTCTTCATTTCTTCTCTTGTATTGGGATTGCTTCACACTGTCAATTTCCATGTTTGTGTGCAACTATATGAACAAATGAGAAATTATGTTAGCTTAGACATAATTACCTTGGAGAGATGTGTTGGCAGAGCTGTAACTATGCGTTTTGTGTTGCACAAGTATTACTGTTCTCAATAGCGATTCAGTTTACTGCTGCAAACATATATGTGACGCATTTGTTTGATTGCGTAACCACTTTGCACCGTCATGTTCAGCTCAGAATATGTTTTGGGGTAAATTCAGAATAAGCTATTGGCCATCCGTATGCGTATTACACAACTAAAGTACATTGATGGATAATATCTCGGAGGTGTTACAGTTTACCAATTTCTGATCTTTCTCCATTCTATGAAAGAATTGAACCTCTTGATATTTTGGCCTGTTGAATGTGGTTGTTTATTTTCTTCATAAATCCCATTTACGAGTCTTAGACACAGCATCCTTGGATCCAAAGGATCCAGATTAATGCTCAACTGGCAGTGCTAATTGACAAAATCACTTTATACTCGATCTATTGATATGGACTGAGTTGCCCATCTCATGTCTCTCCGTTTCTCTTACTATGTTTATGGTTGTTCAGATTGCATACTTTGTGGGTGTTCAGATGGAGGAAGGGTGTAAGAACCAGGTCGGACATGGGCTAAGCCCTGAGATGAGGCAGCTTAGCGCTGTTGGTGCAGTCAGAATTGCAGTGAGGAGCTTATCAATGGGTGCTGGCCCTTCCAAATCTTGAGAGAGTAACAACCTCCGTACCTTGCTTGCTGCTAGTACCGCCTTATATCTCACCGGTGTCTCCCACGGTCCCATGCTAGAAATATATTCCATTGGGTTGCGTTTATAATCTTATCTGACAGTAGATGGAAATGCAGAAATCGGAAAAAAAGTTGGGTTTGTTGCCGCATCTGATCCTTGTTACACTTAATTGTGTATATATGAAAGGTTTGTCAGTGAAAATTTATCGACTTTCTGCTCGAAAGTCTCCCTCCAGCTTCAAGCAGCTGATGGTGATTGGTCTTCTTCTCCATGGTCGTTTATCTTCTGTGGCGCTTTATTTATTTATTTGTTTAAATTTTTTTTCTTCTGGTGTTTGTCCTCCCTCTTTGATGTCTTCCTTCCTTGTTTGGTGTATTGCACCTTTCTTGGCAAGAAAAGAGATGTGGAGAAAGCAATTTGGCGTTGCAATCGTCTATTAAATTAAACACCAAAGTTTGTGTTGTGTTTTGTTTTTATCAAACGTCTGTGTTGTGGCAAAATATATAGTTAATAAATAATTTGGGAAAATAAAATGGCTTGAAAGTTCTAGGTTTGAGCATCTAGCATGAGTTTGGATAACGATTAGGCGGTTTTTTCTCTAAAATGATCTGAAATTAGCATAATTCTTTATTTTAGTCTTAGAGATTTGAAATCGATAGAACTAGTTTTGAGTCTATTCACGATTTATTATTTTGGTCATTCTGTGAAAAATCTCTGTTAAATAAGATAAAATAACAAAAATAGCCTTACTTTTTATCAAATCATTTTGGCCTATTGTTTATTAAAGTAAGGGTATTTTGTCACTTTGGTCCTTATTTAACATAAGTTTTTCAAGGAATGACCAAAATGATTGATAATGGACAAACTTAGGAACCACTTCTCTCGATTTCAAATCTCAGGGACCAAAGTGAAGAGTTATGTCAATATCATAAACCATTTTGGCTAAAAACCTGACAAGGCTAGCTTGTATTAGGCAATTTTCTATAATACTCCTGTTTCTATGATCTGAATGCACTGGTGTTTGAACGGTCAAATTGAGATTACGTGAACCTAACCGTTTAGTGAACCTGTGTATGCGGTGAGCAGGTATTTAAATGGCTATATTGACACTTTGCAAATTGAACTGTTCAGTGGACCGGTGCATCCCATAAGAGGTGCATTGTAGAATTTTTACCGTGTTATTATATACTTTGGAAATAAAACTGCTCCATCTCATGTTGCAAGTTGCAACTGGTATTTGGTTACAAATGATTGTGCTGTCAGTTCACAGCCAATTTAGGACTCAACAACAATTTGTAAATGTGGATGAAATAATTAGACGAAGGTCGATTTACTAAATTATCAAATAATTTGTTTCCATTTTCTTATGGGTATATCGGCAACTCAAATTTAGAAAAAATTACTCTTTAATAAAAATTTGCATGTGAGGTGGAAAGCACAGCACCTCACTAATAAGACGTTAATTCTTAAATACAATGTTTAAAAGACATTCTTTCTTGTCCTCCAAAATGGTAAATACCGTGACGAAATCACGAACTAGTCCTTATAAAAATAAAATAAAAAACGAAGAATCAAAATTACACCGAAATATTTTCAAATATCTTAACTTTGTAACAAATTGTGTAAAAACTTCATTGAACTTGTTGATATTTTCAAATTATCCATGAAATTTAAAAAATATCATAAGAATATAGTGCTTCACTTCCTTTCATGATCAACAACTCGGTTTATGAATACTCGATGTTAGAGATATTTAAAACCTTACTTAAAATGCTTATGGAAATTAGGTGGTTATTGTGACAACCCGTTCCAAATTTTACGTTTTTATTTTATTTTAAAAGCGTGAATTTATGAAATTTGCCCTAGAGGCAAGGACTTTGACTTCCGTTGACCATCGACTTGAGAGATGTGGGACTTATTCTTTAAGCATATCCTCGTAGTACTCTTTGGTACGAACGTATAGGCGAAATCCGTTTGCGAGTCCAGATTATAACGGTATACTTATGGACGTTTGAAATTGGTTATTTAAATATTTGAATTCCCACCTTGTGGGATTAGTGGACCAATTAAATTAAAGGGACAAGGAACCAATTAGAATATAAGAGTGAAGCTTGCAGCCAATCAAAAAGAAAAGAAGGAAAAAGAAAAGAAAAAAAAAAAAAAAAAAAAAAAGGGAAGAAAGCTTCCCGTGCACCCATACCCGCACCACCACGAGACCATCTTCCAAGGCCGATTCCGGCCAACTCCGGTGGAGTTTTTGGATGCCACCACCACCATCTTGAAGCTCTCATTCCTCTCTACAAAACCCACCCAAGAACCACCTTGATTAACCATGGTATGGGGCAGTTTGAGGCCACGAAAGTTGACGAAAATCAATGGTGCTCCGGCCACCCTTTTCGATTTTCCGGCAAATTGGCAAAGCAATGGCCGATGCCACCACTTGGGCTTTGTAGCCCATCATTCCAGGAGCAAAATCCAACCAACCTTGACCCCGTTGGACCACCGTAGACGACGAATCGACGTTGGGAAGTTTTAGGCACCCGCCGGCTTCGTGGGCAAAATTGACCATCTTCCGTCCACTTTTGGACTTCGTGGGAGGTATGAAAGTTGCTCCAATCACTGAGATATTCATTTCTGTGAAGTTTGAGAATTTTTGGAAATAGTTGGATTTTCCGGCGAGTCGGGGCGGCCGACCGCCACCCGCGGCGGCGCGTGGCCAGTGGGCCGCCAATGCTATTTTTAGGCTATGTCAAATGTCTTGAATTCAGTTTTTTCATTTGAATGACGTAGGTTGATAGTTGGAACCTAAATTCGTTACGATACGTTACTTGATAAAAATGTGAATCGATGATCCGACCGTTGGATCATCACCAAAATGGGATATATTATAATACGTAATATTTAAAGATTATAGGAATTTACAGATCGGGAATCCGACATACGGATCTTCCTGAATTGGATTTGTAAGTTAGTAAAATAAATGTTCATGGCCACTTGTTTTAGGCAATTGGCGGAGATCTGACCGTTGGATCGTAATGAAATTTTAGTATGTTATTCTTGAAACATATTGTGGATCGTTGGGAGTTGCGGATTGGAAATCTGATATGCGGATCTTCCGGGTCAAGTTATACAGGGTTGTAAACCCTACCATCGATCTTTGATCGACGGTTGACTTGTGGTCAATGGGTATCAAACTATTTTAGAATGTCGTTGAGGTTGTGTTTTATGTGAATTACTTACTCTTCGGATAAGAGTTCTGAGATGTGATTTGATAATTGGTCACAGGGACCAATCATTCAGGACGCCTCGATGTGTGCACTAGAGAATCATAGCGTGGACTCCAAGTAAGTGGATCTTTTCCTTTTTATCGTACATATTATTGAGAGTTCTATCGACACTTTTAAATTGATTAGGTATATTACTTTCATATATAATTATTGTGAATGCTTGAAGTACGATATGAACTACAAATGGCTTGATCCCTATTTAGGGTACGTAGGCAATCTAACGAGACGTTATATGCAGCCATAAAATATTTGAGACCAAAGCCTTGCTTGGGAAATTGAGTAAGGCGAAGGAAATTGGTAAAGGCAAGTTTTAGTTTTATGAATTAGTTAGCTAAATTAGTGTTAATTGGGTCGTCATGGATAATTATCCCTGAAAATAAGTAGTTTGGGGGTAATGCGTTATTGATTGTACACTTCTCACTGTATTGTTTATAATTGAACATGCTACAACATGGTTGAGTATTAGATTGCATCATAGTATATCAATATGTATATTACTTGCATATAATTATTGGGAATGCTTTCAAGTGCAAAGGTGAACTCAAGACACCCAGGTAAGTTCAGGTGAGTTTATGGTACTAGTTGAATCGATTGCGTTATAGCATGACTACAGTTATGTGTTAGGCAACTTCGATACTGTCGTACTGGTTGCCATGAGTTGCACATGTTATATTGAGATGCATTGAGAGCTCATAAACCTGCACCCCGGTGTTAGTGCTCCCGCCCGTGGCCAGGGCACAGTCCTTCACGTGATGTTCACCTCCCGCATCTTATGCTTACCTTGGATTCAAGGTAGGTACACAGTCCTGTCGTACAGACCACTTTAGGTGGTTCCGACTCGTAGGTGACCCGCAATTATTCGCCCAGTCTTCACGTGATCGTAGCACTTGAGCTTATTTATTTACACCCAGTCCTGTCGTACAGACCACTTTAGGTGGTTCCGACTCGTGTGCAGGTATACTTATTGAGCTATATGCTAGCCAGGATTGATGAGATATGAATAAGTCGTATAGGTCACTATAGGTGACTCCGACTTATATGCTAGCCAGGATTGATGAGATATGGATAAGTCGTACAGGTCACTATAGGTGACTCCGACTTATATGCTAGCCAGGATTGATGAGATATGGATAAGTCGTACAGGTCACTAGAGGTGACTCCGACTTATATGCTAGCCATGATTGATGAGATACGGATAAGTTGTACATGTCATTTTAGATGACTCTGACTGATATATCACTTTGTATTGATTTAGTTCATTTGGCTTACTTATTAATGTATGGTGGAGTTAATGGCAAACCGTAGTTTTGGTCATTTCTGAGTATGGTTTGAATATATGTATATATGTTGTACTGTCTTATGGAAAACGATACGGGTTTTACATTAGGGCATTACTTTTAGAGAGGTAATAACTTTGGGAAGCTTGGTTTTATTGCTTACTCACACCTTTTGTTTGGTGCCCTCCAGGTTTTAGCTGCTGAGTTTGTATCGACAACAATCTGTGGTGAATCTTAGTATTAATGGATATTTTTGAGGGTATGATTCTTAACCATACTACTGTACCTTACTTATGCTCTGACATCGCGTGTGAAATGGGTTCGCTCCCACTCGTAGCGCACTCTGGTACTTAGACACTTTTAGATTCAAATTTATTCACTTTTTGTACACTATCACATTTTATGGCTTCGTCACCTTCCAGGTGTCGGCCAGCACAGCTCAATTCAGGATCCAAGTGGACTTTCTGGGTCGGGGTGTGTCAGTTATCTCTCCATCAAGATTTTTAATTTTTTGCTCATAACCTTAGCCCGTAAGATTACCAAAAAAAACAAAACTTTTTAACTAAAAAAGTAATTTCAATAACCTAAAAAGGTAAATACGTTTTAAAAAATTAAGTTCATATCGATTCCGCCATAGAACAAAAATGAACAAGTTCAAGGAACACCCACATAATGATTTTACAGTTTTACCCCGCCAAACCCTACCATATACAGCAATATGTGCATAGTGGTGCGGCCTGGCCCGGCCCGGCCCACAAGCCCAATTTGGCAATAACTAAGCTGTGTCTGACCCTCCGTACAGAACAAAACCTACCGCTTTGACCTAAATAGGTAAAAACAAGGTCACCACCATCACCATGCACAGCTCAGACCTCCTTCATCGTCCTCATCCTCTGTTATCTCTTTTACTACGCTCATCTGCGAAAAACCCAGACACTGAGAGTGTGAACCCACTGTATATAAATGTACACTCCACTGCATTGAAACAATCCCCAAGAAACCATGGCCTCCGTTTTCAAGAACCTTTCTTTCTCCACCTCCATTATCCCCTACTTCGTCCCCATCTTCTTCTCCTGCTTCTTCATCGTCTCCCATTCCGAATACTTGTCAAATGCCACGTCGTTACCCTCCATTACGACAAAAAATAGTAATGTATCCGACGGCGGCGAGTGGGTTCTTTTGCACAAGAGCATCGGCATCTCGGCCATGCACATGCAGCTCCTCATAGACGACAGAGTCATCATCTTTGACCGGACCGATATGGGCTCTTCCAACCTCTCCCTCCCCGACGGCACCGCCTGCCGTCAGTACATCGCCCACAACAGGACCCTAAACGACTGCACCGCCCACTCCCTCCTCTACGACCTCGCCACCGATACATTCCGCCCCCTCTTCGTCGCCTCCGAGTTCTGGTGCTCCTCCGGCACCCTCGAACCCAACGGCACCCTCGTCCAGACCAGCGGATACGGGGACATCGGCATCCGAAAAATCCGCACTTTCTCACCCTGCAACGACGGCAGCTGTCAGTGGGTCGAGCTCCCGGAAAAACTCTCCGACAACCGATGGTACGCCACCAACCAGATTCTCCCCGACGGACGTGTCATCGTCGTCGGCGGAAGAAGAGCTTTCTCCTACGAGTTCTACCCCAAGAAGAACGACGAGTGGTTTTACTTCCGGTTCTTGGCGGAGACCAACGACCAGGGGGAGGAGAACAATCTTTACCCGTTCTTGCACCTCCTGCCGGACGGCAACCTCTTCATCTTTGCAAACAACCGGTTAATCTTGTTTGACTACAATAACAACCGGATCGTGAAGGAGCTCCCGGGTATGCCTGTCGCCGTCAAGCGGAACTACCCCAGCACCGGGTCCTCTGTCCTCCTCCCGCTCAAAATGAACGGGATTTTATCCGAGTCGGGTCTTCCTCAAGTTGAAATCTTGATATGCGGTGGGGCACCACCCGGCGCGTTTTACAAGGCGAAATATGAAAATGAACACGTCTTCGCCTCCAACAGCTGCGGCCGGATCAAATTGTCCGACACCGATCCTAAATGGGTCATGAAGGAAATGCCCATGCCACGTGTCATGTCCGATATGCTACTCTTGCCCACGGGTGACGTCCTCATAATCAACGGCGCGTCGAACGGGACGGCGGGCTGGGAGAACGCGGAAAATCCAGTTTTCAACCCGGTCTTGTACCGAACCTATGAATCCGACCCGGAACGGAGATTCGTGGTGCTGAAGCCAGCCGGCATTCCAAGAATGTACCACTCATCCGCTATTCTTGTGCCAGATGGCAGGGTATTGGTGGGCGGGAGCAACCCGCACGAGATGTACAGCTTCAAGAGAGCTTTCCCCACCGATCTAAGCCTGGAGGCGTTCCACCCGCCGTACCTGGCCCCACTCTTCGCTTCCCTGAGGCCGTCGGTCCTGACCGTCGAAACGAGGGACGATACCATATCGTACGGCCAGGAGTTTTCTGTTACTTTTGTTTTATCCGAGTACCGGGCCGATCCCGGGATTACGGTGGCGCTCGTGACGCCGTCGTTTACGACGCACTCGTTCGCAATGAATCAGAGGATGGTGGTCTTGGACGTGGCGCGCCTGGTGCACCTGTCGACGTCTGCTTACAAGATTACGGCGTATGGCCCACCGAAGAACACAGTGGCCCCACCTGGATACTACTTGCTATTTCTTGTCCACGCTGGGACTCCCAGTCACGGTGTCTCGGTTCGAGTGCAGTGAATGTCTCCTTTCATTGGGCAACATTAGTTTGGGATTTGATTGAGAATTACTGTATTCGTTCATACACATTACTCCTTAACAGTAATAATAACCATAATTTAATATAGTTAGGAATTATTCGACCAATTTAAAGTTTTGTTCATGCTTATCTGATTTTTTGACGCATTAATTCGAATGGTTAAGAATATTATCATTGCAACGATAATATACGATTATGTGATCATAACATTGAAAAATAAATACAAATCAATGAAGCTCAAACGAATCCATCTAAAGTTAGTTATCTTAATTTTGACTTTACAAAAGTCATTAGTGCACTCCTCAATTACATCGACAAGGCGAAAATTCTACTTAAGTGAGTGTAGAATTACCTTTTTCGAAATTTCAATTTCAATTTCCTTATTATAGCTTGTGTAGGTTCCCTTCCCTTAAAAGTCGAGGGTGAATATTTGCATCTTACAACCTTCACTAATGAGTTAATCTCGCCAAATACTTTATTTATTATCGTTCCAAAAAGGAGCATAGGTTACTTGCAAAAACATGACATGAGCACACGACACATATAATCCACTGGTCCATTGCCAATCTGACAACATGAACCAAACTACCATACATTTCTATTATGATGGATAACTTAATGACTACAAGATTATAAAGAAAAAACTGTGCTTATATCCCATTTCTGTGTAGGCCTCTCTGATTCAGTTCTGACTCGCTACCAGTTTGGGCATCATTATTTACAGTCCAAGCTGTTGTCTTGCAAGTTATGATCATCATGCCACATATATGATCCTGCCAAAAAAACTGTTTTGCAGATGACTTTACAGCACGGGTATACTGTTACCATAACATCTTATATCAACGATACGTAGACATGTGTAAGTTTTTGTTTGCATAATATTGTATCATTGACACAGCACATCACAGTAATAGTGTACCCGTACCATGTAAGTTGTTTTCCTGTTTTACTTATTTGTTCTTGTTGATCTGTATTTGTATCTGGTTGCCCAGAAAAGATAGTGCAAGAAATTCAATCCACTCAGCACACACATGAGCCAATAGAATCTCTCCAGGTGGTAGTGATTCAGCATTTTACCGGACAGCCATTTGTGGTCGGAGTATTTCCCTGAAACATCATTCACCACAGAAACAATCACTGAGCTCAGATAATACCCCATTGCCAAGGAAGCCCAAGTGAGAGCTGTTGCCAGAGACCTCATGCTCGTCGGCGCTTCCGTGAAGAAGAACTCCAACAGTCCGGCCAATGTGAAAAGGTCCGCTGACCCCAGGAACAAGTACTGAAGCGCAATCCAAAAGAACGTGACGGGAAGTGGCTCGGTTGAGTCTAGCATTCCAGAGTTGGACGCTACGCGCTTGCGCTTGATCTCCACGAGGGCTGCTATTGCCATTGCAATGATGGAGAGGGCTAGGCCGGCTCCTATGCGTTGCAAGTGCGTGATTCCCATTTCGGATTTCTTGGCCCTACGTGCGAATGGGATGATGAAGAAGTCGTAGACTGGTGCTATGATCATGATGAAGAGTACGGGGAAGATGGGGAGGGAAGCAGGCGGGACTTTCAGAGAGCCGAGCTTTGTGTCCATGGTCGCAGCTTGTTGGACGGAGAATGTGGAGAGCTGAGCTAGGCAGCAGTTGAGAATGATCGTGCATGCGAAAATCGGGAGGATTTTAAGCACGATTTTGACTTCTTCTACTTGCTTCACGGTGCAATGTAGTTTATCGTGGACTGGCTTGTTCACTACAACTGCTCTGTTTAGGAACTTGAGGCTTTCTGTTGGTGTTTGGTTATCAGTGGCGTAATCCTCCTTCTCCACGATGTTTGGTTCTGATACTGCTTTGGTGATTAGGGTTGAAGAAGGAGTTGGAGCCATGCTCACAATGGCATTGCTTGGACTTCCGGTCACACAGCTGTGAAGTGTGGCAGCAATTAAAACCTGCTCAATAGCAACAGAAATTAAATTAGATTACTTGGAATTCAAGCTACCTTTTTAGGCCATTCCCCGTATTTTAGATTAGTTTAAAGCAGAAAATCGCTTATATAAAAAATCTGCGATTTAGATTTCATCCCTTGCTTAAGTAACCTAGATCTCCCCGATGTGTTAGTGATGTGGAATTTACATTATCACGAACATTACAAGGTGCACATATCATCTTACTTTTCTTACCTTGAAAATGGTTGTTAGGGGACTTCCATTAGGTATCTTGTTCCTGTAAAGAGTAGAGCCAGCAAGGAACACCGGTATGGACAACAATATGCTAATGGTTGCAATTCCGAAACCCCATTCCCACCCTTTGTTGTCTTCAATCCACACCACCAGTGTCACCGCAATCAGGCCGCCACAAGCAAGGCAGAAGACATAGTAGTTGAAGAAGGTTGATCTCTGCTTCCTGCCTTGTGGAGTGCTCTCATCAAATTGCTCGGCGCCATGTGATGGTAAAGAGCCCTTTATCCCTCCGACCCCCAATGCCACCAGATACAGGCCTAGGAACAGCATGGCAGCTTTTCCACCTTCAACTTCTTGGCATGGATTGTCGAGGCTGTCTTTGGTGCATGATGGTGGCTTCAGTGAAGGTAAGCGAGCTTGCACTGTGAGTAGGATCAAACCCTGTGACAATGTTGGAAGTTTGAATCGATTGATAAGGCAGATAAGCATTAGGCAAAAGAATAAAACATTTGCAAGTTAAGAAGACTAAAATATCTTAAAGTTTGTGATTTTCGTGCGAATGTAAGTTAGCTCAGTTGGTCAAGGCATTACATCCATTCCGGTAATCAATTTCAATCTCCTCCCGTGAATTAAACTAATTTAAAATATCGCCACGTCTATGTTGTGAACTTGGGTTTGCCCTTGGACTTAAGTTGGGCTGACCAACTGCCATAAATATGTGGGCCATGATTGGGCCACAGATAATGGGCTCTACACCCTTCGAAGTGACCAATAGAAGAGTTCCAAAGTTTATGGTTCAATCAACAGTAAACCCCAAAATTTTCTATAGGCAAAAAAGGAAAGCTAAAAACATTGGGATTGGGTCCCCAATCCACGTGTTGAATCCCCACTTCAATTTTTTTGGAAAAGGACTTGCTTATGAAATGTCACTACGCATGAAAGTAATGTTTTTGCCTTGGGGTCCTATTTATCCTAAAGACCATGGTTGATGGCTCTAATTTGATGTACATTTTGTCGAATTCCACATCCCTCTCGGCCTCTGGCCCCTATTGAAACCGTAACCAGACACGTGGTTCTGTGAATATGGATAGAAGACACCGTCGTTGTATATGATACTTGCCTCTTGCACAGTTAAAACTTATACGAGATCCAAAATAAGGAAATATATGTTGGATGTGGATCTTTCAACCACAATATATATGATTGATTTTACTTGGTACAATCATGTTTCCCAAAACATGGGTGTACGTGGCAGAAAAAGGGCCAGCACAAGGGGTGGAGGTGGTGCACCAAAGAAAGGGATCATTTCTAGATCTCTTTCTCCTAATCCATCAAATCGGGAGGATCCGTGCGTTGAAATTTGATCCAACGGCTGAAGTTATTATAATTTTTAAAGTGTGCCTTTGTTTGTAGTCGTTGGATCAAATTTCAACAGCACAGATTCTCTGATTTTATGGATTAGGAGGAAGGGATCCGGAGATGATACATTTCCATACACTAATGAGTGATATAGCTAGTGAGATCTTATCATGTAGTGCTGAGTAGTGTTTCTATCAAGCAAGTCTTAAGCAAAGACAAGGTTGTGAAGGGAGAAGACAAAGATTGTATTAATGCATGCATTGCTGTCAAACTGAAATTGAGCATTCGAAGTTTCTCACTGTCATGGCATGACATAAGAAAACAAATGCATAGCAATACATGGGCCCTCAACCTCGACAACAATTTATATGCCATGAGTACATTGTTATGATGACGTTTCATGCCAATAATACATCGTTATAAGGACAAGGCGGAGCTAGAAAAACTTATAGGGGTGGGCTATGTTTTCTTTCTTGTTCATGATAGGCTAATTTTGCCAAAAACAAAAAAAAAAAACATGGGCTAGTAACAGTTGGTTCTGTCTAGTATATATTGCTCTTGTCATCCTGCATTATCTGTAAAAAATAAAAAAATATGTGCAGATAGCACCACTCTTTCGCCTTATCAAGGCTGTGAGCTTTCTCACATCAGAAAAAAAAAAAAAAAAAAAAAAAAAAAAAAACAATGAAGTGGTGTGATGTCTAGGCATCAACTGAACTCATTGACTACAGCAAGTTATGATTCTAACTAATATATCCATACAAGTTATCAATTTCTGAGAGGCTGTGAGGGTTTTATGGCGCTTGCTCCCAACCCCAGTTTGCACAGACTCCGAGTTCCTGTTGCAAGCCACGTGCCCTTTGGAGTTTGGACTCCCTCGAGAGAACCAACCCAATTATTCTATATATATTATAGAATTAATAGTCCTAAAAATGATGCAAAAGTTAAGGGGAAAGGAATGGAAGAAATGCGTGCAGATTATCAGCATATATATAGCAATTAACAAAAAGCAAGAGAAAGCTTGTAACCGAAAAAAGAAAAAGCGGTGTTATTTATAGATGTTTTTAATCTCTCACACGTTCACACACTGGTATTATTTTTTATTTTTTTTTATTTTATTCGATGATTGAAAATTAACAAGAATGTGTAACAAATAAAAATTAGTATGTAAATAGCATTAGAAAGAAAGAGAGTTGCAAGCAGAAGTAACCAAAAAAGAAAAAACGTTCAGAGAGAGGAGGACTGGAAACTGTAATTACCAGAAATTCAATAACTGTACTTATCAGGTAGATGTGATAAGTTGTGAAGAAGGCATCGGATAAGAAACCACCGAGAAGGGCCAGAAGGAAGGCGGTGCCCATGAAATCTGTGACATTGTTTGCGGCTTTGGACGGAGATAAATGCATATAATCCTTTAAGTACATGACCAAGTTGCTTGAATTTGCCAGATATGCCAAGTTCTCCAATACCTCCGCCACTAAAAAATATGCATAACAACACAAAAACCTATCAAATCAGTGAAAAAAAGCACCAAAATACTTAGAAATACAACATAATCAATGATTTCAAAAACCCAATTCTTTGTTTTGGGGTTTGGAGTGATGAGGATTAGGTAGAAATGTTCTCTTGTTCATCAAGTGACCAAGGAATGAATGATCACTTACCTTTGGATTTGACATCAAGGATGGAGAATAAATGAATGTACTTTATGTGTTTTATTCTCAATCCTTGATGTGAAATCCAAGGGTACTTAAACCAGGTGATCGATCAGGTGACAAAGAAAAAGAGACACATACCCAGCACAAGGGAGGAGGCGAGCATGCCACCATGGCGACCTCTGATTGCAGGTCGGCTTCTCCAGTCCACGTAGCCTTCCCATCTGGTGCTGAGCTGCTGTTCTTGCTCCTACAGGAACCATTACAAAAACTCATGTGACTTAAAGGGGTATTGCAACTTGCAATAAAGAAAAAGCAGCATGACAGGAAAAGAAGTGTGAGGGATGGGAGGAAAAAAAAAAAAAGGAGAGAGGAACCCACCATTTCTTTCTTGTGCGCCCTCCTTTTCTTCCCACTTTGGATTTCAATTTAATTTGGATTGGATCCCTGGTGCCAGAGGGTTTTGATTAATAAAGAGTGGTGACTGGTGGTGGGAGATTTAAAGAGTTGGGAAGGATTGAAGGGAGTCCAACTTGGGGAGAGACTGGTCAAGAGTCAATAGACCCTTTAGAAAATGACTTAATTTCCCTTTAAAATCTCACATTGCATGTCACAGTAGAGAATAAATCAAATGAATACTAATACTCTTCACATTTTATAGTCTAATGAACATATAAAAGTAATTAATTAATTTGTGCATGCATGTTAAATTGTAATTTTCAAAATGATTCCATGCAAGCAAGTATTTTGAAATCAATTATTTTTCATGCTCAATTTATATTATTGGAAGGGTAGATGTTTTATGGAAATATACCATATAACTAGACAATAGTAAGTGGTGAATTGCCCTAGTGATTAGTACTGTTTTCCTCTTCAATCCCCAGAGTCCTAGTTTTAGACTCTTCTCCTCATCTTATAGCGCGTTTACTAACTCATAATCAGAATGAGAATAAGAAATCTGATTCCGATTACGATTACGGATTATACCTGTGTTTACTAAAATTTGGAGGAATCAAAAGTGCGTGGGGCCCACACAAAAAATGGAATCCAATTCTTGAAATTGGAGGATTTGGATTCCCAACATATACAAGGTATTTGGATTCCGGATTGCCCTAGCAATCGGAATGATAATTTTTTTCCCTTTATGCCCTCACTTACTTTCATTATTTCCAAGATTATCCTTTTAACCCTAGACTTATTTTTCTAAAAATGCTCCTAACAATTTCTTTCCATGTCCTTCTAGCTCATTAAGCATAATTTCATGCTCATTCACATTTTGCATAACTCCATACATATGCCGACAAGAAAAAACTACAACTTGAGCGAGAAAATTTAGATATTAAAGTCAATACTTAAATTTATAAAAAAAAAAATAAACAAAATCATTTTAGTATGTCTATGAAATAAAAAAGCAATTTAATTTTTTCTTACTATTATATACTATATCAAATTTATATTCCGATTATGCTGAATTAGTAAACAGATTTATGGAATTGTATTCCAATTCCGGACAGTTTTAGTAAACAACTTCAACAAGAATTTGATTCTGATTCCATCTCATTTCAATTCCCCCTCAATCCAATTCCTCTCAATTTGATTATGGATTAGTAAACGTGCTATTAATGTAGATTAGTGTAGAATATCTCACATACTTAAAAAAATTAAAATAAACAGTAAAAGAGCAGTAAATCATGTTATATATACATCTTATTGTCTAATTAGTGTTCCTTAGTGCTATTTTTTATTGAAAATTAACAAGAAGTTTCATTAGTATATATTTTAAAAATAGATGCTTTACAGAAGTATACATGTCTGAGAGAAAAATAGGGAAGCATCAAATCATCTTGACCCAAAATGAAAAAAAATGAGCCAAAAATTATTGGGTACCCCTTGTAATCCTTGTAATGTTTTACCACCAAACTATATATTAAATGTAAAGGTGTTGGTGCCTCACCTTCTATGGTATGTAGGTTTCACAGAATGGGGATGTTAAAAGGGTGCTCAATATATACTTATCTCTTCTTTAAATATTTCTGCTGATCCTCTCTCCATTGATACCAAGGCTATCTTTGAGATTTCAAGAGCATTGTACGAAATTTGTAAAGGGGCTCTTCTTTAAGATAGTTTTTCAAAACAGTAAGACAATGTATTAATGTTAAAAAGTAATAACTTAAATCAAAACAAACTTTAAGACTCATTGATTGTAAGTTTACAAATAACATTAAATAATAAGTAAAAAAAGCTACGAATATAACCTTTAGTAAATAATTGAAAGTAGTTCAATCTTAACAACCAAAAGCTTCAAAAACTTTTCGCTCCCCTTCAAAAACATGAAAGTAGTTCAATCTTATATAATAAATATTAAATGGCAAATTTTTTTGGGAGCTTCTTCAAATTTGAAATCTTATGCGATTACACTTTTCGCTCCCCTTCAAAGTCGTCTCTGACTGTTACCATCTCTTCTTTCAAATGATAAATATAAAAATTAAAATAAAGAACATATTCTCTGTTCTTTTAATCTTTAACAGAAGCATAACGATCAAATTACTTAAATTATACTTCCCCCGGCAGAATGGAAATCCAAGTTGCATGAAAGAGTGGAGCTTAAAGATATGGCATGATCACAATGTTAGCTATTGGACAATTGTGATTAAAAGATTAGTGATGGAAGATTGAAAGTTAGTCAAATTTAAGCTTTCAAGGACATACCTGATACCCACCATCACCAAAGCTTATGACTCATCAGTCTTACTTACCATCTGTTAGTGGTACGACCGCGGATTTACTTGTCCTAATGCAAATACAATAATATATATATAGCAGTAATTATCGAGGTCTCATAATATTGTCTAAACCATTAGGTTAGTAAATTCTTTGAATCTAACGATTTTCCGTCTATTATATATCTTCGTTCCACAAAATTTTCTTAAAATCGATTAGGGTGAAACGTGGTTGAACATGATCACATATTCCATTACGGAAAAGTAGTACCATATATTACTATGCCGACGTTCACGAAGATATGCCTTCAATCAATCATCAGTTTTATGTAAAAAAGAACTTGATCTCTTTTTGTGCATATATATACACACATGGAGGGCCGACGGAGAGTGTTGGGGGCATTTTGACTATCTGACTTGCGAGAGTCTGAGAGAGAATGTGTTGTTCTAGCCTCTACCACGACACTAGCTCCCACTATTCAGTTCAGTGTTCTGTGAACCAAAGGTCTCTCTGCTTGGTGTTGGAGAAAACACGTATCCAGATAAAAACATTGGGCAGACATTGGGAATCAATTCATAGCATAAAAAAAAAAAATTAGGTTTTGTGTCTATAACTTGGTACTGACCGATTCTTAGTACATATAAGATACAACAATCGATATATAAAGTAAATATTAGCATGTCTCTTCAAATCCAAGCTTGCACTATAAATTTTATAATATAACGTTATTGTGTTTAATACGCATATTGAATACACACACACACACATATGTACTTTCTAATAATATTTTTATTTTTTGTATATGCGTTAATGAATTTGTTAATTGTACTTTTTTAAAACTGCACAATACCATACATATATTATATACATACGCACATACCTTTTATGTTCAATACATGTTATTTTTACACATTTTTCAATAATGAAAATAAAATTCACATTTCCTGTACATTTTTTAACATATTAATACAGGTATGTATGTTTCACGTATTATACACACATTTCATATATTTATTAACAATGCGTTCAAGTATAATTTTCTACCTTAGCAGTATATGTTGTTTTAGTTCTAAACTTCAATAAAAGCCCCGGGGGTTTAAACTCAACTTCATTGACGGAGGACATATGACAAGAATCTAACTCTATTTAACATATATGAAAAAATACATGGCAGTAAGCTACTGTAATTAACCTAGTAGTAAATAAGATGATGGGTAAGATTAGATTTGGTTCAGCATTCAAAACTCTTTTAAAATTTAAATTAGTTATAAATAACATTTTTTGTAAAAACGATAAATTTATAATGAGAAAGTGAGGAAATAATTGACTGTGAACTCTAAATTCTCGATCGAAATTCAAGTCTAAGCGTTAGACGATGTTAAATAAACAAAACATACAAATTAGGTTTAAACAAATGCACGGTGAAAAAACATTGCATGTGTCTCCTGTCTCCATAAAGCTCCTTTTCATTAACAAGTGTATAATAATCTCCGCCCGATTATATATATTGCCCCGTATATATGGCTATTGGCTAGTTATGTATTTACATTATGTAGCTCGTGTTTTTTTATTAACTTGTTTATTATCCTTAACATGCAAAGATGCAAAAATGAAAGAGACATGCAATGCAAGTAGGTTAATTAGCAGAAACAACACGGGGTTTCCCTTCTTCTAAAGTTTTTTAATGTAATTTTCAACTTGTGGCCTCCCATAACTAGTCATGATAAGCAAGTAACCCTAGCTGTCCCGTTACTGTGACTGAAGGTCACTGTTTCAACAAAGACAGCACGGTTCAGATCAGTTCAAATCAAAGGCCGTTTGGATATGATTCTGGCAAGTTGGATCTGCAAATATATTCTGCACATATCATGAAGTATTAATATTATTTTCCTCCAACTCAAAAATACTTATTATCTTCCTTCTTAGGCCAAACATTTAGCATATCCCCTTATCCACATATAAGTAATTTGGTACCATGTTCCATTATATCGTCTTCTTCCCTCTTTCATATAAAAACTTGGAAAATACTAGATGAGAAACCATATTTTAAGACCAAATTATATAGACTACATAATGTGGTGGTTGAAGAATCCAGCAATCAACCGCTACATTATGTCTCTATAAAAATCTAACAATCAACCACCACATCATGCGGTCTATATATAATACTAGAGTCTAAAAACATAATCCTAACATTTTTCAATTTTTTATATGGAGGAGGAAGGAAGACGATGTAATGTAACATGATATCCGCATTACTTTAATGAAATGGACAAGCGGATATGCTAAATGTTTGAGGCCAAGCATTGAAAATAGATCAACTTCACAATTAATCTACTATATATATATATATATATATATATAGATATATAGATATAATGTGGCCGCATTGCAATTTACAAGAACGTCCAAAATATATATACATATATGAGTTGAGATCCTCTCCGGATCTCGGACGTAGTACGGAGTTGATAGACAAAGAAATTTGAATCACTCATTTTAAATCTTACGATCTTCAACAGTTCATCTCACTGCTCATTTCACACAATTCAAGGATTTGATCTCTCTTTTTCTCTTGAATGGTCTAAATTTCTCGGGTTTGTAGGCTCCGACTATAAGTTCCAGAGAATTCTACATATATAATTAAGGTCGATTTTAGAAGAAATAAAGTAATGTTATCTCAGTTAGGTAATTTTACGTGCCGATCGATATGTTGTTTTTGCTTGTCACTACTCAGCTAAAATGTTTTCTGTCTTTCCCGATATGTTAAAAATTGTGTTAATCTTCACGGGATGTCAATGACATCCATGTGTGTTTAAGTTAGTTAATCAAAACAAATTGCGGCTGTACCTGAATTTATTAATTAATTATATTCTTAGATTACAAACAAGTAAGAAACAAATCTACAGATCTAAGATTCATTCTGCTCTGAAACCATGCAACTGCAACATGGTCTCTAATGGATGAGGTTAGAATTAGGACAACTCTGTCTTTGACAAGGTGAATTTTTCTACTCATTGCCTCATTCATTCGAATGACAAATTTTTTAACGAAGCAAATGTCAACTGAGAATATCACATATACCAAATTAATGAACCCATTTTCCATGATATATATGGCTAGCTGTACCTCATTTGCCTTGACCTTTTCAATCTACCTTATCAAACTCATTGAATCAAATCAAGTTGTCTTATTGCTTGTTGCCTAATCGATTTTAGAGGTTAAAATATTGAGATGGCAAGTTGAGCTTGTCTTCCCATTTGTTTTTACATTTGCAAAAAATCTTTCAGCATAAGTAACTATCGTATCGTCACATAGGGATATTATTTCACCCGTATTATATGTGTATCTATTTATTAAAGGGATTTGATAAACACACACCATTTCCCTGATAAAAAAAATTGCATAAAAATTACTTCTCTTTATTAAATATTCTCACCGTCCATGTAATATCAACAACTCCGTCACACCAAACATTGTGGTCCCTAGAAGATGCTGTACAGGTGTGATTGAAGGGTCAACAACATTTTCATTTTTCCTATTTCTCCCCATTTCATCCATCTGTCTTTAGCTCACAGTGACATCATTTGTGTGTTCAATTCAAGCCATTGCGCTGAGTACATACATTATACATGCAGGCAAAAATTATGGGTCTCACCGTCCCAGAACATAGAGATAGCCAGCAAGCCATAAATAAAGCTTCCAATGAAATTTATTTATTGTTTGTTAAGTACGTCGCTTTAAATTATATAAGACATAAGGCCAAATGAAAAGGGTCTACCCTTTTTGTTGTAACCCTAACGAAAAGTCTACGTACGTATATCCTTATCTCAATTGCTAGCACAGATCACACAGAGAGAATTCCATCGTATGCAAAACCAGTATTGCTCACGTTACTGTCATTAATCACTCAGAGCAATATATTGGTGTTGTAATCCAGTTTGTGTGCATGATACAGTGATCCGGCCGGGGAGCATGATAATTAAGGAAATTAGGTGCATGCATGTGGATCGCATGCACATATATATATATATATATATATATATATATATATATATAGACACACACACACACACATATATATATATATAGTTGAATTCTTTTTTAAGCTGACTTTGGAGACGACCACGTGTGAACTGTGAACTATGATATGATGATCTGCCCTAGGGTCCGGCAGATCCATTGTTCATGGTCATTTTGCTCCATTGATTAGTCTAAGCCCCGAGGCTCAGGGCATTATTCCTTCATTTTGGTCCCCACAATGGCTGGAATATAATCAGAAATGCAACTTATAGTCCGAGAATCCGAAGTGCGTGGACGGTGGTGGACTGTTAATCATAGTGAGAAATGCAGCTCATATAGTCCGACAATCACTATGATATAAAGTGAATAACGGTCAATTATTAATTACGTGGAGTACATTAGCGCATCAATAAGTGATAGTCACTTGCATATACTTGTAAAGTCCAACTTGAACTAATAATTCGTGGGTTCACTATTATGTCAATAAATATTATTACTCACCCTAATTATGATTAGCAATTAACCCCAAATGGAAATTTTACCTTTCTTGTATCATAAATATTAGTAACATATATATATATATATTAATTTATCCATATTCATAAACAATTATGGGCACATTTTTTGTATGAAAAAAGATAATCATTTGTACAATAAGATATTTTGCATCAAATAATATTGTTTGCTAAAAATACAAACAAATTAATATTCTTTATGTTGTAGGTAATTATTTTACATGGTTATTACATACATTAGACATTTTTTATTTGTTATTATATATGCGTGTTAAAAATAATTTATCTATATTTACATGTAAAATATAAGTAAATTAATTTTGAATCAAATAGCATTTATTTTGTAGGTAAATTAACATAGTAGTTACATTATTTTGGTCAAGTTAAACAGTGCCTAAATTATTTCGTAAAAACTAAACCAAGACAAATTATCGCCATTAAAATAAAACAGTAGATACATTATTTTTTTTATAAGATTAAACAATAGGTAAATTATATTGTAGGTACATTATGTTTGTAAAAAAAAAAAAAAAGGAAAATTGAAAGTAGTAGATATATTATTTTTACGTGCATTATATATATATATATATATATATATATATATATATATATATATTGGGCACATTTTATTACTAATATATATGTGTGCAATGGTTCACCTATATTATTATATAAAATATAGATAAATTTATTTTGAATCAAAATAACATTTCTTTTATTTTATAAGTAAATTATTTTGCATGTATTATTACTGGGCAAATTTTATAGTGCCCTTTCAGATTTTCATTTCATAAGAAAATGACAAGTTAAAATTAAAATTTTCTAATTTTATGCAAATTTGAAAAATAATTACGAAATATTAAGGAAAGTATAACATCAATGTTTTTTTTTTCCCAAAAGCATTAACATAAAATTTGTTATGATATATTAATATGCAATGATTTTAAACATTAATGCATTTTTTTTTCATTAAGCCCTCCCTTCAAATTTGCATTGAATTAAATGTATACATTAAAACTGTAATTAGGGGTGTTTTAGCCATCTAAAAAATGCAAAATGTGTGAAGGCGAACAAAATTAATGAATTTGCTTATGTGGAGCTTGTCATTGGGTTTTATTCAGGTAAAAAGACTATGTAGGGTTTTATGTAAAGAAACTTGGATTTTAGGAGCTAAAGTCATATTTTCAGAATTATATATGGTGGTTGGTTAATAAGAGAAATTCCACGTCAATTTTAAAAGATGCCAAAGAAAAGGCCACAATCTATAGAACGGTAATATCTTATCCTTAATTGTATAGATAGATAAACATGCAGAAAAACAAAAGTGAAAGAACGGTACAGATGCTGTTGAAATATAGGGTTGATAATATCTTATGTGGAGCTTAGTCATTGGGTTTTATTCAAGTAAAAAAACTATGTCGGATTTTATGTAAAGAAACTTAAGTTTAAGGGGCTAAAGTCATATTTTTATAATTATATATGATGGTTGGTTAATAAGAGAAATTCAACGGCAATTTTAAAAGATGCCAAAGAAAAGGCCACAATATATAGAAGGATAATATCTTATCCTTAATTGTATAGATAGATAAACATGCAGAAATACAAAAAGTGAAAGAACGGTACAGATGCTGTTGAAATATAGGGTTGATAAAATCTATCATATCAATGAAAGGATGATCTCCCTGTATGGGTTCAAAATCGAATCCAAATTCCCCTGAAAATATAGGTCAAACATATACATGTGTGCATGCATGGCCGTCCGAATCATTTGTGGCTAGCCTGCTGCTATATTAGATATTCTTATCCCACGCCACCCCATCATCCCCTCAAAAAAAAAAAAAAAAAAAAAAAGTTATTAGCATCATCATGACAGGAATTAATCGCAGAATATGTATTTTGCATCATCGCGACAGGAAGTAAATTAAATCATCCTTTTTTTTGTTGCCCAAGCTTAAGGCACACGTCTTTCCAAAGCTTGCAACTAGGGCATCACTCGTGTTTTGCTAGCATCTTGCCTTAGATGCAATACTAGAAACATATCGTACTTGAAATTTTACTGCATTTTTACTGAACCACTTACTATGGTTAATCTAAATTATCTCTATTCTTTCTAAAAAGTAGGCGTGGTGTACGCTTTAGACAACCTTTTACCAAAAGTTTGATTAATTGTTTACAGTCACGTAATCCCATTTTAATTAACAAATGATGCTCTTACGTGATTACAATCAGTTTGCATGTGGGTGGATAGAATGTGGGTTTCCACTTATGTATTTTTGATTCGGAACTTTGTCTTTTAAATTATTATAATAGTTCCGATGATAAATTTAAAAATATATATAATAAAACAAAAATAATTGCATTCAGTTTCAGAAAAGGACTTTGGGTGGTGTATTTTCCTTGGCAAAGAAGAAAGCAGATACCTTGCAACTTGCTTGGACACTAGTAAACTAGTGGCAAGAACACTTGCTTTTTCAGGAAAATACGTCTCATAAATAAATCTGGGCCGTCTTGTGACATCTCAAAAAATTTAAAATCAATTGTAATTGGAAACATTGATCCAGTTGACTAAAAATATCTAATTTTGGTTGGCTAGCACACAATATAGTTCAATGAGATTTTTGTCATCCTAAGGATCAAAACTAACTATGGTACTAAGGAGTGGGGACATTTTAACAAATATAGCGTAGGTCAATTAAACAAGTGGTAGATTGTTGTAATTAATGGATAGGAGATTCGTTTTTAAACTAGTGTAGCTTAAAATAATATTATTGCTTGTAATTAAACGAAATGAAATTACAGCAAGGTTTTCATTTTCTAAATTAATCAAATATTTCTTCCGAAAAAAAGGTTGCTGCTATTAACATTGGAAGAAAAAAAAGTAGTTGTTTAAAACTAACATGGATTTGTTAAAAAAAAGAAAAAAGAAAAAAAAAGGACTAATATGGATTTTTGTTTTTGGTAAAGAAAACTAACATGGTTTTTCACATGGCTACAGTTTTTGAAATTCATACAGTAGTTTTCTAATAAAAACATTGAGTATATTAGAATATTGCAAGGTTTAATTAAATGAAGCATAATCAAGTATAGTAGCTGTTATTTTGGGCACAAATAGCATTTCCAAATTGTTTTGTATGCTATCTAATTGATGTGGAGGTCACTCAGTACTACGGTCTGGTGGAAAGGTCTTAAGTTCAAATCTCGTGGATATCGAATTCGATACCAAATTAGGCTACCCATTGTGTGGATGAGCCGAACTCCCCCTCCTTTAGTTTAAAAATATCGATGTACTAAAAAAATTGATGTGGAGACCTAAGTTAATTAAACAAAGATTAAAAAAACTTAGCAATTTAATTATATAACATTTTATGTAGTTCGAAGGTCTTGCTTTGTGTCTCAAGAATTATAAGGTCTTTAAGCCAAAAGGGTTATTGAGATTGACATAACTCTTCATTTTGGTCTCTGATATTGAAAATCAATAGAGTGGTCTCCAAGTCTATCCATCATAAAATCATTTTGTCATTCTGAAAAACCTATCAATTCTTTAAATTGTCACATGAACGATCACGTGACCACCTTTTAAGGGCATTTTTGTCACACAAAAGTCTTCACTTAATGAGGATATTGACAGATTTTTCACGTAATGACCAAAATAATTTAGAGTAGACAAACTCATGAACCATTTCTATCAATTTTCATTGTTAGAAATCAAAGTGAAAAATTATGTTAATCTCATAGTTTATTTTAGCTAAAAAACCGAAATATAATAACACAGGACATAGATTATCCTAATAATTATCTGAGTTGAGGACTGGGATTCGCATCTCTCCTACCATTGACGTTGAAGAATTATTATGATTTAAGATATATTAAAAATGCACGCGAAGCCAGAGGAATTTGAACTCAGAATTGACACGACCCGTACGCCTGTCTCATAGCCGTAGTAGGGGGCGGCACCGGCACCCTTGAACTGCTGGCTGTTCGAAAGATTTGTTTACGCGGATTCCTTTTTTCCTACCAATAAGAACGAAGGTTAGGGCCTGAAAGTAAAAGAAGAATATGTAAGCATTAGAAACTAGGGTTTCAAATTCAATTATTGAAGCAAAAGCAATTTTAATTGAAATTAGAGTTAGGCATGGACAATTATTCAGTTGACCCTCTTCAAAATTGGTACAGGGCATCCAGGCATCATTGAACCTGATTATTTAATGTTGCATAAGCGATTAGACGAGATTAGCTCCTCATTGTCGGCCAAAGATACAAAGTAACACTTTCAACCTGAAAGAGAGAGGACAAACACATTATGAAAAGATAAACGCACACACGCATATATATAACTAAACCTTGCACAAAAAGGGAACCAACCAGCAAAGCGAAAGGAACATATAAGCTTGGGCGGGAAGTCATAAACGAAAATAAGCAATGTGAGACGCAAATTCATCTTAATGAACTCGAAAAATTGAGGAGAAGAGCAATATTACGATGATAAGCAAAAATAGCGGAGGGAGGACAAGAATCCGACCAATAATAAACTCCATAATGAGGTTAATGTTGCATCATGAATCATACACAGAGATTTGAATTTTTCAATTGTGTTTTGAGTACGTACTCTGCAAGATCCATGATTGCACATTTAATTAAAATTAATTGGTCTTGTTCATCAGCTAAATGGAGCTTAATTGGCTAGCGGTAATGTGTAGTGGTAGTTATGCCACAACAAAGTTTCTATATCTTTCCTAAATGTTTTCACACACAGCAAAAAATATGGACCGACCAAACAACGACTTAGCCCCGAAAGCTGATAATTTCATATTAAAAAGTGAGATACATGCCTAATTCTACAAAGACGTGTAGATTTTTATATTGGAAATGTCTCTTTCTTAATTCATAGATTAGGTTTGGTCACGGTAGAAGGACCATCTCAGTGACTTTGGTTAAACCTTTTCTACCATAATTACATAGAAGCTTACAATTTTATGAGCCAATAACATAAAGTCACATGGAGACTGCCAGTTGGCCATCTGGGTGTGTTCGCTCATTTGCACTCAAGTATTGTTAGGCCATATTCTCGTTGCAAGTGGTGGATTGTCATCAGGTGGATATGAAATTCATCTTAATTAAACCCTCTACGTCCCGTTTTCAGACACTCCTTGTCGTTAGTATAGCTTAGATTAGTGATATCGATTGTTGTGAACAAGAATACTTGTTTTGTCAAAAGAAAAAAAAAAAAAAGATTATATTGGGCTGGAGAAATGGGCTGGATCTAGTGGCTGAGACAGACTTAAGACTTGACTAGTAAAACTTTGGAAGTGGACTTGGCTGGGCTGTAGCCTGAACTTAGTCCAGCCCATTGATTAGATTCAAAGAAAGAAGAATAAAACATCACCTTTATTTTTCGTCATTCTTTTCTTTCCAGTCAAAATTTAAGGGACAAAAATCCTGATGAACATTTGATTTAACATCACCAGTAACCCTTGCAAGAGCACTCACCATCTTTAAAATGGTGAAACCTATTCCTATCTCTTACAACAATCTCTCTGTTAAAAAGCTTAGATATCATTTTGGTTACGTCATGGCAATCCCAACAGACCCTGAGGTTCTTCACAATCCGAATTGGCACGCCTTCTTTCAAACTGATCAAACCGAAAGCAATCGCTACCTTCTCGCTATGTTTACACAATGCATCCTCTTTCTCTTCTTCTTCTATGTCGAACAGCACAGGATTTGTATTAGCCACATAACCGGCCAACTTCAGCCGCCGGGAGATTTCTCCCAGCATTGTCTCAATTTCATCGTACCGAGGATGGGACTTGTCTCCCACAAGGAACTCATGAACTTCTCCATCGACCTCTAGGACACTACAACCGGGAAGCTTCCTCACACCTTTTGCCTTCATAGTCTGACGCACATTACTAACTCCGTCCCAAAACTTGGAATCGGCATAAATATTGGACAAAAGCACGTAAGCGCCATGGTTCTTGGCCTCCAGTTCTACTATCTTCCTCAAGGCAAGCTCACCTATTTCCATATTCCTGTACATTCTACTAGCGTTCAGCAAAGCCCCCCAAGCACCCGCGTGAGGCTTCATTGGCATGTCGTTTATGAAGCTCAGGGCTTCATCTAAACGCCCGGCACGACCATATAAATCAACCATGCACCCGTAGTGCTCTAGCTGAGGCTCAATCCCGTACAATTTTCTCATTGAGTCGAAATGCTGACGACCCTTCTCAACTAGTCCAACCACAGTGCAACCCCTCAGAACCGAAACAAACGTAACTTCATTCGGATGAACCCCTTCGTTGTTCATAATGGAGAAAAGCTCAAGACACTTCTCACCAAAGCCATTCATAGCTAGTCCTCCCAATGCACTACTCCATGTATACACATTCTTTTCTTTCACCCCCCAAAACACTTCCATGGCCTTGTTCATGTTCCCGCATTTCGCATACATGTCGATGAGTGCAGTCCCCAGCGTCACCGTCATCCGCACCTTGTTCTTCTCTATATAGGCATGAGCCCATCTCCCTTGATCCAATGCCCCCAAGTGGGAGCAAGCCGATAAAACCGAAACCATAGACACCTCATTGACCCTCACACCCTCCATTTGCATCAAATGAAACAGATTCAAGGCTTCCCTAGACTTCCCACATTGCGCATACCCTGCAATCATCGCATTCCAAGCAACGGGATCCCTGTGAGGCATTTCATCAAACAGGTCCCGTGCAAAACCAACGTCACCGCATCTCGCACAGGCACTCACCATAGCAGTCTGGCAAACCAAATCCGGCTCAACAATTTCTCTAAACACTCTGCGACACGGATCTAAAGAACCCAATTCAGCATACATGAAAATTAACCCGCTTTGGACATGTGGGTCGTTCTCAAACCCGTGCTTTATCAATCCGCCATGGACTGTAGGACCGGTCTCACGTGCCAAAAGCTGCGCGCAAGTGCGAACCAAGAAGTTGAAGGTGTAATTATCGGGTGAAAGATTGTCACTTGATCGAAGAATTCTGCTGTAAAAGTTAAAACTTTTGGATGGCGTGGAGCTTTTGGAGTAGGCTCTGATCATGGAGTTGAAGGCGAAGAGTGTTGGGTTCTGGCATTGGTCGAGGACTTGATTGGAATAATCCAAATTGGTGGGGTTTCTGAGGGCAATGGCGGCGACAAAGTGGCCGGAAAGGTGACGGTCATTAAGAAGGCCGTTAACGAGCAGTTGGGAGTGGATTTGCTTGAGCTCTTTAAGGGTGCTGTATGTGTCCACTAGGGCAATTGTTGGGTGTTTTGCAATGCATCTTAGGGAGCTCATGACTGGCAAATAATCATAGTGATGTGCTTTTGTTTCGGGTGGCTATATGATGCATTTGTGTGTCAAACATCTAACAAAAATAATGAAAATCAAAACACCCTTTTGTTCTCCTTCAATGTCATTTTTTTTGGAATCCGAATCCTCATTAGATCCTCTCTATGAGGATCCTAAAAATTCATGAATCGTATTCGTTCATTGTATATCGTACAGTCATAAATTATTTTACATTTTTTATTTAAAATTAAACACAAATAGTACCTGACAAAAACTGATCATACGATGTACGATAAACATACACGATTTATAGATCCCCAAGATTCTTACAAAAAGGATCCATAGGGGATCCTGTTGGATTTTTTTTTGTTCAAGTAACGAGCATTTTCTAAATTTCGATTCAAATTATTAGTCTATCACTATTTCATCGATATTTAATTGATATGTTGTCAATAATTAATTTTGAGTAGTTATGATATTTGCTTTCTTGTCGGTTTTGTACATTTTCATAAACATAGAAAAGGTAAATTGCATCTACTAACCTAAAAACACTTAAATAGCACAATATGATACGATCATGTTTATCTCACTCCTCATTTGTTAAGTCAAATAAGAATGGAAAGTGAGTTGAGGGTAGTTTATATTAAGTGAAAGACTATCAGTGATTTGTGTAATTTAAAGAGTATTCAGTAAGGTTGCCACCTCAGAACAACGTTTAAAGGATATGATTTTTGTGTGTGAGGGCTAGCGGGCGGATGAGTTGCGTTACTAAAGTTTCTTCTCTCTTTGCTAGGTAAATTCTCCTATAATCCTATTAACCATGCTTGGAACCAGTTGGCAGGGAAAGAAGATATTACCTTTTATATGCAATGCAGCACCGGATACATGAAGTTCTACATCCTATACGATGAGACTTTTTGTTGAAGATGACATCTGAGTGCTATAAAAGTATTGTCTGTTGGGAAAACTTTGCATCTCCAGTTTGTAAAGAATCAAGACGAGCTAGGGTTAGCTAGCAGAGATGCTTGTACTCGTAGCTAGCTAGCATCCAACAAAATAAAGTTAAAGTAGCTACGGCATGCAGTAGTACAGTTTCCATATTCCTCATGGCTCATGCATGTACTCGTAGCTAGGGCACGAGTGTTTCCTTCAGATTATCCCAACAGAACAATGTACAACCGAAACCTCACGAGTTAAAGTAGCTATCTATATAGCAATGCGCTTGATGTTTGGAATCTTTGGATGCATTCTGCTCAGTCCTCAATAACATACTGGATTTACTACTGTGCTGTTCTATATATCTTCATTGCCAATGATATTTTCTGCTAGCAATTAATTGTCGTATATGAAATTTGAATTTTGAACTCACGGTTAATTGGAAACTAGATGCACAAGACCAGACGGTCATGTGCCATTGTCGATACCTTAAAGGAAAACAGAAAAGAAAGCAGTACAAAATAAGAACATCATTCTAACCAAATCCAGTTGATTAATCACCAGGCTTGATATGTAAGTTGTGTTCTTCTAATAATCATTGTGTACAACAATTAGAGGACTAGATTAAAATATTTTAGATCATATCTGACGGTCTAAAAATACCTACAGTTCACTGCAAAAGGAAATCATCATAACTCAAGTTGCTCTCTTAATTGTGTCATAAGACTCCTAACCATTCCTGATGGGATAACATGATAAGGTACTCCAATAGTCCAATGATCTGATCAGGGAAGCCGACTATATGCATAATCTACGAATGCATGATATGCATGCTACACTCGATATGTCGACTAGATCTATGCAACGTTATGTTCCTCCAAACTATCTTATATTCAAAAAAAATTTACTGTTAAAATATAATGATTATATGATTAACAAAAGAAATTAACGATTGATAGCCTCGCCCTAGTATAAAATATCCCAGAGTAGACTAGGAAATCTACGCAAAAGCCTTTGACATTGTGGGAGTTGACTGTTGAGTAGGAACCAAAATTCAAACCGTATGGCAAGTCCATGCGTTCACTGGCAGGCTAGCTAGCAAGTAGCAGCCTTGACTTCGGACATGACACTCAATTGCTCGGATCGCAGCAGTTAGCTTATCAAGAAGAACACCTTTGTTGAATAATACTCCGCGTTCACCGCCAACTTGCTTTGCTGCAACCGTCTCAACTCTCTAGTCGTGAGCACAATATAATAAACTATTAATAATATAGTTGAAGATTTTGTTATACTCGCAGCCAGTACATAATAACTTCAATTCTTACGTCAATTAAAGAAAATAAAATGTTAAACTTTTGGCTTGTTTAGAACTACTTATGAGTTCTTAGAACTTGTGATACTATAATCGTAGTAAGGTAATAGGGTTATAAGGGTATGAAAATGGCGTCGTTTATCTGTTAATTCGGTTCGGTTTGATTCTCAAACTATTGAAATCAAAACTGAACCAACTAATTTTAGTTCAGTTTGATTTTTCAAATTCAATTTGATTTTTCAAATTCAATTTGATTTTTTTCAGCTTTGATTTGATATTCCGCTTGGTTGTTTTTGGTTTTTGGTTTTTCGAATTCACCCCCAATGCTTATGGGGTATTGAATTTGATTTAAGTCGACCGAAACTCCACAAAATAGTTGACCACAAAAGAAAGAAAAAAAAAAAGTCGTTAGCATGTACAAAAAAAAAAAAAGGTGTGTTATCCACACATCATTTTTTACTTCTCACACACTTTTTGTTAATTTTTATCATTTTATCTTCTTCAATTTATCTAATCTGATAATCGAAAATAAAAAAAATATGTAAGAAATAAAAAATGAAGTATGGATATTACACCTCAAAAAAAAATATAGGAAAATTTTGAAATAGATCCAATTTTATATATTACCTTTTGAAATAAGTCTAATTTTTAGTTACTTGAATTCATTTCAAAAAAAAACCCCAAAAATATATAAAATGAGATAGGAAGTATGAAAACAATAAGGGTAAAATAAAAAAAAGCAAGAGCCGATATTGTGGACACTGCGGCGGCTGGGGAGTTTGCGCCAGTGGAGCCACGGAGGGTTGGAAGGAAAACTGAGAGCGTGGTAGGTCAGTTGTCAGTACCCTGAGAAATTAAAATTAAAGCATCGTAGGGCCCATTAGGCCACAGGCCTCAATGACCCCTTCTTGTCATCTATGTAAGACTATAGTCAGATCCATTTACCAAAATACCCTTTTAGTAGGTGGCATTAATTGAAGGTTTTTATGTTTTTTTTGTTTTTTTTGGTCGAAGATAAATTTCATTATTAACCGAACAAATGTGCATAAAAGATTCAATTACAAGATAAACACTACACAAAAAACAAAACAAAGCCCAAAATAGAAAGAAAACAAATCAAAAAAAAAAACCAAAACATAAACCCTAGTAGCTTGCAACCCCTGTCCTCGTCGTAGCAGCACAGATACACCAACATGAAAAGCCTAAGATCCAACCAAACGACATCCTAGAAGTGAAGGAAATGAAAGAAAATAAGGCTCCATTGTTCTCCACCAAGCACCACCACAAAGATTGCAACCATAAATCAAGGGAAGACCATGAAAATTCACATCCCACAAGCAACATTGCCTAAAGGCAAACAAGGGGAAGGTGATGGTGTGAACTCCCGAGTCAGAACTCAACACACCTTCTAATAAACCTACAACTTGTCGCGGTAAAGAGAAGTGGTTGCAGATCAAGACTGATGTTGGATCGAGAAGGGACAAAGCTAAGTGGGAAGGGTATGAATTAGACTAATGAGAAATATGGAGGTGAACAGACAACAAGGAATGGAGGGAACCGGAGGACAGACTTTGGGGATAAGGATGGTGAGATCGAAGGCAAGAGGAGTGTAGAACAGGAGATCATGAGGGAGTAGAGGAAAACGCAAGCTGAAGCAAAAAGGAAGAGAATGAGCAAGAAGCTACCCCAACCCTAGCCACGTCTAGGATCGATGACTGTAGAAAAGTTACCAGATTTGAGATCACTCACACAACAATGAGAAAAAACTCTCAGTGAGAGAGAATGATTCACGAAACGGGAGAGAATTAACATAATTGAAGGTTTGGCAGGTAATTAACATTGCTGATCATATAGACGTATTGTTCCAATCTAATTTTCTATAATTGAAATTCATCAATTCTCCGTTCCGGATTCTTGCATGTCACTGAAGTATATCTTCAAGTTTACGACATTTATTACGTGCTTATCCAATGAACGATTATATAAGTTACACTCACAAGGAAATATATCTAACTAACACCTAATTCCGTCCTCTCACAATGCTTTGAAAATGAGATGGAGACACTGATCCGTTGTTGAGTAATATCAAACATCACATCACTCGAATACAATAAAATTACCTGAGCATTGAGCAGCAGAATATAAGTAACTTTGGCCATTTTTTCAAATAAACAGATCAAATACTTTGGACCCAGAACTTTTTACGTTAACAAAACAAGTGGTAAATCTCAAATTTCGTCACAAATTTAACCACTAATTTTTTTTTATATGAACATTGAAGATTATCCAATTATTTGTTAGTTTAAAACAAGATTCATATTATTTTACTCTATTTTCTAAAAATGCAAGCAACAAATTGGAATAGAGAAACCAGAAGGGGGCATTCGGTAATTCCATCTACCTGTCTACTCTCCCCCAAGAAAAGAAAGCCTCCCGTCTCTTCACCAAAGCTCCTTTTATAACCCCACCAACAAGCTCTTTCCCCAATAGAAGAATCTCCTCTCTCTCTCTCTCTCTCTCTCTCTCTCTCTCTCTCTCTCTCTCTCCTCCAAAGTTTTAAAATTTCTGGCTTTCACAAGTTCCCAACCATAGAAAAAGCAGAAACTTGCAGCAGCAGAACAAAAACAACTCTTTCTTCTTCTGCAAAACAACCCCATGATTTTACCATTTTTCTCTCTCACCCCAAGCTCTTTACTCTCACAAGAGTGATGGGTGTAAGCTCCACTTTCTCTCACACTTTCCACATTGCAGTAATCCTCACATTAAACCCACCACTCTTAAGCCCCTGATAATTCGATTAATTACACACACAGCATAGGAATTTTGTAAACTGATTGCATTAATATATGACGAGTGGGAAACTCTACGGTTCTTCTTCTTCTGCGGACATGAAAGTAACTTTTCGAAACGAAAAGCGTCCTCGCTCTTCTGACGTTCTCGAGTCTCTCTGGATTCCCAATCCTTCCTCTTCTTTTTATGGTAAATTTTTTATCTGCTTTGCATTTTATTTTCTGCTATTTTATTTGTTGGGATTGTAGCCTTTCTGATATCGTTTTTCTTTTCTGAGAAATTGACTCGTGGGGTTTTCTTGGTTGACTTGATGGATTAATGTTAAAGCTTGAAACTTCCACACTTAGCATCTGAATCAATGCACTAATTTGTTAAAAATCGAGTTTTTGTAGCTGAATTCTCCTAGTATTCACCAAAGTTAAGCACTTTTTCTATTAAATGTTGCCAGTACTTGCTTAATTAACATGTAAAAGATTGGAAGTTTGGAGCTTTTTGGATTTTTAGATAGAAAGCTTGAAGCTTTTTGCATGTTTAGATGGAAAGTTTGAAGCTTTTTGCAAGTGAAGTTTGAAGGATCAAAGTTTTTTGCTGACATGTTGAATAGTTTCTCTAGTTGCTAGTTTCAGTCCGTCAACAAAATTGGAGGACTTCCATAATTTGGTTGCACCTTTTTACTATGCAGGCTCAAATTCAATGGTTAATTTTGAAAATGTAAGTGGAGGGGATTCATTGGATAGGCCATTCTTCCAACCTAAAGAAGAAAATGAGGATGAGGATTATGACGGTAGCTACCTTCATCAGCCCGGAAAGAAAAGGCGGCTCACGGCGAATCAAGTTCAGTTTCTGGAGAAGAATTTTGAGTCAGAAAACAAGCTTGAACCGGAGAGGAAGGTGCAACTTGCTAAAGAACTTGGCTTGCAGCCTCGCCAGGTAGCAATCTGGTTTCAAAACCGGCGGGTGCGGTATAAGAACAAGCAGTTGGAAAAGGACTATGATTCATTGAAAGCTAGCTATGATAAGCTCAAGGTTGATGCTGATAATCTCCTCAAGGAGAATGAAAGTTTGAAGAATGAGGTATAACAAATTCCTCAATTCAATATGTATTGCCTTTTAATCACTCACATTCGGCTGATAAGCTCGGTTCTGAAGCGCACATTCAGCTGTTAAATTCAGCTATGTCTGTCGTACTTTGGTGTACTCTAGAGTTTAATTTTGAGTAACTAGTAATTGTGTGGTTTTGTTATGTGTTAACAGATTGATTCGATCAAGGATATTTTGCTTTCGAGAGAGAAAGGAAACCCAGGAAAGGGAGATTCGGATTCACAGGATGCGATCAATACATCGGATTTGGAGCCTCGGAATGCAATTCTGAATGCAGGTTCAGAAAATGTGACCAAAGTGGCAATGGTGGTGTGCAAGCAAGAGGATGCAAGTTCTGCAAAAAGCGATGTCTTTGACTCGGACAGCCCGCACTGCACTGAAAATCATTCGTCGTTGTTAGAGCCGGCGGATTCCTCCCATGTGTTTGAACCAGCTGATCAATCAGATTTCTCGCAGGATGAAGATGATGATTTGGGAAAGACCCTTCTGCCCCCACCACCACCACAGTTGTTAAAGCTTGAAGATTGCTGCTATGATTATATACCCCCTCCAAGCTCTAGTAATTTTGGGTACATCCCTTTGGACGATCAGGATCAGCAACCCTATTGTTTCTGGCCTTACTGAGAGAGAGAGAGATCACGTTTCACAGCAGACTGCCGCTTCATTTCTTTGCACTATCTAATTAGTTGCCAGTTGTAATTATAGTTAAAACAATAAATGAATCCAATCATTATGCCACTAATTATGTTTATGCTTACGGGTTTACGATACAACATGGTTTTTCATTCAAAGCTGCGAGATCTCAAGTTTGAATCTTCCTGTCCCTAGCTAGAAAACAATATCGACATGAAAAGATAAGAACATAAGGAATTTTAGTGCAAGTAAAAGGAAGGGAAACATCGTATCTTAATGCATATTTTGGAACTAGATCATGCTGCTGCATTCGATTACCTGTGTTTTAAATTGATTCTTCTGCATTAAGATAGGCAGCCCCAACGAAAATACAGTAAAAAAACAAAGAGAAAAGCTGAAACGGCGGCTCTTAAAAGTGGGGCTCTTCACGAATTGTTTATCATGTCACTTTTTATGATAATATTATAAAATATTATGTAAAAAACATGTGATAAGATAGAGTTCATGAAAATTTTATTTTAAAAGAGTTTTCTATAACAGAGAATTATTTACACATACTTTTAAAGGAAAAATAACGAAAAGTAAAAAAAAATTTTAGTTTTAATGAAAAATGACAAATAAATGCGTAGTGAATAATATCAGGACAAAAGAAAAAAAATGTGATTTTTCGTTAAAAATAAACAGTACCGAAAGTATTCCGATAAAACTCATTTCTTTTAATCATTGGATTTCTAGGAAAGATTACATTAAAATTCGAATTATTACCATGTTGTTCAACATAGCACACGGAGATTAAATAAAGATCACCAATATTTTAATTTTTGTTGTAAATTAATGTGTTGAATGCTACGTCCTTGTGAAGTAACGGCCAAGACAAGTATTATTTTATACTTGAAAAAGATGGCGGAAATTTACAGAAATAGAAGGCTTTCAAAAAGTCAAATTTTCTGGTATAGTTCGTCTTCGGTGACAATTACTTGTGTGGGATTGGAAAGGACTTTTTGGACAACCCAGATCCCGATAGCTTATTGGGGATGTTGACACCTTGTTTACGTTATTCAAAGAGAGATAATGTTAGGAACACTATTTTTTTTTGAACTGAATTGACAAATAAAATAATGTGATTCTTGATGATTAGATTATTATTTAAGTATTGGTTAATGTGTTTATTTTATATTAGTGACATATCATTTAGTTGGCAAATTTAATTCAAAATTTTGATTTCTATAGCATTACTCTTAAAGTGTAAGTATTTTACAGGTTCAGACTAATTATGCAACTTAACTTCAATTTTATAGCTGAGGGAGTATGACGTTTGATTGTGGCATGTGGGAGGATGAGTGTGTTGAGAATACCAATTTTATCTCGAAAAAAAAGAAAAAAAAAAGATATTATGTGTTTATAAGCAATTGAGTTATTAACTATATTACTAATTGATTTTATGATGAAACATCAACTTCGTCATGATATCAGAGTAGATTGTCTTAGGTGTGGAGCCCAACGGCCAGTGATTTGTGTTGTTCACGTGCTAAACTTGAAAATTCGTCATACATAAAAGGACATATTAAGAATTAGTCTCATATCGAGAAAAGAAAAAACCTTCTACATGCTGTGTCATTTGATTGTTAAATTGCCTTTTGTCTTCATGGCCTCCACTGAAAATTAATTCTACTATTCTGTGTGTGGAATACCTCATCATTTTTGGGGCAAAAACAAAACCGTCAATTTCATAACTAATATTTTTGTATAAAAATATGTAAAATATTTCAACAGTTGTGTATACATTTTTCTAATATTGCGACTGTATTATATACATATTTCTAATCCATACGTTTGCATTTGTCCGCAAGATTGCGTCCGTTGCAGAAAAATCTTGCTGATGCAATCGTGGGACGTTGCACAAGAAATCGAGTCCTTGACACTGTAAAACAAACCCTAATGAGGGAATATAATACATAAGGATATGATCCTCTGATTTATTTAATTAATTTTATGGAATATAGATTGCATCATGCATGGTCCATGCCCAGATATTAAAATGGAGGAGGTTGCTGAGAGAGAGGGGTTGAGTCTTGTTGGTTCACGTGAAAAAAACAGAGATAAAAAAGCAGCAGCAGCAGCTTTGGTTTGATGTGAAAATTTTGAACTTGTTGGGTGAAAGAGAAAATACCAGTGACTTTGATATGACACCAATGAAGAAGAACTTAACTTTTGACTGAAAATATGGTGCTTAATCGAGGATTTTTTTTAGTATGCGTCGTATATATTGCTTTATGTGATGTGTGTTCGAGGGTTCGATTTGGGTGCGTTGATTGTTTGATTTTTGCAAGCTTGTGAGTTGTTACTTGTAAAATTTGTGTGGGTTTTGTTTGAATAGGTGATTTGGCTGTTTGAATTGAGAAGAGATTATTTTCGGATCTCTTTCACCAAGACCACCGGATCAAGTGATCCGCGTATTTGAAATTTCATCCACCGGTAAAAAATTATTATAACTTTTATGGGGTCAAAAAAGGTGGGCCGTTAGATGAAATTTCAAAAGCCTAGATCACTTGATCTGGTGACATTAGTCTAAGAGATTCGGAGATGATCTCTTCTCGTTTGAATTGAGGGATTTGGATGTTTTCTGCAAATTGATAATTAAAGAAAAGTAAGAGGATTATCTCTCTCCTCCTATTTGAACGGTTACAATTAAACCATATTAACATCTTACATTGATTTTTTTTATAGAGACAAAAAAATAATAAGCAAAGTGTGGGAAGATAAAAGGGAAGGAAAGAGGAATAAGAGAGAAAGATAATCATACTCCGTAAAATGATGTTGGGAAGACTAACGACAAGTTTGGGGAGGAGGGTTGAGTTTTTTATTCTTTTTTGTTATTATTTCTATTTACACTAGCTTTAAGAGATACTTGAGTTCACGTTACATTAAATGAACGAGAAATGCAAATTGAAGAAGTCATAAGAAAAAAATTGCTAACGTTTCTCAAGATGCAAGGAGTAATTTTCCAAATGGCTTATTTTAATAAGCGAAAAACTTTTCAATCGTGTTTATGAAGTTTTATTAAATACTTTGTCGATTTTTAAGGCGAACCTTATTGCATTGTATGATATATCTAACTCGAAATCTGACTAATGATTGCTTGTGGGAAGCAATAGGATGGAAAAGTGGAAACTTCTCCTCCCAAACATCCCCTACTCAATTGGGAAAAAACAAATTCAATAGAGGGTTGGCAAGAGTTTTTGTCACGACAAACATTCCCAATCACACACAATAGAAAAAGAAGCAATTCACTCAAGCAAACTTTTGACTTTTACATTTGGAGCAATTTAGTTCATCTTCTTAGTTATGGGGATAAACTTCGAGATTTAAATTGCTTTTATCACATCGATAACAAAACCATCAACATATAGAAAGACCCTGCTCGTGAGACAGGATGAACAATACATATCATCAGATTGTTCTATCCAAGTTTTTCTTGCAAATTGTAACCCAACCACATATCAATGTGTTCCGCGTGAGGTGTGAGAACTCCAACAATGATCACACTACAACTTCTAATGGCTCAAGAAATCTCCCCAGCAAGTAGTTCGGAGTTGGCAAGCTACGCCACGTGGACACGGCCATTTCATAGTTGGCAACTATGCCACGTGGACACAGCCGTTGGCCACTTCAGTTTTTGTAACTTTTAGATTATTATTATTATTTTTTTTTTCTAATTAGACCACCACACTTCAGTTTTTGTAACTTTTAGATTATTATTATTATTATTTTTTTCTAATTAGACCACCACACAGTACCGACGATCTCACAATCATATCGAAGCAGACAATCACTTTCTCCAGAAGTGTCAGAAGGGGCTAGAACGTACACCATATACGTGGCAACTTTCTACTGGGTCAGCACAACACCATAGGCACTTTAATGGGCCAGGCCCACATTCGGGCCGTGGATGAATAGCTTGCTACGTGGCAAGCAGGCTATGGTTGTTCAGAAAGCGAAGGCTGGGCCCACTGCACAAGGGTCCCTTTCCGTAGTCTGTTTCAGGAGAGGCGCAGGACAAGAAAGCAAATGGGTGGGCCGGGATATGATATGGATTTTGTTTGATTGACAGGTCTGTCCCTGCGGGACCATCCACGCTCCTCTCCCGGCGATGGCACACGTATACGGTCTCTTTCGTTGGTTCTACCCACGTGGCCACCCACACTTCGTCAGCTGATTCAACGATGGAAGTGGGCCAGTGACTACACTTCTCCGGATATCTCCCACTAAATTCATCTAATCAATTAATATGAACTCTTGAAATTTGATCAAACGATTAAAATTATTATAACTTTTTAAAAGACCCCTATTTGTAGCCGTTGAATCAAATTTCAAAGATCCAGATTTATTGATTGATGGGCTTTGATGGGAGAGATCCGAAGAGGATATCTTCCTAGTTTGTTCTATGCATAGCAGGACAGTGGCTAGGCAAGCTGATTAACGTCTTCGTCTGATAATACAATGTGACATGCAATGTTAGATGTAAGTTTCAATTCACATAATGTTTATAGGATAATACTAGATAGACCAAAATTTTAAATTAAATTTGCAAATCAAATGATATGTTACTAATAAAAAATAAGCATGTTAATCAACACTTAAGTAATACATCAATCATCAACAACCACATTATTCGGTTTCTCTAGCATTACCCATATTTATATGGGTGGAGTGAAAGGGTGAGCCCATTTCATGTAAATGACGCTTTTATGCTTAGGGTTAAAGCTTATTTGGAAGTGCTTTTAAGATGAAGCACTTGTAAAGAATATTTTTGCGCTAGAAAGCACTTAAAGTGTTTTTCTAGAATTTACCTGCATTTTTATTAAGAATTGGTTCCAAATATATTTTCACCAAAAATATTTTTAACCATTTTAAAAACACTTCCAAACAAATTTAATTATTTTCACAAAAAACACTTTTAAATATTTTTACCAAAAACACTTTTAAATATTTTCACTCCCATGCATAGAGCTAGAAGGATTTTGGTCCCCACATGCTCAACCTTACATTGGGCCACTTAAGATACCTACAAATCACTCAAGCAAAAGCAATCCAATCCTAAAGCCCAATAAGAAGAGTTGGCACTTGACACCTAGTCATTCCTTTCAAAACAAGATTGCTCAACTCCCAACTCCTTGAGATTCTCATGTGTCACCGGTTATATACAGGCATGCACAAATCTCTTTCATCATGTGCCAAGACGGGAGACAGACAAAGATAGACACATGATTGTACAAACCCGAGGAGTGGGGAAAATTGAAAATTCCCTCCAATGCCAGAATGGTTCATTATTAAAATTGCCGGGGTACCATAACCATAGATTGACAAAGATACTAGTCCTTGAGATCAACGGTTGGACAATCACTTCATATTCAGAGAGGCTAAACACATTCTGGAATTCTTTACCAGTGCTTGAGGAATAGATTTAGACAAGCAGAGTGGATAGATTTCGATCGATGATTAAGGCTATCCCATATGTCCAATCATTGTGTTTAACAGACAAACAAAATGCGATATTCATCAAATGACAAGACAAAACTCAATCGAAAGGTAAGCATATCGTAGATTGTAGCAACTCGGTTCCGATACATGTGCTTTAATTGCCCCGAACCACAACTGAACAAATCATATTAGTAACAAAATACGAGGGTATTCATAGAACTTCTCCACCATGTTGTGTAATGAGTTAAACTATGCTTTGAAAATTTGATACAAATGAACATGTAGAAGCGAATAGAGAAGTATACAAGCTCAAAAATTCAATCGTCGGTAACAAATTTAAAATTTCATGTCAGTTTGATGAGCTTAAAGACTTCTTAAGATTCCGAAGGATGCTCCACATGAAAGTGGAAATAAAGAAGAGGACAATACCGGTAACAACTGCATATTTGAGGCCAAGGTTCACCAACAAATTTACCAGAAGCCCAGCCAACACAACACCAAAGAAATTTGCAGACACCGCTGACCAGAATGGCATGTCGAGAATGGAAGCTATGATGGCCCCTGTCCATGCTCCTGTTCCCGGGAAAGGCACAGCCACAAACAGCATCAGACCAAGCCATTGGAACTCCTCTACAGGGCCAGCTTTCTCTTTAGCCCTCACAAACAGCAAGTCAAGGAACCGAGCTGCAGCCTTGTTCTTTCCAGCAAGGAAAGATGCAAATCTCTTCAGGTAAAGTATGATGAAGGGCACAGGAACCATGTTCCTACAGATGCATAGTCCCAAACTCTGTCAATCCCTAACTTTGTGAATTTCAATGAAAATTTTGACTAAACTACTCTTCTTAGGATCACAAATGTCACATTGTACAAGAAAATGGCATAGATAGTGCATAAAGGTAAAATGCTGAAACTTGAAGCACCCTTTTGATCAAATGGGCAAAAGCCAATAGGCCATTACGAGCGTTAGGATTTCAGACTGACATACTAGCGTCCCACTACTAATCACACGTATGTACTGTATTTCATTTTGTCAATTTACCGACGTGGGACGTTTTACATTCTTCAACAAGGAAAATGCTGAATGTATGAATTTGTTTAAAAGTTAAGAACCACATTTGCACAAATATTTCCAGAAGCAGGCACATTCTATCAAACAGACACAAATCAATCATTAAAGACCTGTCAAACAACATTGGCGAAACAAAATCCCAACAAAAATAAAGTAGAATGTCGAAAATGGCTATAGTAGAGAAAAATGACTAACCCAACAACAGATAGAGCTGTTAGCAGAACAGGCTTAAGCTGCATCCAGTAACCAACAGGAATGGCCCCACGAAGCTCAATGACCGGAAGTGTGGCCAGAGCAAACACCACAGCCTCATCAGGCCAGCCGGAGCTTCGAAGCGCCGTCGCAATCTTCAGGCCAAAGTTGGAGGCTCTGATTGAATCCGCAGCCGCCGCAGCAGCAGCATTTGCATTTCCGGAAGCCGCGAACAAAGCAAGCGACACAGATGCCCAGACCAAAACCCAAAGGGCAAATTTGACCGGCCGCTCCTCAAACAACGGCAAAAGCTCATCTTCCTCGTCTGTTTCAAGAAACCCACGTGAGGAAACTCTTGATGCAGCGCGAGGGAGGGGTGAAATTGCAATAGAGGGGTTTAAATTGGGCAAAATTTGAAACTTCAACTCAGCATTGGGGCTGGAAGGGGATTGTTTGATGTGGGTAATGATTGGACGGCTATTTTCTGGTGAAAATACGAAGTGGATTTTTCTGAGAGACAAATTTGACGTCAATGGTGATGTGGATGCTGATAGAGATGCAGCCATTGCAGCAGAGTTAGGTGAGCGATAGAACCCAAATATTGTGACTTGCGAATTGAGGCAAGGTTTTAGGGGGTTTCTGTTGGGGAGTTAAGCTCTCTGAGTGAGGATTTTACTGCGTCCAGGCAGGGATTTATGAACACCCATCAGAATGTTGGAGTGTGGGTGGAAACTATAGGGTTGTTTTATTTAAAGTTTTGGTTTTTACAGTGAAATTTCCGGAATTGGAAAGGTTGGGGAGAGATGAGCATCGAGGGTTTAACTTGAACGGCATAAGGGCAAATCCACCCCTAAAAAATGTTCTGGTGATAGACCTCATGAACAGTTGAATTGGCAAAATGTATTTCCACCTCTAAAACTAAATACCCTAATCAATTTTATTAAAATTTTATTAATTTTTATTATAAAATAATAATTTGATTTGGAACTGAAAAATTGGGCCACTCTACCACCGACCTTGAAAGTCCAAAATACTAGAAGCTCCCAGTCCATCGTCAACCTGCCAACCACGTCTCTTTCTGTCAATATTCTCACTCATGGCTCCCCCCAAAATTCTGCTCTCCAGCGACGTTTCCAGCAACCTCAAGCAGCTCTTCAAACGCGTCGTTTCGGTATCTCTCTCTACCTCTACCTCTGCCTTTGTATCCTTTTTCTAGCTCCACTAGTTTTTAATTTCTAATTTTACTGAGTTAACTCGTTCTAGGTCAACAAATCGACGGCAGGTCCATTCGAAACGCTGTTATGCGTGGGCTAGTTCTTCCCTGACTTGACGAGTTCAATGACTACATTGAGGGCCAGGCCCAAATTCCCCTCCCGACCTACTTCATCAGTGACTAGCGGTGGTCCTCTTGGCGCCAAAAAAAAAAAAAAAAAAAAAAAAAAAAAAAAAAACAGGTGCCCTCCGACTCCACGCTAGCATCAACATGACGTCAGATGGCCTGGTCCATAGCTCTGTCGATTCTGGGTTGGCCTGGAGACTAGCTTAGGCTGGGCGCCAAGCCAATAATTTGGTGTCAGCCTAATGGTTCCCTGGTGGAACTGCTCTAAGAGAACAAGTGTGGAGGAATTAACGAGGTTTTGGTGGAGTTTAAAGTTATGGTAAGGATGGGAAAGGAATTTACCCCAACAAAGACGATTGTAATTGCATTTAATTTCCCTTCTTTGCATGAATGAGTTCGCATAAAAATATAACACTTGTACCAGTGGTGAAGCTAAAAAGTTTTTTTTTAAGGTTCTAAAAAACGTTACGCGCTAGTTGGGCGGTGGGTTGGGGCCTAGCGTCTATGCGGATTTAAGTAAATCTATTGTATTTCGTGTAAATAAGTGTCTGTTTATACTTAAAATATATATAATTTCATCATAAACTAAAAAATAGAATGCCATATATATTATGAAGTATTGGAACATAATGAAAATATGGGGAGCAAACATATAATGTGTGTTTATTTAAGTGTTCAATAAGTCTCTTATAATTTACTGGAAACAATAAAATGCAAAAGGAAAGTAATATATGTTCTATCCGAGTGAGTTGCAACCTAAGTAGGTGTCTAGTCGGGTTTGGGCGGGCACCTCAACAGGTCTAGGTACCCTTTCTTAATTTTCAAACGCCTATACATTAAGCGGGGCCTAGGAGGCGCTAGGCAGAGATTTTTAGAACAATATTTTTAAAACACAACTAAGTAGTGGTAGATGAAGTCTTTGTGAAATTCCAAAAAACATTGCGCACAACGTCAAAATTTTTAAGTGAGGCATTTTGTGGAGGTAAACCCGTACATATTGTGTGTTTAGCATACATTCCCACACTTTGTTATCTTTTAATTGTATCTTTAAGTTAATATTGTTATATTTAACATAGAGTTAAATCATGTAAGTATAGGATTATGAGGTAAAACTTATAAGATGGACGGGAGGTAAGAGAGTTAATGGGCTTTTTATTATTTTAAGAAGTAATAACTAACTTTAAAACTTTTTTAAAAATGGTATGGTTCCCTTGAAATATATAATTTTTCCCCTATTTCTTCTTCTTCAACGTGAGCTACCATAATCAACTATGCAACTAATTGTTTTTTTTTTTTTTTTTTGGGTTAAATCTGCTTCCTGGTGATTTTAAGTGAGAAGTGAGTGATAGAGTTAGTGATAATGGTAAATTAATTATTCTTCATCATGATCCGATACGACATCGTACCAAACGATGAAAGGTGACTACAAACGAAAAACAAATATTGTCAGAATTGTTTGAATATATCCACTATTTTTATGTACTCGAGCTCGAACGATAAACTCATGTCATGCATTTTATTTTTCTTGGTGAACCACACAAATATGTTTCCTATTCCTTTTCCGATAGATATTTACCCAAAAGAAGGAAAGATATTTTCTACTTGAAGAAAGAAAAGAATTCCGAGACTTTTTACAGTTCAATACCACCAATAATCAACCCACATGGACGGTCAAACTCCAAACTCGCTTATAATACACTTGCACTATATCGCAAGAACAAGCCGGGAACTGAAGTGTCAACTCGAACATCTAACACTATGAGCCGGAAGAGAGACAAACCCTACTTCTCCCGCCACGCCCCCTACTCCGGATCGAAACGCCGTCGTCCCCTGCCTCCACATCCGGAACCCGAACCCGAACCCGAGCTCGACAAGCCCACTTACAAGCAACCGCCGCCGCCGGCTCTGGTTGTAACAGGTCTCCCGCCCGACTGCTCTGTCCTAGACCTCAAGTCCCGCTTCGAGATCTATGGACCCATCTCCCGCATCCGCATTGACCGCGACGCGGTCGGCTACGTCACCTATCGTGCCGCCGACTCCGCTCAAGCCGCCATCGCTGCCTCTCTCGACCCATCATTCGGTATCACCATCGAATCCAAAAAAGTACTGATCTTTCCTCTTCAATTGACCCAGAGAAGCTTTCTTTTTACTATTTAATTTCTGGGGTTTCGAATTTTTGTTGAAATTTGGGGTTTTGCCGCAGTTGCAGGTGCTTTGGGCGACGGACCCACTTGCCCAATGGCGGAAGGGAGTCGGAGCTGGTGCTGAAAATAGAGATTCCGGTGCCGGGTCGTCGGCAAGTTCAAATCTTGTGAGGGCGGGGGTGCCGCTGAGGGGGCGCGGCAGAGGGAACAAGCTTGCTTCGGCAATAGTGAATCCCAGAGGCGGCGCTGCTGCTGCTGCTCCAACCACTGCTGCTCCTGCCACTGCTGCTGAGAGTTCTTCGTCGGCGTTGGATGCGCCTTCCAAACCCAGAGAAATCGTTGCTTATGATGATATCCTGTAATACTATCAGCTGCGTTTTGGGATTTGGAGGGTTTAGTTTTGTAACATTAGCAATGGGTTTTAGTTCATAGAGATATGAGAGGGTATGAAGTTGCTTGAGTTAGCAGAGATAAAAGGTTTGGCTTTCAGATCATTGATGATTGATGTTTTTATGTTTGTTCGTGAATCCGATGTTTTGCATTTGTTTGGTTTGTGAATCTGTATGCTCTTTTGTTTTATATTTTAATGAATAAGGCTGCTCCATGTTGTGAATAACGTAATGCAGTACTATATTTGCTTCAAGCCTTCAACTGTTCAACAATGTAGTTGTTCTGATTGTGAATGTGATTGCATTCTGTTTGTTGGGTTAGATTCAAGCTGCGGACCTATACCAGGCCTTGGAGGCAAGTGCCAGATTTTAATGAGTAGGAGAGGACACGGCAGCTGCCCAAAAACATGAATGGAGCTCTGCAGATCTTGGTGATTGTATCAAATATTCAAATCAGAACTTTGAAAGCGGCAGAGGAAATTTGTAACTCAACTGCAAGAAATATATGTAAATCTCAAAAGCTATGAAAATGTTAAGCCCAAAGAGCCCACGATCGAGCAGTTTAATAGAACAGAATTGTAAAGCAAAGTAATTGAAAACAAAGAGCAGAGACTAGAGAGCAATCAGAGAATTGTTGTAATGGAAGAGAATGAAGAAAGCAGAGGAGTACAGCAAGAAGAAGCAAGCAGCGAGCAAGAGATATGGAGTTGGGGGGCAGGAGCGGACGGGCAGCTGGGCACGGGAAGGCTACAGGACGAGCACCTCCCTTAACTGTTTCACCTCCCTACTCTCTCCTCTGCCACCGGACCCATCTCCTTCCTCGCCTGCGGCGGCGCTTCCCTTCTCGCCTTGACCTCAGGTCTCTTCCTTACTTCCGTCTAAATATTACAAAAATACTATATTTTTCATTTCTTTTTTTCATAGGAACGAAAAATAAATAAAAACCACGTTTTTGCAGGTGGGAAGGTGCTGACGTGGGGAAGGGGCACATCCGGTCGACTAGGTCATGGTGATGTGGTCAACAGCCCAGATCCCATGCTTGTTATGTCTTTGAACAACTTCTTCATTACTCATGGTTCAGCTGGTTGGAACCACTCCAGTTTCGTTTCAGGTATATTCTGGCAGTTTGTATGGTTTACGCTGGCGGTATTCTACTTCAAACTAATCTAGCCAATGTGTAACTCGGGTGCATAGGAGGACGCTGCTCTAGCCAATGCAGCTATTCGTGCGTCTGCTCAGGCAGTTGATATACATATATATATATATGTGGTGAAATATGTTTATGAATCTTTGACACTTTTATGCCTATTTCTATCTGTGTGGAATCGAAAAACCAATTTGAGATTTTACCCCAGTTCTTGAATTTTGCATGTTTTACTGCTTTGTATTTAACTCGATGGCAACTTGAATTATGGGGAATCCGGGAATGTTCAACTTATTTCTGGATTTGGGACTTTTCTTGCTTGTTTTCAGATGCAGGGGATCTTTTCACATGTGGAGATGGCTCATTTGGTCAGCTCGGGCATGGTGATATCCAGTCACAATGCCGTCCTGTCAAAGTCTCCTTCTTTGTTGATAAGCATGTGGAGCAAATAGCATGCGGAATGCGCCATTCGCTTGTTCTGCTGAAAGGTAGATTGTAGGGTTGATCTTGTATGATTCTGGCAGATGCAATTCTTAAATGTAGTGATGCTGATTTATGTGGATGTATATGTTTCTTGACATGCTTAAAGCTTTGGCTTTTTGAACTACAAGAAGTCATTCCCTTTATTTGATATAACCCATTTGTCGTAGTGTATGATGTTTTCTGAGATCAATATGCTGCAGGTGTTTCAGGAGATGAAGTTTATGGGTTTGGTTCTGGAAAGCGTGATCAACTGGGTATCTCCAAAGATAAAGATCAAATTAATTAGTCTTTCTTGACCGAACTTACGGATTTGAAGGCGTGAAAATTGCTAGCATCGCTGCAAATGGAGATCATAGTGCAGCATTATCTGGTGAGTGCAGCAAATCCCCCTTTCTTGAATTGGTGATATAAAGCTGATTGCTAGTAATACGAATATCCAGCTTAAAAATGTTCCAGTTCACGAAAGATCAACGAACTTCCTTGCTAGTCGTGGTCCATAGTTTCCCACATAGTAAAGAAGCCGGTGCAGCCCATAGAAAGTACCGATTGATTCTCTGATCTGTTGTTTTCTTTGTTGTCTATGGCATCAGCTGAGGGGCAATTGTACACTTGGGGAAGAGGGTTTGGTGGCACTTTTAGCACTCACTGCTCACAGCGTTTACCTAAGTTGTTCTCATTTACCAGAGTTGCTGTCCGATGGAATCATGCTTTAGTATTAGCTTGTATGTACATTGATTTCATGTTTTAACTAGTTCTGTGTATTCATATCTGTGGTGAAAAGATGTCGTGTTTTTAAATAGCTGCCCTGCCTCGGATACATCGTAAACAGGTGCAGAAATTCTTATGCTTGGTGGAAATCACCATGGAGTTCTTAGTAATCCTGAAAAAATGACTCCAGTAAAGCACTTAGCAGGTTAAGGCATTTCATCGTACAGATCTGAAAATTACACTGGATATTTCTGGTAAGTTTAATGTATCTGAATGATCTTCGTGCACAAATTGTGATTGCTGCTGATTGCGTGTGTGATTCTTTACGTCAACAGAATCAAAGGAAGTTGTCGTGGAGAAAATCCCCGGTCTCGGTGAGAGTAGAAGTGTGCAGATTGCAGTTGGAGCCGAGCACTCTGCTAGTGTGGCACAGGATGGAGTGATTAAGACATGGGGTTGGGGTGAAAATGGTCAGCTTGGCTTGGGAAATACAGATGCCAAACGAGTCCTCAAGAAGTGAGTTTCTGCCACAAATTTCGGGAAGAAGCCGACACAATCAAGATTTACTGTGGCAGCGGGTTCACAGTTGCCATAAGAACTTGGTGTCGCCGTTCTCAGACTGATTAACCACCTATTTACCTGAGCTTTACCTAGTTCATGCTGTGTAAATATATAAGTTATACAGGGTCGTGTTTTTTGAACTGAAAGGTCCTGGGTTCAAGTCGTGAAAACAGCCTCAAGCAACCAACCTTACTTTCGAAACAAAAAGCCGTAAACTTAAAATAGAGTCTGCGATCAGAGCTAGAAAAGTGACAGTTTTCCGGAAAATTTCCCATTGAGTTACTTGTCACAATTTGAAAATTCGGGTTTTACATGAAGAAGATTAGAAGAAAAGACGCCAATGGTGATGTTACATATGAATCATGACATAAAAGAATCACATTAGTTAATATCTACACCCTATATGTTCAAGAATCTGGGGAAGAATTGCTGTCTGTGCTCGATGAATACCTTCGTATGCTTGTAGGGGACTTCAGTTGTATGTGTTATGTTATGATCAGGACGTTGTTTTCATACCCGTTGTTGCGAACAATTGGGCGTAGGGGATCAACCCGCCATTCACCATCGGCAATGAACTTAATCTGAAATGCAAGATACAAAAGATATTAATCGATGGGGTTCCGGAAATATAAAAGCTCAACCGGATAACAACAAATTTTACTTGCCTCGTATCTGCCCGGATACAATTTAAGGCACAAAGAGAAGACTCCTGGTCTCGACTTCTCCATCTTTCTCTGCAAGCAAACAACACAGGTAACAACATTTGTATTACAAAAGCAAGTAGAAGACCACTGCTAAGAAACATGGTAGTAGTACTGGTATTTCGAAAACGCGGGTAAATGCGAGTATAAATACCTCATAAAACAAAAAATACATGCACATGATAAAATAACTTATTATTTTTATTAATCGTTTGCAGTATTTCTGCATCTAATAATGAAAGGAAAGTAAGAAAATAAATGAATGAGTGGACGAGGACATGCATCTACTCTTATTACTTAAGCCTAACCTAACTGATCAATTCAAGAGGAGATCAGACCTGGGTGGTCCAACCATCATATGATCCAGCTATGAGCACTTCTGAGGCTGAATTTGGCCAAACAATGCAAGCAGTGCGAAGAAGTCGTAAGGCCTTGCGAGCATCACCAATCCGCTTCTGTTTCTCCTCCACAATCTTTTGCGCTTCGCTGATATGGGTGGGTAACATGTCAATGGTCAAGCAAGTCATAGTCTTGTTTTTAAACTAACAGAAATTGTGCATACATTATTGCCATTGCCACCTTTCCTTCTAAAACAGCTATCTTTGCACGTGTTGAACGCAATTTGTCCCAGGCATGCATAATCTCATTTTCCTGAAACTCCCAAGCATCAGCAAGGTTCTGCAAATCTGCAGAGTTGCTTTCTTGACCCTGATGAAAAATATAGAATGTGTTTAATATAATGACATGAATCCTCTTGAAACATTATAACTGTATGAGAACGCTTCCAAGAGAAACTGAATGCAAACAGAACTTAAGGATTCCATGGCAAAGAAAATGAAAGCGAATACATAGTTAAAACTTTAGAGTGAAAATTTTCAAACTAGATATAATTTTAATATTTTTTGTAATTAAGACTGTTCATACCCACCTCCTGTGATGCAGCTTCATCGGTTTTAGACCTCAACAAGCGAAGTGCAGAGATGAGCTCTGATTCAAGGTGCTTGATGTGACCACGTATTTGCTCGTGATTGATCCCTTTCTGATTAGAATCCAGTTCAATCCTTCGATCGGGTTCATTAGTTCCTGCTCTTAGTTGAAATATGCGATCTCTTGAAACATCCTCTGACACTTCCGTTTTATCACAAGAAAATTCATCAGCTGTACATTACACACATTATATCATCAATCAAAGGTTACTTGAACCAAATATTGAACCATCAATCTGGTGAAAACTGAAAACAAGTAACTATAAAATACCTTCAAAATCCAGATCCGAAACTCCAGCCCTCTGGGTGCTCCAAGTTCTCCACATGTCAGGTCTGGGTGAGTCTCTTAGCACATCAATGTTTGAAAGAGATCTGTTGTGGTTAGACCTGTCTCTTGAATCGTTAAGAATGGCTTTGGTGGGGTTTACTGATGCAGGTCCGCTGCTTGTCAAGGCCAGCAACTGTCTTTTACAATGCAACATGCATCACGTTATGTTCTAGAATTTCTACATGCAAAGGAAACAATCACATCAAACACTTAAAAACAAATTATTTTCATGCCGATGCTGTCATTGTGACTGCCAACATAAAAGTTATCCTCTCTTTCAAGTTTCAAATGAACTTCATGCTGGAAAGAACAAAATAAGTTTCATTAACATTTGCTGATAAATTAGAATCATTTTGTTTTAGACATATGCAATCCTCAAGAAATATACCAAAAATGCAATTCGATTCTGAAATATATATCATCAGCTTACCACCATAAATGTATACAGAAGCATGTAAACTGGAAACAAGTAAAAATTTCAGGACTTTGCATAATGCTTTCCCCTAGAATATCACCCCACCAAAAGACACAATATATTTCAAAGTAAATTAAACGAACTTACATCATCAGCTGAGTCTTCTTTCTCTCTCAAAGTAAAACCAAGCGTCAAATTTCTCTGTTTCTCCAATCGATTCAATATACCCGCAATTCCAGTATCGTCCTCTGTTGTAGCGGCTTCTCTACACATATATACAACAGTTGAGTTGAATCCCTTTCCCAAAGAGTATTCATCGATTCTAGTGTTAAACATAGAGTATCAATGAACGATGAATATCTTGTCCTCCCCTTTTATTTTAGATAACAAATCTCATCCACACAATATATATCCATGGTGCAAATATTCAATGAAAATTTCACAGTTTGCACATCGCTTTCCAAATTAATGACATAGAAAACAAAAAGAATAATTAAACCAGGGAAAAAAACAAATCTAAAAACTTGAACAAGTTTCAATTATAACAGAATCCTCACAGTGATCGACCAGAGGACGATGCTGCTTGAGAAGAATCATCAAGAATCGAAGAACCCACGCCGGAAATCCCAGTTTGATTGCCGCTGGAGGCACCGCTGTCGAATTCCAATGTGGAATCCCAATTCCTGAAGTTGCGTTCTTGAGCTCTATCTTCGTCATCCAAATCCCAACCCAACGAAAGCCAACCGCCTTTCTTCGTAATTGCATCGACCAAATCTTCTCTCCCAGCTTCCAACAGCTCCTTCTTGCTCGGAAACGCCTGGGGCTTCTTGGAGCTCTTCATGAACTCCAGAATCTCAGCTTCCAAGGTGAAATCATCCCCCTCGCCATCCCAATCTTTACACCGGCTCGCAAACCCAGAAGACCCACAATACAACCCGTTGTAATTGTACCCTTGTCTCGACTCTGAAAACCCTAGAATCAAAGAACAGCCGGTCATCGGGTGATGACCCCGCAGCCGCCGGGTTATTGCTCTTGAATTACCGATGAAAAGAATCGAGGGAAAGGCGCGAGGGACGACAACTGGGGAGGAGGAGGGCGGGAGGATCAGGTGGTTCGCGGCGGTGGTGGAAGAGAGCATGGCTCAGGCATTTCGACGAACAAATGGGGGTGGAAGGCGGAGAAATGGAAAAAAGGAGGGGAGGGGGAGCGAAGCAACGAACAAAACCACCGGGACACGTAAACGGGCATTAAAGGCAAAATAAAGGCGAAGGTTTACGAATAGAAATTTAGCGTGCGTTTAGAACTCCCAAAAAACAATTGTTTGATATTTTAGTCATTAATTAATGCATGTTGCAAGAGGATACGATAAGAGGACCAAGGGACCAAGGATTCCGTTCAATGAGAGAGATTCTCCAATGTAAGTCTTCTTTCTCGCAATTAATGTTGAAGGGAGGTTTGTATCTTACACGATTGATTGTCATTAGGACTAATATCATTTGACATAGAGGGACTCAGATCCTCTCTGGATTAGTCCCGTCGGGATCCTCCTCACGAATTAATCTCATCCGTTGATGCATATCCAACAATCGGATTGGTTGTATGAATATGGATATGAATGAAAATTGAAATGTCTGAAATATATAAGACATAAACACAGCCCTAAAGAAGTTGAGGGGCCTTAGGAAATTAAACAACATGAATATGGATGAAAATTAAAATGTCTGAAATATATTACAATTTTCATTTTGCAGTTTTGGAAGTTGACCTTGGTTGACCTTAAACACGAACGTCTCATAGTATAACTATGAGTCTTGCTTGTTCACGATTCTCTTCAAAAACGATATATTTAGGCACCCAATTATGATACCAGAATATTTTTTGCTGCCTATTTTGTTGCCATATCGATTGAATCCAATTTCTCAACTTTAATTTTTTTTTTCAGAAATTGAAACATTTTATTTTCTTCATCTTTCTCCGTTAGAATTGACCCATATCTTGTCCTACATCATATTCTCTTTTGAAATAATGAATAATTTTAGTGGTTTATTATTTAAACACCTGTCATTGCTCTCAAATGCTTTTGTCATTGTCATGTTACTAATTGCATGATAAAGATCACTTGTCCATTTGATTTGAGATATATAAACCTCCAGCGTTTGTGTCCACCAAAATGGTTTCATGTGGAACTTGAATTCAAAAGGTCCTCCCTTGTGTGTCATCCTTGGACGTGGAAGCTCCTATCCTAAAATTTATCAAGTAAAAGGGGTTAGGCTATTGGATTAATTACAACTAAACATGGATGTTAGTTAGTATAGTACCCTAACAAAACGAATTAGGCTTCGTGTTTTTTTATTTTTTTATTTTTTTATTTTTTATTTAAGAGCGACGATAGCATATCATTTAAAAATAAGGGCTGATTACAACAGAACAAGAAGGAGGGAGACAACAGACGAGTCCCCTCTCTAAAATAATCAACCATTACATTCAAGCACGAAAAGATCAGACAAAAGGATGAAGATCTTAGTTCTCAAAAAAAAAAAAAAAAAAAAAAAAAAAAAAAATACAAGAGATGAAGATCAGTAACTGGATCCAAACACAACTCAAACAAAGTCTGGGTTGAAAGCCATGCCTTACATATATGCGTAGTACGTTTCTCGCTTTCTCAATGAATTCTTACATGCATGTTATCGGGTATTTATAAGTATAGAGAACTCGTATAATTAATATTGTGATAAGTATTATAATCTCGTGACATGCAATATATTTTCAATGATAAAAAAATTTATCATGACACTCATGGCCAGTCCAGGACCTATATAAGACACATGTCCTATTCATTTTAAAATGAGCCAAATAAAGTTCGATCTTACAATCAGGCTAAATTAACCACAATCTAAAAAATAGAATCGAACTCGAACCCGCTCATTAGGACTTAACGCTTTTTACATGCCTAATTTGAAAGAAATTTTGAGATCTGACACCAGACCACGTATCTGTGTGGATTTGATACACAAAAAACATTACATACACCTTGATGTGTTATGCTAATCCTACCTTATTTTGGCCCGCCCACTCTCTCAAACCAACCCCAATCCAGTTTTCCTGCCCAAGAACTTCTCCTAATTTGGCTCCAGTGTCTCTCTCTCATTTCATTTTTTCCTATTCTGTTTTTTTTTATAATTATACTTTGGCTTGGATTCCTCGTGTTAACTCATTCCTCCTCAGGAGCTTGACAACTCAGTACGAAAAAAAGGACGATGAATGCCTTATTGCTTTTTTTTTTTTTTGGGTGGGGGTCCGTTATGTCCAAGGTAGGTGGCTTCTTCTCCGGATTTCTCCCTGTTACACATATATTAGCTTCCTTCATCACGCTCCAAATTAACATCACAGAGAGAGAGAGAGAGAGAGAGAGAGAGAAAACAAATGGCGAGGGATAAGAAGAGAAGTTGTAGCAGCTCTTTCTTGTCCTTCTCCTCCCCGAAAGGTACATCAATAATCCCTTCTTATGAAAAAACTCTCCTTCCTCCGAGCCATTATTATTGCCACAAAACCATGACCAAACAATGCCTGAGTGGAAGCCCATGCCTCACATCTTAGGTGTACATATATATGTTTATATGTGTTTTTTTATTCTTCTTTGAATTATTTAATCTAAATCTCAAAATAATTGCAAGTGGGGAAAATAAATATGCAGAAATCATTTTCTTTTATATATATATATATATATATATGCATGTCTTCTTTTTTTCATATATGATTTTTATTTTGTGTGTGTGTGAAGGTACTGAATCAATTTCGACGATGGCGACATTTGGAATGGCAGCAAATTTTATGGTGTATTTGCAGGGACGAAGCCAGAAATTTAACTAAGAGGAGGCACCTTAAAAAATTTAAGTTTTTTCTTTTTGGACAAGTAAAGCTAGTTTTTTCACAAATGCTAAAAAAATTAGTTACAAAATGCCTAATTTTATTACTTTATTGTCTAATTTTGTCTTTGATTATTGTATTGACAATCTAATGCTTATTCGCACTAATTACTCAAATACATGCAACTCAACAAGGTTTAGACATTAAGTGCGTGAGGATAAAAAAAAAAAGGGCATTTTAAAAACTAAAAGAGAATTTTTTACCATTTTAATATGATTAATAGAATAATTTTTAATGAAAAAAAAAGGGTGAGAGGGGGCATGTCACCCCCCCCCCCCCCCCCCCAACTCTCCCCACAAACAGCCTTACAACCCTCCGTCCATGTGTATGGAGTATCACATGGAGCAGGTTACTGCTGCCAGTATAATTAACATTTGTCCTACTGTTTATTAACAGTCGTTGGTACCTCCATTGCTGATATTTATCTGCCTAATTTTCATTTCTAAATTGTTGGTTCCCAGCTTCTTGAAGAAAGCTGCTAGAGAAGTGGACAATGAACTAAAAGATGATGGATCTTGTACAACTCCATCGAGGCTATGTAGCATTCAACAAGTTGAAGAGGTAATACATGTTATGAAAGTCCTCCCCAGAATTTGTTTCCGGTGTCATCTGCTTGCTGGCCTGGCCCTTGCCCAAGAACCAACAGTTGTAGTAGTACTCGTATCACAAGCCATGAAAATGGATCGTCACGTTGGACTGAATTTCGGAATTCCTGCTGCATCGGCGAAAATGATGTCAATTATGACGCTCTTGATTTCCCTCACGTTGTGCGACCGTGTCTTGCAACGAGCCCTAACAAAGTTCACTAAATGTGAAGGTGGGATACCACATTTAGTGAGCAACAAAGGAGAGCTTTGGCTACATCACAATGCTTCATCGAACGGGGTTGTAGCCACGTCGGTTTTTTGGCTATTTCCCCAGCAAATGTTGCTCGATTTGTGAGATGTTGGGCGTTGTTGGGCTCCTTGAATTTTACAACAAAGAGTTTTCTGAGAAGATGAGAAGTATTGGGAATTCTCTGCCCTATCTTTGCTTGGCCGGGGTTACTTATCTGAGTACTGTGGCGGTGTGCATTCTGAGTAGTGTTACAGGAAGGCATGGTCAGCCCAACTGGTTGGACAATGATATCAATGCAGGATTGGACTATTTTTTACCTTTTTGTCTCGTAAAATTATCACGTGAATATTTTTAGCACATTAGAAAGAACAAACTTTAACGTCGAAATGCAGTTGAATAGCATACATTTAGGAGAAGAAAGTAAGATTGTCCTCGCTGGATTCATAACTTTTGAATACATTTGATTGGTTAGGAAGTTGGCTAAGTGTCTTAATAGACTAACTATAATTTGGCTTGAGTTATTATTCGGCATGGACGAATATCGTAAACAAATACGTCAGCAAGTGAACATGCTTCATCATCAATCTAACCATGAAAATTGTGAGTCGAGATGGTCGATCCGCAATCCAAGCATCAAAATCACGCGGCAAAACGGATATATCCAGAAAATGCGACTACATTTCGCACGACTAAAAGGAAAAATATGGAAATGATGTATTGGGCCATATTGGTAAAGAAAGAAGATCATAAATTGGGCCTCAATTTTTTTGTAATGGGCCTGTCTTTTTTTGTTTTTTTTCCTTTTTTTTCTTTAGAGATAAGTCAGCCACAATTAATGGAGGCCGCGCACACTTCAATGTGGGACTTCTTTCGCCATCTTCCCTATATATACGTCTGCCCCAGCCAAGCATGTTACCTCAAACTCACAACTCTTCATACAGTGCTTTGAGAAAAGCACTTCCTCAAAGCTTAGCTAGCTAGTGTAGTGCCCGCTGCCCGCTTAATCTTCTTGCATGTTGATAAGCTGAATTAGAAGATCAAAATATATAATGGCGATGACGGCTGAAGGCAAGAAGCAGAAGCAGCAGCAATCAAGCCACTGCCTCTACGTCACAAAGTGGTTTCAGAAAAGCACTTCCTCAGAGCTGTCACACAAATTTCCTTTAAGCCCAGATAAAGAACCAGTTGAAAGAAAACGTGATGTCACAAGAAAACCTGGTGGTTGGAAGGCCATGCCTTTCATCTTAGGTCTCTCTCTCTCTCTCTCTCTCTCTCTCTCCCCCCCCCCCCTCTACCTCAACCTCTCTCTTTCTCTCTCTCATGGAGGATGTTGCACCGAAATCGTTGTGTCCCAGGTCATTGATGAAAAAATATGCAAGTTTTTTTGTCGACACGATCGAGCAGGGGATGCTATCGGTGGCATTTTACTGTCATTCCATGATGTGTTAATACATCTTTATCCATTACATTGCGGTCAAACAGTCTAATTTATTAAAAGATGATAAAAAAGGAAAACGTTTTTAATGGTGGTGGTGGTGCAGGAAATGATACGTTCGAAAGGTTCGCTGCTTTTGGGTTGCTGGCAAACTTTATGGTGTACTTGACGAGGATGCTACACCTAGACCAGGTTTCAGCTTCCAACATTATCAACGTCTGGTCTGGTTTGACCAACTTTGCTCCTCTCCTCGGTGCCTTCATCTCCGACGCCTATGTCGGCCGCTTTCGGACTATTGCTTTTGCGTCCATTTCTTCTCTCATGGTAGCTCTCTTTCTAACTTCTCTCTCTCTCTCAATTATATATTTATTTTATTACTTTTTTGCCAATGCTTTCTTTGTTTTATCTTGGCAACTTCATTAGTTTGGCAACTGTTTGTCCTAATATGTTAATATTTGGTTACTATTAAATACTACTTTGACTAAATTTGAAGATAATTCATAAAAAAAAATAATTTAAATCGAAGTTTGTTTAGTCATCTAAAGTATCGAATAAGTTTCGTTAAAAAAAAAATATTGAATAAGTTAACACTGTGGTACCAAGTAATATATTCATAATGAATCGTCAATTTATTTTGATATATTTGAATGACTAAACGAACTGCTATTCGAATTTCGAAAGAGTTTTTGTACAGATGATCTTTAAATGAAAACTAAGAAATTGAGCAGTTTCGATTATTAAATTTTCATATACATTTTTTTTTTTTTTGTTGAACAAAGTAAAGATACATTATTAACAAGTCAGAAAATAAGTTCATTCACCAAAAAGTAACACAAGTATTATCCACTTAATAATGTATCAAATACTGTATATAGATATAAAGTATTGAATTTAACAACTAATCACTCCTAAACCCTGTATTTACTTTTCAGATATGTGATTTATAAATCTGTGGCCCTTCTAGGGCCATTCTTCATTAATTAATACCAACAATTGTGCATGGTATTATTAATATTTGTTTCATGTGTCACGTGCTTTAGTACTCTTTGGTTGTGGGGTTTAACTTTTAGAGGTGGGAGAGCGCCGGTGATGATCTTGTAGTTGACTTTGTTGTCTTCTTGTACGTAAAATCTCAGAAAGTCTTTGAAAAGGTACCCAGTGAGTTGATATATGGATTCGAAAGGGTAAGGTTTCTTTAAAACCTACCCTTTGTGCACAGTTGAAGTTTTATTTTAATTTTTTACACGACGTTGTTAAGTTAGAAATTTGAGTAAAGTTGCGCAATAAATCAAATATAATTTTGTGTTGAACACGTCAACTAGAGAATGAGAGAAATCGGTTGAAGTTGAACTGCCAGTATAATAGGTAATCCAATAAGGAAACCCAGGAATTGAAGCTAGAGCTACCAGTCAATATGGTATACGGTTTTGGAAAGCTTAGCCAACATTTCGAAAACACGCGAAAAGTTACGAGATGAATAACAGTAGTCTTTTTAATCCTGTCTTTATTTAAAATCTACTAGTCAATCAATAATATAAATATTATAATGGAAAGGCTCGTTACTCGTTGGTAATTTGTTATTCGACGGGTTAGGTCACAGTGAATCCCATTCAGGGATTCTATTGTTCCGAGTTTAGAGAAAATAAACGAGTTTTGTTATGAAAATGCACATCCGAACCCAATCACCTCGTTGTCATCCCTAGCGTCATTTTCATTAGTTTTACAAGAAATTATTACTTTCACTGTGTATGCAATTTTGCTTTGTAGTAATTTTTTTCTTAATTGTAATAGAAAATTTGCTACAAATTTTGAAGTAAATAAAAGTTCAATTAGATTTTTCTCTGTGGAACTCCTTTTTAAATTTTTACCCATTAGTTAATTTATTGTGTAACATTACTTATATAAAAACAGGGAATGGCGACAATTACTTTAACAGCGTGGCTGCCGCAGCTGCATCCTCCGCCATGCAACCCACAACAGCAAGCACTGAGTCAGTGCACCGGTCCAACCCGAGCTCAACTCGGTCTCCTGCTACTGGGCCTAGGGTTTCTGTCCATAGGCTCAGGTGGCATCAGGCCATGCAGCATCCCATTTGGCGTTGACCAGTTTGACCCAACCACCGAAGAAGGAAAGAAAGGAGTGAAAAGCTTCTTCAACTGGTACTATGCTACGTTCACAGTGGTCTTGTTGATCACCCAAACCGTAGTGGTTTACATTCAAGACAAAGTCAGCTGGAGTTTAGGGTTTGGGATCCCAACGGTGCTAATGGCTTGCTCTATCCTGCTTCTGCTTATCGGGTCTAGGGTTTACGTGCATGCAAAGCCACAGGGCAGTATGTTCACTGCGATTGCACAAGTACTTGTTGCTGCTCATAAGAAACGCCACGTTAAGCTTTCGGAAGAAGCAGAAATTATACAAGTTGACAAATTCTATGATCCTCCAATATTCAAGGGGCATTACGCCTCTAAGCTCCCTCTCACAAACCAGATCAGGTAACAAATCTTTGTCGTGATAGATCGATCCGTTCTTTATTCATTAATTAATCATTGATTTGAAAGTATTAATATGCGTAAAGTTGGCATCTCCGGCCTAATCTATTGATTATAGATTTTAGGTTTCCAAACATGAGAGATGATCCTCGCTGAATTCTCTTTGTGATGAGGATTCCGGGGATCCTCCAATCATATCTGTTTGTCGTACATCGTGCGGTCAATTTTCGTCAGGTACTGTTTATATTCAATTTTAAATAAAAAAAATTTACAATGATTTATGACTGCACGATTTACGATGAACGGATGTGATTTAAGGATCCCTGAAAATCTCACAAAAAGGATCCGGCGAGGATCCTCACTCTCCAAACATATATGGAGTGGCCAAAGTAAAGTTTAATTAGGTTTCTTGAGGACGTGTTTGAATCGTGACAATTAATAATGAGTATTTAACAAATATAGCCAAAAATTAACTCTTAATTTCAAAAATTTCACTTTTTATAAAAACTTTCAAATATATCCAAAATTTCAATTAAATAGACACAAATACCCTCAAATTTAACAATTAAATAAATTAAAGGTTTTTTAGCTATTGTCACCTCAAGCTCCGGTCCAACTTCACCTTTGCTTCTACACTCCACCACCACGACCCTATCCCTTTTGACCCACTCATCACCGACATTGAGCGCCACTGCGATTACCGCAAGTGGAAGTAGCAAAATTTCAATCATGCCTTCAAAGCCTTTTTTCTTACTAATATCATTTTTAGTTTTAAGTATAAAAATAGTTTTTAAAGTTAATCTGCATGTTGTTATATGATTGTATTTGTGAGACCCACATGACGCCACATCATCACACTAACATAACAATTGACAGATTTTTCACAAAAAAAAAAGACTAAAATGATCACGATGGACAAATTCAAAGAAAGACTAAAATGATTCACGATAGACAAATTCAAGAACACTACTATTGATTATCATTAATTGTTAAGGACCAGATTAAGGAGTTACGTCAATATCACGAATCATTTTGGCTAAAAATGCTTTAATTTATTTAATTGTTAAATTTGAGGGTATTTGTGTCTATTTAGTTAAAATTTTGGATATATTTGAATGATTTTATAAAAAGTGATATTTTTAAAATTAAAAGTAAAATTTTTACTATATTTGATAAGTACTCATTAATAATACTTAATGAGTGTTGTCTAACCTCTTTGTATTACTTGTAATAAATTTTCCTTTTTATTGATGAAAGGTTTTATTTGACTTGCACAAATGACAAATTAAATATCTAATTATTACAGATAAAAAAAAATTCCAATTATTATGACTAGCCACTGACTGGTTTGGCCCAATTGGATTGACAAATAATCAAGAACCATCATCACATCACATTAGATTTTTTGTTTTGAACGATCATCACATCAGATTAAGACTCAGATTACATAAGTATTCATAATATAAGCTCATCGTTAACCACCGTCACATTTGTAAGGTGGGGTCCATACTTATATGTTTATAATATTATAATATTTCATTTCGGTGTCAATGAAAAATAGTAGTAAAGTTTTACCATAAAAAAAAATTAATAGTAAAATGTCTTAGTTGAATTCAAATTCAATTGCTTAAGTTAACTACAAGTACAAAAGTAGGGGCAAAATTTTGTCTACTATGAACTGTGTTTCTTTTAATTTTTGACTTGTTCATCGTGTTAATTAACTATTTTGGTTCATTGTATTTTCATTAGGTTCTTGAACAAGGCTGCTGTAATATTGGATAACGATCTGAAGCCTGATGGTTGTCCAGTCGATAACTGGAGGCTGTGCAGCGTGCAACAAGTGGAAGAACTTAAATGCGTATTAAAAACAATCCCGATATGGTCAACGGCCATAGTTAGCCTGACCGCCATGACACAGCAGGGCACATTTACTGTGTCCCAAGCCCTAAAAATGGACCGTCATCTTGGCGCTAACTTCGAAGTCCCAGCTGGGTCCATCAGCGTCTTCTCCTTTCTCACCATTGGCCTCTGGCTCCCAATCTACGACCGGATTATAGTCCCGTCCCTCAGAAAAATTACAAAGGTCGAAGGTGGGATTACAGTCCTGCAGAGATGTGGAATCGGGATTATATTCTCCGTCCTGTCCATGGCAGTGGCCGGAGTTATAGAAAAGGAGAGAAGGGATTTTGCAAATTTGCACCCTGACGCACATGTGTCATTCCTCTGGCTAGCCCCACAACTTATTCTGATGGGGCTCTGTGAAGCGTTCAATATTATAGGTCTACTGGAGTTTTTCAATCGGGAGTTCCCCGACCACATGCGAAGCGTCGGAAATGCCCTTCTGTCTTGCTCCTTTGCTGGTTCGAGCTACTTGAGCAGTTTCATGGTGACTGTGGTGCACCATGTGACTGGGACAGAGAAGCACCCGGATTGGTTGACCAATGACCTCAATGCTGGGAGATTGGACTACTTCTACTTCCTATTGGCTGGGATTGGGGTTCTGACTTTTGCCTACTTTCTGTTTTGTGCGCAACGTTATCATTACAAGGCCACAACTGTGAACGTTGAAGAGAAGCCATATGATACTGATCATGTGCAGTTCGGTTCAACAAATGCTTAAACATGGCTATGTATATATGCAAATAAAATCGAATCAACCTGCTTTAGTATTAGATATATCCCCAGAAAAATTTAGGGTAATTTTCACATTATGGGAGTTGTAACTTTTTGGTATGGATATGTTCATATAATTAATGAATAAAATTGCAAGAATAAGGACATGTATGATCTTAAGTGGACAATTATAATATATTATACCAATAGTGAGGGAATAAATTGGTTTTAAACTCGACATCCATAAGATTCAAATATAAAATCTTTCACTTACAAATAAATATGATACTAAACCCTTATATTAATTCGATAGTATTTGTTATAACTAAAATATAAAACCCATAAAAATAATCATGAAGATTTTTTAGTAGCCCAACTATATGTATTGTCCTAATTTTCTAACCAATACTAACTATTGTGCAACACATAACATGACACAAATTGGTAAAAAAGTCATGAGTAGGTGCAAAACAAGAAAATGTGAGCAGACGAAAATTAAAAATTTCAAAAATCATTTCATTTATGAACATACTTAACCTGATCCGTTTTGAAAATCATAAACGGGAAAACGTACTACGTACATATATGTAGTACCAATAAATTTAAGCATGCCGAGTTAAGTAAAGAATCCAACGCATCACATCGTAATTAACATCTGTGGCATTGCATGACAGAGGCACTGGCGTCAACCAGCTCAAACATGAAATGTAAGCACTGTCGTCAACCAGCACATATATGAAATGCAGACACTGTCCTAGTGTGGGACGTTTGGGTGGACAAGACTACTACTGAGATCGCGCATTCAACATGCCTAGATTACTAGAGTGGGAGGTTTTGGTCGACAAGACTACTACTGATGAGATCTTTGCTTGGTGGCTTCTTGGTTGGTTTCCAGTATGTGCGAATATGAGCTTTCAATAATGATAGTGATCGGTCGGTGCTTTGCAATTTGCAAGGTGGACGAGACGAGAAAATATGAGCCATAACTAGCTACCAAATTGCCTTATTGCTTTGTTGCGAATCTGGAACCTTCTCTTGTTCTGGAATTTATGGTTGTAGTTTCTTTACCGACGGAATGTTAGTGAAAGCAGAATTATTGGAGATTTAATGGACGAGGAGAAAGAAAGAATGTGAGAGATGGGATATTAAATCAGAAACTCTAAATCACTTTAACAAGAGCTAATCCTGATCTTCTAGAATGTTAATGCACCAGCAGAATCTCCGACGTACTCGATCTACTGTCTACAGGCTTACAGCTAGCTTGCCCTAATTAATCCCTGAAGGAGACACGGAATGGTCGTATATAGTGTGGATAAAGTCGTCTAATCAAATTCAATAGAGAAATTATAAAGTGGTTGTGTATAGTGTGGATAAAGTCGTCTAATCAAATTCAATAAAGAAATTATAAAGAGACTCTCTGAGACTATTTATAGACTCTTTGCCAGTTTATAATTTAACGTTAATTCATATGCTAACATTACAAAATATTGAGCCAAAAAATGAAAGATGACAAATAATCTATAAAGAGTTAATACTTTTAAAAGAATCTCCTTAGTATTTCTCAATTGAATATACACAGGATTGCAGGGCGCAAGTGCTGTGTGTGGCTCAAATTTAACGTTAGCTTTTAGTTACCGCTAGTTACCGCTGCACAACTACTTGATTCTGGTCCCAATCAATGTTAATAATACTGTCATATCTACTAGTCCTTGCCATAGTAAGCTGCCGTGTGGTGGGAAGTCGACCTGCATGCATGGACAGACCAGGACCAGCATCTTATTTATATAAAATAGACCGGAGTTAGGGAGTATACCATGAGGATCCTCTCCGGATCCTTTTTATGAGGGTCCTATAGATCATCAAATAGTGTCCGTTTACCATAGATCGTGCAGCTAGTTTTCGTCAAGTACTATTCATATTTAATTTTAATTTAAAATAATTTCTGACTGTGCGATGTACGATAAATATATACTATTTGAGGATTCTCGGATCCTCACAAAGAAAATCCGGAGAAGATCCTCATTCCAGAGTATAGTAGATTTTTCACTCTCAATATTTATATTTTAATCTCAAATGCAATATTCAAATTTCTTACATTTGATTGCAAAAGTGGTGGATTTTAAGACGTGTGATATTCAAAACGAACATAGATGAGAAGCCCTAAAGTATATTTTGACTGATATGTACCCAGCATTTGTCTTTATTATTGGAGATTGCCTGATTGATTGATTGAAACTAATGCTTTCACTAGTAAAACGTTGCTCAGAAGGGATTTGATGGAAATCCAATTAATTTAGAATTCTGTTCCAAAAGGGCTGATGGTTTGAAATCCATTTTAGAATTCGATTTGGCTTCTTGGTGTGGTTGTTTCCTGTTTAGAATTATAGTTTAGTTGTATTTTTTTCAATTTGTAAGTTACATGTTTTAAATTTAATTCTTATGTATAACGAGTTCAATATCATATAATTATCTTATTTTTGCCCCGAAAAAAAAAAAAAAAAAAAGCATGTCAGGCAAATTTGTACTAGATCGGCTGATGGGACACGTTGCTTACTCATGACTTAGGCCAATTAACTAAACAAAATATACTTTATTAAGTTTATGCATCATTTTAACATTTACTTTTAGATTTGCCTATTCATGTTGAAATATGCAACAATACTGTCACTTAATATTACAGTTTAGTAATATTTATCTTTACTTATAAGTAAGAGATCTTATATTCGATTCTCGCTAAATATGAATTTGAACCACATTATTATAGCAAGCTTATTGTAAGGCTTATCTCATTTCCTCACCCCCTTATAATGTGTAATACTATCGTTTGTTAAAAAAAAAAATGTAGTGATACCTATTTGGGGAAAGTAGGAAAGAGATTTGCCTACTTAATTGTCTAACGTCTGTACTATTGGAACAAATTTTTGCCTACATGGTTCCACCGGCGGAGCCACATTAAGAGCTATCGTGGGCTATAGCCCAGGTAGCTTTTGATAGAAAATAAAAATTTTCATGTAATTTTTATTGGTTTTCGAATGTAGCTCACCATATATTTAGGGACTGATTCAAATTCTCTCTATTTAATTATATAATACAGTTTACAAACGATCTCTCTTTCTCATATCTTTTTTCTCATCGTTTCTTGTACATATATAAGTTTGAATTTGTTTGAATAACGAAAATTCTTAGCTCACCTTGTGAAATTTTCTTAAACTAACTAATATTGTAAAAAATATAGTATCAAATTTTTCTGTTTATAAAAAGTTAAACCCTTAAGCTAGCCCATCCGATGAAAATTTTCTAACTCTACTTGGATGGTTCATCAAACCTTTGCTGTATTATTGCCTACTCAGTTACCTAAAACATTCTTTAAATCAATTCAAATATTACAATTCAAATTTTCTGGAATTGTTCCCTCACTTTTGGTCCAAAAAGTAATCATATGCATGCACGCATGACTCGGGTCCTACCTTGTTTCTACCGCATGCACACCCACCATCCCCACCATATCTGTAGTGCTGGCTATACAGACGAATTTTTTAGCCGACTGATTGGTACACTTGGAATCTTGGACCATTTAATTCATGAACTGCTAGTCAATTTGAAAGCCCTCTCTCCCACATGCGAACAATTGTCGTTCGCTACAACCACGAATTGGAGGGAGACCGATTGTCTACCCTCCTTTTATCATGCCTATCCCATTTATCTCTTATTTATATGATCATTGTTAAATCACGTCAATATTTTATATTCTTATTACTTTATATTTTATTATTTTTATTAAAAAATTAATATAAAATATTGACGTGACTTACCTATAACCGCATAATATAAAAAGGAATGAAAACGGTATGATAATGAAAGGGCATACAATCTGCCTCCGAATTGGAGAGCCGGTAACTTTACTAAGTGACTGTAACTGTCAAAAAGATATCTTTGATAAACCTAAAATCAACTCACTCAGTGGAAATAGCTTTCAAAATCGAAAAATCATTTGATCCTGGATGCGTGATGCGTGATGAATCAATCTCTTTCACGTTTCTACCTTCGTGCAGTATCATGCATACGTGTACCCAAAAGAGCCTGGCACTCACTGAATTATACATATGTCAGATTGGAGAACACATATTTTGACATTTCTTTTTGTATTCCTCATTTTCAAACTTTTTTTTTCCTAAGATCTGAACAGTCTATGTTTGAATTTATCATTCATAAACTAGCCTTACCAAAACATAAACGAATTCAAAATTAAGACTTCTATTTATAATAAACAAAATAAACGAATATAATTCTACAAAGAAACAATAAAGTTACTACCATCTAATCCCATAGTGAGATAATTTTCGAGTTTGAGTAATATTTCAAATAATAATCCTTGAAAAATTACTTTACAAATAAACGGTTGAATTGTTAAACTACATTATGAAATTATGAAATAGACCCTCAAATAAACGGTTGGATCGTTTAGGTCACGATGCTTAGTGCTTGTTGTCTGTCTTTTCTCACGACCGATGATAGGGGGGTGTGCTAAGCTCGAAATTATTGTGGTGCGAACTGCTCCAGTTGTCACGCATAAAAAAACAAACTTATCTCTTTCCTCCGTTGAAGAAACAACCAATATTTTTTTTTATCAAAAGTCTGGTATGCCTAAGCAGAAACAACCAAAAAAAACAGCGACGACGATGGAGATATTGTTGTGATTTCCCGTGGGTGGGTGGGCGTGTCAAGTTAGAAATTATCAGGAGGAACTGTGAAAGAAATCTGGGCTTAGATTTGGATGAAACACTTGATTCCTAGGTTTAATTGAAGGTCCATGAAGAAATGGGTTAATAACTTAACGTACAAGAAATAATGGGCGAGAGAAGAGAACAATGAAATGGGTTCAGTTCGTGCCTGATCCAGCTCCATCATGAAAAATGTTACTGACGAAATTGGTGCGGATATGACCATTTCGATAAATTTGGACAATGTCATTTAGTGCTACGATGTAATAGTATTTTTATTTACTTCTAAGTAAAAAATCTTAAGTTCGAATATCGAAAATGACGAGTTGGCAACCAATTTATTTTCGCATCCCTTGGTAAAAATATATCTTTGTATCTAAGTGTCCTAAACTTTCTTGCCCCACGACCTATCATTATGAACTAATCTCAAATGTTGGACTATAGTCTTGAGATAACGAGGTCCAATTGTCCCTCCACTACTCACAAGCCAAGTCCAAAGTTATCCACTCAAAAAACTCCTTGGTTATCGCCCAATTTAGTTGAACCATTAAAACGAATTGTACTATGGGTCACTGAAGCCTCAGTTGGTGGTCTGGATAGGCTCGGACTTTGTATTTCAGACCGGCTTGGCTAGGATTAGAGTGAATAAATTGGTGAGTCTTGTCTAATGTTTTGTGTAGACAACTGCCCAGAACTTGTGCAACCCACCCGCCTCTCTTTAAACCAACAATCCCACAAAGGAGATGAGAGAAGGAACCAAAGATGAAGGGAGATGGAGAAGAAGGTGTCGCGTGAAAAGAGAGGAAGGTGAGCTCGCCGGAGTTCGTCGCCACGACTAAGAAGAAGAATTCTAAAATCAACCGTTGAAACTAAGAGGAGGGTCAGCGAGCTCATTGTTTCTAGGATTCCAAACAGATTGAGTTTCATAGTCCATAATATTTTAACCAAACCAAATGACTTTTTGAGAAAGCCAGGCATATACTTGTAGCCGGGCAAAATGGTGGTTGATTGATTTTTGTTTCAAAACAAATGATAAAACTTTTTATTTTTTACAAAGCGATAGAAATAATAAACTTTTTTTTGCAATCTAAAGTCAAGGACAATTAAGTGCTTCACTATTAATCTGTCTCTAACTTAATCACTTGTACAGTTCAATAATTGTAGAATTTTATATAAAAGATCATGATACAACTACTAATGAAGTCATTCAAAATAAAAGAGACTTAATTTCGTTAGGCTTCCATGCTTTAACATGTACATTCTTAAAATAGTACATTCACAAATCGACATTTACTCAAGAGTTGTCGGATTTTTCTACGACTCCAACAACAAATACACAATGATTTTAATTAATTCTTATATTATACCAACTTCAGCAATATAATTAATCGGATATTCTTAGATCATAGCAAGCATTTATATGTGCATGGCTGCTATTCTGATGACGATGATCAATGAAGATCCGACTTATCATTAAGCCCCGAACGTGGACAACTGCATAAGGTACTCAACGAACCTCTGAAAATCTTCATAGGACCCTCCTCCTTCGGCACAAGCAATATCCAATTTCTTCTTCCACTCCACCGCCTTGTTCCTCGTCACCTTCCCACTCTCCCCCTCCATCATCTCCCTCACCAAACCCTCCACCCCCTTCCCTCTTCACATCGCTATAGATCTCCAACCCTACCCCCCAAGTCGTGCATGCATACCTACTTTTCACTTGCTGCTCCGCGAAAAACGGCCAGCAAAGCATCGGCACCCCTCCACATATCCCCTCCACCGTCGAGTTCCAACCGCTATGAGTCAGAAACGCTCCCACGGATGGGTGCGCGAGCACTTTGTCCTGGGGGCACCATCGGGCAATCATGCCCCGAGGGATGCGAATCAAGAGGGAAAGAGAAACGACAGACTATTTCCAAGAAAATGTATTACTTGCCACATTCCCATTAAAGAGGGAAGTTTTGCTTTAATATCATATAAAGAAATCATTTGGTTTAGTTTGAAGATCATTTCTCCATCTTTATGTCTTAAGCACATCGACAGTTAACACGTAACAATTTATGATATGAAGCGATAATTTCTTTGAATCAATTTACGAATCACAACTACACGACCTGTCCCTTCCCTACTCTAATTTAGTCCTTACCCCTTCTTGAAATTATAAATAAAAATAAAATCATTCCTACAACATCAAAAAGTTTGATTAGAACAACTGCTACTACGCATGTATTGCAACAACAGCATCAGGGAAAAGACATTTGTTATGTAAACAATTAGCATACTGCATGCAGTTGTGATGTTAAACATGTTTGTGCAACAAAAGGGTGTCCCATACAAGGTATAACATAAAACTAGTTGAATAACTTTCAATTCATTAAACGTGAGGGAAACTTTCATACTAGAATATGTGATATCATGCTTCAAATGAGTGGACTTTATTAGATCATTGTTCGACTCTTGATAGCAAGATTAGTCCACCCTTGTACATATATATGTGTGTGTGTGTGATGGTATAAAATAACAAAGGTCCTTCAAGTTAATGAACGAAAGAAAGTGATGAATGATGATATTCTAGTGTGGTTGAGTCCATACTATAAATGTATGGATTCCAACAAACAACCAATTAAAACATGAAATCTAATATGGACATTTAATTAAATGTTTAGTAATATTTGTGATGCGGTTCTGTTTCGATTTGGTTTTCAAAAGCCAAAACTAAAACCAAACCGTTTCGTACGTTGCGGTTCAGTTTCAAAACCAAAACCTTCAAAACCGCAAAACCAAACCGTTCGGTACGGTTCAATTTGGTTCGTGGTTCTAAATGCCCACCCCCTAATAAAATCTATTTATATTGGGCCGAATGAGCTTCGGCCAGTGCCTAATATGCAAGGCCCAAACGTTTCGTATTTAAAAATATGACGAGTAAGGCCCGGCCCTATGACCGAGTTGGAGCAGTCCGAAGCCCACTTTTAGTTTCCACCATTGGATGAAAATGTTAACTCAAATATTAAACAGTTGGTACAACATATGCACTCCACGTGGAACATGGGTCCCACCAACATCGGGTTCTTCGACACATTGGCTAGAGTCCTGGGTCCCACTCTTAAACCCTCGGGTTCCCTATAAAAGCCCAGTCTACCAAACGACCGTACGCAACTCCTCCGTCGTCAGCTCTCACCTGAGAAGCTTTAATCGAACAAAACGCGCGAGAGTCCGCGTTCCGAGTTCCGATGGACTCGTCCTCCGCATCCTCAGCTCCTTCGGCTTCCTCTGTGCACTTAGCCATGGCGGCCTTCGTCGGCGCCTCCCTCATGGCCATCTCCGCCTTCTACATTCACAAGCGCAGCGTCGATCAGGTCCTCCAGCGCCTCATTGAGTTCCGCCGCAAGCCTAATCGAGTTTCCGGCAACCGCGCCGCGGTCGAAGCCGAAGAGGAAGAAGTTTACAACGATGACGAAGATGAGCGAGGGTTTGATTCCGACGGCGAGGTCGCTGACGTGGCAATTGATCGGAAGATGCGGCCGAGGTCGGTGGAAGATAAGGCTCTTCACTCGTATAGGATATCTTCTTCGCTGCCCAATGTGGCTATGAGGAGCGGCGATTGGGTGGAAGAGGAAGCTAGGTTCGATCGGCCACGCAATTTTGGATCTCCAGGGGTTTCTTCTTCGTTGGACAAGCTCAATTTCATTCCCTCCGGGCTTCCGCTTCTTCGGACCGATCAGAGAAACGGTTTGCGTTCTAAGCTTCTACTTGTATTTCTCAGTATTTTAACTTAAATTGCGGACATTTTTCATAGGAAATGATATTTTCAGAAAAATTGCTTTTTTTTTTTGGTAAAATGTGACTAGGGTTGGAAATGGAGGCCAACTTTCAAAATATTGTAGGTAGAAATGGATTAGTCACGAAGAAAACTCAATACTTTCAATCCGGGATTAGAAGGGATAAGTTTCCGACTTCACTAATCCATCTTCTACCATCAAATTGGACAAAGCTTGGAACTTGGCATTCATTTCTTCTTGAATTTAGTGAGCTATCTAATCCAATCCAATATTAGGCATCAAATGTGGCCTTTAGGGTTTTGGGTACTTGATCAATCCCAATTAGCTTTGTGTTTTTATTTCATCTTGCTTTTTGTAGGAGAGGGTCAGTCTGCTACTCACTCTAGTACCAATACAAGGACACCAATTGGTAGGTTAATGACTCCGAGATCCCAGGCTGGAAATGCCCTCGAAAGTATTGGAGACTCCGACGAGGAAGGAACTGAGTATGCAAATGAAGATGACGATATTTTCAACTACGGGAATGCAGATGCTTTAGATAATTCCATAGCTGTACGTGTGCCTTTAATCCTAGCTTATTTTTTCCCATGCTTTGCCTTGATGCTTATTGGAAAATGATCATTATTTTTTATTTTGTTTTTTGTTTTCAGTCAGTTTACCAAAATGAAGGTACAGATGCGAAGGGTTGAAAGCAATGATGCAAACCAATAGATTCAGACAATTACCTGGTCATGCCATGTTCATAAAGAATCCATTCTTGACAATGACGAAATAGATACTGTAAATAATCATCCTATAATGAATGCCAATACTGTACTTATCATAAAGTAAGAAATGTAGAAATTGCCTGGAACCTTTTTTGAAATGAGAACTGTTGCGTGTGTATGGCTAAAATATCAACAGATTGTACTACAGCACATAAGAATCTCACTATACATGATACATGTTTACTTTGAGTAGTATAGGGCCCTCTTGATGAAACAAAAGCATCTAGAACCCACCCATTTTACTAGTAATTGGATTTGCAGGATGTAAATTCATACCTTCAAGGTTCTTCTGCACTTCTACATAAAAGTGATGTTAAGAATTTTATACTAGGTCAAATGTATCAAATGACATTAAGTGAAGCAAAATCTGTTGTGGATCATCAAGGTGATGGAAAGGTAGATACAGCTTCAGCACACGCGGTGAAGAAGGATCTAAATTTTACCAGCATAGTTTCACCAATGACTTCATCAATGCGTGGTAATTCCAATGACTTCATTAATGTTGCAGCATATTCGATTCTGACTTTGTAATCATAGAAAGGCTGCTTTTGTGGCAAGTGAATTAAAACACACATTTAGTCATAACCTATGACGAAATATATCATTGAATGATGGCTAATAACTTGTGATTCCATTGTGATTTTTCGAAACAATTATGTTCAGAGTCAATAAGCAAAGAAGAAGAGGAAGTACATAAGATGATTCAAGAATGCTTGGATCTGCGTAAGAGGTATCTTTACAAGGAAGAGGTTGCTCCATGGATGGTCGCTAGGCTAGAATCTATTGCATCAGAGAAGAAAAGTGACCCATTTCATTTTGATCCTGTGGAAGCATCAACTGTGAGTCATTCTCTGCTCATTTATAATGTTTCCTTCCTTCCTTGCAGCATGTAGAATCTGTAGGGATTTGGAGTGTCCAACTGAATTATATTGTCATTAAGTTTTTGTTTAATTCCTTATTTCTTTCAAACTTTTCTTGCAGCATTGCTTTAGGATGGAAGATGGTGTCATACATGTTTATGCGAGTGAAAAGGGTAAGCACTAAAATGTAATTTGTAGTTTAGTATAAGTGATACATTATTAGGTGTCTGACTTTGTCAAATGGGCTTACTCTTGTGTGAGTATTTTTAGCTACTTGAGCGAAGAAATCTTGCCTTCTAAGACCTTACCTTTTACTAAAATTTATTTTCTGCAGACCCTGTAGATGTATTCCCTGTTGCAAGTGCAACGGAATTTTTCACGGATATGCATTATCTTCTAAAAGTTATGTCTATTGGAAATGTTCGCTCTGCATGCCATCATAGGTTGCGATTTCTTGAGGAGGTTGGTTCATTAAATTTGTGTTTGTCTTGACATATGTTTTGGGTCTCTATTATGACTTGTCTGAACATCATGCAGAAATTTCGTGTTCATCTGTTGCTAAATGCGGATATGGAATTTTTAGCTCAGAAGAGTGCACCACACCGTGATTTTTACAATGTTAGAAAAGTTGATACACATGTGCATCATTCTGCTTGCATGAACCAGAAGCATCTCCTCTCATTCATCAAGTCAAAGCTAAAAAAAGAACCTGATGAGGTAGATACTATATCCCTTTATAGTTGTTCGTTTACTGAACTTGCTTTGAATATTTGTTTCAGCACTGTTATTTTTGGTCATGGATTTAAACTTTAAAGAGAAGCCATGGCCATTTGGTTTCTCAACAACAGTTAAATTTTACTTCCTTACTATGGTGCTCAACTTAAACTGGGCAGGTTGTCATATTCAGAGATGGAAAATATCTTACACTTAAGGAAGTTTTTGAGAGTTTGGACTTGACAGGGTACGGTTAACCTTGACTGTGTTATAGGTATCTGTCAATTATAGACTCTATCTCTCTGTAACTGACGTGTTTTGCATTTTAGGCATGACCTGAATGTTGACTTATTGGATGTTCATGCGGATAAGAGTACTTTCCATCGATTTGACAAATTCAACCTAAAGTATAATCCATGTGGACAGAGCAGACTTCGTGAAATATTCTTGAAGCAGGACAATCTTATCCAAGGTATGATCACAATGAATGTGAAGCCCTTGATTTCAGTAACTTCATCTACACTATTTTCTGCTGGGAAGGATGTGCATCTCAAAATCAACTGCATCCTAATGCAACGCAACCTATATTGCACCTTTCTCTTAATCTTATTCTATTCCTTCTGCTCGTGTCTCACAAAATTGGTTTGATTATTTGTAAAAATTGCAGGGCGGTTTTTAGCAGAAGTGACAAAAGAAGTTTTGTCAGATCTTGAAGCCAGCAAATACCAGGTTTTTTATTTGAACTTTTATATTTACTTTATATGGTCTTGGAAAACGTAAATTATCTGTTCAGGGCTCTCTCTCTCTCCCTCTCTCTCTCTCTCTCTCTCTCTCTCTCTCTCTGTTACCCTCTCTTCCTCCCTGTGCTAATTTTAGTAAAGTATTTCTCTAAGTGGGTTATCATGTAATGGTATGTTTTGATGAATGCCCATAAACTTCAGGAAATATTGTACTTGTATGAGTTATTTATAAAAGAAAGATTGTTAGTAAACTTTTTATATCATTCATCTTTTTTTTCAGATGGCAGAGTACAGGATTTCAGTTTATGGAAGAAAACAAAGTGAGTGGGATCAGTTGGCTAGTTGGTTTGTTAACAATGAAATTTATAGTGAGAATGCTGTCTGGTTAATACAGGTATCTAAATATTTCTTACTTTATCATTTTCTTTTCTTTCTTTTTCTGTTCTGTTGTGTGAGTGGTCAACTGTTTGTCTGCCCTGCGGATCTTGTACTATTGATGGCGTTGTTCTTACTGCGCTGGGCTCATATCATTAGATATAGCCTGCGCCTATGTGTGGTTGGAATTTGGCTCATCAATATGCACCTATTTTACATGACCTCACAAGGTTTAGTAATAATCAAAATTTGCAGCTACCACGGTTGTACAATATCTACAAAAAGATGGGAATTGTCACCTCTTTCCAGAATATTTTAGACAACGTGTTCGTGCCACTCTTTGAAGCTACAGTTGATCCAAACTCCCATCCTCAACTACATTTGTTCCTGATGCAGGTTGGTCAAACTTCTGGATACATAGATGCCACTTATCCATTAGAAATACAATTTTAGAGTTGTGCTAGATAGTTTTGTGTGTCGAGAGAATTTCATGATCAAATCCCCTGAAATAACTTAAATGATGGTTTTAGTTGGGTAAAAGACTCTTAAATCAAGAAAATATTATGTTTCCTATGCTTGAACATGCATTTTCCCAAATACTCAAAGTGAAGAATTGTACAAAAAACTAGGTAGAGGTCCGTAGTATCGACAGTCTGTAGTTTTACAACGTAGAAGGTGATAAATTCTAGCAATCATTTACAATAAAGGATGAACCTTCTATACCCTTAAAGTCATCCACCATAAATTTCCAGCTGGTGAGAATCTTAATACTTGTAGCTTTGCAATAATTATACCAGATGTGCTAACGTGGCAATCCATTTGAAACAGGTGGTGGGTTTTGACGTTGTAGATGATGAAAGTAAACCAGAACGCCGTCCAACTAAACATATGCCAACACCATCTGAATGGACTAATGAATTCAATCCTGCATACTCTTATTATGCATATTACTGCTATGCAAACTTGTACACTCTTAATAAGGTTAGCAACTCCATATCCTTTTAAATGAAATCGATGATCAATTATAGTTGGGTGATATTGAAATTGGTTTCGCTCTCTTGTTTTCCTTTGTTTCAGCTGCGTGAATCTAAAGGAATGCAAACAATCAAATTTCGGCCTCACTGTGGAGAGGTTATTGTCTGCAGCCTAAACACAGGTATTACTCTTTAGTGATGATTGTGATCTCATGATTTTTATGTCATGCAGGCGGGTGATGTTGACCATTTGGCTGCTGGATTCCTTGTATGCCATAATATTTCTCATGGGATTAATCTTCGAAAAACCCCTGTTTTGCAGTATCTGTATTATCTGGCACAGGTTAGCTCTTGTGACTTGATTCGCTTATTTGTCCATGCCATTTAGTTTCATTTCCAGTTTGCTATTGACCTTTGCTTCTACATTATATGTGATATCAATACAATTAGTAACCTCCTCTAACTGCAGGTTGGATTGGCAATGTCACCTTTGAGCAACAATTCCCTTTTCTTGGATTACCATCGCAACCCCTTTCCTATGTTCTTCCAACGTGGTCTAAATGTCTCACTCTCAAGTGATGATCCTCTCCAAATTCATTTGACAAAAGAACCACTTGTGGAAGAATATAGTGTTGCAGCACAGGTTTGTTGATTTATGATCTTTGCCAGTCTTCATAGTCATGGCCGTGTAATGTGCATCTTATCAAATCAGTGTGATGCAGGTATGGAAGCTCAGTGCTTGTGACCTCTGCGAGATAGCTAGAAATTCTGTCTATCAATCAGGATTTTCACATGTAGCAAAGGTGAGGAAATTCACCAAAGGAAAATTCTGTGTTCCTGAGAAATATGAACCATCCAATTAATACCCTAAAAGGCTTTCACCGTGATTAATTCCTTTTTTCTCCTCGTGCAGGCTCATTGGCTTGGTAGCAAGTACTTCCTGAGAGGACCTGAAGGAAACGATATGCAGAAGTCAAACGTGCCCCATTCGAGGATTGCCTTTCGACATGAGGTAACTGTTTATGGTTAAACTACTCCAATGTCCGTCCCTCCCTCCCCCTTCCACTTTTTCATGCTGAATGATCCGCTTTTTGCAGACTTGGAAGGACGAAATACAGTATATCTTTTCGGGAAAAGCGAGGTTTCCGGAAGAAGTAGATCCATGAAGCAAATGTACCAAAGTGTTGCTTCTTCCTAGTAGTCCGATTCCAATGGAATGACAGTGCTTAGTTAGCGCCGACGTCAAAACTTCCCCAGGCCCTTGTTCAGCTGATTTTGAACCGAAATTGGGCGGTACTAATTTAAGTCGCGTACAAGTTTTGAAGGAAGAAACGTAGGAAAATATTGATCCAGTTTTGTTCTAGTCTGTAGACTTTGGCTTTCTATAGGCTCCGAGTCCCTGGAAATCATCCTCTGCCATTGTTAACGAAACCTCTACTATCAAGCTTTAAGAAACCAACCCTAATTATATTTGATTGACGTGTTATCGTAATGTTTATGATGTTTGTCTTCCGATTTAGATTCCCATGTTTTTGGGTTGCAACGATTGTAAGCTCCGGCGGACGCACAGCCGGTGCCTACAACGGTTGCAAGTTTTTCAGGGCTCCATGGTCCGTCAATTAGGATCGGATCTATGTGAATGAGGATCCTCTCCGGATTCGGATCTGGGAATCCTCAAATTGTGTCTGTTTATCGTACATCATGCGATCAGAAATCATTTTAAATATTTTTATTTAAAATTAAATATGAATAGTATTTAACAAAAACTGACTGCATAATATACGATGAATAAACACAATTTGAAGATTCCAGAATCTTCATCCGGAGAGTATCCTGCTGGCATTTCTCATCAGTGGGAAGAACTAGTCACAAATACAATGTTCAAAACCGTTACATTCGGTGCCAGACCGTCAAACCACCAAATCCCAAGTCACTCGTTCACTCATCCAAATCAGAAAACATTCAAAAACACATAAAAAGGCGAATGACACTTTACTGCAGTGTCAAACAAATAACAGGTCTATGTATTTTAGCGAAAACAATCATTACAACCAATAATTTAGGTTGCTAACATTATCTTTTGTCAAAAAGAAAATTTAAAAGAAATTACTATTAACATTTTAAAATTTGAAAAATACGAAAGAGATTTTATCGAAGTGAAACTCTTTATGAACTTCCACCTACTACACAGTTTAACATTAATTTTTCATGCTAATATTGTAAAAAATTGTACAAAATATTGAGTTGACAATAAGTCTATACAAAATCCTACTGTTAGGAGAATCTTCTTAACATTTCTCTTAAAATTTTAATTCTATATTTTTAAAGGGAAAAATAGCTGAAAAGTATACAATTTTTGGAGTAGCAACGTATTTACCCATAAAAATTGTGTTCGTATTGTGCCCCAAACATTTTATTAAGGGCAATATTGTAAACTCATCTTCTAGGGATAATACTTAGAGGTTAAGAAAAACTATTAGTTTGTTACGATAAGATTCCTCTTAGTTAGAAAGTTGCTATGACATAGTTAGCCTACACAACTTGTATATATACTAAAAGTGTAACTTTATTCATTTGTGAAATGAAAAATAATTTTTCTAATATGGTATCACCTGTCGACGTCTCACAACTTCTCTCTATTTGATCCAAAATTTCCCGCTTATCTTTGTGTGCTTATCTCTGTGCTTTCTTGCAGATTGATCGTCTTCGATCTGCTAGTCTCCAATCTTGCTTGTTTCCAATCTTGATCGTCTTTGAGTTCTTTTCTTCTTTGTCTTTATGGCCATGACGACCTCCGCCTCTCCTTTATCGACATCAGATTCTCAGATTCATCCTCCGACTGCATCCTCAAATCCTAATTCTTCGAACTCTGCTTCAATTACAATTCAGAACATTAGCTTTATGGTTCCGATTAAGCTCACCATTACCAATTACCTGACATGGAGTGCTCTCTTCACTTTCGTCGGTATAATCTCATAGGTTTGATTGATGGCTCTTTGCCCACGCGCCTCAATTTCTTACTGATTCTTCAGGAAATCGCAGCGTATTGCTTGGTTTGAGAATGATCAAAACATTCTCATCTGGATTAACTCAACTCTCTCTGAATCCCTAATTCCCTATATTGTTGGAATTTCCTCAACTTGAGAACTATGGGCCAAATTGAAGTTGCGTCTTACCGCCACCTTACACTCTCACATCCACAAACTCCGATCTCGCCTTCGCAGTCTCACTAAATGGAATCTCATTGCTGCTCAATATGTTCAATGCACTGAGGAAATCGATGATGCTCTTACCAGTACTGGTGCTCCAGTTGAAGATTCTGAATTAATCTCTGTGATTCTTCACAGCTTACCTCCAGAATTTGACTCTTTTGTGGATGCAATTTAGTTTCGCCTTGGTTTCACAAAAATTGATGAGTTACATGGTTTGTTTCTCAGTAAAGAGATCCAACTGAATAATCGCAAGCAAAGTGCACTGGTGTCATCCTTTCAGTCCTACAACACCTTCACTCGTATTCTTCCTTTACCTGTTCACTCTACCTCTCAAGGATATGTTGCTCATAATTCATCTTCTTTCAACACTCCAAGTTGTGGACTGGATCGAAATTTCAATCGAGGCAACCACAACAATCGTGGAAATTTTAGGCTAAATAATAATAAAAGGTTCAATAATTTCAATCGAGGCAACAATCATCGTTACAATCATGGAGCTTGGTTTAATTTTTCATCTAACAGGCCTTGAACAAGTGTACATTGGTAATGGCAAAGGTTTGCTTATCACTCACTCTGGTTCTTCTTCTATTAACACTTCACATAGCAATTTTGCACTCCAGAATGTGTTATATGTGCCTAATTTGAAACATAATTTACTCTCTGCAAATCAATTTTTAATTGATAATCACTGTTTCATGCATCTTTATCCATTTCACTTCACTGTGAATGATCTTTTATGCGTTTTAAAGGTTATGTTCAGCATGTTTTCTATCCATTTCATCACTTTTCTAAAACTGATGACAAGCATACAACACTCACTGCTACCATAAAAGCTTCAAGGAACCTTTGGCATAGATGATTGGGTCACCCTTCAGTCAAGATTATCAATAAACTAGATTCTCATTCTTGTATCTCAGTTTTACAGAATACGAATAAATCTTTTTGCTTATATTGTGCATTAGAAAAATTTTCTAGACTACCCTTTGTATCCACTACCTGTACCACAAGGAAACCACTATAACTCATTCGTACAGATGTTTGGGGACCCTCACTTATATTGTCTCATGATGGTTTCAGGTACTATGTCATATTTATGGATGATTTTACCAGATATTGTTGGTTTTATCCTCTGAGATATAAATCTGATGTACTGTCCATATTCATGTAATATAAATCTATGGTTGAAAATATTATGTGCACTAAGATTATTGCTTTGAGATCTGATTCTGGTGGTGAATTCATGAGCATTCTATTTTCTAATTTCTTGGCAAAGCATGGTATCCAACACAACTATCTTGTCCACACACCCTATAACAAAATGAGTGTACAGAACGTAAACACATACATCTTGTGGAAACTGCACTGACCCTTTTAGCATGGTGAGGAACTTTAGATGATGCCAAAAGGGTCAGTGCAGTTTCCACAAGATGTATGTGTTTACTTTCTGCACACTCATTTTGTTATAGGGTGTGTGGACAAGATAGTTGTGTTGGATACCATGCTTTGCCAAGAAATTAGAAAATAGAATGCTCATGAATTCATATGCAGTTTCCACAAGATGTATGTGTTTCCCATGGTTGAAGCCTTATACCTCATCTAAGTTGGGTCCCAATAGTAAGTCTTGTGTTTTCTTGGGCTATAGTCTCAACCATAAGGGGTACAAATGTCTTGATCCCATCACAAGGAGAATTTATATCTCTCGGCATATACTATTTGATGAGTGCACCTTTCCATTCCATTAACTTTACCATTATTCCTCTATTTCCTAACCTCATCCTCTCATCCCATCTTCTGCCATATGATCAACCTTAACCTTTACCTTCATTCCTACCACATCTCCACCACCTATACCATCTGCAGCATCCTCACCCTCATTTCAATCTGCACCTCAATCTAATCCCACTTCCCCACTTGTACCTTCATCAGATTATGTACCTAGTGATCATTCCCCATCACCATTTAACATTCATCCTATGCAAACTCGATCTAAGTCCAGTATATACAAGCCTAAAGCTCTCACTACAACTTAACATCCCTTACCCTCTCATTTGTCACCAGATTACTCCCACAACCTATCTACAAGCTCCAAGCATCCACATTGGCGTCATGCAATGCATGAGGAATTTAATGCTCTCCTCAATACTGGCACATGGTTACTTATTGCTTAGCATTCCTCTCAGAACATTGTTGGCTGCAAATGGGTTTTCCGGATCAAACAGAATCCTGATGTATCTATAGATCGATACAAGGCATGGCTTGTTGCCAAAGGCTTTCACCAACATGAAGGTCTTGATTACACTTAACCATGTGGCTAAATATGTGACAATCCGAATCTTACTCACTCTGGCTGCTCAATTTGACTGGTTTTTGAGCCAACTCGATGTCAGCAATGCATTCTTGCACGACACTCTCTCTGAATCTGTTTTTATGCAGCAGCCTCCTGGATTTGAAGACTCTACCAAACCAAAACATGTGTGTCAGCTCCATAAATCCTTAGATAGCCTGAAACAGGCTCCTTGAGCCTAGTATGATAAGTTACTTGCTGCACTTCATTCTCTCAGATTTATTGGCTCTCAAAGTGATCATTCTCTCTTTGTGAAAAATGATCATTCCTTGGTTTTCATTATGTTTATGTGGACGATATTCTGGTCACTGGTACTTCCTCTACAGCTTGTCAAACTGTGATCAAACAGCTCAGTACTATGTTTCCTATTAAAGATCTTGGAGCTTTGCACTATTTTATTAGCATTGAGGTCAAACGGTCTTTTACTGGAATTTTCCTATCTCAAACGAAATACATTTTGGATCTGTTAACTAAAGCCAAAATGGTTAGAGCCAAATTTTGCAGTACACCACTCAACACCTCCAATATTGATCATGACTCTCCTCTTATTGAGAATGTTTCTGAATATTGATCTTTGGTTGGTGCTCTCCAATACCTAACCTGGACATGCCCAGGTCTCAGTTTTGTTGTTAATCTTGTGTGTTAGTTCATGCATACTCCCAGAGTTTCTCATTTCCAAGCTGTTATGAGAAAACTTAGGTATCTCAAAGGAACCATTGACCTTGGCCTCTGGTTTTCTAAATGTTCTTCACTCCTTATATCACAGCTTTCTTAGAAGCTGATTGGCCTGGTTGTACTTTGGATAGGCGATCTACTAGGGGCAATTCCATTATCAGTTGAAGTGCTAAAAAGCAACCAACTGTAGCTCGTTCTTCAACAGAGGTCGAGTATCGGCCCCTTGCAAACATTTTCTCTGAAATCACTCGAATTTGTAAACTGCTTACTGATATAGGCTATTGTCTGCCTTGTTCTCCTCAACTTTGGTGTGACAATGTCTCTGTTATATCTCTTGCCAATAATCCTATCTTTCATGCTCGGACGAAACATGTGGAGACCAACTATCACTATATTCGGAAAAAGGTCTTGGCCAAACCAGTCTGCCTTCACTTCATCTGCACCCAATATCAAGTGGCTAATATGTACCAAATCTCTATCTAAGTCCAGATTTCTGTTTCTCCAAGACAAACTTCAACTTCGAGTTTCGCAGTTTCTTTTAAGGAAGGATATTAAGGGCAATATTGTAAACTCATATTCTAAGGATAATACTTAGAGGTTAAGGAAAACTGTTAATTTGTTATAATAAGATTCCTCTTAGTTAGAAACTTGTTATGGCATAGTTAGCCTACACAACTTGTATATGTACTGAAAGTATAACTTTATTCATTTTTGAAATGAAAACATATTTTCCTAATACATTTCACCTCCTATTTAATATTTGGCAAACCATCTCCCAAAGGGCCAAATACCCTTCATTCCACCTCTACCCCTCCCTCTCTCTCCCTCTCTCCCTTCCCAAATTCCCTCCCGCCGCTTCGTTATCTCCAAAACCCTTACCACCACGCCGCCGCCTGGTGGTGCTTCTCCGATAACCCGAATTACAAAACCGTAGAACTTCCGCAGCAGCCGAAATGGAGGCCACGGCGGCTTCGGACCTCTCCGATGGACCAGTCCTCAGCCTCATCAACAAGCGCATCCGAGCCCTCCGCAAAAAGCAGAACCGCATAATCCAGATGGAGGAGTCTCTTGCCCAAGGCAAGGTCCTCAACAAGGAGCAGGAGGGCGTCCTCAAATCCAAGTCCGGCGTCTTTGCCCTAATCGAAGAGCTCGAGAAGCTTCGACAGCCTCTCGCTGACGCCGTCGCCGAAGAGCAAAGCCTCGCCGTGCAGCGCCATCAGGTATCCGCCTCTACCCAGCCTATCTCCGATGATAAGCCCAATGTTGTCCAGCCCAGTGAATCGGACGATTGCCAAGCTGCCGCCGTCGAAGAGCTTCTGAATCTGCTCTACTTTGGGTCCTTGTTCGACGTGAAGTCGCAGAGTGACTTCACCCGGATTATTCTAACCAGGACCCACGAGAGAGAATGCTGCTTGACCTACGATACCATCACTGACGACGACACTGAGATGCTGGCCCCGAGGGACTTGGATTTGATTTCGTCTCTCGGTGGATTTTTGATCTCGCGGCCCGGCGATTCCAGCTTGTCCCATAAGAATGCGTTGCAGCAATGCCTCGAACACGCCAAGCGTTGGCTCGCTAAGTCGGAGCAACCCATTGAGCCGAATTCCAATGTGACATGTAAAGTTTCTATCTTTTTGTGAAATATTTAGTTGGTTTTTGTAAATGATTGAAATTCTGTTTTCTATGTGGCTTCTTTGTTGACATCAATGGTTTAATTTGTGTGCAGATGCGGGCTTGAGAGAGAGGCTCAGTAAGATTATGGCTTCGGACTACTTTACCACAACGCCGCAAATGAAAGAAGTTTCGGCCGCAGCAGCTGCAGGGAACTATGCTCCATTTCAGGTGCCGGTACATGAGCCTATCTTGCCTGTTGAGGTGCCTGTCCAGTTGGATTTCCAGCAGAAGGTATTATTGATTTAGTTGTAAATTTTCGTCATTTGTGATATGCTTTGAGTTGTTCTATTAACAATTTGGGGCTTAATTCATTATGATGGTTTTGGTGTTTTGATTGTGAGGCATATGATTTGTATTATTGTGGTATTTCTTATGAGATATTGTTTTATATTTTTCTGAGTTGCTGTTGGTGTTAAAAGAATAAAAGTAAAGACTATTTCAGCATCTCTGCTTATAACTGCATAGAAATAGTTGCCGTTGAAGCAAGCAGAGACAGTCTCCAAAATGGTGGATTTGGGTTGGTTACGTGGCAAGCTATTGAATCTGGCAGTCAAAACGCTGAAACATGGATGCATGTTAGGTGGACAATGTAGCATGAGTACTGAACTTTCTTTTATTTTGAAAGTTTTAAGAACTGTTGGCTTTGTCTTTTCTTATTCGTGCTACTGCTTCTCTTGTGGGTGATGCCAACCTTGAACTCTAAGATATAGTGATCTGATTCAACTCTATTACTCTCAGGTGTAGTAATAGCTTTCACAAGTTTAAAAAGGGTTTAATTTGACCGGAAACTGGAAGTCGGTATTAACAGTCTTATGAAGGAATGAGTTGTTGGCTACTACCTACCCTTCCAGACGCAAGTTAAGGGTTTAGGGAAACCATGAAATAGTGAATGATGCTTTTTATTTAAACTGACCAACATGAAATTGGTATTTGGTGCTACATGAAACTAAGATTGTTTGAACCGCAAGCATAATTAGGTCTCACAAAGATTTGTTTTTATCTATTGGACATCAGAAGTTTTTATTCTTGCTGTGTATTGTGTATGGGAATATGTGCCCTCCCCTTCCCAACAATGATCCGTGAAATTTTTATGTGCTTCGTATATGTAGGACAAGAATCCCAATTATTCTTAACACTATGCCTAATAATTATTAGAATCTTTCAACATGCACGGGTGTATTTGGTTTGAGATTAATAGGAGTCTTTTTTTTTTGGTTATTAATGCAAATGAAAACATCATTATCTCCTTCACAGATGAACTATGCATAGTAAAGTAATGCAACTTCGGACTTTGTGAAGGAGGTATTTGAACTCGTCCACTTTTGCTAGTTGTTGGGAACAGTGTATTGATGAATAATTCAGAATCCGAATAAGTTCAGTCCAGGGGACAAATCAATAGGAAATGCTATTTTCTTTGTATGGATAATTTATGCTTGCCTACTTTGGGGGCCACGTGACTGACATTCTTGAATTTCTATGCAACAACTAAAACTTTGATTAGGCAATGGTTAAAGAGGTACTGTGTCTCCTTCTGGCTGTGTAGTATTTTACTCTCTTTACTTCTTAAGGTCAGAGGTAGAAAAGTGTTTGTGGTTGTTAATTTATAAATAAAGAATATAAAGAAACATCTGTTTTAGCATCAGCCTTCTTTGCATGCGCGGGGTGATGTAAACAAGTGCATCGTGATCAATCTAAATATTGGATTCAAGATTATCTAATGCATGGCCACCTTTCTCTTTGTTATTATATCTCCAGATATACTAAAGCTCTGTTTTATCTTTTCGAAGTTTCTATTAGGTATGGTAATTTTGTGGCTTTCTTTTCCTTTATTTTTTGGTTTACCCGAGCGTGGATGATAAACAAGTGAGAATGCAATTTTTACTAGTTTCCTTTTGACAATACATTTGGCGTCGTTTTCTTTATTTCAAGTTCATTGCTGTGCTGTTTTCTGGTCACACACCTCCTCATCTTACTAGCACTAGCATCCATCCCTATATGGGCTGTTAACAGTCGCACTCCGTCCCATCTTTCAGTCACCCCCTTTCTCAACTTCTGCTATCTTTTTGCGTGCTTTACACCATATTTGTTTGAAGTTGTTAGGAACAAGAAATTATTAGCATGAAATCTTCAAACTTAATGAAAGTTGTTTAATCAACTATAAGTAAGTGTAAAATGATTATTTGATTTTTTTCCTGTTATTGTTGACTGAGTGATAGATTTTGGTCAAGCAATACGCATTGAATTTTCTTTAAATGCTCTGTAGGTTGAAGACACTGCAAATTTTCAAGGACATGATACTGGTGATAGCCAATCGAGTCATACAGAGGAACTTCAGAAGGTGCTCTCAGCATAGCATTCGACAGTTGGTTCTTCTTATTTTAGCATTTTAAGGTCAATTTTTTTTTGGAATTTGCATCTAGTTTATTGAATGTGGGAGGTTCTTTCTTTGCAGGATGAAGTAGTGAAAGAAAATCAGTCGGAGGCTGTCTCAGCTCAACAAGAACAGGTTCAGCTAGAAACAGAAGCAGACTACAACCAGAGAGATGTAGAATTCGAGCAACAGCATGCTTCTCGCAGACCATACCAAAACCAAAGAGGTGGTCGTGGGGGAGGTGGCCGTAGAGGTTACGCTAATGGCCGTGGAGGTCGAGGTAATGGCAGAGGAGGTGGTTCCTTCCAGAATGGTCGCAACCAGTATTACGACCAGCCAGGAAGTTATTATCCAAGACCCTACTATAACAATAGGGGAAGGGGCGGTAGGGGTGGCGGGTCCTCATACAACCACCAAGGTGCAGCTCAAGAGGGTCATACCTCGGCCAACGTTGGAGTTGCTTCATAATGGTACTTTCAGTCTCTGTAGAATGTTTCTTTCTAGTTTTTGTATGGGGCGGTGGGGTGGAGACGTTTGCCGCATTGCATGAAACATGGTTTTTCGATGTGGGCGGTTGACGGACTCACCACCTGGGATGGTTTTTGGTCGTCTGTCGTTCAGTTAATGTGTTTTGTGTTGGAAAACCTCCAAAGATATAAAGATGTTGAAGTATTTTTGGGACATTGTTTGACTTTAATTAACCCCGGTGCGGCGGTGCCTGATGCCTGATGATTAAATTTCTTCGTCCGACTACAATTTATGATGGAAATGGTTCGTGTTTGGGTTTACTTATCCGTGTTGAGTCTCGACCCTCGAATCTGTATGCAAATAATTTACAGTTGCTCATACTGTTTGTCAGAGAAATTAAAGTTGTTATTTTGTATTTGATTATTTGAACAGTGTGTGCTGTTTTGAACAAATGAAAATATAAGGTTTTTTTTAGTTAAAATAGTCTCTAAGATTGACATAATTTTTTACTTTGGTCTTGAGATTTAAAATTTTTAGAATTGGTTTTTGAGTTTGTTCATTATCAATCATTTTAGTTATTCTGTGAAATTTTTTCGTTAAATAAAAATAAAATGACAATAATACTCTTAATTTTAATCAAAAATATTTTGACATATTATTTATTAAATTGAAGGTTTTTTATTTTTTTTTATATTTTATTTAATAGAAATTCTTCATGGAGGGAGATGGTGGAATAACTCATTCACCACTACTATTTATTTCAAATCTCAATTACCAAACTGAGGAGTTATGTCAATCTCAGAAATTATCTTGGCTAAAATATCTAGATATAATTGTATAAATAATATATCTGTTTGGTATATCGAATTTCTTTTTTGGAAAAATTACAGATAAAATATACTTTTAATACTTAATTTCACATTGAGACTACTTTTTAAATATTTTAAGGAGAGAGAAAGATTAATACATGTGAAAGACGACATTATTTACTTTTTTTCTTTTCTTTAGAGTGTAAGTTACAAAAATATCCTTTATCTTTTGCATTTGTTCACACTTCTTTCTCCTGTTCCCTTATCTTTTTTTTTTTTCTCTTTCTCATGCTCCCTCTGTCTCTTTTTTTTTTTTCTCGAATCTCTCTCTCCCTTCCTTTTTCCCATTTCATCAGTAAACAAATAACAAATACCGATCCATACATCAATAAAATCTTAATTTATGCATGTGCCTGATCAAGAAGACACGGTACGATGAAGCACAAACCATTCTTCACGATTTGTCAGAAGGTCATCTTCAAGAATTTAACAAGCCCAAGTAAAAAATTTGATCTGAGGAAATATTGCAGGAGCTAGCTAGAGCAATGTTAACTTGTAGGTTTGTCTACCAACTCTTTATATTTAAATATAGAAAAAAGCTTTTCTCGGGGAGCTTGACCACTTGGTGAAGCATTGAAATCCTCTAAGGTAAAGGAGACTTCCCATATTTGAAGAGATTTCTTCATTTAGAAATGAGTTAGTTCGCTAATTTTGTAGAGATTTATAGATGTTGAAGTGGATCTTAATTTGAATTCTACTATAAGTTAGAAGGCCAGTACCAAAATAGCTGATATCTGTACAAGAACAACAGCATTGAAATTTATTTTTCTTTACCTCGATTAAATTATGGTAACAAAAATAGGGTGACATCTTTATAGTTCTGAACTAACATATATAGTTTTATTTTGTTAATTTGAACAAAAGCATACTTATTTTCTAGTTACTGAGCTTAATGTAACATCCCGTCCCGAAACTAACGAAACGTACGTGTGAATTTACAATTTTACCCCCCTAGCTGTTATTTTACGTGTATTTTTGTGTTGTGTGGTGTGGTAGGACCACACACAATCATACATTTTCTTTTTCTTCCCGGGATTCCCTCCCTCATTCCCTCACTCTGTCTCTTCTCTCAGTCTCTCTCTCTCTCTCTCTCTTCCTCCCCGAGTTCACCTTCTTCTTCTTCTTCTTCCTCTACACACGGACACACATACAAACCTAATCAAATCTTCACCAAACAAGAAACCAAGACCACCATCGTGTTCGTGGAGCTGAGAGGAGTTCAAAGGTGCCATTTTCAGGTAAGGAAAACACCATTTTCACGTCGATATCACGAGGTCCGATTTGAACACTGTTCATGCAAACCTAAACTAGCTTGTTTTTGGAATTTCTAAGCTTGTAGTTGTGCTTGTGAGGTCCCAAGGAGCCTCGGAGTAGTTCGTTGGGTGAATTTGGACGTCGGGATCGTCCTGTACGAAGTTGGCCGATTCTTGAAGTTGAAGACAGGTATGATCTAGCAATTTTTAGGCCTTAAAACTAGTCTAACGTGATTCTACTAGTCCTAAGCTTCATTTTGGTATAAAGAACGTGAAAAATGGTTGAAAAACGAAGGAGAAAACTTAGTTTGAAAATTACCCAGTTTTCCGGCGCCGTCGCCGGCGCCGGCGTCTCGCCGGAGAAGAAAGGAGAATATTCCGTTAAGTCTAACGGAATATTCCTAACGGCAGTGACAGAATCCGGTTAGATTTGACGGAATATTCCGTCAGTTAACGGAATATTCCTGACGGCGTCAACTGACGCCGTCAGTGTGCAGTGCACGTGGGCCGCGCGTGGGGGCGCGTAGGTCCGTGCGTGTTCAGGCGCGTGGGGGCGCGTGCGTGGTCCAAAAATTTTTCTAAAAATATGGGCGTGATCCTGAGGTTGTGTAGGTCACGTTGGTATATTCATTTGTCCAATTTGAGCAATGTATGAGAAGTTATTACGAGAAGTTGCTTAGGTGCTTTTAAATTAATGTTTTCGTAACTTTGTCGCGTATAGGTGATTCGTTTTCCGAGGACGAGCGTACGCACTCGAGGCAGGGGGGCTACGACCCTTCTAATTATCAGTGAGTGGGCTTTTGTTTTCCGTATATACCTATATACATATTAATTCCCAGAAATTAAATAGAAAAGGTTATATGTTTTATGCCATGCATCATTTGAATATTGTTTACGCATCATCACGTGCGTTGGTAGTTGGCATACATATATAAATGTGTATTTGGTGCTGTGGACGCACAGGTAAGTGCCAGGTAAGCGGTATTCATGTGGTTATGCATTCCTGTTTATTATGCAATAGTAGTTTGAAATGCTTAGAGAGCTCATAATCTGCACCCCCGGTGTTAGTGCTCCCGCCCAGGGCCAGGGCACAGTCCTTCACGTGATGTTCACCAGCACCACACGCTCGCCTTGGATCCAAGTTAGGTGCAAGCCTTGTCGTACAGACCACATTAGGTGGTTCCGACTCGTAGGTGACCCGCGATTATTCGCACAGTCTTCACGTGATCGTAGCACTAGAGCGTATATATTACACCCAGTCTTGTCGTACAGACCACGTTAGGTGGTTCCGACTCGTGTGCAGATTCAGATATTGAGTTGAGATTGAAGCTCTATATGCAGCCGTACAGGTCACGTTAGGTGACTCCCGGCTGCCAGATTATATATATTCGATGTGAATTACGCTTGAGCATTTATAATTGATTATGATATTCTGTAATGGCATATTCTCAAGCATGAATGGCATATTGCAAAGCATGAATGGCATATTGTGAGCATGAATGGCATATGTGGAGCATGATTGACATATCTATACATACGTATATATGTTCATTTTCTGGGAAGTATACAGGTTTTACGGCGAGGGGTTAGAATGTGTTTTGCTAAAGAGTTTTCAAAGAACTTTGTTTTTGCCCACTCACGCTTTTGTTTTTGCGCCCCTCCAGGTTCTAGTGGTCTAGCAAGTTCGGTGGTCTATCCCAGAGGGCGTCCCGGCATTTCTGACAGACACTCACCATTGTAGGGTCACCTTCGGGTGTACATATGTCGTATCTTTCCTTTTTCGACTGCTGTAGACTTGCTCTGAATTGTGTCTCTCATACACTAGTACTTTGTATGCTATTAGGTTTTTAATGATTCGTACTTTTATATTACTATACCTTTAGCTTCCGCACGCGCACATGGCTACGTCACCTTCGCGTGACGGCCAGCATGCCCTGATCTCGGTCGGGGTGTGTCAGCTTGGTATCAGAGCCTAGGTTTGGCAGTCCTGTGTCTTTGTGAGTATTCTAATAGTTGGTGTCTTATGTCAGAATCATGCCGCCTCGTCGGGAACCACGTCGCTCAGATGAGTCTGGTTTTCCTGATCTTACTCAGTTGGGGGAAGTGATTGCTACAGCCCTTCAAACAGTGATGCGCCCTCCCCAGAGGACTCCTCTGGAGACTATGTATAACTTGAAGTTGGATAAGTTTAAAGGTAACGAGGGTCACGAAGGCGCAGAACGTTGGTTGGAACACATAGAGAAGACTTTCCGTGTGTTGCATAACCAGGGGAACCTTCCTATGGAAAGGTGGGTTGAGACAACCTCTTGGTTTCTGGAGATGGAGTCTGCAGCTTGGTGGGAGCAAGAACTTCGTAGGTTGACTCCAGCTCAGAGGACCGATTGGAATGTTTTCAAAGACGTGTTTCAAAGGAGATTTGTACCCCCTGAGTATATCGACCGTAAGAAACAGGAATTCACTGAATTGAAACAGCGAAAGATGACGGCTAACGAGTACTATCGTAAGTTCACTGATTTGTCTCGTTACTATCCCGATGTCGCTGGTAATCAGGCGGAGATGCTTCGTCGTTTTCGCTTGGGCACTAAGAAGAAATGGCGTTCTATGGTAACTACTACTCACTGTGAGTCATATCAGGAGTTCTATGAGATATTGTTGAGGGTAGAGGACTCTGAGAATATGTCAAGTGATAGTGACGAAGAGAAAAACGGCAATCAGAAGAAAGACGACAAAGGAAAAGGTCAAACATCGTTGGGGCCTCGCCAAACTCAGAACTTTAAAAGGGGTGGTGCAAGTTCAAGTTCGTCTAGTGGTGGTTTCAGTGCCTCTGGACAAGGACGTGGAGGTAGGTTTTATGGAGGTGCTCGAGGCTAGAGACAAGATGATGGTGGCCGAAACCGACTCCCATTTTGCCGTAGATGTAATAATCGACATTTCGGCGAGTGTAGGCGTGGCAACGGTGCTTGTTTCACGTGTGGGCAGATGGGACATAGAGCGGTGAATTGTCCCCAGGGTCAGCAACAGAAGCCGCAGCAGACCTTTATGCCGCCACCTGCACCGATTCGGCAAATCCAAGGTCCGAGTAATTATGGTCAAACAGGTAGAGGTGGTGCCTATCACTATCAGGGTGATGCTGTTCCCTATGCCCCGGGACCGTATCAGTACCCCCAGGACCCGTATTCACAAGGTGGTTATCCCCCGTATCCCAGCAACTACATGCCGTATCCTCCAGCTCCAACAAGTGGTTCTCAGTGGTACCAAGGAGGACAGTATCAGCAGGGTGAGAATGCCACTAGTAGTGCAGGGTCTTCGAGGCAGATGGGTCAGCCCAGTCAGGGGCGTGGAGCTCAAGGTCGCGGTGTTCAAGCGAGCAGAGGTCGTGGAGGACGACAGCAGGGCCAGGGGCGTATTCACAATATTTCCCTGCAGGATGCTCAGAACAACCCGGACTTGATAATGGGTACGTTAAACATTCTTGGTTATTTTGCTAGAGTCTTAATTGATTGTGGAGCTACACATTCCGTTATTTCTCATACATTTGCTCAAGTAACGCAACCTCGCCCCACACCTCTAGGGTACGATTTAGAGTTCGCTATGCCTAGAGGAGAGAGATGTGTTGTAGATTGTGTGTACCCAGGATGTCCAGTGATAGTAGAGGGTGTAGTTATGCCCGCGGATCTTATTCCGTTAGATATTGTCGATTTTGATGTGATTTTGGGCAATGATTGGTTGCACTTCTATCGTGCCAACATTGATTGTTACGGGAAAGTAGTTACTTTTCACCGTCCTGGATTACCTGAGGTTACTTTTGTGGGTGAGCCGAGTGGAGTAAGACATGGTGTTATTTCGGCTTTACGAGCGAAGAAGTTGTTGACTAAAGGTTGTCAGGGGTATCTAGCTCATGTGGTACTAGAGGAGGCCGTTCCAAGCAGAATTGAGGATGTGAGAGTGGTTAGACACTTCCCTGATGTTTTTCCTGAAGATTTACCTGGTTTACCCCCAGATCGAGATGTGGATTTCACTGTTGAGTTGCTTCCAGGTACCAATCCTATTTCATTAACTCCTTATCGTATGGCTCCCGCTGAGTTAAGGGAATTGAAAGTGCAATTACAGGAATTAGTGGATAAGGGATTCATTCAGCCTAGTATTTCACCTTGGGGCGCTCCAGTGTTGTTTGTGAAAAAGAAAGATGGGACTTTGAGGCTGTGTATCGACTACAGACAATTGAATCGGGTGACGATTAAAAACCGTTATCCATTGCCTCGTATCGACGATTTGTTTGATCAGCTGAGAGGTGCTTGTGTATTTTCTAAGATAGACTTGAGGTCTGGGTACTATCAGCTGAAGATTAGTAGGGATGATGTTCCTAAGACGGCGTTCAGGACTCGTTACGGTCATTACGAGTTTCTGGTTATGCCATTTGGGTTGACGAATGCACCAGCAGCTTTTATGGATTTAATGAACCGGGTATTTCAGCCTTACCTGGATAGATTTGTCATTGTCTTCATTGACGATATTCTGGTGTATTCTAAGTCCAAAGCGGAACATGTCCGACATCTTACTTTGGTGTTGAAAAGGTTGAGAGAACACCAATTGTATGCTAAGTTTAGTAAGTGCCAGTTCTGGTTAGATCAAGTCGCGTTTTTGGGGCACATCATTTCTGCTCAAGGTATTCTGGTTGATACTCAGAAGGTTGCAGCTGTGGAGAGTTGGGAGCAACCACGAACCGTCACTGAGGTGAGAAGTTTCATTGGTTTGGCGGGATATTATCGGAGATTCGTTAAGGATTTTTCGGTAATTGCTTTGCCACTGACGAGGTTAACAAGGAAAGATGTTAAGTTTGAGTGGAATGATAAGTGTGAGCAAAGTTTCCAGCAGTTGAAGCATTGTCTTACTAATGCACCTGTTTTGGCACTTCCAGACGATAGTGGTGATTTCGAGGTTTATAGCGATGCTTCCTTGAATGGTCTGGGATGTGTATTGATGCAGCATGGTAGGGTGATTGCTTATGCTTCGCGGCAGTTGAAAACCCATGAGATGAATTACCCTACACATGATTTGGAGTTGGCTGCTATTATCTTTGCATTGAAGTTGTGGAGACACTATCTTTATGGAGAAAAGTGTAGGATCTTCACAGATCACAAGAGTCTTCAGTATCTCTTTACCCAGAAGGAACTTAATCTTCGTCAACGGAGGTGGTTGGAGTTGCTCAGCGATTACGATTGCACGATTGATTATCACCCTGGTCGTGCGAACGTAGTAGCCGATGCACTTAGCAGGAAGTCACATGGCCGTATCAATGCGTTGTACGCTAGTCGTATTCCTCTTTTGGTGGACTTGCGTGCTACGGGAGTAAGGTTAGAAGCAGAAGATCGAGAAGTGGCATTACTTGCTAATTTTCAAGTTAGGCCAATCTTAGTTGATCGGGTGCTTGAAGCTCAGGTAGCTGATGAACAGATTCAAGAACTAATTCAAGCTCGAGATCAAGGAAGGAGGCGAGATCTCAGAGTTCGTGATTCTGATGGCATGTTGATGTTAGAGGGTAGAATGTTCGTGCCTAGTAATGTGGACTTGAAGAAGGAAATTCTTGATGAAGCACATATCTCGGCTTATGCCATGCACCCAGGGGCAACCAAAATGTATCATACCATTCGACCATTTTACTATTGGCCGGGTATGAAAAGGGAGATAGCTGAGTATGTGAGCAGTTGTGCTGTTTGTCAGCAGGTTAAAGCAGAAAGAAAGAAGCCGTTTGGATTGTTACAGCCGCTTCCCGTTCCAGAGTGGAAGTGGGAAAATATCACTATGGATTTTGTGTACAAGTTGCCGCGTACACATAATGGCTTTGATGGCATTTGGGTGATCGTTGATCGGCTCACTAAGTCGGCACATTTCATTCCAGTAAGAGAGAAGTACTCTTTGAGCCGGTTAGCAGAGCTGTTTATTTCAAAGGTTGTGAAGTACCATGGTGTCCCTGTAAGTATTGTCTCGGATCGTGATCCACGATTCACATCAAAGTTTTGGGTAGCCTTTCAGGAAGCTTTGGGTACGAGACTACTTTACAGTACGGCATATCATCCACAAACGGACGGACAGTCTGAGAGAACTATTCAGACCTTGGAAGATATGCTGCGAGCATCAGTGTTACAGTTCAGTGATGCTTGGCACCAGCGGTTAGATTTGATGGAATTTGCTTACAACAACAGTTTCCATTCGAGCATTGGCATGGCGCCATTTGAGGCTTTGTATGGTAGATCTTGTCGCACTCCGTTATGTTGGTCGGAGGTTGGCGAAAGAGTTTTAGTAGGTCCGGAGATTGTCGAGGAGACTACTCAAAATGTTCAGGTAATTAGGTCTAACCTGAAAGCAGCTCAGGACAGGCAGAAAAGTTTAGCAGATCGACATGCTACGGACAGAACGTATGAGGTCGGAGATTGGGTATTTCTGAAGCTTTCACCGTGGAGAGGTGTTGTGCGGTTTGGAAAGAAAGGGAAGTTGAGTCCCAGGTATATCGGACCGTACATAGTCACAGAAAAAGTTGGTGAGGTAGCTTATAGGTTGGAGTTGCCTCCGGAGTTGGCTAAAGTGCATAACGTTTTTCACGTGTCTATGCTCCGACATTACGTTGCTGATCCATTGCATGTGATCCCTCCTCAACCGTTAGAGATAAATCCAGATTTGACGTACGACGAGGAACCGTTAACGATCTTAGATTGGAAAGAGAAGGTTCTGAGGAACAAAACGGTGAATTTGGTGAAAGTCTTGTGGAGGAATCACTCGGTTGAAGAAGCGACATGGGAGACAGAAAATAGGATGAGGGATTTGTATCCAAGATTATTCTTTGACCGTTAGGGGTGTAATTAGTTAGTTTGAATTTCGGGACGAAATTCTATTAAGGTGGGTAGGTTGTAACATCCCGTCCCGAAACTAACGAAACGTACGTGTGAATTTACAATTTTACCCCCCTAGCTGTTATTTTACGTGTATTTTTGTGTTGTGTGGTGTGGTAGGACCACACACAATCATACATTTTCTTTTTCTTCCCGGGATTCCCTCCCTCATTCCCTCACTCTGTCTCTTCTCTCAGTCTCTCTCTCTCTCTCTCTCTTCCTCCCCGAGTTCACCTTCTTCTTCCTCTACACACGGACACACATACAAACCTAATCAAATCTTCACCAAACAAGAAACCAAGACCACCATCGTGTTCGTGGAGCTGAGAGGAGTTCAAAGGTGCCATTTTCAGGTAAGGAAAACACCATTTTCACGTCGATATCACGAGGTCCGATTTGAACACTGTTCATGCAAACCTAAACTAGCTTGTTTTTGGAATTTCTAAGCTTGTAGTTGTGCTTGTGAGGTCCCAAGGAGCCTCGGAGTAGTTCGTTGGGTGAATTTGGACGTCGGGATCGTCCTGTACGAAGTTGGCCGATTCTTGAAGTTGAAGACAGGTATGATCTAGCAATTTTTAGGCCTTAAAACTAGTCTAACGTGATTCTACTAGTCCTAAGCTTCATTTTGGTATAAAGAACGTGAAAAATGGTTGAAAAACGAAGGAGAAAACTTAGTTTGAAAATTACTCAGTTTTCCGGCGCCGTCGCCGGCGCCGGCGTCTCGCCGGAGAAGAAAGGAGAATATTCCGTTAAGTCTAACGGAATATTCCTAACGGCAGTGACAGAATCCGGTTAGATTTGACGGAATATTCCGTCAGTTAACGGAATATTCCTGACGGCGTCAACTGACGCCGTCAGTGTGCAGTGCACGTGGGCCGCGCGTGGGGGCGCGTAGGTCCGTGCGTGTTCAGGCGCGTGGGGGCGCGTGCGTGGTCCAAAAATTTTTCTAAAAATATGGGCGTGATCCTGAGGTTGTGTAGGTCACGTTGGTATATTCATTTGTCCAATTTGAGCAATGTATGAGAAGTTATTACGAGAAGTTGCTTAGGTGCTTTTAAATTAATGTTTTCGTAACTTTGTCGCGTATAGGTGATTCGTTTTCCGAGGACGAGCGTACGCACTCGAGGCAGGGGGGCTACGACCCTTCTAATTATCAGTGAGTGGGCTTTTGTTTTCCGTATATACCTATATACATATTAATTCCCAGAAATTAAATAGAAAAGGTTATATGTTTTATGCCATGCATCATTTGAATATTGTTTACGCATCATCACGTGCGTTGGTAGTTGGCATACATATATAAATGTGTATTTGGTGCTGTGGACGCACAGGTAAGTGCCAGGTAAGCGGTATTCATGTGGTTATGCATTCCTGTTTATTATGCAATAGTAGTTTGAAATGCTTAGAGAGCTCATAATCTGCACCCCCGGTGTTAGTGCTCCCGCCCAGGGCCAGGGCACAGTCCTTCACGTGATGTTCACCAGCACCACACGCTCGCCTTGGATCCAAGTTAGGTGCAAGCCTTGTCGTACAGACCACATTAGGTGGTTCCGACTCGTAGGTGACCCGCGATTATTCGCACAGTCTTCACGTGATCGTAGCACTAGAGCGTATATATTACACCCAGTCTTGTCGTACAGACCACGTTAGGTGGTTCCGACTCGTGTGCAGATTCAGATATTGAGTTGAGATTGAAGCTCTATATGCAGCCGTACAGGTCACGTTAGGTGACTCCCGGCTGCCAGATTATATATATTCGATGTGAATTACGCTTGAGCATTTATAATTGATTATGATATTCTGTAATGGCATATTCTCAAGCATGAATGGCATATTGCAAAGCATGAATGGCATATTGTGAGCATGAATGGCATATGTGGAGCATGATTGACATATCTATACATACGTATATATGTTCATTTTCTGGGAAGTATACAGGTTTTACGGCGAGGGGTTAGAATGTGTTTTGCTAAAGAGTTTTCAAAGAACTTTGTTTTTGCCCACTCACGCTTTTGTTTTTGCGCCCCTCCAGGTTCTAGTGGTCTAGCAAGTTCGGTGGTCTATCCCAGAGGGCGTCCCGGCATTTCTGACAGACACTCACCATTGTAGGGTCACCTTCGGGTGTACATATGTCGTATCTTTCCTTTTTCGACTGCTGTAGACTTGCTCTGAATTGTGTCTCTCATACACTAGTACTTTGTATGCTATTAGGTTTTTAATGATTCGTACTTTTATATTACTATACCTTTAGCTTCCGCACGCGCACATGGCTACGTCACCTTCGCGTGACGGCCAGCATGCCCTGATCTCGGTCGGGGTGTGTCATTAAAGTATCACTATAATTTATGTTTTATTTCTTCTTCTTATTTGCTTTCAGGTTCAAAATCTACTGATGAAACAAATAAAGATTTGTATGCGAGGATTAGTGAAATATAGTTTACTTTGTACTGTAATTTTGTTGTATTTTCGTTGGGTTGTACAGGGAGCTGAGTTTGTAAATGAATCTATTAAATGTGTTCCTTTTGGTCTGCAAAAATGGTTGAAGACGAGTTTAATTGATTCTGTAAAAATAGTCAAGGATGGGTTAAACTGATTCTGCAAAAATGATCGATGACAGGTTAAACTAATTCTGCAGGCGAGTTGAACTAATTCTGCAAAAATAGTCAAAGACTACAAAAATGGTCGAGAACGGGTTGAACCAATTCTGCAAAAATGGTCGACCACGAGTTAAACTGATTATGTAAAAATGATTGATGACGGGTTGAATGATTATGCAAAAATTATCGATGACGGGTTGAATGATTATGCAAAAAATGGTCAAGGATGGGTTGAACTGATTCTACAAAATGGTCGAGGACAGATTGAACTGATTCTACAAAAATAGTTAAGGACGGGTTGAACTGATTATGCAAAAATGATCGAGAACGGGTTGAGTTGATTCACAAAAAATAGTCAATGATAAGTTGAACTGATTCTGCATATAGTTTCAGAACTGATTCTATAGAAGTAGTCGATGATGGGTTAAGTTTATGATATATATTAATTTTGTTGGAGTTGTGAGGGCTGAGTTCTATTAACAGCCCTAAAGATTTAGGGGTATGGTTAGTATTCTAAAACATTATTTTCATGTTTTTGGGTTAGGCTTTAATTGTTTTTATATTTTTGTTTCTTCTTGACATGTTTAAAAACTGGTGGAGTTACTTGAAATATAGTAAAAGTTTTTGTCTCTATATACAAAGCTTTCTTTTCTTTCTTTTTTTAAATTTGATCCAACGGTCAAAAATTATTATAACTTTTAAAAGTTTTTACTAACTTCTCTGTTTTTGGTCGTTGGATCAAATTTTAAAAACCTAGATCACTTGATCCCTAGGCTTTGAAGGAAGGGACCCGGACATGATCTATTTCCTAGATAATATATCAGTTTAGCCTATCAATTTTTTTTTTCTTTACATGTTTTGTCTCTCCAAATTTGCTCCCCTCCTTTCTCACTTTTTTCTTTGTCTTTTCTTTTCTATAAAGAAATCAATGCAAGTTGTTGACGTATGATCTTTAAATAGAAGGAGAAGAAAGAGAATAGAATCATACCCCCTTTCTTTATGGACATGGATCCGCTCCGGATCTTCTTTGTGGGGATCTGGGAGAGCAATCAATCAAGTCTGTTCATCGTACATCGTAAGGTCAGTTTTCGTTAAATACTATTTATATTAAATTTTAAAATTTAAAAGATTTCTAACCGTACAATGTACAATGAACAGATACGATTGATTGATCTCCTGGATCCCCACAAAGAGGATCCGGAGAAGATCCTATTCCTTTCTTTATTACTCCAGCCCAAGGACAAAGTCTTTTTTTAAAACGAAAATTAATGAAAGTGATTTGAAAACTTTGAGTTTTAACGATAAGAACAAAATAAAGGGTAAAGTGAATAGTACAAGGATTAATTTTTTAGTGTAAAAATATAATTTTTCGTTAAAATAAACAGTACCAAAAGTTTTTTGTTAAATTTCTCTTTTTTAAATTGATCGCTATCAGCCCACTGTTTGTCTGGTCCACGAATAAAGTTTTAGTGGGGTTTTTTTTGTTTGCTTTCTAGTCCCTCCAAGGAGCAGCATCAAACTAATCTAAATTATATAAAGAGAGATTCGTATTTTGGGTGCGTAGTTAGAAGCTCATATGTTCTAATCAGTGCGACTACGCTCACATATGATATATGCTACATTCATAATTGTTATCTTTTAAACTAGTATTGTTTTTTTGATTTAATAAGACATTCTATATTATTTTAATGTGTAGGAAGGGACAGTTCAAACTAAATTCGAAGATGTGGACACACTACACTAACTAGTTAGTTTAACCCACGTCTATATTTTTTTGGAAATCCACCACGGAGAATTAAGTGTTGCCTTTTGAAAATCTGAGATGCTCTTAAAAGTTGTCCATCAATTGTTCGACGAATTCACTCTATGGCATTGGACAGGGTAACTGCTAGCCTTATATGCCGTGTATGCGTTGCTATGGCATCTTTTGATGGACTCACTTAGCATATGTTGACATTTGTGGACTTGCTCACTCAAAAGCTATTGACATCAGTTGACATGCTCACTCTATGTTGGCATATATCGACAGACGTGCAATATGACTTGACAAATGATTTCAAGTCTACCCAGACTCGATGAAATATCAATTTACATACTATTCCATCCAAAAAATATTTGCACGCGCTGCTTGCACAATTTTTATTGATCCTTCAATAATTTTTTTCTGAATCAGCCACTTAGTGGGTTTATGTGCATTGCACGGTGGTGCGCAACTTGGATGGAAGCAAAAATTTGGGACCACAGGAAAGTTCAAGAAAGAGATGCCCTTTTATTAGCCTCACTTAATTCATTAAATTAGCTTCCGCATTACAGGAGCTCATGGATTTGAACTTTATTCACATAGCTGTAATTATATTTTAAAGTTGTTCCGGCAAGAATTCTATTATCTTTTGAAGTATATTATATTTTAAAAATTTTAATCGTTAAATTCTAAGCATTGTACTATTAATCAAGAATCTAATGAGCAAATATCTTAAAATATAACGTAATCTGATACATAGAAAGAATTTTCATTTGGTCATGTAATTAACCTGACTTTTGGTATAGTTTGGGATTGCTACTAATGGTGAATATATGCCATTCTCCTTGTTTTTACGTCATGTGACAAAACTTGCCCATTGACATTAACAGCAGCCAAGTGCTCCTCTTTACACTCTAATTGGTGTAATTAGGGATCCCAGCATTTACCATTTAAGTAGAAAGTGAAAAATGATTGAATTGACTTAGATCCCAACTCCACAAACAACACCACTCACCACTATCAGACTTTTACTTTTTTTTTTTATTTTTATATTTAATCTTTTTGCGGTGTTTATTTTGACTTAATTAACGTCTAGGATCGATCTACTAAGAGTATATGGATATAGTTTGCCTTAAAAAAAAATTGGTTTGTAAGAGGAAGGTGCCCAAAACCTTTAAAACAACACAAGTATATATTATTTTCCGATACGAGGACAATTAAGTTATAACATTACACAACACTTCTGTACTCAATAACTCTTAAACGGGTCGGTTGATCATTTAAAAATTGGCTTGTAAAGAACGAGTGTACAAATACTCTTAAACTCTACTATAACGTCCTAAAAATATCCATAAAAGGGGGAAAATGCTATATATACCTTTTCGTGGACGTATCATTAAAACTAGTGCCGAGTCAGTTGGACATATAAATCACAATATGGTCAATAAATATGTTATAAATACGCTTCAATTATAGCAATAGTTGCTAAATTATGGTTTTGAAAAATTTTCGTTCATGAATTTAAATATTAGTTTTTATCGTCCCCAAATAAAACCTTGCTTTGTCCTCCGTCGAACTTTTTCTACCAAACGTAGGGGTACAAATGAAGAATCAAACGTCCACGAGGCAAAAGGAATACAAGTTTATATAAAAAATGAAATGTCCTTTTAATAATGATTAATATCAAATCCTAGATGCCTTAAATTTTTCCTAATTAAGTTCAGCGGTGTACAATTCATTTAGCAAAATATGGTTCAATATCTTAGTGAATTAGGTGTTGAGTTCTACTCATGCGTTCCGAATTTGAAACTTCTTATCTGTCACATCCTGGTCCGGGCCCCCACCATATCCCGGGCTCGACTCCACCGTAGCACGATATTGTCTGCTTTGGATTCCGATCACGCCCTCACGGTTTTGTTTATGGGAATGTTATATTGATAAGAATTCTAAGACATGATTTGATAATTATTCTAGACGCCGATCGTTCGTAACGGCCATCATGCCTCGATTGAGGTCAGAGTGTGTCTTTATCTCTTAAATTATTACAATAGTTTCAAACTTTCTCAATAATAATAATAATAATAATAATAATAATAATAATAATAATAATAAAAGTAATAAAAAAAAAATGGTCCAATCAAAGAGGCGAACGAATCCGATGCTTGAAGTTGATCGCGCAACTTTTGCCATTCGCCCTACACTATATAAACCCCTTCCCACCAACACCAAATATCCATGCCAAGCGCAGTCGATTTGAAGAAAATAGTTAAGCTTAACTATTTAAATTAAGCTTATTATTGTGTTTTATCGTCATCTCTCAGAGACAAAGAGAAGAAGAAGAAGAAGAAGAAATGGGAGGTAGCACGTCACACTTTGAAGACTCGGATGAATCGGATGAATTTCCACGTGAACACAAGTCTCGCATCGTGGCCTTCCATTCCGAGGACCAATGGAACACCCACTTTGCTGCCGTCAAAGACAGCAATAAACTGGTAATTAATTATGTTTAAGCCCTTAAGAAGTTTGTAGGCTATGTAATTCAATTGTTTAAGGACATCCATTTTTACGTTGAAAGTCTCGAGTTCAAATTCTCCATTGTCGGTACTATCGTTTGTATAAAAGGAAAGCCATGGAGCCAACTGATTAATATATGATATATCAACTCTATTATACTCTACTCTGTTTATTTTAATGAAGTTGCTTAACTGATTAATATTTTGTTTGGATGGTGATGGTGATGAACAGATGGTGATTGATTTCACGGCTAAATGGTGTGGACCTTGTAGAGCCATGGTGCCAATCTTCAGAGAGTATGCTGATAAATTCACCGATGTTGAGTTCGTCAAGATTGATGTCGACGAGCTATCGGTATATATATGCATGAATACTACTCATATTTTTCTTTAACTTAATGTATATATTCCAATGAAAGATGTTATTTACACCTCAAAAAAGTTATGATGCACTGATTTCTTGTAAAAAATATAAAAATGGAACTCACAAGCCGGAAAATGTAATGACTTTTTTAAAGTATCAATAACATCTTCTTGAAATATGGATTTGATCCATAACTGAACATGACGTATATATATATCAGAGATGTTGTCTTAATTACCAAGTGACCAAGGAATACATCGCCACTCACCTTTGAATTTCATACCAAAAATGGAGAATAAAAGAACTTTTTTTTATTTTTTTTATCAACCCGTGATTTTAAATATAAATATGAGTGACCATAAATTCTCGATCACAGATGACAAAAAATGAGATTATTAAAATATATATTATATATATGGTGTATAATTGATAAATGTTTATGGATGGATGCAGGATGTGGCAATGGAGTTTAGTGTGCAGGCAATGCCTTCATTTGTATTCGTGAAGAAAGGGGAGGTGGTTGATAAGGTCGTGGGGGCCATGAAAGATGAACTGCAGAAGAAGATTGAGAAACACAGGAGATCATAATTAAGTTTCCAGAAGAAGATTGAGGAACACAAGAGATCATAATTAAGTTTTAATTAGTAATCAATGAATTAATTAACTGATGCTGTGGTTTCTTGGATGGTACTTATGTACTCACTTATGAGTACCATATATACTTATTTTTAGGTTTGGCCTAATCAAACACGTGTTTCTTGTTTTTTAAAAGTTATTATGACACTATGTTTTAAAACAATAAAACATGTATTAAAATAACATTGGGCCAAATCTAAAAAGTAAATATATAAAGTATTTATTAGTAAGTACCTAAGTATTATCTAATTAAAGCTCGATCAATAATATATTATAATGTCAACGTGATACCAACATGTGAGAGTGGAAAAAATAAAGCGAAAAGGAAAGAATATAGGAAAGCTGAATAAGGTGTAGAGTGAATAAGATTGATTATGTATTCTCTAATTTTCGTGATTGTCTATGATGTTAGTATTTCTCAAGTGTTATTTGACTCTTTTTGATAAATTGTAAGCTATGTATCAATAAATTTAGAGTAGTGTTATTCACACAATTAATTTTACTTTTCACATACTCCTCTTAATTTTTGGTCATCGGATTGAAAGAATTGAAGAAGATCAATGACCAAAACTAACAAAGATGTGTGGAAGGTAAAAATGTGTGTGTAAATATAATTATCCTAAATTTAATGGATCACTTTGTATTGCTTTCTTTTGACTAATTGGCTTCGTAAAATTCTTTAAAAAAAACATCGTAAACCTATTTTGTGGAATATTGCTACACTATAACGAAATATTCTTCATAAATTTTAAAAAGTTCTGTGTAAAATGGCAACATTTCACTATTTCGCAAACAAGTTAACAATAAAATGTGTTGAGTTTTGGCGAGATCTTTTGTGTATACATTAAGGACAATGTTATAATACATTTGGAAATATCGTCATCAATTGAATGACGTGAGTATTTCCAACGGTCCTTTTGTCTAGGTGGTTGGATTTCCAACTGTAAAAAGTTTGCAAATTTTCTACAGCTACCACATGGCAAGATTTGGGGCATCCAATGGTAATAGTTTTGAAAATTAATTAGAAGGCAAATTGGTCTTTATTTAAGGCTTGGGTGTTATTTATGATCCGATCACGGGAAATGAGATGAGTGTGCAACACATGTGGAATAAGATCACGTACAATTTGTCGAGCAAATTCAAGGCACATCCTAGAGTGAGCAATCTATTGAGTACGTACAGACATTTACGTAAAGATTTGAAAGCTTGGCATGAAGCCATTGCTAAAGCAGAAGGAATTTATCAAAGTGGCGATAATCTAGCCAACCAAGTAATAACATTTTATTGTTAAGTCATGTTAAAACATAATTTAGGTAATTAAAAGTAGTAATTTGATTATGTAATTTATTATGTTGTTTTAGATTTCATTTTTCAACAACTACAAACATAAATGCGATTCCATGTTGCCAACCAGAAATCGTTCACAAGGCACGAATGTTGGAACATTGTAAAGCATACTTCGAAGTACAAAGTTCTACCAAGCGGTTCAGAAGTTGTGTTGAAGAGACTCCCCTGCAAAAATCAACTATCGAAGAGTCGCCATTGGAGACCCTAATTGAATTGGTCGCACTAACTAAAGAAACCTCGAGGCTTATTGGTAAGAAGGTCACTAAGAAAAAAGCTACAAGAGGGAGTTCTTTGAATAATAATTACTCAAAATTAGTTAACGAATTGGCTCGCCAACATGCATTGAATATGGAGCGAGACAAGTTAACATATGAACACAACAAGACAAGGCTAGAGATGAAATAAGGGCGAGAGAACGAGAGTTATATTGGCAAAAACAGTAAGAGAAGAAGTATTAGGAGATCAGTCCCGACGCCTCGACGAGGAGTCCCCTAATTCAAAACATTTTTGGAAAAGTGAAAAATAACTTGTCATGAGTAGAAGGTTTTCTATGGAAGGTGAGGAAATTCCATACATTCCAAGGGAAGATGAACTGAGTCATACTAATTTTATTCCCTAAGTTAAAATTAATTATGTTTGTTTAATGTTATAGTTTTCCCTTGTATTTGAAATAATTTACTAGAGTTAGACTTTATTTGTGAAATAATGACACGTGGAGTATAAGACCAAAAAAACATAAAGAGAAAATAAAAAATTATATATGTGAATAGTAATCGTATTTGCCTTTGCCCTCCCTTTTTCCAAACGGGTGGACTTGCGCAAATGCAATGACTATTTAAAGTAATAGTAAACACAATCTCATTGCCCTTTCCCTTGTCTTGCCCTTGCTCCTAAAACTGGTGAACGTGCTCTTATGTGCATTGCATGGGTGGTGCACAACTTGATGGAAGCCAAAATTTGGGACCACCGTAAAGGTCAAAATAGAGATACCCTTTTATTAACCTCAATTACTTAATTAAATTGAGGAAATTGTAGCAATGATCCCTCAACTTTAACTCAATTGGAGTAATGGTCCATCAAATAAAAACTATTGGTCATTTAACTCATCAAAACGTCTAACTACAGTCTTTTTCGTCAACTTCGTTAGAATTCTGTCAAAAGTCGCATGCCACGCACGTGAGTCTGAATCAATGGGAAAATATGAAAAATCTAATGAGAAAAATTGTGGCAATGGTCCCTCAACTTTAATCTAATTGGAGAAATGTTCTCTCAATTTAACTCAATTCAGTAAAGGTCTTTCAACACTAACTCAATTTTAACCCAATTGGAGTAATGACCTTTCACACTAACTCAACTGTAGTAATGGTCATTCCTGGCCCACATGACTTATTTTAACAAAATTCTAACGGAGTTGACGAAAAGAATCATAGCTACGTGTTTTGATAAATTAAGGGATCATTGCTTTAGTTGAGTTAAAATTGAAGGATAATTGCTACAATTTTCTCAATTAAATTAGATTCCACAGTACACAAGGCTCATGAATTTGGATTTTATTCACAGAACTGTAAATTATGTGTAATTGTTATGTTCTGAAGTTGTTTTAGCAAAAACTATGTTATGTTATGAAATATATTATATTTGGCTTTTTAGCCAAAATGGTCCCGAAGAGTTGCCTAACTCCTTACCTTGGTCCCTAAGATTTGAAATCAATAGAAGTCGTCCCTGAGATTGTCCACCATCAATCATTTTGGTCCCTCGGTGAAAAATTATGTTAAATAAGGATTAAAATGACAAAATTACTCTCAATATAATAAACAATATACCAAGATGATTTAACAAAGATTGAGAGTATTTTTATCATTTTATCCTTATTTTATGGAGATTTTTCACTGAATGATCAAAATAATTGATTGTGAACAAACTTAGGGACCAATTATATCGATTTCAAATTTTAGGGACCAAAGCGAGGAGTTATGCAAATCTCAGAAACCATTTTAACTAAAAAACCATTATATTTTAAACACTTTGACGGTTAGATTCAGATTATTGTATAATTGATCAAGAGTTTAATGATAAAATATCTTAAAATATATTGAACTCCGAAACATAAAAAAAAAAGAAAAAAAAAAATCCGTTTGGTCATGTGATTATGCTGACTTTTAGTTTAGTTTGGATGCTACTAATGGTGAACATATGCCATTCTCTTTTTTTACGTCATGTGACAAAACTTGCCGCTGACATTAACAGCAGCCAACCCTCTTTACACTCTGATTGATGTAATTAGGGATCCCAGCGTTTACCTTTAATTAGAAAATGAAAAATGAGTGAATTGACTTGGATCCTAATTCCAGAAACACCACCACTCACTGTCTCTCGGACTTCTACTTTTTTTCTATTTCATCTTTTTGCGGTGTTCATTTGAACGTCTTGAATTTATCTGCTAAGAGCATATGGATAGAATTTGTCCTTAAAAACCGGCTTGTAAGAGAAAGGTGCCCAAAAGCTTCTAAACAACACTAGCACATATTATTTTTCGATACGAAGACAATTGAGTCTTAACATTATACTGCGCTTCCGTACGCGATAATTCTTAAACCAAAAAATTGACCATTGTAAGAATCGACTTGTAAGAAAAGGGTGTGCAAAAACTCTTAAACTATTATAATTAATGTCCTAAAAATATCCATAAAAGTGAAGAAAAAAATGTTTGATGTACTTCTTCATAGACGTATCATTAGAACCAGTGTCATCTCAGTTGGAGATATAATTACAATTTGATCAATAAATACGTTCTAAATACACTTTAATTATAGCAATAGCCGTTGAATTATGATTTTGAAAACATTTCGTCCATGAATTCGAATATTAGATTTTGTAATCTCCAGATTAAATCTTGCTTTGACCTTTATCAGTTTTTTTCGCCGTCAATTTTTTCTACCAAACTTAAGAGTACGAATGAAGAATCAAATGTACACTATGCGAAAGGAATATGAGTTTATATTAAAAGAAAATGTCCTTTCTATAATGATTAATATCAATCCTAAGGTGCCTTAAATCTTTTCCAAATTAAGTTCGGCGGTGTACAATCCAGAGCGTAGCATGGTCCTATCAAAGAGGACGAATCCGAGTTCATCACGCAACTTTTGCCCATTGTCCTAAACCACTATATAAACGCCTTCCCACCAACACCAAATATCAAGCCAAACGCAGTCGATTAAAAGAAATTAATTAAGCTTATTATTTTGCTTCATCATCCTCTCAGAGACAAAGAGAAGAAGAAGAGCAAATGGGAGGCAACATGTCACACATCCAAGACTCGGATGAATCTTCACATGGACACAAGTCTCGCAACGTGGCCTTCCATTCCAAGCATCAATGGAACACCCACTTCGCTGCCTCCATAAACAGCGATAAACTGGTAATTAATTATATTTAAGCTCCTTAAGGAATTTGCAGGCTTTTTAGTTCAATTGCTTAAGGACATCCATGAAAGTCTCGAGTTCGAATTCTCCTTCCTGCACTCTTGTTTATATATAAGGAAAGCCATAATTAAGCTCTGTATATGATATACAACTCTACCATACTCTATTTATTTTAATGAAGTTGCTTAATTGATTACTAATTTAGTTTTGATGGAGATGAACAGATGGTGATTGATTTCACGGCTACATGGTGTGGACTTTGTAGAGCGATGGAGCCAATCTTCAGAGAGTACGCTGATAAATTCACAGACGTTGAGTTCGTCAAGCTTGATGTCGACGAGCTACCGGGATATATATTTATGCATGAATACTTCTCCTCATATTTTTCTTAGATTTTACATATATATTACCAAGAAAATTGTTAGTTACACTTCAAAAAAGTTATTATACATTGATTCCTCGCAAAAATATTAAATGGAATATATAAGCAGGGAAATGTAATGACTTTTGTGAAGTATTAATAACATCTTGTTGAAAAATGGACTTGATTCGTGATTGAACGTGACATACAAATATCATAAATGTTATCTTAGTTGCCAAGTGATTAAGAAATACATGGTCACTCACTTTTGAAAATAATATCATTAATGATGGAAAAAAAATAAAAAAATTTGTCAAGTCGTGATCTTAAATTTAACTATGAGTGGATGGATGCAGGATGTGGCAATGGAGTTTGGTGTGCAGGTAATGCCTTCATTTGTATATGTGAAGAAAGGGGAGGTGGTTGATAGGATCGTGGGGACCAGGAAAGATGAACTGCAAACGAAGATTGAGAAACACAGGACATCATAATTAAGTATGGATTAATTAACTGATGCTTTGAATAAATTATGAAAGCTCGATTGGGAATATATAATGATGATGACGTGCTACCACTGTGTGAGAGCTGAAGAAATAAAGGGAAAAAGAAAGAGAAGAGGAAAGTAGAGAGAAGAGGAATTATTATCAGTCTTTTACTATTGGAATCGTCACAATTAAGCCATATTGAAGAGGAAAGTAGAGAGAAGAGGAAGGGAGGAAAAGGAATTTGGGCGAAAGATAATCCTACTCTATAAGATTGATCATGTATTCTTTAATTTTCATGATTGTCTATGATGTTTGTACTTCTCACGTGTTAATTTAGTTTTTTTTTTTTTTAGTAAATTGTGAGCTATGTATCAATAAAATTTATCACTTAATTTGTGAGCCTTGTATTGCTTTCTTTCGATTAATTGGCTTTGTATAAAAAAAAATTAAAAAATAAATAACTAAATAAATAAAAACTTCATAAACGTATTTGGGGAATTTCGCTGCACTATAATGAAATATTCTGCATGATTTTTAGGAAATTGTGCAGCAGCGAAAATTCCGAAAACCAGTTATCAATCGTGAATAAAATTCGTTGAATTTTCGCAAGATGTTTTGTGTGTATATTAAGGACAATGTTATAATACATTTGGAAATATTGTCATCAATTGAGTGACATAAGTATTTCCCTTTCAAGTAAAAAAAATTGAAAGATAAATAGAAAATTCCAACTGGGCGTACAATTTAGCAATAACGTAGTTCCGTCTATTTGAACATCTCTAGTACATCTATAATACGAATTTTAAGAAGTTTGTGGTGTGGCAAAATTTCCTCGAAAATATAACTTATGACATTTCTTTAATTTTGGAAAACCGATTAAACATTGTGAGTAAAATTCCATTTTAAAAGTGCAATTTTGAGTTTTTGCAAGATCTTTAACATGAGCATCCAAGGAAAAAAAGTGTAAGAAAAAAGTGCTAAGATCTTTAACAGTTATATAGGAGATACGCAATAAGTATATCACACGCATGCATGGGCATGGCCATTCTTGGTGCAAACAGAAGTAATCTTCTACTTCCAGTACTTATATGAACTCTACTAACGAAATAGGTTTGTAGCTTTTGCGAGATTCGACTGGTATGGAAGCAGGGACTGCTACCTTGTTTTATAGCTAGGGTTTTCATCAAATCCAGCCTATTATCGGACAGAATTTCAACCCATACTCTATTAAATCAATTAAAGTCCCATCATGATTCTATATCTTTGTGTTTAGCTAATAAGGGTCCTAATAGATTGCTTATAGTTAAGACTCCAATATATCTACTACATTAGGGCACCGAGAGTCCTTGAACGTCTAATGACTTGTAAACCAAGTCATCTAGCCTACCAATTTTTGGATTCCAACGTTCAAGGTATCACCTCCACCCAGCACTCTCCTCAGACCATCCTTCTGTTCTGCACTGAGCTTCACCGGAAAGACCACGTCGAACTTGATCCTAAGGTTTCCTTTCTTGACCGGATCTTTAGAGATGGGCATTACGCCATCACCTCATTAGCAACCACCTCCTCATGGCCAGGTTTGATTATGTCTCTCACCGGGATCATGAGAACCCTTCCATCGAACGTTGTCAGATTGACGAATGCTCCGGTGAGAGCCTCTAGTCTAGTAGAGATAATTTCTGAGTGACCACAAGGTCATTCCCATCCCTCTTGAAAGAGGGTGGGGTTTCTCGTCGATGACAAAGATGAGATCTAGAGCAGCCGGACATAAGCCCGGCTCTTGGCTTCCTTTCTCTGGGAATGCGATCTTTGTTCCCTTCTTCCAGCCAGGCTTGATGTCTATCTCTAGGATTTCCTCAATAGTCTTTGGCTTACTGCAACAGAGAAGTTATTTCAACATTATAATGAAAAAAAAAAAAAAAAAAAAAAAAGAAGCACAATTACTAGAGGGGGCAAAAATCTTCTGGAAAAGAAAATGCGTTTTAGAAGGGAGGAACGTATTGTTACATCCAACTAGTATAACTTGCGTGTGATCAAACTAAAATGATATGGACGAACATATTGACCTGACCAACTGAGATAATCCATGTCTACCTAATTACACACAAATTAATAACACATCATTTAGGTAATAACAAGGTAAGAAAGATCATGAAGCCTAAAAGAAATCTAATCCAAAATCCATTTTAAATGTTTCTTAATTATTCAATTTTAGATTGAATTAAAAGTCAAGATCACCCACCCAAAACGGCAATTTTATCCAATGTAACAGTAATCCCCCAGCTTATTAGATTCTGAAGTATATTATATTTATAAAAACTTTAACTGTTAGATTTTAATCACCGTATTATTGATTAAGAATCTAATGATCACATATTTTAAAATATAACGTAATCTGAAACATAAAAGAAATTCCATTTGGTCATGTGATTAAGCTGACTTTTAGTTTTAGTTTTGGTTTTGGAAGCTGCTTAGGGTGAATATATGCAATTCTCTTTGTTTTTTTACGTCATGTGACAAAACTTGCCCGTTGACATTAACAACAGCCAACTCCTCTTTACACTCTAATTGGTGTAATCCCAGCATTTACCTTCAATTAGAACATGATAAATGGTTGAATTGACTTTTAATAAGAGATCCCAACTCCGGAAACACCACCTCTCACCGTTTGTCATTTTGACTTAATAAATGTCTTGGATTCATTTGTATGTGGTTTAATAGAGTATTGTGTTTCTAACCATAATTTCAAGTTCGAACCCCCCCCCCTCCCCCCACTCGCTAATAAAAGTAATTTTTTAAAATAAAAAAAGAAACGTCTTGGATTCATCTGCTAAGAACATATGGATAGAATTTGACCTATAAAACCGACTTGTAAGAGAAAGGTGCCCAAAATCTTTTAAACAACTCTATCGTATGTTATTTTTTGATATGGGGACAATTGAGTAATAACATTACACCACTCTTCTATATGCAATAACTCTTAAACCGAACAATTGATCATTTTAAAAATAGGCTTGTAAGGAAAGAGTGTGCAGAAACTCCTAAAACTACTATAACGTCCTAAAAATATCCATAGAAGCGGAAAAAAATTGCTATATCTACCTTTTCGTGAACATATCATTAGAACTAATGTCGTCTTAATTGGAGATATAATTCACAATATGATCAACAAATATGTTATAAATACTTTATTTATAGCAATAGTCGTTGAATTATTATTTTGAAAACATTTCATCCATAAATTTGAATATTGGCTTATGTAGTCCTCAAATTAAATCTTACTTTGCCCTCTGGTCTAGAATTCTCACATCTCTTATTTTCATAGGAAAGAGAAAAAAAAATATATGAGAGAATCCTACTCCAGCCCTCTATCAATCTATTACGCCGTCAATTTTTCTACCAAATGTAGGGGTACGAACTACGAATGATGAATCAAACGTGCACTATGCAAAGGAATGAGTTTATATATAAAAATATATATATATATATCCTTTTTCTAATTATTAATATCAAATCTTAGCTGCCTTAAAATTCTTCCGAATTAAGTTCAGTGGCATAGTACAAAGAGGCGAAACGAATCCCATTCTTATATTTCATCACAGAACTTTTGCCCTTGCCCAAAACCACCATATAAACCCCTTCCCACCAACACCAAATATCCACGCCAAACGCAGTCGACTGGAAGAAAATAATTAAGCTTATTATTTAGTTTTATCATCATCTCTTAGAGACAGAGAAGAAGAAGAAGAAACGGGAGGCAACATGTCGCACATTCAAAACGACGAATCTTCACATGAACACAAGTCTCGCGTCGTTGCCTTCCATTCCAAGCATCAATGGAACACCCACTTCGCTGCCTCCAAAGACAGCAATAAACTTGTAAGTAATTATAATTAAGCTTTTTAAAGAGTTTGTAGGCTTTGTAATTCAATTGTTTAAGTAATAACTGATATAACAGAAATATAGTTAAAAGGGTATTATTGTAATTGGGTTATATGGCTATATAAGGGATTGTATAACTTTCATTTCCTAAAGTTCAATTGTATACATTTTCTCCAATCAATCAATACAATCTCTCTTGTTTCTCTCTATCATCTTCCTCTTCATCTGTACCAATTCTTCATCTTTTGTAATGTAGTTAATATAGTATGCGAGCACCAAGGCTCACCCCATGGATCTTGGTGATCGATTCCTCTTCTCTCATTACTTTCTATCTTTCTTCATTACTTTCTTTTGTTTCCGCGTATTTGATCGTTTATGCTTCCGTATTCATAGTTCTTATTTTTGGTCTCTGGATTTTTCCGCTGAGGGTTTTGTGTTTAGTTTTGGGGTTTTTCCTCTGGGTTTCAAGATGAAGCCGGTGAGACCAACACGGCACCACTACTTGACCTTCACATGGAAGACGTCGGCCCTTTCCTCTTCCTTTACCTTTGGAACAACCACCTTCAGCATGCCATTCTTCATCTCCGCCTTGATATTATCAGTCTCAAACACCTTCTCCGGCAGTTCGATTCCGGTGTTGTACCTCTGAGCCAGGAACAGAGAGTAAACTGAAGCTGATTCGTAGAACAGGTAGAGTGTCATCATGAACACGAAACAGTGGCGTTTAGGATTTCTGCTAAATCGACGGTGGAGAGAGGGGAGGAGAGCTAAAATTCGTAAGGGTTAGGGTTTTCATGAAGACTGCATAGTTTCAGAACTTGGGGATATGAAATTCGAAAGAAATTAGGGATTTGAGAGAGAGATTTAGGCTATGAACAGAGAGTGTCGGTCAAAATCTGGGTCGTCAAAAGATTACGGTGCCGAGATCCATCTTCTTTCTACTGTGCAAATCTCGATTCGGTGGTGATTCTTTCTGTTATTCGTCTGGGAATTTCTCTTCTTCGTTGCTGATTGGAAAGTGGGATCTTGGACTCTGTCGGGTTGTTACTTGTATCTGTCCTCTTCTTTATGCATATATGGTGTTTGTGGAATTGCTGTAGAAGATAAAGTGTGAGATTTTATACATGAGTAATTGTGAAGGCCATTGACATTAGTTGAAGAATGATGAAATATAGTTTCTTAATTGTTTGCCAATATAATTTTTTGTTGATGGTTATTCAAATTATGCTCTCTGTGCTCTATATCTGCCACTTTGATCCATGTTCTTTTCTCTATTGTGGACAAAATTTCTCAACTTTGTGCAGTCCACATGTTTGAAGAAATGCACAGCTCAAGTTGTTTTGTGAAGTTGGTGAAGACACATGTTTGTCAAGTTGTTTTGATGTTTTTTGGATGAATTGTCTAAGATAAACTATTGTTTCATTCAGTGATTTGGTTGGATTACAAGATTTCAAGAAAGTGTCATTCTTTCTTGATGGATAAGAAAGTATCATTCTTTCTTAGATTCCATAGAATTTGTCAAGAGTATCATTCTCTTGTTGCTTTAGAATTTGTCAAGAGTGTCATTCTCTTGTTGCCTTAACATTTGTGTCAAGAGTGTCATTCTCTTGCTGCCTAGAAGAATTTATCTGTTTTGATTTCTGGATTGTACTTGTGTCTTTCATCATGGCTTCACCAACGGCTAAAGTTGTAGTCTTAGTGATGATAATGGAGTGAGCAAAGGTTTTGGTTTGTGTCTCAAATCTTCAAGAAGCTACAAAAGCTCTCAGTAATCTTTTGGTCAGCAGTTATGTACATTAGGAGGAAGTTCTGAGTGGGTAAACTTGCCACCAGGTTTAACTAATTGGGTAGAAGAACCAATTGTAGGCATGATATGGACAACATTCTTTACCTGAGCAACCTTGAGAAGTGATGCAGCATCCGAAGGAAAAGCAACACGTGCCCCAGCAGCAAATGCAGCAGCTCTTACCATCCTATCAGCCTTTATAGGACTACGGTTTAGCTTCAATAGTAGTAAAATGCATAGAGTTACTTGTAATTGTTCCAGCAAGCTTGCTGTTAGGTTATTCCAAAGTTGGTGTAGTTAAAAGTGCTACAATGTTGGATCACCAACTTTATTCGAAATGGTTACTGTCAGCATCAAAAGTGGAACTTGTATCAAAGATGTGGGACTGAACATTCAAATCACTTTATATTTTCGAGATAGCAAGGTTGTCTAAACTATCATACACTACTCCAAACTGCAAAAGACGGGTTTGGGGTTTTCTGCAGCGTTTAGCTTCCTAATAGTAATTGCAGATGTATTTACAAAAGGATTGCACAGTCCATTGTTCTTGAAGCGTTGCAGACATCTTGATCTTGTAGTTCCAGATCAATCTCAAATACCTGGCTAGTTCAAACTTCACTTGGATACTCAAAGTTTAGTTTGAGGGGAGAGTAATAACTAATATAACATAAATATAGTTAGAAGGGTATTACTGTAATTGGGTATATGGCTATATAAGGGATTGTATAGCTTTCATTTCCTATCAGTTCAATTGTATACATTTTCTCCAATCAAACAATACAATCTCTCTTGTTTATCTCTATCATCTTCCTCTTCATCTCTACCAACTCTTCATCTTTTGCAATGTAGTTAACATTAAGGACATTCAGACCAACGTGTGAGAGTGGAAGAAATAAAGTGAAAAAAGAAAGAATATAGGAAAGATAAATAAGGTGCAGGGGGTGAATAAGATTGATTATGTGTTCTTTAATGTTCATGATTATCTATAATGCTTGTAATTGAGTGTTAGTTCACTTTTTAGTCATAAATTGTGAGCAATGTATCAATTATCACTTTGTATTGCTTTCTTTTTTATTAATTTGCTTTGTTAAATCATCGTAAACCAATTTTGTGGAATTTCGCTGCACTATAACGAAATATTCTAGAATTTTAAGAAATTTTTGGTGCGGCGAAACTTTCACTAGAATTGCAAACCAATTAACAATCGTGATTTAATTTGTAGAGTTTTGGCAAGATCTTTTTGTGTATACATTAGGAACAACGTTATAATACATTTGGAAATATGGTCAGCAACTGAGTGACATAAGTATTCCAGCAGAGCATAAAATTTAGCCATAACGTAGTTCTATCCATCTGAACATCTCTAGTATATCCTGCATGAAATTTAAAAAGTTTGAAGTGTGACAAAAGTTCCACGAGAATATAATTTATGATAATTTTTTATCTTCAGAAAACCCATTAAACATCGTAAGTAAAATTCTTTTTGAAAAACACAATTTTTGAGTTTTTGCAGGAACTTTGACATGAGCACCAAAGAAAAATATTATGATACACCATTAGAAATTAATCTCACAATTTATGGAGCCCCATTAGCATTTCTTACAATATTGGATTCCAAACATTCAAATTAGAGTTCCTAGTATGCACAATTCCACCATGGAAAGATAAAATATTTACATGATCTTACATTGACAATTAGGGTTAAATAGATTTGGTTTTTATCCCAAGCATATGAATTCTCATAGCCTTCAGGTATCACCTCCACCCAGCACTCTCCTCAGACCATCCTTCTGTTCTGCACTGAGCTTCGCCGGAAAGACGACGTTGAACTTGACCCTAAGGTTTCCTTTCTTGGTCGGATCTTTAGAGATGGGCATTCCCTCATTAGCAACCACCTCCTCATGGCCAGGTTTGATTATGTCTCTCACCGGGATCTTGAGAACCCTTCCGTCCAACGTTGTCAGATTGACGACCGCCGCGGTGAGAGCCTCTAGTAGGGATAATTTCTGAGTGACCACAAGGTCATTCCCATCCCTCTTGAAATGAGGGTGGGGTTTCTCGTCGATGACGAAGATGAGATCAGCCGGAGAGAAGCCCGGCTCTTGGTTTCCTCTCTCTGGGAATGTGATCTTTGTACCCTTCTTCCAGCCAGGCTTGATGTCTATCTTTAGGATTTCCTCAATAGTCTTTGGCTTACTGCAACAGAGTTGTTGCTTCAACGTTATAAGGCAAAAAAGAGCTACAACAGAGGGCAAAAATCTTCTGGAATAGAGAATGCGTTTCACAAGGGCGGAACGCATTGTTCCGGCCAACTGGTATAACTCGCGTCCAACATATTGTCCTAACCAACTGACATAATATCAACGTCTACCCAAGTAGACACAAATTAAGAACACGTTATTTGGGTAATATTTAAGATCATGAACCTGAAAGAAACCTAATCCAAAATCCATTTCAAATGTTTCTTATTCAATTTTAGATTGAATTAAAAGTCAAGATCACCTACCTAAAAACGGCAATTTAATCCAATTTTAACCATATTAACAGTAATCCCCCAGCTTATCATGCCTTAATCAAAGTCAACTAAACAAGTCAACAGACGCAGAACTCTCAATTAACAAACCATACAAACACATCACTTCCCGAAAATCAAAATCTCAGTTAACAAAAAAAAAGGAAACAAACTTTGCAGCAATTCCGACATATTAAAAAAAAAAAAAACCAACCAGAAAACAAACAGAAACAGAGTACTCACCCGAACCCATCAGGAACAGTTCTCGAAATCCTCATCTTCCTCCTCGCCCCCCTGTAAAGATCCTCCAAACTGCACACCAACTTGCTCTCTGTCGCCGCAGCCTTCTTACTCTTCAAATTACCATTACGCCCTTCGCCATTCACACTGCTCTTCTTGAACACCTTGTCCCCAACGCCGCCAGATCCGCCGAAAAACTCGGCGAAAATGTCATCCGGGTCGCCGCAGTTGAGCCCCTCCTCGCCGTAGATGTCGTAGATCTGGCGCCGCTGCGGGTCGCTGAGAACATCGTACGCCTGGCACACCTGCTTGAACTTGGCCTCCGCTTCCTCGTTGTCGACCAGGTTCTTGTCGGGGTGCCACCTCATCGCCAGGCGCTTGTACGCCTTCTTCAGGTCCTCCTGGGTCGCGTTCCGGTTCACTCTCAGCACGTTGTAGAAATCCACACCCATGTGATTGCTCTGATCGAAATTATCAACGGCTCTGATTTGATAGGGGATAGTCGGAGAGAAAAGCCGGATGTGGAAAAGTGGTTATCCAGCAGAAAGCAAACGCGGTTTTAAATTTGGCGTTTGGAGTTATAATTTTCAGTGTTTGGTGCGCGTTTCGTCAATGGAGCGGTGGTGGGGGTATTGGAGTGAAGGACACTGCGGGCATTTTAAATAAATCAAATCTGTAGCAGAACGTGCAGTGAGGTGGGAGCCTAGCAGACTTGAAGTATCTTTGTAGACTTTGTTTTATTTTTATTTTTTAAGGAAATATATTTGTAGTTACAGTTGCACAGATTCTGGTAGGTCGTTGGTATTGCAAATTTTTTATAGGTGCTGAAAATATAAGTGATTTGATGTATTATTTTTCGTGTTATAATAAAATTAAACGATATAAAATGATGTATTATAGTTTTATAGTACATTAATAAAAAAATCTACGTGTTATACTTGAAATGGTAATATTATGCGACTTTGTCTATTGTGTTGGATGTATATTGGGACCAAGGTGATTTCAAACCATACAAAGTTCGAAAAATACACATGTGAAAGTCCTCTGAGTACCCTTCTAATGTTTGGCATGGGTGTCTTTGTGCTCACAAAATATTTGATGTAATGTCTGCTCTACACATCTGGGCAACACTTGGCATATTGCGTTAAGAGCACTTGACAAATTCTCTCGATAGCACTTATCAGATTCCTTCAGTATATCTCGATATCTGTTTCATATGTGCTCAACACAGTTCAGTTGACGACAAGAAGTCCAACAAGTGTTTGATAAAATGTATGGGCAAATAAACTGAAATTGTATTACGTGCTTCGCGCTTTGTTTGTTTTAAAAACTTAAATCTTTAACACCAATACCCACAATGTTAGAATCTTAAATCCGTCAAGTCTTAATACATCCTAATGTTGGTCCACGTTGCAGAGCTAGATGAGTGATATTTGGGTGGCCGCTTTATACGTAATCTTTGCGTAACACGACATCGTTTTGGTGCTTTTTTAACCTCGTTTAAGTTGAAAATAGTGATTAATACGCCGGCCTTTCTTCTTTAAATATGTGACATTGTGAGTATTAAATTGTCAGTGTATCTTGTGAAGCTGTAATTTGGCGGTCGACATGCTTTGGAGCATTCAATGATTGTAATGAGCAAGAATTGTAAAAAAGCAGCTGGCCGGCGAATTGACTTATGAAAGTAGGCAATGACATATTATTTGCTTGCTTATGGGACAAGGAGTTGTTGTCGATGCTACTTGCAACCATGAGTGTAACGAAATGATAAAGAGTAAATTAGATTTAATATTTCGAAAAGTAACATTCGGAAGGAAGGCAGAATAATCAAAACACATTGAGGGAAGAAGGGAAGGAGGAGAAAAAAGGGGATTGCCACCGGCACCCAAAGTACATGCTAGGGCCGATGGCTAGGGCTTTTTTGTGCTTGTATTTTCTTCTAATAATCCAGACTATTTAGTAGTATAAAGAATGGAGGGTTATAATATCATTCTTCGTAAAATATTATTTGTCATTCTACGATACAAAAAACCTTATTAAGATTGATTATTTACAAGTGATTCATCATATAGTGTATTAGATCAATATAATAGTGACAGACTATTCATATGGGTAAGATATTGGGAAAGGGATCATCTCTAGATCCCTTCACTTAATCCATCAAGTCTGGGGATCCGGACCGTTGAAATTTGATCCAATGGCTACAAATAGGGGTCCACTTTAAAGGTTATAATAACTTTAGCCGTTGGATTAAATTTTAACAGACTGAATCCCCAAACTTAATGGATTAGAATGAAAAGATCCGGAGAATATCCCTTTGCACGATATTGGTTAGAAGTTTACAAGTGGAAGTTTGTTTGATGCCACGAAAGAAGTCATCATCCACGTCCAAATCCAATGGCCCAGTGGTGATATGGCGATGGCGGTAAAGCTACTTTTCTCTAACCGACATGAAGAAAGCATGGAAAGATGAACAGTTTTCAGTTTTCAATTACGAAATGCTTTCTCTTTAAGTGATTGTCAAGTTGTCTTTAATTTAGCTTTTTCCGTGATGATAAAAGAGGAACGCCAAAGCAAAGTGTCATCTATTTAAAGGGGAATGCCAAAAGTCTAAGCATTCGCATGGAAGATAAGATAAGAACTAGGGTTTCTTTAATATAGTGCTTTATTATTTCTTTAATAATTCAGACTAGTTAGTTCGAGAAATAAACAGTTATAATTGAATTAAGTTAATATTTTTTTTTTTCAACTTATCAATCTAATAGATAAAAAATCAAATTACTTATTTGTCCGCACTATTGAAGATAAACCTGTCAAAAATAAACATGAACTAAATAGGATAAAAAATGAGTTACAAAATGTTGATACGAGGGCTTAAAATTGCGCCACGGTTACTAAATGTTCTATAATGGATTCCTTCCTCACTTGACAAACATATCGTTTATTGTTAAAAACCTAGCTCAAATAATTTGACGCCTCAATATTGTTTGCATAAAAAATCGACTAAATATGCTGACTATAGTGAAATTTTATGAAAACTCCATAAATTTGTATAAGATCATCATTACGTAACGTCTTAATTTAATAATATAATATTATATATATTTTATATGTGATAAGTTTTCGTGAAGATGAACTCATTCCATCTACCACAACATCCATTCGAGGTAATTTGCTGCCACTCATAAATGTTTCTAGCAACCACACGAAAACAAGTTTTGGCAAAAAATAAATAAAAATAAAAAAGAAGATAAAACCGATTTCGATCTGCTTATGATTTGGCGGCATTGCAAAGATTCGGCAGCGCGGCAATGGTTCTGGCAACCACACCAACCCCACGTCCTCATCATCTCCCTCTCCCCAACACCAACAATGGAGACTCCCGCACCCACCACCACGCCCATCTCCTCCGCCTGCTGAACGAATGCACGGACATGTCACAGCTCAAGCAAATCCACGCCCACACATTGCGCACCACATTGTCCACCAACCCCCACACCCTCTTCCTCCACAGCCGAATCCTGCATTTCTCCTCCCTCGCTGACATCAACTACGCGTTTCGGGTTTTCGACCAGATCGAAAAACCCAATTCGTTTATGTGGAACACTCTCCTCCGGGCCTGCGCTCGAAGCTCCGAGCACGAAGAGCAGGCAATACTGTTTTACTGCAAAATGCTGGAAGAAGGGGATGTTTTTCCCGACGAATATACTTTCCCGTTTGTTCTCAGAGCTTGTGCGTACTTGTTTGCCTTGTCTGAAGGGAAACAAGCGCATGGAAACGCTGTGAAACTTGGGTTTGATTCGGATGTGTATGTAAGCAACAGTTTGATTCATCTGTATGCGTCTTGTGGGTGTTTGGAGTTGGCAGAGAAGGTGTTTGAGGAAATGCGCGAAAGAAGAAGCATTGTGTCGTGGAATGTTATGATTGACTCGTATGTTCGGGCTGGGGAGTTTGAGACTGCGCTGAAGGTGTTTGGTGAAATGCAGAAGGTGTTTGAGCCTGATGGGTACACAATGCAAAGCGTTATAAATGCTTGCGCTGGGTTAGGGGCTTTGTATTTGGGGATGTGGGCTCATGGTTATGTGTTAAGGAAGTGCGACAGTAATGTAGCTAGCGATGTTTTGATCAATTCTTCGTTGGTTGATATGTATTGCAAATGCGGGTCCTTGAAACTTGCTCAGCAAGTATTCGATAGGATGCCTAAACGCGATGTAACTTTGTGGAATTATATGATTCTAGGGCTCGCCCTGCACGGGCAAGCTGAGGCAGCTTTGAAATGTTTTGATTGTTTGGTTGAAACGGAAAGCTTTGCGCCCAATTCTATCACATTTGTCGGAGTTCTGAGTGCATGTAATCACAGAGGAATGGTTGAAGAAGGCCGTAGGTTTTTTGATATGATGGTAAAGGACTACAGGATTGAACCAAGGCTAGAACACTACGGATGCCTAGTTGATCTTCTGGCACGTGCAGGTTTCATCGACGAAGCTTTGAATTTGGTAACAACAATGCCTGTTAAACCCGACACTGTAATATGGAGGAGTCTTCTCGATGCTTGTAGCAAGCAACACGAAGCTAGCATTGAGCTAAGCGAAGAAGTGGCCAGGCAGATCCTCGAGTCCTCAGAAGGGGATGCTTCTAGTGGTGTTTATGTGCTCTTGTCAAGAATCTACGCCTCAGCTAGCCGTTGGAATGATGTCGGATCAATTAGGAAACTAATGGCGGAGGACGGCATAACAAAAGAGCCGGGGTGTAGTTTGATAGAGATTGATGGTATAACCCACGAGTTTTTTGCTGGAGACACATCGCATCCTCGCAGTAGAGAAATTTTTCGGGTCCTTGATACGATCAAAGAGAAGCTGGAGGCAGTAGGTTATGCGCCGGAATGTTCCCAAGGAGATTTGATTGATGAAAAACGATGGCAATCGGTTGGTGTTGGGCTGCACAGCGAGAGAATAGCCATTGCCTTTGGACTGTTGAACTTAAAGTCTGGCGTGCCCATACGTATATTTAAGAATCTGCGGATATGCAACGATTGCCATAAGGTGACCAAATTAATTTCTGAATTATTTGACGTGGAGATTATCATGAGAGATCGTGCTCGATTCCATCATTTTAAAGATGGCGTCTGCTCTTGTATGGATTATTGGTAGCTTTTTGCTCTTGTATTGTATCACCAGTGCCATGTAAATAGAAAAATGCTATGGAGACTGCTCAAAAGTGGTACTTTTCTTAACTCTCTGCCACCTCATGTTTTTATTACAATGTTTTGTAAAGTTGGCATGGAAATTAACGTTAATTGTGAGGTGGTAGACAGTCTTCGGAGAATCCCACTTTGATTAGCATTTCTTCCAATATTTTGAGATTAGCAAATCCTACGAGACAACATACTAATTGGCAAGAATGCACCGAAGTGGATTTGAGATACTACAAACCCTAATTGACTTTTGAGTAGAGATGTCAAGCTTACATGGTCTTAACGAGCTTATCAAAGGTCAATAACTTGATCCTGTCAATAATACTATGTACACAAATATTTCTTTAGACCACTCGAAATTCACACAAAAATTTCTGTAGACCACTCAAAATTCAAAAAATATACATGTGAAGATCGTCTCAAGATCCTTCAAATATTAGTACGCGTTCTTTTTGTGCTTACCAAGTATTTGATATAATGCCTATTATACATATCTTGACAGATTGCGTCAGCAACACTCGACAAATTTTATGAGTGTTTTTATTATTACTCTTCAGGTTGTTTCTTTTTGACATGTTCACAATATGTTTTGATTAACGATAATAAACCTACAAAGTGTTCAGCAAAAAGCCTTGGTGAATAAAGTAAAACATTTTACACGCTTGGCGCTAACACCAAAACTCCCTAACGTTCAAATCTGCATGGCAGTGTGTACACGTCATGGATTATTGGGAGAAGAGATCCTCTTCCACCAAGATCATCGAATTATGTGATTCAGACCTTTCAAATTTCATCTATCTATTCACCTATTTTAACGCCTTAAAAGCTATAATAATTTTAAATCGTTAGATAAAATTGAAAAGATCCAAATCACTTAACCCGATAAAGATATGAGAGATCTCTTCTCGATTATTGGTAACTTTTGGCTAAAGTCAATATATAATTCTTTTGTATTTTATTGTTCACACGTCGGTCTCCACACGTTGTGGGGCAGGAAAAAAGTAAAAATAATTTCTTTTACGAGTTCAAAATAATTAAAAATAATTTAGGTGGTGGGTTTGGTATTGATTTGGTTTGGGATCCACCGAACCTTCTACTCTGTTTCCCAAAAGCCACCGATCAAGACGTAGACGTGCGTTTAAACCGGCAAAAAGCACATGCTAGAGCTAAGACCCACCAAATCAATAAAAAACATCATTTTCCAAAAATAATTAAATAATAAACAAATCCACCAAATAATTCTACAGCCAAAAGCAATCCGAAAATTCTCGCAGGAAGAACTAGCAGCAGCAGCAGCAGGAGGAACAACAAGGGCATCAGTTCATCTGAAATGCTAACACGAACAACATAACTTTTTTACAGATTCAAGCAAGCCCCAAGCAAAAAACAGTGGACAAGAACACAGTCCTTCAAACACTCTGCATATGACATCGACTGAAGGCGGGGCTTCGCGGTATCCGGTAATTCGAAACCTTGGTATGCCACACAATGAAGTCTTAAATCTAAATATGTACACAACATGATGAGAGTGTATATACGCAGCCGGACCAAAACTTTGATTTCTATTTGGTGTTGCCTCCTATAACAAACCTTGTTTTGCAAGATCTCTTCCAGCTGATACACCAAAACAAGAACAAAAAAAAGGTAAAGACATAAGCCACATGAACTCGAAGGGAAACACCGCAAAAGATAGCAAACCGATCCATTCCAAATCTGAAACAACAACTAAGGGCTCGTTTGGGAAGTATTTCATACAAGAAGCATATAACTGGTTCTTTTTAAATGAAGCACTTCCAAGTGCTGTTGGAACCCAAAGCATTTCCCCTACAAGCTTTCAGTAATTTAAAAGCACTTCGCAAACGAGCCCGAGACCATAAGAAAATGACGATAGAATTGAATCACACTCGAAAAGAATTGCCTTTTAACTTGAATGTTACCTGAACTACAGTCTCCTATAAATACTCAAATCAGAAATGGTTATAAGATTTCAAATCTCCTCATCCATATTCTTTTCCGCCTTCAATTAGAAACCCTACTTTTCGTTCTATGAATACAAAATTTCGCTAATCATAAGACTACAAGATGAGATATTCATAGATAAAAGGCAATGCTATCGAGTTTTTACTTGTTAGTTCACTAACATTTTCAGCTAAACGGCATCGGAAATTGCAGAGTTGATCACAATTAGTACATTGAACATAAACAAAGTAAATTAATAGAAGCCAAGCCCTCACCTTTAGAATCTGGCAACACCAGGACAACCTGCATTGTCACATTGTTTGGTGGAAGCTGCAATCGAAGTGGAAAGAGCTGCTGATTCAAAGGGCTTCGAGCGCAGACGATGATCCCCTCAATCCCGGTCTCCTCCTCGAGCTTACGAGTCAACTCATCAACCCCATTTCCTTTGAAAGTCATAGAGTAGCCCTGCACTGCCTCATCATCCACATCGCCGTTATCTTCAGCTATATGGTAATATATAGTCCTCCCTTCCGACTTCGGCGGCGACGCCACATATGAATCACTCGACTGCAATTTAAAATCATCAAATTCAATTAGATTAAATCGAACAAAATTCAGATCGAAATACGAATTATAAAAACCAAATTCAGAAACAAACCTCTTGTCTTGACAAATGGCTGGATCTGACGGAACCGGCTGATGGGGAGCTGGATTCGAAGTCTAGAGAATCGGAGTGGGGAAGCGGCGGCGGGCCGGACGGCTTAGCAGCCGGAGAGTTGATTTGAATCTCCACAACATCGACATCCCACAGAACCCAATCCTGAGTTGCGGTTCTGTGAGGAATATCATGGGTCACCGAGTTCCGCCACGGCGGGAGTCCTCCATTTGCTCGGAGGAAGTTGCCGTACCGGGTCTTGAGCCGGACCTGCTTGCCATCCCTGACGGGCTCCCACTCGACGGAGGAGTCGAGCCGCCGAGGCAGAGTCTGGAGCACTTTCCGGCCGGTCATGCCGAGGAGGTAAGGCTGGTTGGAGGCGGTGAGGTACTTGCCGAAGCAGCTCTTGAGTCGGATGATGTTGTCGGTTTCGGGTACGACCTCGACGGTCCACCGTGCCCTCGTGGACGACCCGTTTCGTTCCTGGGCGACGGACTCCTCGTCCTCCTCCGCTAGGAGGTACTTGTCGTGGTGGCTGCGGAGGCGCACCGACTTGGCCTTGTGGAAGAAGTCCATTCCGATTCGGAACTTGTTGGATTTCGTCTGCGGATAAATGGTTTCGGATTAAAAAATCGGAACTTTGATGGATATTCTCGGTTTCTGAAAATATGGAGCGTACGCATTGAAGTTATGATATTTGTACTGGTCAAAAAACGACAAGTTCCCAGTCAGCGCCCGTAACTTACAGCGTGGCACCACGCGGTTGTGTGTACGTGGCCTCATCTCTTTGTGGGTTCCGTGTGGGAGAGGCTGTTTGGGGGCGGCATTCTTTTATCGAGTTCATTTCTTATCGACTAGAATTTGCCTACACATTTTATGTGTATAAACATATTTTTTTTTTAAAATGAGAAAGAGATAGAGAGAAAACGTGGGGAGTAAGAGTTTTTTGTTTTTGGTTTTTTATTTTTTATAAATATTGAAGGTATTTTAACATCATCTGTAGGTGAGGCTTCAATAAAAAACAGTAAAATTTGAATTTGTGAAATTACATTATTGCCCATCATTTTTTTGTGTAATAGAAGACTAATTTGTCTTTTTACCCTCTTTTGGTAGACAAAGAGAGTTTCATTAATTAGCAAAGATTAGATTAACGGCTTGTTTAAAAGTGTTTTTAAAATAATTAAAAGAGTTTCTAATGAAAATATTTTTGAACTAACTTTTAGTAAAGCGCAAGTAAATTATACAAAAGCATCATATATGGTTTTTTTTTTTCTTTCAGAAAATACTTTAAAAATATTATTAGAACTCAAAAATACTTTTTCTTAAAGCGTTTTTAATCATTTGAATAGCACTTCCAAATAAGACCTAATTTAGAATGCATCACAAACACATTGCACAAGGGTTCACCAAGTACTACAAAGCCTAAAGCCACGTTTAACACACGGACTATATGGGAAATGGGGGTTCCTATGGGGAAAAGATTTTTTCAAGTATTGATTGTTTAAACAGTATTTCATATGTTATAATAAAAGTAGAAGAAATGATTTGCATCCCTCCACATGTTATAATACAATGAAATCCTCTTAGATACTAGACACTTCAAAAAATTTCTCCCTATAAGAGAATATATTCTCGATATTAACATATTCCCTTATGGATAAATTAAAAAGAATGTTCACTTAAATAAAAATTTACTAGATTTGCGTTGTCACGAGGTCATTCACAACGAATTGAGTTGACTAAAATCCGTGTAGTAACAAGATCATGTTAATGGTTAAGATATTAGTGAAAGATATATTTTTTCTAGTTTAAGGTTGCAGGCCCTAACTAGCCCAAAAACATCACATTTATTGTAAGCATACCTAAAAATAAGAAATTTATCATAGGTAAGATCCAGTTAGGGTTTTCCTTTTAATATATTTTTGTAGATAAGGGTAGGATTGTCCACTTTCACTATAAATTATAATAGTGTAATGTCTATTTCATGACAGATGTACAACTACGTCAATCGCTAATATGAAAATGGCACCATGAGGCGATTGTGAGGAGTGAAAACTTGACCAACTGTAAAGGAAAAGGAATATCTCCGGATCCCTTCTACCTAATTTTACTCATCAAATAATTTGGATTCTTGAAATTTGATTAAACGGTTAAAAATGGGGATTCACTCTAAAAGTTATAATAACTTTAACCGTTGGATCAAAGTTTAAAGACCCGAATTGTTTAATGAGTAGGATTAAATGGAAGGGATCCGGAGAGGATCCCTTTCCAAATGTAAATGTGTTTATAAACTAGTGCGACTTTCGTGTCCTCCTACGGCCCACCCATTAAGTTGTGGTGCAGACGGGTTGGTGTGCATTTTCTAGAGGAGAGAGTGCTACGGAGACTCTCAAAAGTGCAATTCTTTATGTATTTTCTGTCATTTTGTATTTTTAGCACATTATTTTATATATTAGCATGAAAATTGACGTTAAAATATGAGATGACAAATAATGCATAGAAAGTCTCATTTTGAAAAATTCTCCATACCATTTCTCATTGGGAGGTTATATTGCAATTTGCAAACAATTATATGTCTGAAATCTAATGAATAGTCAAATTAGGGAACTAAATTCCATGGTTAGAATATAAAATTGCAACTAGTGTGTTATGCAGCTATTTAAATACCGAGTACACATGCATCCAATACTGAGAAATAACTTAAGTGTGTAGAACTCGTGACATTTAAGTTTGCCTCTTGTTTTAATAAGTCCTCTATAGTTTGGATCCTAGAGATTTCTTGTGGAAACAAATCAGTCGGCTCTAGTACCATATTTTTGTATTTGACAAAATAAAATGTAAGATTCCTCACTCAATTGGAAACGTACTGGCATGTCCAACCAATGCAATATCCATTTTTTCTTTTTAATTTTATCATTATTAAAGAGGAGAGGGGAATCGAAAATGTTTAAATAGTTCAAGAGAATGAGAAGGTTCAAAGACAGAACGCTTAAGTGAAAATCCAACATCTTATTCACTAGGATATTGAATTACATGCAGTATCATGTATAATCACCAAACATTATAACATTTCATTGGCTAAATGCATGACCACGTAAAAATTTAAGATAAATACTAAGGAGACTCTCCATGGACTCTAAATCACCTTATATATTTGATACAATTTTTGTGCTAATGTTATAAAACCATGTATAAAAAATATGAGGTATTGGCGAGTTCATGAAAAGTTTCACTCTGAGAGAATCTCCTTAATATTTTTCAAAATTTAATACAACTGCTAAGCATTTTGAGGAACAATTAATAAAAAAAATTTCTTTTAAAAAAGGACAACGAGTGACAAGCCATAGTTATCCATCCCTTACGATGGTCAGAAGACTCACAAAAGCATTTCAGTCTCCTTCTGACCACAAGTATGGCTTCCACAACAGCAACGGGTTCCAAACCCGAGACCTCCACACATTTTTTGTACTGGTTGAAGGAAGCCTCACACTCTACTTTTGCTACTGAGTTATCAGCTCGTGGTTAGGAATAATTGATAATTCATCTTGTGATTAATTAAGAGAAGTGATTTTTGCAATTTTATTTATTTTTATTACGCATCTATTAATTTTTTAATAGTTGTTCGATTAATAAATTGAAAATTAATTAACAACCTAAACCAAAAAAATTAGTGTAAAAATGGGTCTATAAACCACAATTCCGTTTGCCCCAAGAAGAAGGAAGTTAAATCAATTGAACAATCAAAATGGTACCGTATGTCATGATCAAACTAAGATGCTTGATTAAAATTTAATGACAATTAACAAGCCTAATTAACTAAAATTAATTAAGCAAAAACTGAACATACCTGCTTAGCCAGATTTTTCGACGACGCCTTCGGAGACTTAGCCAGCTTTCCCGACGACGGCTCGGAATTAGGCGGCTTGGTTGAAAATACCGAAATGGGCGACCCGTACTTCGATGAGTTAAGCTCGTCGGAAAACGACGAAAAACTCGACTGCTGCGACAGCAACGACTCTGACGCCGGAACATCCGTCTCCAGAACGTCCCACAGAATCCAGTTCTGGGTCGATGACGTGGTGGGGTCGTCATGAGTGAGCGAGTTTCGCCACGGCGGCGGCCCACCATTGGCGCGCAAGTAAGTGCCGCACCACGTTCGCAGCTTGACCTGAAACCCGTCACGTATGGGCTCCCACTCGAACTTCCAGTCGACGAGCTTGTCTAACTCCGCCTGGATGACTTTATTGCCGGTCATGCCAAGAAGGAAAGGGAGGTCGGTGGCGGTGAGGTAGAGCCCGTGGCAGCTCTTGAGGCGGATGACGTGGGATTTTTTCTCGACGAGCTCGACCGTCCACCGGGCCTTTCGGGAGGTGCCGTTGCGGCTCTGGCGGACGGACTCTTTGTTGTCGTCGGCGACAAGGTACTTGTCTAGGTGGCTCCGCAGCTTCACCGCCCTGGCGGTGTTGAAGAAGTCCATGATTGATGATCAAAAAATGAGACCGTACTTTAAAAAATTAGGAAGATTGGGGTTTTGGGAAAAGGCTGGGTGTGTTGGGTTTTGCTTGTTGGTATTAAACTGCTTTTATAGGTTGTTTATATTATAATAACTCTTAGGCTCGTTTGGGATGGACACTACCTAGAAAGTGTTGGAAATGAATCTTCCGGATTCCTTCCACCAAATCTACAAAGTTCATTAATTCGGGTCCTTGAAATTTGATTCAACGGTTACAAACAGGAGTTTATTTTAAAATTTATAATAACTGTAGTCATTTAATCAAATTTCAAAGGTTCGGATTGATGAACTTTGTGAATTTAGTGGAAGGGATCCGAAGATGAAAGTGTTTTTGCTAGAAATATTTTGAAGACAAACACGGTGAAACAAACGGTTGGATAGCAAATACATTTTCTTAAAAATGCTTTTTATTATTTTGTTCGGTGCACAATCGAAATTGTTTTTATTTTTTAATTTTAGACAAATGACAGTCACACTAAATTCATCTAAATTGAATACAATGATAGATATAGTTGAGCACAAGATAATCTAATTAAATTCAAATCTAAATGAGTACCACTACATTTACCACATTTTTTTTAGTACATTAATATTTTTAAGAGAAGTTCGGCTAAGCCTTACCACATATTGATACCTACATTTTTACCACATTTTTAATAAAAGTAGGGCACACCAATACATGTATGCATCGTTTCTATTAGATAAATAGTACAAATGATGCTATAAATATAAGGTAAGCATAACATTTTTGAATCCATATTTGTTTCAGAAAAGGAACATTTAGACCTTAAAAAAATAGAAACAAGATACTTGACTAGAAGATTGTTATAGTCAAGCATTTGGATTCGTTCAAGTGTTTTTTTAAGATTCACTTACATTTTCACTAAGGATTGGTTTCAAAAACGCTTTCATAAAAAATGTTTTCAGTCATTTTAAAATAATTTTCAAATGAACCTATAGTTGAGCATAAGATACACTAACTAAATTCAAATTCAAATTTGCCTGAGAAAACAGACTTTTAGACCTTAAAAAAAACAAAAACTTAATTAGAAGATTATTATGGTCAAGCATCGCGAAAGCAGAAGATGGGAAGAAAATGACGATTAGGTACTTTGGTGATGGAGGAAGAAGTTACCTGGCGGCAACAGTTCATTGACGAGTGGAAGCTGTTTGGGTTATGTAAAGGTATCGTGACTCTTGAATCTTGATGCCCAGGGACTGGTTTTGTCTTGGTACGGCTAAGCCTTACGGGGTTGATTGTCGTATATTCTAGAAGGTCATATCCGTGGACCGATGAGATTATTTTAGAAAGATTCATGCATTTCTAAGTTTGAGTCTCAAAATAATTCAATCTACTGTATCAATTAGCCGAAGTAACATAATATCTCATTTTAATTTCGACGGTTTAAAATCGATAGAAATTTTTTTGATATATCTGCTCTTTATTATTTTGATCATTTTTGAGAATTGAACTCATGATTTGATTAGCTCAACGAAATTTTTTTATGAAATGACCAAAATAATTGAAGATAGACAATCTCATATATCACTTTTATTGATTTTAAATCTTAATTATCAAAATAAGGAGCTATGATAGTCTATGGACCATTTGGCTAAAAAGCCATTTAGCGTTTCCTTAAATTGTCCATTATTTTATAAACCATTGAATTTAAATTAAGACATTTACATTAAGACATTTAAAACATTATTAAGATGCACTATTAAGAGCATTTTAATGCGAGAAATTGAAGTCCATTTCTGCGTGTCTTTTTTCATTGAAATATGAACAACGACAAAGAGTGTGAAAAGGGGCAATAACTCTCCAATTATATTCTAATATAAATACTTGATTGACATGGTCTGAATGAGCCGTTGACATTTCTTGTTCATATTATATAGTATTAGTATTAATATAATGCTCCATTTCATTCCATGTGTCACTCGTATTAATGCTTTAAAATGCGCCAACCGTTAGGTTCTAGTCAAACGGCGAGCATGGCCTAGCCTAGGCATCCAGGGGCTAGTGTTTCTTTTTTTTTATTTTTAATTAAATTTATTATATAACTTATCATAATGTCTACTTATACTTAAAAATACATAATTATATTAAGATACATAAATTGCAAAATAGAATGATATATAAATTATAAAGTACAATAACGTATTGAAAACATTGGAAATAAATATATAATTAGTGTTTATTAAGTATCCAACAAGTCTCTTACAATTTATTAAAAAAAAAGAAAAATGGAAATTATTTATTTTCTATTTATGTGAGAGTCACGACCTAGATGATTTAGACGGATCTAAAAGGACGCTTAGGCATATCTAGACGTCCGTTTATATTATGTAAAAGCCTAATTAATTTTGGCAATGACGAACAACGCCTAGACGAAAATTTTTTGAACACTACAAGTAATACATGAGATGGTACACTTGGATTTTATTCTGAATTTTGATTGCTGTAGTCACAATTTCAGCTACACAAATGTATACATCAAATGTGTGTACACAAGTTCTAACTGATCGGGGCTTAAGCAACCTAACAATTTAAATAAATTTTTTTTTTTTTTAATTACAAAATGATGTATACAAATGAGTTGATAGAGTTTAAACTTGTATGGGCCATGCAGTCTTGTCTCAAGGAACGTAAATTATAGGGCCAATAGTAACGAGATGGGCTTTCAACAATAACATCCAGACGTGGGCCCACCTTCTGCTTGTGGTCAAATAAGTGGAACTCTCCCGCCTTTTTTTTTAAACAATAACTTACATGTGTGAACATCGTACGTAGACATAATTGTTTTTTCTTCGTATTCTAACGCCTTTTTTTTAAACAATAACTTACATACATGAACATCGTACGTAGACATAATTATTTTCCGCTTCGTATTTTAACTTTATCAAAAAAAAAGGTTAAAAATGTGTGCAGCAATAGTGGACGACGTGCTCAAGGGAAAAAATTGCACCCGGACGCTGTAACCAAGCACAGAAAGGCTTTTTATTTTATTTTAATAATTTCACAGAAATCGAGGTGCTTTTGAGCTTTCTTGGTTCTTGCCTCTCGGGGCCTATGTCCGTGGACCCCTACCATGAGAAAAAAAAGAGGTAAAAAAGCCTAATATGCTATTCACTACACTTTGTCAACCGCAGTCAATGGAAGAAAACTAAATCACAACTTTATTGTTCAATTTCCTTTTTTCTTTCTCTTATTTTTTAAAGAAACGTTATTATCTACCTACCGTAATAGGAAAGATGAGCTTAGTTTTATAATAGAAAATTATTATTGGCATTCCAAAAATCTCATTCTACACTTCAAACTTTTTATATTTGGAAAAAAAAAAAATAGACTTATGAGGAATGTAGAACGAGATTTTTAGAGTGCTAATAACACTTCCCTTACAATAAGTTACAATAATGTGGTTTAAATTATTTTAGACGATAATCGAAGTTAAAACCTCTTACTTACAAGTAAACAAGAATATCACTAGATTTCAAAAGAAAAAGAAAATATTTGAAATGTCATATAAATTTTCATACTTTTTTATTTTGTTACGCGAACGAAAAATTTAAAGTGCATTATCATATTAACTTTTTGAAATTATTAATTTGTCATCTCACCTTAACTCCGTTAAAATTTTCATCTAAAATAAGTTATGTGCTTTGCACATGACTTGTGTTTATTGTTATTTCGAACATTTCAACGTAAAAAATATCATCAAACTTTTCCATAGATGAAGCGTATCTAGTAACTACCATTTTGAGTCATTTTCACCTCGTAATAAAGAGGAACAAGTGCAAGTCGTTCCCCTTCTAGGAACAACAAACTCTCATACCCTAGTATACAAGATAAACCCTATTTCTGTACTTTTTAAATAAACTCTAGAATTATTTTTGCTAAAGGCAACTTATTAGAAAGGGAGTGAAATGTTAAAATGTCAAAATAACTCTAAATGCAATTCATGTGTCAACTTATTTTGGATGGAAAACTTACCGAAACTAAAATGAGATGACAAAATAATGATTTTGAAAAGTTGGTATGATAAATTGTTGAAAATTAGTTTATATGATCAATTAAAAGAAGTGCATGTGTACATATGACATTTCAAAAAAAAAAAAAAAAATCTATTAAAAAATAGTGGTACCCTTTTGCATAAAAGAATTATTCAATTTTACAAACAAATTATGCGACGACGCTTAATCAAGCAATAATGGCAATCATTTTGAAGGGAGAGACCTCATCACTTAAATGCAGGAATTCTTAAAAAAAAAACAGGAATTCTAGAAAAAAACAAAATATAAATTAATTGCAAACTCCTTATTATTTATAAAAAGAAAGTTAATAAAAAAATTAAAAAAAAATCACCCACGAGGGCCACTGGGCCACCAACAACTTTCGAGTTTTATTGTCTTCTCTCTCGATCTCGACCTCACTCCACGTGACCCTCAGGTTCAAGATCTCGTTTTTATCATTCGTGACTCCTAAAACTTCACTCTTTACACTCCCCTCCTCACACCCATTCCCATCCACATCCATGCCTCCACCACACTCCGTCGCACTCTCAGCCCTGATCCTCCTAACACTCTACTCAGCTACCACCGCCGCCCACTCATGTTTCCCAAAACCATCGTCCTCCTCCACATTTTCCTGTCCACCATTCACTTCGCCGCCGCCGTTCCCCTTCTCTTCTTCACCAGGCTGCGGCCACCCTTCTTTCCAAATCCAATGCTCTGCCCCCCACTCCACCATCTCCATCAATAACCTCACTTTCTCTCTCATCAGCTACGATGCCAACGCCTCTTCACTCCTTCTCTCTCCCCACACCACCAACTTAACTGCCACAAATTGCTCATCCTCTCACTATTCTTCCATCCCCAGCCGATCCATCAACATCTCCGCCTCCCCATTTCGAATATCCGACGGCTCCTGCTCCCGCCTCTCAGTTCTCAAGCCTTGTTCCCCGCCGAATCTTCCCAACTGCAGCCACTGCCCTTGGGAATGCAAGCTCATCAAAGACCCACTCAAGCTTCTCCATGACTGCGGATCTCCGCACCCCCCTGTCACCCACCAGGGCTGCCACGCCGACGTTTTGAGCTTTCTCGACGATTTTCTCAAAATTGGGATCGAGCTGGAGTGGGACGAAGCTCAGGACTCTTACTTTTCCAGATGCAGAGCTTGCAAGTCCAACAATGGCTTCTGCGGCTTTAACTCCTCCGACCCAAATAAGCAATTCCTCTGTTTTCACGCCGAACCTCACCTTACGCCGCCATTGATCAGCAAAGACAACCCGAATCGAATCGCCATCTTGTCCTCTGTGTTCACATTAACTTGCTTCCTACTCGTCGCCTCTGTTATCATAGCCGTCTTCAGGTCCAAAAGATTAAGCTCGGCCGCAACAGAGGAAGACCCAACAACTCTGTTCCTCCACCGCCACCGCCCCGCCAACCTCCTCCCGCCAGTTTTCACATACGAAGAGCTCGAATCCTCAACAAACCACTTCGACCCGAAACGCAAAATCGGGGACGGCGGGTTCGGGTCTGTCTATCTGGGTCAGCTCTACGATGGCAGAGTTGTTGCCGTAAAATACCTCCACAAACCCCTCCGCGGCGCCGCCGCATCCGGGAAAGCCTTCTCCAACAAATGCTTCTGCAACGAAATCCTAATCCTCTCCTCCATTGACCACCCAAATTTAGTCAAACTCCACGGCTACTGCAGCGACCCGAGAGGCCTCCTTCTAGTCTACGACTACGTTCCCAACGGCACCCTCGCCGACCATCTCCACGGCCCCAAGAGCCTCCATCGGAAAGGGTCGATGACGTGGCAGGTGAGGGTCGACATTGCTCTGCAAACGGCCATGGTTATGGAGTACCTGCACTTCTCGGTGGTGCCGCCAGTGGTCCATAGAGACATAACGTCGTCGAATATCTTCATCGAGAAAGATATGCGGGTTAAAGTCGGGGACTTTGGGCTTTCCAGGCTGTTGGTATTCCCCGAAACGACGTCGTCCAGCTCCGGGTACGTTTGGACCGGTCCGCAGGGGACGCCCGGTTACTTGGACCCGGATTACCACCGGTCGTTCAGGCTGACCGACAAGAGTGACGTGTACAGTTTCGGTGTCGTTTTACTGGAGCTGATTTCGGGGCTGAAGGCGGTGGACCAGCGGAGGGACAAGCGGGAGCTGGCGCTGGCGGATTTGGTGGTGTCGAAAATCCAGATGGGCCTGCTCCACCAGGTAGTAGACCCGGTTCTGGTCGTCGACGGTGACGTATCCGACGGCGTGGATGCGGCGGCTGAGCTGGCGTTCAGGTGCGTTGCGGCGGATAAGGACGACAGGCCGGACGCCAAGGAAGTGGTGGAGGAGCTGAAGCGGATCAGAAGCCGCACTCGTGGGGTGTCCCGGGTTTCGAGTTCGAATGTGATTGGCGACGACGTGACAAAGGGATGATCACAGAGGGTGGGGCCCGTGGGGGGAGGGAGTGGGGCCTGGTGTGCATGTGCGGGGTTTGACTGATAAGTGAAAGAGTGAGGGAGGGGGAAGTCAGAGATGGCGGAATGTGAATAGATTTGTGTTTGGTTAACTTTGGATCTCCCCTGTGCTTTTCCCCTGCTTCTGGTTTTTACTCTCTCTCTCTCTCTCTCTCTCTCTCGTCTCCTTCCAAATCAAATTTCGGCATCTGCTAATTTATCAGTTCCAATTCGATCGACGATCATGTCCTTCATTGCTTCGGTGTGTGTCATATATCGAAGCATTGTAAATAAATGTGGTTTCTAAATTTCCAATTTTGGTGGAAATAGTTGCTCAGCTAATTTGTGTGGAGAATATTAGCTATCTCGGTAGTAGATACCCCCCAAGTTAAGGGGACAAGAGAGGCGGACATGTTCAAGTTAGGTATGCCATGCCACCTTTAAAACGTATGGACCTGTGAGTGTCCAAGTCGTACTCAAATACATTGGAGCCTGTCCCTGTGAGAATGCGTAACCATCAAGCTGATTAGGCTGTTCTACGCACGGTTCTCCGTTCTCCCAGTTGTAAACACAGAATTACAAAAAGAAAGAAACATCAACCAGCTGTTTCCAAGGTAGGAAATTAGGTTGTTCTTTTATTTGAAACCAAATGTACATATTTGTTCATGTTCCACGAGTATCCCATGTAGATAATACATTTGAAGTTATGTAATGTGTAAAGATAATACATATAGTACAGAGAACACATACAACACCTGGTTACGGGAAATATGCGTTCTCCAAACGCTTGGCCTCCTCGCTTGCAGTTGCCGCCTCCTCATCCCTGCCTGTCAGTTTATAGCCTCTCTCCTGCAAGCAAGACATACACCACTACATGAAACTCTTCTGAACGATATCGGTCCTACTGCTCATATTCAAATCGAGTGTTACAAAGCTAAAGTATACCAGCAGGCGCCAAAGGAAAGGGATACCCTCTCTTGATTTGATCCGCTTCTTAAGCACTTCAATTGCTGAAATCCACACACAACTGGCAAAAGTCAGCAGAAAATCACCGGTGGGGTTTGATGGCGAAAGAATAGTGTGTATCATACCTTTTGCAGCTTGTCCATTGTTAAGCAGCATACAGTACCATACCTCATTGAATATATCAATCTGTTCACCCGATGCTCCGATCATCTTGGATGATAGCACATAAGAATTCTTTAGCGCCTCTCTATGTAGAAATAGAGAAGAATAAGGCAAGGAAATCAGTTCTCAATGTTAATACCTTGTAGTTATCTGCATCAAAGTCGTGACCAAGCAATTCTAATGCTTGTTTTTCGTTACCCTTCCCATACTCGTACGTGGCTTCTGCAAGCTGATAACGAAGATATGGTCCTGTTATTTATAATGACAAACCAAACCGTAACAGTGATTATCTTCTAAATTCATTCTCTTGCTGATAGTATGGAAGAAAAAGCCCTGAGTAAAAATGATGTGGCTATTGATGATTAGATTATTACTAAGCGTTGATTAACGTGCTTATTTCTTATTGGCAACACATCATTTAGTTTCAAATTTGGGGAAGGTAGTGATCAGAACAAACCAGTATTGCGTTCTGCATGAACTGTTGCTTCTTTTCGTTCATCTTAGTAATTCTACATGAGGAACAAAGTAGGAATCAAACATTGAAAGATAATGGTAGATAGAGAGCCATTGAGTGAGAGTGGGAGGTTCCTTTCACCTGGATTTCAAGCCCTTGAGCAATTCTTCTGCCCTTGAAATTTCACCAGTATAAGCCAACGCCCATAAAACTAATATGTCAAACTGCCAATCTAAATACCAGTTGGCCTGAACAAAGTGGAACAAATTCAGATAACAAAACTAGATTAAGTGTATGACAACAATTCAAGCACACGAAGCATGGAATGCACATCATCCAGTAAAATAACAATCACGATATGGGCTACCAGTTCATATCATTCTTTCCTATATTATAGTCCTAGCGATCGAAAAATTTAATAAATATTCTCCGTCAACACATTTATACAAGCCATTCTTATTATGTTCTACTCTTTGCTGCATAAACGAGCACACCTCTTGAGACGAAATGAACCCAAGGTTCAACTTACTTGATCTGTCACACAATTGGCTAAGGTCTTCAAATGGTCCTTAAAGGCATCCATTTCACCCCGAACATGCACCCGTAACAACAACCCAAGGGCATTCAAGTGGACCTAATTGCAAAAGACGTTAGGAATGGAAGATGCAAAAGAGCCGGGTGATCTGAAAAATACTTTCAACAAACCTCTGGACGTGGAGCATCAGGTCTCTCCAACTCCTTCCAGATAAAATGGTCATATAAATCTCGGATTCTTTGGATTGGAGCATGACCTTCTAAATAACAAAGAGCTACATGCCACCAATTGTGTGTGAACCTGATGATCGTAACACTTATTAGCATCTAATTACCAAGTGAAAAAAAAATCAAACTATAAACTAATTCAATACTCATACATGAATGACGAACACAAATCCCATGAAGGTGAGCATTCTTCCATGAACTCTACTGCTTCTTTAAAGCGGCAATTATACTGAAGAACATGGCACATCTGCATAAGCAGTTAGAATGCATGAATTACAACATCAAGAACTTAAGCATTTGAAACTTCTTGCGACAACTAACAGACGGTGATACGAAACAAAGTAAATGATTATAGCTCACATTATGTTGCACCCAGCAGTCACGCTTGTTGATTTCATATCCCTTTTTCGCAGCTTTCTCAGCCTCTTCCATTCGTCCAAGCTCCAATAAAGGAAAAGCAAGCATGCCATATACAAAATCTTCTTGTTCATTGCTGGGTAGAACCTGTTAGAAAATTGTTACGAAGCAATGAAGAAAACGTAAGAAGTTTATTTAAAATTCTTGAAACCATAGACAAATGTGCTCTCCTAATTCCTATATCTTAAGTCATAAACTACAATTCTTTGGTTGAAATTGCTCAATGCTCATGCAAGATGCTCGAAAAATAACAGCTAAAAAATTATCTTCCACTGCGTCAACATTGTTTAACGAAAATAAAACTTCATATGGTGATGGTGCAAAAATGAACCTGTTGAACAAGATCCAACGAAAGGTCAGGTCGAGCCATGTGGAAGCAGAGCACTTGGGCCCTTTGCAGAGAAGCCAAATCTCTAGGAAAACTTTTCAGGAGCTGCAAAATATAATGAAATAACATCATCATATGAGTTAGTCATAATACCACATGACGGTGTTACGATCACACCAACATATTTCTTAATAACTTGATTGATTACCACGTGGTATCATGCCATGAGTTAGCTGGGCTACATTTTTGTTTCATGTAAAAACAATTTCAGTCGTCATTTAACCAACAAAGCCATTGCAAACACTAAACTTATGTTGAAGGGTTGTCATGCTCATACAAAATACTTAAACCACACAGTTTCTCCTACCATATCTGCCACTCACCCATGGACCATTCAGTTTCACTAATATAGACGAACAAGGGGAACCAAGCAATTGGAAACATTGTCAAAAACATCCGAGCAACATTACGCTTCGTTAACACCCATTTATGTCTTGGATTCGGGATGATATATCATATATCGGTTATGCAAACCAGAGAAGATGCCTCCAAATCGTAAGGGCAGTGAACTCTTTACCATAAAATTGGAATTTGAAGTGAAAAAAGTTTGTAGTTTGAGGCCTATTTCCACAACGTTTTTCAATCGAATTTCCTCAACGTTTGTACATATAACTGTAGAAGTAGAGTCGCACTGGATCATCTGCTATACCAGCATGACTGACCAAATAGTTACTAACGAGCTGGTTAAAATTGTGAATAAACCAAAAATTAAAAGCTAAGGAAACCAAGTAGATAGCAATAAAAACCCGATAAAGAGGAACTGGCCCACCTTTGAATGCAACTCGAAAGCAACATCATCGTCTCTATCCTTAGAAATCAAACAATTGACAGCATCAAACACTGCTTTCTCGTACGGGGTAGCTTGTTCCTTCGCACGACAAATTTCTCATAACTCCACAAAAAGTAAATATCCAAAGATTAATCAACCCAAAAAGGTAAAAACCAATCGAAAAAACTTACCAGCCGGGACTTGGCGGCTTGGAGATGAGAAGGAGCTCGGGAAGGATCAGATGAGAGGAAGTAAGCAGCCAGAATGTTAGCAAGCACGCACTGGTCGTCGTGCGCCGCCGCCTCCAATATCACCGACCGCCGCCGCCGATAGTTTAAAACCTTCATTCACTCATCAAAAATGAAAAACCTCAAACCCATCTCGGATTTTCGCATACGAAAACAAGAGAGCAATCGAGAAACACTGAAAGAGAGAAATAAATTGTCGGGACCCACCTGGTCGTAGAAGGCGTTGATGGCGGAGATGCAGGCGTCGGAAGAGGTCCTCACCTCGTATCCAAATTTATCAACTTTTAACTCTCCCTCCATTTTCCAACTCCCTGTAGCTAGCTGAGGCTGCCACTCTACTCCCCGGCGATCAAAGAACAGAGCTTTTTGCTAAGAACAGGGCCAGCGACCCCAACTAAAACTGGGTTTTGTTTTCTTTTGGCTGTAAACATTGGATATATATATATATATATATATATATGATAATAAATAATAAATGTGAATAGGAAATTGACAAGGATGAACAACGAAATAATATTGAATAGAAATATTGAAAATCGAGGCTTGCGTATCGTAATATTCTTGAAACAGAAATTTTGTCCCTACTCAGTGCTTATAGTTCTACAGACGTCTGCTTCACAAGAATTCAACGATCAAGTCAGAATTTCAGCATCGGAAAAATTGACTTCTGGCAAATTTCTATGTGATTCTCTGAGTAAGGATGTTTTGGATTATAGAAGAAGAATTGTTTTTTCTGTGTTATAAATGTCATGCAGATGGATGCATATATAATATGATTATGCCTGTTCGCAACAGGTATGAGGAAGGGATGCATCTGTTGTGAGACATCCTTTCAGATGGGTGTTTTCTTTCTGCGTTTTTTCACACTTCAGACTTCATCTGAAAAGATGAGTACGTTGGTAAAAAAATAATTAATTAATTAAATTCGAAATTAATTAAAAATAATTAATTAAATCTGAAAATAATTAATTAATTTAATTATTAGAGCCCAAGAGCTCCAAGGCCCATATTTTGATAATTAATTATATATATTAATATACCCCAAAGCCCAACCCTAAAGGTGAGCCCAATTTTAGTCTCCAAGGCCTATCACTCCAATCACTTTCTACAAGGGACAAAGCCTTATAAAGTGAGGAAACTTTTTGGGAATGACAAATGTGGGACAATAAAATTTCTACTCAAAATTTCCAACAATACCCCACATTTGAGTTGAAATTTCATTCAAACTCCAACAACTACCCCAAATTTGAATGCAAATGTATGACTAGGCTGCCTAAAATTGAGAGAGAATAGACATGAGATGCATCCAATGAAGTGTCTTTTGGACTTGAACTTACCCTGGTGAAAACATATCGGGATGTGAGACAATGAAATTTCTACTCAAAATTTCCAACAGTAAATTGGAAAATTAGTGTGAAAATAGTTGAGGAACTAGGAAGATCGTTCTCAATACTCAAGAAAAACTAACCATATTATGAATGATAAACGAACGTAATTGCAAGATCTTCGGATCCTCACAAAGAGGATCCGGAGAGAATCCTCATTCCCATATTTAATGCATCGGTAACCAGGTGTGGTTGAGTTTATTATTTCGATCAAGAAAAATAAATATCCTATCCATGAGCACCAGGTGTCATTTCAGTTTATAATTTTCTTTGTAGGTTAAATATCACTACCGCTACACTATGTTAAGTTTAAGTAACAATGAGCGTCATACTTTAAAACATGTTAGTTTATAAGTATCATAGTTATGAGCTCAATATATCAAACTTGTGAGTATTGATTCACTGTAGGTATATGATTCATATATAAATTCAATATATTAGTATCACACTCACTTTTATCAGCCTAATGTGAAAGTCGTAGTAGTCTCGAATTGAAGAAAATGCTATCTCGTTATGTGAAAGGCCGAAGTAGTCTCGAACTGAAGAAAATGCAATCTTGTTATTGACAACTTGGAAGAAGATGATTATAAACTAGAGTCTTTGCATTGGAGAAAGAAAATTAAACCACATGAATACACCATTTTTCGGGGAGAAATTTCGGAGTCCAGACCACCAAATCCCTACGACCTAGACTTAGAAAACCTCCGTTGTGAGTACTCACAGACATAAAAATAGGCCAGGCTATAAGTTTTGTCAAACTATCGTGAACATATGTCTCGCCTGCATACTATCACTATGACGTCTTAGATACATGTAAGTTTCTCGCCTAATTAGACGGAGGAGCGGCTGCAGCTCTTGCTTTGGCAGCAAGAATCTTAGCAATCTCAACAAGCTTGTCAGTCTCAGGCATAACATCCTTCACAGCAGCATGTGCACAGAACTTGTCAGCCCATTTTACCAGCCCCGGCGTTTTCGTTTGGTCGAGCAGTTTGATTCCATGCAGCTTCTCGTTTACTCTGAGCCACCCCAAGAAGCACCCGAACGCAATGTCCAAGTATCCGATCTCATCTCCGCCGAAAAATACGTTGCCTTTGCTGGATTTCTCAAAGGCTTCCTCCAGCAGCGCCAGCCCTTCTGTCACTTGTTCGATTGCTGCCTTCTTTGCCTCCTCTCCTTGTGCAAAACCAATGCCCTTCATGGATGGATACCACTACAACCATTTCAATTGAATGAGACATAAATTAGTAACGTGGATTAATTGTACCAAAAGCTTAGGCTAGCAACAAAGAAAGACGTTGTGCTTGGGCTTTGAATAAAAACTTGCTATGCTTCTAATAAAAGCGTTTCTATTAGCAAGTTAGACGTTTATGAGAAGAAGTGTTTTACGCATGACCATAATAAATCATTACCTTCTCGCTGATATAGGCAGCCCAAAATCGTGCAGTAGCGCGATCGTAGGGGTCAGAAGGGAGGATAGACGGACCAGATGCCCAAACTTCGTCAATGTACTCAACAATGATGAGAGATTCACAAACTGGTTTGTCACCATGAATGAGAACTGGCACTTTCTTGTGGACTGGATTGGACTGAAGAAGAAGCTCGCTTTTAGATCCGAATGTCTCCTGAAGAAACTCGTAGTCGACGGATTTGAGGTTAAGGGCAATGCGAGCCCTCATCACGAACGGACTCGGCCACATTCCCAGAACTTTGACGTCGCTGTTGCCCATAATTAATCCTCGACTAATTAGCTTAGCACTCAACTAGTGATCTAATTCAAACACTGATGAGTTCTGCAGGGTTTAGTGTATGTGCGTGTTGGGTGGATCTAAACAAGGAAACACAAGGATTAAGTAGGAAGAAGAAAGTGTTTGGTATCAATGAGCCTACTGGCATTAGTCTGGTGCATTTGGTTGTTGGACGCACGTTTCAACTTTGAAGGGTAGGCAACATTCAAAGTTTTTTTTAATTAAAAAAAAAGTCATTGAATCAAAATCAAAAGAACGACTTACTTATACCTAGTATACTATTGTGGCATTCTCGGCTTAATAATACGGCAGATCTCTTCCATTAAGGTCATCGGATTTATTGATCCGTGTCTTTTAAATTTCATCTAACAGCTCATCTATTTTGATCCCTTAAAAGTTGTAATAATTTTTGACCGCCTGTTTTGACTCCTTAAAAGCTATAATAATTTTTTACAGTTGGATGAAATTTGAAAGGTCCGTATCACTTGATCCAATGGCCTTAGTGATAATACAATTCCAAAATCATTAAATTAGAGTTTTGAGATTTTCCAGACCTGTGCCAAAATAAAAATTGCAAACCTTGACCTTCTTTAGTGAAGCTTTTCGATTCATTCCATAAAATGAACCGTAGGACTGAAATGTTTTGAGCCCCTGTGCACAAGACAGAAGTAGCACAAGTGAATCACACAACGATGAATAGTTGACAACTAGTTATACAATTGTTTCTTTCAACTATATGACAACTATCTATACAATTGTTCTTTTCAACTATACCGTTACCCATATTATAATCAGGACGAATTTATATAAAAGACATCTATTGAACTAATAGATGCACGTAAATGATTTATTTCACTATCAAATAAACATAAAAACCAGACACAAAATAAAACGAAGTCCATGAGTTTACCAAACTACAACATCGTCTAATACATCCGACTTAATAATTTACCAAACTACAGCATTGTCTAATACATCCGACTTAATTTCTTAATCACTAGTTTAAACAACAAGATCCATTGATTTGTTTCACTAATTAATCACTTGGAAGCACCTGCAGCTCTCAATCTGGCCATAATAATCTTTGCAACCTCAGCCAACTTGTCAGTCTCCGGCATAACATCCTTCACAGCAGGATCTGCACTGAACTTCTCAGCCCATTTGACCAGCCCTGGGATCTTTGCTTCGTCCAGAAATTTGACCCCATTCATTTTCTCTGTGACTCTGAGCCACCCCAAGAAACACCCGAATGCAATGTCCAGGTACCCAATTTTGTCTCCACTGAAGAAGTCCTTGCCTTTGCTGGTCTTTTGAAAGGCTTCCTCCATTTGAGCCAGCCCTTCTGCAACTTGCTCGACTGCTGCCTTCCTTGCCTCGTCTTCTTGAGCGGCACCAATGCCTCTCAGCGACGGAAACCACTGCACCCATTTGAATCCGTTACTTGATTAAACGAATAAATGTGCAACGACGTGTACAGTAGTGCACTATACCAAATGTTTTTCGACAAAAATTTGCACGTCTCATGTTGTATATCTCTTTTCTTTTTCTTTTTTTCTATTTACCTAATCACACTCACGATGTAACGAGAAATAAAAAAAAAGTGGTATAAAAAATAATTCATAGGACTTTCTCTCTTTGTTTCATTTCAACTAAACTATTACTACTCAATACCATTTCTACACCACTTAGTACTACGGTCTAGTGGTATTTCTCTGCACTTGTAAGTGAAAGATGTTAAGTTCGAATCTCGCCAAAAACGAGTTTGAACCATATTATTGTTAGCCTATTATGAGCTTACCCCCTTCCTTTTAGGGTAGATAATATAGTTTGTTTAAACAAACAAAAAAAAACCATTTCTACAAAAGATATTCAACAATATCTACAAAAGTGAACATATTTTAGGGCTTGTTCGGGAAATTCTTTTGTACAAGTAAGAATGCAGATATGCTTTTGTGTTTCTAAAAAAAGTAATTAGAATCCCCACATTTTTTTTCAACTTGTTTAGATTAAATACTTTTTTTTTTTTACAAAATTTGATTAAGAAGCTTTGATCAATTGCCAACTCAACAATTTTCTACTTATTTAATATATATATATATATATATATATATATATATATCTACTTAAACTAGATAACAACTAATTTCCTACAATCTATGAATTTTAAATTCGTATTTAAAACTCACAGTACATTTGAAAATAAACGAACCAACTTTTAGTACGTTTAGAATTTAAATGTACCAAGAAACAAAATGTACTAGAAATCCAAATATTACCTAAAATCAAATGTACCAATATTATAGATAATCAAACACACCTACAATTTGACCAAAATAAAAACGCATCTATTATAAAATTGTAGAAAAAAAATGTTCAATCAAATTCTTAAAAGAAACAAATGTTCAATCAAATTCTTAAAAGAAACAAATGTTTAATCAACGAAATTGAAAAACGAGGTGCCTATATCAAAACGTTCCTTTCTAAAAACACTATTAATCATTCTATAAGCAATTCCAAACAGATGTTATTTGAGCCATATTAAGGAGATAGACTATCAACAAACCCCTTTAAGCATATTTTATTAAGTAATGGAAAAACAATAGAAAAGAAACAAAGAGCAACATAATCCCTCACATTTAACTGGTTAATCCAAACAAAATTTAATAAATTAACGAAATTAGCCTACAAAAATTAAAAATTAAGGACACGAACAAAAACTGTGCACTTACCTTCTCATCGACGTAGGCAGCCCAAAATCTTGCAGTAGCGCGATCCAACGGGTCAGAAGGGAGAATCGACGGGCCTGAGGCCCAAACCTCATCGATGTACTCCACAATGATGAGAGACTCACAGACGGGCTTATCACCATGGATGAGAACTGGGATTTTCTTGTGGACTGGATTGGACTGGAGAAGAAGCTGGCTTTTGGGTGCGAACGTCTCCTCAAGAAGCTCATACTCCACTGACTTGATATTGAGCGCGATCCGAGCCCTCATCACGTATGGGCTCGGCCACGCTCCCAAAACCTTTACGTCGCTCTTCGCCATGATCAATGATTCAGATTCTCTATCAAACTCGGAAAGCTCTCGAAATGCAAATGCAAAATCTGTGTTTTGGGGTTCCTGTTATTTATGAATGTGCATGAAAGGTGAAAGCAGAAGGAGGATTTATGAGGAGGTTTGGATAATGGGTGTGAACGTAATGACAATATGTGTGGCAGTGGGGAAAGGTTTGAAACGTAGGAAAAAAAAATTTAATGCCCTGTGTTCCGAGTCCATAATTCGTGCATTGTGTGGTTGGAAAGAGACTTGCATGCACTTTTCAAGACGATAATGAAGTGTTCCGAGTCAATAATACGATGGGAACGTTAAAACACATAACATTGGATATTATTTATTAACGATGCTATCAAGTCTGGACAGTTGAGAGAAACTTAATACAATCGAGAGCTAAGTTGACAATGAATCGAACCTATTATTTGCTGTCACGTCCTTTAACTTACCCTCTTGAGATGTCGTGATCTGTTTGCGGTACCGTATTTGAACGGTGTTTCAGGTTCAGCGTTTTCAACTTGAACCTAGTTTTGGTTCGTCTTTGTGTTCAGATAGGGAATAGGATGTTGTTGGTGTGTCGTGCGGCGGAGATTGGAGCACGTATGAGCAAATTTGAAGTGTGTAGGCTTTGGAACAGCGTGGCTTACATGGCATTCAGTCATTTGTGCTTCGCGGGTACTTTTCTTGTTCGTACGTGTGAACACATTTGAAGTCTGTAGGCCTTGAACTGTAGGCGCAGGGTCTTATTCTGCCACCAGATTGCGTGCATTCTTTTCCACAATACACCTTTTACAGTCTCTGACATCACCCCTAGGAGACGGAAATGGATCTTTTTCGGATCTCTTCTTTCTAATCTATCAAATTTGAAAATTCGAACTGTTGAAATTTGATCCAACTATTAAAGTTATTATAATTTTTAAAGTAGACCTCTGTTTGTAACGGTTGAATCAAATTTTAATGATCCGAATCTCCGAACTTGGTAGATTAGGAGAAAGGATTCCTTTCCCTAGGAGACAGGAGGACGGAGCTGAGAGCTGTGAAGGTGAGTGACAGTTGTATATGAAGATGGTACTTCTGGAAAAGTAGAGCAGAAGCACCAGTGGTCTAGTGGTAGAATAGTACCCTGCCACGGTACAGACCCGGGTTCGATTCCCGGCTGGTGCATATGTTTTTTAAATTTTGAATAAACTGAGTTGCTAGCCTCAATGACGGATCTAACCCCATTTTTCGACTTATTGGAGATGAAATTTCTCGCTAAGGTTTGAAATGTAGTAAATTCATGACGACTGAGCCCCCGTTGGGGATGCTCTTATTACTTGCTGTGTGTGAAGCTTTCAGAATTCACAAGCATATAGAAAATGGAATTCGAAATTCCAGGATCTCTTCAAAGTTGCTTCTTTTGTATTGATTTGTTGCTTTCCTTTGGAAGCATACAAGTAACAGAAAAAATCTTTGCAAAAACAGTCACGTTACAGCTCTATCGGGGTTCAAAGCAATGGCATGACTCGTTGAGACCAGAAACTCTCTCGGGGCAGCTCGACATTTGCAAATTCTTCCGACTTCCGAGTCTTTCATTCTCACTCGGTCTCTTTGGTCTTACGTTGGCCCTTGAAGCGGTTGTATCAGCTTAACCCTTTTCTTTGCTCATTTTCCGGAATGCAAGCACTTTTGCATCTTCTCTGCTTTTCCACCCTCCGACTCTACCAAGACTGCTGCACCCAGTCAAACTAGTTAAGATCAGAAGAGTGCCGACATAACACATCTAAGCTGCATCCAACGGTTTCATGCCAAATCATGAAAGAAGAAAAATTCAAACATACCAGGAGGGGTGTGTTTACACAGCATTTGGGCAGTGATGAAATCCAACAGATGAACTTTTGAGTGAAATAGCCATCTTGAGATTGCTTGGATCTGTTTACGGGACATCTTATTCCTTAGGGCCTGGCTTCGTCCATCTATGATTTCATATCAAACGTTCGATAGCCAGGTACATACGTAGGTCCCTGGGTAACAAAGAGTTGTAGCTCACAACGTGCACAGATAGATTCATCTTGTAAAAGGAAAATGTCTAGAAATGATGCCATTAAGAACTTACTACCATTTCAACATTATCATTTCAGAAAGGCTGTGCAATATCCTTGGATCTCCAAGAGAGCAGTTCAGCTAGTTTTTTCATTCTTGGGCTTTGCCAACAAGACAATTCTCTATAATTTCGTCGCAAAGATCTAGAGTAATGTCCATGTTCCCTTCTTCATAGTTCATATCGACAAAAACGTTGTATGTTTCTCTATCTGCAACCGCACCATGTCTCCTCATTTCTTCAAATAGTTCCCTTGCCTCCGCAAATTTCCTTCTCTTGAAAAAACCCTTAATAAGTGCACTGTAACAACTTGCCGTCGGAATAAATCCCTTTCCTGCCATTTCTTTATGCAAAAACCAAGCCTCTTTCATATTCCTTGCCTTAAAATGCCCTTTTATCAAAATGTTATAGGTGTTGCTATCAGGAATCACCCCACCAGCACACATGCTCCTATAAATTTCCGCTGTAGTACGCATATTATTTCTAATGCAGTACTGCTTCATGAGAGAATTGTAGGTTGCCGCATTAGGCACTATACCCTTCTCCAACATACACTTAAGTAGCCTCTCAGCATCTTCCACCATTCCTGACATACAAAATCCATTCATAAGCACATTGAATGTAACAACTGTAGGTTGAAGCCCTCTATCGAGCATCTCACGCAGGACCTTCTGAGCCTTAGCCATGTCCCTCATCTTACAATATGCATCCATCAGAGTGGTACAAGTAATAGTGTCAGGACAGGGCCCTGCACCCTCCATTTGTTCCACCAATTTTTCTGCCTCCACTATGTTTCCCGACTTACAAAGGCCGTTAACAATTGAGTTGTAAGTGAAGACATTAAGTTGAAGGCCCTTCCTGCACACGTCATGAAGAAGTTCATTTGCTACATCTACCTCCCCTCTTTTACAAAGGCCATCAGCCAATGCCGTATAAGTGACAACATTTGGGGTAAGCCCCATATTAACCATCTGGTTGTGAAGCGAAAATGCCTCTTTCATCTCGCCTGTTTTGCAATAACCATCAATAAGGGCTGTATAAGTAACTTCATCTGGTTCTAATCCTCTGCTAACCATTTCATGGAAGAGCTTATCTGCTTCTGTCATCTTCCCTTTTTGACAAAATCCATGAATAATAGCAGTATATGTAATATAATCAGGGATTATTTTCCTATCCCGCATTTCGTCAAATAGCCTATATGCAGCAGGAATATTACCCAACTTACAGAATCCATCAATTAGAGTAGTGTAGACGACATTATCAGGAAGTACTCCCAGAACCATCATCTCCCTCAGTAACCCTTCTGCTTCAGATAGTTTACCTGTTTTACACAGAAAGAGTATTATGCCGTTATATGTATGGGAATTTTGCTTCAATCCTTTTATTTTCATTTCCTCTATGAGCTTCAAAACCTTCTGCAGTTCTCCAACATAACAATATCTGCTGATTAAAGTACTATAACTTACAACATCAGGTACACAGCCCCTCAACTCCATTTGCAGGAGTAAATGGTGGGCCTCTTTTATTTTCCCTAATCGACAAAGACAATGAATGATAATATTGTATGATGTGGTGTTCCAATGAATACCCACTTCAGGGTATTCGATGAAGAATTTTATTGCCATCTCAATCCCATCAAAGGTGCTTGATAGCCGAGTAAGAAATAAATTACAGGAATCAACAGAGATAACCAACCCATAGCTCAACAATTTCTCAAAAAGCTTTCTTGCTTCATTGAGCATCTCAGTTTCAACAAGGACCCGGAAGAAAACATCAAACACATGGGTATCTGAACCCCAATCCTTGTAAGTGTATGTCAACCGATCAGAAAAGTGAGCGAATGAAAGACCGACATCTAACTTGGGTTTTGCCCAAAAATTATGAATGAGCTCATGCGCTGTTTTAAGATCCTTTGATGCTGCAGCAATTTGTACAACGACGCAACAGGCTTCTAATGATGGGTCCTTTCGTAAGCATGCCCAGTCAAAGAAATCCAGAACTAGTTTATAGTCATTCTTAATATTCATGAGAACCCAAATAAGATGGTCAGACCTGAAATTAGATTCATAAGGCTTCAGAATACTGCGAAAAGGCTCAGAGCAGCGAAGCTTAATTGTGGTGGAGATGCGATGTACAAGTTCGGCATCTTTGATGGTAGGTTTCTTGGGTGAATAGTCAGGAAAAGGCCTTGTATCTTTTGATCCTAAAGAAATTCCATGACTTAAAAACCTCCTAAAGACGAATAGAGAAGAATTTACAGCAATATTTAAGCGGGGACGATGACAGGAGATCTGAAAACAATAGACTGACAAAATGGCGCACCTCTTCATGTCTATCAGAGGAACCCATCAAGAAAAATTTTGGGGACCCATTTCTATTAATCCAGCAGCTCTCCTCCATTTAGAAGAACCAAAGCAACGAGGTTGCTTCATCACATGACCTGTAAAGTAACCATTAAACACAAACACTCAACGTATAAAAACTTTGTAAAGTATACTGCCTATACACCAAAGCATACATTTCTTAATCAACCTTCTTCCAATCCTCTATATATACTGCTGGAATATGAATACACAGCGGTACGAAAGTAGAACACTTGCATGGCAAACGCTTGCAATTTTGTATTTGAACAATGAACAAATTCTGTTTGCAAAACCAATAAAACCATTCAAGTTGCTACTATTTACATTGATTCTGAAACTAATAAAACTTTCTAAAATTAATCACACTCACACCCACAATCTGTCACCAACTAAAACAAATTAAAAGTGGTTCACGCATTCTATCAAACACTTGGCAAGCAATCAATAAAAAGTACTTAAAACCGAAAAATAAAATGCAACAAGGTGACAAAGAGTGACAAGCTTTCGAAGCTGGGAAACATGAGAGGTGTTACCTTAAAAGCGATTGACTGTGAAAAGCTCGAAAGCTTCGAACTTCCAAAAACTTGTTTCGGGAGGATGGCTGTTGCCGGTAGGTATCTCGAGTTTCATTCGGCCTCCACTCTCCTCCTCCCGCGGAAGAGCACAGGCGTTTTAGCGAGAGAGACAATGCTGGATAAAGATATTTTATTGGGCCTATATGTTTGGGTTAAGTAAATGGCACCAATGAATGGTAATTACAAAAAGACTTGGCCCGGGCCCAAAATGATAAGAGAGTTTATACAGCTAGTTGTTGTGTGTTTCAACATGAGCAAAAGATGGGTGTAGAAATCCTTTACATCGGAGTTGATGGTTGTCATTTGAAATCTGAGATGCTTTTAAAAGTTGTCATTCAACGGCTCGACGAATTATCTTTGTGGGCATTGAGTAAGGTATCTGCTAGCGTCATTCCTTTGGACTATGTGTTGTTATGGGCATTTTTTTTATAAACTCACTCGGCATATTTTGACATCTATCGACATGTTGGCTCAAAAACTATTACCATAAGTCGCCTTCCTCAATTGAAAGTTATTGGTATTTGTCGACAGCCGTGCAATATGACTTGGCAAATGATCTCAGGCCTACCAAGGCTTGATAAAATGTCAATTTTCTCTAATTGTATACGGGAGGTCTCAAGTTTGGCTAACTTGAATGGCAAGTTTAATACCTAAATATTGTGGCAAAGTCATTGAATTAACTTTGATTCTGGCCCTTTTACTCTTAGGGTAGAATATCATCGTACCAAAAATAAAAACATGTAGACAAATAATATCTTGTGATAAACTCATAATATCGTCACTATAACGTCCTGATTGAATGTAAGTTATCTCCATGATGAGTTCACCATCTCACATGTAAAGTCCCACATGTTAGATGCCTTCAGTTTTTTCTAGCAAACAAAGGTCTGCCTATGTCTCAAGCCAAAGCGTTGGAAAGAATTGTTCTTCACCGTCTAAGTTGACTTCAGTTCTAATCAGGTCATTTAATATTCTCAAACTATTTATTTAAAAATCAAGTTTGTGCTGGATCTGATTATAGTCAGTAACAAAATGATAAATAAATATGGGGAAAATTTTTGGCACAAAAAAAAAAAAAAAAAGAACACCTTAATTGAAGCAGTGCTTGGTGGAATATGCGCATGAATTGTTGAGGGGGATTATAATTAATGAATGATTACAAGTTTAATGTGAAATTTCTTTTTAATTAGTTACAACACCTTAACAATTTGGTTTATTTATTTAGTTCTAAGTAATATTTTATACTAATTTATATTTAAAAAAAGAAAAGAAAAGAAACATGTGAATCCGAAACACAATGGTAAAAAGTCGTATCCATTAGGGTAACTCACCACTCGTCATTAACAATTTGAATTTGGATACCCTACCAACAGAACTATGCCCCAGTTACACATATTATTGGAGATTAATTAAGATTAAAATTCGTTATCAACAAATAATGTCGATGATGATGATTAAATAATTGGAAAGTTCAATAAATGAAGGAAAGATCATCATTGCTTCATTTTCAATCCCCATTTTTTTCATTCCATAAAATTATGCTTTTGATCTCTTTTCCTGATTTGGGACTGAAAGTGGTGGTGGTAGGAATATATACTTATTGCTCCAATCAAAAAGTTGAGTTTGTGAATGGAAATTCAAAAAATATATAGAAAGCTGGGGCTTCGCTTGTTTTGGGGACGAAAGGGTATGGTAGGTAGGTAGCCGTATTGGGATCTCAAACACACAAAAAATCCATATTCTGTTTCAGAATGTTTTCAAAAGAGTTAAAATTGATTTCAGACGCTTAATGTGGTGTTTGACGTAAAAACAAAAATTATTTTTGAATTCTAAAAACTATTCTTGATATTTTTTATAAAGTGTTTTCAACATAAGTGATTGATACGAGAAGCAAGTCAATATTTATTCACTTATAAGCAAGTCGACCAAGGAAATGGTTATTAACTTATTACTTCATGTCTTGATTAATTAAAAATTATTGTTCAAGATCTCTTGCGGAGTCTCTTAAAATAATGGACGTGACTCGATGTATAGATACGAATTATATATTTTTTTATGTACGTGGTATCAGATGCATGCATGGATAAATAGTGAAAAATGTGCAGCCCCTTCAGCAGGCAAAAAGATATAAACTTGTGTTCTTATATATAACCAAAAGGATGATTCGAGGAGTGTAAAACTTGCTTGGTAATATATGTTGGGAATTGAAACTAAACAAAATCCCAAGAGATTTATAAAGAGGGAGATAATCAATTCAATGCTAGGCAGGGGGAACAAAGGCATCTGCTAGTAGGGAAAAGAGAATCAAACAAGATCAAAAGCGAGCTAGTATTCTAGTTTAAGTGGTTATGAGCATTTATTTTTGTATTTAAGGTATTGAGTTCGATTATGTACTTTTTCCGCTTCGCTATGAATAAAGAAAATAAAACAAAAACAAAAAACAAGCTATTGCCAGCCAAAAATTGAAAGTGTTGATGAGATCACAAACTACATGCTCCTTTACCATCAGCAAAATATTAATATTTGTATCATCGCACCTGATCGTCTAGCATACTATTTGTTGAATATATATTAGGGTAATTAGATGTCAGTTAAGATGATACAAGTAGTTTTATTTATCGAAAAACCCCCGCCCCAAAAGTGTGACCTCTCTAAGCTTTCTTCTTCCACTTCATAATATATATACACACACACACACACCAAGGCCTCACTTCACACACTTCACACCTTATCATTTTCTCCTCTCCAAACTCACAACAATATGAAGTTTAGCTCTCCTTCAACATCAACTCTCTCCATCATCTTCCTCTCCACCTTCCTCCTCCAACTCACCTTCATCTCCTCCCAAATCTGCCAAAGATCCTGCGGCAAACTCCCCCTCAAGTTCCCATTCGGCACCGACCCCGGCTGCGGCGACCCGGGCTTCAACCCCCACGTGTCATGCAGCCAGGGAAACCCTATCTTCACAACCCACACCGGATCCTACCCCATCACCAACATAGACTACACAAAGAAAGTTATGTACATCTCAGACCCCTCCATGTCAACATGTTCATGCAACCAACAATCCAAAGGTTTTTCCCTAGACTGGGACGCACCCTTCAGTTTCCAAGACGACAACGTTTTTGCCCTACTCGACTGCTCGCTTTCCAACTCTCCAGTCTTCCAGCAAAACTCCCTATATACAGACCAAAAAAACAACTCTAAAGTGTCCCTATGTGACAACCAAGGTGCTCCGATTTGCAGCTTCTTGTACTCGTGCCAGGCGATCAGCACGATCAACCTCCCGATATCCACGTGTTGCGTTTACACGCCGGTGGATCTCGGGCCGGCTTTCGAGATGGATTTGGAGAAGCTGCAGTGCAGTTCTTACTCAGGGTTTTACAGCTTCAACGAACATGAGTCTGACCCAAATAGTTGGAACTACGGGATTGCCCTCAAGTACAAGTTCAGTGTGAACAACGAGTATCCGGATTCGTGTGTTAATTGTGAGAGGAGTAATGGGGTTTGTGGGTATTATGGTAATTACAACTCGTTTATATGTAATTGTCCGAATGGGATCAACACTACCAATGATTGCTTTTTTGGAGCTTCTTATAACTATGGTTCAAGGCTTCGATCGTCGCAGATTGGTACGTCTTCATTCTCTCCTTTTTCCTTTATGTGGTTTTGTGTTTCATTTTTTTATTCACACTCGGAGGAAAGAACAGGAAGTCCACTATTGTAGTCAACTTAGTTATGCTTAAGTCTATGTTTAATTTTTTATTTATCTTTTTTTTGCAGGGACTTGGTTAATCTATTGCTTGGCTTGGCTATTGGTTTTGGTATTGTAGCTTGTGAAATTTCATGGATGAATTTTAGAGTTCTAATCAAATGCAAGTTAGAGGTTTGACCTTTCCATAAATCATATGAAGTATATTGAGATTAAACTTTTTTTTGTTATAAAATGTTGAGGTTTCTCCCCAATATTCGTAACAATACTAGGTTAAGTCAGTTAATTTAGACAATGTGCCACTACGCCTGTCCGACATTTCCATAAATCATATGAAGCATGTTGAGATTAAACTTTTTTTTGTTATAAAATGTTGAGGTTTCTCCCCAATATTCGTAACAATACTGGGTTAAGTCAGTTAATTTAGGCAATGTGCCACTACGCCTGTCCTCTTGCCCTGATATCGTATAAAAAATAAAATAAAGAACTCAAAAACCCAAAGGAATTGGCATATAAGAAAGAAGGTCAGGGAATTTGGTTCCTTCTTTTTGTAGCACCATCACCACTAAGAAAGAATAAACTTTCATTACAAAGGCTCTTTCTGTATCAACACTTTACAGATAAGCTCCAGAATGCAATCCACTGTTCCATCACCATATATGGTTAGCTAGATTCTAAAGAACAGAACAGTAACTTTCTCCATCTAGCTTCTTTACAATTGTAAAGACGGTAAATGAGGGACCGAGAAAGCAAAATAGGTGCGAAATTTTTGACAGAGTTAACCCCCACCGGATATTTACAGCGGTATACTGTGACTGCAAAACTTGTTTCTCTGTATTCTTCTTTTCACATTCTCTACACTGTAAGCAAAAAAATGTTCGATCAATGCATCATTCCTGGTCATCGCATATTGCAGCACCGGGGTTTCCCTTGTTGCAATTTGTCCCACATGCATATCATTTGTCTCGGAGATTGGTAATGCGCGGTGTAATAGTCGTTGATGCACCCAAACTGGCAGAACTTCCAGCTATGCACATACTCCACCGGTTTAGATTTGTTGAATTGCTCTACCCACATTCCCATGCTCACATCTTCCATCTTGAACAACTGCACAACACATATGAATTTAACGATATGGAGACCTGCACACGGACTACACATGCGAACAAGGAAAAAACAGTATTTTCATCACATACTCGCAATTTGTGCTTTTCAAACTCGGATACAAGGGACTTTGCTATGTCAGAGGAGATTATGTATCCTGGACCATTTGCATAGGGTGGATAATCTTCTTCTGGCCATTCCTGGAGCTCACCAAGGAAGAAAATGAAGGATGAGAGATTGTTCATGACACAACCCATATATCAATTCTATATGAATGTGAACTAAAAAGTGACAACATTAAACTACATATTGACTGCCAGAAGCTAAATAGTAAATACTATCTAATTCTTATCACCAGTCACAATCGCATACGTCATCATATGCGATGAGGCAAATGACAATTAGGTAGATAAGAAAACCGAATGATATATTCACGATAAAAGCTAGAGTTTGGTACAAATACTAAGGCTGTCAAATTTCTAAATAGTGGTTCCTCTATCTCCTTTTTTAAGTAAAAATTTGTTCCTCCATCTCTTGATTGCTACAAAGTACAAACACATCATCTCTAAACACCTTGAAGTAAAAAATATTACTCTAATCCAAAGCATCAACACTCAACTTAGAGGCGTCACAAACAGAATTTACCAGAAAACATGAGGCAAAAGATCAAAGCTAAGCGTTAGAAGAAAAACTAGTAAAAATAAAAAATCAAAAGTTGTATGCATTGCCCTTAAAATCAGATAAGAGAATGTTAATCGGACGTATACAACTTGAGAAAATCAGAATTACCCAATGATTTAGAGAAGACCAGAAAGGACTTATAAACAGTAGAAGATGTATATCAATCTCAAGTTTGTGTACATTGTCTTTTAGAATCATTGGAGAAGAGCAGAATAATGCATACCTCATACGTCACTGCCCATTTACCATGGCGAAGAGGCTTGTGGTGGTAGTTCATATTTCCAATATAGAAGCTTTTATATCCACGAACTTTCCGTGCTTCCTTGAGCACAGCATCCACCCTGATAAATGTGTCATCATCGCACTTCATGATATACCTTGCAGGCACCGTGCGAACCTGTAAACAACCACATACATCGATGTTAAGTATTATCCACAAGGTAATAATAAGTATAAGACAATTGAAGTCTTGTTATGAAGCTTACCCCATATTCGCAGATTGCAACAGTCTTCAATACTACCAGATCATAGTTATCCATATAAGGAACTATAACAATGTCCCCAAAATAATCTACTTCTTTCATTAGTTCCATATTCACTTCCTTTCTTCCATGCTGTCAAAATATAATTCCGAATACTGTAAATAATTGACATAGAACTAATGCACGAGTGGTTTATCAAAGCACAAAACACAAATTCTACATTCCTTACCAGTGCTACAAAAAAACGAGCCACAACACGCGAAGATTTGATTAATTTATGCTGCATCCAAGACTTTCTCACAGCCATACGCTCTGCAAAATGGTTCCCAGCGGACAGAATGCCAATGAACAACTCTACATGCCCGTAGGGAAGAAATGGAGCTTTCCACTTAGTCACCATTTCGAGGTGCATCTGGGGTGAAAAACTAGGATGTGATGTGGGCAAGGAGGCTGCAAGCACAGAGTGCACATCAATGTCTCCATTTACAGAGAGTCCGGTAGCATCCTCAAGAACAAATCCCTGTCACCCACGAATAAAATTTTACGATATTCCGCATTCCTTACAGTATAGGCCGATATCACAACAAAAGGGTACTCACCGTGCGATAAGGGAAAGCAGTAACATGCCTCCCATCGACATTGATATGGAAACCTTCCAAACCAGCACTCACGGTAAGAACAAACAGCTTTCCCTCTGCAAAAGGGTATGGCCAGTCTATGGTCACCTTCTTCGTTCGTCCAATCAGCCTGTTCAACCACCATGTGGCCTTTGATTCTTCCGTCTTATTGTCATCATCACGAATCCACTTCTCACATTTCACCTGTCCATCAACTTCGCAAAACAAAAGAATCAGAAAAAGCATACAAACTCACCAAGGTTACATGAAACTCTTCAAAGCTTCACTTAGAAAAAGGACATTGCTAATAATTCGAAAAAGAAACACAATATGGCATCGGAACATTGAATAATCGAATCACAACCGCTTTATTTAGATTAGCTAGACACATCTAATAAAATATACTATTTACCTACCAAACTAGCATTTAGTTAAATGCAGCACAAAGACCCCTATTTCTCAATTCATTAAGCAACGCAATTAGAACACAATGAAGCCACCTACCAGTATCTTCATCAGCCAGGGACCTCCAACCCTCGCAGCGGAGTGCCGAGCCCCATTGCATCCGGTAACAAGTGTTCTGCTCGATCACCGGCTTCCCACTCCAATCCCCCTTCAACCTCGGATTGAAATGCAGTATCCTCGGCGGGTCCTCCCCCTCCACATTCTTCAAACCCTGCAACTCCATCATAAACTGCGAGACCATCACCGCCTCGTCTCCCTCCTTCAACACCGCAATCTTCGGATCGTACTCCGAGTGGGCCCACCTCGGCGTGCCCACCACCGTTATGTGAGACCCCAGAGTCATCCCGCAGGGAAGAACCATGACCCGTTTCCGGGACTCGAATTCCGACCCGGACAGCAAAAACGAGTACGGGCACGGCTCAGAGCGGTTCTCGGGCTTGGTCTTCAGGTCAGACTCGAGCCTTCCGGCCTCGAGCTCCGCCCAGAGCTTCTTCCCAGCTACCCAAGCGCTCTTGGCGGTTCTATGAAGCTCGGAGACTTGGTCCTTACTGACATTGCCGCCGAACAGAGTGTCCTCGAACACCAAGCCGGAAACTTTCTTGACCTCCCGCATTTGCCGCTGGGGTGTCCGGTTCGGCGAGCCGCCGGCGACCCGAAACGCATCCTCCGCCGGCCTACTCGGGGCGTCCCTCTCGCCCATTTCCTCCTCGCTCTCGAGCCAAAACGTCCTGGGAAATGCGTCCTCCAGCGTCTCGAACAGCCCGTCGTCCAAACCCGAAGACTCAAACCCGGATTTCAAAACGTGGGGGATTTCGAAGCTGATCAGGAGCAGGTAGACGATCACTGCCCCAATAAAAACCTGAATCATTCTGAGTCGACTCGGCGGCAGCAACGAGTCGAACTTGCCTCGCTTCATCTGGGTACTTTATTCCCGCAATGCCCCTCAAAGTTTCTGCTTGTTTCGGACAATGGGCATAGAACGATCACTGTATCAGTGGGTTTGCTCTGCTGCCCCTGCTTCCTGCAAACCCTAGATTCGAAGAAATTGGGGAAAATCACAGGTTAATTCGCACTCACAGTGACAGAGTTAAAGCTTACAGAGTTAAAGCTTGAATTTATTTTCATAAATATGCAGATGTAGATTTTTAAATAATATTTTTCAGAGAGAAAGCTTGAATTTTTCAGACATTTGTCCTTGGCAAATTTGACGCCTTTCAATTTCTATGCCGTAAAGGGAAACCAAATATTATTTGTTTTCACACGCTCCACTATTGTAACGGCGCCGTTTTGCGTAACTAGCTTCCAAAATAATTCCGCGGTGGCGTCGGCACGTGGTTAGAGTATTTTTTTGGTAATTAATTTATTATTTATCGTAATTTTTTAACTGAATATATTCATTACTCAAATTTTGTAATGAAGAAAGAATACGATGAGGTGGTTCATACTCAAGACATATTCTTCAACTCTTGGTCAATTTTTCTTCTCTTTTTGAGATTTGTTCCTATTGTATAATAAAAATGTAAAATAAAAAAAAAACAATATTAAAAGGAGGTTAATATAAAATAAAAAGTAAACCGTCATTTAGCACTAAGGTTTAGGAGTATTTATATTTATTTGTGAGTGAGAAATTTTAGATTCCTTCTCATTAAAGGTAAATTTGAATCATATTATTGCTAGTCCATTTCCTCATCCTTTAGCGTATATAATATCATTTGTTAAAAAAAAAGATATACGTCGAAATTGTAGGTCGTTTTCTAATTTTAGAAATAGAAGTTTTATTCTTTCTTTTATTCATAACAACGATTTTTGTTATCTTCCTTTATGTTATAGATAAGAACAGTATAATCAGACTCTCGAATACCCTTATAAAAATGATTTAGCAAATATAATTTCATAAGAATTTTTGTAAATTAACTTGATTATGTAGCTTTTGAAAGGGAAAATGTCAAAAATGTTTCTTCTTGTTCAAAATTAACTTGACTAATTGAAGGGGTGTGACTTGTAAGGAGTCCGGATCCCCCCGGATCCTCTTTGTGCAGATTTCAAAAATCAGTGAATTGTGTCCGTTCATCATACATTGTGCGGTAAAAAATTATTTTAAATATTTTTATTTAAAAATAAACATAATCAATATTTGATAAAAACTTATCGCTTGATAACATGATTTACGGATCTTCATAATCCTTATCAAAAGAATCTGGAGATGATCCTGTTGGGCTTGTGAGACCGTTGAGGACGTGATTTGAACGGGTGGGGGCCGCTACTCACCCGTGGGATTTGAAGTTGAACAAAGATGTACAACAGTCACGCAGTTTGGTTGGTCCGTTGGTGGTGCGTCCTATTCCTCAGTGCGCGCCACTTGTACCAACTTGTTTTTGTGCCACTTGTCTCCTAAATTTAGTTCCAAATAAAATTAAGAGAGTATTAAGAAAATATATATCGAAAATTCAATTGAAATTTTAAAAGATTGTAAAAGAGTTATATATTTTTCATAGATTATGTAAATTTGAGCGAATTTCCTTCAATATATCTTATTATTTATAAGCATGTTGGTCGATGGAATGTAAAACTTTCATTTTAGTGTTGGAATATGCTGAGAAATAAAAGCGAGAGGATACTATTTTTTCCATTTCAATGTCCAGTTATGAATCGAGCAAAAATGTTTTTATTTTCCAACAATCCATTTGCATAATTTACTTAAGAATAGTATTTTGATTTTAGCAAGATAAGGCTTTTTAGCTAAAATGATAGCTGAGATTGGCATAAATCCTCACTTGATCCTGGAGATTTAAAAATTGTTAGAATTGGTCCATGAGTTTGTCTACCATCAATTATTTTGGCTATTCTACAAATGCTTTTTATTAAATAAGGAGAAAATGACAATATAACCTTAATTTTTTGTCAAATTATATTGGCTTATTGTTTATTAAATTGAGGGTATTTTTATCATTTTGGTCTTTATTTAACAGGGATTTTTCACGAAATACAAAAATGATTCACGGTGGACAAATTTAGGGACCACTTCTATTGATTTTAAATCTCAATGATCAAAGTGAAGAGTTATACACATCTCAGATACCAATTTTAACTAAAATGCCCAAAGATAATCCAATAAAAATTGCATTATACGAGTAGTGTATAATTTAAAACATTCTTCTCGTGCATTCAAGGTCTCGAATTTGATTCATGATAAATGATGGGCTGATATCGTTTTCGTGACTGCGACATCTTGGCATGTCTTTGTCCTTCCAGGTATCATATTCCAAGGGGGCCAAAATTTTTTATTACACTTGATTAATTAAGCAATAAGATAGCCTAATCACATTCACATGCATTGATAATTTCGATTAGAAGTTAGCCATATGGAACTGCAATAAGCATGAATACTGTTGCCTTTTTAGTTGCAATTGTATAACTATTTGCCAGATCTAAATTAGTTGTATAATTACCACACAAAAAAAACGATTAAATTAGCACCAAATTATTACAGCCTGAATTATGCTATTATTTGCTGTAAAGTTTAAACTTTCCAATTATTTTCATTTCGGGCATGAGTGTGAAAACTGAAAACTGTCCAAAACAAACAAGAAAATAAACAGAAAATAACAAACAAAAAAAGATAAGAAAGGACAAAGCCCGTGCGACCGACAATTTATGTCATCAGCGTCCACTAATTTGCTACTGGGGCCAAGTCAGTTAGTTATGTATTTATTTATTTATTTAAAGAGTGATGTTTTCCACATATTTTTTTTTATAATCTTTTTCACATTTCAATTTCAGTGATCAGATCAATTGAATTGAAAATGATCAAATAATATAAATTAATAGAGTACGTGTAAAAAGTAACAATGATTGTGTGGATAGCACTATCCTAAATAAAATGCTCGTACCATAAAAAGAAACTAATAAACAAATGAATATTAACATAAAAGATAAGAGTAAGAGCTAAAAGAATGGATAAATTTTTATTGTACTAGGAAAACAGTTCAATACATCAAGTGTTATAATATAAGTGGTTGAAAATATTTTTTTTAAGTACCCATTACTTGTATTATAACATTTGATGTACCAGACCATATTTCCTGCATACTGAAAAATCTCTCTTAAGAATGACAATGAGTCGAAGCGGTAATGGTATGTCATTAACTAAAATTTGACTTTAAAATAGAAAATATGATTGTAAATGCTCTAAAGAACCAATTCGATCGAACCAACTAATCGAATGACACAACTCGCAATGGCTGAATTTTATGATAGTTTGTGCTAAACTGCTCAGAAATAAACTTATATATGTCGCAAGTTACATGACATTTTTTCATGCACTTAGGCTAACAAGGTTGATAAGATGCTAAGAAAGATAAAATAAAAATCAAACTTATTAGGCCCAAACTGCCCAAACCAAATTGTCAAATATTGGCTCGGCTTTGGTTTTGGGTAATTCAAGGCCAATATGTACCATGCAAATCCCTCACAATTTTCTTTTCTTTTCTTTTTGGTATAACCCTTATACTGTCAAATGACATTACAATCCACTTATATTGTAATGCGTTTTTATGAGTCGGCTCTACAACTTGCACTCTATTACAATTTACAGAAGATGATCTTATCCAGATCTCACCCGCCCAGCTGAATTCCTCTCCCAATTCCAGGTAATTCCTTTGCTACTTCTCTCATTTTCGGTTTCAATTCAATGCCCGATGCGGACTTCAGTTAATCTGTAAGTTTTTTCGCAGTCGAAAATAGCACAATTTCAAAACTACGAGTTGTAGCACGTTGTTACGACATTGCCAACTTCGATGACACCTATGCTTTTGCCGATAACCAGCTCCGAGTAAGTCATGATGCCGACCGGACTTTGAAGAAGAAGGAAGAAGAAGGATCCGGATGGATGCCATCGGAGAGGATCCTATTCCATAATTTACAACATACCTACAACACTACTTTCAAATACTCATAAGAATTCACAGGTGACAGGTCCGTCAACCACCACTTGCACTTTGTCAACCAAAAATTTTTCAGCATCATGCACGTAATTAATTAAGTCGAATTTGTTCCCTTGGCTTAAAATTCATGTCAATGATGAATCGATGAGAGTCACAATCGAGTAAATTATTCTTTTGGATTTAAGTCACGCGTACTACATGTTGAGTAGCGAAAAATTAATTAAATTGATTATGTACGTTAGCAGTTATCTGGTAAGAAAGTCGCACTTCGCTTTTAAACCAGATTAGTATACGTAGTAACATGTCTGCAACTACACAAAGACAAGGAAGTTGGCCGTGGAATAAAGACAGCAGCAAATTGCTGCGCACACAATTGATTCTACTCCAAAAACAAGGCTCTCCTACCCTTGGATCTTCCATGCATAACCAAGTTCCCTCTCATCAATGCCACCTTTTTCTCATTGTTCTAATAAATTAATTAAATCATAATCCAAATTTGTCCCTTCTAATACGACATATATGTCATTATATAAGTGGATAAACATTTTGAAAAAAAAAAAACAGGTTCGTTTCAATGTGCTTTTAAAATTATTAAACGGGCACATACGTCATATATGTCATTATATAAGTGGATAAACATTTTGAAAAAAAAAAAACAGGTTCGTTTCAATGTGCTTTTAAAATTATTAAAAGTGCTTTTAAAATTATTAAAAGTGCTTTCATAAAAAATGTTTCTGGGTTACATAAGCACTTAAAGTGTTTCATGCAAGAAACACCAATTATGTGCTTCTTGTAAGAAATGCTTCAAGTGTTTTTTTTTTCTTTAGAATTTACTTACATTTTTACTAAATATTGGTTCTAAAAATATTTTCACAAAAAACAGTTCAGTTATTTAAAGCAGTTCTAAATGAGTCCTACTTCACTTCACTTGTATAATAACATATGGCATATAACACTCGAGCACATTAAAAAAAAAATTTGTCTTTTAATGCACACCCTGGCATTAAATTTTATAACTTTCACACACATGCGATTCTCTCTATATATACCTAGCATGTACAACTTCTATTTCAAAAAACAAAAAAAAATCAGCTAAAGAATACTCTAAACCCTAGTTTTAGAAATCATAGTTCGAACCATCTTTCATATTTTGTATCAACAAAGTCTTAGAGTTCGAATGTCCGCTATCTCTAACTTACTTTTTAACAACAAAAAGATTTGTTACGATATGATTATGGCGAAGTTCCCGACGGTTGATCAGTGCACGTCAGATGGACGGGAAAAGCACACGGTGGTTGCCGACATGGACGGGACTTTGCTTAGAGGCCGAAGCTCCTTCCCTTACTTTGCTAGTATTGCCTTTGAAGTTGGTGGGATTCTGAGGCTCCTATTCTTGCTTTTAGTTACACCACTAGCCGGACTCCTCTACTACTTTGTCTCGGAATCAGCCGGAATCTAAGTTCTCATCTTTGCAACGTTTGCCGGCGTTAGGATTTCAGAGATCGAGTCCGTGGCCAGAGCCGTGCTGCCAAAGTTTTACTCGAGCGATTTGCACCCCAAGTCTTGGCGCGTTCTCTCTGCATGCGAAAAGAGATGTATTCTTACTGCAAATCCGAGGATCATGGTGGAGCCTTTCTTGAAGGATTTTCTTGGATTCGACACGGTTCTGGGGACGGAAGTGGCGACTTATAAGGGTAAGGCTACTGGGTTTGTTTCCCCACCTGGTGTGCTTGTGGGAAAGAAGAAGGCAGATGCTCTTAAGAAGGCTTTTGGAGATGTCCAGCCAGAGATTGCGCTTGGTGATAAGCACACTGACATTCCTTTCATGAAATTATGCAAGGTTCGACGATTTTCATGCTAGCTTTTCGTTTTAATTAATACTATTTTTGTTTTAATTTTAACTCTCAATCATATATGCAAATTCACTAATATATTCTAAGATATGGCATGCAATAAGACATTTATACAATTATACTATTTTTATTTTAATTAGAGTCGTCTAACTAAATTTAATTAAAACATGTAAACATGAAAAATTGTTGCAGGAGGGTTACATGGTGCCAGCAAAACCAGAAGTGGAAGCAGTAACAAATGACAAGCTACCAAAGCCCATAATCTTCCACGACGGCCGTCTTGTCCAAAAGCCAACACCTCTCGTGGCGCTCCTCACCCTCCTCTGGCTCCCCATCGGCTTCTTCCTCGCCTGCCTCCGTATCTCAGCCAGGGCACTCATCCCCATGTCGCTTGTCTACCATGCCTTCTGGGCCCTCGGCGTTCGCGTCACAGTTAAGGGCACCCCACCACCAGCCCCCCAAAAATCCACGGGCCACACCGACGTCCTCTACATCTGTTCTCACCGCACCTTCCTCGATCCCATCTTCCTCTCCACCGCCCTCGGCCGTCCCATTCTCGCCGTCACCTACTCCGTCTCCCGCCTCTCCGAGTTCATCTCCCTAATCAAGACCGTCCGCCTCAACCGCGACCGGGCCCTCGATGCCGCCATGATCAAGAAGCTTCTAGAAGAGGGTGACCTGTCAATCTGTCCGGAAGGCACCACGTGCCGGGAACCCTTCCTCCTGAGATTCTCCGCACTTTTCGCGGAGCTGACGGACGAGCTGGTCCCGGTGGCGATAGTCAACAAAATGAACATGTTTCACGGGACCACCGCATGTGGGTGGAAGGGGATGGACTCATTCTACTTCTTCATGAACCCGAGCCCGGCGTACGAGGTGACGTTTCTGAACAAGATGCCGGCGGAGCTGACGTGTGGGGCCGGGAAGTCGAGCCATGAGGTGGTGAATTATATACAGAGGGTTATAGCGGCCAACCTTTCGTATGAATACACCGGGTTCACCAGGAAGGATAAGTACTGGGCTCTTGCCGGAAATGATGGGACCGTGACTAAGAAGCCGTTGCTTCACCCCAGTAAAGTCATGGGCTGCTAGCTTTATATTTTGGGAATTATTTTTCTAAAGTTTTTAGAACTTTGATTAACTTAGCTTATATTTGGGGAAAAGCCTTATTTAAGTATACTTTTTATAGCCTGGTTAAATGTTTATGTAGAAATACATGGCATGGGAAAAGTAGAATGTTTATCAAGAAGAAATTATGTATTTGTATTTCCCTATTCTTTGTTTAGAATAATATCAATTAATGAAATATTTCTTACTTAAAAAAAATTGTTAGAAGCATACTATTTTATTGAAAAAATAAAACACCTACAAAATGCTTCCCAAAAGAACATTTATCAAAATAAAGTTGAAATTCCCGCACCGGCGATATCTTTTGAATAAGAAAAAAGTACGTCAAAATTTCATTTTAAATTCAAGTACTTTTTAATTTTTCTGTCAAACGCTCTAACAACGCTTACAATTAGTCATTCTGACACTTTCAAACATATACAATTTCGACATTAGAGGTGTTGTTATTAGTACTAAAAAAAATTCTTCTACAAATATTATTTTATACGTCAATAACACCATCCTTTTAAAAATGAAAAAACTAAAATATGCAAGTGAAGGTCCAATGGCTATGATAGATTCAATCTACAGGCCAACGAATGGTCACAATAGATCTAAAACAGACTAAGCGAGTCCTACGTGTTTGTAAAATGGTTGCAAAGCATGAGCATATTGTTTCCCCGCATTTGTCTGCCTCCTCTTCCTCTTCCTCTTCCTCCTCCCACTTCAATCTCTCCCTCTCTCTCTCTCCCTCTGCGATCAAAATCATGAAATCCTCGCATTGATTTTGTTTCCAACTTAATTAAGCGTCGAAGAAGAATTAGTTAATCATAATTAACAATGGACTCGACGACGATTTCACATCTTTCACACGGATCGATTTCGTCGAGCATCGGAGACTCGTGGGAACTTGAAGGCAATCTTCCGCTCAAAGATCGCCTCAAGGCCTTTAAAACCAACCAGTTCGACCCCAATGTCTACGTCACCACCAAATGCCACACCATGAGTGAGAAGGTCCCCAATCTCTCTCCCTCTCTCCCTCTCTTGATTTTCATATTTTTCAAGAAAATAATGCACGGGAATCTTCACAAATTCGGAAAAACAAAATGGGATTTTCGTAATTATGCATTTAATCGTGTTCACTAATAGTTTTAGTGATGCATGGTGAAGAATTTAGAGCTAGTTCTCAATAATTTATTTACGGAACTATTTGCCTAATGAGATAGACTTACATGAAATGGGTTCATCGGCACCATAGCGTTCAAAACCATTTGTATATGTGGAGTGTATTAGTGGTTTGGGACGCTGTGGTAGCGGTGAACACGTTCCACCTAAGTCCAAATCCTACAGCACAACAAACAGGGTCTTACAGTTTATGGGTTGGAGATGATGACAGGAAATAAAGCATCTTCACTCTTACCTTGTTGACCTAAAAAAGGCGTCTGCAGAAGAAATGCGTAAAAGTGTTTACGCTAATTATCCGGCATTTATCCGGTGAGTGAGCATAATTTTCTTTGAATGTAATGACGATGATTTTTTAGTAGACGTGAATTAGGCCAGTTGCTTAATCATGAGGGTATTTCCAATTTCCTCAACCCTTATATTGGAACTTTAGAATTTTCATAACATATTACACCATGAAAGTGTTTGTATTGGTTCATTTGCAGTACATCGAGGGAAATCACTGAACTTGAGGGACAACTCCTTTCCATGAGAAATCTACTTTCTAGTCAGGCAACTTTAGTTCATGGTTTATCTGATGGAACTCGAGTTGATTCATTGTCCACTGGCAACGAAGATTTAAACGACGAAGACATATTAGTAGAAAGTAAGGAACTTTCTGAGATTGAGAACTGGTCAGGAGAATTCGAGGACACCCTCGAGGTTCTATTGGCTGAAAGAAGAGTGGATGAAGCGTTAACTGCCTTGGACGAAGGGGAACGCGTAGTGCAACAAGCTAAAGACAGGAATAAATTGACCCCAGCTGCATTCTTGTCACTGCAGACTACCATCACTGAACAGAGGCAAAAATTGATGGATCAGCTGGCGGAGACAATGAGCCAACCTTCCACGCGCATCGTTGAGCTTCGCCCATCTGTTCTAGCTCTCAAAAAGCTCGGGGATGGTCCCCGTTCACACACGTTGCTGCTCAATGCTCACCATCAAAAGTTGAAGTCTAATATGCAAGGTCTTAGCTTATCTAGCACTTCATATGGAGGAGCATATATCGCTGCGCTTTCTCAACTGGTCTTCTCAAGCATTGCGCAAGCGGCAAGTGACTCCCTGGCAGTTTTCAGTGAGGAGCCCGCTTATACATCTGAACTTGTCACTTGGGCAGTCAAACAGACCGAGGCTTTTGCTCAGCTCCTCAAAAGGCATGTTCTGGCTTCATCAGCAGCTGCCGGGAGTCTAAGAGTTGCCGCAGAATGTGTTCATATATGTTTGGGACACTGTTCGCTATTAGAAGATCGCGGGTTGTGCCTCTCTCCTGTCTTATTGAAACACTTTAGGCCATTCCTTGAGCAGGCATTGTACTCCAACTTGAAAAGAATTGAACAGAGCAGTGCTGCATTAGCTGCTGCTGATGATTGGATGCTTCTTTATCCACCGGTAGGCTCACGCCTTATGGGTTCGACTTCATCTCTTACTACTATGAGCCAAAACCAGCCAAAGCTTTCAAGCAGTGCTCACAGATTCAGTTCAATGGTTCAGGTGATCATTTATCTCACTTTTACTTTAATACTTCTTCTGAGATTTCCAACTTAATTCAATTTGTCACAATCACGGCGTTAGGAAAACGGGATGGCATAATTTTGACTATGCAGATAGTTTCTGAACTACTAATTTGTGCTAATAATATCTAATGGATTTAGGAACTTCTTGAGGATGTGGTGCCGCTTGAGACCCTGCAGTTGGATGGTCCGGCATTAGAAGGCATTTTACAAGCGTTCAACTCGTATGTAACTATACTGATGAATGCAGTGCCTGGTTCAGCGGAGACTGAGGAGAACTTGGAAGGGTCAGGACATAAACTTGTTAGGATGGCGGAGACAGAAGCTCAACAGCTAGCTTTGCTAGCAAACGCATCATTGTTAGCAGACGAGTTGCTACCACGAGCTGCTATGAAGCTTTTGCCCCTGCAGCAGGGTCAGCAGGCTAATAAACCAATGGAAACCCCTAAAAGATCTTCGGACAGAGGAAATCGTGTCCCAGAACCTAGTAGGGAATGGAAGAGGAGGCTTCAGCGCTCGGTCGAGCAATTGAGAGACAGCTTCTGCAGACTACATGCCCTTGATCTCATCTTCACAGAAGATGGGGACACGCGTCTCAACGCGCAAATGTACACTAGCATGGACGGAAACCTAGACCCCGAATGGTTCCCATCTCCGATACTTCAGGAACTTTTCGCAAAATTGACAACCTTGGCGAACCTTGCAACGGATATTTTTGTGGGGAGGGAAAGGTTTGCGACTATCCTACTAATGAGACTGACTGAGACTGTGATCTTGTGGCTTTCAGATGACCAGAACTTCTGGGCAGAAATTGAAGGGCCAAAGCCATTAGGCCCTCTCGGCCTTCAACAGGTATAAACATACATGAGAACAAAAGTAGCTTAATTGACTAAGAGTGTTCAGCCCCTCACCTAAGTCCCAAGTTTGATTCCCCCTTCCCCCAATATCGCTTGTGAACAATTCGTTATTTAATTTGTATGCAGTTCTATTTGGATATGGAGTTTGTGTTGCTTTTCACATCGCAAGGCCGGTACCTTTCCCGAAATCTGCATCAAGTTATAAAGAACATCATTGCTCGAGCCATCGATGCAGTGACTGCTACCGGAATAGATCCATACAGGTATGCATAAGAGAAAGATTCTAAACAAACTGGCTATCTATATAATTACATCGTCTGATGAGAAAAGTTGAACATAATCTTATTTGTGACGAGATTGATAGGCATATAGTTGTAAACAACAGGTGACACCTCGGAATCTCTTTAGGGACTTGGAATCAAATGGCACCATTGTAAATTAGCATTGGTCAGTGTGTCCCTAACGATAAAACTATTTCTTTTGGGCAGTGTTTTGCCGGAAGATGACTGGTTTGCCGAAGTAGCTCAAATAGCAATAAAGATGCTGACAGGGAAGGCCAACTTCTCGAACGTGGAACAAGATGTCACGAGCCCTAATCAATCTGCAAGATCTTCTCATGGAAGTGAGACCGGTTTTTCTCAGCACTACAGAGAGTAATTATATTCATTCAGATTCTACATTAACAACAATAAAACAGATATTTTTTATTATTTTATTGGTGGTCATTTTTCCAATTAACACATCTTATGATGTTTACCGATTTGAAGGCGTTGGAGAATAAAAACCTACATCGGGAACATGACAAAAGATATACAGTTAAAATGCGAGAGATTTCACTTCTAATATCACCAAAGTTTTTTGTGATAAAACTCAACACTTACTAATAAATTTACCAAATTAGTTTTCTCATAAACGATTATGGCCCTTCCAAACAAGCTTTAGGTGTGGAAAAGAACATTAGATGGATAAAGTAGCAGAAAATTTTCAATAGGTTGCCAGATTACGTGAGACTTGAAAGCAACGGAATACTATACCATCTCTCGAATGGCGGATCCATAGAGCTACTATAATTATAAGATATAAGAAGTAAAGAAAGAAGCCTACTTCGATTATGTTCATCTTCCTTTCGTACGTTCATGATATTGCTTTCGCATGGCTCTTAAAGGCTCAACTAAATGAACTCTAATGGATTTATCTTGCTCCATGTGATTTTTGGGAGAGTAATCAACTGTACACGTAGTTTGGACGTTAGGATGTATTTAATTGAAAATTTGAGAGATTGTAATTCTTTTAATGAATTTATGGGTATTCAATCAAGATTTTAAGTGATTATCTTAAATTCAACGTATATTCAATTAGGATTTAAGATGCCACTTAGTACTATGGTCTAGTGGTATTTCTCTTTACTTGTAAATGAGAGGTTTTAGGTTCGATTTTCGCCAAATGTGAATTTGAACCACAATAAGCCTATTGTGAGGCTGAGCCCTCATAAATATTCAATTAATTTCTATGATTTATTGCCACTTGTGTCCAAATGCAATTCAAATCTCCCTTGTTGTTGACCAAAAAAAAAAAACTCTCTTAAAAAAAAAAGGAATTTATTGAGAAAGTTTTCTGAAATAGTATTTGAATTAAACTAATAAGATGAATAGTAATTTATTGAAATAAAAATTACAAAAATGTTTTATATATGTGGCTACTGAGTTTCCTGTGATATCTAGGTAATTACTAATTTTCTCTCTTGGAATAATGCTACTTTTGTATCTGGATTCGTAGACGTTTAACTTGGAAAAAGAAAATCACAATTGTGAGGAAATACATGGAATTTGAGAAAAAGAGGATCTCAATTTTATGATTTACTTTTATGAGAATTTGTTATCCATATATATAGATATATTGTCATATAGTCTAGTGTATTTCTCAAACCATTCATATTGTTATCAAAATTTGTGGTTTAATTTTTCCATCCTTTGGTAAAAAATGCAGGAAGGATTGGTTAGCCTTTTGATGATTAGTGTTGCATTGTCTCAGTTGATTGATATTGGATATAGTGAAACAAGATATAATGTTCTTGATTATGGTGCAATTGGAGATGGCCAAACGGATGATTCCGAGGTAACTTCTCTTGTTACTTTCTTTTCATTTTCGTATATGTTTTATAGTTATGTTTTTGTATGGTTCTCTTCATGAAGTATTGGAAGGGGTTGTATATTTTTAATGGAATGATACGAGGTAATGCAACACATATTCTCTTGTTTTTAGTCTCCTTGAATGGTTCATGAATTTTGGTAACGCACCCATACTAAAATCGCCACACTACTAATTCAGACTATAAGTTTTACGCAAAAAATAACTTCTTAGTGAATAGTCTCTGGCGACATAAGTATTGCGGAACGAAAATGCCGTGATAATTTTATTTTCTTTTTTCATTTTACATTCTCTTACTCCTTTAGTTAGGGAAAACTGAACCTAATTATGGACCATTGTTCTACTTGATATAGGCTTTTGTAAAAGCATGGAAAGCTGCATGCGGAACAGCTGAAGCTGGTGACTTAACAACACTCATTGTACCTCCAGAAACATTCTCATTGCAGCCTGTGATATTTGCAGGCCCTTGCACTTCTAAGACAATGCATTTTGTGGTACACCTAACAAGGACATGCTATTTCTTCATCTTTTAATTTCCATTTGTTGCTTCTTTTTCATCATCCGTGGCTAATGACCTTTAACTACGTGAAAGTCGTATTATTGTTATTACCGACCATTGCATCCAGGAGTCAGGACTAAAACTTTTGATAATGGTGTAAATTTTCCTTGATTTCGTATTGGTTGCGGGGAATAGGTCCTAGGGAATGTGGTGGCACCCAAAACGCTGGATGCATGGAAGGAGTGCCCATCACATGGCTGGCTCGAATTTGTAGGTGTGACCAATCTCATAATCAATGGTTCAGGAACAATCGACGGCCAGGGTTCAGCTTGGTGGAGGAATGAGAAGAACTGCAAAAGACCAAAGGTTAGTTGATTTCGCCAATTTACGGACCAAATAGGTGGTTGAAATTCATTATTTAATCATTTAAATACACAAAATTGACACTTATCGACACACTTTGTGATGTGCGCATACCCACCGTTATAGACCTTATATTAAAAAGTATACAAGCAGCGGCGGAGCCAGGAATTTAAAGCGATGGGGTCAAAATATAGTTTTAAAAAATCCATCATACTTTCATTTATAATTGTCCACGACATGTTCTCATATTTTGGAAACATCGTATCACAACATTATTATCAATGGAATCAAATACATCTTTCTTAATGTACACAATCAATCTATCATTCAACCATTAATCACCCATCTTATTAAGATGTGGATTCTTCATAATTTTCATCACCGAAAAAACTTTTTCAACTGAAGCAGTCGCAACAGTTAAAATCAGTGCTAATTTCACTAGCAAGTACACCAAGGGATATTGTCTCTTCCTCTTTGTCTCCACCAACTTTTGTGCAAAGCTACTAATTCCTTTCAATACAGAAAACTCATTATGCAAACGACATAGCTTTGTTAAATTAAAAACGTATTAATTAAAAAATTATTTTTTACTTTTTTAGGGATAAGTTTAGAAAAGGATAAGTTTACAAGTAAAAGGTTATTGGGATAAGTTTACAAGGCAGCGTGCTGCTGCAATGCTGCTGTTGCAGTGCTGCTATACAGGTTCATAAAATTTTCAAAGGGATAACTTGACAAGGTTATTAGGGTCAAGGGATGCCAATGCCCCCTCATTGGATCCGCTAGTGTATACAAGTAAATATATTAATTTCGTGTGTCTAATAACATTACTCTTATTGCAAGTGGTAAGAGCATACCTCCCTCTATGCTCAGTTTCCTATGTTTCGATTCTCCTACCCTTGTGTTGCTTGTATCAAATAAAATCATTACTCGTACATGATAGCATATGAATTTGTTTGTATCTTTTTATTATAATTTTATATTACTCAATTAAATTTTGATTTATTACAATTACTGCAGGGTATAAACTTTCACAAATGTGATAATCTTGAGTTAAATCTACTTACTCATGTAAATAGCCCAGGAGCTCATATTGGTATAAACCAGTGCAACAACATCGATATCCACCATCTTACTATAAGTGCACCTGAAGATAGTCCAAACACTGATGGAATTGACATCTCAAACTCTACCCATGTCAATATTCACGACACTTATATTGGAACTGGTAATTAATTTAAATTTGATTTATTTTGTAAGCAAGCATATGTAGCCAAATCAATTTCTTTGCATTTTGTTAACAGGAGCTGACTGTATAGCTATCCACACTGGCTCTTCCGATGTCAACATTACCAACATTGCATGCGGACCAGGCCATGGAATTAGGTTTATCCAAAATAACCACAGAAGATAGTGTTATGTGAATTTTATTGACAACGTACTAATTAGATGTTGAGCATCTAAAAATTAAGTTAAAATTCTTTTTATGAACAGTGTGGGAAGCTTAGAATCGCACGGGGCTTATGAAGCCGTGGGAAATATTTACGTGAAAGGTTCTAGTTTCAACAGAACTCAAAACGGAGCAAGAATCAGGACATGGCCGGTAAAATTAATTACAACTATGTAATCGAAAAGAATTCCAGTGTGTGTGTGTGTGTGTGTGTGTGTGTATAGTTAGTAAATATAATTTCAGTCTCTAATTAAATTAACATACATTTTACTCGTTTTCTGTGCTTGATCGATTCACTGATATCATCCTTGTTAATTTTCACAGGGAGGATCTGGGTATGTCAAGAATATAACTTTTGAGGACATCACACTTACTGCAGCTAAAAACCCCATCATCATCGACCAATTTGATTGTGATGATAAACACGGTTGCACAAATAAGGTATTTTGCTTTAAATATTCTTTCTTTAATTTGAAGTGTTGGTTCAATAATCAAAACTGTGAACCTGTATTCACATTCAAACATGGCATGTAAAACATTCCACGTTAATTACCACATAGTCTAATAAGATAAAATATTTTCACGGATATTTTTACCAGGTTAACACATTTAGACATGTTATTAGTATCATTGTGTAGACACTATATGCTTCCGCACACTGTAAAATGAAAAGAAATAAAGTAGACGAGAAAATAAGGCAAGGTCTAAGTTCTAATCCTGCTTTTTTGACCTAATCCTACATTTTTCTGCCCTAATTAATTATCATGCTTCTTTTCCCTAGTGCTACACCAGTGCCCTAATCCTACATTAAACAATTACATACATAGTCTAATAAGAGAAAAATTCACGGTTTATAGTTGTTGACACGGGCTTGACTTGTTCCGAATGTTGATGATTACCACAGACCTTATCAGCTGTGTCGGTGAGCAATGTGAGATATATTGGTTTTGAAGGAACCTGTGGTAACGGGGAGGCGATTGTGTTGAACTGCAGCCAGATTTCAGGCTGTCAAAACATCGTTATTGAACATGTTAACATCACCTCTGCGGTTCCTGGGAAGAAGGTTTATGCAACCTGCAAACATGCAAAAGGAACTTGCACTGACACTAATGTGCCCGTATCTTGCCTCAAGGGAAATCCAAACTCAATTGCTCCATAGCTTCAACGTCACCTAACCCTAATGTTGTACTTCCTTGTGACCGTGTAATAAGAGACTTATTGTACTCTCTCTTTTTGTTGGAGGAAGTTTTCAATGTGTAAGAGTTAATTCTGGCAAAAATTAATATACTGCAATAAGCAACACACATAACTCAATAATTCACGTATGTTAATTGTCTTATAGAGATTAAATGGGAAATGGAAGCACATGTGAATTGGTATAGATTAGAGAACATGGCTGGAAAATAAAACCAAAACACCCTTTAATTTACTAGAAGAAGGAGAACTTTACCATTTTTCTGATTTATTGGACCAAAATAAGCAAGCCATCACATGGAGGGCTGTTTATCATGTGCAAACACTGATATGCTTTTAAGCACCATACACTGTAAAACGAAAAGAAACAAAATAAAATAGAAAATAAGGCCAGTTCTAAGTTCTAATTAATTATCAAGCTTTTTTGACCTAGTCCATTTTTTCTGTGAATTTGCTTCTTGCCCTAATCAGACACTAATTTTTGTTAATTATCGTGTTTCCTTTCCCTAACGCTACACTAGTGCCCTAATCCTACATTAAACAATCACACGATACATACATGATTTTCTTTATACACACAAGACTTTTACGATCACAAATAATACATAAAAATTTGCGATCACAAATAATACTTATAAATCAACTCCTAAAGTACAAAGACAGGTTCACAAATAAAACACAAGATGTACTTTCCCAATTCTAATCTTGATTTCTCATGGCTGTCCATACTACTAGAGTGCAAATTAATTAAATTATATTGGTACCTTAATGCAAAGACCAAAATGGGTTAAGTTTTTAAACATACCAAAAATAATACAAAAAAATTACTCTCAAGTTGTAAGACAAGTGTACAAATATTTGTAAAGGTTGGAAGCCTAGAAGTCCCACAGATTATTTTTTGGATCACCGACTTTGCTTTGATGTACAGTTTTCACTTGGGATAAAAAAAAATTATAATAAACATGGTAGAGCAAATAAGGTATTTTGATTTATATATTATTTCTTTAATTTGAAGTGTTTATCAATTATTCAATATGGATGGTTATTTATAGGGTAATTAATGTTATTTTTCATTAAGTTGTCAAAACTATGGACCTGTACCTGTATTCACATTCAAACATGGCAATGTAAAACTTTCAACGTTACCAAAGTCTAAAAGAGAGCATAATTTCGCGGTTTATATTTGTTGACATGGGCTTATCATTATCTCTTTTTGTTGGAGGAAGTTTTCGATGTGTAAGAGTTAATTTTGGCAAAAGTTGATAATAAGGGGAGAGATGTACTGCAATAAGCAACACACCTAACCCAATAATTTACGTATGTTAATTGTCTTAAACAGATTAAAGGTTGGAAGTCCTCACTCGAGATAGAAGTCCTAAGGATCATTTCTTGGGTCACCGCTTTGATTTAATATACACTTAACTCGAGTACCCAACTGTCTCACGTAATACCACGTTATATAATATAAATTTAAGAATTTTTTGTATGATTGATGGGAATTAGTCTGACATTAATGTGTACTAAAGAACAAATTAGATTGATTGGATACAGATTAAAGATTGGAAGTCGTCGCTCGAGATAGAAGTCCTACAGATCATTTCTTGGGTCACCAGCTTTGGTTTAATATACAGTTTAACCTGGTATTAAGAAAAATACGTTACTATCTCATGTAATACTACGTTATACAATACAAACTTACAAACTTTTTGCATGATGGACGAGAATTAATCTGACATCAATGTATACTAAATGACAACTTAAATTGACTGAATTGGGCGCTACGTGTGAATATCACTCCTAATTACATTCTACTATTAGATCGGGTCATTATGGTGTACTTGGTCGATCTAAGTCTTTCATATTATATTAAAAAATACTTTTCCGGTTTTTCTAGGATTACATGCACATGATTACCATGCACTAGTCTGACGGTGTCTATAAATATTAAGCCCTAACATACAAGCTGAACACGCATTCTCCTAAAATCCCAAATCAATTAAGCAAACAGAATACTGATGAAGTTTCTTTGGGTTGTACTACTCATCACCCTTTCTGCACTTGGGGAGGGAAACACAACCCCCAACCAAGCATGCAACCCCAACGACCTCAAAGGCCTAAGCAATTTCAAGGCTGGGATTCCCATCGACACCTCCAGCCGCCTAGCGATGTGGGTTGGCGGCGGTTGCTGCGAGTGGCAAGGCATTACTTGTGACAACAGGACCGGCAGAGTGATTGGAATCAGCCTTCCAGCGTGGATCACAAAAGATGATGAACCTTTCCTCGCCCGTATGGTAGGCACTCTCTCTCCTTCAATAAATCTCATTTCATTCCTTGAAGTCCTGAATCTTGGTGAGAACTCTGACCTCACCGGAAACATCCCAGAACTCATCCTTCCGAAACTCCAAAGGCTTTACCTCTATTCAAACAGTTTCTATGGACCTGTGCCTGATTCAATTGCAAGCTTGACGCGTTTAGTAAGTTTGGATCTTCATAACAACTCTCTGAGTGGTCACATACCGCAGGGAATTGGTCAATTGCGAGTCTTGCAAGACCTTGATTTTTCAAACAATTTTTTGTCTGGTAAACTTCCCTCTTCCATGGCTAATCTGTCTGCCATTAGAAATCTAGGGTTGGACTCTAATTTTCTTGAGGGGCCAATTACATTTCTGTCGATCTCTCCGAAAATGTCTCATCTCCGGCTTATAAGGCTGCAGGATAATAGTCTTACTGGAAAAATTCCAAAATTCATTGGCCAACTCCCACAGCTTGAACACCTCCTCCTCTCTCGGAATATGATTGAAGGACCACTCCCTTCTGAGATGTCTTCTCTTAAACATCTCGAAACACTCGATGTTTCTTTCAACCCATTGAGGCTCTCTGCCATCCCGAAATGGCTCCCAGAGTTGCCGTCACTTCTTCGGATTTTCTTGGCGGGGTGCGAAATCCAGGGAGAAATTCCAGAGCTCTTTCCAAGTGCAATACAAGAATTGGACTTATCAGCTAACAATCTCACCGGAAGCATTCCTACACGCTTTGGAGATGAAAACTTTCAAATGCTCTTCTCATTGAACCTATCCAAGAACGCACTCGTTTCAAACATCCCTGTGTCAATTGGAAACTTGAAAAGGTTGATATGGCTTGACCTTCACGCCAACAAACTATCTTCCAACTTACCAGAGGCGTTGGGAAATCTGATCAAGCTGACCAAGCTCGAGCTGCAGCAAAACCAGTTTTCCGGAAAAATTCCAATCGAGTTTTTGAAGCTGAAGGATTTGTTGAAATTTGATGCATCGGACAATCTTCTGGAGGGGAAAATCCCGGAAGGCAAACCATTCAGTGACTTCCCGAAAAGCTCCTACTCCGGAAACAAAGGCTTATGCGGAAAGCCTCTCCCTCCCTGTAAAAAGACTTGAAGGCCTCCTATCTACGTAGCTAAATAACTTTTCTTTCGTACATGCTCAGGTTTATGGTACGTTAAATATTAAGCATCGGCATTTAAGTAGTTAGAAAACTGAAGGATGCTTGTTGCCTCAGTTCACTGGAGATTATGAGTCTATAAAACTACACAAAAGATGACACAATTTCTTCTTGATTTGAAGTGTATTAATGGTTGAATACGAGATTTACATTGTCCCATCATTTACAGGGTGTCAAAGGGGATCTTGGATCAACCCTAGTTGGTGGTAGTTCATGTAGTCAATTCCGTTTAATCGTATACAACATAAGATCTGCTCCGGCAACTCTTCGGGTTTGTTTCCCTGTTTCGAAATGCAAATATAAGATATAGATGAACAACTCCAAAAGGCCAGCAAAAGAAAGAATTAAGGGATTGATAATGGAAGTTTAACTTGCTACTGGGAAAAATTACCTGAATCGTGAGCCCGACATCCAAAATGCAGTGCTTCAGTCTATCTAGGAACGCTTCAAACCCTTTCCTAGAGATATAACTAAATCTGTGCATATCCAAATCAATCTCGAGGTAGTTTTCTCCCTGAAATCCATTACAGTTAGCAAGAAAAGAAACACTTAAGAAGCCATATAAATCGAAGGCGAATTTGGAAGACTGAAGTCAAAAATTAAAGTAATCCAGACAGGCTCACCATGTAAAATTCATGTTGAGGACGAGAAAGAACCGGCTTTTCATTGTAAGCCTGCATAAGTTTCCGCTCTGGTGCACTCAAGTGAAGATCTTCCACATTAGCAACACGTCCCAAAATTTTCAACCTTTCTCGAAAGGATGCAATTGTGTCCACGGGAAAACCTTTGACCTTTTCTACTTCATCGTCAATTACCCTCTGGCATGAAAATAGGCATGAGCGTGAATTAAAAAAAAGTTTACGCAATCTGCTGGGATGAATCACCCAGCATCATCTCTGATGGAAAAGATATTTCCAAAACAAAAGGTTCGGTATGAAATGGGACTACAACGAAAACTTCAAAAGGCTCCATCTTACTCTGATATTTTCTTGAAAATTAGGTGGAAGTTCTTTAACGTACATATCGTTAACCTTAAAGTACAAAACAAAATTCATTCCCTCTCCATCCGTCTCACCCTGAAAAATTGCAGTAGGATACAAGGGTACCTGTAGAATCAATGAGAAGGACATTTTTTAACATCTGAATAAGTTTTACACATATCTAGAAAGCAAAATCAACTGAATCTCATTAACTAGCCAGAAGGTATCTAAACTAACTACTCATCTTGAACTCAATTTGAGAACCTAGCCTGAAAATTGTTGTCACAGGTGGCAGGGTACAAGTCCTCAACCGTTACAGCTTATTGGTTATTATTCAACTTATATTCTGAATCCGAGCTGGATAGTCTGAATCCGCACAAGGAGTTAAGTTGTCATAGGCGCTTAAAAATTATATTACCTGACAAATTTAAAGATGGACAACTGTGCATACAGAGAGCAATACAAAAGGAGAGAGGCGGGGGGAGGAGAGAGAGATCAAACTTACCTGTACATTTACAACAAGAACAGCGGGAAGATCTCCAGAAGAATTAACAACAGGCAGTTCCACAAAGCGAGCTATATGATCTATTTTTCGCTGAGATAAAAATACATCAAGACCAAATGGATAATATGCAGCATAGCTGGGAGCATGCTCCTTCTTTCTGTCCCTGCAATAAAGAAGATCAAATTCAATGGTCAATTGGAAAAGTAGCTTGGCAACAAAGATCTACACAGGTAAATCTCAAATTTTGAATATAGTGAATCTTATATGTTAAAAAAGTGTGCCAATTACGATCAATATTTTACTACTGATTATTTTAATATAAAAAAGTGTGAATGTAGCCCTATATGAATGTACATATGTACATGTACAAGTTCTCAAACTAAATGAACACTTTACTCTGCGAATCTTACCTAAAGTAATTCGGCCCCCGAACTTTGAAAGAATTTGGCTCAATATGTGACCAGGAATCAAACATTTTCTTATCTATAGGGCAAAAAGGAACTTGAGAACCTGCTATTGGTCTTTGCAGAAGCATCTTCGAGGAAACTGGAAATATGCGTAAAAAAACAAAAGGTTAAAGGAATTACAATTGGATATGTTTGCACTAGACTAAAGAGTCGGAATGCTTACAATGTATGAACGCTAAGAACTACCATCAAACAATATAACATTTACTTAACTAACAATCTACGACCAATTTAGGGAATAACCAAGAGAGATACTACTCAACAAAGTAGGATGATGAGAATAACGAAAATTTACTACAAGATTATAGATGACAGTAAATCTTAAAGGAATAAGCGGCGCAAGGACAGGTTTCATGAATAACAAGGTTGCAGCTAAAGACTAAAGAAAATGCACACTCAAAATAATAATGATGGCAAAGAAATGAATCCCATGCGTGTTTACCATTTGCATGCCATATTAGCTTATCAAAAGATAGTTCTAGTTCTTACATAAACTTGCATTGGGATGTCCTTCTTTCCATTTAAAGGGAAGTTTTATGGCAGCTTTTTTCCTTGCACTTGGTGGGCTAGAACTCAGTGACCTTCTCTTTTCAACAGGGGGAACAGTTGAAGCAAGAAAAGGCAGACAGGTGCTTGGAAGAATCCCACAATTGTCCAATATTCCTTCCTCCTTGGGAGAAGATTCATCGACAGAGGAGGATATTTCATCGAGGAACACAGGTTGATTTGCTTCAGTTGTCGAATGTCCATCAACGTTATTAGCATTCATGATATGATTATTGCTCTTTTGAGAAACCACACTAACAGGGTTGTTTGCAGAATCCCCTGGTTTATGTATCTGATCAGTAGAGGAGGCATGCAGGTCATTAACATTATACTGTTCACAATTGGCATCTCTTACTGACGAATTGCTTGATACAGACACGCGTTCAAATCCATTTAGAGATAACACCTCTGCAAATAAAGATATTTTAGTAATTCAAACCTAAAGACATCAAATTAAGAAAAAAAAAATTGAAAAACAATACAATATCACTGAAATTAGACATCGGTAAAACTTTACCATCCTGAACACTATGGAAATCTTCATCGCATTCTTCGGACTCAAATATTGCAACCGGATCAAACCATGAGTCCTCACTACTTTCTGCGGACGCCATCATATTTTTAACGATAATCAGAAACTATGGACGTAGAGGAAATTACAGTACAATGCAATTTGAGAATTACAATGTTAAGAAAAACAAAAATGCCACCAAAACACTGACTAGTTTGTCACTAAAAAACTAAGACAACACAATTTTCAGCAGCAACAAATGCACAAGCAATTGCTTCTTGCTGCATATCAAGCATCAACCAACTCCAAGACAGATTTTCGGAGACGGATTCACATAAAGACTCTACATTTTCCAGAAAATCATAGCTTAAATTAAAAAATTGGTGGTTCTCAAAGAAAATTATAGCTTGTTCTGCGGTCAATTGCTCTATCTCAATTATGAGGTTCTTAATTAGTATCTTAATTACTCACATTATTTTAATTATCAAGAAAATTACTATCAAGAAAGCTCAAATTTTCCCATAAACAATACAATTCAGCCAAACAAGAAAATCCCAGAACTAAATTCCAGAAAATAACTCAGTTCCAAACAAAAAGGTCCAAAATTTCATCATTTTACAACTTCTAATAACAGAGCATTCTAGAGAGAGATGAAAAAATGGACCTTGGAAAGTGGGGTTGTTGAACGTGGAGCGATCAGGCGGGGCGGACCGATCAAACTTGTCCGGCGATCCCTCGGACAATCGACCGGCCCGACCCGGAGACTGTTTAGCCCGCCCGTCTCTCCTCCTCTTCCGGGTCCTCTTCCGCTTCGACGAGCTCAGTCTCCCTCCGACGCACCCCTCCGGCTTCGACACGCACGCCCCCATAACCCCCTCCCTCCCTCACTCTCCGGCTCAGATATCAACAAAACAACCGTCGCCAATTCACCATAACATAATTATAGAGAGAGAGAGAGAAACAAGAGAGAGAAAGAAAGTGAGCTGGAAGGAGTTACCGTTTGTTTGTTGGTTGTTGGTTTTTTTGTTTGTTGGAAGCAAAAGGTTGAGGCGGAAGCTTTAATGGCGGGCAGAGTCAAATAAAAGGAAGGACAAAGGTGGGAGGGAGGCAGCGAGCGACGGCGTTAAGGCATCTCTAAACAGGTGGGTGGTGGGGTTGGGGGCGGGACCCGCGACCAAAATGATTTGACACGTGGCGCTATGTGGTTTTACCTGACCCGGGAACGTGTGGGTATTCACCGTCTCTGTGGGATCTCTGTGTGTGTTTCGACGCTGCCGTTCAGCTTACGTTGTCCCGTAATTTTACGTTGAACGTTGTGCCGTTCGACTCACGTAAATAACGAGTTTGATTTATTTATAACTGAATTAATGTGGAAATTAGTTTTAAGTGTCGCTTCCTGATATCGTTGTATTAAAAGAGACACGTTACAATAACTTGATTAGGTCTCTCTCCAACCACATCTCATATACAAGTATAAGACTACTTATTTTGATCTCATCTGACTATACGTGGCCCTTCAATCCGGTCACTCAATAGTGCATCCCACGTATAATGACATCTTGTAATTTATATGTAAACATAAATATCTAACTATAAAAATAAATTATTTTTAACGGTAAGGATTGAAGCAGTATTCTTTGTTCCATTTGATTTTTTTTTTCCTTTCCGCTCTAATAATGAGTCCAACGAAACGTCGTAGTCTCATAGATAATATAAAGTTGTGCTACAGTTCCTCGACAATTACACTAAGGTCGGCTGGCCTATATCTACCAGCATCATTTGTCATTTTAACCATAAATAATAATATTATTAGAAAAAATTTAAAAAAATTATTTGTTATTTTAATTATAAATAATAATAATATTATCTCTTAATAACATAGGAAAAGAGAAAGAAAAATAGATAAAAGAGAAACAAACAAAAAGGGAAACCCATTTTAATAATTTAACCTTTTGTTTTGTCCACTCATTCTTCACCTATCAAAATTGATATTTTCCCTCCTCTAAAAGATGAAAGATTTGCTTTTGATACTCGATAAATAAAATATAAATTAAAATAAAATCCATGCTTTTTTCGTTTTATTTTATGTTTGCAATTGTATAATATTATGACGGTGTTATCCACACACTACATTTTAACTTTTACATATCTTTCGTAATTTCAAACTTTCGAAACAAATAAACCGGAAATGATCAAAGGATAAAATTAAACAAAAGATTGTGTAAAAAGTAAAAAAATGTGTAGATAACACAATCTAATATTAGGCTCACTTATACAATTTTGTTCTTTATATTTGTGAGCATGCAGAACAAAAATGTAGTTTGCACGGTGAAGAAAAATTATTGTAATATTTTAGTTTTATTGTACCAAGACATTAATTTTAAATTTTATTGTACCAAACCATTAATTCTTTATTTATTATTCAAGGTCAAATTGTTCAATATAAATTTTTAGTTGAATAAACTTTTGTATCATAAATAATATTAACAACGGCATTAAGATTGTTTATCTTCTTTTATTCGAAAAGTTTTCGTTATAACTTTTTTGTTTTATATAAAAAATTTGAATAATTGCAAGTGGCCTTTTACCACTGTAGTAAAGGAACTGAGCTCTTGCATGACAACATGAATTTAAATCTCATATATAGCTAATATAACTTCTAATTTAACAAAATCTATAATTTGACAAAAAAAAATTTGAATAATTAATCTTGAAAAGTACAACCCATGTCACTCATTTTAAATGTATTATATGCACTGATAAAATATCTAAATTACCAGTCATATAATACACATTTCACTTTCGAGTTTGGTACTAAATTATATATTTTTTAATAAAATAAATAAATAACATGTGCATTGAAAAATAAAAAATAAAAACAAGATACAAATATAAAAGGACATGTAATGCTAAAGAAATTAAATTTGTATATAAAGTTTTGAAAATTAAAAGACATAAAAGTTGATGATTGATTTATTCCTTAAACATTGATAAATGTGCTTATTTCGATTGATTGCACATCATTTAATTTATAAATTTAATTTTTAGCATTATTCATAAAAGGACATGTCGGATGGAAGACTAGTCTACTGCCATATATTGTGGCGTGGGTGACGTGACGGGGGCCCACGTGGCAGCTGTGAAGAGAGTTTTAAACCAATAAGCAAATAATCAAATAACGAATTACAAGGGTCGACACGAAACACTAAAATTAGTAAACTCCATGAGGAACGTTCGTGCATGTCCCAGATAGCAACAGCTTTAAAAACTTAAAGGGTTTATTCGGCAGTATATTTAAAATAATTGAAAATGTTTTGTGTGAAAATGATCTTGGAGTCAATTTTTAATAAAAATTCAAATATATTATGTAAAATCACTTGAAGTCTTTCTTAAAAAAAAGTACATAACCGGTGTTTCTTACAAAAAACACTTGAACTGCTTCTAAAACCGAAAAACATTTTCACTAAAAACGTATTCAGATTTTAAAAACATTTCCAAAAAGAGTCATAATAATACTATATCATCAATTTTTCTAGAAGATGAACAACAAGAAGATATTTGACACAGGATATATGGGACCTTTGCCTTAGGTGGTGGGGATTGGGACTGGGAATGCACTGCACGTCCTTCAAATGCTTTGCTTGCCACAACTATTTCATCAATCAATTCCCACACCTTTGAAAATTGAATTTAGTGAGAGAAATTAGCTTTTGTTTCATGTAATGACGGAATCAGAATTCAATGTTTAAGAAAATCATTATATTGGTTTTTAAATTCTATTATGCAAATGCAGTAAAATATATCACACAGGTCGCAAATTTAAAACACTTTGTGTCACTTCATATTTTTTATAATATTAACATGATAATAAATATTAAATTATGATGTAACAAATAATGTAAAAATTCAAAAGAGTCAGAATAGCATTTCCATTGAAAATAATATTGGAGTGCGCGTTACTCTAAAAGATTTAGGTGGGTCTATCTGCCCCGTCGACGACAGGCTGGATAAAGCCTGAACATTTTGTTTGTTTCCATCTACTTTATCCTTTGGGATCAACTTTTTTTTAGTCTTACACGGATTCGAAATTTATGGAAGCACGGAAATTGAAAATTAATATTTGGACATACAATTTACATAATTCCTACCAACCTAAACATAGAATCAAGTTATTTTAACGTATTTAGAACGGATTATTCTATTGTTGTTAGAAAATCATTTAATCTTTTCAAAAGCAATTTTAAACAAGAATCGACCTTAATCTCTTACGACTTTTACAGATAATTTATGTGTGGGTATGTAATGTATTCAAATCTCCACAACCAAAGTAAAAGAAAGGAGAAAAATCTCTACAACCAAAGAGATAAGAAAACAAGTGAAAGTTCAAAGGGAATGGCCGTATCACATTCATATGGCCAAACCAAATTTGACCAATGTTAAAGTTAGGGGAGGGGCCATTAATTGTCATCTGGGAAGTAGTTAAGTAGTTGATTCAAGTGCCGTCCAGGTAAATCCGCACGCCAACTTATGTTGCATCTAGGTTTTACTTTCTGTACGTCTTATTACAAACACCGATCCAACAATCTTCACACTTCGTACATCGTCCATGAACCCATCATTTCATCAACATATGATTTACTAATACCTTCGGAGGGAGAACGAGAGAAACCTAAATGCAATTTTAACATAGCAATATTTAAACTTATCACGTATAGTTATGTATTTTAATCTGTACACGTAACATCATGCAATAAATTTGTACTATCATCACTTTAATATCTTAGTTACATCTAAGTCCTCTTTAAACGAGTTAATTGCTCAACTACATGAATTTCTGGTATCTTCGATATCATCACCCTAACGTCTTAGACCATCTTCAAAGAAGATGTCGAATTTTGAACATAAAATTTAAATTTTGACATCTTATGTGGCACTTTCATATCTTTTAAAGTTTTGTTCTCCAACCAATATATCAAATTAAATTATTATTTTATTATTTTATAAATTAAATTATTAAACTAATTAAAATTTAATAAAGAACATTTAAAGTTTAATCAGTAATATGTTCATCCTCCTTAATTGAAAAGAAGAAAAAAGTGGGATAATTGTATCAGTCAACTCAACATTAATTATAATAAATGATTAAACTAATTAAAATTTAATAATTAATTAAAAATTACATTTGAAGCTGCTGTCAAATTTGATTGCAACCTCTTTTGATGTCAATTTATGTCATCGTCACATAGGATTTGGTACTTCGGTTAGAGAATATTAGTATGGTCTTTTTTTACTGTTATAGCTAATGTGTACATTTTAGCATGCTCTTAGTCACAATTTGTAAGGTTGGGTATCCCTAATGAATTTTGTAACAATGGTCATCAAATTCAACTTAACATTGTTGTCTCCAAGGAAAACCAGACAACTGGAGTTTAAAATATATAACTTCCTAGGCTTGGATTTTATAACACTATCGCCGAGCTCATAGATTAGGATTTGAATTTGAAACTAATAATAATATAAAAAATATTTTAAAAAATGGAAAGGAAAAAAAAACCAAAGAAGAAATACATGGTCAGCCCAAAAATTAATCAAGGTGGGCTGAAGCCAACATGGCCCAACCTGTTCTACATCTACAACACGAACATTTTAAGAAGAAAATGCGTCGACGTTAGGAGAAAAACTTGAGGATTACCTATTTGCTGAAGAAGCTGTGTGGTGGGAGGATCAGTGTGAGCAGAACAATATACAGCATGCTCGAATTGCAACGCCCAAATCTTGGTAATCCTTGAGATTTTAAGATTATGCTTTAGTCTCTTGCATGCTCGTACTTGTATGCTTGTAAACTTTAGTCAAATGTTTAAAATGATAAGGTGGGACTCCCACCGTGGGAGTGTAGACGAACCTAATTCGGAATGTGTAAGGCTTCATCTTGGGTTGTTGAGCACTCTGAATCTATATGCATTGATATTGTGCAATTATCCTGATCATTAGATTACGCAAGAAAGAAATCGATCATTCCGTTTGAGCTGATTGCTAATGCATTAGAAGAATTAGACAAGATTACTAATCATCACAAGTATTCACTGAGAAAACAGATTGTAGGCCAACTCCATACCTTTCTATCACTTACTGAGATACCTAGAACAGTAGCTTCCAATTGAGGTTTTGAGGAAGCCGACTGTGGGGAACAACAGTTAAACTGCCAGTGCAATGTTAAACAAGATTATTCAATGCAGAATGACCAATCGATGAGTTTTTCAATTTACAACCAGTAAAATTCACTTGCCTCTGACACGCATGAGTCCAAGTTATTGTTCTCTTGTAAGTTGTTCCCAGCTGACTTGCACTTTTGAGATAGATGTGAAGCTGCAAGTTTTTTAAATGTCCATATAAGTAGAGTACATGTAAACATCAACTCTCAACTTTCTTTCTCTTAGAAAGAATAAGTGAAGTAAAGCAGCCCTCGGAAGCAAATTTGTTTGCATCGAACATGGTATTTGAAGTGAGACAATATCTTCACTCACAGTGAGTGTATCATTTTCTTTTTTGATAAGCAAGTGTATCATTTTCTGATACATGAGATTCTAGAAGCAGAAAGGTTTTCATGACAAACCTGTATTTCCTCCATCGCCAGACCCGTAAGCCTTTTCTTGAGATTTTCCTGTATATTTCTGGACTGCATCTTCAATCCTGGAAAGTTAATAACAATGTTAAGTAAAAATTAATGAAAAACCACCCATTGTGCATCATTGCATTTGTTTATGATCTCCGATAAGAACATATATCTGCAATGAAGCATTCCTGTTTTCTACAACTTATGCATAGATGGTAAGAGTATGAGCACTACCTATTATCTTCCTTCGTCAAAATCATATTGCATCCTCCTTGGTGTTCCAGAATTGAGGAAAATACCCCTTTGTCCTGAAAAATAAATTGACGACAGTTCCCACAAGGAAGCAATGAGTGTCTTCACTAGAAGATCAATCAGAAGATGTTGGGGAAAGTTGTACATGCATCACAAGAGGCAAAACCATAAAACTTAAGAAATCACACCATGTATCCATATACATTATATGTTAAATTGTTAATTGACCAATTGGAAATGTGGCGTTCAATAAAACTTTGAATGTGAATTCATCAAGTGAAAGCATGGCAGGTTAAACCTAAAATTAAACTTTTTCTACCTCTTCATTCATACTTTTAACAGTGTCTTGAATCCGCCTTAAGACAATCCCCAAACTTCCAACTTCAAAACGCAATGCCTGATCATGGAGTTCATCAAGTAAGTTTAGAAGTCAATAGCAGAACTCAGTAAGGTCTAAACAAAAACAAAAACAATATGAAATTTAGACCTGTTTTTCTGAAATCAAATTCTGTATGACCGCATCCTTTGCTGATATAACTTTCTGAAGGTAAGGGTGGTTAAGAAGACATTGATGAGAAAATTTTTGGCTAAAACAGTAGACTAGTTTTACGAATCAATCGAACAAATGAATCTCTGATGCATGGATATATCTTCTATTTGTGTCTGGCTTGTATTACAAATTTTTGCTGCCTCCATCTGAGCTTCTAGTTCTGAGATGGCTTTATCCTTTCTCCGAGTCTCGTCTTCATAATTTTTTAGTTTGTTTTCCAGGTCACTGATCTTTTCTGCATAAATTAGTACATGGTCAATAAATTATTAGTGGTTTCAAATTTAACCTTTCCTTCAACAATTTAATAACGTAATTTACAACATCGAAGAATTGATATATAATGATAACTTGGAGTTACCAATAAATACTTTCTCTAATGTGGAAACAGTATCCAATTTGCTCTTTAAGCCTGCCACTGTGAACAAAGCAGTGAGTTAGGAGGGATCTGACGCTGCAACTTCAAATGGAATATAAGCATACAGTAAAAATTTAAAATGTTGCTTGCCTACTTCCTCTTTCTCACTAACAACGCGTTGCACATTATCCACGACTTTCTTTACCAAAATTGCCTCCTTTTCTATTGAATCGAATAGCAAAAGATGAGATTTTATCTTCTCAGATAGGAAAGCAAGCTTTCTGTCCCTGCATTGAATCGAGCGTTTCATTTCACAAGTGGATTCCTAAACATGAACATGACACCAGTGAGTCATATTTTGGTTAAATAGGTTCGATACAAATTCATCGTGGGATCAAAAAACACTGACAACATTGCATGGTAATCTCTCTCGATGTCATAATTCCAACGAACCTGATAAGCGTTGACGAAATTTTCCCTGGACTGGAGTAGGTTATGAATCGTTCCCTTCAACTCCTTTTGCCTGTTCTCGAGCATAGAATTGTCACTCTGAAGGTAACTCACCTGCAAGAACAAGATTCGAAAAACAAAAAACAGCTCAATTAAAACCAAATTTGGCTGTGATCTTTAACAAGCATTTCAACAAACACCTTCACCGCAAACATAAACAATTACATAATCCCACAAACCTCTCTTTCGAGTTTCTGTCGCAGCTCATTGGAGGAAGCCAATTCCGCCAGCAATTCCTGCAACTTTCTGCCGCATTCTTCCTCGGTTTGCTTTTGTTTCTGCATCCAAACACTCCGTCAATACGAACAAGTAAACTCAAATTGCAATCGGAGAGCAGCGATTGATTTTAAAGGGAAACCTGAATAAGAAGACGGAGCTGTTCGGCGGCGGAGCGTTCCCTTTCCTGAAAGTGTGAATTCACAAAGAACGGTGAGGGAAAGGGAGATAATGGAGGTGGCGGCGATGAGAAATCTTACTCGGAGTTCTCGGACTTCGGAGATCAGAGTTTGAAGCTGGAGCTTGAATTTGGAGAATTTCAGCAACTCCATTTCCGTCTAGTGTAAAATAATAAAATTGTTTGGATGGGCGCCGCAAAAATGGCCTTCACCGCTTTTAATTCGCATTTGATTTTCCCGCCACTGGAATTTCGCGTCCTTTTTTTTTTTTTTTTTTACGGTTTTTTCGTTTTACCTCTCATTTGACGCGAAATTTAACTTTTAAAAATCATCTAACTGTTAAAAATAATCCAAGTTTTAATTAATTACCTTATTGAAAAATTGGTTGAAGCGTGAACTCTCTCTTCTTTTATATATTAAACCAACACATGGCCACACACAAAATGTGTGTCGTAATTTTGTATTTTTGTTTTTTAAATGGAAGGAGAGAGGAAGAGAGGGAGAGAGACCGTGGGATGGGAAGAGTGAGGAGAGAGCTTTGCTTTTGGTGAGTAGATTGTAATAATTGTCTTTCAACTTTAATCAAATTGGAGCAATGGTCTCTCAACTAAAAATCTCTTACCATTGGTCTCTCAACTAAAAATCTTTTACCATTGGTCTCTCAACTCATCAAAACGTGTAGATATGGTCATTTTCGTCAACTCCGTCAAAATTCTATCAAAATAAGTTATGTTGGAATGACCACTGCTACAATTGTGTTAAAATTAAGAGACCATTGCTCCAATTGGATTAAAGTTGAAGGATCATTTCTTTAGTTGAATTAAAGTTGAGGGACCATTAATACAATTTTTCATATTTGCTTATTGATTTAGCCTCACGTGCATGACACGTGACTCATTTCACAGAAGTTTTAACGGAGTTGACAAAATGATCATAGATGCACGATTTGATGAGTTGAGGGATTAATGGTAATAAATTTTTAGTTGATTGATCATTGCTACAATTTACTCTTTTATTTTTTTTAATTAAAAATGTGTTAGAATCACGTGTAGCCGTGTAGGTGAGGTATTGAAATAAATAAATAAATAAATAAGCAAAATGTTGGTTGTGTGAAATTACATTATTGCCCACATTTCCTATTTATGTTCAGTTTTACTTAGAGAGTTAGGATGATAATTTCATGGGCTTTTAGTCGACAATGAAAATTTTATTAATATTTAGATATCTAGATAATTATTACAAAAATAATAATAATGCATGCATCTTTCATGGCAAACTTACTTGATAAATAATCGAAATTATTCACTCTTTATTATCATCTAAAGATTACATATGTAAAAAATTATTCACCTCGAAATTTTTTTAGTCATTCAGATGCATAAAACAAATTGACCGCTCATTATAGAGATGCTACTTGATACCAAAATCGTTAATTGTCTTAACATGTACGGATGACTAAAAGATTTTCAAATTGAATGATTTTTTTGCAAAAAATGGATTGGGTGATTTGAATGTTTATACTCTCAACCCTCGATCAATTTGGCCAATTAATCTTATCGTCGACTGCTTTGAATGTTTTCGTAGTGTACAGCTACCTAGCACCAGATAAAATACTGGATACGTTTGACAGTTGTGTCTGAAATTAGTGTCCAAATAGGGTCGCAAAGATGATGAAAACATGTTGAGAGAAGAATTCAAAAACTTATCACATATGTTCCCCATCTGCTTCTCCAGTTGGGCTGTCTGGCATTCCTCCATTTGCTTTAATTTATCTTTCAAATAAGCAGGATTTACAGCTCTCATTTCAAACACAAAATTAATAATTCATAAGAATCTAGAAAATATGCATGTTTTTTTAATTGGTGGATAAAAAGGGTTACCAATGGGACTGGATATTTTGGATCCAAATTCGGATTCTCCTGAATTTGGATCCTGTTCAGATGTTAGTATCGGAAACTAAGGATCAAGAAATTTGAGCATTTCGTTTGTATGAAAGAAAAAGCAAAATTCTTAGTTTACGTAAGGTGGTCAGCTAAATGAATTAATAGAAACCATCAGATTTAATTTCAGTGATCCGAATTTACTCATTGGCTCCAAAAAGTGAGATATGTCCAATTTCCTCAGGACTAGGATTCCCTCCCATTCTCTTTCCATTTCCTTCAATCTCCTCCTCTCACATTCTTTATTTTGTCTTTCTCTTTCTATAAAAAAAAATTAATATAAGATGTTGACGTAGCTTAACCGTGACCATTTAAATAGAATGTGAGAAAAAAAGATAAGGTAGACAATCCTACTTCATTTCCCCACTACCTACTATCTATCTTCCAATTATTATTAGCCAGGTGTCTCCTGGGCCACACATCATTTCACTGGCCTTAAAAAAATATGGTCTAATTCAGGACTCCAGTTTATGTACTTTCATTCCAGACGACACTGCAACTGTGATATGTATCATGTATGCCCTCAACCAACTAAAGTCCAAATTGTTAATGTAGTGCAGCTAAGCACGAGCTGTTTTATTCTCTCTTTTTTTTTTTTTTTTTTTTTTTTTTTTAAAGAATTCAATTCTATCGTACAAGAATTGGACAGTGTGAATTCAAGGTATAACAATAAAAGTAAAAATTCAAATCAATTTAGGTCATTCAATAGTTGTAGCATTTAATGTTACATAGTACAGATTAATTTTTCTCTCTTTTGTTAATGTCAAGAGAAATTTTTCCTACCCTTAATGAACCGATTACCAAAATGATACAAGGGCGTGCTAAGATTGTTTATGAAATTGTCAAAAGTATTTTATACAATCTAAAAGTGTTTCTTGTTACTTTTGACCAAGAAAGAACTACGTTTGGCATAACACCTGAAAACAGTTGTCGGTGGTAAAAGTGCTTTCTGAAAAATCACTTATTAAATTTTTCAAGTAGATTTTCAAGAAATACTTTGATTTCTAATAGAAACTTTTACATGTTTACAATAAGAAGCCCAAAAAGCATTTATCAGCATAAGACTGGACCAAGGACATCTATGAGAAGACCTAGCAACGTTTATACATTTCGTAAGAATATTTTCAACAAAAAATTTGGAACGAATAAAAACGCTTTCAAAAAACTAAATCAAATTCCCAAACATACCCTAAGATTGTAACACATGCTTTATGCATGGAACTGTCAAATTTCATCAATTTTTCCTTTTCCCATAATTAAGATTTTGCACAGAAAATACATTTTGAAGAACATGAACAGTGATAATTTGTTGTTATGGTATGGAAAACCAGAGAAAATTTTATCAAAAATTAATTAAAATTTTGAAAATGAACGATCGGTATGAAGATAGCGATTTTTATTCTATTTTGTCGTTAGAAAGATAGCGAAGACACGCCAAGAGGTTCGGTATCATTCGAGCAACAATCAATTGGAGGGACGTTGCTAGCGTTAAAGCGACACTCGACGGTGACAATCGCTAAATTCTTACCGATCCTTCATTTTCAATTTAAAAATAAATAAATTTGTTAAATTTTTCTTTTGTTTCCTTTATCATAACAACAAACTATCATCTTCATGTTATTCAAAATATATTTTCATTCCAAAATCTTGATTTTGGAAAAAGGAAAACTCGATGAAATTTGACAAATTGCATGCATAAAGCATGCGTTTTATGTAACTTATGTTTGAGATTGATCTCATAAGATGCATTTTTTTCATAACACGCTTTAACTAAAAGCCGAATAATTTTTGTTACAAAATATTTAAGTACTCATATTACCCATAATCATTTTAAAATTCTTAAAATATTACCAAAAGCGTTATTGATTTTATGAAAGCATTTTTATTCATCTAAAATTGTTCGTTGAAAAAATTCTTAGTTGCATATGCTCTTATAAACTATGAATTGCTTAGACATTATGGGACCATGTAATAAATTAAAGGATATCTATGAGACAAACTAGCAATGGCTAAGCAATTCGTAGTTTGTATGAGCATTTTCAATTAAGAATATTTTCAACAAATAATTTTTTTTTTTAACAAGCGATATTATCTAACTAAGGGGTGAGATAATGAGCTAAGTCTTACAATGGACGAGCCATAACAATGTGGTTCAAATTTGTCTTCGGCAGGAAAAAAACCTAAGACCTCTCATTTACTAGTGAAGAATAATACCCTAGATCATAATACTAAGTAGCGTAATTGCAAATGCTCATATAAACTACGAATTGCTTAGCCATTGCTAGTTCGTCTCATAGATAATTTCAACAAACAATTTGGAACCGAAAAAATATGCTTTAACCAATAACGCTTTTGGCTTTTAAGAAGTTTTAAATGTTTATGAGTTATAAAGTACTTAAATATTATATATATATATATATATATATATATATATATATATATATATATATATATATAAACTTGTTGTGCTTCTAGTTAAAGCGTTTTATGAAAGAAAAAAATGCATCTTACGAAATTAATCTCAAACATGCCTAAAGATTGTATCACGTAAAACACATGCTTTATGCATGCAATTTGTCAAATCTCATCAATTTTTTCTTTTTCCATAATTTATGATCACTCACCAATTAAGAACAGGGTAGGATTTTCTCCTTTCCTATTCTCATCCCCTTCTCTCTTCTTCTCTCACACATTGTTTTTTGTCTTATTGTCTTTATAAAAAATATATATATATAAAATGTTGACGTGATTTAACCGTGACCGTTTAAATAGGAGAGGAGATAATGAGAGAAAGATTAGGAGGTGGGAGAGAATCCTCCTCCATTAAGAACACCGGCTGGTAATAAGCCCCAAACAACTACTTTTTTCAGCATTGAAAAATCCATCATTATCCATTATTAAGTAGGGACCGACCATTAGGGCAGATCAGATTAAATTTAATTGAAAACTGACAATCTATAAGTTCATATTAATTCCATAAAATTGTTCTGACATCTACACTTATCAAACACTTCAATTATCGTCCAAGGCCAGTTAGGTGATCCAATTCTTTGTTGATCTAAATACGAGTCGTTAATTGGTATGTTATTTTTAAACGATCACCTAGTTACGTAGAAATTGATATTTTTATCAAGAGTTTTATCTTCTTCTTTTTATACAATTATCGTTTATGAAATTTGAATTTTAATTACAACAAAGCAGAGATTTGAGAGTAGTATCGCATCTTACGGTGCCAACCGTCTGTCTAGTTACTGTATAATACTGCTACATCCACCCAAAAGAGAAAAAAAGTCGACTGAAATTCCAGAGTACCGAAGCATCTGGCATAAAATATGGTATGGTGATTTCCTTACCCTCTTATAGTATTTTTCCCACATGGCAGGCCGAATTGAATTAATTCCTTGATGTAACAGTAAACTTCTGTATTTTGGTTTTCAAAAAGAAGAAAATGCAACACAAAATTCTAAAATTAAATAAAAAAATGTTACAATGTTTATGCAATAAACAACGAAAATAGTCCTTCATTTATCACGTATTCACAATTGTAAGAGATATCGATATGAAGAACAACCATGCATGCCACATAATATGATAGTAAAACCTTCCCGATCAATCAATCTCAACATTACACTCATGACAAATCCAAACGCGAACTTGTAAATGTTAATTCAGCGTGTTAAAATATCAATATCGATGATGATGACGACAACCTAAGTACATTTAATCTTTAGAAAGGCAGAGCTACCAAGCTCTTTTTCCCTTGGCTTTGCTGGTAGCTATATCAATCGCATCGGATTGAACACAGACGACAAAAAAGGACCAGTGTCGCAATCAGCACACGTGATGAAATAGATTAACTGCACGAGTTGAATTTCTCGATCCAAGGTGTGTTTATTTGGAGCAAGGGCAGCATATCCTTTCCGGCGACTGTGTGTGCCTAACCAGAACTGGTAGTAGAAAGAGGCAAAGGTTCGGCACGACTTGTACTCGAAGCAATCTCATAACCATCAATACTGTCCGATGAGTTTTGACAAATGAGTGTTGCATGTACCAAACTAAGTCAGGCCAATGACACAACCTTTGTACTTCAGTTTTTGCTTTACCCAAGAGTTGTTAAATGATAAGTACGTGTAATACAACCCAATAGCTAACTTCAAATTCACGCGTTTACTTATGCTACGGATAGTCACACACGCGTTGATTTTGATCATTGATGCATTGTCAGCTTCAGATGCATAAACGGCCAATATCAACTCACAAGCATGCAAGATTGACCTTATGACGGTTGTTTATGGGTACTCATGCGTACAATAGCCTTTTCGAAGCCTCTTATTTTTTATTTCAAATACTAAATTGGGATAAAAGAATACTACCATTAGTTGCCTGTGTGTGCAAGGATTGATGCTGATTGTCATCCACGTGTGCAAAAACGGATCTGAAATATCAATAAATTATGAGTTGCATGCATCAACGGTTAAGATCACCATTTGCGTGCATGTATGCACCTTATACATGATCATACATACACAGGATATTTTTTCAGTCAAAGCAAATGGGAAGCTTTTTTGGCGAGTGCTAAAGTCACTGTTATTAATTATTTTCCTCTAGAGAGGTAAATTCTCTGTGAAAGTTGGTTTGGAATAGAATTTCAACCCGATTGAGATAAATTGGGATGTTTGGCTCATAAGTTATTATAATATGATAAATTTTATAGGAAAAATTGAAAATTTTAACATGAAACGCTTTTAATTTTTTTTGTCAAATGTGATAATAAACGTTGTTAATCGTCATAAAGCACTTGAAGCTTTTCCAAAAGCTCATTATTAATAAGTGTTTTATAGTATATAATTGGTAAATATGAGACATCATTTGGTTAAAATATGTGACACACTTTACAAATGGACATTTGATCTAGAGACACATAATTTTTATGATATTGAAGGAAATTCTTATGTTCAAATTCTACGTACGTCTATCATTTAAAACAACTAAACAATTACATCAAATATTGTGATTGGATATTTGGATATTCATGATGTAAATATTTGGTTAAAGATTGAGTTCGAGATTAATTTAAAAAAAAAAAGAAAAAAAAAGCATCTAATTTTATTTTTTTAAGAACTATATTTCCTTTTTGGGAAACAATGATGACGGTGATAGGCCAGCGAAGGCTGGGCCTCCATGCTGTCCAAGCTTCCAAAATTGGTCCAATTCTCCTCTAACCAAATCTAAAATTATAGATTAGTCAATTCTTTAATATTAATTACACCTTTAACACACATCATAATCATAACAATGATTAAACTATAGAAAACCCACTAACCCACCTTTTAGGAGATCATAAGCTACGTTAATCAAGCATTAAACAAGCCTAATCCATGCACATAATAATCAACATATCGTGACCCGAGATCTCAAACAAGAGACTACATTGAACTTGTACTTGGAGGTAGCTAGAGAAAACTGGAGCTTGACTCCAAGTTGAAAATCAGAGTAAGCACAACGACGAACGAGCAAACATATTATAACACTACAAATATTATTGAAAATAAAAAAACACTACAAGATTTATTAAGAAGGTTACAAAATTTATAAGATTACATTGTGACTAACTTGTTATTTTACGAGTCACAAAAACATCTTATGTGTAAGTTTTTGTTTATAGTGGTGTTTCAATCTAATAATACAATACTTTATATAAAGTTTTTATTCATATGTAAGTTGCTCGTAAAAAGATACGCATTTTCCTTGTGTCAATAAGTTTTTCAGTGCAGTTATTACATCATTAGTGGGTATTAATGATTAATTCATGTTATAATACGTGAATTTATTTAGTAATATTATACATGAGTTGTAAGAGTATTGTAACACAAGCCATTGAGAGCGTTTAAATCAACACTTGTAGTTTCGTACTCAACTTGAATACATACATTAGTGACATATAATTTCGTCCTCCATTTTTATTGTAATACGTGACTAAGGGCTGGTTTGGTATTGCTGTGCTTTGAAAAAAAGTTGTTTCTGCTGTGCTGTGAGAATAAGCAGCTGTGAAATAAAGCAGCAGAGTGTTTGGTAAACTTTTTTGTAAAAGTGCTTTTGAAAAAAAAAAGCAGTATTAGAGTATTTGGTAAACTTTTATGTAAAACAGATGTGAAAAAAAACCGGTTTTTCAAAGCTGGGTTTGGCAACTTCTTGTTTTTGGTTTTTTTTCACCCAAAACTGTGAAAAAAAGCTGAAGCTGGGTGTTTACCAAACACAAAAACAGCTCCCAGCTTTTTTTTATAGCAGCTTTTTTTCAGAATCACCTCAGTACCAAACTAGCTCTAACAACCTAACAACAGTGAGACAACTTAAGATTCACCGTTATTGTGATGATCCGTTTCAATGAGTACGTGGGATTGTAGTATCAACAGTAAGGCAATGCATTCGTGTACGTGACCGTATGATTATTGATCAAAATGCCTCCCCACCGTCAGTGTGATTGACTGGGATTGCACTTTGATCGGACGGTGGAGAAGGGAAGTGAAGGTTTACATAAGGAATAGTGAGAGAGAAGAAAGGGACAGAGAAACGCTGGAGGCTGCGATAAAAGCTCTCACCGTAAGCGACTTCGTTTCGCAGCTCCCGAGGCCGCTGTCGATGAAAAAACAAGTTCTTTGCGTGGAGGAAGACGAGGAGAGGCGCAGTGGAGAGAGAAAAGAAAGAGTAAAACTCTCCAGTACGCAGTAGGCGCAGTGCGCACCAACGACCTCCACTGTCCAAGGAGATCACGCACAGCACCAAACACTTTCTCTCTCTACATCTCTCTCCGCTTTCTCTCTCTACTTGTTGCGACCTCCCATTCGACTTTGAGATTTGTTTGAACTTACTATTTGAATCCGGCGAATGCAAACGTTAATCCGAATCCAAACCCGAACTTAAACCGTATCGGAGTGTGAAAATGGATCCGCCGGCGCTCGTCAACGAGTGCTTGTTCCCTAACGCCAATGCGACGTCGTTTAATCTCTCGGAGATCTGGGAGTTCCCGATGAATGGAAGCGGCGCGAGCGCCGGAGATTCCGGAGGAGCGTTGGGGCTGCGGAGGCCGAACTTCTCGCAGAGTTTCGCGCAGTTTGGGGACGTCTCGGGCGCGATTCGGGACGTCTTGGCCGATAGTGATCCGAATACGATGAGCTTGGACCACCGAGGCAACCACGGCGGCGGACATGGCGGTGCCTCGAGGAAAAGGCCTGACGCCGACGCCGAGTCTCCCAAAAGCAGTGGCCATATTGGCGTGGTATTTATATTTTTCCTTCATTCAATATATAATTCAATTGTATAATTGCTTAAACTCGGATTAGCTTTTTGCTAATTATAGCAAACTATTTCTGTTTACTGTTTGTTCTAAAGTGATTTTCTTTGAAATTTCTAATGATTTTATTTGAAATTTCTAAATCTGCACATCTGTGATTGGAAATAGGCCATTTCTTTAATTGAACAATTTCTAAATCTGCATATTTTTGGTCCAAATTTTGTGTTGGCAGAGTGATTGTGATGGGAAACGGCTTAAAGCATCGCCTAGATGCAGAGATGAGAGTGCCCGTGAGTCGAAAGCCGAAGCGGAAACCAGTTCAGGCAAGCCGGCGGAGCCAAATGCTCAGCTGCCTGATCCGCCTAAGCAGGACTACATACATGTCCGAGCTAGAAGGGGTCAAGCTACTGATAGCCACAGTCTTGCAGAAAGAGTAATTTACGTCAATTGTCCAAGTCCTTTATTTTCGAATAATATTTTAAACTACTCTAATTTACAGGGCGGAGATTAAACTCTAGCGCTGTTATTTTCAGCTACCTTATATTAAGGGATATAATTCGAGAAACGGGACACAAATCAAGCATGTATAATCCATAATAGTTACCTTTTGTTCACATAACTTCATCGTCGATTTTTGAAGAATTTTCGAACAATCTTCTTGAGCTATTAAATGATAAGTACTGAATGAAAATTTGGAAATATGTGGTGGACAGGCTAGAAGAGAGAAGATAAGCGAGAGGATGAAAATTCTCCAGGATCTGGTCCCTGGTTGTAATAAGGTACGGTACGGTATGGTGTGCCCATACTTTTCATATATTCATCTACTAGTCAATACCCAGTTGCATCTCAATGTGTTAGAAATCGCCTCACAGATTTTTTTTCGATTTTTTTTTTTTTTACTGAGTTGATTTTTTTCGTGTTTTTGCGTAAATTTATCTCCTAGTCTGCATCAGTACTATTGAGTTTTTTTTGAGCCTTGGATTAACATGGTAGAAAACTGCTGATTACAGTATGCTATCTGATTCAGGTTATTGGAAAAGCACTGGTGCTTGATGAGATAATTAATTACGTCCAATCGCTACAGCGTCAGGTTGAGGTATGAATCTTGCAATTGTTCTTCATTTTTACGATGAATTTTTCGACATGTAAACTTATGCTCGAGCACTATCAATGTTTGGGATGTTGCAGTTCCTGTCGATGAAGCTTGAAGCAGTTAATACAAGAATGAACCCCGGCATTGAGGCGTTTCCTTCTAAAGAGGTAAGTCCATAAGATTATGTGCAGTTGTTGGAGTTTAGAATCACTTTCACGTCGCTTTTTTCTTTCTTCGAACGCTTCATTATATAGTACCTTCTTGTTTTCTTTTTGCAACTTTTTTCCATGTGCCATGTATTATTGCACACATGAAATTCATCAGGCTGAACGTATACATGTCAGCTGATGTTCTATGTTTAGTCTTATTTGAAAATCGGTAAAGTAAAACCGAAGCAAGAGGACAACCAAAAGTTCCTCAAGTACTTCTTTACTTGATGTGAGGTTGTGCGTCTGTGTTGTTATCCATCGTTGTCTGTTTTAACGAGGGAAGACCACATTTCTGTGTTTTGAAGACCACAGTTTTCGTACTCTTTCATCAGAACTTCGTTGAGAATCTTGAGATCCACACGCATTGCTCTTTGATGAAGCTAGGCGTGTCGATTAAAATAGGAATCCATGAGTTAAGAAACAAAAGATGAAAAATACAGATGTGTTGGTGGGATTTGATTCATTCCTCTATTTTATGAACTGTCATTCTCATAACGGATCAATTTGTATTGTTTCAGTTCGGTCAACAAACATTCGATGCTGCTTCAATGGCTTTCGGTACACAGCCTCCAAGGGATTATAGCCGCGGCAATTCACCCGAGTGGTTGCATATGCAGGTTGGTGGTGGTTTCGATAGAGCAACATAGCCTAGAAAACTCGTCTTAAATTGGGAATAAAAGCGCAAAGGGAACGCTTCCTCCTTCAGTAGCTGTTGAAAAAGTATACTGCATTATGTTAAATCAACGAACATCTCCATCTGTTCGCGTGTCGGAAAATCGAACTTCGAACTTCGAACTTCGAACTTCGTATATCATCCCTATGGCAGGATACACATTCTTCCCCGTATAAATACCGAAGCGAATACCCCGGGGGCAATTAGTGACGTTCTTGTTAAAGAATGATGCGTGTTCTATATTTCATATGCTCCCACGTCTTGTGTAAACGTTGTTAGAACATTGATGATTTGTTATTAAGCTGAAACTACATTAATTAAATAAAATTAATTAAGCCTCTGCTCTCTGGACGTCCATTTTCTTGCTAGGCTTTAATGTTTTGATGAAGTTTACAACTTAAGCTACCATCCTTTAATTCGATGTAAATACATTTGTTGGGCCTGTTAAGAAAGAAAATGGAGACATTTATTAGGCCCAAAGCCCAACAAAACAAAAATTGCAGAAAGAAGTTGGCCTCGTAACAAATAAAAGAGAAGAGTGTCAATTTGAACCCCACTTCTTATTTAAGGTCATCTCAATTTTTATCTATGGGAACGGATCAATGTCACTATTTTTTTACATAATTTTTGGCACACTTTTTTATGGAATTCACTTCGTAATGTATTTCAACGATTTGAACTATCTATCTTTTTATGTATTCCCTTAAAAATCATGTCTACCAAAAATCATCAAATCCGAAACCATCTGATTGTTAAATAATGGGTTTAGGGTTTTTTTAGTAAAATCGTATTCGTCAATTTTCTTCACTACAAATGAATATCTTAAGGGTTTTGGATTTGTCTAATTTTCTTGCAAGAAACACGGTTCAGATTGTTAAAGTACATTCCAGAGTGGACCCCACAAAACGTGTGCCAAAAGTTATGTAAAAAAGTGGTGCCACGAATCCGCCACTTTTATCTATATATTGTTTTTTTTTTTTTTAACAAACGATAATATCTATGCTAAACAAAAAGGGTATGATTAGCCTCATAATAAGTTAGCAATAATATTGTTATAAAAATTAATTTTTTCTAAGAACACCCCATATGTTCCCAAACTACCGTTAAACACCATCACATCTACAGTAATCTTCTGATAACCAAATGCAAAAACGAATGCTTTTATTTAATTGAGGTTTCATGAAATTTAAGATAAGGTTTTCGTAACAAATTGTAGACAAAAATAACCATAGCCAACGTAATGGTTTCCTTGACATTTTCAGTCGAGTCAAATGAACATGAGTAGAAAATTATACTAAATAGTAAGTTTACTAAATGTAATATTAGGTCGTAGTTAAGCATGACAAGAGATTTGACCTTGATGAATTAAGTTCAAAATTTCTTTTTAATATTTTAGCAAAAGATACATATGTGACATTTCATATATAAATTTTAATAAATTTCGATCTTTCGAAGAAAAAAAAAATTGTAATAGGGACAAAAAAAAAAAGAATTTAATTGTGTAATAGAGACAAAAACAAAAAGGGTGAAAAAAGGTATTAAAGCTTCTTATTAAAAATGATATTAAACCCTAAAATGTGCCCCATAAAATCTAACGTCTGTCAACCGCCCCCAGACGCGCGTCTTCTTTCGACTCTCCAGTAACCGTTACATTCACCCACGGCGAACCAAACGACGCCGCATAGAAATATATCCGATATAATCCGAACCAGGTCCCGCTTTGCGCTTTATAGTATTGACCCTCCAAACACCACGCTCTCACTCGCGCGTCAAGTCACAGTCGCTCTACTTTCCTTGTTTCCGCACCGGTCACCATATGTAGAAAGCCCGCCAGATCTCGCCACATACGCGCAGAGAGTACTCGCGCTGAGGAAATTACCCAATTCGCGGTCTACAAGAAAAAGAAAAAAGAAAAAGAAAAAAAGGGAGGAAAAATGAAAGCATGTTTGAAAGGCCGTTGAATACCGCATGCACTTCCTCTGGCTCCGTACGACGAAGCGTTTTGAACCACCGTTTACCGCCGAGAAATAGGGGAGGAGACGATTGAGGGGCCGATCGGAGAGTATTCGTTGGAAGCGACTCGTCGTTTGAGTTCCGATCGGGCCGAAGATGAGTGGATGGAATCGGTCCTCCAGAGGAGCGAGGCTGGGCGGTGGTCGCAATTCGAGTTTGCCGCCCGGGCGCACGTCGACCGTTCGACTCGGAAGAGTCCAGCCACAGGCGCCGGGTCACCGCACGATTTTCTGCAACGATCGCGAGGCTAACATTCCCGTCAGATTCTCGGTTGGTGACCCGAATTTTTCTACTTTTTGTCGTCTTATTCTCCGTTCACTCATTTTTTTATTTTTCTGTTTGGTTGCTGAGAAAATATGGCGGAATTTAGAATGATCATTGGAATTGAAATGTTGGATTGTTAATTTATCCTCCAGGAATATTGGAACTTCACTGACGTAGTTCGATAACGTCCGTTTCTTTACCTTCGTTATTTTTTTTTCTGTTGAATTAGTTGTGGTTAATTATTGTTGGTTTTTTTATGGATAGTGTGGAATTGAAGAGATTAGGGTTTCTGTAACGGAAAAAAAATTCAATAAAAATGCTTTTTATGCTTAATGGAGCTTCCTCATGGTTCCAAGGAATGACCAATGTTCATACAAACCACAATGCTGTTGTGGAAGTAAATTTAAGCTCCTTCGATTGTTTGTGCTTTTTTAATTAATTAATTCAACTCTTAAAATTTGCTAACAACAAAAAGGAATATAAATAGGCGAGAAAGATTGTCAGCCTCTATAGAAGCATCAATGTGGGTAAACTCGTTGTTGTCGATTGAGTCGTAGTGTTATGCTTTGTAGATTGTTAGCTGCCCACTTTTCATCTGGATCGTAGAACAGAAGATTAGGATATGGCATTCTCAGAATTTAGAATATGTTTCTAGCACAGTGGATGTTGTCAGGATTTTGTTTTACCTCCACCATGTGCCATCGACAGGTTTATGAGTATAAACATATAGGATATGTAATCTATGTCCTGTTATCTGCCACTTTAAATCTTACTTCATTTTGTTTGTATTTGGTTTTATTTATTATGCGTTCAATTGTTCCAGGGGAATTCCATATCGACTACAAAGTACAACTTCATTACATTTTTGCCGAAAGGACTCTTTGAACAGGTAATTCACATGCCTCCAAACTACGTGGATGAATATGATTATATTAGAATTTAAAATTATTATATGATTCGGTGCGGCAATTTCTGACCCAACCTAATGACAAGTTGGAACCAGAGCTTGTGTTCTAAATCTTATTATGGTTGTTTTTAAGTACTGAAAATTAGACTGGATGGATAAGAAAAGTTTATAGGAGATGCATTCCCTTGGTAGATAAAGTTGGAAATCTTAAAATTAAGGGCAATTTCAATGAATTTGATTTTAGTTTTCAATCAGCCTGCTTGCTGATGCAGTTCGAAGCTTATCTTCTTTTTTTGTTGTGATGAAGTGTAGGAGTATCATTTTGCTATGGGTTATGCATAAACAACTTGACTAGAGTTGCCAATACCTATGATTTTATTTTGTCATGGTCCTGAGAAATTGTGTTTACACTGACAGTTCAGGAGGGTAGCTAACCTCTACTTTCTGACGATCTCAATTCTATCAACAACGCCAATCAGGTATGTTAACTTTATTTGGTTTGGTACTTGTTTTATAAGGTCTTAACAGGAAAACGTGTATGAAGTGGAAAATGCACCTCAGTAGAGGAGATGCCAATGTTATTTGTTTATTTTTCGCATTCAGTTACACACATTTTGAAGTGGAAGTTTGTTTAAGTTTCTGAAAATAAAAAGAGCGATGTGTGCACCCTATTTTTCTTCAGTTTGGGTTCTTTGTTTTGTTATTAACACACTTACGTGCACTTTGGAAATATTGCTTACAAATTTGCTTTGGCATCTCTGAATATGAAAGGGTACTGACTACAGTTGATTCACCTGTAATAAATTAATTTATAATACTAATAATTGTTACAATTCTAAGCATAACGTTTTCAAGTGTGTCTAATATTGCAGTCCTGTGCATCCTGTAACCAATGTGGTCCCTCTGAGTTTGGTGCTTTTTGTTTCTCTTGTTAAGGAAGCATTTGAGGATTGGGTGAGTACCAGTCTGCCTATTATATCATGCAACCTTGATTTTTAGTATAGCATTTTTTGTTTTTCTGTATTGCCAATATCAACCTTTTCTCTCTGTGATAGCTGCGGTGTGAAGTTTTATCTATCATTTATGCAGTTAAGTATGAAAGCGAGGACGAATGAATAACTATGTACCTTTTTATTTTGAATTTATGTTAAACAGAAGCGCTTCCAGAATGATATGACCATAAATAATGCTTCTGTCGATGTCTTGCAAGATCAGAAATGGGAAAGTATTCCCTGGAAAAAGTTGCAGGTTGGAGATATTGTCAGGGTGAGTGTACTGCTTACTTATGTTTCCTTATGGATATGCATTTGATGTGCCATAATATGATATAGGCACTTCTATAAGGTTATTGTGTTATGCTGTAACATGGATATTGGTTGTAACTCCTGTGGATGATGATGGTTGTTGTATGTTATAAAACATTACCCACCCAACCCTGGGGCAGGAAAAATAATTCCCATTTATCATATAAGCATTTGAGCATCATGTCGTTTTCACCTTATGGTGCATCTATTTATTTTCTGCTGATTATTTTTCTCGAGTTTGTCATATTATTCATTTATCTTCTATTCCCATCATTGTTTATGGCTCATTTGCCTGCCATTGTGATAGAACTTTAAGGGCTTGTGAATTATCGTATCCGAGCTTCCTTCATTAGAGACTTTGCTTTGTATTGGGAGGTTTTGCTATGTCATATTATGTTTTGAGATTTTTCTATGGATAAACAAGTCTCCATGACTATTGGCGCTTTTGACAACCCAGCTCTGTGGGAGTTGATTCTTCTTTGTGGCAACAAGGGTGGTGGGAGATAGAAACTACTAAGTGCTGTCGTCCAGCCGATGCATGGTCTTGTTGGCATGTTGATGATGTGTGCGTAAATAATTATGCAATAGTTGAATTGGCACTACAGCAGAATAGAGATTGTTGCTATTGGAGAGGTATTGTCATGTTGATGATGTGTCCAAACATGATCATACGATAGTTGAATTGGTTGGAAGTTCTCTTGAATGGTAACTCTTCATTGTGATGACGTGTTTAAATAAACTTGGTCTTGTGATGGCTAAGAAGGTTGGAAATTCCCATTACTAGTAACTTTCATTTCTCCCCCCTTGCTGTCCAAAGTTTTAGAAACATGGAATTGAGTAATGCTTTATATGGTCATGATGATTTTTTTGTAGCAATCAGAAGATAATTGATTCATATTGTCTTGGATGTTTGCTGTCTTTCTTTTAAACGTTTGAGTTGTTCTGTCGTACATTTGCATGTTGTTTCCATTAAAAAAAGAATGTTATCTGGCACTACCTAGAAGCTGATGTTTTGTATTGGTTTTAGATTAAGCAGAACGGATATTTCCCTGCAGATCTGCTTTTTCTTGCTGGTACAAACCCAGATGGTGTCTGCTACATTGAGGTTCTTGATTCTTTCATATCTTTTAGTTTTTGAATATTCAGTCATGCATGTTTGACATGGATGGAGTCACCCTTTTTTGAAATAAATAATAAGAAAAATCTTTTCCTTTTTTTGTTTTTGTTTTTGTAACAGACTGCAAATTTGGATGGGGAAACTAATTTGAAGATCAGAAAAGCATTAGAAAAGACTTGGGATTACTCGACTCCTGAGAAAGCATCTGAATTCAAAGGTTTAGTATTTCCTGTTAACCTGCCGTTCAGCAAGTCTTTAGAATTGTACATTCATATACTTGAGTGTGCTTCAAACAATGATCCAAGTAATCTTGTTAAATGCGATGGGTATGAAATTTGATTGCTAAATTGACGAGTCATTTGTTGCGGTTGTGATGAACGTTTAATTCATTGCAGGAGAAGTGCAGTGTGAACAACCTAACAATTCTTTGTACACCTACACTGGAAATCTCATTATTGACAAGCAGACATTACCTCTATCTCCAAACCAAATTCTGCTACGAGTATGATGTCTTTTTGTTTCTCAGTATTGGAATTTATTTTAGAACGTGATTTTAATATTTTCCCTTGGATTTTGCGCCCATTTTTTTTTTATGTAAAGTTACTCTTGCAGCTGATAAAAATGGTCTATGTATTACTATCTTGCATTTCAATTTTCTATGGAACTAGTTGGTCTGCATGAATTTTTTTGCTTCACTAATAGTTATAGAATTGTGAATTATGTTAATCTTTGTGTTATTGATCCATAATGGTCTTGTATCGTTTATTTGATTTGATTTTGCTCTCGTATCCACTTGTGAAACTGACCTGGGAAACTCATTGGAATTGGGACTTTGCTATGTTTTTACAGGGTTGCAGTCTCAGGAATACTGAGTACATTTTTGCGACTGTTATATTTACAGGTCATGAAACCAAGGTATGTTGTCATGAAGTGGAGTAAATTAAATGCCTCTATTTTTAACTCCCACCCTTTATGTTTACATATGTAGAGTGTAGTAAACATGAATTCTTGGATTAGTTGCCTTCTTTGTCCGTCAGTGTTCTTACTTCAGTAGATGTTTGTGACTTGGATTCTCTTTCAGAAAAAGTACTTTTGTGCTATTGTCTTACACATGCTTCTTTTACTTGTCCCATTCCTCTTATTCTATTGGTACCTCCCTCTTGTTTTTGTATTTTCTGTCCATACTTGTGAACTATTGATAATTTTCTATTTTGGTTATTGCAGGTTATGATGAATGCCATGAATGTTCCTTCGAAAAGAAGTACACTGGAGAGGAAACTTGACAAACTTATACTCGCGCTTTTTGCTTTTCTCTTTACGTTGTGTTTGATTGGAGCTATCGGCAGGTGCGAGAATATGCTATCCAGTAATTTGATTGTGTATTTTCCTTTGGAATTTATTATATTACCACTCAAATTCTTTACATAATTTTTCCGTATCATGATGATGTTTCTGGTTTATGTAATTCTATAGTGGTGTATTCATCAACCACAAGTACTACTACTTAGGTCTCTGGGGAAAAAAGAGCGGCGACTCGGCAATGGCATACAGCTCGTTTGACCCTAATAACCGTTTTCTGGTAACATTCTAGCTTCAGCAGAACAATTGCTGTAGAGATTGATTCATGTTGTACTATTTCTTTTTGCTTATGTTGTTTATTGGTCTTATAGGTTATCATTCTGACGATGTTTACCCTCATTACTCTGTACTCAACAATAATCCCTATTTCTCTTTATGTTTCCATTGAGGCAAGTTTCTTCACTCGACACTGCAGCTGCTTGCTATTTAATACTTTTTTGATGGGTTGAAAATTCTATTAAAATTATTTTATCCATTGCAGATGATCAAATTTATCCAGTCTACCCAATATATCAATAATGACTTGCGTATGTACCATTTTGAAAGCAATACCCCTGCCTTGGCTAGGACGTCAAATTTGAATGAAGAACTTGGACAGGTAAGTTAATCCCATATTGGCATTTTAATTGTGGAGCACAAAGTTTTTTTCTCGCTAATTTATTCTAGGAAAAACAATTATTTGTTACTATTTTCGTTTACTTTATATTCTAATATTACTATTTATCATAGTTAGTAAAATACGGAACGGGTATAGTACGTGAAAAGAACATAATTGTATTATTAGGCAACTTTGTTATTTAAAAATTGGGCCAATTTTTAAAATTTAAAATTTATTTATTTACTTTTTCTATTAAAAAATATTTTAAAAGTACGGTAGAATATGTGAATTTTATATGTATTATTGAAAAATGTGTGAAAATAACGTGGTTTAACCATGAAAAGTACGTACATGCATGTATTATACGTGTATTATACATTGGAGTTTTAAAAAACGTGCAATTCAACGAATCATTAATAGGTGTTCGAAAAAAGGAATTTTTTTAAAAAATACGACGTAGTTGTATACACCAATTTACTAATTAGAAAAGATTTACATTGTTTTAGTATCCCAGAGGAATGTTTTTATTGAAATCTCTATCAATTTGCTCTTATAATGCTTTTGTTGATGGTGACACCGTGACAGTCTATTCTTTGGTCAGGTGGAATACATCTTTTCTGATAAAACTGGAACTCTAACACGAAACTTGATGGAGTTCTTTAAGTGTTCAATTGGAGGGGAGGTCTATGGAACTGGTATCACTGAAATTGAAAGGGGAATAGCAGAGCGGAATGGTATAAAACTTGTTGAGGTATATTTCACTCTCTCTCTGTGTAGTACATACATACATACATACATGTATGTATGTGTGTGTGTGTGTGTGTGTGTGTGTGTATATAAATGATATAATTATGTTAGATATTAAATGAAAAAATCTTCCTCTTAATGGAGTTATGATTTCGCTACAGGGTTACAATTCAGGCAATGCAGCCCATGAGAAGGGATTCAACTTTGATGATCCTAAGCTTATGCGAGGAGGTTGGAGGAACGAGCCTAATCCTGATCTTTGTAAGGTAGATTTTTTTATTTGCTAGAAGTATATTTAAATATCTTCATCATTACTGTGGTGTGGAGCTACATGCAGCATGCTCAATGTTGGAAGTTCTTTTTCTCCTTTCGTTTTGGGGGATTATGATAGCTGTTTTCGCTCTGTTGTAGTTTTTCTCCTTGCCATCTTGTTTTATGGTCTTTAGGGTCTATGGAAGTTTATTTTCTTTGAGGGAATTCCGTACAGAATTATTCTTACGACAACTGAATTAGTGTATCTCTGATTCTCTGACATACCATGAAGGCATATCATAAATTCTTAGCTTTGATACTTTTATTGATAGTTTTTGTTCTATTGGTAGGAATTCTTCAGATGCCTTGCTATATGTCACACAGTGCTTCCTGAGGGTGAAGAGTCCCCAGAAAAAATCACATATCAAGCTGCATCCCCTGATGAGTCTGCTTTGGTAATTGCTGCAAAGAACTTCGGCTTCTTCTTTCACAGGTATACACTTCTCGTTTCTGTCCTATTGACTGGGATTGCTATTTGTCATACTTTTAAACCACATAGTGACAGATGTGTGAAGGGAGGTTCGGTTTGGTCACATCAGATAACACCAAACTATTTTTATTTGATCCATGAATTTGTTTCCATCTGATCTATATTTCAACTGTTTGAATTGGGTCTCTTATTTTTTTTGTGCTAATAATGTTGCTTTCCATTCTTTTTTCTGGTTCTGCTAGAAGTGCCTTGAGAGAGCTGTTATCAATTAGTCCAGCTTATTTAAGGTTGATATCTTCCTTTTTTTCTCAGACGTACACCAACGATGATATATGTTCGTGAATCTCACACTGAGAAAATTGGTACAGTTCAAGGTGTGTCTTACGAGATTCTCAATGTGCTTGAATTTAATAGGTGGGTTATGTCCTTGAGCACATTTGTTCACTTGTATTTTTTGGGCCATGGTACTTTTATAATTTCATCGTTGATTGCCTAACATTTATTACATATCTGTTGCTTAACTAGTACAAGGAAGCGTCAGTCTGTTGTATGCCGTTACACAGATGGCAGGCTTGTTTTGTACTGCAAGGTAATAGCTTATTGGGCTTTTATATTCGATGAAATTGCTGAGCAGTTGGCAAATAAATTGACATTAAGTCAGGAACCTGTTATTGATAGGGTGCTGATAATGTAATCTACGAGAGATTGGCTGATGGACAAGATGATTTGAAAAAAGTATCTAGGGAACACTTGGAATTATTTGGATCTGCTGGATTACGTACTCTTTGCTTGGCCTATAGAGATTTAAGTCCTGATACATATGAAAGCTGGAATGAGAAGTTTATTCAGGCTAAATCCTCACTACGGGACCGTGAAAAGAAGTTGGATGAGGTATGTTCTGTTGAATCTGGTTTTGGTAGTAAGGGGGTGTGACTTTCTAGATTTGGTGTGAACTGTTATAACTTCATTAGCTTTATTACTTCGAGTTGTTTTCTGTTTTATTCTTCTATGCATCCATTTCGTTTTTGTTTTACCAACCCCCGCCCCCTCCTCTCTATTTCATTGTTTATTTTTAGTGATGTTGATATTAAATCATTGCAAAATTATTTTGAAATCAATGAAGGTGGCAGAAATCATAGAGAAAGATCTCATTTTGATTGGATGCACTGCCATCGAAGATAAGCTTCAAGAAGGAGTCCCAAATTGCATAGAGACTCTATCAAGAGCTGGTATTAAGATTTGGGTGCTAACAGGGGACAAGATGGAAACTGCAATAAATATAGCTTATGGTGAGTGGTATCTTATGAGAGCTGGGGCTTCTTTATTCCCTTCACATTCTCTCTCTCTCTCTCTCTCTCTCTCTCTCTCTGTGATAACATTATCTTTTGTTTTCTTAAATTTGCTGCAGCATGCAATTTGATCAACAATGAAATGAAACAGTTTATTATCAGTTCGGAAACTGATGTGATTAGAGAAGTTGAGGACAGGGTAAGCAAAAAATATATAGCTTGCACGTTTAGCCTGTACATACATTAAAAATCACTATCAGCCACGATATTTGCCATTTGCATAATACATTCTGATTCTGGCGTTAGGGAGACCAAGTGGAAATTGCACGTGTCATTAAAGAACAAGTCAAAAAAGACCTAAACAGGTGCCTCGAGGAAGCGCAAAACTATCTTCACAGTGTGTCTGCACCAAAACTAGCACTTGTAATAGATGGGAAGTGCTTGATGTATGCCTTAGACCCCAGTCTACGAGTGACGCTACTCAACTTGAGCTTGAATTGTAACTCAGTTGTTTGCTGTCGAGTTTCTCCTTTGCAGAAAGCACAGGTGAGTTTTCCAATGGATTTCAACTCTTAACATTATGTGTTTGAGTAATAAGCCTATGAATTCAAGAACCTTTATGAATCATGTGTTGGGCTACTCCCTATATTGTCAATTGGTTTTATAGTGGATCCTCAACTTTTTCATGGTATCAGAGCAGGCTGTCCCACGTGTGAAGTCAAATGGCCACATGTGCTCCATGTCACCTGAGTTGTGTTGTCCATGTGTTAGGCTTGGAAATTCACCACACATGAGGGGGTGTGTTGAGAATGAATTCCACATTGATGAGAGGAGGGACCTTGCATGTGCTTATAAGTAGTTGGGCTCTCCCATATTGGCAATTGGTTTTAGGGTGGAACCCCAACTTCTTCAAGAATAGCTTCACTAGAGAAGCATTAGGAAACTAGTTTTAGTTCTTAAAATTTTGACTCTCTAATATATATAATATTTAGAAGTTTCATATTTTAAAAGTGAAATTATGTAGTTCACTTGAAGCATTGCCACTGTCTTCAGGTGACAAGTATGGTAAAAAAGGGTGCAAAGAAGATAACATTGAGCATTGGTGATGGTGCCAATGATGTGAGCATGATCCAAGCTGCTCATGTTGGCGTTGGAATAAGTGGGCAAGAGGGAATGCAAGCAGTGATGGCTAGTGATTTTGCTATTGCCCAGTTCCGCTTTCTTACTGATTTACTGCTTGTGCATGGACGGTGGTCATATATTAGATTATGCAAGGTATGGATTTCTTGCAACTTCCAAAACTTTAACATCTATTGTGTGGTCACGAGCTTGACAAATCTTATTGCATTTTTCAGGTTGTTACATACTTCTTTTACAAGAATCTTACATTCACGTTAACTCAATTTTGGTTCACCTTTCAAACTGGATTTTCTGGTCAAAGATTCTACGATGATTGGTTTCAGTCATTGTATAATGTCATATTCACAGCCTTGCCTGTAATCATCGTTGGGCTTTTTGACAAGGTATTGTATCTGTCCATACACTCAATAATGCATTTTTTTTTAAATTGCGTCTGGGAGAAATTATTATTTGGGTCGTTGCCTTTTTAGTGGATGAGGCGTATAAACTTTTTTATGAGTGTCAACTTTCTTTATCAGGATGTGAGTGCAGCCCTCTCCAAGAAGTACCCTGAACTATACAGGGAGGGAATAAGAAATGCCTTTTTTAAATGGAGGGTTGTGGCAGTATGGGCTTTCTTCTCCGTTTACCAATCTTTAATCTTCTATTATTTTGTCACTTCATCAAGTGATCGTGGTCAAAACTCATCCGGAAAGATGTTTGGACTTTGGGATGTCAGCACAATGGCCTTTACTTGTGTTGTAGTGACAGTCAACTTTCGTTTGCTTATGATGTGCAATTCAATCACAAGGTGGCATTATATTAGTGTTGGAGGAAGCCTTGCAGCGTGGTTTATATTCATCTTCATATATTGTATCATAGACCAGAAGGTTGGTCCTTTTATCTTTGTATTTGGTTTGTTCTTTGAGTTTTTTATCGAAATATTTGAGATATTTAACTTATTTATTTTTATTGCAGAGAAATCTTTATTACGTCATATATGTCCTGATGAGTACCTTCTATTTCTACCTGACACTTCTACTAGTCCCAGTTTTTGCACTTTTTGGCGACTTCGTTTACCAAGGGTAAGAAAATGAGATCTCTGTTGCAATCTGCAGCTTTTCAATAGGTACGGGTTGGTTTTCCATTTATCATTGATGAAATAACCGATGGTTTGTTATACAGGATCCAGAGATGGTTCTTCCCTTTCGATTATCAGATAATTCAGGAAATTCACAGGCATGAGCCCGAAGGTAGAAGCAGGGATGATTTACTGGAAATCGGAAACCAGCTCACCCCAGCCGAGGCAAGGAGCTTTGCCATAGCTCAACTCCCTCGGGAGGTATCAAAACACACAGGGTTTGCTTTTGACTCGCCTGGATACGAATCATTTTTCGCTTCCCAGCTGGGAGTCCATGCCCCTCAAAAAGCATGGGATGTCGCTCGGAGAGCCAGCATGAAAAGAACAGCGAAAAAGAAATAAACTGGATTAAGAAGATTCTTGTATAAATTATCATTTTGACGTCACGGCGTAGGAAAATTTGTAATTAGCCCTGTGCCATATCACCCGTAGTTCTAGCTCTTTTGATATATCCAGTATCTGTTTTACGTCTTCAGAAACTGTAGTGGTATATCCTGGTTGTACATTTACATGATTTAAATCAACTTAGAGAAGAGCATTCTCTTCCAGTGTAAGAGAAACTGCATTTCGACCATTTTTCGCTGTTGATGACGAACTGTTTTCTCGCTCAAGGTCGAGGTTGTATATTCGTCCCACATTTTTGTAATGTGAGCTGTAAGAAGCCCTAACTTATAACTTCTGTCAATTGATTGCGATAATGTTCAAGGTTTTTGCCTCATATTCTTCAATGTGCGCTGGCTCGATAATGTAGTTTGACTTAAAAATGGAAATTTCAATCTGCCCTAATATTGAGGAATCAATGGATCATATTTTCAGGTATAGTAGGCAGTCCCCTTCCTTTTGAAATGGTGTTGGAATCCCTCCTGAAGTTGCCCATTCCTTTGCTCTTGATTTCCAGAGTTGGATGGCCATAAATCTTAGGACACACTGTTCTACCATACATGGATTACCCTGGAACCTTATCTTTGCTTCAACTCTCTGGTATTGCTGGAAAGGGAGGAACAATCTTGTCTTCAATGATGGTCAACAACTGCCTGTCTCACCCCAGAAGTTCATTTTTCAATTTGCAAGGGATTGGTATGATGCCAACAAGTTTTCTTCTAGTAAGCCTCCTAGACAAATCATCTCAATCCATTGGATCCACCCGCCAATTGGTAGATATAAAATCAATACAGATGGGAGTTGTAATGACCCATTTAGGCACATAAGTGCTGGAGGTTTGATTCGCAATTCTGAAGGGGATTGGATTAAGGGATTTGTTGCTAATTTGGGCAGAGGAACCATCATGGAAGCTGAGCTTTGGGGTGTTTTCATGGGCCTTTCTATAGCTTGGGATGAGGGATGCAGGGATGTGATCCTTGAATGTGATTCTTGGGATGCTGTTATTTTGATCCAAAAACCTATTCTGGATTCGCACCCACTCTACAACCTCATTATTGGCTGCAAAGAAGCCATCGGAAAAAATTGGAGATGTGAAGTCACTCATATCTATAGAGAAATGAATGCCTCAGCTGATCACATGGCTGACTTGGGTCATGGGCTATCCCTAGGCCTTCATGTTTTTGTTTCTCCTCCTACCACTGGTAGTAATTTTCTAGTTTCTGATTCTATTGGCAGGGCCCTTCCTAGGGCTGTTCTTGCCTGATTTTTTTGTTTTGTTGCCGGGCTTTGCCCTCCGTTGTACCAAAAAAAAAAAAAAGTGTTTTATGACAAAAGCATAATGGAGGGGAGGGGAGAATCAAATATAGGATCTTGGGTGCAAAAGCACGGGCACTAAGAGCAATTCCACCTTTAAAGACTTTGCACCAGCATCCAGGCTATTTATCCATTCAAGTGAACATTAATAGACCCCAGTGAACAATAATAGGCCAAAGCATCTTCACCCTTAAAAAAAATGGGCTGGCACCCCAATCTAAAAATGCGCTGGCACAAACGATCTCCACCCCTACAAAATATGCTGGCACCCGGCACATTTAAAATATTTTAAATTTTTTTATAAAAGAATAAATAAATAAAATAGTTTTAATTTCGGATAAAAATTTTAACCAATCTTGTAACGCCATGTGTCATTATCCGAACGTACTATTTTGTGAATATACAAGAACCACAACCAACTCAATGACAGAAGGACAAGAGAGAGCACTACGAAGCAAGAAAAATTACTCTCCATCGTATAATGATAATCTTTGTTCACTTGTTTTGGTTTCTTGAACCATTTCTTCATCTGCACAAGAACTAGATTCAGAAGCGCTTCCTTCTTTTCAAGAGTGCAGGTGCAGTCGCCTTCTTCAACGAGCCGCGGCCAGTTTTTCTGACAAGGATTGCTGGCATTCATTTAATGACTCTTCATCTCCCTCATACTCATCATCACCTTCACAGACAAAATGAATCCCCCACTTTTCAGCCGCCTTTCATCAAAGGCGGATCTCTCCTCGTCACATGTATCTTATAACCGTCTTTTAACTACAAAACGGTACCAAGCGATCCCCAATCGGGTACCAGCACAAGTGAACTTGGTCTTCATTCGTGTTTGGTTCTCCACTACGAGGGAGTTCTTCTCTTATGTCATCTGGTATTTGCTGGTTGAGAGAGACTACAACGCCTATGATCACGCTTTTGCGAATGCCGTTTTTCTTTCGGAGAATGTAACCGCACCTTGAGAAAACCAGTCTGGTATCTTGTTTCCTAGCATGCTAAGATTCCGTTTTTTCCTCAAGTAGCTCTGCAACAAAAGATTTCAAACCGATGACGACTTAGTTACAGTTTTTATACGTGTGCGTATGTGTGTGTAGAGAGAGAGAGGACCTTAGCAAGTCTTTTCTTAACAACTGAGGAGCAAGCATTGCAACCACTCGTATATATACAACCTCACCAAGGATTTCAAGCACTCAAGGCCCGGAATACCGACAACTTTGTCACAACTTGTAAGTTTCAGCTCCACTAAGTTTCGCAGGTTTGAAATATCAGAGACACTTTCTAATGAGGTGCTGTTTGCAACATTTACCTCTTCCAAACTCGAAGGAACCGGAGGAAGAGACTTGAGAGTGTGAAGGTCTAAGCACAATTAGTATTGCACCCTAACCTTTCATTCCTACGTAGTAACATAAACCAATGAGAAAGTAGAGAAAAGGCATATATATCCAACTTCCAATTATATAGTTAAAGATAAGATTGTTGACATCTGAACAGTCGCAAAGGAAGAATTGTATGATGGAAGAAATGATTAATTTTATCTAAGAAACACTTTTAAAGCGCTCCCTGATCAACTCAAACTTTAGACTAAAACCTTATGTGTTATAATTTTTTAATTCAAATCAACAAATCTTAGTGCACAATGCAACGTCTCTTTTTTTTTTTCATTTCAAAATTGTCTTTTATATTAATTAAACTAAAATCGAACAAAATTTGTTTTGAAAAAATCTAACAAATTATGAAATTTAATATTAATTCCACAATTAAATCTAGCCATGCTTAATTAGCATGGTTCAGAATAAAGAGAACAAAATAATAGCTTTGGAGGGGTTTTGTTTGTGATGTTACATGCATATTGATTTATCGAGCCATGAACACATAAACATATATCGAATAAGTGAGAAACATTTCACTCATTAAGTTGTCGTGTACAAATCCATAAATTAACAAAAATAAAAATAACTAAAGAATTAGCCTGAATAATACAGGCGCCAACTATATATACATATATATATATATATATGTGTGTGTGTGTGTGTGTGTGTGTGTGTGTGTGTAGGCCAATTGGCATGGCTTTTATGTCTATAGTGGATGAAACGACGTACGTAAACAAAATTTGAGGTTAGATGAAACTACGTACGTAAACAAAATTTGTGATACAGATACATATTATTATTTAATTAAAGTGTCTACCTTAGCTGGACAGCTGGTTCAGATTACCAAAGGCTTAACTGAAGGAATTGGATCCGCTCCGGACCTTAGTGTCCGAAGCCTAAAGATTAATTTATTTGGATCGCTGATTGTTGTATAAAAGAAATTGAAATCGTTGATTTTATGTAGTAGGTCAGAAAAATGAGTTAATGTAGACTATAAAATTGAATTTGTACGGTCCAGATAAATTGATCTTTAGGCCTTGGACACTAAGGTCGAAGGCGGATCGAATTCCATAACTGAAAGTTGTGATTTGACAGAACATCATTTCAATGATCACCAAGTTGACTGATTTTGCTTTTAAAACTCCTAATTTTGTCATAAGTTCCTACACTACATATTGTAGTCTAGAAGCTCTGGTTCTTCGATTTTTACTATTTAGATCGAATCTGTTTACTTTCCGACGTCGGGATAAATGGTGCAATTGTTTTTTTATTTCAGGGAAGGAAAAGATTTACAACAAGAAGCTCTTAGGGCAAGCAAATTTATAAAAATTCTAGAATCAAATACAACGCGCCTCAACATGAAGATTCTGCCACCACAAAAATTAACTATTTAGATCGACAGAAGATGCTTGCCACGCTTTAGCCAGTGCGTCAATCACAAAAATTAACTTCGTGGAAGATATGACAGAAAGAAATATTGGAAACAGCAAGCAATGAACTTTTGGATGTTGGACACCAGAGTAGCTAAGTTGCGAGGGGATAGAAGAGGTCCCATTCAAAGCATTAAGAAGGACTTTAGAATCCCCCTCCACCTCCAAGCAAGAGAAACCACGATCATGAGCAGTCTTAAGACCATCAAGGACAGCTTGACCTTCAGCAACAAGAATATTATAACAGTTAGATCATCTGCGGTTAGCGACAAAAAAAATTGTCCAAGTCACTTCATTATTATTATTTTTTTTCCAAGTTACTTCTTTTTTTGTCCAAATTTCATTAGGTCTCAAAGCGCATTGGATGCTTAGTGTGTTTTTAGGTCTCCCCAATCTATAAACCTGTGTGACCGGGACTTGATATTTAATCTTTGTCTCAAAAAGAGCAAAGCAAAAATCTTAACCTTTGGAGGTAGACAAAGCTTCCAAATATATTAATCTACGTATTACAATATATAGAGAATTCCAAACTTTCCATAATTAGAAAGAAAAATACATTTGTGAGGAGTGTAAAATGAGATTTTTAGAATGTTAATAATAGTTTCCTAACATGTATAATAAACAAAGAATTTATATATAATATATTGGGTAGAAGATATATTGATTATGACAGTGTAACAATCACAAACAAATAATTATTGTATGAGAGCAATAAGCTAATTAACTAGTAGGAAAATCACTTTGCGCGACGTAGGTACTTTCGTCGCGCAAAGTTAAAAATCGTTGCCTAAGGGTTTGCGCGACGCAACTTCGTCGCGCGTTAACCGTCGCGCCAAGGCAGTGACGGCAGGGTTTGCGCGACGAAGAAGCAACCTACGTCGCGCAAAGCATCTTTGCGCGACGTAGGGACCCGCGTCGCGCAAAGCCGCTTTGCGCAACGCACGTCCTACGTCGCGCAAAGACGCTTTGCGCGATGCGGTCCCTACGTCGCGCAAATACACTTTGCGCAACATAGGTTGCTTCTTCGTCGCGCAAACCCCTCTTTTTTCTTTTTCTTTTTTTTGAAAAAAATATTTTTATTTAATTTTTAATAAATATTGTAATTAAATTATAAACAATAATTAATAAACCAAGAAAAAGTATATAATTATAGAATATATGAAAATGTACATACAAGATGTCCGAACAAAAAAATACAAAAACTACAACAAGTAGTCTTCTAGGTTTGATACAACAGGCTACTGGGTATCGGCTAGGCGATGTGGCTGGAGGGTCAAAGATAGAGCAAGATCAGGTGCTGGCATCGGGATTTAAAGGCCGGACATGTGTAAGGCCCGTAAGATCATACTTATCTTCTCGTCCTGGGCCGATAACTGGGTTGCAATATGGGCTTCCCGGGCTGCTTCTTAGACCACAATCTGGGACACCGTGAGAGTAACCTCAGTAAAAGGTGTAGGCTCCCCAATCAATGAAGCACTCACGACTAAAGCAGTAGCTGCTGAAAATGCGGAATGCTCATTGGTCACACTCCGACGACAAGTGATCAACTGCGACATCTATACACTTTTTGAACCATAGAAATATAATTATAAAATGACTAGGCATTAAGTCATAACATACCCGCTGTATTTTAGGAACTTCTTGTTGCATAACATCTGATTTTAAGCGTCTCAAAATAAAAGGTCCCAATATAGATTTCATGCGGCCAATCAAATCTCTATCTTCACCAATTAATAGATTTTTCAAGTCAACATCCTTAGTAGTGAAAAGATCTGGCATCATAAACTCCAGCATAGACCAAAGCTCCTACAACAGAAACATACAAGTCAATGAGTCATTTAACAACAAAACTAAAATCTAAAAGAAATTAATAAAAGCATGAGTTTCACTACAAAATCAATAGTAATCTATTAAACCTAGAGTAATACCATTCCTCGATTCTCTTCCCTCCATTGTATACCTTCATTCTCAGCAATTTCGATGACCTACACAAAGCAAGCAGTAAGAAAAATTTTGAACGAAGCTTATATTTATAAAGTTGAGAGATCAAATAATCCAATTAAAGAAACCAAGATATACTTTGGACAGTTCTGAGATTTCTTCTTGCAATGTTTCCATAAAAAGATGGGAAGGTAAAATTCAAAGATCATTACTTTCATTATAGCCAAATACCCCCATGGCAGGGGAAGAAGAGAAAAATAAAACCTCCAGTAATTGTTATCAAAACTCAAACTTCCCAAAAAGAAAACAGAACAACAGTAGCAATATACAATCGAGTTAAATAACACCAAAACAACAGTAGCAATATACAAAAAAGGCACCATCATAATGTGGGAAAATTCAAAGTAAGCGCCTATTTTTAACAATTGAACCGCCACAATTTTAAGAACTTGCGCGACGGAGGATAGATACTAACGTCGCGCAAAGTGTTTTTGCGCAACTACCTCTTTACAACGTCTCGCAAGTTATAATTTTTTTTTAAAAAAATAATTATAAAATTTATTGAAAATGTGACTTTACTCATTTTAAATTTAATTTTTTTACATAAAACCCATAATAATATATTTTTCTAACAAAAACCCGATCCGAACTACAATAATAAATTTAAAGTTACTTAATAAATATACATACTATTTAATTTCTTAAGTATTATACGTACAAAATAAATAAATTTAAAGCTACTTAATAAATATATATACCATTGAACTTGATGGGAAACGCATTGTACGAAACTAGTTTCAACGATCCAATCGTCAAATTTGTTTTTATATGCTTCAAGATCGCATACGCCAAAAATCGCAAAAAAAAACATGCAAAGGTCAAGTAACGGGACAAAACTTTTCAACGGTTATAAACGAAAAAACACGATTTAATGGTAGTTTTAACTCCGATTTTGATTATTTTTTACAGTTACACTCCTGGATCTTATATGAATACAATGAACTAATTTGATCGTCAATTTAAAATACTCACCCAAAGTTTTTTTTATTTTTTTTTGCCCTTTTGCTTATGAGTACAAAATAAATAAATTAAAATCTACTTAGTAAGTATATATACCATTGAACTTGATGGGAAACGCATTGTACGAAATTAGTTTCAACGATCGAACCGTCAAACTTGTTTGTATATACTTTGAGATCGCATACGCCAAAAATCTCAAAAAAAAAACATTCAGAGATCAAGTAATGGGAAAAACTTTTTTGACGGTTATAAACGAAAAATCACAATTTAACGGTTATTTTAACTCCGATTTTGATGATTTTTTACAGCTACACTCCTTGACCATATATGAATACAACGAACTGATTCGATCATCAATTTAAAATATTTACACAAGTGGATACTACAAAATCTTATGTTATACTTGATGAAAGTATTAATAAACTTTAAGTGTTAGGGAATCTATCGTTTTGATGGGATACGCATTATACGAAACTAATTTCAATGATCAAACCGTCAAACTTGTTTGTATATACTTTGAGATCGCATACGCCAAAAATTGCAAAAAATAAACATTCAAATATCAAGTAGCGAGACAAAACTTTTTGACGGTTATAAACGAAAAATCACAATTTAACGGTTATTTTAACTTCAATTTTGATGATTTTTTATAGCTACACTCCTTGACCCTATATGAATACAACGAACTAACTTGATCGTCAATTTAAAATATTTACACAAGTGGAAACCACAAAATCTTATGTTATACTTGAACTAATTGTTAGGGAATTTATCGTTTTGATGGGATACGCATTGTACAAAACTAATTTCAACGATCGAACCGTCAAACTTGTTTGTACATACTTCAAGATCGTATACGCCAAAAATCGAAAAAAACTAATATTCAGATATCAAGTAACGGGACAAACCTTTTCGACGACTATAAACGAAAAATCACGATTTAACGGTTGTTTTAACTCTAATTTTGATGATTTTTTACAGCTACACTTTTTAACCCTATATGAATACAATGAACTAATTCGATTGTCAATTTAAAACATTTACACAAGTGGATACCACAAAACAAAAAGCCAATCCAAAAGGGCAAAAAAAAAAAAAAAAAAAAAAAAAAAAACGAACAAACTTTGCGCGACGTAGGTACAACTGCGTCGCGCAAAACATCTTTGCGCGACGCATTTGTACCTACGTCGCGCAAAGTTTGTTCGTTTTTTTTTTTTTTTTTTTTTTTTTTTTTTGCCCTTTTGCTTATAAGTACAAAATAAATAAATTAAAATCTACTTAGTAAATATATATATATATCATTGAACTTGATGGGAAACGCATTGTACGAAATTATTTTCAATGATCCAACCGTCAAACTTATTTGTATATATTTTGATATCGTATTCGCCAAAAATCTCAAAAAAAAGACATTCAAAGATCAAGTAACGGGACAAAACTTTTCGATGGTTATAAACGAAAAATCACGATTTAACGGTTGTTTTAACTCCGATTTTGATGATTTTTTACAGCTACACTCATTGACCCTATATGAATACAACGAAGTAATTCGATCATCAATTTAAAATATTTACACAAGTGGATACCACAAAATCTTATGTTATGCTTGATGAAAGTATTAATAAACTCTAAGTGTTAGGGAATCTATCGTTTTGATGAGATACGCATTGTACAAAACTAATTTCAACGATCAAACCGTCAAACTTGTTTGTATATACTTTGAGATCGCATACGCCAAAAATCGCAAAAAAAAAACATTCAGATATCAAGTAGTGGGACAAAACTTTTTGATGGTTATAAACGAAAAATCACAATTTAACGGTTATTTTAACTCCGATTTTGATGATTTTTTTTATAGCTACGCTCCTTGACCCTATATGAATACAACGAACTAACTCGATCGTCAATTTAAAATATTTACACAAGTGGATACCACAAAATCTTATGTTATACTTGATGAAAGTATTAATAAACTGTAAGCGTTAGGGAATCTATCGTTTTGATGGGATACGCATTGTACGAAACTAATTTTAACGATCGAACCGTCAAACTTATTTGTATATACTTCGAGATCGCATACGTCAAAAATCGTAAAAAACAAACATTTAGATATTAAGTAACAGGACAAACCTTTTTGACGGCTTTAAACGAAAAATCACAATTTAACGGTTGTTTTAACTTTGATTTTGATGATTTTTTACAGTTACACTCTTTGACCCTATATGAATACAATGAACTAATTCGATCGTCAATTTAAAACATTTACACAAGTGGATACCACAAAAGAAAAAGGTAATGCAAGAATCCCAAAAGAAAAGCAAAAGGGCAAAAAAAAAAAAAAAAAAACTTTGCGCGACGTAGGCGCAACTGCGTCGCGCAAAGTTTGGGAAAAAGCGGTAAAGCATTTCTAATTTGGCGCCAAAATCTTGCGTGACGCACAAAATGTCGCGCAAACATCCTTTGCGCAACGGCACTTTGCGCGACGCAGGATGGCGTCGCGCAAGGGTGTTTTGCGTGACACAGACATTCCTACGTCGCGCAAAACGTCTTTGCGCGACGCCAGCCTGCGTCGCGCAAAGTTCCGTCGCGCAAAGTTCCGTTGCGCAAAGGACGTTTGCGCGACGTCTTCTTTTTTGCGTCTCGCAAACATACTTTGCGCGACAAAATTTGCTCCGTCGCGCAAACATGTTTTTCTACTAGTAAATAGATATTTTATCCTTTCTCCATGTAACTATAAACTGTCCTCAAAGGCTCAAACTCAATTCTTATCCTAGTACCTAAACAAAAGGGGTCAATCCAAACCCTCATCATTTGAGTTCAAGATGAGATGGGGACAATATAGGAATAAGAAAATCATCAAGTGGAGACTAAATACTATATAGAGAATCAGCTATAGTTTTTTTTTGTTTGACAACAGGGCATAAGGCCGAACGAATAGGAAGATTAATTACACAAGAATATCACGAAGCCACGAGATTCTAGATATATCTACAACTAGCAATCGACGACAAGAAAGATGAGCTTGCTAAAAAAATATTGGACTCAAACTGCATGACAACCCTAAACGAATCAAATCATCAACAACAACAAAAATTTCACGATAGATATGACATATATATTATTATATGAATTGCATATTTTTATTTAAATTAAGGAGGAGACATATATCAAGTTTCTGTCCTTATATGTAAGGGTGTATTCAATTGGGATTTTGAAGGATTTTAATTCTTTTAATGAATCTAGTGGTATTCAATTAGGATTTTAAATGATTCTCTGAAATTCAATGTGTATTCAATCATGATTTTAAGATAGTTTATTAAAATCCTTAGAAAATCCGATGAATTCAATTAGAATTTTAAAGAAGTTTATAACATTCCAGTGTATTCAATTAGAATTTGGGAAAATTGAGGAATTAGAGGGAATTTGAGAGATTTTGTAGTGTATTTTAAGCATCCACAAACCTCACCTCTACCCATGAGATTTCAAGGGAATTGAATTAAAATTTTACATTAAATCTCTACAAATCAATTAAACTTCATAAAAATCCATGGATTTATAAATCCATTAAAATCTCTCAAATTTCCAATTGAATATACCCTCCTTATTCTTTTATTTGGACTGGACGTTCCAGACATTCTTGATTTGTCTATTACACTGCTCATGCCTTAACTTAATAGCAAAACTACTGTATCTATGGGATTTGTAAGTTGTGTAACCGTGCTTATGGGATTAATTTGTAACCTACGCATATACGTATAGACACCGGATCGACAATTTAGGGTTTAGGGTACACAGTTACACTACTTCTACATGCCATACCAACGAGATGTTATATATGTACTGTCCACTTATATATATATATATATCACTGTTCTAAAAATCTCTGTCTAGCGCCGTTTAGGCCACGCCTAGGCGCTGGGTCACCGTCCCGATTAGTCATTAGGCATTTGAAAATTAAGAAAGTGCGACTAATACCGCTTAGGTGTCCACCTAGCCCGCTTAGGCACCTGCCTAGCTAGCCTGCCAAATCCGCCTAAGCACCCGCCTAGGTTGCGACTCTCACTTAGACAGAAAATCGATAACTTTCATTTTGCATTTTAATTTTTCAATAAAATGCAAGAAACTTGTTGAATACTTGAATGAACACTCATTATATGCTTGTTCCCCATGTTATCAATGTGTTCTAATACCTTATAATTTATATCTCATTTTATGTTGCAATTTATGTATCTCGATACAATTATGTTTTTTTTTTTAAGTACAAATCGGCACTTATTTATACAATATATAATAAATTTACTTAAATCCACCTAGGCGCTAGGCCCCAGCCCGCCGCCCAACTAGCGCCTATCATTTTTTAGAACTTTGATATATATACCATCCACTGTTCAAAAATCGGCTTAGGCAGGGCCTAGGCACTAGGTGGAGGTCAGGTACCCCGATTAGGGTCTATGCATTTAGAAAATCAATGAAGCCTCTAGGCAGAAATTAGGTTAAGGGTTGAATAGATTTTTTGTAAAATAACTTTGAACTTTCATTCTTGTAAAATAACTTTAAATACATATTTTATTTTATGTATTCAATTAATTGTAGTACTTTATAATTTATATATCCTTCTATTTTGCATTTAGGTTTCCAAATACTAGTACGTGTAAATATATATATTAGGCATAATTGTATAAGTAGTCACTTTATTCCTATGTTTTTATTGTTATATAATAAATTTAATTAATTTTAAAAAATCAGCCTGGGCCATGCAAAGCCCTTTCTCGGCCTCTGACAAACGTCTGACACTTTATAGAACCTACGGTCATGTGTGTATATATATACACACAAATAAAAGAATTCAAGCGGTAATAAGTTGGTAAGATTAAAACGGTGCCAACTATCTTTGTACTGCACCAGCAAAGCTCCCCACATCTGATTTTAAGTAGTGGCAGCATCGATCCCATATCTTTGTACTGCACTAGCTAGCATGTGTTTTTGCTGGTTTAGGTGGTTTTTATAGATGTGTGTAGCTTTATTTACCTTCAACAAGAAGCTAATACTACAGTAGTGAGATGTTGAGCAGCATTTGATTCTTCACAACAACCTTTACATGTTTCTTCTGCACTACTACGCCTCTGCTGGGCTGATTCATATGAGAATGGATAAGACAAAAAGGTGCGAAATGCTTGCTGCTTTGGTCTTTTCTTATGGAGTTGCAACAGGGCGTGCCAAATATTCCTTCTAATCAAAACCAAAACCTGTTGCAAAAAATCATCTTCTGTATTAATTTTCAGTATCTATTCAGAGCCCATGCGTGTGTTCATGTTCGTACAGTCATGTGTTATACAATCTTTTATTAATTGTATTATATTTTATTCCCTCACTCTCAAGGAAATTAACAGTTCCATGTAAAGAGTGGTTCTAATTATCATGGAATAATTTTGTGGAGCATGGTTGGCCGGAATTATAAAGCTGGTAAATAATACACACACACACACACATATATATATATGAAATCGTCAACTGTATAGAATATTCTGTATATGAGATTTCGAGTGCGATTTTCTGTCTCTCGTGTATGTGTGTGTGCGTGTATAAACACAAAACAAAAAGCAAAAATACTAAATCCAACTCCAAGCAGCTCACTCCACGTATGGATGACGGCCCCATCGTTTAGATGTAAATCAGTCATAAAATATAGTTTTATTCTTCCCTTTGTTTGGTCGAAGATTTTATAGTGTTATTCTTCCTATATATACCTTCTTATGGAGATTATAGATGGACCAAGAGACATGGAGATTTGGTGCATGTCACAGACTGTGGGCGACCCCCAAATCCCTTTTAGTATTGGCTTTCATCCTGTTGTACGTAAGGGATGGTCTTTTGGCATCGTAGAGATGTGCTATCTGCATGAAAATACACAAATCAACTCAAAGCAAAAGAAGAGTGTCGTATCCAAACCTTCTCAGTATAAAGTAAAGTTGCTCTCTCTCTCTCTCTCTCTCTCTCCATGTCACGTTCCAGACCAGCTAAGCTATAACCCTCTCTTTCTTGCTTTCTTTCTCTCTCTCAAGGTCCCGAGAAAGTGCATCATAAACCCTCAAAATCCTATAAAGAAAACCAGCCTCCCCCAACCCCAATGAAGTAAAAAACTGCCTCTATAGCTAGCTAATTAAGAAACTTCTTAACCCTCCTCCCTCCCCTCTCCTATATATCTTCTCTTTCTAGCTAGGTGCAACGATCTTTCTTATATAGTTACTATATATTGGGAAGCAAAAAATATATATATGGGTAGTGGTGGTGTTTCTTGTTTTTTAAAGTGTTTCTTGCGAACGCTTGCGGTGGTAGGGTTTATCTGTCTTTTGCTGGTCGGAACCCTAGAGACTCAAGGGGGTACGAGTACAGCAGCCTCAAAACATACCGATGCGGTTGGAAGAGGGAAGCTTGTTCATCCAGATTTGAATTTTAACTATATGAGCAAAAGAAGAGTTCCCAACGGACCAGATCCGATTCACAACAGGTGGTTTTTATATATATATGGCTTCGTACTCTTTAGTCTTTTCGTTGTGGTAATCGAGTTTTTAAGTTTTAGATTACTGCGGTGGTGGAAAAGAGTTATGCCATGACATCTCGGCGTGAGTTCGAACTTCGTTGGTTCTTTAATCTACCATCTAACCACTAAGTTATCATATTTTCAAGAAGAAAAAATGGTTTTAGATTAGGATTTTATATGGAAAATAATGTAATTAATTTGCCAAAACTAGTGGTGTGAGTGTGTCTGTGTGTGTGTACACTCCTCACTTTATCAATCACATACTGCTCATGTAATAAAATGATTATGGCAAACGTGCGCGTCTTCTGTTCTTTCTCTCTTATGGTGTTATTCACATGCATCGATGCAATTATGATTATGCATCTATTAAATATTTGGGAATTGCTATTAACACTTCAAAAATCTCATTTTACGTTTCAAACTTTCTATATTTGGAAAGAAAAATATACTTGTGAGGAGTGTAGAATGAGATTTTTGGAATGTCAACAACACTTACTTTAGGATATGTATATATGTTCGTCAAGCAACGTCCTTTTTTTATCAAGCAACGTCATTCTGTGAAAAATCTTCGTTAAATTAAAGAAACCATCAGTTTAAGTGGAGGGGTTAATTTGATAAAAATACCCTTTAATTTAACAAAGATTCACGAAAGAACCAAAATGACTCTTGATCTTCTTGCAAAATATACAACACTATATATATATATATGTATGTATGTATGTATAGGGATGCTAATAGAGAATTGGTTCTCTTTGTTTCCTTTCTCTTTTTCTTTTAGCTTATAATATTTGAGTATCTAATGCAACTACAATATGAAGTACACTCATGCATGCGGATATGCACCCAAAAATAAAAGGAAAACTATCATGCTCTAGATGCTTTAACTGTTACATTGATTTGTTGCCAACAGTTAAAGCATGATTAGGTGCAGTTTTTAATCTCCCATTCACTGACTCCAATAAAAAGAAAAATAAAGCATGCTCTTCACTTTATTCCATTTCTTAATGATGTTTGTTTAAAGCTAATTAACATTTAACCTTGTTCTCTGCATTTATGGTGCCTTCAACCTTTACATTTGTGTCTTTCTTTCCCCTTCTTTTTTTTTTTTTTTTTGCCTCCTTTATTGGACATGATGCTTAGTTACCTTTCAATTAGGCATCTACATTTTAATTAATTACTTACTTATTCTTCTCACAGGAGAGCTGGGAACTCGGGACGGCCCCCGGGTCAAGCTTAGCCACTAATTAAAGTACTTAAGAAGCTAATTCAGCAGGAGTATTGCAGATGAAGATGATGCGCGCGACGGATCGAGATGCATACGAATCGATGAAGATGCATATGCCCTTTAGGATTATGTATGTATGTGTTTAAATATTCTTGAAAAAATATTATGAATAATCCCAGCTGTGTGTGCATATGCAAATCTTTTTCATGACAGAAATGGCTTTGGGAGGTGTGCGGGGTGAGTGTACGAAAGGAAATGAAGATTGCCACTCGCACAAAAAATACGTTCTTCGATCAAAGATTACTGTTTTCTCCACAATTTTTTTATTGTGACTGAGATAGATAGAGCAAATTTTTAATCGATTGAGAAAATGTGTCTTTGCGTATAAAAAAGACGATGAGAATATATTTATATGTGGAACATAACTTAAAGCAGTCGCCATGCATGCATGCATGCATGGGATAGTTTGGCCTGTAGTCTTCAAGATTCTCAAATATAAATATAAATATATATTAGTTTAATTGTTAACAAATATATATATATATATAATTTAAAAATTAAATAGATATGCTTAATTATGGCATGAGTTCCAAAACTAAAGTGAATATATCCTACCAATTAATAAAAGTGGAATTTTGCATCTGGAAAATAAAGTTGCCTCTTGCATGCTGCATCTTGTATGTGTGGTAGCTATCTTCTTCCTTGATTCTTTGACGAAATGCTGGAGTACGTATTGTTTTGGTCTTTACTCCATTCAAACTTAGTTTTGCATAGGTATTCTATATAATTCTTACAAATCACCGTTTGACAGATACACAAAAGTTTTTCTTTGTGTTTATATAAGTTATTTTTTGCACATGTACATCAAATTGAAGTGAAGAGTGACTCATTTCTACGAAAGGAGTCCTTTCAATATCGTAACAAAAAAAAGAGAGAAAACATACAAAATAATAGAGGTTAACAGAAAAGGAAGAACTATATACGGTCTTCTTTAGCTTCAAAGTGAAGCTTTTTGTCCTCTCCTTTCTCTTTTGTGGGGTTTTGTGTTTTATTATTGGATTGAGAAGCAAAGAAGCAAAGACCGAGTCTAAAGGAGATATGGGTTCAAAAATGGGGCAGTTACCAAAAGGGGGAAAAAAAAAAAAAGAGAGCTTGGAAGTGGTGCTTCCACCATATGAGAGTGAGACAGAGATAAGCTAGCTTAACAAGAATAAATTATCAAATTATAACGTCTTTATTATAATAATACATCTTTTATGTAGTCATGCTCTGCAAGTTCCTCCTTCGAATAAAATAAGGACCCGTTTGGCAATCAACTCAGAATTTATATGATTCTTCGTATGAAAACATTTTGTATCACGGATAAATAAGCCAAAAAATTATTTTCTTTCTTAAAAAATATATTATTATTAAAGAGAGAGGGAAGAGTTTGAAATTATTACAATAATTTAGGAGATGGGTGTTTCGAATCCAAGATGCATAGGTAGAAATCTAATATTCTATCTACTAAGATATTGGACCACAAGCAGAAAAAACTATTTTCCTTTAACTAAACCTGTATTAATTTTTTTTTTGTTTTTTTGAAAGGAACTAAACCTCTATTAAGTAATAACCTTTTTAAAATTCTACAATTTATTTAATCTCAATATCATAGCAATATAGAAGTTTTACCGTAACGATATAATTCCATATTATGGGACTTCTGCTACTGCCAATTTGGTTCTATTGTTTGTGGACTTTTGGGGTTAGATTTCTACATTTGCCAAACGACATTGTTTAGTCATATGGTCCATGTTCAAAGAGTAGTTGAACTTAACTCTATGGCCTCATGTGCTGCCGTACCCAACTCGACGACTCTTTGTCATTCACGGGTGTGAAGTTTTCGAACTTGAAATCTCCTCCGTCGTAAGAAAAGTATCATTATAACAATAGCTAGTCAGCATGAAACACAACTTTAAGACATTATTTGTCTTATTTCCGCGATATTGAACCCTAAACCCTAAACCTTAAAAAGGTTTATTCCTACCCCATTTTCTTCTCCTTTTGGTCAATGTTGTCAATTCTCATAATACTTATAATGTACCCTTGCACATACAATTGCCCCTTTTAGAGAATCCCGCTCATGTGTCCCATGGGACTTGTAGCTTGGCAGTCCACCGGGTGCCGGGTGGTTTTGTTTATCCTTCCAGTTTTGAGTGTCTTCTTGGATAGTTATAGCGGTTCATAGGCGCGAGATGTGACAGTCTAGCCATCTCTATAAAACTGCTGAGATAGATCAGCCCCCTGAATACTAATCAAGAACGCATAAGGGTGTTTTGGTAGTTTTTAAGAAGTCTTTAAGAGATAGGAAGAATACCCAATTTCTACGTTTTAAGGTCGTCTGAAATAAAATATTTAAAAATGATTGTTGTTAATTATAAAATGCACGAAAGCTAAATCCAAGTCATGGATAGCCCTGGAAGAGGAGCAACCAGTGAGCCCCCTCCCCAAGCCGAATTCAGCTCGAAAATTGAGTGAAACTCGCATAAAATCCTCGACATCTCATAGACGACCTTAATCCAAATATACCACATGGATTTTCACACACTATATATATATATATATATATATTTTTTTTTTTTTTGTCGAAAGGATTTTCAAACTATATAATAAAGCTTAGTGTTTAGGGTAGCTTAATTTGAAAACGATGGTCAATGTTTCAAAAGTCTACAGTCCGAAGTCTGAAAATTGAATGAATCTTCGGTGTAATTTGTTGGACCAAATAAACTCCAAACTATGTCCTTTTGGTTTTTGTGTGGTTGCCTTTTGGAAGGGCTGCAGCCTGCATTCCTTGACTAATTGAACCCATCCATCCCAAGGCCCTCCTTCAAGTGTTTGTTCTCACTTATACATATATAAAAGGGAATTTGCACAAATGGTTCTTATAACTTGGATAGTTTTGTGCAATTACAATCTAAACTACAAAGTTTTACTACGAACCTCTCACACTAAATGTGTTACAGTTTAGTATTTATATCCGCTTTCATTCAGGTTTTTTTTGTCAAATAATGACACGTGAGAAGAGCACATATTTTGTTATCAATGACATTATTGTCATTTCACATGACTACAATCCATTTTTCATGAGTTTTGAAGAAAATATAAGAGAATTGCCAAGAGAGAGAAAAAAACCGTGTAAAATATAATTTTCTACGACAATAAGATTAGTGTATCGTTATGTGACAAATTTCAAGTACCTTACTCAAAGTAAATGACAAAAAATGTCCTTGAAGAAAGGTAGTCGTAAAGTTTGGGTGTCAAATGTCCCCTAGGATGGGGGACACCCGAGGCCCGATCAAACAAAAAAATTGGATGTCAAAGTAGCAAATCGTAGCCACTTAGTACTACGGTCCAATGATATTTTTCTTCACTTGTAAGTGAGAGGTCTTAAGTTCGATTCTCGTCAAAGGTGAATTCGAACCACATTATTGCTAACCTATTGTGAAACTTAACCCACTCATCGTTTGTTAAAAAATAAAAAATAGCAAATCGTAAGTGATGAGAATGCTTTTGAAAAAGGACCGCCGTGAAATTTGAGTGCCACATTACAAATATTTTGAAAGAGGCAATTACACGAAACCAAAAAGTTTGGTGATAGATTGTAAATTTCATAATTTAAGTGGTAATTGCACGAAACCAAAAAGTCCATGTACCATTGCGCAATTTTTGAAAACATACCATGAAAAGGTTAAAAGAGAGAAAAAGAAAGAAAAATCGAACGGTGGGTACGGACAGAGCTCAGCAGGTTAAACAGCCCAAAAAGAGAAGCTGGAGTCGACACGTGTCGGTCACTAGTGGTGTTGACTCGGCGGAGCCACCGGTGAGAGAAAATGTTTTCTTCCTTACAATATTGACGAAACCAAAAGCAGAAAATAAAAAATCTAAAAAAATCTAAAATCTGCAATTTCATTGCATTTGCATTTCATTTGGCAGCGAGCGAGAGAGAGAGAGAGAGAAAGAGAGACTCGCATTTCATTTCCCTCGTCTTTTCATTTCCCACATTTATAAATAAATACATTTTTTTCGATAATTTCCAGATTTTTTTTTACCTTTTTATTTTATTTTGGCTTAAACAAATAAAACAAACACAGTGCGAGGAATGATAGAAGAGAGGTCGAAGCTCGACCGATCTCCTCCAAGACGACTCGTTTCGCTTCCCGCTGCGAGATTGCTCCGTCGCCGCTGAGTTCGCGCGCATCGGTTTTTATTTGGATCTAGGAGGAGTCGGAATCGGAATCGGAATCGGAATCGGAATCGGCGATCGGATCTGAGGGCGGTGGTGAAGCGAAGCGATGCCGTCTCATTCGGATCTGGACCGTCAGATCGAGCATCTGATGGAGTGCAAGACGTTGCCGGAGGCGGAGGTGAAGACGCTGTGCGAGCAGGCGAGGGCGATCCTGGTGGAGGAGTGGAACGTGCAGCCGGTGAAGTGCCCCGTCACGGTGTGCGGAGATATACACGGCCAGTTCTACGACCTCATTGAGCTTTTTAAGATAGGAGGGAACGCTCCCGATACTAATTACCTTTTTATGGGTGATTATGTAGGTCAGTTTCTTTTTTCTTTCTGTTTACTTTTCTGCTTTCTTGCTTTTTTCCCTAATTTCCTTTGGGTTTTGATTTATTTACCGTTTTTCAGATTACTTTTTTATTTACAATTTGTTTATGGAAATTAATGAGGCTCTTGATTTGATTTCTATTTGTGTATTTATGGAAATTGAGTTGCGAACAATCCAGTTTGTGTATTTGAGATCAGATGCTATAATCCGGTTTTTTTCTTGGATTAATGAAAAGAATTGAATTTTATCTGATATTATGTGGTGGCCTTGATCAGCCTTACTATAATTGTTATTAGGGAATTTGTTGGCCTGGTTTCTATTGCTGGTATTATGTTCTTACCTGTCTAAGATCTGTTGGATTGTCAAGAATAATTTTCCGTAAATGGGAAAAAAATTATTGTGCCGAGCTATGCGTTATATTGTCTTGTTTAGCTTAATTGATGGGTTGACATTGTTTTAGAAGATAGTTTGGAATTTTATGAACTTATGTACCGATGTTTTCTTAACATCTTGGCCCGCTGAATTGCAGATCGTGGGTACTATTCTGTGGAGACTGTCACGCTTCTGGTCGCCCTGAAAGTCCGTTATAGAGATAGAATTACAATCCTCAGAGGAAATCACGAGAGCCGGCAAATTACTCAAGTGTAAGAGTGCTTATTGTTGTATGTCATGTCTGTTGCACTTAGTCCGACTAAGTTTTGTTATACCATTCAAAGTATGTGGAGCTGTATCTAGTTTTTTGTGTGAATGCTAGCAGCTGTCACTTCTCAGTGTTTGGTTTTATTGGTTGACTCGCAAGTTTACACAAAAGAGTAATGTAGATAATGCTTGGAAATGCCGTGTTAGTATTAAGTGTTTTCCTTTTCTTCTTTTTCCTTGGCATATTAAGATACTTAGATTTCTTTTAAAACAATGTAGACACCTGCCTTCATTGTTAGATATAATATGCTTTTATGGAACTATCCTCACTCCCGAAAGAAAAAGTCGGGTTATATGTGGTCGGTAGAAGATACCTCTCTGTTATAGAGGGTGTCCTATTGCCAGCAGAATATAACATCCATTCATGGCTCCTACGCATGTCCCCATCAATAAGAGGTTCCTGTCTTGGAAATATTGTGTAAAATATTGATATGTCTAATCCATCCATGGTACTTTTACTACTTTATATGGCTGCGACTTGAACTATGGGCATTTACAAATTACTTGATGTGGCTGCATGGCAAAAAAACTGAGAGTTGAAACTTCCATTACTGTTGACAAGTTTTTGTTGATTGACAGAGAGATTAGTTTCTTTCTTGGTTGGATCCTATTTTTTACCCATTTTTGTCTCACTTATTTCTCTTTTTCCAGGTATGGTTTTTATGACGAATGCTTGAGAAAGTATGGGAATGCCAATGTCTGGAAGTTCTTTACCGATTTATTTGATTATCTTCCCCTGACAGCCCTCATTGAGAGTCAGGTTAAGTTACTTATTTTGCTGGCAGTTTGATGAATTTCTTCAAGACATGTTGGTTGCATTAGTTTTTGACAGCTTCTGGTATATCTTGTAGGTCTTCTGTTTGCATGGGGGTCTTTCACCATCTTTGGACACATTGGACAATATCCGAGCTTTGGACCGTATACAGGAGGTACATACGCGTTTTATGGTTCAATTCAATTACAAATACGTGTGCATGGTTTTGCATCTTACAAGGTTGTTGTGGTCATTTTCACATCATAACATGTTTCTGCCTGAGCAGGTTCCACATGAAGGACCAATGTGTGATCTCTTGTGGTCTGATCCAGATGACCGCTGTGGGTGGGGAATATCTCCGCGGGGTGCTGGTTATACATTCGGGCAGGATATAGCTGCTCAGTTTAACCATACCAATGGACTGAGTCTGATTTCAAGAGCTCATCAGCTTGTCATGGAAGGATACAATTGGTGCCAGGTGCGTGAACCCGATTGGAAATGGTTCTCTTTTCCTCATTTTGCGTCAGTTTTAGCTGTATTTTCAACTTTGATCATAACTTTGTCTTTCAGGAGAAGAATGTGGTGACTGTTTTCAGCGCTCCAAACTATTGTTATCGGTGTGGGAACATGGCTGCAATTTTGGAAATTGGCGAGAACATGGACCAGAATTTTCTGCAGTTCGACCCAGCCCCTCGTCAAATTGAGCCGGACAACACACGCAAGACTCCCGATTATTTTTTGTAATTTCAATATCTTACGGGCTGTTTGTAATCCATGTTTTCTGTAGATGTGTCGTTAAAAGGAGTTGTGTTGTTTAAGTTGAGGGTTATGGTCAACATGATTCTTTTGTTTGGTGTTTTTAGCCCCTGCTGCTGCTTTGTTGATTTTCCGAAGAAACTCATTAGGAGAACTGACAACGGTCACCAATGGCTTGTGGCTCTTGTCTTGTATATTTTTCGGAGGAAACGTCAATAACATGGTATATCTTGTTCTGTAACTTTGCAACCTCAACGTCGAAAGCTTACTTCCGTGTTCGTTTGACAATCCTGCAGTGGAAGCAGGTCTGCTTTCTTCTGAAGTATATTAACGAACCGCTGATGACCAACAAGAACAGCATGATCCCCTGTTCCAGCAGTTCATATCGATCAACTTCATTGACTTCATTTTCACAATTTAAGAAGTTAATTTCAAGCATTTTCTGGCAAGGGAAACTTCCAAGATTCTGAGCGAGCATTTTCAAGAAACGAAAACAGAGATTTTGTGGATTGCATAAACATTACAATGCATAATGTTTCTTTATGATACAGAATGATTCAACGGATGAGCGTTACAACAGCCAAATCCTGCCCTACTCGAAACCATACCAATTACAGAACATGCCTTTCGTACGCGTCCTATGAAGACATACTGAAATGCTGCACTATCTTGCGCTTTTGGAACTCTCCCTGCCTGCGTATTCCTTTAAAATCAGGATTCAGGAACAGCTTTGCCATACACTAACGGAAACTCATCATACTGTTCGGAGACGCCGTGTTTCTCAGCAAAACTCTTCAATGACTCGCAAACCTGGTACATGGAAGGCCTATCCTTTGGCCTAGAAACAACACAAGTACAAGCAATCCTCATAAGCTGCAAAATCTCATCATCGTGACCTTTCCCGGATAAGACATTGTCAATGGCATCCATACTTCGACCAGTGTTTGATAAATGATTCACCCAATCCACCAAGTTCCCCTTGAATCCTTCCACTACATTACTGATTTCAAGCGGCTTGTGTCCAGTCACCAATTCCAAAAGAACCACCCCGAATCCATACACATCCCCTTTCAACGATGCCACCATTGTGCTCGAGTACTCAGGAGCCACATAACCAAACTCTCCCAAATCCCCATTTACGAACGAACTGTCATTGGAATCACGAGAAGCCACCAGCCTTGCCAGCCCAAAATCCGTTATGCGAGCTTCAAAATCATAGTCAAGAAGGATCACATTCGAGCTAATGTTCTGATGCATATAAGGCGGCTGACACACATGGTGAAGCCAGGCAAGCCCTCTGGCCGCACCTACACCAATCCTGAGCCGAGTCGGCCAATCCAAAGAACCATACTGGCTATTCACATTACCACTTCCATGCAACTGAAAGTGTAATGCGCCATTGTACATGTGCTTATACACCAAAAGCTTCTCTTCCTCCACAACACAAAACCCCAACAAAGGCACCAAATTCGGATGCCTGAGCTGCCCCAACCTATTCATCTCCGACCTAAACTGTTTCTCACCAAGCTTACACGCATTGAGCCGCTTAATCGCCATTGCCGACCCATCAGGTAGCACAGCCTTGTAAGAAACACCGGTCCTCGTAGAAATGACAATGTTTTGGGGGTCGAAACTGTTGGTGGCGGCCAACAAATCCGCCAACCGGACTTTCACAATGGGTTTTTGAAACAGGGACACCTGAATAGCCTGGTGAGACCTCAATAAATCAACCCAGCCACCCTCACTCTTTTCACCACCGCCAACACCATCACCAAAGCTTCGCTTTTTCCGACCCGCCCTGACGAAAAACCACCAAATGCCCAATCCCAAAATCAGAGACCCGGCAGCACCAACAGCACCGGCGGCGATTATAATGCCGAGGCTTTTGCTGCTCAATCCACCACATTTCGACCCCAGAGGCTTCCCACAAAGACCACCGTTCCCATCGAAATCATCCTTCTCGAATTTCGACAAATCCGGCGGAATCGTACCAGTTAAGTAGTTATTAGCGACGGACAATTTCTTCAGCCTATCAAGCCGGCCGAGCTCGTAGGGCAAAGAACCGGAGAGGCGATTATCGTTCAAAACTAGAGTGTTGAGGAACTTACAATTGACGATCTCCGGCGGGATGGAACCGGAGAGTGCGTTGCCGGAGAGATCCAGTGTTACGAGGTAAGGAAGCCAGTTGCAGATTTGGGGAGGAATCGAACCGGAGAGAGCGTTACTGGACAGGTCTAAACTCTGGAGGCTGTGGCAGAACTTGAGAGACTCCGGGAGCTTTCCGGCGAGCTCCATCGACGGGAGCTGGAGGCTGATGAGGCGATTCTCCTTCTCATTCCAGCAGGAAACACCAACCAGCTTGCAGATGGAGGCCACCGACCTGTTGGCGAGGTCCCATTGGCCCAGCCGCCCTTCTGGGTCTGTGAGCGAGGACTTCACTCCCTCGAGGCATGCGACGTCGTCTTCGAGGGAGTAGCAGGGGAGGAGGGAGTTGACGAGCAAGAGGGAGACCATGACCAAAATGGCCTTCATGGTTGTTCGAAATTGTGATTGGTATTGGGGGTTTTCGGATGATTTGTAGGTGGTGGGATTTGGGACTGTGGATGCGGCGTCGATGGTGATGGCGACGGCGGAGGTTGGGGCAGATGGGAATGGGATTCCATTTGATTTGACACTGGTTCTTCAGTCTTGACACTTGACAGGGACCACCATTTTGGAGTTTTGACTGACACCTGTTATTTGGGCATTTTATGGGGGCTATGCTACGGTGTCGTTTTGTACCACGCTCTTTTTCTTTTCTTTTTTTCTTTTTGATAAGAGGTAATTTCGTTTAGCAACAAGGAGCTTACTTAAAACACGGGCCTAAATATACATAAAACACAAAACAAAAGATGGGCCTTCAAAACGACCACCACAAAAGCCCAACCTGTGGAGGTTTTCCGATCGGGGCAAAGCACGGCTAAAATTGGGGCACAAGGATTGGGAAACAAAAAACATATAGAAGGGGGGAAAAGCAGGTGTGAAGGGAAATGGGCTGCCACCGACCTTGGCCGAAGTTAAGGTCGGCGGCTAAATGAGGTGCCGGAGTTGGAAGCACTCAAACAAAGCTGAGAAAACCTCTTACACAAAGAGAAGGATTCTCACCAAACGGGAGAGAAAAAAGAAGCCCCCACTTGGACAATGCTCTTTTGGTGTGAGAATGACTTATGTGAGAGTACACTGCACTGGTGACGTTTGGTGCTAATGAAATAAAAGAATGTATAAATTTTGTGAACGTGTTTTTGTTTTATTGGCACAAAACGCCTAAAACTCTTTTTCTCTTTCTCATTCAGTAGTCTAATACATGACATATTTGATTTGATAAATGTAAAAATACGAATCCAATTAGTTCAATAAGTACCTTAGACAATCATTTTATGCAAGTGATAAAATTTGGATAACGCTGTTTGTTTAGGACAACTCTAACATGAGAGTCATGCTTTTGTAAGGGTGGCCAGGTCAGTAACGTGATTAGACTATCCTACTCAAATTATTTTCCTACAAGAATGAATAATTATGTGTTGTTAACGGAACATTCATTGAATCAAAAGATAATATTGGATTTGAATGATCTTATAGAACTAGAGAAGATAGAGCACAAATCCACAACTCAAACTTAATGCCCAATCCAAACACAAATTACAAAAGCCTACTCTGCACAAGGCCCAAGATCTACATAACACAGACATAATGCATGGTTAATACTATACCTTGGATCCATTAATAACATGTGAACTAATAGCATAATGTGTTAGTATAAAACGTCACTCTGAAAAATTTCTCCATCAAGCCGTTGAGGATTCCCAATAAAACTGGAAGGGACTACCAACTCTCCTAGCAGCTTCAGTCCATGCTTGAAAAAGAAAAGAGAAAGGAAAAAGGATGGAGCACAAAAGAAGATAAAAAGAATGATGCCATAACACCTAAAAGATGAATGATTCGGATCGTTTGAAATACATTACAACATGAGTCTTACAAAAACTTGTGTAAAAAATGATGTCACGAAATGTGAGCACACCCAAAGTGTAGAGCAGAGAGATTTGAGCGTTGTGAAGCCAATAGAACAAGCAGCTGGTTCTTAAGAGTCCTTTTCGAGGAACCAAAAAGATGTTCGTATTCGTGTTCGTGGCGTGAGAGGAACCAAATGAGGGAAAGCAATTGCTTTGAAAATGTGGATAAAATCATTGGGGACGAATCTTGCTCCTAAAGTTTCTACATTCTGTTTACTTTACGTCTCTTGCAAGTGCAACGAACAAAAGCAGACTAATTACGTACTCCTAATTATAATTAAGTAACTCATTGACTACAACACGTGGTATCAGAGCCACTTGAAGCAAAACATTTGTTGGAGACGAATCTTGTCCCTAAAATAAAGTTTGCTCTGAAAACCATATTTCACATGTCTGTCTTACACGAATTCCTGATCATTCTCAATATTATTTCAAAAAGACTAAGACAGCTCTATCATCCTCATAATGTTAGAATCTAATTCTCATTTTCGTCTTTTGCCAAGTATATTCACAATGGAGATAAAGTTGGTAATCCACTCCCTTCTCATTACACGACAACAATTATATATAAAAAGAAAGAAAGAAAAAACTAATGAAAATGACTTGGAAACTATGAGTTTTAATCAAAATGGCAAAAATGTGTTATAAGTGAATAGTACCAAGAATGACTTTTTAGAGTAAAAATGTCATTCTCGTTAAAAGTGAACAATACCGGGAGTGTTTTGTTAAAACTCCAAAAAAAAAAAAAAAGGAATTTTAGATCCTTACAAGTTACAACTCAAAACACATGGGAATATTTGCCAAACAGAAAATAATAAAAATTGAAGTTTCGCGTAGTAGTGAAGTCCTTACTGGTTTGATCATTGTCTAGGTAGTTTCTTCAGGAACCCCACAGAACAGAACAATTTGACTTAATTTCCTTCGTTTTTAGTTCTTTAATTTATTTTTCTCATCTTTGTCCGGATCGATTTCATACAGCTCCTTTATAAATGCAATGAGATATATTCATACAGCTCCTTTATAAATGCAATGAGGTATATTCATACAGCTCCTAAACCCTAGTTCACTGGTTGCTTGTTTGCTCAAATTTGGGAAGCTATGAAACACAAGGGCAGTAGTACTAGTCGCAAGAAGAAATCTCTGTGCGAGAAATCGATGATTTTGGTGGCAAACATCATTAAACTTTCATCTCTCTCTCTAGGCAATATCAATCTTGGAACAACCAGGATCAAGATTCAGCAGCCACCGGAGCCAGCAGCTGCTCGTGCTAAAGTTACCGAAGTAGACGTCCCTGGTCATCACAGTTCCAGGAGCCAGCCGAAAAGATCCCAGGAACCAGAAAACGAATCAAAGCCGTTCTCCCTCGTGATGCAGGTACCAAGCACAAATCAGAATACTAGCACTACTGCTGCTGCTACTGCTGCAAGTACTAGTACTCAACCATCGTACGTGAGTGAGAAGAGTAAGCGCGACACTGGAGGCGATGTTAATCAGAGAGCTGCAGATTTTATTGAAAAGATGCGTGCCAAGATTCAGAAGAACCAAGACGATCAACTAGTAGTGAACCTCACTCCTGGTACTACTACGGCTGGAATAGTATCATCGAAACATACTTCACGTGCACTGTTTGCCCCGGCTCCTAAAATATCCAAGCGGCACTACTACTCTTAAGCATATGTCTGCGACTCTGCTTGTTGGTATAATTCTTGGAATAGTACTGGAAAGAATAACGTTCTCCTTCGTTAAGTTATATATTTTCATCTAGCTTGTTCATGTTTCTTTTTTATTAATATATGCATCTATAAGTTGATGATTTTAACACATATGTATCTCTGTGTGATTTGAAGGAGCTGCTTTAATTTTTGAAATTATTAAATGATTTGTTGTATCTCATAAAAGTTCAAAGACACGTTTCATAAATATGTAACATTGTGGAAAACTTGTTGAGATCATGCCGTTAACTAACGAATACCAAGCAATATATAAGAAAAAATGATACCCATACACCCATTTTTACTCTCACACACTCTTTTTAATTTTTAGTCATCAAATCGATTGAATTGAAGAAGATCAATGAACAAAATTAATAAAGGCATTTGAATAGCACTACCCTATATAAATATAGAAATCCTTTAACAAGAGGAATCCTATTTTTCTAAAAAAATGGGTACATCTTCTTGATCATTGGATTTCACTTTTAATGAAATTGTGTGATTGAGATTGTGTGGCCTGTGATTTAATCTCAACCACACAATTTCATTCAAGCCAATCCAACGGTTAAGAGGGTGTCCCCATTTTTTTAGAAAAACGGGGATCCCTCCTGTTAAAGGGCATGTGTGTGTATATAAAGATAAGTTTGGAATCACACTTGTAATTACCTATTTAATTGCCCCTTAATATTACGATCCAGTGATATTCCTCTTCACTCCTAAATAAGAGGTCCTATATTCGAATCTTGTGTATGACGAATTAGATACCAAATTAAACTACGCATTGTGTGACTTAGCTGAACTCCTTCTCTTCTCAGTGTAAAAATAACAATGTACTAAAAAAAAAAACTCACCTATTTAATTACCTGTTGTTCAGCAGAAAATTAAAATTATTTATACTATTATCAACATAACTTTTTGCCTAGAAAACTGTTGACATCTCATTAGCTCAACTACTTAAAATAGACTAGCCAACTTTTTGCCTAGAAAACCGTTGACATCTCATTAGCTCAACAACTTAAAATAGACTAGCCTCCATGCATGACATTTTTTCCATCACGATGTACTACGTGCGATTTATATATTTTAAAATATTTATTAATGTAGATGAAAATAAATAATAAATACATTTACTAAAAGCGATATTTTAACTAATCAAAGTAGCTGAATCCATATTAAAAAAAACGGTATTTTAATTTTCATTTATATTTTATTGAATTTACATTAAAATTATAAAAAATAATATTTAATAAAAAATTGATTGCTAGCCCATTGTGAGGTTAAGCCCACTCCCACCACATAGTGTAGATAACATCGTTTGTTAAAAAAAAATTGATCATTTGACAATGAATTGAATCATATTATTATGCGTGTGCAAGAGATTTTTTTATAACTGGCACTACGCACCTCTTAAGTGTTTAAAATTTGAGAAATAATATTTAATAAACAACCGCATGCAAAATGCAGCTTTTGAATCACAGCGCTACACGGGATTTAGACATTTTAAATGTATTTATATGCGTGAATTGCTTCAATATTTTTTCTATTTCGTTATTTTCTTTTTTTATCACCGATGCTACGCGCCTCTTAAGATGTTTTGAACACATCATTCATGATTTTTCTTATTTTTTATTATATTTTTCTTCCCCATCACGTGGGTACCATTAACTTTGTCATTTGCTTATGAGTAATGCTATTCATATTATGTTTTTGTACCACATCTTCATACCATCTTAGGTGGCATTTGATATGGACAACCACTGTGACATCCCACATTACCCAGGGGAGTGATCCTTATATGTATATTCTCATCCCTACCTAGCACGAGGTCTTTTGGGAGCTCACTGGCTTTGGGTTCCATGGGAACTCCGAAGTTAAGCGAGTAGCGCGCGAGAGCATTCCCATGATGGGTGACCCATCAGGAAGTTCTCGTGTGAGTTCCCAGAAACAAAACTGTGAGGGCATGGCCGGGGCCCAAAGCGGACAATATCGTGCTACAGTGGAGTTGGGCCGGGGAAGTGGTCCTACCCGGGCTGGGATATGACAATTGGTATCAGAGCCTAACCCTGACCGTGGTGTGCCGACGAGGACGTCTGGCCCCTAAGGGGAGTGGATTATGACATCCTACATCACCCAGGGGAGTGATCCTTATATGTATATTCTCATCCTTACTTAGCATGAGGCCTTTTGGGAGCTCACTGGTTTCGGGTTCCATGGGAACTTCGAAGTTAAGCGAGTAGCGTGGGAGAGCATTCCCAGGATGAGTGACTCATCGGAAAGTTCTCGTGTGAGTTCCCAGAAACAAAACCGTGAGGGCGTGGTCGAGGCCCAAAGCGGACAATATCGTGCTATGGTGGTGGAGCGGGCCCGGGAAGTGGTTCCGCCATGGGCGGGGATGTGACAATGCTTTGGGCCCCGACCACGCCCTTACGGTTTTGTTTCTGGGAACTCACACGAAAACTTCCCTTACGGTTTTGTTTCTGGGAACTCACACGAAAACTTCCCGATGGGTTACCCATCCTGGGAATGTTCTCGCGCGCTACTCACTTAACTTCAGAGTTTCCATGGAACCCGAAGCCAGTGAGCTCCCAAAAGGCCTCGTGCTAGGTAGGGATGAGAATATACATATAAGGATCACTCCCCTGGGCGATGTGGGATGTCACAGCCACATCATTTGAATTAATCAGATTTTTAAATTTAGTTCATTATTTAATAAACTAATAATTAAGAAAAATTAGTTAATTAAATAACGATTGTGGTATGCAATGAGTTTTTCTGCTTTCTTTCCTTGAGTTTTGCAAATCTTTCAAATGATGTGGCTGTCCACATCAGATGCACCTAAGGTGGTATAGAAATGTGTTAGAAAAACATGGTATGAATAATATTACTCTTTGCTTATTATTTTCTCTCTTCCCTTTCATTTTTTATTCTTTTCTCTCTCCCCATTTATATTTATATTATATTTTATGATGATCAAATTACCAAATTACCCTTGCATGATTTGAGATATTATATTGGATTGCTTGTGAATTTTTTTTTTGGCTGATGGGCAATTTGATTCTAATTTTTTTGTCGAAGCCGTAACACCAAAAGAGCCTTCCAGCTTTATATATAATAGATTTATTAAAGAGCAGTATGGTGATTGTATAAAACCTCACTTTTTGATTGGTTCCCACCTTACCCGAATCAATATTTAAAGGATAACATACTTATTCTTTTTCAGGATGAATTCATTTCTTTACTTGCAAATAATTTAGTTTTATAGCAGAAATTTCATCGTTGGAACTATTCGATCTCTTAATCATGATTTGAAATTTATTCCTACAAAAATTCGGATACAATTATAGATATGATGATCAAGAAATTGAACGATTCAGATGATGAAATTTCTATGGTAAATTATTTAACTCATCCCCAATAAAGGATACAAGTATTATTCTTTTAAGTATTGATGCAGTGAAGCTATGTCTTCCGTTTTAAGGTTTTAACATGACCAAGATTTCATTTAGTGACCACATTTTCAAATTTGATATATTTGAATGATTAAACGTGTCGTATCAACCGGTGTGATGAAATTCATATTGCCTGCAAACTGAAGGAATTGTTTTCTTGGCAACCAACTTTCCTTCAATGTCAAATATTTATTGGTGTGTGTTTTGCCAAGTGGATTAATTGATTGATTTGAGAGATTATCCTTAATAATATACCAATCATCTATAATCACACAAGAAATTGCAAGAAAATCACTCATCATTCGAACCCTGATTTTAATATTTGTTATGCGCACTAGTTCATCGATTCAGTTTTATATGAATGATTGAACAAAAAAGATTTCTAGACCTAATTTTTAAATAAAAAGAAGAAAATTAAACCAAACAAATTATATATTACAAATTACTCATTTGGTGACCAAAAATTGGTAGAGATGTTTTTTTTTTTTTGTCAAATATAAACGGTAAAGATTAAACACTAAAGCCACATTCATCTATTATTATTAATTAATATCAAACCAAATTAAATTATTAGTATTCATGCATTTTTTAATTATCCGAAGATACAGAGAACGTTTATATATATATATATATATATTACAAAATTAAACAGATCGAATACTCAGATATTCTTTTGCTAGCTGGCTACAAAATTAAACAGATCGAATACTCAGATATTCTTTTGCTAGCTAGCCAACAAGTTGAAATTTTCAAGTTGCAAAGGATCCTGCAATCCCAGTCAGAGGACCAAAGAACAGTGCGCACCTGCTGCTTTTTATCATTCGAACCCAAAAGCACGAGCCATATTAAGGGCTACCTAGGCTAGCCCAGGTAGTTTCGGTAGAAAAATATGTAATTTTTATTGTTTTTCGAATGTAACTTATCATATTTAGTCATTGATTTAAATTATTTTGATTTAATTATATAATACAGTTTATAAACCATCACTTTTTGTACACATACAAGTTTGAATTTGTTTGAATAACGAAAGCTCTTGGCTCACTTTGTGAAAATTTTCTTAAGCTGGCTGATACCATACAAAATATAGTATCAAGTTTCTTTGTTTATAATAATTTAAATCTTTAAGCTAACTCATCCAGAGAAAAATTTATAGCTCCGCCATTGCCCAAAAGGAACCAGACAAAAATCAACCACAAGAATCCCCACCACAGCGAGAATACTGAAATCGACATCACATATCTTGTTCTAACTCTATATAAATTAAACCCAACCATCCAGTAAAAAATAGGCAAATTAATCACCTAATTACCAAGCTACATAAAGTGCTATCCAGTATCCACACACATCTTTTTACTTTGAAAATACTTCTTTTAATTTTTTATGACCAGATCAAATGAATTGTAGAAAATAAAGTAACAAAGTGATGTGTATAGCCCGATCCCTAATCCCTTTTGCCCCCTAATTATCTCACTGATCGATCTAATCTCGGGCCACCACATAATTAATTTCCATTTCCCACCATGCTGCTTTAGCCGGCCGTATATATATAATAAACACGTAGGACATACATGGAGTTCAAATTGCTCAATAATTAATTTAAGCAACGCTAATGATACTATCAGTGCCGCTAGACATGGCTTGAAACGTAGACGAATGCGACGTCGTCGTGGGCGATTGCTCCTCGGATGGAGTCGTAGAGAGCTTCAGAGACAATGGCAGTGGGTCTCTGGTGGGTGACGATGAGTACTTATTCTTCAAGTTAAAACCGGCCAGTTTAGAAGATGGAGGGACAACCGGAGGATGAAGTGGGATCGGACGGATGGGCCTAGTAGTTGTTTGTGAGACTTTTGTCTGGCTCTGCTGCATGTCTTGTAATGACTTCATGTTTAATCCTGATGATATCAGCTTACTTTGTATTGGTGAGCCTTCACCAGTGACAGGTAGGGCTGCGGGAAAAGTCGAAACTGGAAACCCTCCAAGAATATTGCAACCCAAATTAGAGTGTGGCTGTGGTGGGAATGGCAATACTGGTACAACTGATGGTGAGGTTTCGCCTAGATCTTCTTCCATCAATGAATTCAACTGCACATATTTAAAATACATAGTTAATAATAATCCATCGCTTTTTCTTTTAACAAAAGTGATATTATAAATTATTCTAATCTACGAAAAGAAAGTAATCAAACTTGATCGTGACTCATGGCTAACAATGATATATGTGAACGTAGAAAAATTGCTACAATGTCAAATTAATTTTAATTATATTGTCAAACTATAAATCTAAACCCTATATTAATGCAAAATTTTATTTTATATTCAAAATCTGACAACATAAATTTTCCTTGTAAAAGTACAAAAGACAAATCAAACTCATGGAAATAACTTAATAGGCATGAACTAAGATTAAGGTAATTAAAATGCTAAATTACAATTAACTACGATTATAATATTAATAGTACATACGGGGGTATCGGTGGTGATGTCGAAGAGACTAGATCTGCGGCGTCGTCGGTTATGGTTGTTGCGCCGGAGGAAGTACTTTTGAGCATGACTCGCCACCTGAGTCGGCGTACGAGTCTTCACGAAGTTCCTAGATATCCCCCTCCAATCTCCTTTCCCTACCATCTGTAAACCCACCAAGAACAGCTTGTGCTCCTCCTCCGTCCACGCAACACCTTCCCATATCAAAAACCAACCAATCCAACAATTAGTCAAGTAAAGATAATTAATTCAAAATAAATGAAAAATTAAGATAATTAAACTCCAGATTAGATCAGCAAGACGCTTGCGCATGAGATTTCAACTTCGATTTCTCGCTCTAATAAAAAAATTTTAAAAATAAGTCCACGAGTACTACATACCTCTCCTGCGCTCGCGGCGGTGTCCAGAGGCGTGGACGACGTCGTCGGAAGCGTAACCCGCTTCGGCGTTTGTGTCGGCCTGCCGCCCACACTGGGACAAGTTATTCATGCTGACGCTCTTCCTGAACGCGTTTCCCTCCGTGACTCTAACACCGAAAAGCATGATGCCATTTTCGGTGGTCGGGCCACCACAGCCTCCGCCGCTGACATCCGTGCATTTGCGGGAGTTGTGGCCGTTGTTCCCACACTGAGAGCACGTGCGAGACATGATCTTCTCTCACGACTCACACGTTTGTTGTCGCCGGTGTTTCAATAAGGCAGGCAAGAAAGAAAGGTAGAAAAAGGTAATAATCTGGGAACAGGAAATTGGTTTGTGTAATGAAAGAGAAAAATGAGGGCTGCTGTGGTTCGTATATAGGGAGTTGCAGCTCTAAATAATAACCCTGCGTTTTGCGTATATTTTAATATTTCTGTGTACGAACACGGAGAGGGAACTAAAAGAAATTTTTTATTACACTCGTAACACTGGTGGTACATCATATTTTATTATATAAATGGTAAAAGTTTTATTTTGTAAGTTGTTCAAATTTTTAACACAAATATCTTACCATTTGTATAGTAATACGTAGTGTAACACTCCTTGTTCTGGACATACTAAAAATTCTCTTGTGGAACTCCAGGAAATTTTACTATGCACCGCTAGAGTATTGAAGTAAAATCGGACATATGTTAATTCTCCACCTTATATTGTCATTTTTTGTTAACAGCAACAGGAATTCGAATTGTAAAAATAAAAATTACAAAATTACTATCTGTTAAACAATCTAACCTGTTATATATGTTCACAAATTAATGTCATATTAGAGTTTACATTTTTTTTAGAATAGAAATAAAATTATATATTATATAAGGAAACTGATGTCAGTCATAAAGACGTTCATAAGTTCAAGTTGTATCCATTTAAAATATTATCCAAGAAATCCTATGCGTTCTCGTTACATATATTTTAGTTGTCTTGTTAATTAATCTGTGCTATAATTTTATATTATCGTAGCTACAATAAGTATTATTGTTAATGAAGACCGTGTAGACAAATATTTGCATAAAATAATTCAACATAAAATTATTGTTAATAACTTAATGGTAAAAAGCGTTGGTGGAGGAGCAAAGTGATTTGTGCACCGTCGACTGGGCATATTCGATGGCTCTTTGACAAAGACATCGTTGTCTCAATGCCTTCACGTCATTCAGGTCGTTCGTTGGAATCGATATCAGTCATGGACCATGGTGATGGTGGTGGATTTTGGTGGTGGCGTGGGACGTGGTTGTGGATCATAAGTAAAGCCTGGACCCCACTCATCACCTTCCACGACAAGACTTCGGTATTTAACCTCGACCTTCGTATGTGGCTACGCACCTCTTTGGTGGTGGTGGACGGATGCCCTTTTGCTTTCCATTTCCTATTTTTATCCATTACTTTCTCCCTATTTTTGTCCTGCTTTTCTATTGGTGAGTGAGACTCAAAAGTTCGTCCACTATAAGCTCTCATACCCAACCATGTGAGGCCACGTGAGTAATAGTTTGCACAACATCATGAAGTTTTTCAGTCATAGTGTAACATTTGCACATGATATTATTATATTACCACTCTATATATGTTCATTAGATACCTTAACTTAACTAGGTGGCATATCAAGTAGCATTTCGGTCGCACGGATTAATAATACCACTTGTCTGTGTGACGAATTCATAGGAGGTTGTGAGTGTGTGCTGATTAGGCGGTTTTACAAAGCAGAAGAGGGCATGTCATTTTATAGGTGCTCTGTCTCTTTGGAAGCATGTGTTGCGCTGCTTTTCAAAGCATTTGATTCGTTTTATCCTTTTATCTACGTTGAGCTTTTTCATTAGGTGCATGTGTTTTGTGTTCCGTCTGCATCTTGTTTTCTTCCTCAATTTTTCTGCAGTCACATGCAGTGACTCGATGTGTACGTGGAGCCCAGGCAATGCAGCGGCGGCTGCAAGTGCAACTTTCATTCTTCAACACCCAGTTTCTCCAACTGTTAGTTACATATTGTGACTTTTGTTCCTAGCTTCCTCCTTGATTATTCAGTTTCCCCAAACTAAAAATCAATAAAAACATGCATATCACCGATTGGATATAGTAACTGTGCATCACAATGCATGCTCGATTCTCATCGATCACTTAACATTTAACAATTTAAATCATTAACGTTATCATTTTGTTAAAAAAAAATTGTATATAATAGTTGAGTTGATTGATTCTTTTTTATGTGGTTTACAACATGAACAGAAAAAAAGGGACTCAACCTTAGCATAATACATGCATATATATAATCAAGTTTTTCTCTCGTATTGCACAAAAATTTGAACCAACAGTTATAACTAAAAAAAAGGCTCTTAAATTAGATTCAATAGTTAAATAAAAGTCTCTGTATTACTGATCATGTTATCTAAACAAATATGAGGAGAGAAGTACACAATTAAAAACCAAAGTAATTGAAAAAACAGAAGAACGAAGATAAAGAATTATGAAGACTATTATTTAAAGAGACCTCCTACCGTCCAATCTGTTGACTGCACTACGCAGACATAAAATAGTTATGTTCACATCATGATAGACCCTGTTCTCACGTATATCACGTGATAGAATACAAATATCAAAACCCTAAGCAAGAAACAGGCAGCTACAATATCTCCATGACTCTCGGAGTTAGTCCTCCTAAGTCAAAATCAACCAGCTAATAATAATTGCTCCGTTGCAGACCTCAACTTAATAATTGCTCTTCATCTAAGCTTGAATTTCCTATTCGTAATTTAGAATTATATCGTTCGAATAAAAAATAGGTAATGATAACCTAAACTTTTATTTATTTCCGTAGTTTTAGTTCATAGTTAATAATGTTTTTTTTTTTACAACGATGTATTTATACTAAAAAAGTACAAGTATTGATTGGAACTTACCATACCCGAGAACCGAAAGTAAAAAAGCTCACACACAAATAAAAAAAAATCATTAAATTTAGTACAAAGTGGCAAATAAATAAACTGGCAATAAGGCACAGAATTGTGCCGGTGTAGCCTGTAGGGTAAGCAGTGGTCCTTATCAAACGAAGACAAGGAGCATCTCATATTACATATCCGCGTTTGGGATAAGTTTTTCTGACTTTGATTGGCCATTCAATCCACTGATTGGTGTTTGGTATCATCTTTGATAAGGACAACATGTCTTGAGATTGGCTAACAACAGCATCGGAGAAAATGATTTTTTCTAAAGCCACCATAGATCAACCGCAGCGATCGATGTCTTCAACCTAACAAATTAGATTGGATTATTAGTCAAAACATATTTTTTTTATTTCTTTGTAACTTGTTCTTCTATGTAATTTACAATTGAAAGTGAAGGCTAAACTAAACCATATTTTCCGGTCGATCGCTTATTTCCATGATAAAATTTTTGGTCAACGAAAGCTAAATTCGAGCAATTATTTTGGTGAATTGCTTATGTGCGTGTGAAATTTTATTATTGCTTAGCTTTACACATACGAAGATTTCTTACCGTCTCGTCAAAGTTAAAAATCTCATGAGCAACTAACCTAAACAAAATCTTTGTAAAACATGAACATGATTAAGGAAAATTAATATTATCAATATCCATCACAAATTACAGAAAGCTCTATAAAATTTATTAGCAATGATGCAAGTGTTGTCTAAACTAGTTTCTTAACGATAAGGAAACCCTAATCATACAAACTAATACTGTCAAGCTAATTTAGAGTTAAACTTCCTTAATCAACTGTTAATTAACTACATGCATTACCATTGGATTCGTTGCCATTCATTTCAAGAAATAGGTGTGCAGTTCAGATAGTTTAATTAGCAGAAAAACAAGAGAAATACCAGTGTACGGATGGTCATGGTTTGATACTTGGTGCCAAGCAAGTCTGCAACATCATGCCGGACGTAGGCCCTACAAAGTATGAAAATAACGTAACGTACAAAACGAGTTTTAGGACCAAAACTCTTTTCAAGTCTTCAGTCTTCTAGTTATTATGTCCCCAGATTTCAAGAGGGCCGACCTTTCAGATATTGAAATTTGACCATAAACGTGTTGATCCACTCCGACGGGGAGTCGATGGCTCTCATAGTTTGCATGTGCATGGGGATAATATTAATGCGACGATGTACCTCCATCCATTTGTATATTACACCCAAAGCTGCAAGATAACAACTAGGGAATTGTGAATTGATTTGAAGAGTGATGATATTGAGGAGGGTTTGATAACTATTTCAGTTTTAATTTTTGTATTTTTAGTTGTTGTGTTTAAAATAGGAAAAAATATATGAGGAAAACGTGGTTGGAGAAGAGTGAAGCGGAACGTGATTGAAAGATGTAGAAGAAATGTATACAAAACAAAAACCACAAACAAAAAACAGAAAACTGTTTTATATTAGTTTTATTTTTAACGTTCTGTAATCATTCATTATTCGTTTCTTCATCTCCCTCGCACTACCTTCTTCATTATTTATTCTCCTAACTTTCCCTTTATCTCAAAACTAAAAACAAAAACGAAACAATTAAGAAATATATTTTAACTATTTTCGAAGACATCTTCTATCGCTTGGTATGGTAAAAATAGCTACAACTAGTGGCCTCGTGGTGGATTAGGATGAAGAAAAAAAAACACTATTTTCAAGGTATGACAAAAGAAGAAATGAAAAATTGTGACCAAATTAGAGGCAGAAGAAGAATTACTCAAGAAGAAAATCAATTCATTTCAATTCTCCTTAAAATAATAGGATTGGAAAGGAGAAATTCTTTCATATCTAATCCTCTTTTAACCCCTTTAAAATGAAATCATTATTCTCTATTGTTAATGTGCCTTAAATTTTGAGAGTTCTATTATTCCAATCCAGTCCGTTGTACCAAACGAAACGAATGTGTCTAAGTTAGAATTATGGGCTAGTGACCAAAAAAATGGGTTGAATTACGGGCCTTGTTAAAACCCAAAGTTAGTGCGGCTTTGCTATAATCCAAGTCCAAGTCCTAAAGTCAACAAAAGTCACAAATCTATTTGTCCTTCATGCCTACAAAATTCAGCTAAACGACAGGCCGTTTCCAATCCAAAGCAAAATATCAAATATCAGCGCCACGTCACCTATTCCACAGATTTCGATGGAAGCGGGAAGCCTTGTCCGCAGTCCAATTCCATGGACTCCAAAACGCCCTTTCCGACGTCGTCTCGTCCCCGCTTTCCCGCGCAGCATCAGGGCGTCGAATTCAGACACTCGTTACAGAGGCCCAAAGCCCAAGAGAAATTGGGTCGCCGATTGGGTCTCCAACAACGACGACGCCGCTCGTAGCTTGCCGATATACGCCGGCGGCGCCTCTCTCATGGCCGTCCTCTTCAACCGCACCGTTTCGGACATCGCTCTCGTCGCTGACGCCAGTAGGTAAGCGCGCAAAAGCATTTCTCTCTGCTTAATTACAACCACTGCCACTTCAATGCAATTTGCAGAATTTTGAAGCTTCATTTCTCAGTTACTGTTTAGGCAATTTGATTAGGGAGCTTAATTAGTGGTTAATTAATCATGTGAAATTATGTTTAATTTGTAGTTCACAGTCCAGAGCTGATTTATTGACGTTGGGATTGGCCGTGACCAACATACTAGCAGGTTTGGTGTGGCTGTCGATCAGGCCAAAATCTATATCTAAGGTCAGAAAATTAGCTGATTGATCCCATTTTTTCAAATGAATTAGTGCTAATATGTTTAGGGTTTAATTTCAGGTGAGTCCGGAAGGGGTCGAATGCGAGCAGATGCATCCGAATCTTCCCAAGACTCTACTTTCTGAGTTGTTGTGGTAATGCATTAGCACATGTATATAGCAATGTTGATACCCTTTTCGCCATCGTCGGCAGTTCAATGTGTTTTCAATTTGTAGCGCGAAATTCTGTTTTATAAAGCCGAAACCAAAACATTGATGTTAAGAGAGGGGGAAATGTAGGTTATTTGTTGCGATTGGCGGATTAAGAAATAAGCACTTTGCTAATCTGAGTATGGCTGGTTAATTGTTGTTTTTCGTTTCTTATTTTCAGGGCATGGGAATCTCTCTCCAGCGTGACATGCTGCCGGTCTCTAGTTATAGTTTATGATGGCAGATGTATCCTTCAGATTGGTTTTGCAGCCGAATTTTCCAATGGTGATGGAAAGGCTGTGGATGTGGATGCTGATAAACTGATGCAAGGATCACTCTATCGAGGGGTTATGAAATCAGGAGTTCGTAAGTACCTGCCAACGACTACATGTTGTCTAAGTTCTTCGACTTTTTTCCATGTCACAACTCACAATCTAAACAAGACTGCCATTCTGTTTTGTTTTTTCAGAGAGCTATTTGGCCAACCTATATCTTTATCCTGGGAAATCCGAGCTACCATTTCTGCCTTCAAATACGCAGGTTTAGCTTCGTCTGTTGTTTTATATACATTTTTCTTAAGTTCGACTATTCTGTTGATTAAGAATCACGGTGTATATCTGCATTTTAAGGATTGCTAAACACGATTTCCAACTTTTTCAGGCAGTAATATTGCAGCCACTTGGAGACAAAGGGATTGCTGTAATTGGTGGTGACACAGTAAGAGGATTCACATCGTCTGATCAGGTGTGCCCATTTTTACTTTGAAAATTTTGTATTTGGTAACACGGTTTCACAAAGGGCCTATTGCATAAAAGATAATGTTCCTGAAGTTTTCCTCGTTTATCTTTATCAAAGTGTATAACAGCAAATATACATTCTGCAGAATGAAAAATATATAACGTGTGACCGGTTGATCAAACTCTTTGGCATAGTAATCAATTAGGCTCTGTTTGTTCATATTTATCAAGTTATTGCAATAACAATTGAAATGGTAACAGGCATGGATTTCATTAATCGGAGAGAAGCTCGATTCTACGCTATCAAAATACGTGGAAAACCTCCCATTGGCTGTACAAGATCCGGTTCTGAAGTAATTAAACTGTGAGGCTTAATGATCGTATCGCCTTATGCAACGGCTGTAGCCTTTATCCAGGTACTTTTCATTTTTATTTTAACCGCATCGCATAGCTTATAATAATTTTGAAATTATTACCCAATATATGGGCACAAAGTTTGTCAGAGGCTTTCTCATAGAGAAGCAAGCAAGACTCCATAATTTCAGCACAAACGACTCATGCCCAACCGCGCGATGTCTCTCTCTCTCTCTCTCTCTCTCTGAATTACAAGATGTTTATTTTCATGTTTAGGTTCCTCAAGCAACAGCTTATCGTACAGAGGATGAAGGATGGCGGTTATCGAGATCATGTTCTCGTGCCTTCCAATTCTATTGCGATACCTCAAATATATAATGTATGTAGTCTGTTTCTTTGTATTATCAGTCAGTTATCATCGACAATGCATTTCGAACAGATTCTTCGGAGCTGCTTGCTGGGAATTTGTACAAAGCGGACTCTTCAGAGCTGTATCTAATTCTAAACTCAAAACCGCACTTTTATTAGTAATGCACATAATTTTGCTCGATTTCTATAGTAAGAATGTTCAATTGGCTGAGTTGTACTTGCGTTGTGGTTTTGCCTCCAATTTGCCTGCTAAAACAATTCCAAATTCATTTCGATAACTCTAATTCAAATCCCCGTCTGTCTCTCTTGAGGATTGATGCAGAGCGATAGTTGCAGCTGTTGAATTCAATTAGTGGCTTAAATTAAATTTTGAAACGCACCCCTTTATTTGCTTTTGAAACATAAACCATTATTTGCTTTTGTCAACTGCTGCATCTACAACTCCACACCAATCCGTAAGAGAGACGGACGGGGTTTTTTCTCACCATTACAATTAGAATTTAGTGTTCCCTGCGATTACTTTTCCTTTAAATGACATGAAAACACATAATAAAAGGACGCACAGGAGAGGAAAAAATCCGTAGTCCACTTTATTTGATTGGGAAAAATGAATTTGTATACAAGCAAAGGAAAAATTCATTTGATATTGTCGCAAAATTTACACTCTAAGAATCCTGTAATTAATTCGATTCGTGTGTAGAACGTGTAAAAAAAAAGAATAATCGGAAACAAAAAAAAAAAAAAGGCAGCTCTGTGTGATTTACTCTGCAGAAGTAAGAGACTTCTTCTCCCATGGCAGCAACCTAGTCACAGGATCAGCAAAGTACCCCAAAACAAAGTCCTTCAACCCGGTGTCCCACACCTCACAGAACCTCAGCCGCCAATTGGGCGGCTCAACCGCCTCCGTCCCCAGCCCCGGGGCCCTATCTTTCGACCCCTTATTCTGATCCTCCTGCCAATCCACCACGTACGTCGCCACCCGCCTGAAAAACTTCGCCCTGAAAGTCTCCCACACCTGGTACTTGTAGTGGTTGATCACCGCGATTCCCTCCGGAACACTGAGGTACCTGTACCCCTCTCTCAGCCGGAAATGGTGCACCACATTAAGCAGAGTCACGTCGAGCAGCTCCGTCCGCACGATCGACTTGTGCCGCTCCGGGCTCTGCAGCCGGCATGTGTACCCGACCGTGACTCCCTGCGGGGGTTGGGAGCTCAGCCCGGACGGGCCGAAGCTGTGGCAATCAGTTCTGATCTCCGCAATGGTGGCTGAATTTGAAAAATTTGAAACTAGTTTTCGCAGCGAATTCTCCCCCGGAACACCATAATCTCCTCTGCCACGTCGGAAAGCTTGCGGGAAGTAAAAGAACTCGTCCACGTCAAAGAATCCGACCCAATTGCACTCGTCTTTTGCTCTCAAAGCGCAGTGGGAAAAGCCTGCTTCTTGGGTTTTTTTCCACGGCCAGCTCTGCCTGCTGACATTGTAGTCCTGCGAATCGAGCTCTCGAACGACGTCGTCGATCCCGTCGTCGCTGTTGTTGTCGTAGATGAACCACCGCTCGACGCCGAGCCACGAGTGGTACATAATCCACTCTTTGATCGCCGGTGCTTGGTTCCACAGCATTGTGCACACACAAAGCTCATGCTTCTTCGGATTGGATTGGACTGGATGGGATTTGGAATTGTGAATTGTGGCCACAGAAGGCAGAGTGACGTGGACTGGAGCTCTGGGGTGGCTGGTGTTGTATCCGATAGTGACCCGGATTCCGTGGGCCTTATCCGGATGGTTACGGATAGTGCGGGGGAGGAGGCACCGGACGACTTCCTGAGCGGCGGTGACGGCTTCGGTGGTGAGCACAAAGCCGCTTTGGTCTTTGTCTTTGTCCCAATTCCCCAATCCGAAGTGGCAGCTGAGCCGGGTCGGATCCGAATTCTTGTGCGGTCGGAGGTTCAGCCCCTTAACGAACACAACCGCCGTGTCTCCGTCAATAACCGCCTCATAAACCACCTTGTCCCATGGAGAAGCCGTGCCGTTTGTCGCAGCCGTCGTATCGTAACTGCCGCGTCGTCGCAAATCAACGGCTGTGGAGAAATTGAGCGGCGGCAGCGGACACCGGACGATGGATCGGAAGTCATCGTAGCCGTCGGTGGATAAAACCGGTTGAACCACAAAATCCAGCTGCTGATTCTTTTCTTTATCTTCAAGAATGTCGTCATCCGAACCGTTGAACCGCTTGTGGTAAACGCACTCCAACTCGTCGTTTTGGCGGAACCGATTGGGCACAACGAGAAGCATGTGATCGGGAAACAAGATTCGATCTTGCACTCGAAACGACGGCGGCGACTCTTTGCCGTGCTCACTGTGGGCAGCGAAGGACTCGAGTATCGAGTTGCTGGCGGTGGAGGACAGGAGGGAGAGGGTGGTGGAGGAGGCGGTTAGGACTGGCCGAAACGACGCCGGGCGGAAGCGGCCGGACGATACGAACAGAAGGAAGATAAAGAACGAGAAGCAGAGCACCAAGGGTCGTCTCAGTGACAAGTACTGCTTCGCCTGTAAGTAGGACCTCCCCATGCGCTTCCGCTTGCGGCGCTGCTCTGACGAGTCCATGATTGCTAAAAACGGAAAGTGCGAAAAGGTCCAACAGAGCGGGGGGAGGGGGTGGAGAATAATTAGTGGGTTTTGTAGATCTGCTACTGCCGACAAGTGGGTTTTATGGAATTTGGGAACTTTCGGGGGAGGTTTTAGAAAGAGAGAGAGAGAGAGAGAAAGAGCAGAGAGAGTCTATAAGGGCGGCTGGTGGTGGTGGATGAGGTGTCAAATGGGTAAGGTTGCTGGTGGAGGAGATGGTGGAGGATTATGTGATTAGTCTGTCGACGTTGATTAGTTAAGGGATTTTTTTGGCAGGAAGAAGACTTGGGGTGACCGAAATAATTGGGATTTTTTTGGCAGGAAGAAGACTTGGGGTGACCGAAATAATTGGGATTTGAGGTGCACGCTTTTCGGGGGATTGATTTGATTTTCTGAGGGGAATATGAATATTTGTAATAATATGTGGCGTGAGGTAGAAGACAGGCGTCCATGGAGGTTGCTCGGAAACTACACATTTTCTTTATCTTCTTGGGTCAAAAATTAAGTTTGATTGACTATGAAAGACATACGTATAAGTAAAGTTAGGCGACTTGGCACTCAGTTTCGTTTTTGTTAGAGAAGATTCTAATTTTAAAATTTTGTTAATGAGAATTGTTGATCGAAAGAAGAAAATACTGATGTTCTATTGATCAAAAATCAAAATATTAACGATGTTTTACCGTCTGTTCATTCATTTGCATATCTTCTATTTAATTGGGTTAACGAATAAATGAAAGTTATTACCCAATAAAACAGTATTGCCTTAAGATACTCATAATCGATAAGATTATGTTTATATAAGTGTAATACCTTATTTGAGACTAACCGAATATGTATTCCATTTGGATTGAGGAACTATAAAAGCAAGAAATGGATTCCACAAGACTAAATGTATTTTAAATTTTCTTAAGAAAACTAACTAGTACTGGATTGAATGTATTTTAAAAAACTGTATGCAGTGCATGTCAAATATGAGAGATTTTTCAGAGTGCTCGAAATACAGGGCGGAATACAACATATCGTTACACAATTGGATGGTTACTTAAAAAACAAATTTTTCTCCAATTATATTATGACATATGATGTTCCGTCTCGTATTCCAGATACATTTCAATCATTTACTAGTTTTCCGCGCTCCTTTTTGTTCCGCCTCTATGGGACATCCATATGACTCGTATGAGTGCGTGACAGTGAGACTAGTTTTTCCTTTCTCACTCGCTTTGTGTATTTAAGACATACGTGTATAAGCATACGACATTTCTCTTAACTCTGCCCAATTATTCTAACACTTACGTAAGCACATCTCAAGAGGCTAATATGGTATTTACCAACCATTGTAGCAGTTGATAACATTGACTTTAGAGGTGGTCCATGTGTTGTTTAATGAGCTGGTCGACATTCATTCAAAAAGAGCATGTATCCTTTTTCTTTTTTTTTTTCTTTTTTTTTTTTTCTCCTTTAGTTTTTGGGTTTGGTCAAGACTCAATAGGCAGGGAGGATTAGCTGGCAAAAGGTTAGGTCTTGGGGTTTCATAAAACCGTGTGAGCCGCGAATGAAGCAGCAGCTTGCATAATTCCATGTGCTTCGCACGATAATTCGAACCACCCTTCTCTCTACCATTTGATTCATTTCTTGCACCCTTAGGAACACATATATTCTCTCTTCAAAGCAAAAGTTTGTTTTGAAGTGTTTTTAAATGACTTGAAACGTTTTTTATGAAAATATTTTTTAATATAATTCTTAACAAAAATATAAGTGAATCATAAAAATGTACACACTAGTTATGTGTTTCGTGTTTTTAGAACCGAAAACCATTTTTCTAAAAGAGCTTTCAATTAGGCGATGGGAAATTTTGCCAGATTTACCGACCGAACCATACCGGTCGGCTCATAATGGTATAATATGGTTTTGGTATTTTTTCATAATTGGTTGGCATTTTACCGAATTGACAATTAATGGCATGATTTTGGTAATTGATTTTGTATGCCGGCGGTATGCCATACCTACCAATATATGTATGTATTTTTTTTCTATTTAGATATTTTAGGTATTTTTTACATGATTGACTCCTCAGTTTTAGGGTTTGGAAAATAAATGACTCCTTAATTTTAGGGTTTAAAAAATACATGCTTGACTTCTCCCTATTGCTATAAATCAGAATCTGATTGTCCATACTCTGTGCTACAAGCCAATTGGAATTGGGGTGCAGCGAAATTGATGGCATGGAATGTATGTGAGGTTCACTAATATACTTAATAACCACAAGGATCCCAAACTCCTATACACGAAGCAACTTGTCATCGCTGGAAGTAACAAACCTACAGTTATTGTCCACAAATGTAATTGTATTCATAGCACCCAAATGTTGATCTTACTCTTGCAAACCTACGGTTATTATCCTCACTTTCCTTATTTGCAAACCACCGATTATGCTATATACCAACTGAACCAACCAATAATTTTGGCTGAATCGATTTTTGGCAACCGCAAGAGGACGGTTGGCTAGCAATAACTGATTTTCGGTAATTATGTATATGCGGCTGGCAAGTGGCATAAGGAATTTGGCATGGTTTGCCAACCGAACCCATCCCTACTTTCAATCATTTTAAAAGTACTTCCAAATGATTTTGAACTTAAAAAGACCAACAGGATCCTCTCCGAATCCTTTTGGTGAGGATCTTAAGGATCCGTAAATCGTGTTCATTATTCGTATATCGTGCAATCAGTTATTGTCAAGTACTGTTTGTGTTTAATTTTAAATAAAAATATTTAAAATATTTTTTAACTACATGATATACGATAAATGAACACGATTCACATATCTTTGGAACCCTTAATAGACGACAAAGCGTGATTTTTGACTAATTCTTTTGCGTTGCAGTTATTTGCACGTTTGAAGTCGAATTTATTAGTGATAATATTGACGACAAATCACCAACGGTAAGATGAAAGTTTCAACAACATCAATAACGTCAGCAACACATTTTAGAAAATTGGAGTTAACCAAATTGTATAAAAGTTGGGAAATGAATTCCACCTTTCGTTTTCTACGCATTTTTGTTAATTCTTTTTTTTTTTAAGAAAAAAAAAATTAATTAGTATTTTTGTCACGACAGCATACTTTTTTAGGAAACGGAAAGACTCACATAATCATTTTAAATCTCAAAACAGTTATAACTTAATTGTGTGAAGCACTCACTTTCACATTGGCTATCAACGCACCATAGAACATTCGAATACAGGGACTTTTCATGCAACCAAACCCTAAAATCATAAAGTTAAAGTGTTGATTCTGATGGGTTTTGTGGTCTAATTCAACATAGTAATTACATAACCCAACGAATAAAACCATTTGTAAAAAAGGATGGCCGAAAGAAACTAATGATAAATGAAGGGAAATTAATCCATGACGCAACTCCATTAGCAAACTTTTCCTATCAAATTATGAGCAGTGTTTAAAATATCCATGAAACGCAAACTTCATCCTATATTGGCGAGATATAGAAAAATTAATGAATATCAATGATATTTACTGATTTACTATAAAAATTTTGCTAGAATCCATTACAGATTTTGCACTTTTGATTTTTTTTTTTTTTTTTTGAGAAAATTTTCTCTAATTTCAACTAAATATGAATAAGTTGATGATATACACATCCCATTGCAAATTTTCATAATTTCCGTTGAAGAAAACCTGTATATCGATATATTCACTCTATATTCACATCAATTTGCATATCGATATTTCCACTTATATTAATATTTTAAACACTCATTATGAGTAGCATTTAGCTACACTGAATACTGAATATAATTGCAGGAAAAAATAATAATATTGCTTGATTATAATTGGGTCAAAAACAATTATTTTTTCTTTGTAACTTTTAAAAATTAAGAAAATACTTTTGGGTGCTTGACAGGTTTGAACAATTTAGAAAACGACGGTAAGTATTATAGCCTTTTTAATATTAATAGGACCGTAGATACGAATACATTTGGCATTTTGGGGTATATTATTAATTTTCTATTAGTTACACCAAGAACAAGTCTTGCTCAATTATTAATTAAACAATAAGCAAAAAGTTTATGAAATTAGGTATTGGTCCTCTAACAAAAATAAAAAATTCAGTTCAAGTGGAAATATATATATTTTTTAATCAGTGGAAGTGTGTGTGTGTGTCTATATATATATATATATATATATATTGAAATTTGGTCCTATACTGTGAGCATGTTATGAAAATATTAGAATATTTGCAATTTTTTTTTATAAGTCGGACAAGTGAACGGTTTGTGAGTATGTGATAAGCCTGTCTGGCGTGGTCCAGCACCAAAATGGTCGAAAAGAGCCAATTTGCAGATGACGTTTTTTTCGTAGTGGTAAGAAGTAATCTTGTTCATGTTTTTTGATATGGGTTCGATTTCTATGGATCTCTTTATCTCCTAACAACTAACAATTTAACTCACTAGTGTCATCATTTAAAACAAAAAATGATTATGTCATTTTCTGACCGACCTAGTCACCTAGAGATAAAAGAGGTTTCTATATGCACTCAAAACATTTGGTGACTGCAGCATATAAACAAAACTTCTCAATTTTTCGTTATACCCCTGGATTAGGGGTAAAATTTTCGATAGGACTGTCTAATTAACATAGATTTTATTATGGCCTAGGGCACACTAATGAAAGCATTCAAAAACATGTTTACCACAACAACTCTGCCGATCGGTTCGAAACACATAGGAATCCATAGATAGAACTTGCCCTTACTGAGCACGAAAGAACCTTCCATATTTTATAACACCCGCGAAATAATAACCACACATCCATTTTTCTCCTGCTACACGCTCTCGTTTAATTTCGTCTGTTGCTTTTGTTTAAAACAAAAAAAGAAGGTTATAACCGGAAAATTAAAAGTCCAAACAGCCCTACCTGTAGTGTTTGTTTGGGCCATTCCTAAACGCGAGAAGATTGTTTAATCTCTTATGGGCTTTATTTGTTTACATCATGTTCATGCATGGGCTTTTTATAAAACCACGACAACAATCAAATTTTATCCTACAAATCGGAGTCAGCCATATGAACCGTAGATTGTCCACTATGCTCGGATTGCTTGAATCTAAAACCAGCTGGCCTCCTTATTGTTTTACCTTATGCTTTTGTGTGAGATGGCATGCTTCAATTTTGCAGCCCGCGTTCTTTTGTCCTAATAGGTTTCTGAATTTCTAGCCGAAAATAATTAAGAGCGTTTATCTTTTCCAATACCACTTGTATATTTATAGCGTTAAAAAAACTTATTGATCATATACAGCAAGTACCAGCAATCCAAGAAAAGATGAGCAAACTTGGATCTGTACAGATTAACTTCCTCCCCTTTACCGGCAATGGTGCAGGTTAGTAATAAATAGAACACATGTTATAAAAGACTACTCTTGAGTAACATGTAGCAGGAGAGCCCTATGCTCCCGGTGCATCAAATGCTACATTGATTTAGAAATCTCATAAATTATGGGCACCTACATATCGACATGATCGGCATCCGCCTTCAATTTAATGTGTTCGGGTCCTTCGATGACCCACAGTATGATGGTTGTATCCAGCGCGAAATTGACCCATCAAACAATTTCCACTTTCGTTCTCTCTAAGCAGATGATCTGAGAAAGAAGACAGGTGAGTTAGAAATCATTTCTTTGAGGAAAAAGTGAACATTACAAACTTTAAGCAATCATAACTTCCTACGTTTTGAAGAAAATTAAAAAAAAAAAAAACTTCCAACGAGTTAAACTATTTCAGGTAATGGGTGGGGAGGCACAAGATTGTTTACGCACTTGTGCTAGACTGATTTCCTTCGATGTGGGAAGCTGCGGAATTGAGAACCTATTTTCTTTTACAGATAAGCTGTATATGATGGCAGGACATGGAAAGGGTATAGGCTTTTTATCTGGCTCCCCTTCACTAAACAATGTGTGTGTAACGTAGCGACAGTTTAATCTAATTTCAACAAACAAAAAATAGAACTATTGCAGTAAATGGTTGCGGGATTTAAATCCTAATAACTTTATTAAAGTTTTGCAATGTCTTGGAAGAATTTTGTTCAACTTTCAGAGGTAATCAGTAAAATATTACCAAAGCAGTAAACAGATACTTAATATGCATCATAGATTGCCAGTGGCCCACTGGAGGTGATGAATTTGGAACGCTTTCACGAAATTTGTGGGAAGTTGACATTTTCAGTAGAAAGATATACTCATGAATCATGAAAGTGTTGCAAAAGATCCACTATGAGTTTCCGCATGGGAATTACTTTGACCGAAACTCCAGCTAATTATGAATGACGAAAAAGTGAAACTACCAGTCTGTAAATAGGCAGACAAGAAAATATAATGTAACAACTAGAAGTAAAAGATAAAGTGCTAAGATTAGTTATCCTTACCTTTTGTTCAGGTTCCTTGATGGTGTACAAGTAGTTGGCGATACCCCATCATAACAACTAGCATTGGAAACTTGAACCCTCTCAGCATCTTGGATTTCTGCCACCGAGTAACCAGTAAATGCACCCCTACTTTGGTGCTGAAACCTTTCACGGTCAAAAGTACACGATTCAGTACTTGTATTTTTGTTAGGTATGTTAGGCACAGCGTTGAGTGAGGGAATGGTTCCAGAAGTGAGCCTTGAAGTAGTACATCGCCCATCTGTTCTACGCCAGAACTTGGAACTCAAGAATTCTGCACCAGGCAGCTTGCAGCATGTATTTTCTGCAGATTCTGTGTTTGGGACCCTTCCACTTGATATTGCCAAATCGTATGATATTTCATCAAGAGCCATCTCAAGGCCGTGTACACGTGACTCAAGAGCATTCAACCCACTCTGAGAGCTCCCAATAAATCTCTGTATACAAGTGGAAAAGGGGATTCAGTAGCAGACCAGAAGCTTCTTTAACATTGTACATCACTACGTATAATTTAATATTGTCCTAAAGCCTCAAGTTCGCAACAGGATACGATTTTTAAGAATGAAACTTTGAAAATACAATAACTGACTAACAAAGTCAGCAAGCAGAGACTACAATATAAATAGTAGGACTAAACTACGTCCAAAAAAAAACTTAAGATTACAAGACTAACTAGAAATGCCTGCACTATCCCATTCCCCATTATCAAATTTTAAGTTTGCCAAGACCAGGCAACAATGGGGCGGTTGGAGCCTAATGAGTAATGAGAAGTAAGGCAGAGTAACTTTGAGTCTTTGAATAACAATAACACCACCACCAACCTAAAGATAAAGTAAAAAAGATGACAATAAGAAAGTAATGCCTCGGGTTGTGGTGCAATTTACATTTTTATTAAGAGAGAAAAGGTGAACAAGTATCAGGAACCTACCTGGAGTAGGTTTAATAAACTGGACTGCTGGTTTTCAATCTGAATAAGTTGTTCGCGGATCAAACTGAGATCCTCAGCATCCTTTTGGTTCTCATAAACTTCTTCTGCAGCATTTCCTACTACAATATCTGAGTCATAGTTCTCGTCATCATTAAATGGAACAACACGTGACCCAGATTTTAAACTACCAAATCTGTGTACTTTTTCACCATGATTCTTACTAAAGAGTAAGTGATTAGTTTCTGGCTTGCCATTTCCAATGTGGTCATTCTTTCCTGAATCCGGATCTCTAGAGTCACTCCTAACAATATCATCCTTATGAGCCACCGTCAAAGAGAGGGAGTTTGGCGTAGCAATTTCAATTTTCCAATCAGAGGGTTTCTTGTGGTCCTGCTTATAGAACACGGCCGCGTCTGGGTTTCTATCGCTTCTACTTAAAGGATTTCCCTTTTTAGCTGTAGTCACCAAAGAAGCATCTGATGGAGGGGACCTGTTTGTGGGGACTGTTTTCTTTGGTTGAGGAGTCCTAAAACCGGCATCATCGGAACTTTTCAATGACGGAGGAGAGCATCGACCAATCCCATTATCTGGTCCCATAGGTAAAAAAATCCATCAGAAAACAGAAGATTACATGACATTAGACAGGTTCTAAAGTTGTTTAACTTTAAAGATTATACAGCAGGATGAAGACCACAGCAGAGCTTACTCAAATTGGACAAACTAACACCATAGTAACAACAATTTCATACTTCAAAAATAGCTTTTGAATTCAGATTCATGGCGAAAAAATTCTATTTCGCTTTTCGTTTCCTTTCTCATGTCATAAATCTAAAACCGTTTGATCAAATTACTGAACAAGTAAAGAAGTTGCAGGCGTTTATTGCTACATTTTGGTGTTTCTGAAACGAAGAAAAAGCCTTTACCAGTTAAAGATCTGGATTGAATTGGAGCAGGAATCTCTTCGGAATCGCCGGCAAGAAGAACCTTCCATAACTCCAATGCTTGGTTCATAGTCTCCCGGACTACCTTCACCTGTTAAAAGAACGAATTACTAAAATCCCAACAAAAAATTATTAAGAAAAAGAAAAGTAAATAGCTGATAGGATTGAAATCACAATACTTTTCCTCTTCTCCTACCCTTTCTCAGCAACCAAACAGAGCCTCAAACAACCGATTTGGGAGGTAGGGAAGGCAATATACCTTATCAAATCTCCGACTTTCCAAGGCATTCAAGCACGAAGCTTTATAAAGCGGCGCCAAATCTGTCTCCACCGTAGCCACCTTCCCAAGCGCCTCGGCCGCAGCCTTCCTCACTGTCCAGTCCTCGCTGCTCAAGAACTCAACCCCGCAGGGCACAAGCCAGTCCAACGCGCCTTGGCTAGACGCGCCACCGGCACCAACAATGCTCCCAACAAGCACCAGCAGTGCCGCCTTGGCCTTGAAACTCTCGCTCTTCGCCAGCTTCCCGAGCCGCTGCAAGCTCCGCTTCAGCTGTACTGGGTCCGGGTCAGGCGCGGAATCGATCGCGCCGGCCAGACACAGCGCCGAGCCGATCTGAGAGTTCAAGTCTTGCTCCGTTGCCAGAGCGTCCATCAATGGCTTTAAGAACGACGACGAAAAAGCCGGCGTCGTGATCTTAGACGACATGGCGGAAACTGCCTCGACGCAAGCGGATCGGACGACGGAGTCGGGGTCGCGGAGACGGCGGACGACGGTGGAGATCATCTTAGACAAAAAGGGAGCAAGGGCGTCGCCGTGGGAGTTCGACAGCAGGGTGAGGAGCGAAACGCATTGCTTGCGGACGGGTGGCTTGGTGGAAGAGTCGGTGTTGTGAATGCAAATGAGGAAGGTAGCGAAGGAGTCGGGTGCGAGGGTTCGAGCAATGGAGTCGAGCTCGGCGGAGGCCATGGCGAGAGTGTCGCGGTCGGCGAGCTTGTTGAGGCAGGTGATGACCCGGTGCTTCAGATCCGTAGTGGAAGATGCGGCGGTTGGCTGGGGCGAGCTGCCGAAGGAGGCTCGCCGGGAGAGAGACGCCATCGAAGATTGCTGGCGAGGTGTTTGATGTAATGCTGCAGTGAATTGGAAAACTGAGGGAGGAGGTCAGATTGTGGGCATTGGGAATGGGGGGAGATGAAGGGGGAGGCGGTTGACGCGGTGGTGGGTGTGGGTGGGAGAGTGATTTGGCGGCAGAGTTATGGGGGATGTGTCAGTTGGAGTGGTCTCTGGGGTTTTTAAACGTTTGAGAGGGAGGAGTGTCGACTGGACTAAGTACAGGGGCCGTGTACAGTCAACATCTCGGTAACTTCTTTCTTTTTCCGCTGTTTTCGCGGGGAAAAGAAAAACTACCAAGCTTCTCGCACTGAATTTTTTCCGAAATATTTTTTAAATAAAAATTTAACATTTTAAAACATACGAAATATTTTCTAACCTGGAGCATCATAAAAAAGTTATTGTTTGAATACAATTAATTTTATTATAAATATTTTTTTATTAAATATCCAATTTTTTTAGTGCTTGTTGATTATGCTTTCTTAGAAAACGTTTTTACGATTTATAACAAATTTTTAAACTTTTTTGTCAAATGCTTTTGCAAACACTTTAATTGTCATAAAACGTTTTTAATCCTCACAAAAGTATGTCTCAAACATGCCTAGCGTATTTAAAGTTTACAAAAATAAGTCTCAAACATATTTAAATAATAAACGGTCAATATGTCATTGTTAATATTTGAAATTTTCTTTAAGGATGGTTTTGGATGCAGTCCCTATTTATCAATGTTTTTTTACTGAAATCTTATTCGTTTTCAGTTTTTGAATGAAGTCCCTGAAATTAATGCCATAATGCATTTCTATGTAGGTTATTATAATTTTAATTAAAATTTAATATTTGTAGTTACTTATATTAATGAGATTTTGAATAAAAATCAAGATTTGTGGGATTAAAAATATTAAAAAAATAAGTTATACTTATATAAAAAATTATAATTTATCTTAATGACATGATTTGTCATTAAGATAAATTGTATTTAAATAAAACCCATGATTTGTCATTACTTATACTAATGACATTTTACATAAAAAAAATTGGAAATTTTTATACGGTACATTTTATATACAAAAAGTTGATACATTTTTTACAAAAAAGGTGGTAAGTTTTATATTAAAAAAAATGGGTACATTTCAGATTAAAAAAATTAATAGCTCTTACATTAGAAAATGGGTACATTTTACATTAAAAAAAAAGGTACTTACAAAAAAAAATAATAATAAATGGTATATTTTACATATAACAAAGTGGTACATTTTTAAAGACAAAATGGGTACATTATTAGCAAACTATTGGTGCAAATAAAAGGTTAAAAAAAAAATGAGTACAAATAAAAGTTTGAAAAATATGGACCCAAAAAGAAATTAATATATGGGTATAAACTAAAACTAAAAAGAAAATTGGTACAATTTAAAAAAAGCGTAGCAAAATAAAATGGGTACAAGTTAAAAATAAAAATATAAGATGCAAAATTTAGCCATAAATATATATTATATCAAATGTAACGTTTTTAACACTAAATGAATATATTTAGAAATAAAATTTAATTATTTTGACATGTAAAATATTTTAGTATTGAAATAATTAATGACATTTATTAAAACTGAGGGACCTTGATTAAAAATTGAGGCTTAAATATTAAAATGGTTCATGTGTTTTAGTCATTGGGTCAATTTAGTCCCTGTGTTTTCAATTTGGCCAATCTGGTCCTTGTGTTTATCTTTGTTAGCCAATTGAGGACATTTTCATCTAATTTTTGTAATATATATATATATTATAAACTTATTTATAAAATTATAATTTATTTGATTTAAAATATTTAAAATTAAATAAATTTTAAATTTAAAAGAAAAATTATTCTCCTCCCACCTCCAACCTTCTCCCCAACATTATCCCCTATTTTCTATGTCACAACCTTAATCATTTTTCAGATTAGAAGTTTTATTTCTTATATGTGTTATTTCTCGTCAATTTGCATTTTTATGTAAAGAAAAAGGGTAATTATTTCTCATATAGTTTTTCTTATGAATTTTTTAAAAGATATTGAATGAAATCTCCTTAATTGGCTAAGAGAGATAAACACAACGACTAAATTAGCTAAATCGAAAACACGAATACTAAATTGGCCATATGGCTATAAAACAGGGACCATTTTGACATTTAAGACAAAAATTAAAAATGAATAAGGTTTCAATCAATGGAGTTGAAAAAGAGCGATGATAACTTGATTTCTCCTTTCTTTTATAAAGAACTATCATTACATGTTATCGATTTAGTTTCGAAGTAGAAATACAATGTCGATGCATTGTTCACTTAATTGGTTTATGACTTTTGTTATACATTGATGAATCCTCTCCTCCTTTGTCACGTACTCTCAGCAATCTCGAAGTGAATGTTATTCTGGATGAAAGAAAACAAAATTCTAGTAGCACGAATTCGCCTCCTAACTCGTGCAACAGTTAAATCAAGGCAATAGTCTCGAGATTTAAGCCCTTTTGAGTGCCGTTGCGATTGCAACACTTCTAAGTTACCAAACCAACTATCCCCTTGGGCTAATTATAAAACATAATCAAAATTTTATTGTTAGTGAGAATGAAATTCTTCTGTTGTCTGTTGAGGTGTTCAGAGATGCTTTTCTTGAATAATAATTGAACCCTAATTTGTAAAATTTATATATATCAGTTGGAATATTGAAATTAATTTGTAGTTTTGGACAATGCAGAATGCGCATGCATAGAAGCATAGAAATTCAGATGCCACATGAGAAGCCATACACAAAACAAATTAGGTTACTTAGCAGGCCACGTTGCCAAGAGCCACACTACAAGAAAAATGAGCTTTGGGTACAAAATAAAGGGCACAATTGAGAATTTCGTATCAGTTTGACCACCAAAAAGCTTAAACAATTCCCATTCCATAGAGGGCACCATCTATTGTGCCCAATGTTAAAAAAAGCAGACACAAAACACTAATGGGCACGGAACTCGTGTCGAGTGGGATCACATGACAACTTTTTTATTGAAAATGGGCACAAAAAATATTTTGTGTCTATAAAAATTATTTGTCAAAGGCACTATATGTTCTCTCTCGTTTGTCTTTACCTCCACTAGCACACCAATAATTAAAATTTATAAAATTGTGGTAAATAATGGTATGAAACTGTTTATTACCATGCAATATTTTAGCCTCAAAATAAGTTAGCAATAATGTTGTTCAAATTTGTTTTTCCCGAAAGCTGAACCTCAGATCTCTCACTTACAAGCAAAGAAGAATACCACTACACCATAGTACTAAGCGGCATGTTTTAGATTTACAAAGGATCATGTCCAGGTGCAATGAATGTTTGTTAGATTCGTATCTTTTTGAACTGCTTTTTGGATTGTTATCTTCTTGCAGGTTTGTTTTTTATACTTGGTGATATGGTTTTTGGTTTTAAAGTCCTACCTGCAGTGACACATAACCAACAATTGTGCCCTTAGGGTTGGTCTCTGTGCAAAAGTTAGTTGGTCTTCAGATAGACAAATGAGTTAATAATTGTAGATTCCTTTTTATGACACTAATGATAGAAATTGTGTCCACTAAATATTAATAAATAATAAATCACTCTACTTCTCATTGGGTCTTCAAATAGAGAATATATTTTAATAATTATAAATTCCTCTTTTCTGACACAAATGTTAGAAATTGTGTCTAGTAAATATTAATAAATAATAAATACTCCATAGCAAAAGAATATGTTGGCACAATTATGGATTTGTGCCTTTATTCTACTATAAAACGTCCACACACTCCCTTACTAATTTGTATATGGAAATTAAGAAGGTTGCTTCATACACTTGTGTTTCTTTTGAATTTGAGCAAGTTCTACATCATTGAGAATGGCGGACATGCGACGTCGTGGAGTTAGAATTGGAATTGAATCTCCAGCATCACATTCGTATATTGCTTCCAACATTACAACAGAAAATTCCACAACGAATCCTCCAGTTCAACGTCCACGACAACCTGTTAATGCCGGGCGCACACCTCGTTCTTTTAATAATCAGTACATTCTTACTACTTTTGCTGATGGTCGCCTTGGCTACGCATTACCCTTCAATAACGGATGCGTACGCGCACCTCAAGGACGTGTATTGCCAACATGGGCAAACCCAGGTAGGACAGAACAATATCCTGTCAATTTGGTTTCTGCTGAAACAACAATTGAACAGTCTACCAGTTCTGTCGTTATTATTGAAGAACCACGCACTTATCAAGCACAAATTCGTCCTAGAGGTCTGTCTCTCCCACAGTTGAGCTCACGAAATATGCAGAATGTTACCGTTGAGGTTTTAACCAGCGATGACGATGACAATTAATATATTTTGTATTATGTTATATTTCACTGGTGTACTATGAAAATATAACTATCTTATGCTATGCTGGACTCCTCTTGGGTCCTTTTATCAACTTATGTAGTATTACAATATAATAATATTTTCTTTCTAATTGGCCCATGATATAGATACTCCCAACATTATATATTTTTTGGTTTATAATTATGTTTCCCGGTTCATACAAAAAAGAAAAAAACAAAAGAAAAAATTAATAAAAGAACAACGCAAGCCTTTTATCATGCTAAACACAATTAACCTTCGATAGAGCTTCAAAATTAAAACAAAATTGGACTATAACTAATAATGGCTTTGTGAAATCCCATCCTCGGAATTTCACTATTAATTACATATCTCGTTATTTAAATTCGTATTTCACGTTTACATTATTTTCATTAGTTAATTTTAATTCCATTGATTTTTGGAATTAAATCGAATAACTATCGGATTTGAATTTTCGTAATCAATCTTTAAAACTCGTTGACCTTTCAAGTTCACAATTGATGTTTTCAAATAGATCTCGAGACCACGAACGCACAGATGAAAATCATTTGCGAATCCGGATTATAACGGCATAGTTACAAACATTTGAAGTCGTTTCACTAAACTATGGATTTAAATGAATATAAACTCCCACCTTGTGGGAAATAGGCCATTCAGGCCAAAGGGAAGGAACCAATAAGTTATGCTATGCTGGACTCCACTTCGGTCCTTTTATCAACTTATGTCGTATTCCAATATAATAATGTTTTCTTTCTAATTAGCCCTTGTAGATTTACTCCTAGTATATATTTTTTTAGGTTATAATTATGTTTCTCGTCCACTTCATACCGCAGAATTCAGTGAATTCACAGCGTGGCAATGCAAAGGTTATGAGACATTACCAGTAAACTAAAAGATAGAAGAAATGAAAAAAGAAAATAAAAAAGGAAAAAAAATGCTTGCTTTCATACTTCCCCAACGCCCATTACTAGTAAACTAAAAGAAAAAAGAAACGAGAAACGAGAAACCAAAATAAAAAAGGGAAAAAAAAAAAGAAACTTGCTTTCATACTTCCCCAACATAAGGCTTCATACTTCTGCTTCACCAAATCGCACACCTGGGCAAAGGAATCATAACTATAAACACAAAAATATCTTTATCCAAATCCTCGTTTTCCTCCAAATCGCACATCTGGTGTGCCTTTCTTCAGGTAATTTCTGAACGGCCGGTGCCGGAATCGCACTGAACTCCTCGTTTTCCTCCAAATCGCACATCTGGTGTGGGTGTTCTTCAGGTTATTTCTGAACGGCCGGTGCCTAAATCGTACTCAAGTCCTCGTTTTCCTCCAATTTGCCCAGCTGGTGTGGCTTTCTTCAGGTATTTGATTTTTATATATGTTTTTTTTTGTGTTCTTATTTGGTGGCTGGCTTGGATAATCGAAAACCATGCGAGACAGATTGAATCGTTTTCTGGTACTCAATTGTTTTTTGTGTTCTTAATTGTTTCGACGATTTGCTGGTACTTAATTGTTTGGTGGAATTTTCTGTGGGGTCTGATATATAATAGGAATAAAACAAGAAGTAATCGAAAAATATGGGAGAGAGATTGAACCATTTTTTTCTACGATTTGGCTGGTACTCAATTTGTTTGGTGAAATTTTATTTATGGTCTTGAGGTAACATCAGGGACAAGGTTTAGGCATGCGACCCTTCCCTTAGGCTGCTTATTGATTGGAAGTTCACAATAGAAACTGTTTTGAAGCTAACAGACTTGCATGTTAAAAGGGGTGTAATGCATAAGTGTAAGTCATGAATGTCAGCTTATCATCCTTCCAATGTTGTATCAACTGTAATGGAGCCAGCATGAAAAAAGTAAATTAGTCACCAATATGTGCTCTTTTTTTTTATAGAACTGTGTAATTAGGAAATCTGAGATTGTAACAGAGAAACATGGAGTTTTTAGTTGCCTTTCCTACTAGATTTCTTTCGTAATTTATGTATACTCTGAATCAATTTGTTTGGTGCAATGAATACTTTGTAGTCTGATATATATATTATGAATAAAAGAACAAGTATAAGTCTTGGGCATCATATGTTTGTAGGATTTCAATAGCATGATCAATTAATTCCAAGCACTCCAGCTGTTCCTCTTTCTCTTCCTTTGCTGTAACTGACGAAAGCTTAGCACCAACTTATTCTCGGTCTTGGGCCTCTTCAGTTTACTCACTACGGTATGTCAATGGCTTCTTTCCTGGTCTTTGGGAGACAAAGGCATGACTAATATTTGTATTAGCTGCACTGGAAAGAATAGGGTTGTCCTTCTCATTTTCTTATAAATAGTCACATGACTAATGGGAGGATAAGGGCAAAGCTCTTATGAATGCAATTCCTCTATCTTTTATCATCTTGCATAAAATTCAAATGATAGAAATGCACTACATAATCCAGTTGCACATGTAACAACTCTCAATATGCCACCAAACAAATGATTTAATAATTAGAGCAAGAGATCAATGACAATCAAAACATTCTCCAAATTCACTTGACTAGCAATTATAGAATTTTAATACGATTTTTTCCATCTCATTAATCTAGCCACAAAACACAAAGAACATGCAATTCCTTTCATTTAAATCAAACATATCACAAGAAAACGTCGTTGTCGGGGTAAAATAGGTAGAATAATTTTACGCTTATCATAGCAAACTTCAAATGGAGTTCATTCAAATGAAACAAAATTCTATTCAAAGTAGCCGTTAATGAATAAGGCACTTTAATGTAGACCACATCTGCTTTTAGTTGGTTTGTGATATTTGGGATATTAAGTTGGATCTTTATGAAAGTTTTTGTTCCCTTTGAGAACTCCGAGCAGAGGAAGCATTGCAATGATTCTAGGGTAATCCAGACACAATGGCAAGCCTTGGTAGCTTATTGGGATAAAATTGAAAATAAGGTTTGTAAAACTTTTCAACACTATAGTTACTATACTTCATTAAACCGTAGTTGAAACAAAATATAAGGTTCGATAACATGAGTATTTTCCTTTGTGGTGTTCTGTATTTGTTGTGATCCAGCGGAGATGTGCAACAAATGTCAAGAATCGAAAGATGTTAAAGACGAGTCACACAACTAGGACAACAACTTTTGCTCAAATACGGAATGATTATGTGAGTGGATTCTTGTACCATATATTATAATTTGATGTTGCCATGAATACTTGTTTTACATAGTACCGAAGATAGTCACTATATCTTATTATTGATAAAGATGAACATAAAGTTACAGGAATAATGCTACAGATAGTGAACATATCTCATGATTAACTCATAATCTTAGTCTTGTTTTCATTCCTGTTATAAGTACATGGTTAAAACTTGACTTAGTTTTTGTGATTTGTTCCTCATTTTGTATCATAGGTTAGTTTAGGGATCGTAATGGGATATTTCTTAATTGTGCTTGCACCTGCCTCAAATTGATAATGCATTAACCAAAAAGTAATAATGTCCGAGTAATGGAGTAATTTTGTCAAAAAGAAGATGTTCAGCAAAAAGAAGACGTTGTCAAAAAGAAAACTACAGTTATTTAGGTTAATGCTTGAACAAAATGAAATAGAAAACGAAAGTATTAAGTAGTCATCATGTCCCAATCCTATCAATGATAACTGGATTGATATGCATGCATATTTAATGTACGAGATCAATACAAACATCCAAATGTCTCAAAAACTATATCTCACATTTAATTTTAGTTCAAATGAGTATACATTTGACATAAACTAAAGTATTTTCTTTCTTCCAATTTTTCAGGAACAACGGTTTATTACCCTTATTGATGTTTGTGTTTATATATAGTGCACTATAGTTTTAGTCATTGTAACTGTGATTGTTTAATGATTGTGGTTGTTTTTGGGATTTTTTTTGTGTCTTAGGCTGAAGAACATGATGGAAATGAACCTGATCGTGTGACTTTTTTCAAAATGACACACACAAGAGGACCTAAGCAACTCCCAGTTGATGATGAATCTGCTAGAATGATGGTAATTTGTACATTTTCACTTGACCAAATATATTTCCAGCAACCTTTAATGAAATTTTATGCATTTACGAATGATTAAGGCTTTTTCAAACAGTTGGCGTTTGAAAATCTGGAAGTGGAGGTTCGTGAGCGTGGTGATGAGGTAATAACAGAGGTTCGTAATAAGATTTATGCAGAAGTGCTGGGCCCGGAGAAGCGAAATCAAGTGCGAGGCTTTGGCCTTGGAGTTGGTTGGGCAGATGTACCAGGAATTGTTACTGAACAGCGAGGTATTTCTAGGGAAGTGAAGTATCTTCGGGAAGCTTATGAAGCTCAGAAACAAGCTACTGCTGCTGCGGAAGAAAAAATGACTCGTATGATGCATGAGGCAAATGAGAAAGCGGAAAAGATGAAAAGAGAGCAAGAAGAAAGCATACAAAGGCTTAGGGCCGAACAAGAGGAGAATTTGAGGTTAGCAAAGGTGCAAATGGCTGAGCAATTGAAAGCCATGTTGGCACATGTAGGCATCAACATTGGTTCATTTGGAGTGGGTGCTCCACAAAGTACTTCAACTCAGAAGCAAGGGTGTGGAAGCTCACACGCTCAGATTTCAACGCGTTTCGAAGGTGGAAATGACAAGAATGTGCAGTGTGGACCTCCAATTTCTAGTGCTATGATGCATGAGGACTGCCAAAGTGAGAATACTGGTTAGTTGTCATCAAGCAGCCCTTGTAGATGTGTATTTTGTTTATATATTGCTAGTTTAACCATTAGTACGTTTGACTTGGGGATACAAGCTTGGATATGTTATATTTTGTTGTATATAGAGAATCCCGGGTATGTCTAGCATAGGATAACATGTATTTTTTGGTTTAACATTTGGATGGGTTGTATTGTTAGGTTGCATGAATCGGTCTTAGCCGAGAACATGGGTTATGTAATATATTAACTTCACTATTTTAGTGCTAATGTTGATTTATGTTTAGTTTGTAATGGATGATTTGTAAGTTTCTAAATTTAGGTGGAAATTAGGTTCTATGAGCAACCTGATGATTTCCATGTTTAAATAAAAATATCCAATTATGCCACAAATTTTTAATTGTGCTGGAGTTTTATTGTATTTATTAAAATATAATAGTGGCACAATTTTAAAGTTGTGCCCTTGCTTTAACATTTATACAGCAATCCAAGCCTTTAAAATAGCAATTGTGCCCATCTTACACTATACATTCAGTAGCCTTTATTAGAGGTAAGACACAATAAGGGTTGTATTTGTGCTTAGCTTTGGGCACAAAACATCATATTGTGTGCTATATGTAATGGTGACGCCCATAGAGGGCACATATACAAACTTAGTTGCTGCACTGTTGCTATTGGTCTATGAGCATAAATGTTGGTGCTTTTTAGCCTCAAAAGGCACATATAATTTTTTGTGTGCAGTGCTCATATTTTTTTGTAGTGCCAGTCGGCTCCTAATGATGGGAAGGTTTACAACTTAATTAAGGGTACATCTTAATATTATCTTATCCAAAAATTGTATAATTAATTAACATGCATGTTAGGCAATGTGCTAGGCATGAAGATTGGGAATACATACACGTACGACCACTACGCATATATTCCACATGTAACTACGTCACCAAGGAGATCGATCGAGCATCTAACTGCAGTGCAGATTCTGCGGGTAAAAAAAATGATTCGAAAGGAGAAAGAGAAAACCCTAGTTTCTAAAGGCTACAAGGGCATGTGATCGCAAGGGGAAGAAGATCTATAATCATGGGTACATATCTACTTTTGCATCTCGCGGTAATAATTTAACAAAATCTGTAAAAATAGATTACATGTAACGTTGTATAATTGACATGAAACATCACATGCGGTAACATTGTACTTATGCTCCGTAAATTACTTTTTCAAAACAAAGGTAATTGTGCGACACGATGCTTGGAGTACTCGATTAACCAAATCTAGCAAGACTGTCTCTTCTCGCTAAAGCAGAAAAATTAGGTTGGATTCGGGTCGAGATGCGGACGATGCTTTTTTTTCACTTCAGATTTACTTGATGTGCTAGTCGAGATTAGAACCCACTACCCCGTTTGATTCAGCTTTTGTCATCCTTTAATTATCGGGGCTGTTCATTTGCTCCTTGTGAAAGAATAAACCCTAAACCTAATGCTAATCAGTGATATGCTAATGGAGTCCATTTAGCTGGGCCAGTAGGGTCGTTGAAAGTCGACCCTTTAGCTATCTCTCCCAGACAAGGATCCTCTTCCGATTCTTTTTGTGGGAATTCGGAAATCAATAAATTATGTTCATTTATTGTACATTGTGTTGTCAGTTTTTATTATGTATTATTTATATTTAATTTTAAATTAAAATTTTAAAATTATTTCTAACTGCATAATATACAATAAACAGACACGATTGATTTATCATCTGCATCCCCACAAAATAAATCAGGAGAGGATCCTATTCCATCTCTCCCTACCAACCCTAGTAGCTAGGGTTAAGGCATGCTATGCCACAATATTACGGAATCTGAATATACTTTTTTTACTGAGAGACAGAAAGGGCTCCAAGTTGGTCTGTTGGTGTTAAAAGAAAGAGAGAAAGAAAAGGCCCCGTGATTTAAGTTCAAATGAATGAGAATAATAATGAAAAGAATGAAGAGAAAATTTTGTGTGTTTACGAAATACATGCATTTAGAATAAAATTGAGGTTTTACTATAAATTAATTGATAATATAGAGTGTAATTTAACTTACTTATAAATTGACACACTTCGATCGAAATCAAGACGTCTAGAACAAGGCCTTTTGGGAGCTCACTGGCTTCGGATTTCATGGGAACTCCGAAGTTAAGCGAGTAACGCGCGAGAGTACTCCCATGATGGGTGACCCACTGGAAAGTTCTCGTGTGAGTTCCCAGAAACAAAACCGTGAGAGCGTGGTCGGGGCCCAAAGCAAACAATATCATGCTACGGTGGTGGAGCGGTCCCGGGATGTGGTGGACCCCGGGCGGGGATGTGACATAAATTCATGCAAAGTTCATCCTCTCATCAATGTAAAATTCATTCTCAACAAGCTCTCTCACGTGTGGCGAATTTACAAACTTAGCACGTGAACAACACAAACGAGGTGACGTGGAGCAAATGTGTCGGTTAGACTTCACAAGTGGGACAAATTGTCATGAAGAAAGTTAAAGCTTCACCATAAAACCATTTGATATTACGAGGAGTAATCAAACTTACTTGTAAGCCTATGCAAGTTCCATTTCTCATCAATGTGAGATTTATTATCAACACATGTCTCGTGGTGTTTCATTCTAATATTGTAATATAAGTAAGCGATATGATTAATTAATAATTTTCGTTTTTAAAATATATCAATAAAAAGCAAATAACATTATCATAATTTAAGTTAAATAGTAAAGCCACAACAATGTTCTGAGTATAGTGAAAACCATCTCGTGATAGAAACCGGGAGAAAATTCAAATTATACTGGCATACACCATAAATAGGATATATAGCCCTAATTTGAAGGAAATATATATGTTGGGACACTAAGTTTGGATTCATGTGAAATGTTTTTTTTTTTTTTTCAATCGTTTTGGCACTATCCGGCAGTGTGCTGTTGCTTTCGCACTTATGTAGTTCTGTTGAGATTTATATATCCTTCTTTCTATTTGAAATTCAGAAAAATGAAGTTCTAGTTGCAAATGTTTAGTTTTAAGGGTCATAAAAAATGAGGCAGTATATGGATTATATCTTACAAAATAAGATTAATTATTAAATTTAAATGTATAGTATAAAGCCAACAGCTGAGCATTGTGTTTGGAATATTATCAATTTTAGTTTTTGCCTTTGCATAACATAGCAGTCTGCATCTGCAATAGCAGAGTCGGTACGTATTAGCACTAACGTATGGTGGAGCGATGTTAACTTTTTTTTTGGTAATCGCGATGTTAACTTTTGGAATGTAATTTGCTTAAATTAATCATGCCCCATTTGATGGCGTAGAAGGTGGGAACAGTAGAGAATAGAAATTCGGCTTAGACAACTAAACACACCCAATAAGAATATTGGCTTAAGAAATATGCATGCTTAGACTTATATTATATATCGGAAGCGGATATGTTATACTACTCTTTTTATTCAGATTTTGGCACACGTTTTATGGGGTCTATTTCATAATATATTTTAACGATTCGAATCGTTTTATTTTTTAAAATATCATTTATAGATCATCCTTCTGAAAAATTAGACGAATAAAAAATAATTAAGACATTCATTTGTAGTGTAAAAAATTAATGAATATGTTTTTACAAATAAACGCTAAATTTTTAATTCAACGGTCATATGATTTCAGATTTTGATGATTTATGGGAGGCATGATCTTTGAGAGAAGACCTAAAAGATAGACGATTCAGACCTTTAAAATACATTATGAAGTTAGATCTACAAAACTTGTGTAAAAAATGTGGTGCCACGCATTCGTCCCTATATATAATATATGTATATATTTTTGTGTATTTTGTTAAGTCAATACTCAGGTAACACACACACATAAATATGCCAGATTTGTTTTAAGTACAAAAAATATAAATGCTAGGATGGGGACTCAAACTCAGAACATCGAGTACAAGAATGCCTCTTTACATGAGAGTCGATATTTTATTTGTCAACTAAGTACGTTCACTCTTCAATGTCTTGATATATATCACGGGAATATTCTAATCATAAGGGACATGAAAGTAAACGGGTCGTGTCTGTCGTGTTCGTGTCGTTTTCGTGTAACACCTGTTATCTTAACGGGTCGTGTCGTGTCACACCCGTTATCTTAACGGGTCCTTAACAGGTCGTGTCACTTTACCCAACGGGTAAAGTGACCCGACCCGTTATGACCCGTTAAGAAAAAAATATATTTTTTTTAAAATTTGCACATACCACACATTGCGACATAAATATTACTTGAAAACATTAAAACATTTCTCGTTCAAGTACTATATCTACACTCGAAAATGAAAGCCTAATAAAAAAAATAATACATACACTACTAATCTATTACAAATATTAAATGTGCAAGGATAAAGAGTTTTTGTTTTTAAGATTGACTAACACTTAGAGTTTATTTATACTTTTATTAAGTATAACATAAGATTTTGTGGTATCCACTTGTGTAAATATTTTAAATTGAAGATCGAATTCATTCATTGTATTCATATAGGGTCAAGGAGTGTAGTTATAAAAAATCATCAAAATCGGAGTTAAAATAACCGTTAAATCGTGATTTTTCATTTATAACCGTTGAAAAGCTTTGTCCCGTTACTTGATCTCTGAAGGTTTTTTTTTGTGATTTTTTGCTGATGTGATCTCCAAGCATATACAAACAATTTTGACGGTTTGGATCGTTGAAATTAGTTTTTGAGAATTCGTAAAACGATAGATTGACTAACGCTTAGAGTTTATTTATACTTTTATTAAGTATAACATAAGATTTTGTGGTATCCACTTGTGTAAATATTTTAAATTGAAGATCGAATTCATTCATTGTATTCATATAGGGTCAAGGAGTGTAGTTATAAAAAATCATCAAAATCGGAGTTAAAATAACCGTTAAATCGTGATTTTTCGTTTATAACCGTTGAAAAGCTTTGTCCCGTTACTTGATCTCTGAATGTTTTTTTTTTTGTGATTTTTTGCTGATGTGATCTCCAAGCATATACAAACAATTTTGACAGTTTGGATCGTTGAAATTAGTTTTGGAGAATTCGTAAAACGATAGATTGACTAACACTTAGAGTTTATTTATACTTTTATTAAGTATAACATAAGATTTTGTGGTATCCACTTGTGTAAATATTTTAAATTGAAGATCGAATTCATTCATTGTATTCATATAGGATCAAGGAGTGTAGTTATAAAAAATCATCAAAATCGGAGTTAAAATAACCGTTAAATCGTGATTTTTCATTTATAACCGTTGAAAAGCTTTGTCCCGTTACTTGATCTCTGAATGTTTTTTTTTTTTGTGATTTTTTGCTGATGTGATCTCCAAGCATATACAAACAATTTTGACGGTTTGGATCGTTGAAATTAGTTTTGGAGAATTCGTAAAACGATAGATTGACTAACGCTTAGAGTTTATTTATACTTTTATTAAGTATAACATAAGATTTTGTGGTATCCACTTGTGTAAATATTTTAAATTGAAGATCGAATTCATTCATTGTATTCATATAGGGTCAAGGAGTGTAGTTATAAAAAATCATCAAAATCGGAGTTAAAATAACCGTTAAATCGTGATTTTTCGTTTATAACCGTTGAAAAGCTTTGTCCCGTTACTTGATCTCTGAATGTTTTTTTTTTTGTGATTTTTTGCTGATGTGATCTCCAAGCATATACAAACAATTTTGACGGTTTGGATCGTTGAAATTAGTTTTGGAGAATTCGTAAAACGATAGATTGACTAACGCTTAGAGTTTATTTATACTTTTATTAAGTATAACATAAGATTTTGTGGTATCCACTTGTGTAAATATTTTAAATTGAAGATCGAATTCATTCATTGTATTCATATAGGGTCAAGGAGTGTAGTTATAAAAAATCATCAAAATTGGAGTTAAAATAACCGTTAAATCGTGATTTTTCGTTTATAACCGTTGAAAAGCTTTGTCCCGTTACTTGATCTCTGAATGTTTTTTTTTTGTGATTTTTTGCTGATGTGATCTCCAAGCATATACAAACAATTTTGACGGTTTGGATCGTTGAAATTAGTTTTGGAGAATTCGTAAAACGATAGATTGACTAACACTTAGAGTTTATTTATACTTAGATTCACCACTTCTATTAATTTTCATGTTTCCCTCTCTTTTTTGTTTCCTTTTCAACTTTTTCTTATCATTTTCACTTTTCCCTCCAACATCTTTCCCTAATTGAATTCCCTCACTTTTTTGTTTTATTTTCAACTTTTCTTAACATTTTCATTTTCCCTCCATTTTTTTTCTTCAAAAAGGGCGGCAAGTTGGCAAATGGCAATGGCAAGAAATTGATTATTGAAATTTGAGAATGGAAACAAATCACATATGAGTCCTGACGGATCAAATTTCAATGGATGCAAAATCATGCAAATATGCAATGCATGATCATGCATATTAAATTATTAATTAATAATTATTATAGTTTTTATAAAATTTAATATATATATATATATATATAATTAGTATAGATAGACTTAATATTTTGGGGGTATAATTATTATAGTATATATAATTATTATAATTATTATAAATTTTATAGTTAATTTAATATATATATATATATTTATTATAATTTTTAGGGGTATAAAATTGTAAAATTAATGTATATAATTATTACAGTATTTTTTGAGGGTTATAAAATTATAAAAATAATATTCTGCTTATCGTGTATCGTGTTTACCCACGTGTATACCCGACCCAACCCGTTATCTTAACAGGTGCTTATCGGGTTACCCGATAAGACCCGATTCGTTATCGTGTCGACCCAAACACCTGTTAATTTCGTGTCGTGTCGTGTCGGGTTATCGGGTCGTGTTAGAAATTGCCAGGTCTAAAAGTAATACATGAAGGATCTACGTTATATGTTTTGTTTCTAGCTACGATCCAGCGAGGAGGATGTGCATGCATGTGACATTACCTGTCCTTTTCCGAATCCAACCAGAAACTCTTTGTAAATTAGTGAAATTCTGATGATGCGTACAATTTAATCGAAACTATGTATAATTAGAGGTTACAGAAAATTAGAAGGGATCTTTGCTCTGTTTGCTCCAAACCCATGCTTGATTTATTTGCACGAAAAGGTTTGTGACCCTTTTTGTGCTTAAGATTGGATCGAATTGGACAACATAAAATTCAAGATATGTTTCGGATTTTAGTAATTGATAAAGGATTAGAGACTTGTTTCTTATAATCTTACCTTTTTATATGAAGATTAAAAGCTTAAGCAATTAGCAATCCATTTTTAACATTCAAGTTTCTTTTTACTTTTTTAAACGTAACTTAAACATAGTGATTAGGATATACAATTCAATTCTAAGCACCGAATAAGTTAGAGAGACATATACCAGTTTAATGCATCAGACGACATAGTTGACCAAAAAAGCGTAGATCTTGAGACCAATACTAATATAATTGCCTTAACTTTAAAAAAACTGGACTAATACTGTTGTTATTTTAGGATATGTGAGCTCCAGTTTCATATGAATCCTAAGATAAATCTTATGGTAAACTAAGCTATTAACTTAAATGTGACATCCCACATCGTCCAAGGAGTGGATTATGTAAGCCTTATATGTATATTCTCATCTCTACCTAGCACGAGACCTTTTGGGAACTCATTGGCTTTGAGTTCCATCGGAACTCTGAAGTTAAGCGAGTTCGGGCGAGAGCTTTCTCAGGATGGATGACCCACTACGAAGTTTCTCATGAGTTTTCAAAAACAAAACTGTGAGAGCGTGGTCGGGGCCCAAAGCGGACAATATCGTGCTATGATGGAGTCGAGCCCCGGATGTGGTGGGGGCCTGGGCCAGGATGTGACAATTTTGGTATTAGAGCCAATCCTTGGCCGGAAGTGTGTCGACGAGGATGTCGGGCCCTTAAGGGGGGTGGATTGTGATATCCCACATCGCCCAAAGGAGTGGATCATGTAAGTCTTATATGTACATTCTCATCTTTACCTAGCACGAGGCATTTTGGAAACTCACTGACTTCGGGTTCCATCGAAACTCTGAAGTTAAGCGAGTTCGGGCGAGAGCATTCTCAGGATGGGTGACCCACTGGGAAGTTTCTCATGAGTTCCCATAAACAAAACCGTGAAGGCGTGGTCGGGGCCCAAAGCGGACAATATCATGTTACAGTGAAGTCGAACCCGGGATGTGGTGGGGGCCCAGATCGGGATGTGACATTAAATAATTCATGTTACACTGGAACACAATTCTTTCGCAAAATCATTAAATTAAAAAAAAAAATATTCCCGCGTGATACTTTCTGTCTTCTTCCCCAACTGTCTCTCTTCTCCATGCATATCCATGTCCTATCTCCACCTCTCTCTTGATTGTTCACTCCCCTTCTCTCCTCTTGCGTTTTTTTTTTCTTTTCGCATATGAGAAAAGGAGAGGGGTATGTTTCAAAAATTTTACTGTCGTCGTCGAAAAATTTCATATAAAAAAAGGTTCACGCGTTCAAGAATAAGGGAATCCCAATTTCCTAAACACACAATCTCAAAAAAAATTTGTGCTTTGTTACTAACTGAGTTTGAATATTATTGATAAAAGGTTGGATGAAATTGGATGTGTAAAGTTATTAGGGTTTTATGCAATTGGATTTGCTAGGTTTAGTTTAGATATTTGATGAGGGGATTAGGTTTTGCAGATGTAAGGGATTCAATATGACGTGAAACTTTCTTCTTCTTCTTTTGTTTTTTCTTTGTTTTATCAATTATTATTTTGTTTTCATATAAGAAAAATTATTTAAGTTGATAACTTAATTTACCACAAAATTAATCTGGAAATTCTTATGAAAAAATCTCACGGATCCTCAAAATATAGAATATTGGTGCCATTATTTAAGGGTGCAGCCTGTAACTTTAAATAGTTGGGTCATTATTTAAGAATATTGGTGCTGAATCCCGATTTATTTTGTCATTTTAAGTTGCTGTCGTTTGGACTTTTTATGTCCTAATAAATTCCAAACGATGAATAATGTTCCAAAATCTAATCAGATGCATGGTCCACTAGCTGTTGATTCTAAATACCTGTGGATTTTAAAATATCTCTATGTGAAGCTTTGTCTATTGCTCTTTAGCTAAGGAAAAATAAAAATTTGGAAACCTTGAAGCTTAAATAACTTGGAACTAGTTACACGTACTATCTTCAGAGATTATGTGATATATTATTAGTAAAAGATGATTTAGCTCAATAAATACGAGCTTTTGCACTTCTAGTTTATTGAGATATATGTATTTAATTTCATGTTATTCCATTTGTCAATTTAATTAGAAAAAATTTGACACTAAATCATCTTATTAGTCGAACAAAAATGGGTGAGTAAAAGGCATCATTAGCCACATATATAAATAATTACAAATTAAAAGAACTCATACTAGTCACTAACATTAGTTGTACTTATACATAATGAGTTGGGTGAAAAACCTATTAGTGACTAATAAATATCAGCGGACTAATGGCATCGTTAAGAACTTTTATATTCATTTTACAAAATCTCCATGACGAATACTTGATGAGCATCTATATATGCAAACAAGTGTGTGTGTGTGTGTGTGCAATATATATATATATATATATATATATATATATATGTGGGGACAAAGGAAGGAGATAGATAAGATCATAAGAAGTAGCCAACTAGCTAGCTTGGGACAGGAGATGGAGAGATCAACGATCGAACTAAAATGTAAGTGGATATATAGGATATTGGACGCCTGTGCATGGACTGCACGGTGTGGTGTGTGGTCCATGCATGCATGTTGTGCATGCAAGGGGCAGTAGCGGCCTTATTGTTTGGCTGAGAGGTGAGGCAGACCCCATCTGAGAGAGAACCATTGTCCTTGGATGACAACTTGGGATTGCTCGGCGGCCCTTCACATGGGCTGGCAGGCCAAAATATAGACCAAGACCATCGACTTTTCTTCCAATCAATTTATCCATCCATCGCATGTCGTTTCTTCCGTTCCATGTGTTTTGTGTTTTCCTTTTTACAGATGACAATCTCACATGCAGCTTGTATTTTATACGAACTAGAATGATAGGCCAAGTCGATCGAACAGTTTATATGGACCATATATGTTTATTTTCTTGTTTGGCTTGATTGGTATTTAGGAATTAGGAGGCATCAGATCATACCGGGCAATGCTTCCCCACAAAAACATTCTCCACTTCGTTGCTGCTCCTGACTCTCCTTCATTCTCCAATCACGAACATAGTACCGCTTTCATGCGTGTCACAATATATACACATACATATACATACACACATACATACATACATATAAGGGAAGGGTTTATAACCACATCAAGTAGAAATGTGGAAATGCGGTAGAAGTTTATGCCAGGTTTGTTCCCTGATCTAGATGTTCAAAGCACAGAATTGATAAAAACATCAATGATTTTCTAGTTGAAAGCTTTGAGATCGGATATGTGCCATTTGACTGTGGCCAGGAATGAGCCGAAATGCTTTTAGCCTTTTCGGGAGGATTAGTCCTACCATTCTCAATTTGGGATACCTCATATAGTATAAGACATTGTGAAGCATAGTATAGGACGAAAATAAGTCATTGTGAAGCATATTATAGGACAAATAATTGATTTATTTTAATTTTATGCAAAACAAATGACTTAGCTGAATCAATAATAACACACTTGGGAGTTTGATTTCAAATGTTAGCTAAATTTATACAATTGATCAAATAATTGTGCCATACTAAAATTAGGACTTCACGTGAGCGAAAGCTGTACATGGAACGTCCACTATTGACTTAAAAGACTTGAGGGTCTTGCCTCCCAATGATTAGGAATCGGAACAATATGTTAATAATTCCACATGGAGGATGAAACACAAGGACAACAATCATCCACTGATTTTGGCTGCATATCTAACATCATTTTTTAAAAATATGTCAAAATGTTCAAATCAATACTAACGTTCAAAAAACATAACAACAATGCTTTACAGGTTTAATCTAATATGATGACATGGATTTCTACCCCTCACTCTTACTGCCAAAATTGATAGCAGCTTCAAATTTTTTTTTTAATTGAGTATTAAATGCATTTTATTATTATTATTATAATAAATAAATAATAAAATAATAGTTCAATTTGACATGTCGGATGAAGAACAAAACTTTAAAAGATGTCAAAGTGCCACATAGGCTATCAAATTTAAATTTTATGCTTGAATTGACATCTCATTTGGAAATATTCTAATTTAGCGAATGTTTGTAATTAATTATTATTTTTTTTGGAAAAAAAATCAGTTGGACTGCGAAGACTTGTTGGACTTGTTCCGAATGCCATGGAGTTAAAAGCCTATAGGTACTGCCCATACGAAAAATGGGGCTTCTCACTGTGCGAAGGGTCCAAAATATGGGCTACGCTTCTTAACTATCTGAATGCGTGTGTAGCTGTATAGCCCAGCCTACAATGAACTTAAGACAAAAACGCATATCACCTTTGCTCTCGAGATTATTTGTTTGAATCACCTTTGCGCTCGAGATTATGATAAGTTCAAAATTCTTATAACTCGTTTGGATGTGTTTTTAAAATAACGTTTTTGATGAAAATACTTTTGAAACCAATCTTTAGTAAAAAAATCAAAGTGAGTTCTGAAAAAACGCTTTAAGTGTTTTCTGCAAAAAACAGATATGTGGTGCTCCTTCCAAAGAGCACTTAAAGTGCTCTTAGAACTCAAAATAAATTTCACCAAAAGTACTTTTAGTCATTTTAAAAGTACATCTAAACGAGTCTTTATTCAGCACAACATTTTGCAAAGAGCTTATAGCTAAAGTGACCTAGAGCGTTGGCCTTTACACTCGAAATGACGTGTTTGAATCACTTCACCCCCAATATCTCTTGTAGAAACTATAAAGAAATTATAAATAGCTCACCAAAAGGATAATTTGGCACTATTATATAGTGAAAAAAATAAAACAAGGGGAAGTGCCCAAAATCTTTTGACAGTGTCAATAACAATTTATTTTGTTATTTATCAATGAAGAGAGATTACAACCGCACATAATTCTCTCGGCACGTTGAAACTATTATTGTTGAGTTGTATCTATCAAATACGTACTTGCAACGTCGTTAAGGAAACGTTTACTTATTTTGAATGAGTATTGAGATAAATTCGATTATGACTTCCCTTGCATTTACAATCACATACATAGAAAAAGCAGGTACATTTCCACGTTGTAATCTAATCTTATACTTAAAAAAAAAAAAAAAGGGTAAATTACATTTTGCACCCTCAAGTTTGGGTGCAATTACAACTTCTTACAACATCTTTAAAACATTTCAACTTCATACCTTTGCTATTATTTCATTTCAATTCCGTACAACCGTCTCAATTTCAGTTAAATTTTCCGTTATCTACTTACGTGGATCTCACGGGCCCATTATACTTGTGCCACGTGGATTAAAAATTAATAAAATAATTTTTAATTATAGAAAGTGGCCACTTTCTCATTCTCCAGCCCACCATTTCCTTACTCTCTCTTATTCTCTTGGCATCCGCCCACCCCTTACTATCCTCTATTTTCTTTTCTAGGAGCCACTCGACTCCCTCGCTTCCCTTGACCAGCTCTGCCTCTTAGAGTTTGCACCGGCATGGTGGTGTTTTGTCTTTCTTTTTCCTCTCCTTCTATTTGCGTTGCTCCCATCTCAGAGTCTCCACCTTGCTAACATTAAGCACTAAAACAAAAACTCCATTGCAACCCACCCATCTGCAAACACAAAACAACCAAAAATGTTGGAAAATCTATGAATTTCAAAGAATTGAAGCAAAGATTGAAAAGTGGTTCAAATCACAAAAATCCATCGCGACTTACCAAACTGTAAGAACTCAGATCCGCACCACCCAAGGAAAACCCACAGCTTATGCAAGAACCCAGAAGACGGGACAAACTCGACTGTGTTCAACCACTATAGAACAAAAAACCGGATCTAGAAAGGGAGGCTTCGACAAGGGATCTGATCGAGATTTGTTATTCTCTTTAAGGCGGCTCCGAATTTCCTATGGGTTCGCTTCGATTTACCTTACAAGCCGACGAGGAAGAGTCCGCTGCGAATAGGCTGGATGGCGGGGGAGCGACCATTGCTAGAGTATTGAAGGAGCTTCGAAATCGGTGTCACTGACTGTAACACCATTGTTGGAAGTCACAGACAGATAGAGAAAAAGTGGGGTAGGGGTTAAGTTAGAGAGAGAAGGAGAAGTGTGTGGCAACGGGGAGGGAGATAGAGGTGTGGCTGGATGAAGGATTATGGCTAGGGTTGAATGGAGATGGGTTGACGGAAAGGTTGAAGATGAGTGTAGAAATAAGGGGTGGACCCATTATTATTTGAAAACAAATTATATTTTAATTTATTTTCCTTTTTATATTAACATTTATAAATAAAATTACTTTTTTATTAATTTTTAATCCCCGTGGCACAAGTATAATGGGCCTCGTGAGATCCACGTAAGCAGATAACGGAAAAATTAACAGAAATTGAGACAGTTGTACGGAATTGAAATGAAATAATAGCAAAAGTATAAAATTGAAATGTTTTAAAGATGTTATAAGAAGTTGTAATTTCACCCAAACTTAAGGGTGCAAAATGTAATTTACCCTAAAAAAAATCATCGATTAGATTCATTAAAAAACAGTTGATCCGTATACTCATTCTAATATTGACTTCTTGATTCCAAATAAAATAAGCATATAGAAAAATGGGTGCACATTGAGCTTAGTTTTATACTCCTTGTGATTGATGAACAAAAAAAAAATTAATGCAAGAAGAAAGCAACTACTTGCAAAATAGTCACACTAGATCCAATTCCAGAGGATGGTGAGAGTGTTCCAAGGGATTCAAAGTCTATTGGGCCTCTTGGTCAATCCATGACTTTGTTATTGGGCTTTATCCAATTGCCCATTTTGGGCCTCCTTTTCAGGGTCAGATTTGGACCAAGACAGCAAGTCTTACTTCACACGCCAATAGTCAACTACATAGTTGAGTTCAGCTTGGATCCTAGGACGGTAGGACCCTGTTTGGATGCCATAGCTTCTGCTTAAAACCAAGGCATCACAACTTAAAGCCAGGTTTCTAAGTCAGAGCTCAGCCAGCCCATCTCAGTTTTCAAAAATCAAATTGCAGCCACGTCATTATCTATCTTTTTTTCTTCATCTACATCAATATATATTTCAATACCAAAGATATCTCCCATGGATTAAGTAGCAGCTCGAAAGGTTAATCAATTCGGAAATATTTGAATCTACGCTTATTTTCTACTCCCAAAAGCATTTCATCATTTATTGCATCCCACTTTAAACTAATTTAAATTGAGAACTACCTCTACTCTTACTAGTACATGTGGTAAAAAGCCCTTAAGGTAATGTCATCACTTAGCTAAAATACTATGAGAAGGAGAATCCGTTAAATTTAAACACGGTCAAATGGCAAAAATAAGTCCACATTTCTTCCATAGCGAGAATTTTAATTGATTGTCACTTTTAGAACACAATCAAATAAAAGTCAACAAAAGACGATAAAACAACTTGATAAGCGTGTAAGCGCATGCAAAGAGACTAGTTATTTAGTGATTTCCAACACGTATAATAAAAACAAACAATTTCAAGTCAAAGCCAAAAAAAAAGAAAAAAAAAAGAAAAAGAAAAAGAAGAGAACCCAAATATGACAAACAAATAAAAGCCAACAAAAGACGATAAAATCACTTGATTCGTGCTTAAGCGCGTGCTTAGAGACTAGTCATTGAGAAATTCCCATCACGAATAACAAAAACGGACAATTTCAAGGATAAGCCAAAAAAAAAAAAATATTATGAAAAATTGATTACAAAGCTATATTACATTATTAGTCTCACAACCAATTTGTTAGACGCAATATCATCATCAAAAATCATGATCTAGAAAAAACCCACTTCCATTTGCTACAACCACTCACACACTTACACCAAACCAGCAGCACCCATAAATCAAAATCTATCAAAAAAATAAAAAAAAATCTACGGCCTTTGCCCAAACCCTAAATCCCCAAAAAGCAAAGCATGCCCAAAATCAATTCAAAATCCCTTTGACGCATTTACCCCCCAACACCTCCACTCAATCACCCAAATTGCCACTACTCCCTTGTGATTAATCCATGCTTTGAGTAGTTAATCACCTCCTAATCAATACCAAATCCCTAATTTTTCATGACGTGGAAGAGAGGACCGCCTACAGCCGGTAAAACCATCCCTAATGTGACCGGAAAATTAACCCCAATTTTTTCCTAGTCTCTGTAGGAGGAGGGTGGCGTTTATATTTATATCCCTAATATTATATAAACCACATTTTCTTAAACTCGTCTTCTCTTCCCCTCTCTCTATTTTCTCTGTTTTTTTTCTGTTTGTTTCTCGAGAAAGATAGAAAAGAAAAAAAAACGTAAGGGGAGAAGTTTTATAATTTGGCTTCGTCTTCTCTCGCTGCGCCTTCAGAGAATCACAACAATCTCCGCAGCGAAACGTTTCGTCTGCGTTTTTTGTTCGGAGTTGGAAGAAAAGCTCGTTGTGGAGGAAGACTTCGGCTGTTTGACGACTCGACGATCTCTTCGTAATATTCGTTTCCTGATTTTCTCCGGAATATTTGAGAAAATTTTCTCTGAGCATTGCTTTACCTTCAAGTAAATGTTAATTACTGTTTGGTTTTGTTTTGTGGTTAGGATTTCGGCGTCGGAGAGGTGATCTGCTCGGAGCTTCGGGATTGGAATTGTGGTGCTTGTATGTAGCTTTTCGTCGAGTTTTGCGTTTGAATTTTTGGTTTTTGGTTTTAGATCTGCTTTGTGCTTGTTGCTTGTGTTTGAATGAGGGAGTTAGTGTTGAATCGCAGTTTGAAGCATGATTTGTGGCTGAGGAGAGGAAGAGTTGGCGGCGGCGGTGACGACGACGGAGATGAAGAGGTCCAGAGACGACGTTTTTATGAGCTCGCAACTCAAGCGGCCCATGGTTTCCGCTCGAGGAGAGCCGTAAGTCCTTCTTCTCCTTGTATTCTCTTCTCATTATTGTTTTAATTTTTGTTCTTGTATTAATTATTAATTCTCGTGTTTGATTATCCTAGAACATGCTTTTTAATTATGAGATTAAGTTGATTATTGGTCGAATTTGGTGAGTCCGTGCTTGTTGATTTACTGCGTGTGCTTTTAATTTTAAAATTAAATGTTAATTTATCAGTTTGAGGCTACGAAATTGACCGGTTAAGCGTGACTTACCCAGAAAGATCAGTTTTTTGTTAGGTTTTTAGGCCAATTATCTCTGAAAGTTTCAATCTTCCTCGGGTGTGGACTGAGGAGAAACTTAAATTTTAACTTATTACCCTGGTCATGTATGCGGATTTTCTTATCTTTTCTTTAATGAAAAACAAAATTTAAGATGATGTTTAATTTTACTTGAAAAAAGTTGTTTTCTGGCGATTGATCTACTGGAATAGTTCGGAATTTTGTACATTAACTAATTTGTAAGTTTGTTTTTGTGCAATGAAGTTCTGGGCAACCCCAGATGATGGCAGCAGCAGCAGCAGCTTCCCAAAAACTAACAACAAATGATGCCTTAGCGTATCTAAAAGCGGTGAAGGATATATTTCAAGACAAGAACAGGGGAAAATACGAAGAATTTCTTGAAGTCATGAAAGACTTCAAGGCCACAAGGTTCGATCATGTTATATGCTATACTAAAATCCATACATTTAATTTACATGGTAATTTGCTTATTTAAGCTTGTGTTTACTTGAGTTTTTGTGTGTTGTGTTGTTTGTAGAATTGACACTGCAGGTGTGATAGAGAGGGTGAAGGATTTATTTAAAGGGCATCGAGAGCTAATATTAGGTTTCAATACCTTCTTGCCAAAGGGATATGAAATAACCCTCCCACTTGATGAAGACCAACAACCTCCTCAAAAGAAGCCTGTTGAATTTGAAGAAGCAATCAATTTCGTGAACAAAATTAAGGTCGGAGCATCACTTCGTAGCTTAGTCTGGTGTTACTGGTTACTTTAAAGTTTAGTAACCTAATGAATTCTCTATCTGCAGACACGATTTCAAGGCGACGACCATGTTTATAAATCTTTTTTAGACATTCTGAATATGTACAGAAAGGAAAACAAGTCCATCCAAGAGGTTTACCAGGAGGTGTGTTGATGCATCTTTTGCGTACCTTATTCCTTAATCTGATGCTGTTCGTTTATTTCATGTTCTAAAAAGTTCACTTTGAACTTCTGCAGGTTGCTGCACTTTTCCAAGACCACTCAGACTTGCTTGTGGAGTTTACTCACTTTTTACCTGATACTACAGGAACAGCCTCTATTCATCCACCTCATAGAAACTCGATGCTCCATGATAGGAGCTCTGCGATGCCTACTATGCGGCAAATGCATGTGGACAAGGTTTTTTTTTTTCCATTCTCACTCTCTCACCCTTGTATTACTTATTTTTCATTCTGATGTCTCATTGTTGTTGATGCTAACATCTGGTTCATTGTTGCCAGAAAGAAAGGACCATGGGTTCTTATGCTGACCATGATCTCAGTGTTGACCGTCCTGATCCTGACCATGATAAAGCTCTAATGAAAGTGGACAAAGATCAAAGGAGGCGTGGCGAGAAGGAGAAGGAGAGGAGAGAAGACAGAGAAAGAAGAGAACGGGATGATAGGGATTTTGACCATGATGGCAGTAGAGACCTCAGTATGCAGCGTTTTTCCCACAAACGGAAATCTGCTCGTAGGATTGAGGACACTGAACAATTGCAGCCAGGTGGGCAAGGCCTTGAAAATTTTGCAGCAAATCTCATTTCATCCTCTTATGATGATAAAAATTCTGCAAAGAGTGAGAATTATATGATATTTTTGAACTAATTTACATAACCATTGATGAAAGTTGGTTTTCATCTGGTAATTAATAAATTAATACATTCTAGCAATCTATCTATTGACAAATTTGACTTGTTCCCATGTGCGTTTGTGTGTGCGTTATTTGGGGGTTGGGGGGGGGGGGGGGTTAAGTAAAGACTGTCACACCTTGGACAGTTCAGTACTGTTGCATATACATAAGTTAAGATTTTTGTCAGTATCAACTATATGATCAGTTGTTTGTGCACTTTTATTCTTTGATGAGCACTTTATTTGCCTGTTTGTTCTTCCTCCAGCAGCTTCTTTTACTCATTGTATGTCATCGCAGGTATGTACGGCCAGGAGTTTGCTTTCTGCGAGAAAGTGAAGGAGAAATTACAAAATCCTGAAGATTACCAGGAATTTTTGAAGTGCCTTCATATTTATAGCAAGGAAATTATTACACGCTCTGAATTGCAGTCTTTGGTAAGTTGTATACTTGTAATACTGATATAAACTGTTATAATTTATTTACCTGTTAAAAGGAAATTTACAGAACACAATCTCTAATTTCGCCTTGTGTAGGTGGCTGATTTAATTGGAAGATATCCAGAACTTATGGATGGGTTCGATGATTTTTTGGCATGTTGTGAGAAGAAAGGTTTGTTCTAGTCTATTCTTTTACCTGCACTATATATGTGTGATTAACACTATCTAATTGAGTCCTGTCCTGCAGATGGGTTCCTTGCCGGTGTCATGAGTAAAAGTACGTAACATGATTTGTTCCCTTTTTTTGTTCCATATAAGCTAGATCCTCCTCTTAGTTTATCAAAAGACTTCGGGCACTGGCATGGTCTTGAACAGAACCATTTTTTTCCCCTTTTTTTTTATTAATTTGATCTGAGGGTTAATTTGTAGTTTTTTTTAATAAATATTTTGTACTTTGTCAATAGACTTGCAAACCAACTCTTAATTCTTAATTCATCACAGAATCCTTGTGGAATGAAGGACATATACCAAGATCAGTGAAGGTAGAAGATAGGGATAGGGATAGAGATCGTGAAAGGGATGATGGGGTTAAAGATAGAGAGCATGAATCTCGAGAAAGAGATAGACTTGATAAAAATGGTGCCTTTGGAAATAAAGAAGTTGGAGGCCAGAAGAGTTTATTTACCAGCAAGGATAAATATTTGGCAAAACCCATTAACGAGCTTGACCTCTCCAACTGTGAGCGCTGCACTCCGAGTTATCGTCTCCTGCCAAAGAACGTATGTGGTGCTTTCAGAGACAGTTATCTATTTTTCCTTTTTAAGGAGGTATTGATGCTTTTACTGATATTTCTATTTGTCTTTTCATGTCATGCAGTATCCAATACCTTCTGCTAGCCAAAGAACAGAGCTTGGTTCTGAAGTATTAAATGATCACTGGGTATCCGTTACTTCTGGAAGTGAGGATTATTCTTTTAAACACATGCGCAAAAACCAGTATGAAGAAAGCCTGTTTCGGTGTGAGGATGACAGGTTGGTCAAAGATTTTTCAATATCAACCATTTTTTTCCCATTATTTATTTGTTTTCTAGCAACATTAACTCAAGGTGGTTGTTCCCTACCCACCTCCCTCAAAATTGTATTTATTGTTGTAGGTGATTAGGGTTCATGTTGCCATTTTTGCACTTTGGTAATGCTTATTTATAAACAGGGGAACCTCTGTTTTTGGTTTTTGGCATCTGTCTTTCGAGAGGGAAAGATTTGTGTCATGCTGTTTATTTCTACCTTTTGCCCTTTGTTGCGCCACCAAATTACCAATTGCTTGTAAAGATTTCCAGCTATTGGCTGAATTGACTTTGTTACTGGGTAATTCATCTTCTTATATTTCTTAGGTTTGAGCTGGATATGTTGTTGGAGTCCGTGAACGTAACAACCAAGCGTGTGGAAGAGCTACTAGAAAAGATCAACAACAATACGATTAAGATGGACAGTCCAATTCGTATTGAAGAACACTTCACAGGTTATTATTTTAATGACTGAATTGAAGATAGCTGCTTATGTAATATAACCTCAGTTGTTGATTTTCTTTTTCATGGGGATATATTTTTGACAGAACTTTTCCCTTGTCTCTTCTTTTCTAGCTTTGAACCTAAGGTGCATTGAGCGATTATATGGTGACCATGGGCTTGATGTGATGGATGTGTTGAGGAAAAATGCTCCACTAGCTTTGCCTGTCATATTGACCCGTTTGAAGCAAAAGCAAGAAGAGTGGGCAAGGTGTCGTTCAGATTTTAATAAAGTTTGGGCTGATATATATGCCAAGAACTATCACAAGTCACTTGATCATCGTAGCTTCTACTTTAAGCAACAAGACACCAAGAGCTTAAGCACAAAAGGTAATTTAAAAATTGCATCTTCTTTTTCCTTATTTTCTTTGACTGAGAGTTTTTAGTTTTACAAATTAATAATGGCAGCAAGCTTTCTCTTCCATTTTAGTTTAGAATATTGAGATTCCGTATTCTTCCTTTCTTTTGCATTTGCTCTTTCCGCTTATGGATTTTATTGCTCGTTTCTTCTTTCCTCTCATTGATGGGAACAAACTTTTGCAGCCTTGTTGGCAGAGATTAAAGAGATTAGTGAGAAGAAGCGGAAGGAAGATGATGTTCTTCTTGCTATTGCTGCTGGAAATAGACGACCGATTATTCCTAATTTGGAATTTGAGTACCCTGACCCAGAAATCCATGAAGATCTGTATCAACTCGTCAAATATTCTTGTGGAGAAGTTTGCACTACCGAACAATTGGATAAAGTTATGAAGATATGGACAACTTTTCTTGAACCAATACTTGGTGTTCCTACACGGCCTCAAGGTGCAGAGGATACTGAAGATGTTGTGAAAGCAAAAAATCTTACCGTAAAGAGTGGTTCTGCAAGTCCGGGAGAGAGTGATGGTAGTCCTGATGCTGATGCTACTTTGACGAATTCCAAACAATTAAATTCATCAAGAAATGGTGATGAAAGCATTCAACCTGAACAGTCAAGTTCTTGCAGGACTTGGACAGTAAATGGGGCTAATGGGGTCAAAGAAGAAAGTTCGCTTGACATTGATCGTGCTGCATGTAAAGGTGATACTTTCTGCAATACCTCTCAACAAGGTAAAGTGCAGAGTAATACATCTACAGCTGATGAAACGTCTGGGGCTAGCAAACTAGACATTTTCAATGAACGATTAGTGAATTCTAATGCATCACTTGCCACTGGGTTGGAGCAAAGTAATGGAAGAACTAATTTAGAACACTCATCAGGTTTGTAGAACGTTCAAAACTACTGAGTTTTTTTTCGTACTAATTGGACGTATTGCTTTGTTATTTATTTATTTCATAATCTTCTTTCTGAAATTGCAACTAGATTTCTGAAATCCTTTTTTTTGTTGGTTACTAGGGCATAGTCCTACTCCGTCCAGACCTGGTAATGGCACTGTTGATGTTGGGCTGGAGTTACCTTCATCAGAGGTATGGCTGGTCCAGTGGTAAAACTTTGATGTTTTGAGAACCCTGGTTGATATTGGCAGTATGGGTTGTTGGTACATATTTGATGAAACTAATTTTGGTTAGTAGTTTGAATACTTATGGTGAAAGGGTAGTGAAAAAAATAGCAATCTTTGCACATGTTGAACAGTTAAGGTTAGATGGGAACAAATAGAGTTTCCTGTTGTGTGTGTGTAATATTAATCTTGTAGAGGTTTTTGCACTGAATTTTGGAAACTGTGTTTGGTGAGTTATTCTTATCATGAGTGTCTTTGGTAAAAGCTGAAAGATATGTAGTAACAAATGAAACAAAAGGTATGACACTTACAGCTATATTTAGAGTTTATATAAATTTCCAACCACATGGCAGTTTGCAACCTTGTACGTTGATTATGTTGAGATGATAAACTTGATATGGCATGTAACTATCTTAAATGTATGGGTTAGATACATTGTAATCAGCTATTAGATAAATCTTGTGGATAAACATGCCATGGTATGTAGTCTGCTTGTATGTAGTAAGATATGTTCTAATATCAACTTTTGATAAGTCAATTCAGTGATTGTATTTACTACTCATCAAATTGTGCTATAGCTGACAAACTGTATGCTAGTGGTCTTTGTGGTGGGTACTGGATATTATTTCTATATTGTCACGGTAAATATGTGCTGAAGATATTTGTGTTCCTATTGATGTCATAGGTTGGTGATTCTACAAGACCAGGTATTTCCTCAAATGGAGCAATAGCAGAAGGCGCCAAGGGTCTCAGATATCTTGAAGAGTCTGCTAGGCACTTCAAGATTGAAAGAGAAGAAGGCGAAATATCTCCAAATGGAGATTTTGAGGAGGATAATTTTGCAAACTATAGAGAAGCTGGTTCAGAGGCCGTTCAAAAATCAAAGCATGGTACTATCAGCAGGCAATATCAAGCCAGACATGGGGAAGGAGAAATATGTGCTGGAGAGACAGGTGGAGAAAATGAAGCTGATGCCGATGATGAAGGTGAGGAAAGTGCTCCGAGGTCATCGGAGGATAGTGAGAATGCCTCTGAGAATGGTGATGTTTCTGGAAGCGAGTCTGGTGATGGGGAGGAATGTTCTCGTGAAGAGCGTGAGGAAGATGGGGACAATGATGAGCACGATACTAAGGCTGAGAGTGAAGGTGAAGCTGAAGGGATGGCTGATGCCCATGATGTTGAAGGAGATGGAATATCTTTGCCTCTTTCAGAACGTTTTCTCCTGACCGTGAAGCCTCTTGCAAAGTATGTTCCTTCAGCTTTACATGACAAGGAGAAGAAGGACTCTCGGATATTTTACGGAAATGATTCTTTCTATGTGCTATTCAGGCTTCACCAAGTAAGGTTAATTATTAAGACACGTACACACAAGTGTACGTGTGTATTGGTGCACAAGGACTTAAACTTAAGTACTTGTAGTTCAGCCATTAGATCATATATGGATTAGTGGGTCGTACTCGTATATATCTCAACTGTCCATATCTAATCTAATGGATTATATGCAAGTACTTTGGTCAATTTTTTTTTTTCTCTTTGAATTTAGTAGATGGTGATGTTGATATACGTGTATCCCAACTGTTTCACTTATTTGATAGACATTATATGAGAGAATACAATCAGCAAAGATTAACTCATCATCTGCTGAGAGGAAGTGGCGGGCTGCTTCAAATGATTCGAGCCCTTCAGATTCTTATGCTAGGTGGTTTTTCTTTGGTCTCCTTGTTTGTTCACAACTAAGTGTATATATTTCCTAACTCCTTATTTTATGGTACAGATTCATGAGTGCACTTTACAATTTACTTGACGGTTCTTCTGACAATACAAAATTTGAGGATGATTGTCGAGCCATCATTGGGACACAATCATATCTTCTATTCACATTAGACAAGCTGATCTACAAACTCGTTAAGCAGGTTGGATGGCCATACATTTTCTTCTTTCTTCAAGTTTCTTTCCCATCTCCCTTTTTTTGACCCCAGAAGTTTTGCTTCATTTCCTATTTTTTCAGCTCCAAACTGTTGCCAGTGATGAGATGGACAACAAACTTTTCCAGCTTTATGCATTTGAAAAATCAAGAAAACTGGGAAGATTTGTTGATGTGGTTTATCACGAAAATGCTCGTGTTCTTCTTTATGATGAGAACATTTATCGCATCGAATGTGTATGTCTCTTATGTTACATTCTAAGTTGTAATACTATCTACACTAATGCAATTTCAACTCTAAATCTATAATCACTATTTTCTTCGTTGCAGGCATCCTCCCCAACCCGGGTGTCTGTTCAGCTTATGGATTTTGGGCATGATAAGCCTGAAATGACTGCTGTTTCCATGGACCCTAATTTTTCCGCATATCTGCATAATGAATTCCTGTCAGTTCTTCCTGACAAAAAAGAGAAGTCTGGGATCTTCTTGAAGAGGTAAGTTTGTTATAGTTGGCAGTACAGAGTTTTTGAAGTTGAGTTGTCATGACTATTAATGCCTTACTTTTTTTTTAATTTTTTTTCCCAGGAACAAACACAAGTATAGTAGTGATGAATTGTCTGCAATCTGTGAGGCCATGGAAGGGCTAAAAGTCGCCAATGGTCTGGAGTGTAAGATTGCTTGCCATTCATCCAAGGTACTATATTCACTCTTCTGCCTATATGTTAGCTAGTTATTATTTTCGTGCATTACGACGATAAGTTTTGCATTAAATTGAGCCAGTCTGTGGATTTCCTTTCTATGATTAGGTCTTCTTTTCTGGCCTTTCTGCATCTGTTAATCAATTAAACTTTTGTGTGTTAGGTCTCGTACGTCTTAGATACAGAAGACTTTCTGTTTCGGACAAAGAAGAAAAGGAAAAGTTTGCACCAGAACAGTTCATGCCTTAACCCGGCTAGGTTTCCTAACGGTTCTAGTAGAGTAGAACGATTTCAGCGGTTGCTTTCGAGCTCATGATATGTCATCTTTTGACCATCAAGTAAATATGGTATGTGCTTCGTTTCTGAATACCGGTGTCTGACACTTCTATCGTTTAAGTAGTGTTTTTTAGTTAATATAATTGAGAAAACCCTCAAACTATGTGTGATGCTGTTTACATCTGTTTCTCCAGTAGCATTTTGCAAGCATTACATACCGTGGCACTGGAAACTCGAAAAATTTGAGGCGCTGTGAGCGAAAAAGCTTTTGGTGGAATTACCTGTGTATTCTCATACATCCGTCTCTCCAACCTAATAAAGAATTTGAGGAGAGGGGGAGGGGGATGCGGATCTTTAAGCCGCATTCATGTAAATAGAGGTAATTTGTGTTGTAAACTTGAGATGCATGTTCATTTTATTCATCAATTTTTTTTTGTTAATCTTTTTTAATGTCGTATCGGAAGCTCTAATTAATTTTACGGTGGATACTTATATGCGTCGGTCATTAAAATTGCCGGACTGATTTGGCCGGGAGACCAGCCAGCCCGGTTCTCACTTGCTAATCGTTAATCTTCCATTTTTGGTCTGTATGTTTATGCAAGCGATACCCATGTCGTCTTTAGTATCATTTGGTATGGAGGATTAGATTAGAAGATAATTTCTTAATTTTGGAAGCGAATGATTTTTCGTTTTGTGGAGATTAGAAGATGATTTGTTTTTTAAACAACGATATACTTACACTTAAGAGAGGGGAGAAATAATTTGGTATCGCTCAACAGGGAGAAAACTCATCCCTTCTGATACTGCAATGGTGGGAGAAGTTTTCTTCATGAGTAATTTATCTTTCTATCTTTTAGATGGTCGTAATTCGGTATTGGGCTGAGTGGGCTTTGTATTTGTCTATAATCCGCATTTAGTATTTGCTTGAATCCGGAATCTGCGGCTGCATCTTGTCTAATGTGTTCATGCACTTGCACATCGAAATCTGAGATTCACCACCACCAATCATCTCAAACCACCACCACCAAGCTATCACTATAATCAAGACACCATGACCTAGCCACCATCGTAAATCCGCTGCCGCCGCTGCCGCCGCCACCGCCATCGGAATGCACCGAATTGATCGAAAACGAAACATTGGTCATTTCGACGACGTTGATTCGGTAACCCAACATTATCACCGTCTAGTAATATTCATCTTAATTTGTAATTGAGATGTCTTAAGTTATGCTTGTCAACCGTAATCATTGTTTTCGTTTGATTTACTCAATTTGGTGGCAAAAAATAAACAAATGGTATATGAGAATTTTATAGCCTTTGAGCTAAAGACCAAATAGACCATCATTTGTTTATTATCAACTCAAACAAATTATTGGCAAAATAAACAAATAATAATAAGGCGCCCGCCCAGCCGCCGTTCAATATGTGTAGACCATATAATATCCACCCACCAAATGACCAAACCGCATGTAGCGCAAGCGCATCTTTGCTTACTTCCACCAAACCCCATTTCGCATTTGCTACCAACACTTGTACGGATTATTTTAGTCAAATACTCAAAATTAAGTTTTTCAGTGCAAATTAAATTAACAAACAACCACAAAAATATACTACAACTATAGACTCAGGAATATAAAATAAATAAAAGTTAAGAATTATAAAGAAAATGCTAAAGAAATCATTTGTTTAGACAGTATAATATGCCACTAATAAAAAATAAGCTCATCAATTAATTCTAATTCAATTTTAAACATTCACTTAATATAATTTATAAAATAATAACAAAATTATAAAGTCAAAGAAATCACTCCGCCACAAAAAAACGACAGCTTACTTCTCGGTTCAAAATTTTCCTTGTAACCGAAAAACGGATGGTATGTGTTTTTATACAAGTAATGAAAAATAGGTTTTTTTTAATTATTAATTTTTTAACACATATTTAACACTGACACGTGATATACACTCTGGTATTCCCCGTCGCACTCAAAAATCTCTTCTACTTCCGCTGCCAAACTCCCGAACTCTCCACAAACGCTTTTCATTTTTCTTTCACCAGTTTCTCAGCTCCCATCGTCTCAGACAGCCGGAACGATCCAACGGTCAGATATGGCTCTATCCCGCCTAGCCTCCTCCTCCTCCGGCTCCAATCGCCTGAGGCCCTTCGCCTCCGCCTTATCCCTCACCCCATCTCTCCGCCGTCCGATATCATCCGCCGCCGATGACTCCACCACCCTCACGATCGAGACCTCCCTCCCCTTCACCTCCCACAACTGTGAGCCGCCGTCGCGCACGCTCGAGACCACTCCCAAGGAGCTTATGACGTTCTTCCGCGACATGGCGTTGATGCGCCGGATGGAGATCGCCGCCGACTCGCTCTACAAGGCCAAGCTGATCCGAGGGTTTTGCCACCTCTACGACGGCCAGGAGGCCGTCGCCATCGGCATGGAGGCCGCAATTACCAAAAAGGACTGCATCATCACCGCGTACCGTGACCACTGCACCTTCCTCGGCCGCGGTGGGACCCTCCTGCAGGTTTTCGCCGAGCTCATGGGGCGCCAGGCTGGCAGCTCCAAGGGGAAAGGTGGGTCCATGCATTTCTACAAGAAGGACGCTGGATTCTATGGCGGCCACGGTATAGTCGGCGCTCAGATTCCGCTGGGATGTGGATTGGCTTTTGGGCAGAAGTACTCCAAGGACGAAACGGTGACGTTTGCTCTCTACGGTGACGGTGCGGCCAATCAAGGGCAGTTGTTCGAGGCGCTTAACATTTCTGCGCTTTGGGATCTGCCTGCGATTTTGGTCTGTGAGAATAATCACTGTAAGTAGGTGTTTCTTCATAAACAAAAGATTGATTCAATAGAATCAATAGAAACTGTCAATTTACATATACTGAATGATTTCGGTGTGCTTTTGACGCAGATGGAATGGGAACCGCCGAGTGGAGAGCGGCGAAGAGTCCCGCATATTACAAGCGTGGAGATTATGTTCCTGGCTTGAAGGTTAGATAGAATTTTTCAGTGTGGAATTTTATTGGTTGCTGCTTGTGCATTTGCTTTGAATTTTGTTAGCTAACTGAGGAAAGATGGTTTTGTGATTGGTATAACATGTAAGTTGTAAGTACTTACTAAGTCATACTGAATTGATTATATCGTGTGAATTGAATGGGTAGACGATTGTAGATGATAATCAGATTATTGTTTCTAGTAGGAGTTTATGCTCATTTAGCTAATGGTTTGTGGCTAATCTTCAGGTGGACGGTATGGATGTGTTTGCCGTAAAGCAGGCATGCAAATTTGCCAAGGAGCATGCTCTGAAGAACGGACCCATTGTGAGTTATTCCTCCGTTGTTTGCTCTGACATGATTTTTTGAAAGTTCTTTGTGCAAACTATGGCAACATGATTTGATTTATTGTTAGGACATCTGCTTCACTGTTTTAGTTTATAGTCCCACATACAGAAGCAAAACCTGATAGGTAGTGCGTATGTCAAATGACTTTTTGTGGGAGGACTCATAATTCCATTGTGATTGCAAATGCTGCCAGAGAATGTTAAGCGTACGTTAGATTGAAGCTACAATGAACTATCAAGCATGTGGTCTGTGAATTAATCTTGCGTATGAGGGAAACGTCTTAGCCTCTAGTCTGGGGTCAGTTTGACAGTAAATGTATGACTATGATTTTAGTTTTAGAAATTGCAACTCTGTTTGCAGACATTCCGAAATTTGATGCAGAATCCCTTTAGAATTCTAGTATAAACTTGGGTTACAGTTGCATGGACTCCAGTACTTTGTTGGGTAAGCAATGCATTTTCTACTTGAAGAGTTGCCTTTTTAGCATTCGTACACCCTTTGTGGAAGTAAAGAGAGATATAATACTTTGGAAATGAAAAGGGGCATGAAATGAAATGTTTGGTCCAAGTATTACATTCTCCCTTTTTCTAATTTGAAATTGTTCAGATACTTAGAGAAGCCTGTGTGGTTCATTGAGGAATTGTAACCTTCATTCAGACCCGGAGTTTTGTCTAGATCAACCTTTGAACCGTAGAAATTAATTGGTCTTTTTGAAATGGTGTTCTGTGTGATATATGAAGTCGTCCAAGAGCTTTTTAGTCTTTGGATTGCATACTTGTTATTCATACATTGATGGAACTCATGGAACTATTTCAAGTGTTATAATTGTTGAATTTGTTGTTACTCTGCCTGATATTTTTTGCCTGACAATCTTCCTGATACTGGTGGTCAGATTCTTGAAATGGACACTTACAGGTACCATGGTCACTCTATGTCTGATCCTGGTAGCACCTACCGCACACGTGATGAGATTTCTGGCGTGAGACAGGTTTGATATGCATACTTAAATCCTTTCCCCCTCCCTTATTTTGGAGATTATATGCCACAGTTTTGTAAGTGTCTTTTATAATTTTACTTTGTGATGCAATTTCTAGGAGCGTGATCCAATTGATAGAATAAGAAAGCTGATATTTGCTCATGATCTAGCTAATGAGAAGGATCTAAAGGTATATACAATTCAACTATGCTCACTTCTATATTAAATTTAACTTCATTTCGATTCGGGTATAAAAGTTCTTAATTGAGGTTAAATGTTAGTTTATTGGTCCCATTCCTGTTTCTCATCTTGCTGGTAGGGGATCGATCCCTGCTTGAATGCCATAAAGGACAATCAGAAAAAGTGTGTATTTATCTCTTTCTTTACTCTTCTTTTAGGATATTGAAAAGGAAGTAAGAAAAGAAGTTGATGAAGCCATTGCTCAAGCCAAAGTAAGTGTAACTTTCTGTTGTTGTCATTTGATTTCATTAGTTTAATTTTATCTTCCTTTTTAAACGCGACGGGTGCAGCCAACTTTCTATTGTTACTAGTTATCATTCTGTCACACTGTATTTGATGTCTGTTGTTCCTGTTTTCAGGAAAGCCCGATGCCAGAACCCTCCGAACTCTTCACAAATATCTATGTGAAAGGCTATGGAACTGAGGTAATATTTAATCCCTTCCCTTGTATTTCACACACAGATAAGCACACAATGTGTGTTCTTACGTGACCATGTATTACTTACGACCTCTTTGATTACGTTGTATGTGGATGTTACTTGCCCCAGTTACGGCTAAAAGTTCCTTTTTACTGATAAAAGTTTTTCTGTTTAATTGCAGTCTTTTGGACCAGATAGGAAAGAAATCAGAACTGTACTTCCCTGAATCTAAAGCGGAAAGTTGCCGATGAGTGACCAAAGACAATTACTGTCCTTCTTCCTTGACCCTGAAGGTCCTTTTGCTTTCAAAATTGAACCACACCTTCCAAATTCCCGGAAAAGAGAAAAAATGAAACAATAAATGGTTCGAGTAAAGATGGCCATCTCTTCCGAGCTGTACATTTTGATACTCGCCGTCGTTTTTGTATAGGATTATTGATTGTTCTCGCAAGTATTGAGGCCGAATTGTTGCATTCATGATATGTAGGTCTCGATGCTTGAGAGTTTACTGGCGTTCGCTTTTGGAAATCTGCATTTTTTTTTTCTCATTTCCAGGTTGCATTTGAAGCTTATTAACCCGCATCGCATCGCATGCCATTCAATTATTGGAAGAGGTTAACCAAAAAAATGAAATTTGTATTCAATCAGAAAGTAACTATTTCACTTGGTATGTTGGATGGATTCCACTCAGGCTATGAGTCCGTGGACGAGACGGACTTCGTTTTCCTACGACGGCGGAGACGGTGGTTGGGGGAAGGGAGGAGACGGTGGGTGAAGTAATAATGTGATGCAACTGACGGCGGGTGAATTAATAATATGATGCAATTTATGGTGAAATTGGTCATTGAATTTTATGAAATTATTGGGTTTCATTTTTATGTTTTTACAAGAAACAATAGAATATTTTATGATTTCTTAGATTATTTCTAAAGGAGATGTCAAATTCTAATTGGAATGTCATGTAATCAAATTTGAAGGTAGAAGCAAACTTTAACCGATATGTCATCCTATGTGGATTGACATGTGAATTTTCATATGTCAAATTTAACATACGAGAAAATGTGATGTCAAATAATTTTTAATTATTTTACTGTGTGGATTTCATTAATGCACTAATTATAGATTTTGAAAATTCATTTTCATTGATTTCTTTTTAAAATGGGTTCTACAAATATCATTCATAACAAAAAATATATATTAGTTGGAAAAAAGAGAAAATTTGACATTGCCACATCCACCATCGAATCCACATTAAGGGCTACCTTGGGCTATAGCCCAGGTAGCTTTTGGTAGAAAATAAAATTTTACATGTAATTTTTATTGATTTTCGAATGTAGCTCACTATATATTTAGTCACTGATTCGAATTCTCTCGGTTTAATTATAAAATATAGTTTACAAATCATCTCTTTTTCTCATATCTTTTTTCTCATCGCTTCTTGTATATATACAAGTTTGAATTTGTTTGAATAACGAAAGTTCTTGGGCCACCTTGTGAAAAATTTCTTAAGGTAGCTGATACAGTAAAAAATATAGTATCAAGTTTCTTTGTTTATAAAGATTTAAATCTTTAAGCTAGCCCATCCGGTGAAAATTTTCTAGCTCCGCTATTAGCCACTTCAACCATCAAATTAACATTTAACATTTATCTTTTGACATATCCTTCAGAGATGCTCTTAATAAATCTACCTGATAAAATGATCATCCAATTAATTCCCAATTTATTGACTATCCATTTGAACAAATGATGTTGGGGAGTGCAAATATACACGTGCATTGGAGTGCGATGTGTAAATACGTTCCGCACTCTAGCTATGCCCGCCAATAACTTTCCTCCTCAATTTCCTGAAATTTTTCTTATTGCAAGTTGGAAATGTTTCTGTTAAATGATTTTAGGTGGATTGCAGATCCATTGCTCAAACGGATTTACTGCTATGGTGGCGTTTAGGCAATTAATAATTTAATACCGAGTCATTGGTAAGGGAACAAGATCTTCTCCAAATTCAATAAAATTAAGCTTGCAGAGTAAAAGATCCAGACCGTTAAAATTTGATCCAACGACTACAATTATTATAACTTTTAGAAAGCCACCTGTTTGTAACTGTTGAATTAAATTTCAATGGCCCGAATCCTTTGCTCAACAAGCTCAATTTAATTGAGTCTGGAGGGATCCGATTCCATTGGTAAGACTCACTCCATAGGGGAGAGGGGCCCTTGTATTAGTGGTCGTGAACGCCTCACTCGTAGTAAAGCAAAAGTCATTTATTATCTACTTGTAGTACATGTAATCACGTCACAGTTTTTCAATATCCTACAAAACGTGTTTTTTTTTTTTTTTTTCTTAGAACACAAGAAGTTTTTGATGTCTATCGTGCGTGTAATTACGTCACATCTAGAGAATATAGAACAATCTCAAAATATACTAGAAAATCTCATACATAGCTAGTTTGCCCTCGATAAGCTTGAGAACCCAAACCACATCTCCACAAGGTTCCGGCACCTCTTCTCTCTTGTGTCTATCGATAACGGTCCAAGCCGAATAAAGCCATCACCAAATTATATGCAAGACTGACGCTCTCTATGTGGATGAAGAAGAAGCGTTACAGCATTTGCAGAGGTTGCCACTTGCCGCTTGTTGTTGCCAAATTGGAAAAGTTTGAAGGCCTCACGTAAGACGTTACCAAACAAAGCAATGGATAAACATGAGCAAAAAACCGTCGACTCTGAGAAGGGAGACACGAAACACGCTTGTTTCACGGGAGAGTAAGTTGAAAAGAAGACAGAGTGCTAATTTCCACAGTTGGCAAATGCTCAAATACCCACGCGTCGTTGTTTATATTCATGTCGTGTTTGTGTCAATTAAAAGAGAATTTCTTAGGTATTGTCGCTCTTTGCCAACTGTCCGCTTATGGAGAAAAATTCATGTAAGGACACTATAATCACGTCATATGCTGGACACCTTTCACAACATCATGAAACTTTCCATTTGTTTTGTTTTAGCCTGACCCGCATTGGTTCCGTCAACCTCATGGAGAGCTGCCCTAATATAGCAGTTATACAGATGTTTCTCTCCTGTTTAAGGCAAACACAAGAATGACCCCCATTAGGATCCACCAAAATGAGTCCCCATGATATCAATGTGAATGGAGAAGTCCCGTATAAAATAAGTGTGATGTCTTAAATTCGAATTGCAAAAAATTAGAAAAATTTATCAAGCCCTTTCCTTACTCCTCAATAGAGTCTATGAGGATGTCCTTCTGCTACTCATTGGTTTAACTGAATCACTAAATAAAAGCGATGGACATTTCTCTTCGTCTCAAGTCAACCGATTTTCTCAATTCAAAAATCCCCTATATGGAATTAATAGTATATTACTATTCTTCGACACAACAAAAATGGAGATAGAAGTTAAATCTTCAATGATTTAAAATCGCACTCGCTATTTATGCAAAGCTGAATTTAAGTCATCGCACTTGTGTAAAAGAGTATCCGTGGACATCAACAAAAATATTAGTTGAATAATAAATTTGGTATTCGTGCGAATTTAAAGTCGTACAAAATTGCTCCCCTACATGCAACCAAGGTTAATGTGAACAAAACAGCACCGTCCGAGTGGTGAGCCAGCGACCGTGGTGGTTGCATCATTCAATTTGTAACTCAGTACCACCGTCAGAGCCTCAGGGCATCCAATGCACCCACTTTCCCCACCAAACTTCCCACCTTCCCAATTATTAATCAATTTTTAATTAAATTAATATTCGCTAAATCCTAAATTAATACAAAGAAAATCATGTTTTGTTGCAGAGTTTAACTCCTCATTGATCCTTTAACCCCCCCACACGTGCAGTCAAATTATTCACGCTCTCTACAGTGTATAGTACTCTGACTTACCCTGACCTCCTCCTGATTTTGCAGACCAATCCTGACCGTCTGATTAATCATGAACGCAGAAATCAAAGCAGACATTCTGATGAGTTTTGTATAAAATATTAGAGTTTCGAGCTGCTAAGTTTGACACTAATTTTTGTTTTATCTCCAATGAGCGACAGACAAGAGAATCCAATTCCAAAACGATGAAGCCAAATCTTGCTCTAACTTTAAGACACTTCACTATATAACCTTTTTTGTTTATGATTTGTTTGTTATTTGACGGTTAAAAGTGGATTTTTGAACATTGATTAGGTTATCAGTTGATTGGATGAAGTTTTAAGTTCGACTTACATAAATGCGGGGCGATATATAATATTTGTAATTCATTGTTGCAAACAACACGTTATAAGTTAAGGAAAATTAATGAAAATAGTTTGAAAACTTAGAGTTTTAACGATAAGAACAAAATAAAAGGTAAAGTAAATAGTACCAGGATTGATTTTTTGGTGTAAAAATATGATTTTTCGTTAAAGTGAACAATACCAGGAGCTTTTCGTTAAAGTTCCCTAGGTACATTTTGTTCACCACTCTACTTATTACTATTGGATTATTTTAAATTTTAAAATTTGTGTTTATCTACTACATAAGTTGCAGAATTTAAATTCATCTGATAAATAGGATGATAAGTATCACTGATTCACCATCGAGGGTGGTGAGAAAAAATATTAACATAAGTTACGACAATACATAGTATACATATGGAAATATATATCTTAAACTATTAAAAAGTAAATAAAACTTAAATTTATAACCCTTTTTTTTAACATTTTTGGAACTACATCCTGTCAATAAAAAAAAAATTAAATGAGATTTCAAATTTTTAACTCTTCTAATACATGTCCTAGAAATGTAAAATAAGATATACATTTGTTTTGGCATCAATGTTAATCGATGATGTAAATTTTGAACTTAGGAATATTTTTAAACTTTAAAAAGGAAGAAGTAGTTCAAAATTTCTGACAATTTTGGGAGCAGAAATTAACAATGAAATTTTGGAAACGACATTCAAATGTATATTTTGGGTACAACTTTAGTTAAGGAGTTGAAAAATGTCAAGGAGACTTTATAAAAAAGTGCGATTCTTTGTAAATTCAAAACCATCTTATGATTTTAGTATGAAAATTAACGTTAAATTATTAGTCGATCGAGAATCTGTAAAAAGCTTGAAAAGTGGATTTAGTTAATTAAACACAAGTTGGGTGGTTTCCGGGATTCCAATCAAGCCAATTCCAATGTAATTTAAAATGTTAATCCTTTGCACCTGACACTTTTATTGTAAATAAATAAATTAGAATATAAATTATAAGTTGAGATTACAATAATCTAACAGAAAGAGGAGGGATGATTGGGTAGGCCACTTCCTCCCATTATTTTAAAATTTTATGGATAGCCTTCTAGTTGAAAAGTTCACGGACCATTTCCAAATCGTTTTTATATAAATATATTTAATTTATATATATATATTGTACACTTTTTCTAAAAAATAAAATAAATTATACAATATGTTGCGACGGTGCACTGCAAATTATGCAACGAATGGATCATGAATTTGACTTCATACCAGCTTAATTAAGCCTTGCATTTGTATTTATTCACCAATTTATACAATTAAATGTTTTATAGGTGAAGTGATTATGTCAGAAACTTTAACAATTAGCATATAATTGTTAATTAATTGTGATTTATCGACACATTAAATTTTTATTAATTTTTTATATATGTGAAATTGACAATTTAAATAAACAATGCGTTGAACTGTCTATTAAGATGAAATTTTATGACACGCTTCGTTTTACTCATTCTTATGCACTCCACTAAATAACGAATTCGAAAGCGGATGACACATTTAATTTTTAAACAAAAAAAAAATATTAAATCTTTAGTGGATAAAGATTTACGATTTTTAAAATATAATGCGTCAAACTTAGATATCAAAATCATGTGAACGTTATTGAGTTATACGTTTTACATAATACTTAATCAACTCATTTTTTTCCAACTTTTATAATAAGGCAGTGGTGCGTCAGTTTGGTTTCCAAATCAAATGCTAAGTCAAATGCTTAGTCGTTAAGTACCGTTGTAATTAACTTTTTAGGACTACCATCATTTTGGTTTAGTTTTATTAGTCGGTAAATTATGCAATATGTTGCAAGGGTGCAATGCAATGAATGAATTATGAATGTCACTTCATACCAGCTTAATTAAAACTCACATCCTTTTCGGATTTCTGTTATGTGGTCGACGGGTCAAAGAAGGCAAGCTGTTTAAGGGCTTGATTTTATGTGAAGTGGACCAGTAAAATAGACTAATGAGAGCCTATAATTAAAAATTGAGTGGTTCAAATTTCATGATCTGTTGGCCCTGGGCATAGAGATCCATAGAGGATCTAAATTCGCTTAATTAAGCCTTGCATTTGTATTTACTCACAAATTTATACAATAAATGTTTTAGAGATGAAGTGATTATGTCAGATACCTTAACAATTCACATATCATTGTTAATTGATTGTGATTTCTTGACACATTAAATTCGTATTTGATTTTTTTATGTGAAAATTTTCAATAAACAATATATTGAACTGTCTAATAAGATAAAATTTTATGACACGCTTTATTTTACTCATTCTATACACTCCAACGAATGACAAATTCGAAAGTGAAAGCTATTCGACTCATTTAAAAAAAAAATATTGAATTTTTAGTAAATAAAAAATGACAGTTTTTATAATGTAACGAGTCAAACTAAAATATAAAAACTCATTAAACGTTACCTTATTCGTATTACAAAATATTTAATCAACTCATTTTTTCCAACTTGTATAATAATGTACTAGTGCGTCAGTTTCCAAATCAAAATGCCAAGTCAAATTGCTTAGTCGTTAAGTATCGTTTTAATTAGCTTTCTAGGGTTACAATCTTTTTGGGTTAGTTTCTTGGCTTCTTCTTGTGCAACGCAAGCAATGTTTTTTTTTTTTTTTTTAAATAATGGAATAATTGCAACATTTTGGAGGTAAAGAATTTGATACAATAATTGTTGGAGACGGAAAGTTCACTGAATATCCACTACACAAGCAAGGAATTGTCTATTTCTTGGCTTCCACTCAACTGATAATTATTACGTGTATTGTTAGAGGAATTGAAATCCTCTTCATATCTCTTTATCCGGAGCCAACGGACTCAAAGTTTTAAATCATTTATTTTAAATTATACGGCTTCTATTAGCTCGTTTTACTGGCTCACCTCACACAAATCAAGTGTCGGCACCCACTTTCCGAATATATACTTCAATAAGAATCATACAAGGGTAGATTGATATAATAGAAACCTCTGTTAAAATGCCCACCTGTAATCCAGCAAATAAATTACATTACATAGTCCGTCTTAGAGATTGATGACTTACCCATTAAGTGACTATGGCACTGGACGTTCCAAAAAATGGGTACTATCGGGTCGCGTCCAACTTATATTTTTAACATAAGTAAAGGACCGGTCTTTACCAGTTCTCATTGAGAATAGTCAGAATGCAAGTTTTTTTTTTTTTTTTTTAACCTGACATAAATTGATTATCTCTCTCCCTTGAACGAACCGATCTCTAGAGGCGCTGGCTCCAGACTTCGAAATACAAAGAGGATCTCAATTCTTGTTAGAGCACATTTGTTTCCACAAAAAAAAAAAAAAAAAAAAAAAAAAAAAAAGTCATTTTTGCAAATTTTGTCCTTGAACTTTTTCGTAGCGATATTATAACTTAGTTTGATTTGCAGTGAATAGAATTCAAATTTAATTGCAAGAGAGCGGACACAATATTCTAATCAAATTGCTATAAATAAAAAAAGAAATAGAGCATAGTAGACATAAAAAAGATGATTAAGTGGGCTTTTTGCAAAATGTATTTGTCAAACGTTCACGACTTACATAAAGTTTAAATAAGTAGTCGTTTAGGGTGTGCACAAATCATGTGACTCCACCTCAAAACAATTAAAAGAAACGATTAATACTTAGAAAGGAAATTGAAAGTGAAATTTGTCACATCGTGTTGTTGCATTGTAAAATATTTTTAGATGATCATAGTGTATGATTCACACACCCATTCTTCCCTGTGCCCTGACATTTTCTTGTTCGACTTCATTGGGCTATATAAAGATGAAAATATTAAAATTTTGTAAGTAATATCTTATGCAATGTGACATAAGTATCTCATGCGTCAAAATATATAGGTGGGGAATATTAAGAAGTGTCACTTTTTATTAAACCAAAGATATTTTGATTTAGATCAATCGCTAGTTGGTATGACGCAATATTAAGAACTATTGGTAATGCAGACCCTTAATATAAGGGATTTTTTCTTGTTTTTAGAAAAGCTAATTTTATGGCTGATAGTCTAGCTGACGTGGTGGTTTCGATTTCGAATCCCTATTTTTTGGATCATTGTCTTCCCCCTTCAGCCTTCCAAGTTTTTCGATTTGACTGTATTGGTTATGGTTGTATTAGAGGATTCTCCTTTTAATTTAATTTTTTTCTTATAAAAAAAAAAAAAAGAAGAAGGGATTTTCATTTAAAAAAAAAGAAAAAGGGAATTAGTTGGGAGATCCACTCTGCATCAAACGTTAACGATCCGAACCATTTAGTTTGTAAGTCTAGATTCATAGACCATCATCGCAAATATTCAATTCAATATAAAACCATTTGCTTATTTAAATGTCATGAAATTTCTTTGAGATATTTCAGAAATAAGTTAATTATCATCATCTCCAACACAGACCCCGTGGTCTTTTAAGGCCTTCTTCGTCTTCTGACTCCCTCCTCCACGCTTCAGCTTCTTCTGTCCCATTCTCCCACTCCAAAAACCCTCTTGCGCTTTTTATCAAACCTGGAGGACCCAATTCACCATAACTAAACAAACCCCACTGCTCTTTTTTCAAATACCCACCACCCACCAACTAAACACACCTCTTCATCCAATTCCCATAATCCAAGTCATAAAAATCAAATCTATGGGTGGTAAGAGTTCCGTGAGATTCTGTTACAACCCGATAGTGTTTGGGAGAGGAGTGAGAGAGGAAAGAAGGGAGTGATAAAATGTGAATAAGTTGAATTGGAAATCCTAGGGGTTGAGGTGAGATTCTTTTTTCTCTTGGTTATGTATATTTGTGCTCACAAATCCAACAAAATCCACAACTTAATGAAGTACTGTCAAATCCTTGATTTTTTTTAATACGCCTAGATTTATAATCACTTTAAAAATCCCTATCAAAATCTATATTGACTATCCATGGATTTGGATGTATTTTTAAAATTATCTCAAATACTAATTTGACTACACTATGATTTTAAAGTCTTTTAAAATCCTCTTTCAAAATCTTGATTGACTGCACTCTGATTTTAAAATCTATTAAAATCCTGTGAAATCCTATCAAATCATAATTTGACTACACCCCCTAAGTGTCTAAATTAATAATGGGACAAAAATATAACATATAATCAGATTCATTACCATTTGAGAATTGAATATTTCTCCCATTTGAGTAAGAACTCGTTTAGATGTGCTTTTAAAATAGTTGAAAGCGTTTTTAGAGAAAATATTTTTGAGTTCTAAAAGCACTTTAAGTGTTTTTTTTTTTTTGTAGGTTTTATTTGCATTTTTACTAAGAATTAGTTCTAAAAATATTTTCACTAAAAACACTTTCAATCATTTTAAAAGTATTTCCAAACAAGTTATAACTCAATAAAGTTGATATCCCGTAGCATATTCCGGACGATTAATACAGAAAAGAAGAAAATTAACCAGAAAAAGATAAAAACAGAAGGGAGAAAACGGGAAATAGAAAGTCCACTAGTCTACTTGGTAGTGGGAGCACGTCGGGGCACGTGGTCCATAAGCTTCGAAAGAGGCAGTAAAGAGACACCATGGGGCAAAGTTGCCAGGCTGAACGTAGCCGCCAGCGAGAAGAAACAGCTGGCATTCGGGCGGTGGGAGCCAACAAAGAGTATAGCTTGTTCCTAATTGGCAACAACAAAAATAATGAGGGTACGTGAATGCCTCACCCTCGCTGTCACCCTCAGTGAGATTTTTCAATATAATTGAAACACAAAGTGAGGAATACATCACGTATTAATAGTAGAATATAAACGTTAAAAAGTTAATAATTTAAAAAATAAAAAATTTCATCATTTATGTAAAAATATGTAATATAGCATCTATTCCAATCACAATAAAAAATTTCTCCACCCTCTCACCCTCGCCCCAAGTTGCCCAGCTGTCCACCCGTACTTTTTGCTGCTTTCTCTGACCTGATATCTTTTTTCGTTTACAAGGTCATTTCTTTGCTATTTGCTAATTCTTTTATTCACATATAATCGTTAACTTTGATGTACAGTTGTACGCGTGACAGAAAAAGGAAAACGGAACTTAGGTAGCGGCGTCCAATTAGAAAAAGTTTTTTTTTTCTCTTGTGTATTTGTCGCTTTTTTACTGTAGTTTTATTAACTATGTCGTTTATTCATGAATATTACTTAAATTATGAGTATTATGTGATGATGTAACCGTGACATTCAAATATTTTACTATTTGTATGGCATCTCCCAATAGAGTTTGGATTCATTGTATTTTGGTTCTTCAAAATCACGCACATGTCTTACCATGTGTGAGCTGTTCTAGTTAGGCATCCGTAAACGTAATGTTATCCATATCATGTTTTTATACCACATTTTTATATTATCTTAAGTGACATCTAATATGGACAACTACATCATTTGAAAAATTTGCAAAATCCAAGGAAAAAAATGAGAAAGACTCCTCGTATACCACAGTCATCATTTAATTAACTAGTTTTTCTTAATTATTAATTTATTAAATAATGAACTAAATTTAAAAATCTGATTAATTCAAGTGATGTGGCTGTCCACATCAAATGCTGCCTAAGATGGTATGAAAATGTGATACAAAAACATGGTATGAATGAGAAATGTGAGTTAGACCAATAAGGCAACAAAGCATCTCTTATGTTGGTGGGGATTTGTGTCAACGAATTGAGTAATCATGTGCTTTGCTTGGACTTCTTTGCCCTTTGGCCTACTTGCAACTTGTTTTTATGTTTATCTCTAGTAATATCTTCTTCTATCAATAAAGTTTATCTCTGAACAAAAAATAAATAAATGTATCTGCTTACCCGCGCTTGCACTTGTGTTTTAGTCACCCCCTATGTAAATTAATATTGTTTTTTTCTTCAAAACCAATATATTGATTTCTTCAAAAAAAAAAAAAAAAAAAAAAAACCAATATATTGACATCAAACTGAATTCCAAAGATTTATCTTGGTAGAGGGTATTTCGTATAACATCTGGAGGTTTCTCAAATCAAACAAAGTACAATTTAAAAGAGTAATGTTATTCATACCATATTTTTATATCACTTTAGGTGATATTTGATGTGGACAACCACATCATTTGAATTAATCAGATTTTTAAATTTAGTTCATTATTTAATAAACTAATAATTAAGAAAAACTAGTTAATTAAATGATGATTGTGGTATATAATGAGTTTTTCTCCTTTTTTTTCCTTAGGTTTTGCAAATTTTTCAAATGATGTGGCTATCCACATTAGATGTCACCTAAGGTGGTATAAAAATGTGGTACAAAAATATGATATGAATATCATCACTCAGTTTAAAATAGATCATCGCATTTCCTAATTGTTAGAATAAAAAAAATGAATCTATAATAAATGGAAATGAATATTATTTTTTAAAATGAATATTAATTCTATTGACAGGAGGTTTGAGGCATGTTTGGTCATGAATGAAAAAGGCTTCTGATTCTGATGAAGTAGATTAAATGCACATTGATGAATCAATCTCAGTCCCCAATATACCATCAATTTTGAAACCAAATCCCAACCCTTCCTTCTTCTTTTATTTTATTTCTTTCAATTAAATGCATATTAATTTTCACTAATCCCGATTCACCAAAAAAAAGGAATATAATTATTTTAGGAAGTTTACATTCATGCACATATTTTTCCTAAATCCCTCCCATTTTTTCAATTTTCCGACGTGTTTTAGTAAAAATAGAATTTATTTTTTTACCTAGAAAACGAAAAATAGAAAGCCATCAAACTATTTAGTATTTACGGTAAATAGTTGAACCTTTACATGATAGCGTAAATTTAAATTTTATCAATAGTTAATTTAACAAAACCCCAAAAAAAAAAAAAAAACTATTAGTACTTACCAGCGATTACGGAGAGGACCGAGGGAGGGAGGACGGTAAATAGTAAAATAATAAAAACCTTTTTCTACGCTGTGTGTCCGTGTGTCCATATCTCCGCGTTTGGCATTTCTCACTTTTCATTTTCCTTTGCAATTTTTAATTTTAATTTTTTTGTTTCTGTAATTTCAGAAATTGGGATTGTTAAGATTTGATTGCATTTGAAGTGTCTAATTAATTGGGTAATACTTACTTAATTAGTGAAAATTTGCAAATCTCCCACAACCGTCTCTTTCTTCTCTCTATAATAACTATCTCTCATCCTCCACCCGGACACATCCAGACACCCCGCACCCACCATTTCTGTTACTCCATCACTCTCTTCGATTTCTCATAAACCCAGCAAGAAACCCCACCATAAACCCAGCAAGAATACACAATACGAAACCCCCACCACGAAAAGCGGCGAGCAATGCTCCCATTCCGGCTGTACGCCGCCGTTTTGTTCGTCTCCAGTATCTCCCTCCTCTTCCCCCCCTTCTGCATCGGGACTCGCTCATTCCCGACAAGGGCGATCGACGGCGGTGATGCCTTCGAACTGGGCTCCGCCGCCTGGGCCCGATTCTCCGAAGCCCCCGACTACCGAAACGGCGCCGAATGCGCCGTTTCGTTGAACCGGGAAATGGTGTCCTCCTGCGACCCGTCGCTGGTTCACATCGCCATGACTCTCGACTCCGAGTACCTCCGGGGGTCGGTAGCTGCCGTGCACTCCGTCATCAAGCACGCTTCTTGCCCGGAAAATGTCTTTTTCCACTTCATCGCAGCCGAGTTCGACCCCGCGAGTCCCCGGGTCCTGACCCAACTCGTCCGATCCACCTTTCCCTCGCTTAATTTCAAGGTCTACATCTTCCGGGAGGACACCGTCATTAATCTCATCTCGTCGTCGATTCGGCAGGCGCTCGAGAACCCGCTCAACTACGCGAGAAATTACCTGGGCGACATTTTGGGCCGGTGCGTGGACCGGGTCATTTACTTGGACTCCGATTTACTGGTGGTCGACGACATTCACAAGCTTTGGAACATTTCGCTCACCGGGTCGCGGGTCATCGGAGCCCCGGAGTACTGCCACGCCAACTTTACCAAGTACTTCACCGACGGGTTCTGGTCCGACCCGGTTCTCTCCCGGGTTTTTTCCTCAAGAAACCCCTGCTATTTCAACACCGGTGTGATGGTGATGGACCTGGTGAGGTGGAGGGAGGGAAATTACCGAAAGAGGATCGAGAACTGGATGGAATTACAGAGAAAGCGAAGGATTTACGAGCTGGGTTCTCTGCCGCCGTTCCTACTCGTCTTCGCCGGCAACGTGGAGGCCATAGACCACCGGTGGAACCAGCACGGCCTCGGCGGCGACAATGTCAGAGGCAGCTGCCGGTCTCTGCACCCGGGTCCGGTCAGCCTCCTCCATTGGAGCGGCAAGGGAAAGCCGTGGGTCAGAATCGAATCCAAAAACCCGTGCCCGCTGGACCACCTCTGGGAGCCTTACGATCTTTACAAGCCGATCCACCACCACAACCCGGCGAAGTTTCAATCCTTATCGTCGATCTCTGCATCTACATTGATCTTGTTTTCGAGCTATTTGTCGTGAGATGACGCGGTTTATGATAATTCTTTCATACATTGTTGATTCAGACATTCTTTTGATAGCGATTTTGTACAGATTGATTGAATTTTAGGTGAAACTGTGAGCGGAAAATTCATGGATTGTTCGTCAGTCTGAATTTCTCTTTTTCTTGTTTCTGGAATTTCCTCGGCGGATTTGACGTGTGTGATGAGATCCAATTTTCAATTTCTGGGTCCCAAAGAGGAGAGAATGTTATCATCTCAAATATCATGCGCTTCTTCTTCTTCCTTCCTCCGCTTCAAAACTTCCAATTTTTATTTTTCCCAAATATATGCATTTTCTGTCGCCTTGTCTCTCAATAATTGCAAATTCTGAAAGTGGCCTGAGAATCTGAATGACAGTGTAGACAGTGAAACCAATGTGTTACAGCTCAATGGGTTCACGGGGCTCTCTTGGGAGCGTTGCTGGGATGTCATTTTGACGGTATTTTCGAACTATCCTTGACAGCATGTGATTGACTTAAAAATCGATTGGCGTTCCAACTAATCCCTAATAATGTGTGATTACTTAAAAACTGAGTTGGTGTTCTAAACTAATTACTTTGACTTAAAAATCCGACTTTTGGCATCTTAAGTGCTGCTAAGTTTGCTCCACACTCCACTCCATATTATTTTCAATTTCCACCCAGTAGTATTTATTTATTTTTAATTTACTTTGGTATTTGTACAACTCACATTTTCTTACCATTTGTGGGGTTTATTAATTTTTAATTTTGGGGTATTTGTTCGATAGATGTTTCTCTTCCGAAACTTATAAAATAACGAGCATTGCTGGTTTGATGTCACCATTTTTATATTTTAATAATCCATATTGTCAAGTTATTTAAGGAGGTGGATTGTTTGCTCTTCCATTTCCATACTCTTCTCATCCTCTTCTGTTTGTATGGTCACAGTTAAGCCACGTCAACATTTTATATTCCTATTACTTTTTGTTTTATTATTTCTATAAAAAATTAAAATAAAATGTTGACGTGACTTAACCGTGATCACACATTATAGGATGACATAAAAAGAGTATGGAAATAAGAGGGTAGACAATCTATTTCCGTTATTTAATTGGGTGGCTAAGAGTAGGAGCAGGGGCTTAAACTCTAGTGCAAAACTCACTCGGTTTCAGGTGGATGATATGCGTCAAGAAAAGACAATAAAATGGGTAGTTTGCAACAATTCTTGACCACGTATCATGTCATGATGCCAATAAGCTGCCAAGTGCCCTTCTCTTCCCCTATATTTTCCTCACATCATCAAGTTTGGTTGAACCTTCTATTCTTTAATTTGGACTTTTTCATTTCAACTCTTTTTTTTAGCTTGGGAAATTTCGACTTTTAATTCAAATGCATTCTAGTGATGAAAGGGAAAGAACTTACCTACCACTGTGATTGGGACGCGAAGATGCTAGTGTTTTAAACTAATTATATAATATTATACGCATGATCTAAAACGTATGTCAATATATGATAAGTTAGGAATAACAATTATTTTTGGCGTTCTGATACTTAAAAATTCATGTGTTTGACGTTTGACAGTTAAGCCATGTAGGATTGTTCGATGTACCTGGCAAATTAGTAACCATTATAAACCCAATGAGTTTAATGATCCACTCACAAGGAAGTGGACCTTTGGTTGGGATATGAAATGATGAGCATAAGGGAATAAGATCCTCTTCGGATCCTTCTACTCCAATCCTTAAATCATGTCTGTTCAACCGAAAATCGAACGGTCACGAATTAATACCATGTTCACCTTCACTTATTCATGTTCATCTTCTTCCATCCTCACATTCTTCGATTCATTTTCTTCCATCTTATTTCTTGTTCACCTTCTCCTATTCATCTCTCTCTCTCTCTCTCTCTCTCTCTCTCTCTCTCTCTCTCTCTAGAATTGAAGGATCTGAAGGATCAGGACGGAAGGGATTCGGAAAAAATCTCAGTCCGAGATAAGGATTTGATTATTTTTACAATTGAAGGATCTGAAGGATCAGGATGGAAGGGATTCGGAAAAAATCCCAGTCCGAGATAAGGATTTGATTATTTTTACCATGGGGAATCAAGTTATTACCACACGTTTTTTATCACCTAAGTAATTATTTGTAAGTTACCTAATGGTGACAAAACCTTGGATAGAGACCTAGACCTAGTGATGAAAGCTGGAAAAATTCCCGACAAAGATGCATGGCATAAAACCACTTGTTACTGCAGCAGCAGTGAGCACAGTCGTATGAGCTGGGATCCAATCACTTCATTTTTTTTAATTCCTACAAATGCTTCACATTTTCTTGCGTTTTCTCAAATCGTGCGCGAAATTTGAATTCATGATATTTTTCAGTAAAAAAATATTTGCGCTTGGTATGATCAATAGGGATTTTATTTTCCAAGGTAGGATAGTTACAGGATGTGAATGGATAGTGAGCAACCGGCACAACATTCGGTTTATTGGCTACTCACGTTTCGCAACTATTCTACAAAATCAACTTCGAGGTTCTTTTTTCCCAATTAGGATTGAAAGGTTTGGATGTGAATGTCGCAAGTGACACAATCTGTGCACCAGGGTTTTGGGGATTTAGATCATCTCCAGATCTCTTTACTGGGGATCCCGGGGATCAATGCATAATAATCGTTCATCAAAGATCATGCGACCACAATTGAATGTTTTTTATATTTTTAAAAGTACAGCAGCCTCATTTTACGTGAAAAATATATAAAAAAAGAAAAAATTATAGCTGCATGATCTTTGATGAACGGTTACTATGCATTGATCCTCGGGATCCCAAGTGAGGGGATCTGGAGAGGATCTAAATCCGGGTTTTGGCTACTGAGCTCGGCCAAGGCCACAGGTGGAGCCACCAAGTCCTAGTTGTACAGAAAATGTATCAGACCTTTGGGGAACACAAATGACTCACCAGGCTTCAGTAGTTGGGGTAAAGACTCTGTTTGAAGTGTCCACAAAGCCCACAAGAAGCAAGCCATTGAGGCAGGTTGTGACTTCGGAGTCCCTTGGGTGCAAGTGAGGTGGCACAATCCCATAGGCTGCTATGTCAGGCCCATGGTGTTAAGCCCAGGTAGATTGAACCAGTTGGTGAGGGTCACGTTGAACCCGAACGGGTTGGCTTTTGTGCTGCCCCGGTTTGGTTAGGACTGATGTGGTGAAGTGGGAAGACGTTGCTAGGTTTGGGTCAATGCATGGTGCACCATTGGGGAAAAACGTCTGAGGGGTTTTCGGATCAGCTACGCAGTAATCTTGTACCAGATCCGGGTCGGATTTGGGGGAGGGGATTGAGTAGCTTAGGGGTATTGTAGGAGGAAAATACAAGGCAAGTTAGGAGGAAGAAAATCATAGTCGGAGATAAAAGGCCTAGAAAGGTTAATGATGCAAAACATCAAGGGAGAGGAGGAAGATGGAGATCAAATTCGCACTAGAATGCATAAATATAATTACTTTATGTTAATGCGGTAAAGCGTCACCTGCATTCTTAGTATTGTTTAGTTGTGAGGGTACCATATACAACCTAAAGTAGATAGAGACAAGAAATTGAAGGTGTTGAGTGCTTAGAAGCTTTTGAAGTTTAAACCTGTCACATGTAACTTTAACTATCACGTCTTTATTCTGTAGTGCTCTTTCACTCTCACAAGCGGTCCATCTATTTTTTATCACTTCTTGGAACCTCTTGGGTGTCTCTCAAATTCAACTCCTATAAATAATGATCTCAAGAAATTATTGATGACATATTTTATGACTGAGTTCAATTCCCTCTCTAGTATGGGTCTATTAAAAAAGTAAAACTTCGTTTAAAAATGTTTTTAAAATGACTGTTGCTTTTAGATAAAATGTTTCTGGAATGCAAAATGAGTTAAAGTCTTTGCAAGAAGAACCAGTCATATGCTTTTGTTAAGAAACACTTTTAATTATTTTTTTTTTAAATTTTATTTGTATTTTTACTAAAAATTGATTTTAAAAACACCTTCAATTATATTAAAAGCAGTTCAAAAAACGAGCCATAAATAAATAGAATCACATGTATGAATAAAAAAAGTGTTTGTTCCTACCAAAAACATTTAGTTAAGATGGGTAAACCACTCATATCTTTGCTGATTCAACACGCCCGCTCTTATTTGTTGAGCCTTCATAATTATTTCACCAAATAATAAAAACCTTCGAAATTATCCAATTAATCTCTATTTTCCCACTAATTAATCCTCCCATTCAGACATTAATCCACATGTAGTTGAGAAAAAGAAAGACCCCAATCTGTTCAACCTTTTTAAGTAAAAACCAAATCTTCCTTGGAAATTAATAATTGGTGTTTGGTGGGTCATCATCTGCAAGTTCAAGCCTTTATCTCCACCTTTCAATTTTTCTTCATATAATTGGAATTGTCTTGTTCTGATGATTGATTGCCTTTATCATTTTTGGAGTCCCCAGAAGTGCCACAAACAGTGAAAAATATGAAGTGAGAAAAAAAAGACCAGAACAACAACACATGGATATGGTTTTTTTATTTTATTTAATATTAATTTAATTTTTTTATATTCTTTTCTTCTTACAATTTTAAACCTTTTTTTTTTTTTTTTTTTTTGTACATATTCTGGGTTTTTTCTCACTCTTGGTATTGCTTTTGCGTGTGTGTGTGTGATCCAATAGATTGGTGATGTGCCCCCATGCTTGCTGGTAGGCAAAGCTCTTGCTTTTTAGCTATCTGGTTGCTCTCAAACACTTCCAACTCTTTCAGAACTCATGGGTGAATCAATGGTGGATTTTGCCAATGATGCTGAAAAGGTACACACTTTCTAGTTTCTACCTTGGATTTGTCGAAGGACATAACCCATGTGTTCGATTTTGTCTGCAATTGCTGTCGTTTGAGGATTATGCTTTGTGGGTTTTGATTGATTCACTGTATAATTGCTAGATTTGCATGATTTGGTTTTGCCACTATGTTGTTGCTTAAGGACATGTTTTGGATTCTCGGTTTTTTGGGTAAATAAACAGGTGGTTGAGAGGGAGACGGTAGCTTCAAATTGTTCAAATCCTCTACTGGAAGTGTCGGTGTCTTTCGGAAGATTTGAGAATGATTCTTCACTGTCTTGGGAGAAATGGTCGACGTTTTCGCCGAATAAGTACTTGGAGGAAGTGGAGAAATGTGCCACTCCTGGCTCAGTGGCCCAGAAAAGGGCTTACTTTGAAGCTCATTACAAGAGGGTTGCAGCTCGAAAAGCCGAGGAGATGATGGAACAGGAGAAGCAATTGCGAGATGGTGATACCTTTAGGTCGGAATCTGACCAGACGAGTGGAGATCAGATGGATTCTGAGGTGCATTTCGAAATTGATTTGGCCAACAATAAAATTAATGCCCAAGGAAATGATCAAGAAGCGAATTTCGACAACGAGATTATTAAAACTCATGTGGATGATCTCGAGGAGGATGATGTTTTCACCATAGAGTTTCCAAGCTCATTGGCTGAGGGAGAGAGAGAAGAATCTGATAGCAGAACGGATAGTCCCGATTTGAACAATCCGGAGGATGAACTTGTTGTGGTGAAAGAAGTAGAAAATGTCCCTGCTGAATCTCAGGGAGTACAGGAGGTTCCAAAGACTTTGGACAATGATGTAGGAAGCGCTCCAGAAGTTAAAGAGGTGCAAGAGGAAATACCGAGATTGGATCTTCTGAAGGGATCTCCGAAGGTGAAGTACTTAGCTCTTGAACCTATTTAGCAAAACTTCTCCAGATGCCATGTTCTTTATTTCATAATCCGAGAACTTGTTTGTTTCTTGTCTGATTTCCATATCTTTTGCATTTTCTTGCTGTGTAGGTTACTCCATTGAGCAAGGAGAGAAATGTGGCAAACATTAAGAAGAAACCAGTTCCACCAATAGCCAAAACACCACAGAAATTTGCCCCTAGGGCGTCGAAGTCTGTATCAACTCCCACCCCTAAATCATCGAAGCCCATATCAACTCCGACCCCTAAAGCGTTGAAGCCTATATCAACTCCGACCCCTAAAACGTCCAAGCCTATATCAACTTCCACCCCTAGAGTATCGAAGTCTATATCAACTTCCACACCTAGAGTGTCAAAGTCTCTGTCAACCTCTACCGCAAAACCTGCATCGCGGTCCTCAGTAAAGAAGAGCACTGCTTCCTCTTTTCCTAGGAGCAAAAATCCTTCAACTGAGGAAACCAAGGAAGTTCCTCCCAAGCGTTTGCACTTGTCACTCAATTTGGAATCCGGTCCCACAATGTCTGGTTCAGCTTTTGTGACCACCACAACCAGAAAGTCTTCCATTATGGAGAATATGGGAGATAAGGACATCGTCAAACGAGCATTTAAGACATTTCAAAACAATTACAACCAACCACAACCCTCCAATGAAGAGAAACGGCCAACACCAAAGCAGGTTTGTCAATTTAGTACATTTTCTCGTTTGAAGAGATGACCGGGTACCTCGGTTGGCATCAGAGCATCTAACGTCAAATTTTATTTCTGGAAAATTTCTATTGAAAAAGCAGCTCTCTACGAAGGGAAAAGAATCAAGGGTTTCCACTTCTGTGCCCCTGACAAAAGAGAATGGAGGGTAAAGCCTTAAACTCATATGTGACTGCTGATTGTGTAGTCTGTGTGCATGCGCTTCTTGCATAACATCAGTCTCTGCATGATAATATACTATCATGTTTCATATAGTCGATGCAACATTTTTCTTTTTGTCATAGATATCTAGATAAAAGAACTGCTAAGGCCGCTCCGTCATCTGTTAGCTTGAGAAGTGATGACTGCGTAGATAAAAGAGAGGTATCCGTTAACAGACCCCCGACCTCTTTTTGTTTTAATTTATTAACCATACATATGTAATCTCATTAAGCAATATATTTCAGTTTTCACAGAAACTGGCGGCGAAATCCAATGCGAAAGTGACGGAGAAAGCACACTCCCAACCGAAGTCAAAGGTATGATCATACAAATAACTATTCTTTTAAGGAGCATAATATTGTACCTGTGCTAAATATAATTATGTCATATAGCCTGCAAAAGTTGAATTATTTCTCGAAACTGTATGCTTGACATAGGATCAAAAGGAGGCAGAGATAAAAAAGCTCAGACGTAGTCTTAATTTTAAGGCTACACCTACGCCATGCGTCCATGGGGGGCAAAAAGTGTCAAAAAGTACTTCAGAAAAGGTATAGTCCAATTCTGTTTTTATGTTGTGGCATAAGATCTGTTTGCTCCATTTATATTTTCAATAGAACCAGACTATATACAATCCATCTTAGTGATACTTATAAATCCGTCTTTCACGAAGTTCCTCCTTATTATGTCACTGAAATACTGAATACACTTGAAAGTCGAGTATAGGGGGAACGTTTTGGGGATTAATGTTCTTTTTATCGTAAAGTTTGCAGCCTCCCGCGTGCTGCGTACTTCAGAACAAGCATAAAAACTAATTAGCATTTTGCATATGCAAAAAACATGATGAGCTAAACACATTCAATACACATATGCAAGAAGGAAAGATGCATGTGTATGCCTTAACGCCAGCATTTCAATCTGCACAATGTGTTACTGCACTGCATTTCTGAAACTATTGGTGTGATTTGTGTATTTTATGTGTTTCTTTCCGTATCCTAATGTCAACTGTCATGACTTGTGTAGGAGAGTTCCAACAATGAAACCGATCGGTGAAAAAATCATTCAGGCGGCTGCAAGGTCACTCGTCATCTTCCAAGAACCATGTCTACTTCAGTGGATAGACGAGAAGGAAAGTATACATGACGGAATTCCTTCTCATGGAAGATCCATGCTGAAGTATTATCGCTTAGATGATGACAAAGTGACCATGGTGAGTCGCAACCTGTATATCTTGATGGCTAGAACAGATCTACGGCATAGTAATAATATGCAGATGATAAGAGACAGGTCGGGGCCATGCTTTTCATTCCCTGCTTGTCCCAAATGGTATTCAGAGTTAGAAATGCTACGTACACATTGTTGTATTTGAAGGTATAAATATTGGAACTGTTATAATTACATGGAAATCCAAAGTTGGTTGCGTAAATCTATCATAAATGTTTACACCTAAATTGCAGACCAAAGAACAACTGAAAGAACAAATATTTGTGGATGGAACGCCTGTAATCGTTAGTGGGAAAGACGAAGAAGACGAACTGTGCAAGTTATTGGCTGAAAGTTTACGGAATAGAACGTTGAAAAATCACTAAGCTATTTACGGATTGTAATCGAGCTTTTTGTAATCTATACACTGTAAAAAACCAATTCAAAAATCATTATCTGATTCACTGTTAGTGCTCCTAGAGTTTCCTGACATGAAATTCTTAGGCAAGATCGGGAACCTTACGGGGTTCCTGGGCGGCGAGTCTGCTGACGATGATCCTAAACTCGCTGCAACCGCCTTCTTCTGCTGTATATTTCGAGAAATTTCAACGCATGCTCGATCAACCATGCCTAGAAAATCTTTAACTATGACAAAGAGTTGAAACGGGTGAGCCCCTTTATCCTTAGAAGCCCCTGCTTGATAGTATTCTGTTGTTTTCTTCACCAACTCCATCACCCTTTTCTGCTCTTCTCTCACCACCTTCAGCTCTTCCTCTGCTGCTTTGAGAAAACCCTTCGTGTCCCTAACGAATCTTCCACCGTCGTTCTCGCATTGGAGCAGGAGTTCTCTAGTTTCCGCCACACGGGTTGTGAGAGCCGAGCACATCCCTGCGAAGCTGTCATGATCTATACTAGCCGCCTTCTTCACATTAGAGAACTCGGCACTGATGCCTCCAACCACGGGCAATCCTACAGTCATGTACTCCCTCTCTCTTTCCTCTTTCGGTTTTATATTCTCAGCACTTGGGTTTCTGTTATGGCTCTGGCTGTTGCTGCGACTCAAATTATGATTCGTGTTGATTACACACCGCTTCCCCTCAGATCGCACCACTTCTTCCACAACGAAATTGAGCAGAGTTGTTTTCCCATCACTGCTTCTAACGTCGGATAGCTTTCGAAGAGAACTGAGGTTGAAAGCTTGGGCATTGCCTCTCGAAGTTCCTGCATTCATGCGGTTTCCAGCCTTGAGAATTGCCTCTAGCAGCTTCATGAAAAGCCCTCGTGTTCGAAGCTCCTTGCACCCGAGTTCAAGTGTTTGTACATACTCCTTGAGGCTAGCAATCTCCTCGTCGTAGTTGTATCTGAAGAGCATGGCATTGAATCGAATGAACGCTGAGGGAACAGCTTTGAGAATGTGGTAGAGGAAGAACTCTGCGTCAGCAAGCCTTGTAGGGTCTCCACTGTACTCAAGGATTTGGGATTGTTCTTCCTCGGTTGGAGCAATTCTAACAAGCTTTTCGAGAGTCTCTACATCGAGACCTCTGCCCTCCATGAGCGCATCAAGGAGCTCCTTTCGAGAAATCGTCAGCGATTTTATGACAATGGCATTGTTCTGGGACTTCCGGCTGTCCAGGAGACAAATCTGCGCTGATGGACCGACGTTGGCGCCCCTCGGATTCGCTTGGCTGCTGTCTCTTCCGGGGGATAACCGTTTGGTGGCAACCGTACCAAAAAGCGCTTCCATTAGGTCACCATCAAATCTGAGAGTAGCAAACTTTTAGAAACTTCAAAACCAAATACAATAAGACAACACGGTGAAACGCAAAATAAACAATGGTGTGTAGAAGGAGAAAAATGGCAAGCGGAAATCACTTCATTACCTGAATGAACCATCCATTTTGTCCCACACCATGGAATCCTGAGTATTATTTGTGTTCACTTTGTCCCAATGCAGGGGCTTCAGTTTCACCTGATCATTTCCTGCTCCTGATGAAGATTCCCCAGGTTCACCTTTCTGTCCCGGAGATGGCTTTGACAACGCGTTCAAACTCCGCACTTTGGGTGGAGGCGGGGGTGCAGGACCATTCTTAGCTGCAACTTTCGGTGCTGGAGGAGGAGGAAGCGCTGCGGAGCTTTTCTTATTTGCAATCGGGACAGGAGGCAGCATTGGCGGCGGCGGCGGTGGAGGTGGCGTTGGTGGTGGGGAAGTATAAGGCGGCGGACTTGACGATCGAATAGTTAGCTCTACTTCTGGTTCTTTTGATTTCTCAATAGCTTTAAGAGCCGTTGATCCATTTCGAATTCGATCACTCACTAATTCTGGTACATCATTGATGTGGGAAGTTGAAGACTTTCCTCTGAGCAGAGGAACTTCCTGTATGGGCTCGCGCCTTCTTCTTCTGCTACTCCCTTCGTCTTCCTCACCATCTTTTCGAAACAACTCCTTTCGAAAACTCTTCTTCGAGTTTATCGCTTCGAGCTTCTTCCAGTAAAGCACGTCCAGACCGTTCTCATCAACAATGAACCCCTTGAGATTCCCATCATATCTTGAAAACTCACTCTGAACCGCTACAGGAGGCCCCGGCTGAGGCTGGCCTCCTTGCAAACCTCCACTACCACCACCACCACCACCACCACCACCATCATCATAACTACCGCCATTAATTCTCTTGCGCCGCGCAACAAGGTACCTATGCACAAAAAAGAAAACCAGCCCGGAAATCACCAGAGTGGAGGCTGCAGTGATCGCCGCAGCCTTCGCAATCTGACTCTTTGACGCAGACTTTCTTGGCGGCAAAGGCACCGGCTGCGGCTGTGATTCCGGTTGCGGCGGAGAGTCTTTGGGAGGCAATGAAGGTCGGATTTGGGGTGACGGAGCCGTAAACGGATAGACAGTTTCAATATTTTGAGGGGATTGGCCATGACAAGAAGGAATTACATTTACAAAAATAATAAAAGTAATTGAAAAACCATAAGTGAAAAAACAAGAGAGCATCCATGGCCGATTCCTGGCAGCCATGAAGCTTTTTGGAAAAATTGGAGAGATGGGTTTTTGGAAACTGAATCGGTTGGAACTCTCAGTAAATTTGTTGACATTGAATGGAAGAAGTCTAAACCTTTAATGTATGGATTTGTCGTGGTGCTTTTTGGGGAGGGTTTGGTTGATGAAAAGCTGAAAGCTTCAAAGTTAGTAGTTAGCTGTTTGTTTTTCCAGAATTTCTTCCCGGGCTTTTATATATATATTCAACCACTCAAAAGACGTTTCTAACTTGGATTAAGTTTACATCCCATTACTAACTACAAATCCACGCTTTAGTAATTCAAGATTAGATTTTTAATTCATAAAATTAATTAAACAAATGACATGATTGGTTTACTGTTTCAAGCCAGAAATTATGGACGGTTTGTTGGAAGTGGTAAATCACCCAATTTTGTTTCTATCTAATATATTTATGAATTTATAATTGTCAGATTAATTAATCCCTAGGCTCCGAAAACGGATCCAATTCATACAAAGATATCGATGCTTCCATCGCTTAGATTTAGGGTGATAGGTCTTAATTTTTTAGATCTTGGTAAACTTGAGTGAAAAATGAATTTAGTTTTGTAAGTGGTAGATTACTCTAATAGTTAAGTTTTTTTTCTTTAAGTCACTAGTCTCGGGTTCAAACCATCTTCTTTCATTATTATAAACTCTAAAAAAGTGACTAGTTGATGACTTTGTCACGATAGTTTCATTTCCAAAACCGAAAAGACTTTTAAGAAGCGAATCCAAAATATGCTGTGAAACTTAGTTGGCTAAGCCAACATGTTTACTCCCAAGTCTCATTCTGAACCTTTTACTTAATCTTGCTGACCTAGTAATTAGAGATTAGTTAATCTTGTACGTAATGATAATATCCACGAACAAAGTCAGAAGGGGAGACTTTATCAACATTCCCCATCCCTTCCTTCCTTCCTTCAATAATTTTTACAGCTGAAAAGCATTTGGGCTTTTGACGCGGTTTTTTTTTTATTTTTTTATTTTTTTATTTTTTTTATATAAATGATGCGATTTTTCTTTCATCAAGAACAATTATAACAATTGTCGCATGCACCGACGGAGCTAACTATTAAATTTTAGTAGGTATAACATAGAGAGAGTTTAGTTTTTAAGATTAAAGATACTAATCATTTGGACTGTTTTATAATTTTGAATTGTCGTAGCCCACCTATTAAATGAAAAGTACGAATTTTAGAGTTATTTTTAGGGAAAGTAAGAGTTAGTAAGTGTTAAATAAACTCTATCACTTTAACCAATACTAAAACTTAACAGTAATAAACTAAAACTTTTATACCACACACGATTCATATGAAAGTTTGAAGGCTAGAAGCCTAGAAAACAATAATAATTTTAGCTTATCCCATCTGTTGAATAATTCCGCACTCCGTCATCGATCGCATAACGTAAATATATGTTTTAATGATCAATCTGTTAATGTGAAGATAATTCGAATAAGCAAGCATGAAGAGATTGTTGTTGTTTTTATTGTTCCGGACTTTAGACGCGTTGAAAACTACGTTAAGCCAAAAAGGCGACGAGATAAATTGGTCAACGACCCCGGTTTCATACGTTAAGGAGAAGAAATGGGGAATTGTAGGTTTTGACGATGACTTCATTGACACATTACATTCCCCATGAAGAAATTAGAGAAATAGTGGCTCACCAAATTAATTTCAGCAACGCTTATTTTATTTTATTTTATTTTGGAGGTTGTTGTCTTAACCCTGTGTGTGTAGTGGTTGAAAAAACCCCACAAATTGATTACTATTACTATTTCTCCCCCCCCCCCCCCCACCAGGGGAAAAAAAAAAGAAAAAAAAGTTTGAAATTTGAAATAAAATTGGATTTTTTATTGGAGAATTGGTGGTTGTATTGTTGATATTCAAAAAAGCGAGATACATTCTTCAAGAAGAACATTCCGATAATATTTGAAGGTTTCTCAAACTAAAAAAATTTGTGCTTAAAATATTGTATCTGAACGAAAATTGTGAAATTAATCCTTTTTTTAAGCTTATATTCGTGAGAATAATCATGACATCTAAGGTAACTAATACTTTTGTTTTGGTCAGAGGTGATATTATGAATTTGAATTTTGAAACCAAATATATATATATATATATATTGGATCATTTTGAAACTAATTAATTAGGTCAATAATTCAAAGGATTGAGAGTTTTAACTCGGGACGCATGGGTAGAAACCGAACACCCAATTCAATAAAATGTTAGATCACTTATGGAAAAGATCTCTAAAATTATATAATGATTTGCTTTTTCACATCTGAAGACTATGCAGTTTTTTTTAGACGTTGTCGTGCCTGTGAATTTAATTATTCTCTGTCATTCGAAGGGTAAAAGAGTCAAACAAGTCCTTTTAATTCTTTCAACTGTATGACCATACGTACCGAGTTTGAAACTTTTCAATTTTCTTCTCTTAAATTATTATAATAGTTTCAAACTGCTTTCCCTCCTTCTAATAATCGTAAAATTTAAAAGAAAAATGCTACTCTTTCCTAGTATCCTACCACAATTTGTGGGTTTAGGGTCCTCCAAATGCTTCTTTCATGGGCTTTATGTTTAGATGTTTCTCTTTTATTTGGGTTGGGACAACTGGCCTTGTTTGTTTATTGTGGTTTAAAGGCCATTTCTAATGACAGGGATTGAAAAAAGGGCCCAATTTGGTAATGCCATAGGTGACATGGGCCAGTTTGCTTCAAGCAATGCGCCTTCTTGTGATTGACAGTCGACTGAAGGCTTGGGGCATGGTCATTTTAAAAGAAGGTGCTTGGCCAGATTGCTTCAAGAAAACCGACACGCACCGGACCGGTTTTCGGTTTATTCTCTTTTGATTACAAGTGATATTCTACGCTAAAAGAAGCGGCAATGATTTAAACTCGAAATGCAACGAGTTAAAGAGAAATGTCTTAACCATCATATATTATTCTCTTTTATTTCTCAATATCAAAAAGAAAAACACAATTGAACCGATTTTCAAAATGTCAAAACCACATGAGAACAAACCCGTAAGGAGTAAAATGTTTTTTTCTTTTCTCTTTTAATCAGAAAAATAAAATGTTCTTCTAGAGGTAATTGTGTCCAAGTTTCTTCACTCAAATCATGGTTACCAAATTAGGTTTGGAAGAAATCTCAACCTCTTTTGTCCATGCATAAATGGGTGTCATTCACAGCTGTCGTGGGTCTTTAATTTTCACATCAAATCTCACCTAAATCAACGGTTTAGAATCATCTACGCCTAACTAGTGGCAAAAGTCAAAAAAAAAAAAAACTATATCGTTTTACCAAAGTCTTGAGGATATAGTTTTAAGGATATTAGGATCAATTTTTCCTTGATTACATTTGATTGTTTGTTGCTTTGGTGGCACCTTAAAGAATAAAAAAGTTGATGCCTTTGGTGAGACCAAAAGCCAAACTAGTCACAACCACTAGACCCACTTCCTCTCTTTTTCTTGATTCACATTCAAAAAGATTCAAAAACAAAAACTACAGCTCTGCATTGTCTTCTCTCTCCCTCTCAACTTCCCATGTGGGGGTCCAAATGATATTTTCTCAAAGATTAGCCACTCCTACATATATCACATAATCTCTTCCATTCAATTCCAATTTTAAGTTTTATGTAATATTGTTAACAAATTATTGGAAAGAGACTTTAAGAAAATAAATGGTCTCTAATATTGATATAACTCTTCACTTTAATCTTTGAGATTACCTACCGTCAATCATTTTGGTTCATTTTGTGAAAAATTTCTGTTAAATTGAAGAAACCATCAACTCAAGTGGAGGGGTTGATTTGACCAAAATATCCTCAATTTAACGGAGATTTTTCACGAAATGACCAAAATGATTTACGGTAGACAATCTCAGAGACCATTATATTGATTTAAAATCTCAGGAACAAAAGTGAAGAGTTATGCCAATCTCATAAACAATTTTGGCTAAAAAGCCTTTCAATAGCTCATGCCTAATACTAGTCCACAAGATGAACAATGAAGTTTGATTCTGAAAAAACAAAGTGTACATTATTTGAAAGATCAAATTACTTAGCAAGCTTGACTACGAAAACCAAACTCATTTATAACTTCTATCGTTTCAAGTAAATTTTGCCTGAAAAAAAATCGGTAAGCATGCCCACTTCCAGAGGGACAAAGAGACAAAACAGGGGAGTTGAGCTCAGGGGCATTTCAAACACGTCCAATTCACAATCCCATTCCAATATATTCTCTCTACCAGACAAGATCTTGCAGGCTCATCTCTCCAACTCAACCAAATCCATACCAAATCTCTATATCTTTTTAATTTCCAATCCCCGCCGATTTACCCCACTCTCTACAAATGCACATCCACTTCCCTCTTCTTCTTCTCTTCCTTTATTCTTTTTTTTCTTAATTTTATTTGTTTGAATTTTGAAGCAAACCTAACGTTCTCTAATGTTTGCTTGCTATTTATCACGGTTAACAAAAGCGATATTCAAAGTTACTCTAATCCAAAACATGTATGTATCGTAAAAGCAATTTCGCATCAGAACATTTATCTTTGCCAAAATCGTGATACAAGAACATTTTGTATTACGTTGTGTACTAAAAGGGGTATACTTCCTCGAATAACCACGAGAGGTTAAGATTCAAAAGCACCGAACTATTCCCTTTGTTGACTTTTCGTATTTTTTTACTAACACATACAATTCGTATATTTTTATTCGTTTAGTAACACATACGAAATTAACATAAATAAGTAGACATTTAAAAAAAATAATCAGTATCCATCCTACACAATACATTCAAGGGGAAAATAGACGGAGTTAAATTTTGAATTGAAGACCAGAAATGTAATTAGTTAATCATTAGTATTAATATTGTTACTAATAGTCATATAAACAAACAAAATAAATCATAGCCAAAGAAAAAAATTGAAAACAAAAAAGGAAAGTAATTCATCAAAAACCGTTTAAACGGGTAATTGCAGTTCGGCCCCGAAAAAAAAAAAGCGCGATTACGGTACAATCGGGTCCGATTGATCTAATCAGCGTTGGTCATTTTGAACCGTCGGATCGGAGAATCAAGCGACGTGGGCGACGATGGAGCCGAGAACGACGATGACATAGGAGGCGACGGAGATTTAGACGGCGACGATAAGGACGACGAAGGAGACGATGGTAAAATGGAAGGCGGTGATGTGGGCATCATCAGATCACACGGCTCCCGTAGCTTTCTCTTGTTCATTCCTCCGCCGCTCTCCTCCACTCCGACATCCCTCGCGGTCGTCATGTAATCCTTCAGCCTCTTGACGTCAGCTAACTTCACCGGTTTCACTATGAAGTCCTCCGCGCCTTCTTCCAAACACCTGGCGAACACAAAAATAACCCAAAATTTAAATTTAAAATCAAAATTAATTGCAAGAACCAATTAACCTCGAAAAAAAATGGATAATTAATCAATTAAACATTAATTTTGGGGGGAAAATAAATTACCTGTCTATGCGCGCCAAAACGTTCTCGGATGACATAATCACGACGGGAATCTCTTTGAATGTGGAAGATTCTTTGATTTTCTTGAGCAATTCGTAGCCGGTCATTCCGGGCATACAGTAATCCGTGATGATCAGATCCACCTTCAACCCCTGGACATAATTACAGAGAATCAAAAATTTTATTCGAAAATTTTGAAATTTTACCGATGGAAACTAGGAGTCTTTGATCGAACTTACGTCGAATCCGACGGTGGAGCTCTTCTCCTCGTCCAGGCCGAGGAACTGCAGAGCTCTTCTTCCGCTGTCAACAGCCGTCACTGTACCAAAAAAGATCGAGTTCAAAAACACAGAAAACAAAAAACGACGACGCTTCCAGAAATGTAACTCTGTTTTCAGATTCTACCTTTGCAGGAGGAGATTTTGAGCAACCGCTCGATGACCTTGCGATCGACGAGGCTGTCGTCGACGGCGAGCACGTGAGCTTCTTCCGAAATCAACGGCGGCGAGAGGTCGAGCTTCTCCGACATCCTCCGCCATGAAACGACGCCGTTCCTCGCCATCGTACGGATTGGAATCAGACAAACGAAACGAGGGTTGCTGTGCTTTCTGCGGGCGGTGTTTTATACAGTAGAAAATGGAGGAGAGAAATGGCGAAGGTGGAAGTTGTCTGTCAGCGTCGCAGACACAAGAGTGTGGGGGGTTTCTCTCTCTTAATATAGTATTGGTCTCTTTCGCCAAATCAAATCTTTCTCTCTAACAAATCTCAAAATCTACTTTATTATATTTGTTTAATTTTAATTTATTAAACGGTGAGATTCTCAAATCCACTTTGGTGCCATCTTCCCCAATCAAAACCATTTAAAAAATAATACACGGTCAAAACCATCAGTTTCCGATTCTCAATTCTTAAAACAATCAGTTTTATAATATGTCATCGACATCAAATTGTTATGTTGTCAACTTTTTATTAACAGATGATAGGATAGTTATACTAAAATCTTAAAAACTATCGACGGCAAAACATATGCACGAATCAATTTAAAGTTGTCAAACTTATTGTCTTTACTTTTGAGTCGTTATATGTATCGATACGTTCTTGATTCTGTAACAGTTTAACAATTGATATTTATTTTCGACCAATCTTGTATCGATACGTTTCGTATTGCTAGGTTGTTAATTTTTAATTCATATAAAATTTTAATTTAGTCCTTAAAAATGATCACTTTTATACTACAATCTTGTGTAAGATTACAAACTAATTTTAATCCGTTCGGCTCAATGTCCATGTGATCATACATTTACTTACATCACATATTAATTATACTTTGATTTTTATTTCTCTTTTTCTTCTTAATTTTGATGAATTTATTACATATAATCCTATTTTTCGTTGACCGGCGGTCAGCGGTGGACCGCGCCGTCAAAACCTTGGGGCGAGGGGCGGAATTTGGCAAATTTGGACCGGCGCGCGAAAACGGGTAAAATAAGGGGGACCGGATTCCGCCGGTGGCATTGACAGGTGAGGGTTGTACAGAGTGACCCTGTGAGCTTCCCCGAGTGGTTCCTGCGTCTTATTTTGTTGTAATTAAAAGACTTGGCAGGCAATATCTCCTCGCGAATCTTTGGATTGCCCCACCGCCTTTCTTTCCACGTGCTACCTCGTGCTCCGTAAGTGCTTTCCATTTTTTCTCAACTTTGTATTAATATTGGTTTTTTTTTTTTTACTACTTTTTATTGGTAATTGTTGTTGTTAACTTACTGTTGTGGTTAGGGAGATATTTTTTCAGTATGTTCAGAACACGTTTAATACATTAAGTGTAATAATACAATTGGTTTGAAACTTAAACAAAAAAAAAAAAAAATTAATCAATTATTTTATGACACTTGATTTACCGAGTTGTGTTCCTAGCACATTAAACAATTCATCGTGATTAAGGTGTTATCTACACTACGAGTGTGTGTGAGTTCTAAGCCTCATAATGGGCTAGCAGGAATAATGTGGTTTAAATTCGTCTCTCGCGAGAATTGGACCTAAAACATCTTCTATACAAATGAAAAAGAATATCACTCGAACGTAATACTAAATTATTAAGGATCCGTATGATAATCTTTATAAAATGTTATTTTGTCACATCAGCTATAAAAATGGAATTTAACATCTCTATGGAGATGGTCTTAATATTTTATTTTTCAAGTCTTACTATCTTTAAAATTGTTACCGAACGAATTAACAAAAACTAACTATTAAAATTGAAAGAAAATATTTTTGCTCATCATTCTTAATTATTATTGAATAAATTTAAATTTCAAAATTTACGTAATGAATAGATTAAATCAAAGTTATCTAATATTATAATAGAGCGATAAAATAATATATTCAAAATAAAATTATTATTAAACGACCCTTAATTATTATATACCATCGTACAACACTATGGCCATGAAGCATGGAAGTAGGAAATATTGTTTAATCGAAATGACTTTTTGCCAAAGTTTTTTTGATGGAACGATAAATTTTTTAATATAACAAAAATACAACTTGATACACTGAATAAAATAATACAAACAAGAGACAATAGATAGAATTGAGGAGATTTGCAAGTCCGAAAATAATCTGAGGTGGGACCGACATTACCCTTCCTAATGCTTGGACTTTTGCTACCAAAATTCTAAAAATTATTTTCTTTTCAAACACTGTATAATATCAAATCTTTTGGTATATCACCATCGCTTCCAAGATTGATTTTCCATCTCTCTCGTAGTCACACACACACACACACACACATATATGTATATATTTATTTATTTTATTATTACCGCTAAATAGGGCGGATTATTGGGTAATTGTATTCTTACAAGCAATTTGATCACCTCGCTGGATCCCGTCCGATTCTGGTTCAACGTGTGACATAATTTCACCCCCAACTTTTGGTACACACTTGTTCATTAGTTTACCCCAAACTGAATTGTTTAATCAGAATATATTCAATTTGAGTTGTGATGCATGGTAAGATTTCTTGCATTAACGATTGATAGTCGTTTAGAGACATTAAAATCTTAATTTACTAATGTTAGTCTGTACACTTGCAAAAGTTCTAATTCAGATTATCTGCCACTTATTAGAGGACAAAATGGTATCAGTATTGGGTAATAACAAGAGAAAATGTTGTCGTGATATAGGCACATTATATATATATATATATATATATATATATATATAACCTAAACGGTATGTTCTTCATTACAGAACCAACCTCAATACGTATTATGTTTCCATACACTTACAACAAGAAAAGCTTGTATGTAATGTTTTCATAAACTTATGATACGAAAGTTAAAGGTATAAATTGTTGATACACAAATTGATAGTTTGTTAATGTTCAAAATTTGCAGGTTAATAAACTAGAACAATTAGCCTTTGGTGGGCTTGGATCAAAGCTATGAAATAAATAGACTCAAGATTTAAGTGGTTCACCTCTCAAAACTAAACTACATCCATTGTGTTATTCGTATTATATTGATTTGAAGGTTACAAGTAACACTCGACTAAAGGCTAGCATTCTTTCTCTTCTCAATCGTCTGACTCCATTACCAAAGGTTCTCACCCCTTTATATAGGTCCTCACTGAACCCAAAAATCCTTGGGCTCACTACATTTACTTTCTGGCATTTAATATGCTAGCTATAGAGACTGGTGTGCTAACAACCTTTTCGCCAATCAACAGATATTCAGCAGTGAAGTGACAATTGTTCAATCGGAATTGCACACTCTTCTAGGTTGATACATGCCAAGCGACTTGCTAGGCCATGAGTAGTCAATAATTTCTTTTCCAAGCAATGGCTCGACCACCTTTATGTCATGTCCTAGACTTCTACCTTTGATTGGTGGCTAACACATGGCCTAATTGGTGTTTGAGTATGCATGTTCCTAGAGCCTTATGCCATAACGTTATCAGTCTTCTCATGTGTTCTTGTTGGTCGGAAAAGTGTTTTATGTTACTTGGTCTAACCAGACTGATGAGCGGTCAGCTACAGCACTCGGAAATGCCTCTTCCTCATTCCAATGGGCCTTGGATTTCCTTTTCTTATTTGGGCCTTGTCTTTTATTGGGCCTTTTTAGGTTTTTGGTCTGGCTTGTACTATTTTGAGAGTCGAAAAGAATTCTGTGTTAACACAGTTAACAAGTCATCACAGTTCATTAAACCATAAACCTTCTTCTCAGTTCCTTTTATGAATAAAACCTACATTGTACTCATTTAAAATTGTTGAGGACGCATGCATTCCAACAACGACTACAAGGTGGATGAATGCATTTACACCAACCTTGCTGTTATGGTGTCTTAAATTATAGCTTGAATTTGACCCAAAAAATAAAAAATTATGGCTTGAAATCTTCTAAAGCTACTAGAAACATATACAAAGGTTCCTAATATTCCCCTTGCCACGTATTATTAAAAATAATTGGTTGACTTTGTAATCATGAGAAGCATTCCATTAAACAAGCTCTTTTTTTACAATTAGATCCAATAAAATAACACTACATTTCATTTTAGTCAAACTTAATCTCAACTTTAGGGAATCAATTAGGTCCCGCAAAATTATATTGCCCCGACACCTTTACATGATGAGAAATGTTAGACTTTTTGTTACTTTATGTTTTTGATATAATATTTTATGATATTAGTATAAAAATTAACGTTAAACTGTGTAGTGCCAAATAGTTTATAAAAAGTTTCATTTTTTTTTTCGATACTAAACGGGAGTGGTGTGGGCTTAGTCTTACAATAGGTTAGCAATAATGTAATTCAAATTCGCCTTTTGCAAGAATCAAATCTAAAATCTCTCACTTATATATATGAATAGAAATACCACTAACAATCTCATTTTTAAAAGAGTCCGTTACCATTCCTCTTACATGATTATCAAAAGACCGTTGATAATGTAGGGTCGCAACTCGGCATTGTCCTAAATACATTTATCGGGTCGGGTTGGGTCGATACGGGCTAGAATATGGAAGGTAATGGATAGCCTATATGTCAGTTCACCATAACTAGATGTACGAAGTGGAGCATATTCGGTCATGCAATTAAGTTTGAAAACGAATCACAATTGAACTCAAAGCTCTTACCTATAATTGTTTGTTTAAGTTTCTTTATCATGGATCGACACATACCATTGACTATGATCCATGATCGTTGAATTTTAATCATTAGATCCTACGATCATTGTCCATGCAATGAGCCCATTTTAGAATAGATAGTGATATCCACACACCTGTTTTTACTTCTCATATAACCCTCTCAATTTTCAACCGTACAATCGAATGAATTCAAGAAGATCAATGACCAAAGAGTAACAAGTGCGTATGAAAGATAAAAATAAATGTATAAATAACACTATCTTTTATAATTTTCGTTTTGTTTCACATTAGTTTGGAAAGACTAAAATTACCTTTAAATGACATTAAAATAAGGCTTAAATGTCAAAATGGTCTTTGTGTTGTAGCCATATGGCCAATTTAGTCCATGTGTTTTCAATTTGGCTAATTTAATCCTCATGTTTGTCTTTGTTAGCTAATTAAGGACATTTCATTCAATCTATTTCAAAAAATTGATAAGAAAAATCATATGAGAAATAATTACCTTTTGTCTTTAAAGAAAAATGCAAATCAATGAGAAATAACACTTATAAGAAATAAAATTTCCAATTTGAAAATGATTAGATTGTGACATAGAAAATATATGGAGTAATGTTAGACAGGAGGTCGGAGAGTTGGGAGGAGAATAAATTTTCTTTTAATTTTTAATTTTATTTCATTTTAAATATTTTAAATCAAATAAATTATAATTTCATGAATAACTTTATAATAATTTATAAAAAAAAATTACACCAATTAGATGGAAATGTCCTCAATTTGCTAACAGAGATAAACACAATGGCCAAATTGGCCAAATTGAAAACACAAGAACTGTAATACCCTAGAAAATTTAAAATATATATGATTATGTGGAAATTTTTATCGATAAGTGGAAATGACGAAAATGCCCTAGGGGGCTAAACGTAATTTTACGAGGACGTATTTTATCTTCGTATATTTTATCGAATTTCTTGACACATTCGGATAAAGTTCGATCCTACGAGCGTGTGGGTGAAAATCGTTCGTGAAACGGAATCATAACGAATGAAATGGAAACGAACGAAAGTAAGGGCAAAATAATCATTTGCCGTGAATCTGGAAGGCTCCAGATTTTGTTTTAGTGGAAATATGACACGGGAAGAGAAGGGGAAGCCACAGGGACTGGTGGAGAAGGAAGGGGGACCAATTAGGGAAGATAAGAAAAGGGGGGAAAAGAAGGGGAAAATGGGGAGAAACCAATCAGGAAGGGAGATCAGGGAGGGAAATGAGGAAAGTGAGAAACACCAAACCCGTGCCCTTCATCCCTGTGACCCGTTCGACCCGAGGAGAGCCCGGACCTCCCCGAGCCATTTCTGGTGATATTCACCATTATTTCCGGCGAACCATAACTCTCCAACACCTGCAATCATCATCTAACCCTTCTCTCTTCCATTTCCAACCAAATTTAGAAGAAAATTTGGTGATGAACCGTCGGTGGGTGCGACGGGTTCGTGTGATAAATCCTCATATCCTGAAGCTAGTTCCTGCAATTAGCACCATCAAAACACTTCTCTAGGGGCCAGGAACAAAGCCCAAATATTGGTTGGTGTGGCGGAACACCGGAGGTTGAGGATCGAGGCCACCCAAACTCTAGGGTCCGGCGGGTTTAAGTGAAATTGGGGCTTTTCCCAACTAAATTGGACTTGGTCACATGTATAAAACATGCTCTACTTGTTGAGATATTTATTTCTGTGAAATTTGAGAATTTTTAGAAATAGTTGATATTTTTCGACGTGTCGGGACGACCAACCACCACCCGCGGCGGCTCGTGGCCAGGGGGCCGACACCTCCATTTGATGCATATTTCATTATTCTAATTTACGTATTTGAAATAAAATTGAAGTGCTTTGATAACTTAACACTAATGTGGAACACTTCCGTTAATTGAATATATTTGGAAATGATTTGAAATTAAAATGTGAACTACGAATGACTTGATCCCTTCGTAGGGTACCTAGGTAGTTTAACAAGATGGTTAGATGTAGCCAAAATAGGATTGAATTTAATTTATGGTGGTTAAGAGTAGATTTATTAACCATGAATTATTTGGGCCTATCTTAGTAATTGGCTTCTGAAGTAAAATTTTTGGAACGTTACAAGAATTGGATTGATCCAATAACTAAAACACAGTGACAATTTTAACATTTAAGCTTTAAAATAATGTCATAGATTAGCGTTAGTAACCATTTAGTAAATACATTTCTTTGCAATCTATCAAAATGTATCATATATTTCATCAAAAAGAAAAATGTATCATATATGATGTATGTTACACCACCATCGTTAAATATCTGCCGTAATGAGAATAAAACGGATCTTATTCACAATACTAAAAAGAGATGCAAGAATGGAAAATACTTTTATACGTGTCTTTTGGTACGAAAAAGAGAGAGAATCAAGCTGTGGATGATCCTTCTTTTTCTTTAAAGATATGGCATCTCACTTTTTTGTACTAGGAGTGTGATTTTTTTAATACTTATATTATCTACATTACGAGATTGAAAAGTGGCTAAGACTCGTAATATATTAGTTATAATAATTTAGTTCGAATTTATCTTTGACAATAATTGACTTTAAGACTTCTCGTTTATAAATGATGAAAAATATTACTAAACAATAATATTAAGTGTGGATGGAAGTGTGATTTGGGGCATTTTTGTCTTGATTTGTACGAGTAATGGATATCTCTTTACCAAACAGGCAACGAGAACACCTTCTCTTTTTTTCAACCACAAAGAAAGTTTTGAGAGGGGGACAATTGACTGAACTGAGGAATGGGATACTATGGGAATAATAAAATATTATTGTCTAATAAGATTAGTAAAAAGGAATCTGATCACTCCAATGGCGTTTAGGGAAGGTGCTGCTGAACGAGAAATTTTTTATTGTGATCGAAATATGAATGGTACATTACGTGCTTTCATATAAATGGTGGAAATTTTTATTTTTTAAGTTATTAACTTTTTAACACACATATTCCATAATTTGTATAGTAACACATGATGTACTACCCTATGTTCCCGTCACATTGAAAAATCTCTCTTATTGAACAATTAAGAGTGAAAACATCATGTGGTAGGCCGTAGGCTAGCAATTTCTTTAGATAAACAATGCACATCAAAATGTTACGAGTTCCAATCATTAGTCGTGAAAATAGCTTTTTGTAAAGTAAAGGTAAAGCTGCGTACGATAAACATTTTTTCTCAACCCTCGCAAAGCGGAGAACCTTGTTAACTTGGGTTCGCTATTTTTCTTAAAACAATGCACACCAAGCAAACATTGGTTATGATGGATGTGCTCTTCTTATAACTTTGAGTTCAAACTCTTTTTTCTGTAAGTTAGATTAGTGTAAAGTGAATATCAATTGTCTCTGAAAAATAATAAACACTATCAGCTACCTGATTCTCTAAACATTTAATCTGCACAATACAGCAGACGCACGCTAGAATTTTTGTACCAAACATGAAGGCACTTGTGAGAACTAAGAAGTTGTTACTATAATGATCATAATTGGATATATTTTCATTTGATTTTAATACAAAATGTTTATTTTTTGGTGGGAAAAGTTAGTGTGTTGTTTGTGCATGCTTAAACTACTAAACTAATTAATCACTCAAATCAGCAGTTGGGTTTTGATTATTAGGAAAATGACCGAAAGCTTAGAAGAAAAGCACAGAATCTTGTAACAGCCACTAAAATCGACCCCCTTAAAAGGTGGGATATATATTTTGCTTACTGACTCATCTTCCTCATAAAAGGGCATGAAAATGACTACTATTGGACCTTTAGAATTGCTAAAAGCTTTTTCAGATGTAAAAAAGTGCTTCTTCTACTAAAATGAGTTGGAACACTTTGTATGCCTAATCTATTCAGATTAGACGCATTATTTAATAACACGGGATGCTCTTACATAAGTTCTTGAACTATTTTCCATACAATAGGCTTTTTTTCCTGAGTTTTGCTACCAAAATTCTAAAAATTATTTTCTTTTCAGATACTGTATAATATCAAATCTTTTGGGATATCACCATCGCTTCCAAGATTGATTTTCCATCTCTCTTGTAGTCACACACACACACACATATGTATATATTTATTTATTTTATTATTACCGCTAAATAGGGCGGATTATTGGGTAATTGTATTCTTACAAGCAATTTGATCACCTCACCATGTCTCATCCGATTTTGGTTCAACGTGTGACATAATTTCACCCCCAACGTTTGGTACACACTTGTTCATTACTTTACCCCAAACTAAATTGTTTAATCATAATATAAATCAATTTGAGTTGTGCTAGTCACAGTTAGTGGCGGATTTAGGAAATATTATTAGGGGGTCAGTAAGAATAGCACGTGCAGCGCGCAAATTTTTTTAAACAAAAATATCATGTATATCGTCATTTCATCAAGTCTTGGTAAGCCTAAAGTCATTTGCAAAGGCATATTATACACCTGTTAATGTCTCATTTGTGTAGGTAACTAATATATTTCAACGCTGCTCCCATATAAATGCGTAACAAAAGATCATTTTGAACACACTAACAAATTGATTAATATCATTGCACCCCATTAATATGTTTGTCCAAGAATGATGATGCTTTGTTCATTCTCTAAAATTACCATTTCATTTATTTTGCATTTTTGGATAGTCTTTTACTTGGTTCTTTTTTCTTCTTCTTACAATTGTAATCATAAGCAACAAATAAGCCAAAGATAAATTATATTAAGACTAGATTGTAAAGGGCAGCACCTCTCTAACGCATTTTATCAAGCAGTTGGAGGCCACATATGAAGGGCAACTCTAACCTTCAAAGAGGCAGCACCCAAGTCATCCGTGAAGATTCACCAAAGTTCGGAGGATTAGTCGACCCCCCTTGCCCCTCAATCGGTCCGCCCCTGGTCAGAGTTGCTCTTCAACATGCTTCTTGTGGATCGGTCATCGATGTATGGTAAGATCTTTTGCATCATTGATCAATAGTCATTGAGAGACAATAAAATCTTAAGTTACTATTGTTAGTCTGTACACTTGCAAAAGTTCTTATTTCAATTGTCTGTCGCTTATTAGAGGACAAATTGGTATCAGTATTGGGTAATAACAAGAGAAAACGTTGCAGTGATATAGACATATTATATATAACATAAACGGTATGTCCTTTATTATTGAACCAACCTCAATCCATGTTATTGTTGTCAGGAGGAGGCTAAAATGCTTATGTGAGTCTTCTCGGCCCCCGAAATGGATGGATAACCATGACATGCCACCAGTTGTCCCTTAAAAAAAAAAAAAAAAAAAAAAACAAACAAACTAGAACAATTAGCCCTTGGTGGGCTTGGATCAAAGTTATGAAATAAATAGACTCAAAATTTAATGGTTCGCCCCTCAAAACTGGACTACATCCATTGTGTTATTCGTATTATATTGATTTGAAGGTTACAAGTAATGCTCGACTAAAGACTAGTATTCCCTCTCTTCTCAATCGTCCGACCCTATTACAAGAGGTTCTCACCTTTTTATATAGGCCCTCACTGAACCCAAAAATCCTTGGGCTCACTACATTTACTTTTCTAGCATTTAATATGCTGGCTATGTAGACTGGTGTGCTGGCAACCTTTTCACCCATCAACAAATATTCAGCGATGAAGTGACAATCGTTCAGTCGGGATCGCACACTCTTCTAGGTCAATACATGCCAAACGACTTGCTAGGCCATGAGTAGTCAATAATGTCTTTTCCGAGTAGTGGCCTGACCACCTTATGCCATGTCCTAAACTTCTACATTTGATTGGTGGCCAACACATGGCCTGATTGGTGTTTGAGTAGGCCTGTTCCTAGAGCCTTGTGCCATAACGTTGTCAGTCTTCTCACGTGTTCTTGTCGGTTGGAAAAGTGTTTTATGTTACTTGGTCTAACCAGACTGATGAGCGGTCTACTACAGCGCTCATAAATGCCTCTTTCCAATTCCATTGGGCCTTGGATTTCCTTTTCTTCTTTGGGCCTTGTCTTTTATTAGGCCTTTCTAGGTTTTTTGTCTGGCTTGTACTATTTTGAAAGTAAAAAAGGATCATGTGTTAACACAGTTAACAAGTCTTCACAGTTCATAAACCATAAACCTTCTTCTTAGTTCCTTTCATGAATAAAACCTACATTGTACTCATTTAAAATTGTTGAGGACGCATGCATTCCAACAACTACTACGAGGTGGATGCATGCATTTACACCAACCGTATTGTTATGGTGTCTTGAATTATAGCTTGAATTTGACCCAAAAAATAAAAAATTATGGCTTGAAATATTCTAAAGCAACTAGAAACATAAACAAAGGTTTCTAATATTCCCCTTGCCACGTATTATTAATAAGAATTGGTTGACTTTGTAAACATGAAAAGCATTCCATTAGACAAGCTTTTTTTTACGGATCAGGATTCTCACCGGATTCCTTTTGTGGGGATCTCGGAGATCAAGCAATCATGTCCGTTCATCGTATATTTTGCGTTCAGCTTTCGTTAGGTACTGTTTATATTCAGTTTTAAATTTTAAATAATTTTTTACCACACTATATACAATAAACTGATATAATTATTGGATCCTTGGGATTCCTACAAAAGGAATCTGAGGATCCTGATCCCTTTTGTACAATTAGACCCTATAAAATAACACTATATTTCATATTAGTCAAACTTAAACTCAACTTTAGGGAATCAATTGGGTCCCACAAAATTATATTGCCCTTACACCTTTCCATGATGACAAATGCTAGACTCTCTATTGATTCTATGTCACTTCATGCTTTTGATACAATGTTTTATGATATTGGTATAAAAAATTTGACATTAAGTTGTGTGGTGTCAGAAAGTCTATAAAAATTCTCACTTTTTTTCAATGCGAAAGGGGAGTGTGGGCTCAGTGGAGGATGCATTGAGGGCCCCCAGGGGGGGTCAGCTGACCTTTCGAACTTTGGTGAATGTTTATGGATACCTTGGGTGCTGACCCTCTGAATTTTGGTGAATGTCTATAGATACCTTGGGTGCTGACCTTTTGAAGATTAGAGTTGGCTTCATACATGCCCTCCAACTGACTTCAGGCCTACCAAGACTCAGTGAATGTTCATGGATACCTTAGGTGCTGCCCCTTGCATACATTAACAGGTGTGCATATGCCTTTCCAAATGACTTCAGGCCTACCAAGATTCGATGAAATGACAACATGCATGCTATTTTTAGTAAAAAAAAATTTACACGTTCTATTCTTACTGACCCCCATAATATTATTTCTTGGATCCGCCACTCGGTGGGTTTACCCTTACAATGGGTTAGCAATAATGCGGTTCAAATTCGTATTTGATGAGAATTGAACCTAAAATCTCTTACTTACATGTGAATAAGAATACCATTAGACCATAGTACCAAGTTATTAAACAATCTCACTTTTAAAAGAATCTGTCACCATTCCTCTTACATGATTATCAAAAGACCGTTGATAATGTGGGGTCGTAACTCGGCATTGTCCCAAATACATTCATCGGGTCAAGCTGGGTCGATACGGGTTAGAATATGGAAGGTAACGGATAGCCTATATGCCAGTTCACCATAACTAGATGTATGAAGTGGAGCATATTCGGTCATGCAATTAAGGTTGAAAACGAATTACAATTGAACTCAAAACTCTTACTTATAATTGTTTGATTAAGTTTCTTTATTATGGATCGACACATACCACAGACTATGATCCATAATCGTTGAATTTTTAATTATTAGATCCTACGACCATCGTCCATGCAATGAGCCCATTTTAGAATAGATAGTGTTATCCATACATCTATTTTTACTTTTCATATAACCCTCTCAATTTTCGACCGTCAAATCGAATGAATTCAAGAAGATCAATGACCAAAAAGTAACAAGAGTGTGTGGAAGATAAATAGCACTATCTTTTATAACTTTTGTTTCGTTTCACATTAGTTTGGAAAGACTAAAATTACCCTTAAATGACATTAAAATAAGGCTTAAATGTCAAATGGTCATTGTGTTATAGTCATATGGCCAATTTAGTCCCTGTGTTTTTGATTTGGCTAATTTAATCCTTGTGTTTGTCTTTGTTAGCCAATTAAGGACATTTCATTCAATCTGTTTTAAAAAAACTTATAGGAAAAATCGTATGAGAAATTATTACCTTTTGTCTTTACATAAAAATGCAAATCAATGAGAAATAACACTTACAAGAAATAAAACTTCCAATCTGAAAAATGATTAAGATTTTGACACAGAAAAGATATGGGGTAATGTTAGACAGGAGGTCGGAGAGTTGGGAGGAGAATACTTTTTTTTTTAATTTTTAATTTTATTTCATTTTAAATATTTTAAATCAAATAAATTATAATTTCATAAATAAGTTTATAATAATTTATAAATAAAAAAATTACATAAATTAGATGGAAATGTCCTTAATTTGCTAACAGAGATAAACACAAAGATCAAATTGACCAAATTGAAAACACAAGAACTGAATTGATCTAATGACTAAAACATAGGAACCATTTTCACATTTAAGCCTTAAAATAATGTCATATATTAGCGTTAGTAACCATATGGTAAATACATTTCTTTGCAATCTATCAAAATGTGTCATATATTTCATCAAAAAAAAAAAAAAAAAAAGTATCATATATGATGTATGTTACACCTCCATCGTAAAATATCTGCCCTAATGAGAAGTGTTTTTATTTTATGGATCTTACTCACAATACTAAAAAGAGATGCAAGAATAGAAATTAATATTATACGTGTCTTTTGGTAGTAAAAAGAGATAGAATCACGCTGTGAATGATCCTTCTTTTTCTTTAAAGATATGGCATCTCACTTTTTTGCAACAGGAGTGTGATTTTTTTAATACTCGTATTATCTACATTGAGGGGTTGGGAAGTGGCTAAGACTTGTAATGTATTAGCCATAATAATTTAGTTCGAATTTGTCTTTGGTGAGAATCGATCCGAATACTTCTCATTTATAAGTTAAGAAAAATATCACTAGACGGTAATATTAAATGTGGATGGAAGTGTGATTTGGGGCATTTTTGTCTTGGTCTGCCAAACAGGCAATGAGGACACCTTTGCTATTTTTCAACCACAATGAAAGTTTTTGAGAGGGGAACAATTGACTGAACTGAGGAATGGGATACTATGTGAATATAAAATATTATTATTCAATAAGATTAGGAAAATGGAATCTGATCACTCTAATGGCGTTTAGGGATGGTGCTGCTGAATAATTAAGGGTGAAAACATCATGTGGTAGGCCGTAGGCTAGGAATTTTCTTTAGATAAACAATGCATACAATAAGGTTACGGGTTTCAGTTGTGGAAACAGTTTTTTTGTAAAGTAAAGATAAAGCTGCGTACAATAGGAGTTTCTCTTTGATCCTTGCAAAGCGGGGAACCTTGTTAACTTGGGATCACTATTTTTTTTTTTAAACAATGCACACCAAACAAACATTGGTTAGAGTGGATGTGCTATTTTTATAACTTTGAGTTCAAACTCTTTTTTCTGTAAGTTGGATTAGTGTAAAGTAAATATCAATTGTCTACGAAAAAGAATAAACACTATCAATTACCTAATTCTCTAAACATACAATCTCAGCACAATACAGCGGACGCACGCTATAATATTTGTACCAAACATGAAGGCACTTGTGAGAACTAAGAAGTTGTTACTATAATGTTCGTAATTGGATATATTTTCATTTGATTTAAATACAAAACTGTTTATTTTTTTGGTGGGAAAAGTTAGTGTGTTGTTTGTGCATGCTTAAACTACTAAACTAATTAATCACTCAAATCAGCAGTTGGGTTTGATTATTAGGAAAATGACCGAAAGCTTAAAAGAATCTTGTAACAGCCACTAAAATCGACCCCTTAAAAGGTGGGATATATATTTTGCTTATTGACTCATCTTCCTAATTTACACAGAGTAGACGCCCTATTTAGTAACACAGAATGCTCTTGTATAATTTCCTGAAGTACTTTCTACACAAAAGGTTATTTTCTTGAGTTTTACCAAGCATTTGAAAGTGTTTTTTTTTTTTTTAAAGAAACACTTGCTCTAGGAAGCTTTTGAAGTTTAATAAAAAAAAATCCTGCTACTAAATATAATACTTTTAGTAAAAGCGCTTTCGTACGAAAAAAAAATCAGTAAAGAAACACTTTCAAACAAAACATTAATGGGCTTCAAACTTCATTAAAAATATGGGTAGACTCCAAAAGGCCCAGGATTGTCCAATACGAAGTCCGTGGGCCGGACTCCGCACTGTATAAATGTATCCAAGTTCAAACGGAGGAAGGGCAGAGTTCCTGCGAAAACGATGGAGTGTGCCGGCAAGTGACTGGGAACTCGGTGCACGGGCCCACCCACCAGATGATGTGTTCGCTGTGGAGCCGTCGCTTTCTGCTCCGTATCTCACCAGGTACTTCTCTCTCTTCGATTTTTTGTGCTTTAAGTAAATCATGCAATCGTAATCATGGTTTTAGATTTAATTTAAGATAATAGCAATTGGGTTAATCTTAATTTCTGCAGAAATGGTCTGTGTGGAAAGGATAAATGGATTTAAATTATTTGTTGAGTTGGGCTTGGGGTGTTGATTTGGTAATGCAGCTCTCAACAAAATTGTATTGCAGCTGAGCTAGTAGGACTGCTCATTCCTTACTTCTCTTTTTTCATTATTTTTTTTCTTTTTCGGAAAATTAATGAAAGGTGCTTGAAAACTTTGAGTTTTAAGTATAAGGACAAAATAAAGGGGAAAATGAATAGTATTATGATTGATTTTTTAGTGTAAAAATATGGTTTTTCGTTAAAGTAAACAGTTTCGAAAATTTTTCGTTAAAAGTTTTTTTTTTTTTTTTTCAACAATATGATATTCTAAACTAAATAAAGGGTAAAATGAATAGTAATTTTTAGTGTAAAAATTTGATTTTTCGTTAAAGTAAACAGTTTCGAGAATTTTTGTTAAAAGTTTTTTTTTTTTTTTTTTTTTTCCAATAATATGATATTCTAAACTATTTTAATCTACAAAGGGGAGGTTTTGAACTTGGGTACAAAGGGGCGGGCACACTGTTCTAACTAACGGGCCTTACCGCGTATTGTAATTCATTGGTGTTGAACGCTGTTCACTTGGTGAGGCTTCGTTTACCTCTAACTTTCAATGGCTTAAAATTCATATGCTTGACATGATTTTCTTCGACCATATAAATTTTTCTCCTAGATTGCGCATTGGCCTGATCATAAAGAAGAGTGTGGAAGGCTAGAGCAACATATGAAGCATATGGATATCTTGAATGAGTTTCCTTTCACTTTTACTCAACAAGCTACTGTTCAGGTAATCAACAATTTCTATGTAAGACGGAGAGCATTGAGTAGTGCCGTTTCTGTTATCTGAGTGGCGTCGTTGATAATATCTCTTTTGGTGTGATCTTGTTAGGTGTGTGTAAAGCAGGAGAGGAGGTGTTCAGTCTTGGAAAAAATAGGGGTCCATCAAATGGGAATGTGGTTGTGGGGATTCAGTTATTTCATTTGATTGTTTAAGGTTCTTTCTACCTGGTACATCTGAATTTCTCTGTATTCTATTGTTTTCCACATTGATTCTAATTCCGGTCCGTTATATCTTACTATTTGCAGGTTAAATAATTCTTGGGATCTCTCGAATATATTTTGCCCTTGTACTGGTATCGTCTTGTTCATCTTATAAGATAATTTAAGAGAAGTTGATGTTTATGGATTTATGACTTACATTTGCAGATCCTCTATTTATAATATCAACATGCAGATCCTTCTGTTACGATATCTGAATGTTTAACCAGTTGGAAGCAGAACTGTGAGTGGAGGTCCATCCCGCTGCATTCACCTGTTGCGTTGCTTCTCCATTGGGTATGATAGGTGTTTTAGTTGAGTGTTAGAATTTGTGTATAAAATCAAACCGAACAATTTGTAACCAGTTGGGAGTATGCATATTAAGGAAAGATACCTAGTTGGCTGGAGTACATGGGAGTCTAATTTAAGTTTTGCTCCCATCCAAATTCATGAGTCCAATTTAAATGCTGTAGACCTGCTCGTTTTGGGATGTGTGGATATTTGTTAAAATTATTAACATCCGGCTTTTCATTTCAGCCTCGTACAATTTACTATGCCACTCAAGTGGCTGGTTTGGGAAGCTGGACTTCTGGAATAAGCAACAACTTGTACATACACTATCTTGGTATGTGTTTCCTTGAAATTTCTAACTTATTACAAATTTTTAACTGTCATCATGGAAGTTGTCGGGTTTGATATCTATGATTTACTATAATTGTTACATTGAAATTTCAATACATGAACTGAACTTGTCAGGCCCTGAGAAAGAGCTTCTTCAGCTTTCTGTCTTCTCAGAGTTGCGTGTGCTTTTCCCCAACATGATAGAGCTTGTTGGGCCTTCCATTCCACAGCATAGGTTGGTTCTACAGTTTGATATGATTTTTTGCTTGGTATTCATACACATTCCTTTTTTTTATTGAACTTCACTCATGAAGATAAAACAAGGATTGCTTAATTGTGTTTGCAATCTTGTGGAGAAATGATCTCTCATTCATATTTGATTCTCCCTGTACTCTTTGAGATGGATAGGGATGGCGAGATGGTCACGTTATCCAATTATGCACATGGCCTTGATAGAGATTGCATTTGTAAATCCTCGAGTGAGACTGCCAGCGGGGATGTACATACTAGCGAACCTTCAGCAGTTACATTGCACCTTAGAAGCGGCTTTTATCATGACCGTTACATGGATATAACTAAGGTTGTATTCTTGTCTCTTTCAATGGACATAAATTCATGCTAAGAATCATGTGTTTTCTCTTTAGCCTTATCGGTTTTCCATTTTGCAGTTTCTCATGACTTCTTAAATGTGTGTAGGATTTATCCCCTCACTTAGTCCTTGCTCCAAATGCAGAAAATGCTGCCTATTCAAGCTGGTCACCGACTATTGTCAGTTTTTGATACCTAATCATCTCTTGTTTTGGTTCCGTTATTTTAATCCTTTTCTCTTAATTTAGTTGGTTGCATGGCTGTGTGTTTCAGGAGTTAATAAAGAATATGAACATCCCAGCGGTATTTTCCGATTACTGCAAAGAAGCTTGTCATCTTGGAGCTCGTTGCGTAAGCAGCGTAACTGGCCATCCCCTCGATATCCCTGTGCGTCAACCTTACTCAACTGTTATTATAGTATTGCATTAAACCGTAACTGCTTAATCTGATCATACCAAAATTCATGCCTCTGCCTTGTAGATTCAGTTAAATCCATTCAGGCAACCGATGGCGGTGGAAGACAGTGTTCTTGTTCTTCCTTGCTACTCAAATTGATTCCTCTATGGGATGTCAAATTGGTCGGCCTAAAATCGTATGCATTGTTTTAAAGATCGCCGCGTCTCTTGACGAAAAGGAGGGCAAGGTATCAAGGTAGATGAGACCCGTTTCGCAACGATGTTCTCTTCGAATGGTGGTCAGTTTGTATGACATCAATTGTATACGTTCAGTTCATGATGTATATATCTATTGTATGCAGTTAGAGCTTGGCTGATGTAGTACATTCCTGTCAAAATTAACTAACTCAGTTTGCCTCACGTAATTCTAATTCATCTCTCTACTTAGTTCACCATATCGACTAAACTCGAAACTTAATGTGTTTTTCTTTTAGCTTTTTTCGATTAAAAATGTGTGCGCGTTGTTTTTTATAATTATTTTACGTAAAAGTTTTTCAAACAACGCATTTTTAAAGATGAAGTCATTCTTGATTTTCACGATTAAGGACTTCAGAATACTTATGGAGAAGCGGTGTCGTTTCACACTGATCATCCAACGGACCTAACAGAACGTAGCCAGCATTCCCGTGGGAACGTCCGAACTACCCAAAACAAAAGCAAAGTCGGTCAATGAAAATCCAAAAATAAACCCAAAATTCCAAAAATAATTTCTAAAAAATTCCAGCAAGAACCAACATGGATAATCACCACCTCTTTCAACTCCATTGTTGACCGACGTCTTTGCTTCACGTCCCCAGATTCTAGGGTTAGGGATAGGGTTAGGGTTAGGGTTAGGGCTCTCTCTACCGGAAAATCCCATCCATCCAACCACCAATCAATGTCTCTATTTTCCCCCATTCCACGGCTGCTATTAGTTCTGTTATGCTTACTAGGGTTAGGGTTAGGCTTTGGGGACGCTCTGAAGGTGCCCCTTAGGATCAAGGACGTGCTTCCGGTTCTGCCGAGGCAGATATCGTGGCCGGTGCTCAACAATTTCCATAGTGCTGTGGATTTGTTGCCTTCTTTTATTGGGGCGGTGACTCCTGATAACAGCTCGATTCAATGGGAAGGGGCTTGCTTTTCCGGTAACCAGGCCCGGCTCGAGTTCACCGAAGGCGATCGGGGTAAATCCGATTTGGGAGGTGGCGTTCTCTATCTAAAGGTTCGATCTTTTGCTTTTGTTCTATAAATTTTGAAATTTGGTAGTGTTTGGGTAATTGAATGCATTTCCGACAATTTTCATTGGTTTTGTTTTCAACTGAGTAAATGGCAAGCTGAAATCAGTTTATGGTATTCATGGTTTGGACTTTAAGTTGTAGAATTTATTGTTGATGGGGATGGTTTATCAAATTTTAATCTGCAGACTTCTGAGGCACACAGCTGGGCCTGTATGGATCTTTATGTTTTTGCAACACCGTATCGTATTACATGGGATTATTACTTCTCTGCTCGAGAACATACTTTGAAGTTCGACTCGTGGGAAGAATCTGCAGAGTTGGAATATGTATGAAATTCATCTGTAATCTGTTTCGATAAGCTAGGAAAACTTATTTAATTCGAGTTGACACACTGTGATGACTGTTGAGCAGGTAAAGCAGCACGGGGTCTCTGTGTTTCTCATGCCATCAGGGATGCTGGGGACAATGCTGTCTTTGATAGATGTTTTGCCTCTGTTTTCTAACACTGCATGGGGTCAAAATGCAAACTTGGATTTTTTGAAGAAGCACATGGGTGCAACATTTGAAAAACGTTCTCAGCCGTGGCAAACAACCGTAAATCCCGCAGATGTTCATTCTGGTGATTTTCTAGCAGTTTCAAAGATCCGTGGTAGATGGGGTGGATTTGAGACATTGGAAAAATGGGTAACGGGAGCATTTGCTGGCCATACATCAGTGTGCTTGAAGGATGAGATGGGCAATCTATGGGTTGGTGAATCTGGACATGAGAATGAAAAGGTATCACATCGAGGACCTTACATAGTGGTTAAATATAAAGACTAGTATGTCACAATTTTTTTCAGTATATTATAGTACTAATGGTTGCACTGTCCTTGTGTTCAAACAGTGTTATGAATTTGAATTGGGTTAAGGACGTACTGTAGCTCATAAAGGAAAAAATGTTGACGATAGGGTGGCACAAGTTCACCCTATGGTACATAGCTTTAGTAAATAAAGATCACCATGTACATTTCATGTTTTTTTTTGCATGTTGGGTCTGGATTTTATCGTGTAGGTTTCTTTGTTGCCTTTTATCCCTTATTATCAATTGGCATTACCCTAGTTTTCTACAAGTGACGGTTTCAGGACCAATTGTACATTGAGTTGAAGCTTATGGAAGCAACTCATTTCATGGGTTTTGGATTTATTTGGAATAGAAATTAAGCTAAATGTTTTGGTTATTGCTAAGAGTGGTGATAGTTGAATTAGGATCATAGTGATAAGCATATGATGAGCGTTTGCTTAGGGACAAAATTAAATAGATGACAACCTAGCACAGATTCTTAATTATCTTCAACTTTGCTCAGTTCGTTTCTTTTTGTAGAGTTATTGTGCTTAGTTTTTTTCTTTTTGTAATTTACATTTATTAATATTGCAGGGTGAAGAGATTATAGCAGTGGTTCCATGGGATGAGTGGTGGGAGTTGGCACTCAAGGATAGTTCTAATCCCCAAATAGCCTTGCTTCCCTTGCATCCAGAGTTGCGTGCAAAATTCAATTCTACTGCAGCATGGGAATATGCTCGGAGCATGTCAGGGAAGCCATATGGTTATCACAACATGATATTTAGCTGGATTGACACCATGGCCGACAACTTTCCTCCTCCTCTTGATACTCACTTGGTATGGCATTTACTTCTTTGAAAATTTATATGGTCTAGTACAATAAGCATTATAGAAATTGTTTGTAAATGAAGTGCAGTCTCATTGTGTTGGTTGTCAGTTTATTTTATATTGTTATCGCACATGTGCACACAAGCTTCATAATGCGTATTATGATTAGTATCCACACTTGTACTACGTAGGTATGTATGGTTTTTTGGATGTAGCATGTTTGGTTTTATTAAGTTTTTATCCTAAATGGAAGCTCCTGTTTTCAGGTTGTTTCTGTCATGTCTATGTGGACCAGAATGCAGCCTGCATATGCTGCAAATATGTGGAATGAGGCTCTCAACAAGCGGCTTGGTACAGAGGTAACTGTGCTTCACTTGAGGTTACTATATATCATGTTATTTCACATCGTACGCCAATCTGTTTACTTCTTTTTTGTTTTATTTTTTAGAAATGAATGATAAGAGGTCTGCTTAGGAATTCTAATTATCTTTTATGTTTATTCAAGTATTTTATCTGCTTGCTTCATATTGAATTGTTTCTCAATTTTCACTTGTGTTTTCCCTCGTAGGGTTTGGACCTGTATGAGATTCTAGCTGAGGTTGAAAGCCGCGAAATGGCCTTTGATCACTTGCTTACAATTCCTGAACAAGATGAATGGGTATATAGTGATGGAAAATCTACCACATGTGTTGCTTTTATTCTTGCAATGTATAAAGAAGCTGGGATTTTCGGTCCTATTTCCAACTCTATACAAGTTACTGAGTTCACTGTAAGTCATTTTGCACTTAATTTGTTTTCATTCGCTTTCATAAATGCACCATGCCAATATTACTTCATAAGTTCACTCTCTAAGTCATATTATTGCACTTGCTCGCAGATTCGTGATGCATACATGCTTAAGATTTTTGAGGATAACCAAACCCGCTTGCCAAGTTGGTGCAACAGTAAGGATGAAAAGCTCCCATTCTGCCAGATCCTTGGTGAATACCGGATGGAACTACCTCTATATAACACCCTAGAGCCATACGCTAACATGAATGAGCACTGCCCTTCCCTGCCTCCTACTTACGACAGACCCACCCGATGCTAAATCTGAATTCCCTCAAGATTTATACGTCCCTCGTTGGCATGTATGACATAATTTATCAAGTTGCTGGTGTCTTGAGAAAAAATTCAAAAGACGTATGAGTAAGGAGCCGGGCATTTTCTTTCTTTGTTTCTCTTTAGCTAAATAAATGTATATAATTTGTGGATCAAGGAAGGAAATATGTTTACAAACTTTGTTATATCAAAATGGTTGTAATTGTATAGTTTGCTTTTTTCGCACATACTGTGTCTGACTTGGTTATGCAAGATATTTATTTATTTTGAGTTAAGACGTGTAGTCTAAGAGATTCTATCATGCAACCGGGCATACATTCCTCACACGCTTCTGTTTATGGCCAAGAAAAACAAGTTTCAACAGCAAAATGAATCAAGGCGTGACTTGGAAACAAAGAAATCAACCAACTGTTACAGGTCAAATCCGTACGAAATATACAACCAACCTAAATTAAAAAGGAGAATATCGAAGAATTGTGGGTGACTTCTTCTTTCAATGGTTGCTTGCTGCTACTGCTTTCGGCTCGACTTGTACCTGCCCTTGATCTAATTTATGCCCACATGAGCTGCCATTTTAACCCTATTCATACCATTTGATGCCGCAGTTTTTATTCTTTCAAGCCCTTCTTCCACTTTTTTAGTATGGCTAAACTTGGTGCCGTCACCGGAGCTTGTCTTGGTCTCGGAAACAGGAGCCGAGTCTTGGTTGCTGCTGTCCCCTTGATCTGGCCGTGGCGTCCGATTCGGGCCAGTCGATTCCATCCACACTCAGTTGAAATGCAGACTAAGAGTTTTCTTGGGAGTGAGTAGATTTGCTTGTATTCCAAGTAATCCGTTTTGTTGTGAGGGGGTTGGTTCTAATATATGCATATGGCAACCTGAATTTGCGGTTATTTTTGTGACATAACAGAAAACAGAAAGTGTCCCAAAGGAACAGAAGAACCTTCTCTCTTCTCACACACAATTAAATAACGGCATATTTGTCGATTTGCCCCCTGAACTTGTATGGAGCTGCTAATTTTTCCCTTGAACTTTATTTTTAGTTGGTTACCCTCTTGAACTTTTATAATTAGCCAATTTCCCCCTTAAACTATAATTTTAGCCGATTACCTCCTTGAACTTTTATAAATAGCCAATTTCTCCTGTTAGATTTTAAAAATGTTCATCCAATTTTCCATCCATCTTGATCACGGAAACAACACATGACAACTGTATGAGAGCAAAAAGGATGAAAAATTGAATGAAAGTTTTTAAAATCTAACGCGAGGGGGGAATTGGATATTTATAAAAAGTTCATGAGATAATTGGCTAAAATTCAAGTTCAAAGGGGAATTTGGCTAATTGAAAAGGTTCAAGTGGGTAATCGGCTAAAATTAAAGTTCATGGAAGAAATTAGCAGTTGCATACAAGTTCAAAGGATAAATCAACAAACACCTCTTAAATAACTGACGACGTTGAACCTTCTTGGAAGGAAATAAAGCCCTGTTAAGGAAACCGTGGCAGTTGTCACCTTTGGCCTTGTGGAAGGTTCCACATTTTTTGGGGGGTCAAAGACGGTTCAATTTTTAACGATATGTCAACAAGAACATGCCCAACTTAATTACTAACAGATTATATAGTTTATTTTGAAATTACGTTTTCTTGTTAAATAAGCAAATCGGTTTTAATAATTGCGTAGGCTGTTTATGTTATATTTCTTGTTGCAGAAGCGTGCAAGTACGGAGAGCTTCAGCAATACGCATAGATTAATACTGTGTAGGTTAACTCCTCAATTAAGTTTTCTATAATGTCTTTGTTTCTGTGCATCAGAGCGAGGTGAAATCAGTATAAAATCCGGTATAGTGTTTATATCGTCCTCAATTTAACCACCTTGTTAAACAACGGATGGGTCCGATGGGTGGAATCGTATATGAGATTTTCCAACTAATTGAATGATGGCGCTTAGAAACAACGGATAGTTCAAACGATTCGTCGTGGAAGGATAAATTGTGATTTGATCCACAGTACCGGAGATTGTTAGGTTTCATGAATCAACTAATTAAGTTGATTAGTGATCAAGAAACAAAGCTCTGTTTGGCGTCGACTAGTTTAAATTCAGTAGTAATATATAAGAAAAAGAATTCGAATCATAAACTGAGTAAAAAGTTGTATAAAAAAACCATAAATTCTTACTCCTATTCGGATACAAATCAAAAAATCATTTATTAACCAGAGTATAAACAATCAAATCCGTGTACAAAATATACAACAAAAACAACAAACAGAAGGTCACTAAAATCAAAGAACGATCAAGCTGTGTAGCTATGTACTTAGCCCTACTGTTTTCCGGTAGTCTTGTGGCACTTGTCCTTGATCCAGTGGAACCCAAATTGAGTCCCGACCTTCACTTTGTTCATGCCGTTTGCTGCAACTGCCTTCGTCTTCCCAAACCCTTCCTCCACTTTTTTACCATATTTCGCCTTTGCACCGCCCCCGGAGCTCTTGGTGTAGGAAGCAGGAAGAGGGTCGGGGTTGTAGTCCCACTGATCGGCCCATGAGTTTTCGTGGTTCGGGATGCTTGCCATTGCTCGCTGAGTAATTGTTTCCAATTTAGTAAGTAAAAATAATGATGGTTTTGGTTTGGGAGGGATTTAGGTCTATATATAACCACATATTATACGGTTTGTGTGGCAGCCTGAATTGAAAACGCGGTCTTTCCATGTATTTTCAAAGGCGAACACGTTGTTCATGTGACGACGACTCGCTTGATTACAAGATAGGGTTTCTTCTAATTACAGGAAAACAATTAATTAAATTTAAATAAGTGAGGTTTTGGAACCTTCTGGGGATTAAGAAAAAAGAAATAATTTGATTAGGAACCGTGGAAGTTGTCAAATATGGACTACTGCTGTCGAAGGTTCCATTTTCTACATGTATGTATATAACGCAATGGATGATGTTTAACTGAATATACAAACGGTTGTAATAAAGTAATGAATTATGATGGAAACCAAGACTTTTGACCTTTCTTATAATTCTTTGGCTTGTTTGTGTTCATATTGGCATATATGTTTGTTCAGGCACTTTATGCAAAAGGATTTTCTTTTTTTTTTTTAAATGAGGATTAGGTGTGGAATCTATTTCACATCGAGCTTTAATGATTCGAACCGTTTATTTTGTAAGTCTCGATTTATAGATCATTCTTGCAAAAATTCAATTCAATCTGAAACCATTTACCTATTTAATTATCAAGATAAAATTTCATTGTTTCTTATATAACAAAGTATTCGTTAATTTCTTTGAACTCAATTAGATGTCTTAAACATCTCCGATTTAGCTAATATTTTGCAAGGATAGTCTATGAGGGGCAACTTAAAATATAGATGATCTGGATCGTTAAAGTTCGATGTGGTGTGAACTATACAACTAATCCTCATTTTTTATAACAAAAATAAGGATCTATCCCTTTAAAGGTTTCATGTTTGTTTAATGACACATATAGAACATTACATAAATACTACAATCATCTTCAATCATCGGCTGCAATAAGCACTTAATTTGATTCGACAATTGACCTCTCTTCCTACGTGCTTCGTCGGTTTTGTGGTGGCAATTGATTTGTTGGTCCTTGGAGGATGATGCGGCTTTTTTCTTTTTTAGTAATGGGGTTCTTGCTGGTGTGATCTCAGGTGCTAGTGGGAGGTGATGGTTCGTATTGATCGTTGCGTGTTCTGGAGACGGCGGCTGCAGCTTCAAGAGCGTGAAGCCCTAATTTAGGGTTATTTATGTGTTGTTTTTATTGTGCAGGTTGGGCTCAAAGGCTGGCTTTAGGCTTTGTCCTCTGTGTTTTTGTCGGCCATCTTTTCTTTGTGCTTAAATTGTATTTGGGTCTCTGTTGTACTTGTTCTTTGTTGTAATGTAATTTACCCTTCGTCAAAAAAATAAAAACATTTGTTAATTTTTCAATAATTAATTTTGGCTAATTTTTTATTTTAAAAGCGATACTACAAGTCTAAACTAGACCAAGGGGAGGAGGAGCGTTTAAAATTGAAAAACAATTGGGTTGAAGACGAAGATACCGCCTACTAATCTAGATTAGATTATATATATTTATTTTTTGGATGATGCTAGGAAAACCAAAATTTGAAACTAAATAATGTGGTTATTGATGATTGGATTATTACTTAAATGTTGATTAACGTGCTTATTTTTTATTAGTGACACATCATGTGATTTGCATAGGATCCTCTTTGTGAGTGGATCTTAAGGATCTGTGAATTGTGTTCGTTTATCGTACATCATATGGTCAATTTTTGCTAGGTACTATTTGTGTTTAATTTTAAATAAAAAAATTAAAATGATTTTTGACCGCACAATGTACGATGAACAAACATGATTTACAAATCCCAATAATCTTCACAAAGAGAATCCGGCAAGGATTCGGATTTTAAAGTTTTAGTCTAGCTGACATTACCGTTATTTTTTTACTTAATAAGTTGTTATTGATACTTTAAAAAAGTCATTACGCACTCCAAAGTATATTCTTATTCTCTCATGCGGTCTAGCTTGATTGGTTCAATGTGAAAGTAAGAGAAATTTTTAGTTATGACGGAAACACAAGTGGTACACCATGTGTTTTAATAGGAGTGGTGAGAAATTTTATTTTTTAAGTTATTAACTTTTTAGCACACATATCCCACAATTTGTATAATAAAATGTAGTGCACACATATCACACTGAAAAATCTCTCGTGAAAGTAGTATTATGCCTTTTGATACGGCGTCAGTCCCTAAATGACAAGGATTTAAGGATATAGATGTATATACACACAACGTCGAATGGCCCCCCAATTATATATGTGGTTGAACTAGCCAAATGCAAATGGCTGCTTTCTCACTTTGGTACATGTCCTAACTATATATTTGTTCAGCAAAAAAGAAAAAAAGAAGAAGGAATTTAGAAATATACATGTACTTGTCCCCCAAGACAGCACAAGAAACAGGAAACTGACCTAGGACAAGTCTATAGTAAGATACATCTTGGTGGTGGGGTGCGGCCTTCCTTGCAAACAAATATCATAAAAAATGATAACTTTAGAAACTAGCCTTTTCCGCATATGTTTTCTCGCATACAAAAGATCTTTTTTTGTTTTATCATGCACGAATGGGGAGAATGAAATTACTCGGTGGTTTTTTCGCAATGAACGGAAGAAATTGAAAAGGGGGAAAACAAATGATCAGTTTTGGTGTGCAGATAAACAAACTCCTTAATAATGTCCAACATGCAAATGGAGAGAACCAAACTGTGCTGACTGGGACACATATATCCCAAAAGTGCAGCAGACGATAAACTAATCAAAATAAACAAAGAGACTGTTGCATGAACGACTGTTAGTAATATATGAACGTGCTACTGTAATTGAAATCGCTTTATAAAATATACAAATACGTACCAAATACTAGTTGAACAAGTTAACCTACATAAAGACCCCATAACATGATTGGCTGTGTGCGCGACCAACTGATAATATGATTGATATAGAAAGATGAATCTTCGGGGATAGGGCCAACCAGATGTACATTTCTTAATCAGTTATTTTGTTCCACGTCGACGTTTATAAGCTCAACAACATCCACAACTCCTCCTGGGGATCGATCGTTACGTGATCAGGAGTACAAAAGCAGTTCAACCCCCAACTTTGACCGTTTTTCGCTTTCAATTCGCATATCATCACTAAATTAAACGATCCAAGTCAAAACATATATCCATCTTCCATTCATTTTCCTTTTTCTTTCTTTTTCTTTTTGTTTTCACACATATACTGTATCCATCATTTTAATTCTCATCAATAAAAATACGTAGAATTAGATAAAAATTAATTCGGATAGCGTCACTTAATTAGGGTCATGTTGGTATTGGTTAAAATCAGTGCAGTATCCTATAAGACCAAATTATTCAAAGTTGTGCATACTTAACTTTCTTAAAAATAATGTTGAGTATTTTATCAAATTCCAGGGTGTAGAGTTTTTTTATCATCAAATCGTGTTCGTTGTGTTCTTAACAAATGATGTAACCGTGAGCATTCGAATGCAAAATACATTATAGCATGCTAAAAAAATCCTATAAGAATCTACAAAGAAGCTTCTATCACACAAGCATTCGAAGCTCCGTTTTGAAACCCACACCTAAAAGAAAATAAAAATCAAACACGCAATTCAATTTACTAATTTTGATTGACAAAGACTTCTAAAGACATATTCACCAAGTTGGACAAATATTGAACCCTACACAAAGTCTTCGCCGCCCCTAACTTTTCTTTTTAATATCTCCTTCTCCACTCTTACTTTCTCAAACTCCAAACTTCCCTCTTAAAATCAATCTTCAAAAACCTCACAACCACCAAAAATCCAAACAAAACAAAAAACCTAAAGTTAATCATGACGAATCTCCAATTTCCACTCCACCTTTTCGCCATTGCCCTATGCCTCTCATCACTTTCGCAAACCTCAGCTCGCTTCTTCCCCAACATCTCCTCCATACCATCCTACCTCGTCCCAAATGCCACCATTCCTGGTGCTTGGGACGCCTTCAAAAACTTCGGCAACTGCCACGCCGGCGAAAAAGTCGACGGCCTCGGTAAGCTCAAAAAGTACTTCAACCGCTTTGGCTACATTCCAAATTTACCTACAGCCAACCTCACCGACGACTTCGACGACGACCTCGAAGCCGCCCTTAAAACCTACCAAACGAACTTCAACCTCAATGTCACCGGTGAGCTCGACGGCCCCACCGTCGAACACCTCGTCAAACCCCGATGCGGCAACCCCGACATAGTCAACGGCACCACCACCATGAACTCCGGAAAACCAGCGTCGTACAACGCCACCAAGTTCCATACCGTCTCTCACTACACTTTCTTCCCCGGCACGCCCGTCTGGCCGCAGAACCGCCGCGACCTCACTTACGCTTTCGTGCCAGAGAATGAGCTCTCCGACCCTGTAAAAGCCGTGTTCGTCAGCGCCTTCCAACGGTGGTCGGAGGCGACGACGTTGACTTTTACAGAAACTACCACTTTCGACTCGGCGGACATCAAGATAGGATTCTTTAAGGGCGACCACGGCGACGGCGAGCCGTTCGACGGGGTTTTGGGGACTCTTGCGCACGCGTTCTCGCCCCCGAGCGGGAGGTTCCACTTGGACGGCGACGAGAACTGGGTCATCACCGGTGACATCAGCAAATCCTCCGTGACGTCGGCCGTTGATCTGGAGTCCGTCGCGGTGCACGAGATCGGACATCTGTTGGGGTTGGGGCACTCGTCGGTGGAGGGGGCGATTATGTACCCGACGATCGCGTCGCGGACGAAGAAGGTTGAGCTAGCAAACGACGACGTCTTGGGAATCCAGTCGCTGTACGGCGCCAATCCCAGTTACGACGGTACGACTAGTTCGTCTACGCCGTCCAACCAGGCGAGGGACACGTCTGCTGCAGGGGACCACCTGGGTTCCGCTCCGCGTTTGTGGGGCCCCAGTGTCGTGTTGGCAGTTGGATTCCTGTTACTATTGTTTTAGTTTTTCTCTTTAATTTCTGGTTTATTGACTAGGATTAGATTTACCGATTATTTATTACATTTTTTGGTTTGGATTTGGCACCGTACACAGATACAGTTGAATACAGTTAGGACGAACAGATACTGTCAGCAGTATAGTTGAATATACAGTTTTTTCATTTTTTTATAAAGAAAATTATATTTTTATTTTCTTCCACCAATATCCTTACAATGTTTGCTTGTTCGTGACTTGTCCACCGAGCCAATAATTGGTCCTCTCATTTTCAGTAACAAGGAAAAATGTTTTTCTTTGATAATATTACATCATTTAGCCCTACAAATGTTATGATTGAAGTCATTTGTTCTTTTTACGTAGTAACTTTTAAGCGTTCGAATGAATTAGAAAAAAATTGACCCGTTAATCATAAAAATATTACTTATGATCATAACTGTTAATTTCTTTAATTCATATAGATATTTAAACAATCTGATTTTTGTGCTATTATATATTCTACTTTTTCTTTAACACTATTCTTAAATTTTTGTTTAAATGAAAGCTAACACAACATAACGTTGATTTAATCAGCCCTTTTTTGAAAAAATAATAGAGATCTTTTGATATAGGCGCCTCAATTTTGCATTTTCTAGATCAAACATTCATGCATTTTAGTGATTTGATTAAACAATTTTTTTTTGTCATAATTTTGGTTCTATATGCACATTATATTGTAACAAAATTCCTATAATCTAGCATTTTGATTACACTCTCCTCTATTAGAGATAATTGTAAAAATAAAAAATTTAAAAAAAAAATTTAAAAAAAAAAGTTGGTTTGATTCAAAATTATTTTCACAATAATGCTACAATTTACCTATAAGATCCCACATAGCCCAGAGGTGTGGATCTTGTAAGCCTTATATGTATATTCCCATCTGTACCTAGCACGAGGCCTTTTGGGAACTCACTGGCTTCGGATTCCGTAGGAACTCCAAAGTTAAGCGAGTTCGTGCGAGGTCAATCCCAGGATGGGTGACCCACTGGGAAGTTCTCGTGTGAGTTCCCAGAAACAAAACCGTGAAGGCGTGGTAGGGGCCCAAAGCAGACAATATCGTGCTACGGTGGAGTCGAGCCAGGGATGTGGTGGGGGCTCGGGCCGGGATGTGACATTAGCAATAATTATCTACGATTTAAGATATTTTCTTTCCAAAATAATTTAAAATATTTTTAAATCCCCCAAAATCAAACGTACCGAAAGAAAATTTTCTTTTAGTACTTTAAGAAAAAATAGGATTGAGAATAATATAAACGTACCAATACACAATGTGTACAAATAAAAATAATGTGACACACCCCTACCAAGATCAGGGCGTGCTGGCCATCACACGAAGGTAACGTAACCATGTGCACGTGCGGAAGCTAATAGAGTAGTAATATAAAAGTACGAATAATTAAAAACTAGCATACAAAGTACTAAGACAAGTGCTAGCATAAGTGAGATACAAATTCAGAGCAAGACTATAGCAGTCCAAAAGAAAAATTGCGACATAAGTACACCCGAAGGTGACCCTACGCTGGTGAGTATCTGTCAGAAATGTCGAACAAGCCCTCTGGGAAACCACCGAGACTGCTAATCAACTAGAACCTGGAGGGGCGCAAAACAAAAGCGTGAGTGGGCAAAAACAAAGCTCTTTGAAAACCATTTAGCAAAATACATTCTAACCCCTCGCCGTAAAACCTGTATACTTCCCATAAAATAAACATATATACGGATGTATAAATATGCCAAACATGCTCAAGGGTATGCCAATCATGCTCAAGAATATGCCATGTCAGAACCTCATAATGAAATGCAAGTGCTCAGGTATAAATCACATCAAAAGCATAACATCTGGCAGCCGGAGTCACCTAACGTGACCTGTACGGCTGCATATAGAGCTCAAATCTCAAACTCAATAACTGAACCTGCCCACGAGTCGGAACCACCTAAAGTGGTCTGTACGACAGGCCTGGGTGTAATATATATGTACGCTCTAGTGCTACGATCACGTGAAGGCTGTGCGAATAATCGCGGGTCACCTACGAGTCGAAACCACCTAAAGTGGTCTGTACGACAGGACTGTGCACCTAACTTGGATCCAAGCTGAGCGTGTGGTGCAGGAGGTGAACATCACGTGAAGGACTGTGCCCTACTCTGGGCGGGAGCACTAACACCGGGGGTGCAGGTTATGAGCTCTCTAAGCATCTCAAACTACTACTGAATATAAACATGCATACCACTTACCTGGCACTTACCTGTGCGTCCACGGCACCCAATACGTATATATAAATGTATGTCACTACTAATGCATGTGATGATTCATAAACAATAATAATATGGTGCATGGCATAACGTAAATAACCCTTTTTAATCAATTTTTGGGAATATAAATGTATATAGGTATATACGGAAAACAAAAGCCCACTCACTGATAAGTGGAAGGGTCGTAGCCCCCCTGCCTCGAGTGCGAACGCTCGTCCTCGGGGTACGTGTCACCTATATGCGAAATAACTATAAAAACGTTAACTTTAAAGCACATAACCAACTTCTCGTAATAACTTCTCATACATTGCTCAAAATGGTCAAATGAATATACCAACGTGCTCTACACAACCTCAGGATCACAACCATATTTTTAGAAAAAATTTCCTCCGCCACACACGCCGGCCACGCGCAAGCACGTGCGGCGCACACGGACGGCGTCAACTGACGCCGTGAGGAATATTCCGTTATCTCTAACGGATTCCGTCAACGGCGTCAGGAATATTCCGTCAGATTTGACGGAATATTCCGTCACCTTCTCCAGCGACGTCGCCGGCGCCGGAAAACTGGAAAAATTTCAAATCGTGTTTTCTCACTCGTTTTTCAACCATTTTTCATGATTCTTGAACCAAAATGAAGCTTAGGACTTGTAGAATCACGATAGACTACTTTTAAAGCCTAAAATTCACGAGATCATACCTGTCTCAAAACTAAAAAACCGGCCAACTTTGAAACCCACGATTCCGACGTCCAATTTCGTCCAACGAGCTACTCCGATGCTCCTTAGGACCTCACTAAGACATCTAAGAGCTTCAAATTCCCAGAAACGAGCTAGATCAATGTTTGCATGAACAGTGCTCAAAACGGACATCGTCGAATCGACGTGAAAACGACGAATTTCTTACCTGAAAATGGTATGGCTGTGCTCCCCTCGACCTCACAAGCTCAACTGTGTCCTTGGTTTCCTCGATCTGTGAACGTTCGAGTGAGTGTGTGTTTGTCCGTACGTTTATGGTGAATGGGAAGGGAGAGAGAGAGACACGGGACAGAGACAGAGAAGGGCAGAGAGAGACAGGGAGTGTGAATGTGTGTGTGTGTGTGGCCCAGCACATGCCACAACACACAAAACAACCAAACAACATAACGAAAACAAACTAGGGGCAAAAAGGTCATTTCGCACGTACGTTTTAATAATCTCGGGACGGGATGTCACATAATGTACCAATATTAACAATATCTATTAAATCAAACGTACCAAAATTGCAAATAAACGTACCAATTAATAATTTTTGTAAATTCAAACATAACTGCATATAATATATACGTAATGTATTGTACCTATTAACAATTCATCAACAACTATAATTAAAAAAACAGCAAAAATATATATAATTTCACAAAAAATTTGAAAAAACTACACAAAGCTTTTATGTTGATCACCAACTATTTGAAAAAGAAAAAACCATTTGGAAAAAAAATAATATTAAATGTTTGCATAACCAAAAAAAAAAAAAAAACTGTGATCGAAAAAATATATTTGGAAGAAGAGAAGATATAGTTTAATTACTAATATCTCCACTAAATAAGGAAAAGTGCATCATGCAGATAAAAGGATAAATTCAGAAATTATTTTAATTTTAAAAAATAGAGATGACTATTGATCAAAGCACTTTAATCAAATTTAAAAAAGACACACATGTTTAATCTAAATGATATATATAGAAAAATTGTAAGGTATTCTAATTTTCCCAAAATAATAATAATTACAACGAATGATCCCTAATCCTGGTTACATGTAATATATGACTCCTGGGCATCCCCGCAGCTGATCTTATAGGAACCTTCGATCTTAACTTATCCTTTATTTCTTCTTCAATTTTGACGAAATTAAGGGTAACTAATTTCTTTTGCATTTAGGTACAACTGGTCGTCCTCAATGAGCCAAAGTTTGGCAGCCGGTAAAGAAAATATATACCAGCGGAATCTTACAAAAAACAGTGTGAAATGATATTGATTATGTTACTTGGTCGACAAGTTCAAGAGTTTGAAAGAAGAAAAGCACTGGACCCACGTCCACCAGATTATTCAACCTTTTCAGTTTTAGACGAGAACATATATAGATCAATCGTGCATCAGTGCAAACTAATCTAATAATCTTTTTTTGTTTTTTCAGTGAAGAATACCTTTATAAAGGTCAGCTCACACCTTCATGAGTTGATTTTAGTGTTTCTTAAGAAACAATCCAAAGCACGCTACATGTTAAAGTATAGAATACAGCCCATCTTCAAAGGATCAATTTCACATGGGATGTATATATGTCCCAACTTCTAAGCGCTTCAACCTAATCAGCTACGGACTACACAGACCCCATAATATTGCTACTTCAGCTGTATTAGGCCTGGTTTGGTATTGAGGTGATTCTGAAAAAAATTGGTATAAAAAAAAGTTAGGGGCTATTTTTGTGTTTGGTAAACATTCAGCTTCAGCTTTTTTTCACAGTTTTGAGTGAAAAAAGCCAAAAACAAGAAGTTGCAAAACCCAGCTTTGAAAAACTGGCTTTTTTCACATCTGTTTTACATAAAAGTTTACTAAACACTATAATACTGTTTTTTTTTTTCAAAAGCACTTTTACAAAAAAGTTTACCAAACACTCTGCTGCTTTATTTCACAGCTGCTTATTCTCACAGCACAGCATAATCAGTTTTTTTTCAAAGCACAGCAATACCAAACCAACCCTTAGCACCAGCATAATCAGTTTTTTTTCAAAGCACAGCAATACCAAACCAACCCTTAGCACCAGCATACAAAGCCACTGGTGTTCATCAAATCGTACGTGAACCCATAAATCCTTAACTAATTATTAGGCACGGCCGATTGATACGATAGGACATCTCACTGCCGAGGCAGATTCTCTGCCCTTTCACTTCCCTTGCCTTTCTATTTTGTGTGGTCACGATTAAGTCACATCAATATTTTATATTATTTTTTTATAGTGATAATAAGATAAAAAGAAATAGTAATATAAAATTTTAACATGACTTAATCGTTACCGCACAAACAAAAAGACACAAAAAGTAGGAGAGCAGAGAATCTGCCCCCCTCGCTGCCATCCTACACCAGTACCTACTTTTGGTGGAAGAATCTGGCTTTCTCTTGAAATTCTATATTATATATATAATAACCTAGCGTCTCAAAAGAAGGTACTTGCACATTTCGAGACTCGATCGACAAATTAAGCTTCTCTACGTTTCAGGTCATTTCGATCTCTGTATAAGAATGTAAACTCCATCATATAGTTATAGCTGCGTTTTCTCTATTTTCCTTTTCAATATTATGGGACTTGTTCCTTTCCCCTTGCCCTGTCACACAAAAGAATCTACTGAAGAATCCTTAACCTCTAGCTCCACGACATCCGGTCTTCACTCTGTGTCATCAACCTCCTCCTCCCTATCGTCCCAGCCAAGTCTCCCTTCTGTTCCTTCTCTTACTCCATCAAAATCCAGCCAATTAGAAGTACTGCGATCCCCAAGTGTCCACCACCACTGCATAGCCACCCTCCAATCCCAGTCATACATCTGTACCTTAGCCCTTTCTGGAAACTTCTTATACAGTGGCTCATCCGACGGCCGGATTACAGCGTGGAGTAGTATCCTATCACATCCTTCAAATCCACAGTACAACAAGGTGGTAGCCACTCCCAGCACTGTAAAGTCTCTGGTGGTTGTTGGGAGTGGGGACGACCGCAACAAGCTCTTATTCAGTGCTCACCAAGACCATAAAATCCGAGTCTGGAAAATCAACACGACCGACACGCATGAAAAACTAAAATGTATAGCCACACTCCCAACTCTAAATGACCGTGCCACAAGATTCTTTTTCCCCAAGAACTACGTGCAAATCCGGCGCCACAAGAAGTACACCTGGGTGCACCACGTCGACACCGTCTCCGCTCTAGCCATATCCAACGACGGGTCGTTTCTCTACTCCGTTTCATGGGACCGGACACTCAAAATATGGCGGACTTCCGATTTTAAATGCTTGGAGTCGGTGAGCAACGCCCACGACGACGCCATCAACGCCGTAACTTTATCACGTGATGGAAGGTTTGTATACACGGGCTCCGCGGATAAGAAAATAAAGGTGTGGACGTGGAAGAAAGACAAGTCAATGTCAGTACGGTTTGTTGGAATTCTAGAGAAGCACAAGTCAGCTGTGAATGCCTTGGCTTTTAACACCGACGGGTCCGTGCTGTACTCCGGTGCCTGCGACCGGTCGATTTTGGTTTGGGAAAGAGATGGTGGTGCGGACGGCGGTGGGGGGGACATGGTGGTGGTGGGTGCGTTGAGGGGACACACAAAGGCGGTATTGTGTTTGTCGGTGGTGGCAGATTTGGTGTGTAGTGGGTCGGCAGATTATAGTGTTAGAGTTTGGAGGAGATTATCGTCAGGGCTAGTTGGCGATTATCGTAACAGGAGTTATTGCTGTTTGGCTGTGTTGGAAGGTCACAGGCGGCCGGTGAAGTGTTTGACTGCAGCTGTCGATAATACTGATTCTGATTATTCTGGTGATTCTTATTTTGTTTATAGTGGCAGCTTGGATTGTTATATTAAGGTCTGGCAAATACGGGTCCCCTTTTCATAATTTGTATTTATTTAGGTTCTACAATATTTTTTTCTGGACTTTAAACAATTTTTTATTTATTTTGGTTCTACATATTATTAGAGTGAGAAAAAATCCTCATGTATATAGCTCTCCAAAGCTGTACAAAACCATCGAGAAAATAAAACTAGTACTACAAAGTTTGCGTTTGCCATTAACATATACATAATGCTGCTATTTCAATCAAACTTACTCATCACATTACTGATTACTTTTTTAAGCAAGTGATGAATTACTTGAAATTAGGTTAGAATCCATTGAACCTAATTTTTGAATAAGTGGTACAGTTTTCCTTTTCTTTGTTGTTACATGTGAAGATTCTGGAGATGGAATTTTGGGAGACAATATGATAACCCCATCTAATCAATTGATAATATTCCTCTTAAAGATAACTTATTTTACTCATGAACTTTTGGAGGATGCTAAGGAAATCAACTATTTAAATCAAATTTTGTAAACTATATGACATAGTTGTTAATAATTTGATTATTATTTAAGTGTTGATTAACATGTTTATTTCTTATTGATGAAACATCACATAATCTGTAAATTCGGTCTAGAAAATTAGTCTACCTAACATATTTACTTGATTTTTAGAAAACATGCCAAACATCCATTGCCCCATTTTCTTGAAACACCCTCATCAGCTGTCATGCACGTTGAAACACTAGCATACTACTGCACCCATATACAATGTCTTCTATTCAAAGCTTTTAATTACATGAAGAAAGCTAATTAAGCGTTTTTAAATACTTCTATATTTGATAAAGTAAAATCACCACTTTCAAAATTCAACCTAACCTTCGGTTCAACCTACCTAACGTAGGTTTAAATATTTGAAATATATTTTGCAAATGAAGAAGTCCACAATTTGTCAAATCATGAGTACGTGCGTGTTGAAAAATAATATTCGATTAGTTGTTTGAGAATGGACGGAGAAACCATTTAACCTAACACAATATCATATAATAGTAGAAAAGATTAATAATATTAATTATGCAAGTAATGCTTACGTGCCTGTTCATAACAAAGTTCCTTAAACCTTGACATTAACCTACTTCTTAACTTATTAGAGATTAATCCTATGAATATCAAATTTAAGTAACTGCAGTTTGGTGCCATATATTTTATGTTTATGAGGACAAACATTAATTAAACCTAGTGGCTCAATTATTGCTGAGTTTTATTTGTGTGTTATTTTCGCACTCTGATTTCCTTTTTCAAATCTTCTTTTTTGTTTATTTAATGTGAGAAGGAGAAAACCGGAATGGAAATCATTCCCTACTGGAAATATTTTGGGCTGAGCTCATTGCTGCATGTCTCGTCCCATGATCCCAAATTTTGGGCTATTTGGCTATGTTTTCGGACCTGTTTGAGAAGACGTTTCGAGTCAGCCGACAAAGAAGTAAAAACGAAGTATGGTGTGAAGTCAACAAGTGGTTTGACTTTTTATTCCTTTTCGTTTCGGTTCCTAGTTGCTTTCTAGTCACACTCTACGTTATCATCTCTACCACACAACAATCATGTCCAACTTTAACCCACATTCTCATTGCACCGCAAATTCCTCTCTTCTGTCCTAAAGATAGAGATGAGGAATGAAACTAGTTAGTCCCCACCTCCAAATCTACCAAGAAAAATTTCCTCATAAGCAAAGAAAAATGAAGTAAAGAGACAAAAAAGATGAATACCTCTGTGCTGGTGCAATCTTACGTAAGAGATTATACTCGTGAGAGAAATTTGACTAGTGTGGGATGACTCATAATATGGACCGAAGCATATGATCGTTGGCCCCTTAATAATTGAATTTCTGGCTAAGTAATCATAACAGTCATAAATCTCTGTCCATTTTATGAAATAGTCCATTTTATAACTTCCGTTTTTCCTCCCTTGCAGAAATTATTCTATTTAGTCCGTTGATGAGGGTGAATATAATAACGGGTAAGAATAAACCAGAAATGCATGGTTCAAAGCTCTATTTTTAATCAAAACTATAGTCCTTTGGTTTAACTGGTTTTGAAGTTTAACAAAAGAAAGAAAGAATTACCTAGGGCTGGAGTAAATTTGTTGTGGAGCCCGACATGGTGGCTGCCGGGTCTTTACTTTTTGAGAAATGCTAGGGGGACTCTTTATAAGATGAGACTCTTTATGACTCTTTGTCATTTCATGTTTTTGTCACAATATTTTATATGTTGAAACGAGAATTGATATTAAACTGTGAAGCATCAGAGAGTCCATAAAAAATCTCACGTCTAAGAGAGCCCCATAACATTTCTCTTAACCTTTATGCAGTATTCTACTCCATGGCTCCCCCAAATTTATGAAAAGGATTAAATTTGATTCCAAAGAGTATGACTTTTTGGGTTGGCCCAGGAAATGGAATCATAATCATAGCCGTGGCAAAGTAACTAAATGTATTGACATGATGATCACCTTCTTCTTGTAGGTCTGGAAGATTTTAAATTCAGCAAAAATTTATGTAGCTTATATGAACAGTCGATTAATGAGCCTCACATGCTGATGCTTCCCCTTCTATATATGGCTTAGCCAAAATTCTTGTACATTCTTGCTCTTCAATCATTTTTGTGAAGTTCGTCTTAAATCTCTGTAATTTAATAAAACGTGGTTAATTGCATTGTAGAACCTAATTAACCCTTACACCAAATGTTTTGCTTAATTAAGTTTCCCCCTTCAACTTTGTTGAAGTTCGTAGCTAGCAAGCAGAAAGAAAAGGAAACAAAAGGTACTTAAGTATCTGGTCACTTTTTATCAATGAGATGACAGAAGAACTGGCCTCAATCAGGAGCTGAAATCATCACCTTGAGCTATTAATCTCGATCTGTTTTATCCAGCTCCTTTCAATTGCTTAATTATCTTCAGCTTCCTATGGTCCTAACCATAATCATTCAGTTTTGTAATTATTCTCATCGCAATCAACATTTCATGATTAGGGCAAAAACGACAATTAATATATATTAGATAAAATCCAGTGATTCAGTCATTTTATCTGCCTTTTAACCAGTCCTTCTCATTTCTGTAACTCTACCTTCATTGTACAGATGAAACTTTGTTTTCTAACCATATACGGATCATGACTCATAATCATATAGGAGCAAATTATGCCCAATATGTAATAGAACTTATACAACGTAGATATATTGAATCGAATTGGAATGTAATAATTTGTAGCAGATATCTAATAAAAGGCAAATATATAGAAAATTAAGTAATTAAAGGCTGGTTGAATAACCATTTTGTTTTTCTTTTTCAGTTTTTTATTTTTGTGCGCTTTCACTACAAAAAGATGTTGGAGAACAATTCAGAAATAAACAAATATAACAGAAATAAACAGAACTTGAAATTCTAATATTTTAATTTACCAAATATACTTGATGTGCAGAATGAAATTATACAATAAATACATAAACTAATATAATAATATCAATGATACTAACTTGATCACAGAAGGTAGAGGCTAGCGTAAAAACTATGTCCTTCGAACAGTATTTTCGTCCCACTCTTGTGCTTGTGGTTCTACAACGTCTGCTCGACCAGGATACAACTACCAAATTCTACAACCCGCACCGGATTACAGAACTCTAGCGAATTGCTTTGTGTGTTTACTCTCTGGAAATTTTGTACGGAAGATAAGGAGGAAGAAAAGATGATTCTCACTTGGATATGTGATTACAAATATATAGGCTGTTTCACACCCTTTCAAATACCTGTTCAGTGTATTTGAAAGCACACAACTCTTTCTAATAGCTGTATCTTTTAATCAAAAAGTACAACTCTTTCTAACAGCTGTGTCTTTTAATCAAAACGTTTTTTAATTAATAAATTAATTAAAAATTTTAATCCGAAAATTAAAATTAATGAATCTGATTAATTTTAGATTCCAAGGCCCCAAGGCCCAAGGCCCTTGTCTTGATTAATTAATATTAATTGTATTTAGGCTATATTATATTCAAGCCTAATTCACACAACCATAAGGCCCAAGCCTTCAATCCATTTCCAAATGGTCCAAGTTCTAATTACTAAGAAAAGGGAATAAGCCTATATAAAGGCTTATGAAAAAATACTATTGACCAATGTGGGACAAGAGGGTCTCAAACTCCAACAAAAGAAACGACTTAGGAGACAAAAAGAATTCATGTCTTAAGGACAACGTTCGTTGCGAAGCAATTAAGGCGACTGACTTCCGTCGGGTAAACTTGGTCACGCAAAAGCTGTCCTAAGATATGTTTGCCGACAGATACAAATATTCGTCGGGCAAGATGCAGCCTCTTCATATCCACCCAATAAATATCTAGACCAACAAATATGTAGTCTAGGTTAACGGATATTCATTCAATAGAGCGTTCGGGAGAGGCGATCTTGTGGTCTCAGTAGAGCACCCTTGTCTGGTGGTCTTGGTAGCACACCTTGGTCTAGTGGTCTCAGTAGAGCATCCTGGTCTGGTGGTCTCAGTGGAGCACCCTTGTATGGTACAACACCGACCACTAGAGAGTAGGCCATTAGAGAGCTAATCATTTGGAAGAGATGGTCTATCATGTGTCAAATAGTCTCCTCCATCCAACAACATTGACCTGGTCCTAAGTCAAAGAGTCTTCCCTCATAATGATGACATGGCAAGAGTGGAGCCGAGTAATTCCAGAAACCCGCGTTAACAAATTACTTTTGAAAGGGAAAATATCTACCAACAAAAAAAAAAAAAATAAAAAAAAATTAAGGAACAATATAAAAAAAATTACTTCACAAGCACAAGGCTATCAATGTCCAATTAATTAAGTAATGTTTCCATCTTAAAAAAAAAATAATAATAATTAACAGAAAATGAGGCAAAAGATTGTAAAGGTAAAAACACAAGCATATTTCTCCGGTGCCCTACTCTCTCTCTCTCTCTCTCTCTCTTCTCTGTACAGTAAAAAACACCGCCTCTCTTTTAGCCTTTTAGGTGGTCGAAGTACAATACAACAAAGGGTTATTAGATCAAAAACTTTCTGGAGTTTCGGAGAGAGAAAGTCGACAGTGTGATGGTATAGCATTGTGATAATTACCTATCCATGTGGAACAACAAGTAATATTAGCCATCAAATTTTCTCTTTAAATCTCTTCACTCCCTTCAACGCAAAAATAAATAAATAAATAAATAAAACACAATAACCACAACAAGCTCAGCAATAATCATCATGTCTTCTTCTCCCCTCTTCCTCTCATCATTAACCCCTCCTCACTCTCATCATCATCACCAGTGCTCCTCCTTAAACCACCCACCAAGACCGCTCTCCACCTCCAACTCCACTCAAAGAAAGCGAAAGAAGAAAGCCAGAGAGAGATCAGACGACTACTAGATTGAGAAGATATCGGTTCACTCAAGAAGAAGAAACCCTAGCTAGCTAGCTAGGGTGCTCTTTCCCCTGATCTTCTTCTTGGATCGATATAGACTAGCAGCAGATTTTGATGTTAGTTTCTTTCTTCTTTTGAGATCTCTTGGGGAATTGAAGCGTTGTGGTCCGATTGTTTGCTAGATCAAGCAAATCTCTACGCAAGGTTGAAAGTTTTCTCTATATGAACGATGGATTGCTTTTAATTTGTTGGTCTCTTAATTGGATTTGTAAGGGTTAGTCATATATACATATATATATATGTATGTATGTATGTTTTGAGCTTTAAAGTTTGGTTGATTGAATAACTAATATACCATATGTTGTGTTGTGTGCTGCTTATGCTGTAAAAGAATATTATGTACGTTCTCTCTCAATTTCTCTCTCTATTTCTCTCTCGATCGATCTCTTCCTACAAATGAATATTGTGATTCTATGAATCTATGGTTGTTATTTGTCACCTGTTGGATGCTAGTGGATTCAATTTTCGAGAGAGTTGTATCGTATGCCTGCACATCCATCGAGCGATCATATAAGCTCGATCTGCAATATATTGATTACATTAGGGTTTGTTACTTGTTCTTCGTTTAGGGGCCTCAAAGTATCTTAATCAAATTTGTTTTCTGACCTAATACTTGGACTGGAAACCATGAGTGGTTTGATTGGCTTAATTAGTCGATCCTTATTAATTTTGATTCATCGAATTTTCATCTCTACATATTTACAGAGAAAAGGAGAATCATGAATGGCTCACTTGATTTCCACATTTTAGACCTCTAAATCTCAATATAGATCCTAGCACAGTTTACATTTATACTTAAGGAAGTATTAATCATTAATTAGGATTCTTAATCATGACATTTTTTGAAGGACTGACCATATGCCTTCTATTTCTAGCTTACATTTTCTCCATATAGTACAGCATGATGGTGATGATGATGATGATGTGACTCCATGCACATGCATCTAACGCTAGCTTATATATATCTAGTTAAGTTCTTCAAGCCGATGACTGCATGCATGATGTCATGATTCCTTTCCTCATGGTTGTTGCTCTCCGGTGATGATCATATAACTGCGTCATGATATGATCATCAATTAGTGTGAGCTAAATAGTTTTGCTAACTAGTTAATTGGAATCATTTTATTACATACGATCATCCTGCTGCTTTAATGAGTCCGAAGAGTGGAAACGGGAGAACTCTAATAGAGTTATAAAAACTGAAAATATGACTTTAATCCCTCAAATTCAAAATTTTTCATATAAAATTCGACATAATTTTTTTACTAAAAAAAAAAACCTAGTGACTAGGATCTACCTAAGTGAATTCATTAATTACATATTACTTTACATATTTTACATTTTTAGATGCCTAAAATGCCCCTATTGTATGTTTGATGTGCACAATTAATTCTATGCAGATTGTAAGGAGAGAGTTAATGATTTTGCAAAAAGAAAAATAAGACGTTAATGTTAAAAAATTCATTGCATATTATATCAAATATGAGAATTGTTGGCTTAATTCTATGTATCTGGCATTATGAGTTCATATATATATAATATATATTTAATAAAAAAAAAGTAATTTACCTACCATGTACAAAAATGTTATTTGATTCAAAATGTATATAAATATGTATATATATATATGTGTGTGTGTGTGTGTGTGTGTGTATGTTTGTGTGTACTTATATAATTAGACCATATTAATTTATCTACCTACTATTTGAAATGTTCATTTCCAATTATGCAAAATATTGTATAAACTTAGGAATTGGATCATGCTTTTGATTTTATCTTTTACCTACAAACAATCATATACATATTACTTTATATATTTTTACCAAAAAAGGTCCCTAATAGGCTAATATATGTAATAATACATGAAAAATAATTTACCTACCATGTATACAAAAATGTTATTTGATCGGTGACTATTTAATACGAGAGTGTCTCAAACATCGTGCCAAACAAGGTCTTATAGTATTGTGTAATGTGATGTAAAAAGTTTAAGTTAAATCTTATTCGATTCCGTCTCTTTATATATTCTCATATTTTGTGTGACTGGAAGTCACACATTAGAAGGAGCTCATTACAATACAAGTGTTGTGCTGCTAGGCGAAGCGGTGGAGTGTTGCACCCTATATGGGGAGAGTCCAGTAGCTGAAAGCATACACAATCGAACTCTAAATGATTGTTTTATACGTTACCAATGATTTGATGTGCACTTTTTCATAATTAAGAAGACAGTCTCGTAAACTTGCAATTAAGTGATTTAACTAAGGTTAAATGAACGAACAATATTCGAGTACCAATTAAAATGCTAGAAAGCGATAGAACAGAGAGACATACTTTCACAGTAAAAATTCTCGTTGCATGAAAACTCTTCTTTGCCTACTCTAACATTGAAGTTTCTCCTGATAATTGAGTTGTGTTTTGACGTTGAGTTGGGCTTTGTAGGTTTATGGTGGGCTTTTATATTCATGAAGTCCGATGAGACTACCGGCCCTTAATGCAACAAATTTACATGTAATTTCTGGTTTTGATTTTTTTTTTTTAGGTACAAGCTTATATTTTTACACTAAGAAGAATGAGAGTTTGGTTAAGCCACACAATAGATAACCTAATTTGATATTAAATTCGCCATCCACGATATTTGAATCGAAGACCTCTCACTTACAAGTAAAGATCGTAGTAATGAGTGGCTTGATTTGTGGTTTTATTTTTAGGGATTAAAAAAAATCATGTTGTAAGTATAATTATGTCTCATGCAAATTTGCGACTTAATTACAAAAAATAAGATAATTATTTAACTATTTACCAAAGTATGACAAAAAAAAAAAAAAAAGGCTATTTACCAAAGAAAACATGGTCCTCTACTTTCCTTGCATTTCTTATAATTTGTGCGTGTATAAATATTTTTTTTAGGACTTTTTAGTCAAAATGTTAAATGGTTCTTAAGTTTTACATAACTGTTCACTTTAGTCATTGAGATTTGAAATCAATAGAAGTGGTCTTTGAGTTTGTCCACCATCAATCATTTTGGTCACTTCTTGAAAATGTTCATTGAATAATAAAATGATAAAAATACCTCAATTTTTGTCAAATCATTTTGACTCTTATTTAAAAAAAAATTAAATCAAAATAATTGATGATAAACAAATTTAGAAACCATTTTTATTATGCTAATCTAAAGATTTTTTTTGCTAAAAAGGACATTTTCAATTTTTAATTTTTAATTTTAAGCCTTTCATTTGAAAAGGGGTCAAAACACTGAAAAAGGTGGTTTTTGTGGAAGAAAAAAAGCTTGAGCTTAGAGTGCGCCAGTAATCAGACGGCTCGTATTGGCCGATCAATAACAACACCCATCTCTCTCTGATTTTCGCGACTCCGGCCTTTTGATATTCCACTGCAACGCTGCGTCATCGTTTTCGATTCATTTCGAATTTTCGACCCAAAAAACACCAATCTCTCTCTCTCTCTCTCTAACCCTAATTGCTCCCCAGACGTCGCAGACAAGCAGGCGCTTATCAATCAATCTCCCCGAGCTTCGCTTTGCCTGGCATCGGCTATCGGATTAGGGTTTCTGCGGCGGTGATGCCTTGCAGTAAAAGCTTGATTAGCCGATTGATTACCTAGGGTTTCTGATTTGAAACTATGTCAGGGAATTCGAGGGGCCGAGTCACCATAACGCTTGGGCGCGGTGGTCAGGTATCCAATTTCTCATTTTCTCCTGTACAAAAGTGAGACCTGTACATGTGTATGTTTGTGTCTATGTGTGTATATATGTATGAATATGTATATTGGGGGATTTATAGAACTAAATAAGCATACTTTTTGAGTTAGTGAAGAGAAAGTATAGAAACATGAAGTAAAGTAATTAAATTTTATGCGTTTACTTGATTATATATCAACAATTGGTTAGAGTTTGAAGTTTTTTTCTTCCTGGTTTTCTTGTTCTTGAAAGTGCAATGACTTGTATCACCATTTGACAGGTGGTGAAGAGGTCTGTTTCGGGGTCTTCATTAGCTGATCATATACCTGCGGCTGGGGCCAAGCGTTCTGTTAGAGATAGGTTAGGAGGTAATGTAGACGGTGCTTTGTCACACGGAAGCCTACACAGCAATAAACGGTGTGACCCTTGTTACTTATAAAGTTAAATTTTATCTGCTGCTGAAATCTACTGTTGCTTTGGAATATTGTCATGTCTGACTCAGTGGTTGTGTTCCTATAGATTATACTACTGATATGAAATTGAATAACATGCCTATCGAGTTAAATTGAAATGTTGGTATAAGTTGCAAAATTTGTGTATGAGTTGGAAACAGAGCTAAAGGGATTTCATATGTTTAGTTCTTACATCCAATGTGTCAGAAATTCCCTAAACAAGTCAAATTTTCAAAATAATTTATCATCATACCTTTTTTGCAGCCAGCGAGGAGACAATGGTAGGTCAAGTATGAGTTCCAATGGTTATGATGGTAATAAGCTTACTCCGGAGCAATTGAAAAATTGCTGCAGTACTGTATTTCTGAATTAATTTCCTTTTTCTAACCTTTGCTTTAAATCTCCAAGATGCACGCATTGGTAAAGGTGATCTTCGAATTAAACTCATGCAAAAAAATGCGTTTAGACGAGCTCAGAGTGATGATGGTCATAGGCACGGGGACCTCCGTGAAAAGCTGTCAAAGGCAGTTCAGCGCCCTGTTACTGGCCATGACCCATGTCAGCACCATTCCGAAATAAAAGAGACTGGCTTTATGGGCCGAATTCCTTCTTCAAGGGCAGATGATTTACCTCGTGTGGATTCATTAAGAAATTCTTATTCCCCTTGGACACTGGACCATATAAGACGAAGATCCCCAGATAGAGTTGTAGTCACTTCGAGGGGTCTCTCCCCTCCGAGGAATCCCAAAGAATTGCAGAGAAGGCCAGTAAGTAGGGCATTTGATGATGTCAGATCGGTTCCATATATGAGCAAAGATGTTCTAAATGCTACAAGGCCTACAAGTACAACTCCTTTCATGTCCAGTTCTCCATTGCCTCCTGTATCTGCGAAGCCTGTGGCCCCACCCCCACCTCATTTGAGCCAAATTCCTCCTCTGAGCAGCATTGCACAGAAAAGTTCATATGTGGTACATGCTACTTGCCTTTCGCTATTTTCTTCAATTTTATATCCAATTCCAAATATGCTCTGCATTTGTAGCTGTATGTAATAGTAACTGAATTGAATGTCTAAGAATAAACTCTTTAAACTTGTCTATGCTTATAGGGCCAAATTGTGTTTTCAGCAATGCTGATCTTATCATCATCATTTTCATGCCTGTATCAAAGCTCCCTCCCTCCCCCTCCCCCTCCCCCCAAAACACACTCACACAAAATTAGAACCTTTTCTATCTTTCATGATGCAAAAACTTGCTCTGCCTGCATGATAAAGAAAACAGTGGTTAGGCAGTTTGTCAAGATTAGATAGATTAAGTGACTCAATTTCTTGCTGAAATTAGATCATTGAATTTGGAGAGGTAAGTTTGTTTAAAATACAAAAACCTATTAAAAGTTGGTGTTGTTTTCTAGAAAATTGGTCCATCACCATAAAAGCTATTTGTTAGTTTACAGTCTGAAATACTGACAAAACTACCAATTGAACAAAATGGAATTTGTTAGTCCACGCCCTTATGTTGCCATGCATTTGGAGGATGAGTAATCATTGTACGTGGTTTTAGATGTAGAGGTCCAGTCAGGCCATAAATTCGAAGCAGATACCAGTTTAAAGAGTTTGTGGTATGTTTTTGAAAACCACCAAAATATTCACTAGTAGTTTTAAGGTTAAAATTCTTAACGACATGAGAAATTGCACCATGCTTGTGTCTCACCTGTGTCTATGGCAGCTATTTTTTAGCCTTGGTTCCTGGAAGCAGTAGGAAATTAAGTACTTTTCTATGGCTGTATTTGAATGTTTTTATGCTCTGTAACTATAATTACCTAAATGTTGGCTATGTATTAAACTACATATTCTTCAGTCTGTACCTGAAAGTGATATTCTGCTATAGAATGTGTATTATTTGACATGTTTCAAATTTGGATTGATAACCACCTCAGTTTATGGACTTAGGAACTTTCTGGGTGTTTGGTGTTTGCAGAGTGATGAACAACAGACTGTAGATGGCTTGCTACATGCGCTGGGGTTGGGAAAATATGCCATTATTTTTAAGGCTGAGGAAGTATGTTGCTTCATATCGTTGTTTTCTAATTATTTCTTTGGTTACATTAACCCGAAATTCATGAGCATTTGGCCTGTAGTTTTATAATTTATCTAATGCATTTTTTTCCGTTTCTAAGTTTATAGATTGTTTTGCATTCAGTGAAACCCTTTTTTGTTTCTTCGGCATCACACTTTTTATGCATAGCGCCGCTCGTTTTATAAGCATTGTTTCTAAACCATATGAGTGAAACAGCACGTGCTTCTAAAATAATGTTTGGAAGTGTTTTAACCTTTATAAGACTTGCCCAGATAGCTAACTTTTGGAGTTTGGGTGCTTGCTGTGGACATAAATAAGTTAATAGCTTCTCTCGGATTCAACTTATAATTGATATATCTGATCTTACACAGATTGATATGACTGCATTGAAGCAGATGGGAGAATATGACCTCAAAGAGCTGGGAATACCTATGGTACTTGCCATTCCCCAGTATTTTTTTTTTTCACTTTTCTTGTTAGTTTACTTTTAAATGATGTCCAACTCAGGTGTTTTATGGGTTTTGTTTAATCCTACTTTATTAGTTTTCCGAGTAGCATTGTGTTGCATGCATGGTACTATCGAGGAAAGTGTCTTATTGTGGTACTTGTTCAAATCCCCACTTTTATGTGGATCAACCTGGCACCTCGTCAGCAGTCTGGGTGCGTGTCTGTGTTTTGCCTTGTGACCTTTGCATGTGGGTTGTGAATGTATTAGAGGTTCTCGTTTTAGAATACAGAGGTAACCTGCTCGAAATATAATGCATTGATGGTTCTTATGAAGATCGATTTTGTTGCAGGGACCTAGGAAGAAGCTTCTTCTTGCCCTCCTGCCTCGTTCCAAGCGGCCATCAACTACAAATATACGTTGAAAACCAAGATATTTTGGGGCCATCAGTTACTGTTAGGTGATTGAAAGCGCATATTAGAGAGCTCCTTTCTTTATGAAATGATCATAATGTACTTGCTCACAATCGGGGTGTTATAAACTGGCCCTTCAACCAGTTGCCACATTTTTGGATTAGAGATCGTTGTTGGTTTATATAGTAATAGATGGTACCAGAAAATTTTTGAGATGTAGAATGATTTGTCCCTTGCTCCTTTTCCCCTTTTAATTGGAAAATTCGATTGCTTTAAAGTTTTCACCAACAACTTGTCTGCTTAAATTTCTGGAATTTTATGTAAATGATCTTTCAAAATGTGGTTGTTGTTTTATACTTTCGCTCATAAGTTCGTTTTACTATAAATACGTGGAAATTTTTATTAAAATTCAATTGCTTTTTGGAAAGAAAAAAAAAGAAAGAAAAACTTCAAATTGCTTCTCCTAGGAGCGCTTTTATGATCTGCATGCACATTTAATTTTTACGTACTGTACATTGTTAGAAGCGATTTTGATTGTCAAAATGCAATTTCAACGTTTCCAAAGTAGTGACATACCCAAAGCAATTAGAATGCTATTGCAGTTCAAGGTGCAGAGTATCAGAAGCTGTGAGAGACTTTAAAATAAGAAACTCCATGTTAGATATTCAAATGCCCCAAGTAATTTAGTTTTGGCTTCGGTCTATCCTAATCATATACATGCCAAGCACCTGGAAGTTGCACGCGTTATGTAAAGACGAGTTATTGCATATTATATACACATACATAAGATGTCGGCAGTACCCAGCTCTGTGCCTAAACCTACTCTTTCAGATTAATATTTGGACTTGGATAACCTGCGGCTGAAAAAAGGCCAGAAGTCAACCTTTTACTCGATGAAAGTTGGAGTTTTACCATAATGTTAGTTGTTATTATAGAGTAGCCGATCAAATCTCTTATAAGCATATACAAGGTTCATTTTTTTTCCGATGTGGAATTCACTCTTTACAAGCATTCTCATGTGTAACGAATTTTCAAGTCTATAAATAGTCGTTGGGTGTCGCACATGAGACAACCTGTTCTGATACCATAAAAAAGTTAGGTGGGAGTAGCCCAATATCTTATAAGCACCTACAACATTCATTGTTTCTCTGATGTGAGATTCACTCTTAACATGACTACTCTAAAAGCATATTTAAAATACATATTTATAAAGGAATGTACCAAAACAAAAAATAATACCCATTTCTGCTAGTGCATATTCTACTGCTCATTATTTTGATGAAAGTTCAAATCATATGAAGTTTCTTCTATCATTATCAGTACTGGTTTTTCTTCGAACCCTAATGCAAAATTAACTAGGAATACAATTAATAGTTTAAAATGATAAAGGCACGTGTTTATACTGTTGTGGTCCACTTATATGAAGATAAGTTTCCCCACACCTGGCTCTTTCCTTGAAATGACTAAGGCGGCATCAGTTTGGACACAGGCTTGTTGCTTCCCAATTGCCCATCACTTTCATGAACTATGTCCAAGTAATGGTTGAATTAATTATTACATGAAAATATGGGTGACAAATTTCTAACCAAAAGGCACTTAATCTCTAATGCATTGGTTAATTTGTTTATGCAGCAGATAGCCACGCAACTTCCTTTGTACTCCGGAGGCTTTTGGATTCAAATTCAGTTGTACCAGCTATAGAAAGTCTTGTACGTAATCATGTGTATACATTATATGGCACAGATCTCTCTTATTAATAGAGTTAAAAATATGAGAAGAACTTTTATGCAACTGGAACGCCAGTTGGCACGAATCAGATGCTACTATTAACTTTTTCATATAACAATGTTTAAATATCTTTAATTAGTGTATTTCCGTCAGCATGACATCCTGGTCTATGGAAAAATTTCTCCTCAAGGGACAAACATCCAATCCAATTAACTACATATATAAACTGTCACTCTCTCATTTAACTTTAGTAGTTCTGATCTTTAATTAAACAGGTAATCCATATATTATTTCTCATGACGAACTACTTGGCCTCAGTCAATTTTGGTTTTCTTTGTAGATTAATAAGATAAGAGAGAATATTAGTTTGGGAAATAGTCCAGAAGGGGAAGCAAAGCAATATAGGGTAGTGGATGGAAATAGGTTTTTTTTTTTAATAGGGTGGTTTAGGGGCCACCATTTGTGATCATACATCAAGTTTAAAAATATGAATCGAATTATGGACAAATCAAATGGAATTATATGAAATCAACCATTCAAAACCAACCCACCATCTCTATATGGTCTGATTTTTATTCCACAAACGATTGAAAATGATTTGATGACAGCATGTCTGGTTGGAATTGTGAATTCTTCTCCCAAAAGCAGGAAAAAAGATTTGAAATTTAGAGAAAGAGAATATGGCTTTTTTGATTGAGTACACCTATATATTTTAGATTAAGAGGAGATAAAGTTCGGTTAAACTACATAATGGACAACATAATTTAGTATCGAATCGTCATCTACGAATTCGAACCTAAGATATCTCACTTACAAGTAAGAAGGAATACCCCAAACCGTAATACTAAATGACAAGAGAACACGATTTGAGAGAGAGAGAGAGAGAGAGAGAGAGAGAGAGAGAGTGGAAAGAAATAGAAGGAGTGAGAATTTGATGAGCATGAGAAAAATATCAATTGGTGGAAGAAGTCCACCATGAACAAGATCTCAAGTAAAGACGACGGAATAACAACACAATATAAGTTTATAAAATCTGTGTAACCCAAAGCTACAAAATCTGGGGTCCAAACAGAACACCTGTCCACCCCAAATGCTTCTCTTAATTCATAAAAATAATATTTAGATGATGACTTGCTTCACCTGAAAACATATGCTTTTTGGGTATGAAAAATTAGGGTTTTGCCTGCTCTAACAAGATATGCCCAGATCTCATCCAAGACCCTAATTAGTATATATGCTGACCTCATTGCCCACTTCTTAAATATTCCCTTTGTTTAGCAACTAATCTGCCTTGCTATGTTCCTATTAAGTATATATTAATTCAGAAACATGGTCAAAATACACATATTTTAATTGTGTTTGTTGGTTTAGGATAATCATTCTAATTACCAAGAAGCTTCATTTTAGTGCTGATTAATCACAAAACTACAGATCCCAAAATTGTATATTAATTACATTATTGGTTTCCTGGGGTGGATGGGACTGGGCACCAACACCTGTAAAATAAACTATATTTTAATGCTCTTTTATTATTATTATTTTTTAAATATTATGATTAGGGTTCTTTGGTAGATGACAATACATGAATCCACGCATGACTCATTAAGTCGTTGTAACATAATCTAAGATATGCATTTGAGTACAGTGAAAAAGATTTTGTTGGTTGTTGCAAAGTTAACCTCCTGTTTCTTTTAAAAATTCCCATCTTTCTTTGACTTTTGTTAATTAGATGCAGTTAATTATGTTCTCAGTAACTTTAAGCATGGAATAAAGGTTTTTAAAGGACTTTTTAGCTAAAATGGTATTTGAAATTCATATAATTCTTTACTTTGATATCTGATATTAAAAAGCGATATAAGTTATTCATTCTCGAAAAGATTTGCCATTTCAACGAATCATGTGCAATTAACCCTTGCTTCATAGTTTTGAGTTTGTTCACCGTCAATCATTTTAGTATTTCTATGAAAAATCTCATTCAAATAGAAAAACAAATGGAAGGGTTGATTGGACAAAAAGTACCCTCAATTTAGTAGAGATTTTTCATAGAAAAACCAAATGACTGACGGTGGACAAACTTAAGGATCACTTCTATCGGTTTTAATGTCAAGGACCAAAGTGAGAAGTTATGTCAATCTTTGGACCATTTTGGCTAAAAAAAAACATTTTTAAAACGCCTCAGGTGGGGTTTTTATTTTTTTATTTTTTGGTAAACCAAGTGGGGGTTTATGATGGCATGTTTTATATATTCTAAATGCTATAATTATATCACATTAATTATGGTTTAATGAATAAACACTTGAACATAGCTCAATTGATTACGCAATATATCTTTCTCATATGCCAAAATTTTAAAATCGCTCTCCCCAAAGTTCAAAAATTCAATTAAAAAATTGCTCGAATAAATAAATAAATAGATTATTTCATGTTAACAATGAAACCGCACATAAATTAGTCAGAACCAAACAAATAGACTTCTTTCTTGCTTAACAATGCAAACGTACAATATGAATCCTTTGATGATGATATTGGAGAAAAGTTCCATACTTTTCCAAGTGTGCATCTACTTCTACTGTTCTACATCTAACTTAATTTGAAAGGGATTAAAAAACTGATATTTGCATGAGACGGCTTCTCCGATCTGACTTTTCTTTTTTCTGTCTTTTTTATTGGCGCCTGGTGTGCATTACTTAATACCATCATGAACATTATAAAAATCAATATAATTTGAGATGCAGTGCATCGTTGGAACCCATAGAGTTTACTATAAAAGGAAGAGAACCCAAACAACTAATCCCTACAAAACAACCACTCAAAATATCTTCTTCCTATATTTTTCCTCCCCCACATTACAAAATTAGAAATGCAATCGGAAACCTATTCCGCAGGATCTTGTGTTGAGAAGAAGCTCAGGCTTTTCGGGTTTGAACTGAATCCACTTAGGAATGAAGAAACCTCCATCAAAGGAGGAGGGTCATCAGCAGAAGGTGGTGGGGATGAAAGTGTAAATTCATCAAACTCTGTCTCACATCCGATAAAATTGGAACGATCTAGAGAGAATGAGAAGGGCTCAACAAGTGAACCAGATGACAAGAAATTCGAGTGCCAATATTGCTTCAAGGAGTTTGCAAATTCACAAGCACTCGGTGGACATCAAAATGCACACAAAAAGGAGAGAATGAAGAAGAAAAGGCTTCAGCTTCAAGCCAGAAAAGCCAGCATCAACTGTTACCTCCAGCCTTTCCAAACCTTCCACCACCAGGGTTCTACAGCGGCAGCGTCGTGGTTCTACGACCCTTCCTCGTGTCTCAGTTCTGACCATTCATTCACCCTTCACGAAGAGTCCCAGATCAGTTTCATCCCGTTCGATCAAAATTATGGGTCGTCGAGCGGGTCCCACTCCAAGGTTTCCAATTGGTATTCCATGCCACCTCAGCAGCAGTTTCCTCCTTGCCAGACAGGAGAACAAGATCATCTTACAAACCCTAATAAGTTTACGTTGACGCAAACGGACAGGTCGGGAGAAAGCAGGCCTGTCGTCTTCACGCCTTCCCCTTTGTCTGCTTCGACTCATCAGAGCTGTAAGCCGTTGGATCTTCAGTTAGGGCTCAGCTCGCCGGCGAAGATTCAGAGATCGTCTAGAAGTGAGGTTTAGCATGGTTGTTCATTACAAACGCTGCCATTTCTTCTCCAGTAGTTTGAGATTTTTTTATTTTTACTTTAACATCTTCCAACTTGAAACAAAGAAAAAATATATGGATTGCATTATATATATATATAGTTTGCTGACAATTGTTTTGTACTGTATTAGCAGTTGAATACTAACTCAGAATTTAAATTCAGATTTCTTGTGTACGTGGATATATAACCGGATATTGCACTTCATTCTGTTCTCAAGTTCTAATGTTAAAGGACTTTTTTCTTATCGTTTAAATTTGATATGTTGATATGGAGAAAATTATATGTTCTTTATTTGTTATGCGCGTGCTATATATATGTTTTCTTTTTCTTTCTGAAATCCAGATTAGCATCCCTAAAACAGATCTAATTTAAAAAAAAAACCTAGTGTAAAAGTGAAAGTTGATTGTAGCCACTTTATATCCGACTCAATTTTCTTTATATGACTCGAGGAGTCAACTAATTACAAGAATTATTTTCTTTTATTTTCAAGTGTGATGAACTAGGTCTTAATCTAATAATACTTCTTTTCTATCACCAGAAGTTCTTCATCTCCGTTAATGATAACAAAGCAAAAACAAACAAACAAAAATCGTGAGCCCCACAGTAATTTCTTTCAACAAAAATAAAAAACTTCGAAGTGAAATATTTCGAATAGCATAACAACAAATTTTTTTAGTGCGATTTTGGTGTTTTCGCAATTCTCTCATTTTACAAAACGTCTATTTCTCTAACAGCCCTATGAAGTATATCAATTGCCGTCTATGTACAATATTATAGCGTGTGGATTAGTGACATCGCATGTTTGTTTATTACATCAAAAACAATTCTAAACAACTAGGTTAATGTATGATAATTTGTAATTTTTTTCTTCTAATTTATTGGTTTTGACCCATTCCAGTATAATCATAATACTCTAGAAAGGATCTTGAATTCAGATCATGGAATATATGGATGTTATAATAAACAAAGAACACTGCTTAGTCGTCTACTAATTAAGTAATTAAAAACACTTAAGTATGTCTTAGTTAATTCTTAACATAAGTGTTAGTTTGAACAACCTTAATTTGTAATTAATTATAAACAACTTGTTTGAATTATTCTTGTCACTGAAATAAAGCTGATGGCTTTTTCTAGTGGCAAATAAAAGGCTTTGATTCGATGGCTTTTCTTTCACATTTTGTCATTGCTAATATAATAAGATGGAGTTGGATTCACGGTTACGATGAAGCTTTCCTTCCGTCTGATCATATCATATAGTTCATATGGTTGTAAATTAATCAAAACTAAATCCCAAAATTAATCATGCTTTTAATTAATAAAATTTAAAACTGGTAGTGGTGGTAGTCGATCGGTCCAATAACCCTCCTCACCTAATTGATTTTTTAATTGCAGATATGCTCACACTATTACTTAAAGCAGCATATCTATTAAATTATTAATTATCTATAGATTGACTTAATTGCCTTCTTAATCTTAAGTAATGCAAGTATTTATTTAAACGATGAGAAACTAAGCCTGGTACGCGTTCCATGCACATTGCATATAAAAACACCCACGTGACGTACGAAACCTTTTCCTTTTCTTTTCTTCTAATATTTATTAAATATTAACGAATGCAATTTTATATCTTAATAAGTATGTACAAGTTGTTAATTAAATAAATAAATAAGCATTTGTGTTGTTTATGGTACATATGTTTGGTCACAAATATCAAATTCAGTGGCCTGGCGTGGTTTCAATTTTATCAGTTTTGATCCCGTATTCTGTGTTTATTTTATTTTTTATTAAAAAAATACATAAGAAGATACGAAGCACCAAGATGACCTCGCTAAAATCTTATTGAGACTCTTAATATGGTCGAAGGAAAAAGAGTACCATGCACAAAGGAAAATCATTGTTCTAAAAATGTCCGATTAATTTCTAGATGTTTGAAATTAAGAGACTTATTGAATACTTGGATGAACTCTTCAACAAAAAGTAAATAACTTTCATCATCCATTTTATTTTTTCAATTTATAAGAGATTTGTTGAATATTTTAATGAACACACGTTATATACTTGTTCCTCATGTTTTTTCATAAGTTATTACCTTATAATTTATACGTCATTCTGTTTTGCAATTTATACTCTCAATACAATTATATATTTTTTTAGTATAAGTAAGTATATATTTTTTAGTATAAGTAAACTTATATATATATATGTTATATAATAAATTTAATTAAAATAAAAAAACTACTTAAGCTTTAGGCCCTGTTCGCTGCCCAATTAGCTCGTGTTATCTTTTTAGAATCTAACAAATTAGTACCATCCTTTTGAAGAAAAATTACAATTTAAGTCATGAGTGCGGCTTGGGCATAAAGAAGAGGTGTCGACGTTGGAGTTTTAGTTCAGCTGACGAAGTTGAAATGACTAAAATATCCAGTTAGTTCATTGACACAAATAATATTCAACTTGAAAGTGGTCTAGATGGCCCATATAAAGTTAACACTCAACTTTGAATGAAATCCAGACCCCAACAAATACAAAAACTTGGAATGATAGCCTAATGGGCCTCAAATCTTTAAATTCGTATCAAAATTCAGTTGGGCCTCAAAAACCTTTTTCTACAATATGGGCCTGGACAACTTAAACGAACTAGTCTCATGAGTTTTTATTTTAAGAAGATGATTTTCAGGAGTATTTTAGGCTCTCACACATCGCTTTTGATTTTTGATATTGAATAAGTCAAGCAGAAATAACGCCCGAGATTAAATGTGAGTGTGTCAAAAGCTAAAAAGATGTATTTATATATTTTTTTTATCTTCTGAATAAAAAGATAGAGAACTGAACATATGACATAAATGTATGAATGAATACTCCATTTCATATGATATATTTTTCTGGAATTGTCAAAAGAATGGATCAATGTGACGTGGATAAGGATGAGAAGGTGTTACATTACATCTCTCATTTTCGCTGTCTCACACTAACACATTAGATTAATTCTAATAAGACAAAATTGATTGCTTAATTATTTAGTGACAGTAGTTGATTCCTTAGTGCTTGATTAGGCAGTGGGTCGCCCTCTTAACGGTCTGACTTCGCCATACAAGAAAGAAACCTTCATGCCAAAGCTCACAAAAAAAAAATATATACATGTATAATATATATATATATATATATATATATATATATATATAACAAAACCATACAAAATTTGAGAACACAATTTATGTTTCTTTCAACTCATATTCATCTGCTAGTCTTTTTCTTTGTTAACTAAACCCACAAAATTCTAACTAAACCACCCAAGCACATAAATAATTAAAAAATAGCTAAACACATGTATAATATAAAAAATGCCGCAACTTGTAACTCAAATAATTAAAAGTATCTATCATTATATGAGAAGTCCAGCAAAGCATACGTCTTAGTAGGTAAATACACATCCCTCATGATGCTGGCCGATGTTGGCTATTGTTACTTAACCTTTTATTCTCTGTCATGACAGTAAACTTTCATATTATATCTCTCCATTGTTCTCTGAGCTACATATAGAATTCAGTTGTAATTATAAATTAATGATTTTTTTACCATACATTTATGCTCAAATAATTAAAATTTGCAGGGCATTGCATGTGGCTTATATTATGCAAGCCATCCACCCTCATCAAACTTTTTCTTGCATCCTAACACCTTTTATTGGTGCCACCTCCATACTTTGCCCAAATATATCTCACACATTCATACCTATTGCTTTGTTTTACGTAGGTCTAACGAACAGATCGTGTTTGTCGTCATATTCTTTATTTTAATAGATTTTGTTGTGTCAAACTCGTTATGTTACGTGTTCTCAACAAGCAATTTAATAACGACCTGACTCCTTAATGAGTTGTGTCGGTTTGTGTCAAGTTAACGAGTCAAACAAGAAATTGACATGACTAATGTCTAAACCTTACAAACATGTTGCATTCGTGTCACACCCATTATCTTAACTGGTTCTTGACCAGTAAAACAATAACAACCTGATTTGTTAATGTATCATTAACGTGTGAATCGATAATGACCAGACTCGTTAAAGAGTACCCGAAACTTATTATTTTCATATCAAATTAACAGGTCGTGCAAGAAATTTCAAAACCGTTGTACTTATATTTTTTAAAACAAAATAAATTATAAAATATTAATCGAATAAACAACAAAATTGTAGTTTCACACCAATCAGTAATTTGCAGACAACAAGAAATTTCAAGCCTGTCATATTTATGTTTAATCATATCGGCATTTCTAATTCAAGAAATAAATAATAAAATAAATAAATAAAACGAAAATAAAAGGAAAATGTTCCGCTCTCAAATTTTTTTTCAAACAAAAAGGGTGATGATAGATTATATATTATTATATTTCAATGTATGAAGCAAGCGGATCATATGATGATATTATATGCTTGAGTTTGAAGGGTCCATAAATCATACTAATAATTTAAAATTTCCCCAGAAAGAGGAAGAATAAATATTTTATCAACTTTAAACGATAAAATTTTAATTATAATTAATAAATAATCTATAAAAGCGTGAGGTCAAGTTTCTAACTCAATCCCACCCCACTGATTGCGATTTGAATCCCTTAATAGCCTTTTTAGCTTTGATTATGCCAACGAGGCAATGATCCAACCCAGCTCCCTATCACCATGAGCCTCAAGAATAGGTGTGTCTATCTTGCACTTGGTGCGCAGCGCGCACTCTTAAAAGGACATCTTCCCATCTTATACCTTTTTCATCCTCTCATATTTTTATGGTTACGGTTAGATCACGTAAATATTTTATATTAATTTTTTTTATAGAAATAATAAGACAAAAAACAATAAGAATATAAAATCTTGAGATAACTTAACCGTGACCACATAAATAGAAAAGGATGGAAAAGGTATAGGATGGGGAGGGCATACAATCCAGGTCCCTCTTAAAAAGGCACAAAGTTTTGGGTGACTTAATTTATTATGCAGAGTATGCACCGACGTATAGTGTACACAAGATTCTTGCAATTGATTGTACATTTAGTCATCAATTGTATTGGCACATGCCATAAAACGAAACATAATAAATTTATATTAAAATTGATTAGTTTTTGTGATGCACAAGTGGTGCATTTCTAATTCATTTATAATATTTTGTAATCAAACCCTTGCAAATTTTGACCTCAATCCCTTGAGACTTAAGAAGTTTCTCACCAATAATGTAAGTTTGCAAAGAGTTTGTAACTTAGTTGGCCAATAACATTCCCCTCGTACGCAAGATTCTAAGTTCAAATCTCTATCCTCTACTATCATCTGTATCAGATAAAAAATATCATAATACAAACGAACGAACATCAAGAATTTATACCAATATCGATTAGTCTTTTGTTTAGTGATGATTGTCTTCCTTTGATGTGAAAAATCCACTTACAAAACGGGATTATATTGTTAAGGTATCAAAGTCAATTAAAAATTATTATGCATTTTAATTATTTTTCAACAATGCGTTATTTACTTGAAATATTATCAAAATGACATCACGAATATTTCACATTCAACACACCTAATTGTGATTGTGAATTTGTGATCGCTTTCAAAAAATTTAGTAGTCGCATTAAGAAAATTAAATCTTGAAAAGGAACATAAAACATGCGGGATTTGTACACCACACACGCCGATCGCGTGCGAACGCTACCGTGCAAAGGAAAGGACGTTAACTTTTGCCGGTGCGTATTACGCACCCCGGCTTACGTTATCAGCAAACCCCTGCTTTTCAAATTTGTCAGGAGTTCACATTTCTTTATAACAATAAAAACCATATGACACCTAATTCCTCCCTCCATCTCTCTTGTCTCTTTCTCTCTGCTCTCTCCCGCAAGGCTCCAGCTTGGATGTGCATGGAGTCTCTCTGCCTCCTGGTTTTCTAGGTTTTTCTGATGCTCCGGTGCTGTGCGACAGTTGATTTGCCTCCGCCACTTCTTTGAAATGAGGGAAATTTTCAACCCGGAGTCGTGAATTCGGTGTTTCGGAGGTAATCGAGAGGAAATTACTAGGGTTTTGTGAAGAAATCGGCCGTTAATTTCGAAAATGCCGGGCAGCGGATCGAAGTCGGAGAAACAGGAAGCTGAGAAGCATCTCCGGCGAGACCCTTATGAGGTCCTCGGCCTCAATAGGAATTCCACCGACCAGGAAATCAAAAGTGCTTACCGAAAAATGGCTCTCAAGTATGTTCTTCTTCCATTTTATTCCTATTTGTCGATTTTTTTTATCAGCTTTTGAGTTCTGAGGTACTTTGTTAGACTTTGTTTATTTATTTTTCGATGAGTTCGAGCTTATGGCTGCAGTAATTTTTGAAGCTAATTTGTATTTAATTTCCTAAATTTGAGCTGTAGCTTATGTAATTGAGAATACCAGAGTGTGAAATTGGCCGCACAGATTCTTGTTGTTAATTGGATTGTAATAAATGCTGGTAATTTGCGTATTCCAAAGTCAAATGCAACTTAGATGCAAACAAAGACAAAGGCATGAGTTTCAGATGTTTAGGTGTTGGATTTACAGTAGAAAGATAGAAGTTTCCTAGGTACGTTGTTGCGTGAGGTCAATGAGCTTGCTATCCAAAATATGGTTTTAAATTGAATGTTCAATTTATGTGATGGGTTAGTTTAAGGCATCAGATAGCAGTTTCGTATATGTTTTTCCTCGACAATCTTGTATAATGTAAAGGATTTTGAAATTGAGCTGGGCCTTGGTCCGTGATTCCATGTTGTAGTTTGGTGCCTTGAGTGGGTTCAAATCTAACAGAGTAAAAGAGAGAAAAATTATTGATAAATGTTACATTGTATCATTCAGGTACCATCCTGACAAAAATGCTAATGACCCTAAAGCAGCTGATATCTTCAAGGAGGTCACGTTTTCTTATAATATATTGTCTGATCCAGACAAACGGCGTCAGTATGACACAGCCGGCTTTCAGGTGAGAATTTTTGGGGTGCTTATTGTTGTGCACTATTGAAGATTCATTCACCTTTGCTTTAATCATAGTCAAATTATTCATCCCACAATTTGGCCTGTTGTGAACTATGGGATTATGTCGATGCATTTTATCTTTTGGTTAACATGAATATTTTTTGTTGGACATGATTTCTTTGTTGGTTGTCTAGGCTGTTGAAACAGAAAGCCACGACTTGGAGCTAGATCTTTCAAGTTTGGGTGCTGTAAATACCATTTTTGCTGCCCTTTTTAGGTTTGGTTGGTTTATTCTGCTCTTTTTGATCTTCAGAATTTTCTTCTCTTCTCTGAATTCATGAAAGAATTCCTGATGATGTAACAATGTTTTACGCATCAGTAAACTAGGAGTGCCAATAAAGACCACCGTATCAGCTACTGTCTTGGAGGAGGCACTAAATGGCATGGTCACTGCCCGTCCACTTCCATTGGGGCACTCTATAACGAAAAAGGTAAGCTATCCTTTTTTGGCCTGGTTTATTATTTTAATTATAGTTTTCTATTTATTCATTTATATTTCTGTCTTTTAACAGGTTGAAAAGCAATGTGCTCACTTCTATTCTGTTACAATAACGGAAGCAGAAGCAAGAGCTGGATTTGTGTGCCAAGTGCAATCGTCGGACAAAAGCAAGTTCAAGGTTAAATCTTAGATCTCTTCACACATGGTTTACCTGGAAAGTAACTATTCATTTATGTTCTGCTCTTTTAACTTATCAAGTTTTGTGGACGAAATTGTCTTTTTGTAGCTATTATATTTTGATCAGGAAGAGACGGGTGGATTGAGCCTTTGCCTACAGGTACCAAGACTTTTCACCTTTAATTTTGTTTGGGTTATGAATCATTAGTGTAGCCAGGCACCACAATAAGCTTCTTCCTATGACTGAACTATAGAATTTAGATATAGAGCTAGGTGGCAGATAGGACGAATTGAAGAGCGGGATGGTTTCTTATCTTAAAAGAACATGGTCTTTCTTTTAGATAAAGTCATGTAAAATCAAGGGTTTGCATGTTAATATCATCTTCTTTCCTAATTGATCTTTCTTTGGAGTTGGAGGCGTGGAAGGGAGAATGAAAGTGGGGCTACAGTGCTATTATTTTCAATTACTGACTAATATATGCGTAAGAATTACAGTTGCATATCAGCTGCAATATTATATTGGGAACTTTCCACAATGCTTCTTATGAATAATTGTTATGGCCACTGTTAGTTTCATTCTAGACAATACTGTCCTAACTACCAACTTCTCATGTCTATAATGTTGGCTGGGGCATATGCCTGTTTTATCATGTTAGTCTAAGTTGCTCATTTGTATTTACTTCTGGTGCAGGAGGATAGTGCAAAAACAGGGAAGGTCACATCTGCTGGGATGTATTTTCTTGGTTTCCCTGTATATCGATTGGATCAAACATCCAACTCGGTGAGCTGTTGGAGTCGTAATTATTAATTCTACCTTGGAATTCCATGTTTCTAGTTTTTGTTGATATGGTTTCAGGTTTGTTATCCTAATTGTTCTTATTATGATTTCTGGAAATCTTTTGGCTCTAGATGGCTAGTGCAAAGGATCCTGATGCTGCATTCTTCAAAAAACTGGATGGGTTTCAGCCATGTGAATTAACCGAACTGAAAGCAGGCACCCATGTGTTTGCTGTTTATGGTTTGTTACTTCTGTTTAACGACTTGTATGTCCAGGTTATTATGTTTATTAGTTATACCGTACTCTGCTAAAGCTCACTACCACCTCGGTTTCATCGCAAATTTGATTGTAGGTGACAATTTTTTTAAAAGTGCAAGCTACACGATAGAAGTTCTTTCTTGTGGACCTTTTGCAGAAGAAAAGGAAAGTTTAAGGGCGGTGGAAGCTCAAATACTTTCAAAAAGAGTGGAGCTGTCCAAATTTGAAACCGAGTACAGAGAGGTCTGTACATGACACTGCATATACCCTTTGTAAATTTTAAATACCTTCACCTTAATTTTCGCATGGCTTTGTTGACAGGTTCTAGCACAATTTACAGAGATGACCTCCAGATACACACAAGAAATGCAAGAGGTGACACTCTTTATCCAATTTTATGTGAACTCCATTTGAATGTCAATGTTCAAGCATATTGGTAATATTGAACAACACTCAGTTTCCATTGTTTTCATTTTGTTTCCTTTTCCCCCTCTTTACGTTGGGTCTCTCAGATTGACGAGCTTCTCAGGCAGAGGAATGAAATTCATGCCTCTTATACTCTTGCTCCTCCAATGAAGCGGAGTTCAAGTAGGAGTAGAAATAAGGGTCAGCCTAAGGAGGTCAAAGAAGATGGTCAAGTGAGAGATAAGAAACCTTCGTTTAGAGATCGATCTAAGAAGAGCAAATGGTTCAACCTTCACTTAAAGGTTGACAAAAGAAAACCTTGCTGACCGGGGTGAGTGTCATAATTTCTTTTATTAGCTTTGCGGCCTTCCATATCGATGATACCTTGATTTTACTTTAAGAGGCGCTATGTATGCTAATGCTGCAGGGAATCAATCGGGCAGTCTCTTTCCAGTTCTTGGTTCTGGTGGTTTTGGCATCCATTTAAGCAAAGTACAAGGTGACCAGAATTGCGTTAAACAACCGCGTAAGGATATGATTTGGCTCCATTAGTCAAGCATGGCATGATGACGGCAGCTCATTGTTAATGTAAAATTCTTTAATTTTTTTTTTCTTCTTAATGCGCTTGTTATTTATCCTGTTCCTTTTGCGTCGGCATTGTCATCAAATCACACATGTAAATTGGCACAATTTGTCCGATGAACTCGTTGCGTGGGTACTAGTCATTTTGGATTAAGGAATGAAAAAGTATGGCAGGATTGTATTTGCTTCTGCACAAGCTCCCAACTGTTCTTTGCTAAGTTTATTTTGTTGTACCCGCGATTTCGCCACACGAAACAGACATTACATTAGAAGTAGTTTTCTTTTTGTTTATGAATTTGTAAGCTTGTAATTTCATAAGATACGCTTAATTGCTTGCAAAATTTGCAGGTACATGCCTGGGAGACGCAACATTTTCGTATTTGTAAACTCTACCAAAAAAAAAAAAAAAAAATTACATTGGTTACAACAGCAATAGGTGAGCTCAAATTAAGCTGAAGGTTTTCTTTTCTTCTTGTTCAAGTCTTGAGGTTGTTGAAGGCGTCGCATCGGCGGCGGACCTCGCCCTGGTTCCCAGTTTTCACGTTCATCAAGCTGACCCTTTGTATTGCCTGGACGAAATCCTCGAAAAACTTTGCCTGGTTGGTGGCATAGAGATCCACGAACGGCTTCGTACGAGGATCCGTCCCCAGGGCATGGTCTGTCGCCAGTAACCCTAGCCCCCTTTGCAAGTTTTGGAAATACAAGTTGTCGAACTTCCCCGGGGTCATGACGTCGTTGAACGCCGACATCCCGGGGTTGGTCGTGTGATTGGCGCATAGCTTCCTCAGCCCCTCCGCGTAGTTGCGGTTGAGGGCGGGGTCAATCTCCGACGTCGGACTGAATTTGAAGATGCGGTTGGCGAACTCGCTGCAGTGGGAGAAGCCGATGGTGTGGGCCCCGCTTAGGGCGACGAGGTCCTGGACAGAGAGGTTGATGGAGGCGAAGAGGTTGATGAGCTCGGAGACGGTCATGCTGGCCTTGGCGTAGTGGCCCTCCGTGCGATCGGCCCGGGAGATGAGGCCGTCCTTGCGGCCGAATAGGAGGGTGTAGTGGGGTCCCCCGACCATGTTGATAAGGTTGCGGGTGGCGGCGGCGAGGATGTCGGAGCAGGAGACGATGCCGGGGCACTGGAGCTCCAGGGCGGTCTTGATACGGGTGATCATGTCAAAGCCGTCGCCGGGGATGGCGGCGTTGATCTCGGCGTCCTTCTCCGCCTTGTTGAAGGAGTTGGAGGCGATCAGGAGGGAGGCATCGCAGCCTTCAAGGACGCAGTCGTGGAAGAAGAGGCGAAGGACGGCAGCGGCAGTAGTGGGGGTGGCCATTTGCTTTTCGATGACGACATGGTGGACGGTTTCGTGGAATTTGGGGCATGTTTGCTCGTAATAGTTTTCGGAGAGTTGGGCATGGGTCGCTGTTAGGGTGGGAATGAGAAATACTAGGGTGAGAAGGGAGAAAAGGGAATGGGAATGGAATGCCATGGTTGGTTAGTGAGAGGGATGTTGGAGATGGAGAAGTGCAGGAATCAATGGGGGGAATGTATGTTGGGTTTCCTTCTTGTGTTTGTGCGGGGTGGGGAATGGAGGGTGGGGAGAAGAAGGTATGAGAGAGTGTTGCGAATTGTTTTCTGTGGAAGAGAGGAATTACAGGGGAAGGGAGGGCTGTGCATGCATGCGGTCGACTCTGTTCTATGTGCATGGATTTGGGTTGGACTTGCGAGGGGGCATGATTTTCTACTCCCTTATTTTCGCAGTAAGTCCCCATTTTTAGTGCACCATGATTATAGGTCTATAGGACCATGATTATAGTTCTATAGGCCCAAGAATTTGTTTGACAAAGCGGAATTATTATTTGGACCACGTTTACTTTTCAACTCTTTGATAAAACGAATGTGAGATTTACATTTTGTATTTATACCATCTTAACTGAATGATTATATCAATGTTGATTTGCAACAGAAATTCTTTGTACAAGATAATGTCATGTTTTTAAGAAAGGCAAGACATCTTACAAAAACTTTTAAATTATGAGGCCATTAAGAAATCCTAGACTAGAAACCTAAGCTTTAGGTGATTATATTACACCTTCAAAGAATCAGTGATGTCAATAACCGATCAAAAGTTGAAGAAAATTTGAGTAGAAGTGAAAGAATGACATATTGCATAAGTGGTTAAGAGTATTAACTTCTGCGCTCATTATAATACATTCAAATTCCAACTCTTCGCCAAAATGAATGCCCTTAAAAGATGCATTCCATTATCTCTCCACTAAATATAAGACCCAATTACGTGTGGATATTTGACATATGAAGTTATGTGCATCTTACCTCTATTTAAGAAAATGAGACACCAAACATTGAGATAGATGATATAATTTTAGAAAAACTAATGAAAGGGGTTTGACAACTTCGAGATTTAACAAAAAGGATAAAAATGTGTTGTAAGCGAATAGTACCATAAGTGACTTTTTAGAGTAAAAATGTCATTAACGTTAGAAGTGAACAGTATCAAAACTGTTTCATTAAGACTTCCTATAATATATAGTACTCAAACATATACGTTGATTAAAGTTCCTTAAAATAAGTTGGAACTGTACGATGATTCTAGCAGATATACAATCACAATACATGTATTTTTGTGATAGAATTTGAAAATTACTGAAACTAAATACAATTGTGATGATAAGTTTTGGTTTTGAGTATATTTTGAACCTTATATAGACGATGAAAAATCTCAGAAAATGGTGCACGATTCATTGTTGTTAAATATGCAACCCGTGGTTTTTTCTTTCGCCGTGATACCTGAGCTTTTAGTTGAAATTGACTTGGTGCAGACGATTTTCTCTTACAAAATGCGCAGGTGAATCATTTTCTTCACGTGCAAATTGAAAAAAGGTCCAACTTAAGTTTGACAATTAACTCATCGGATGATGGATGCACTGGAAAATATCGCACGTTTTTTATGACTGAAATTAAGAGAAACAAGAGATTGAAAACGCTACAAATTAACACATCATCTTGCTTGCGTATTGGATTAGTTAGGCTAAATTACATATGTTCTTCCAGGTAAATTCCGTGCGATTTTTCCAATCCATGTAATACACGTTTCTTAATTATATTTTTAGGGAACATTCGTTACATTGCATATCAATATTCCACATGTTATGTCTAACAAAAATGATACTCTTATCACATATTTATACTATCAATTACATCATATTTCCAATAAAAATGAGACCTACATGCGTTGGCAGACTCGACCTCTATTAAAAAGATGGTACAATGATAATACAAATAGGTAGTAAATATAGCATTACTTTATCTATAATATAATCCATGATCAAAATAGTTCATGTATTTAAAAGTAAAATACATGCGTACATTATAATTTAAGTAAGGGGCGGATTCATGGCATCGTTTTTTTAGATAATTTTTTTTACACATGTTTTTTGTGAGACCCACTTCCTAATGTATTTTAACAACCCGAACGTCTATATTTTAAAACATCATTCATGAATTTTTCTTGCAAAAAATTAGACAAATAAAAAATTATCGAGACATTCATTTGTAGTAAAGAAAATAGAAGAATACGATTCTACAAAGATTCCCTAAACCCTTAATCCAACAGTCATATAATTTTAGATATGAGTGATTTTTAATAGACATAATCTTTAAAAAAAGAACTAAAAAATAAAGTGTTCAAATCGATAAAATACAATACAAAATAAGCTCAACAAAAATGTATGTACAAAATTATGTAAAAAAAATATGTCATAGATCTATTCCCTTTAAATAAAATAGTAACACGGTCGATTGATGTCTCAATTTCGAACGAGAATTGTCTACCCTCTCACTTCATATGCCCTTCTGTATTATTCTGTTTGTGTGGTCACGATTAAATCACGTCAATATTTTATATTACTATTCATTTTTGTCTAATTATTTTTATAAAAAATAATATAAAATATTGATATGATTTAATCATGATACACAAAACAGAAAGACACAAAATGACAACGAAAATAGAAAGGCAGACAATCGTTGTCCCTCAATTTCAACACGAAAATTCTCTTACATTTGAGAAGTCCACTAATCGAAATTTCAACACGTGACCTATTTTCCCCTCTTAGGTAGGTAGTCCCTAATCAGTACAGTTGCATGCATCTCCCTGCTGTTCCAATCTGCTCCACATAATGCGGTCGGGTCCAATCCACCACAGCCACCATTCAATTCCTCAGCCGACCTATGGTGGATAAAGTCAGAGAAACAAGAAAAAGAAACCGTATTACCATTACTAAGTGAGGTATTCATCAATTCCCCCCCTGAATTTGTGACTATTAGCCAATTTCCCCCATCAACTTTAATTTTGGTCAATTTCCCCCCTCAACTCTCATAATTAGTCAATTTCCCCCCTCAACTTTAATTTAGCCAATTTCCCCCCTCAACTCTTATAATTAGTCAATTTGCACCCTACTGTTAATTTTTTAATTTGATCATAATTAAACAAGTGTGTGTAAGGAACTAAATAAGATGTATGTTAATCATGTTCCTATATCTTTATCCTATTACAAATAGATTAAAATTTAGAATTTTACAATTTATCATAGATAGTATTATTAGTCATGATAAATCAGTATGGAGTAATTTTATTTGATTTTTGACTATACAAAATTGATAACGAAAATGATTGATGTGTAAATTTTTGTATGTGAATACAATTTTCTTTATAAAAATGAAAGCTAAGTTCAAGTAAATTGCGGAGAATCGAGATTTAGTGAAAAAATGGCTAGTCTATTCATAATTTTCGACTCCTTATTAAGAATAACCCATTTTATTGAAATAGGTATGATCCATGAGTTTATGATTGTTATTTCTTTTTGTTATTATTTCTTCTTCTACATGCTTTAAACCCGATTCATAACTTTTTCTTATAATCAACCCATATCACATACTAATTGTATTATGTTTTTGTACATTTTACCCTATATTATGCAGGTGAGTTTATGTTAATTTTAGTACTTTGTTGGAAGTTATTAGAAAGATTGAAAATTAAGAAAAGAATAGATGAAAATTAAAAATAAAAAAAGTTAATAGTAGGGTGCAAATTGACTAATTTTAAGAGTTAAGGAGGGAAATTGGCCAAATTAAAGTTGAGGGGGAAAATTGACTAATTATGAGAGTTGAGGGGGGAAATTGGCCAAAATTAAAGTTGAGGGGGAAAATTGGCCAATGGTCACAAGTTCAAGGGGGAAATTGATGAATACCTCTTACTAAGTAGAATCCATGCTTACATCATCTCTGATATTTTAAGTTGGTACCGGATCTTTTTCGGATATAAGAGAACTGAGCACACTAATCAATAAATCGAGATCATTGAAATTTGATTTAACAATTACAATTATTGTAAAATTTAAAAGGATCATCTGTTTGTAACCGTTAGATCAAATTTCAATATTTCGGATGCATAGTAAGCTTAGTTCCTTTGATCCGAAAGGGTTCTGGTTCCTTTTAAGTTCGAGTAAAATTGGGAATTTTGTTTTATTTTCTATATTTTCTTTTGAAGTTCAGATTTTTTTTGTTGTGTGGATTAGATTTATTTCTTAATATTAATTCCACTTAGATTCTAGGTTATCGTTTGAATTTATTTTTACGATTGTTCTTTTACTTTACTATAAATTCTTCGAGGTGAAGAAGAATAAAGTACGAAAGTGATTGTGAAAAAAGCCTGAGATTTGATTTTCCTCAACGAAAGAGCATTTCTTTTTCTCCTTTTTTTTTCGGTGCTGGTGTCATTTTCATTCATTTCAAAGCTGAAAAGTCTTGCAAATCACTGTATCATTTTAATTTTAATTTTGTGTGTGTGTATATATATATATATAGATGTATATATTTGACTATACCTGGCAAAGCTACTTGCTCATTATTCCATCTGCAATTTGTGCAACATGGACTTTCTTCTTCTGCAACTTTTGTTCCTAATAATCTCCATCGCCATGCCCTTGTGCTTTTCTCTGAAACTCCAAAGTAACCCAACCGATCATCTCAAACTGTCCTCCACATATCAGACTTCTTCAGTGAAAGATCAGATAGTTAGGCTGGCCAATGAACCCAGCACAGTGAATTGGATGAAAAATGTGAGGAGGGAAATGCATGAGAACCCAGAACTTTCATATGAAGAATTCGAAACAAGTGCACTCATTCGCCGCGAGCTCGAAAAACTCGGTGTTGCTTATAAATGGCCCGTGGCTAAAACTGGCGTTGTAGCCACGATTGGCTCTGGCTCTCCTCCCTTTGTTGCTCTGAGAGCTGATATGGATGCTTTGCCTATTGAGGTTAATTAATTATTTCTCACTATATTTAATTTAATTGTTTTTTTTGTTTAACCTTCTTTTCTCAAAGGCAATTTAAATTGTTGGGTTTTGATCAGATTGATTGATATATATTCTGTTGCTACTTTATTCCTTTTCACTGGCTTTTAATCAAAGTGTTTGTAACAAGGTATTAAAAGTGGAATGTTGAAAAAAAAATTGATGCTTTTTAAAAAAGCACTGTCATGTTGACAGCACTTTTCTGCATATGAGTATAGGAAATGGTGGACTGGGAGAACAAGAGCAAAGCGGAGGGAAAAATGCATGCTTGCGGCCACGACGGCCACGTCGCCATGCTTCTTGGCGCTGCAAAAATACTAAAACAACTGCAAGACACATTGCAGGTGAAGTGAAATATTAAGTTAATTAATAAAAACTCATTTGCCGATATATACAAGCGCTCGAACGCTGAAAGCTAACTAATTAATGCGACGCTAACCACTCATTTTATCGGCACGTATGTCATATTTTAAATCTGTCAGATTATTGCAGGGAACTGTTGTACTAATATTTCAACCGGCTGAGGAACGCGGTGTCGGCGCAAAGGACATGATTGAAGAAGGGGTGCTTGATAATGTGGAGGCAGTTTTTGGGATGCACATAGTGCTTGATTATCCGACTGGCGTTGTTGGATTGAGGCCTGGAGAATTTCTAGCCGGTTGTGGGAGCTTCAAAGCGAAAATTCACGGGAAAGGGGGTCATGCAGCAATTCCTCAGCAATCCATTGATCCGATTTTGGCAGCATCAACATCTGTAATCAGTTTGCAGAGCATCGTCTCGAGAGAAACGGACCCTCTAGATTCCCAGGTATGTATACTGTTTCTTTTTTTTTTTCTTTTTTTTTTTGTGTAATTTCGTCTGTGATTATTTTGAAGAAAATGCAGGATTTTGCTTGAACATTAATGCAGGTGGTTTCTGTTGCTGTGATTAAAGCGGGGTCTTCCTTTAATGTCATCCCGGAATCTGCTACAATTTCTGGTACTTTTAGAGCTTTTAGCAAGAAGAACTTCAAAGGACTCATGAGTAGAATCGAAGAGGTAGGCACATATAGAACCGGTTGCAAACTTTTTATCAAAATTCAAAATTGCATATGAACTAAACAGAAACAAAGAAACGCTAACCCGATTTATTATGTACGAGTTATTGTTTGTTTAGCAAATTGTAACCGCGTCCAACTAAGCGTAAACAGACAACTGAAATTCATTCTTGCTGACAGGTTGTAAAAGGGCAGGCAGCCGTGCACCGGTGCTCCGCTGAGGTCGAGTTTTTAGGGAAGGAACATCCTACCATCCCTCCTACAGTAAACGACGAGAGAATTTATGAACAAGTAAGGGGAATCTCGAGCGAAATAGTAGGAGAAGAAAACATACAATTAGCTCATACCTCCATGGGGAGTGAGGATTTTGCTTTTTACTTAGACAAGGTGCCTGGATTCATGCTGTTTTTAGGCACAAGAAATGAGAAGATAGGAGCCATACATGCACCACATAGTCCTAACTACATCATCGATGAGGATGTGTTTCCCATTGGGGCTGCCATTCATGCAGCTTTTGCCCATTCTTTCCTATCAGATTCAACTGCAAAGTTGCAATAATTTCTGAAAGTCCATCTTCTTATTATATGTTCATTTTGTGTCATCCTTAAAAGTTATTAAAAAGATCGATGCATCCAGATTGTCTTGAAATGGTGTATAGGATCTTGTGATTTATGATTTAAAGGATCAATGACTGACTTCATTTGGATTTACTTGCTTGATAACCAAGTTTGCAAAAATGGCAATTAAATTTGCAGTTGTTCGGGTCAACATAATACGATTCCATTGATATGTACATGATTTTAATTTATATGTTTGCACACGATAAGTTAAAGAGTTGGTATTGGGTTTGGCAAAATTTTAAACTGTAATTAACACCGCGTTACATGACTATAGTAAAACACGACAAGTTGTTAGGTCTAATCACATCAGTCGGATGGTAAATGAAATTTTTCCTTTTATTTTTACTTTTTCATCACGGCAAGTTAACACATTCCAGATTTTATTATTTTAGACCTTTATTTTACGGTAGAAGGATTCGATGATCAATGCTTGAACAAGTTTAGAGAGCATACATTATTACACCAACATGTCAACCAAAATTACAAAAGCAAAACATAAACTACGACATGTGAAATTCCCCCAAATTACATAATAATACAGATAACAAAAGACTAAGAATAGTAGAGCCGATCAGAACCTTCCTCCCTCCCTCTAGACAAGAACCGCGGCGGCAACGAAAGCTAGGAATCCAACAACCATGGATGGATATGTGTAGCTGCTGCCAGAGGGTGGTGCTGCTGGGGGGGCCGCCATACCGGGCATACCCGGCATGTCAGCTGCAGTAGCAATCACAACTAGTAGGGCAAAGCACAGAGCATACGTTGCCCTTGAGGCCATGACTGATATATGGAATGATGACTTGCAGACTTGCAGACTTGCAGTTGACTATTTGGTTTATGGCTTACAACAATACAGGGACTGAGACTATATATAAAAGATGAAGGGGTTAGATTGGCCGGTCGTTTCTAGGAACTCGTTAATTGTTAGGGAGAAATGTACAAGGCTAGAAGCTGTCACCTTCTGTACCCATCTAGGTTTATGGTTTTGTCAAATTTATTTCTGCCTGCAGTAGTTGCTTGCTGGTTTGTCAATTTTATCTAGGAAATTTTAAGCGTGATGGTAACATGTTGAGTTGGGAATAATTGCTTAATTATTTCTTTTGTTTAAAGAGTTTCTTTGGAATTACTTCTGCTTACAAGTATTATGTTTTTTCCTAGAAGAACGGTGAATTTTTTAGTGAATTCCCAAGTGCTTTTTGAAATTCATTTGGAAGTGACCCAAAAGCATTTTTTAAGTTTTTTTTTTTTTTTTTTTTTTTTTTGTTTTTTTGTTTTGATAATCACTATCACAAGCAGTTCACCATCTGAGAACTGTCTTTAGATATTTTAAAACAATCTCAAACCTACAATAAGACCATTGAATGGATGGATTGATTTGGTTAAGTTAAGCTAGTGATGAGAGGCCTAAATGAAATAATCCAAACGGTAATATCTTGGTTCAAAGCTGATTGTCAATATGTCATTGATAGTGTTTCGGTATTATAGTAGCAAATACAATGTACACATTATAGATGAATTATCAATCGGACCTGACTAGTAAAAAAATTAGAGAAAGAATGGTTCTTTATACGCTCAAATTTCATCTCTAGACACCTATTAATTTTATTTAAAAGAAACTCTTGTGCCTACATATAAAATTACTATAAAAGACTTAGCAACTTTAGACTTCTAATACATACTTTTGTCCTATTCTTTTATCGTAAACTTGGCTATTTGTCATATACCTCCTCCTTCAGGTAGTAGAATATGAAGTTCTATTCCTTCTTATGGTATCATATTCCCCCATTCACGCTTATGTTATATGTTCTAATGGAATTTCCTTTCGTAGGCTCAAACTAAGTAGTTATTATTCAAATCGTTGTTGATTGTGGGAATAATTTGGGTGTCCGGATAAACAGGGTGTCTATAAACGAAACTTGGGTGTACATGTAACCAGTGTTAGAGAAATCGCAAAGGGCCCAAATTGAGACTGTTCGTTTTGGGCCGTAAAGGCAAAACGCCCAACAAATTTCAAGAAGCGGAAGCAAATGTTATGGAAAGGTGTATTGTTAGTTGATAGAGTGATCGTCTGCTCGCTCGTTTGTTCGATAACAATCTTCAGAGTCCCCGCCGCAGCTTTCGCTCTCTGCAACAACAACAGAATCTCCATAGCCGTATCCGTACATATATCTCTATGCCCTTCTAACTTCCCACTCACTCTCACCCTATGGGCTCCACTTCCGCCATCTTTCTCTGCTCTCGTCCCAAGGTTCTCTCTCTCTCTCTCTCTCTCTCTCTCTCTCTCTCTCTCTCTCTCTTACTTGAGTGCTGAAATTCGTGTTGGGTTTGCAGATACTACTGCGGCCGCAGAGGTTGCAATCTCAATTCGAATCCCAAGGTCCGGGAAGTGCTTGGCTTGGGTATCGTGCGCAGGGCGTGTTTTTACCTCCTATCCTTCCGCGACCGAGGAGATGCTTGGCGGTAAAAGCTGCTTCTAGGCCATCCGGTGCTCGAAGAGTGTACAGAGAATCACAGAGTGGGAGCTCATTGTCTGTTGCTCCCGTCAAGCAGCTCGCTTCCTTCGTCGTTCCCGTCGCCTCCTTCTTCGCCGTCACTTTTGGTACTGCTTTTGCTTTCAACTGCCTTTTCTACTGTCTATTCAGCAAAAAAATTGACTTGGTTGAATGTTGGATAGAAATTAGAAAACTTTAACTTGGTTAAAATGTGGGGTAGAAATTGAAAAACTTTAATTTGGTTAAATGTTGGATAGAAATTTGAAAACTTTAACTTGGTTGAAAATTTGAAATGTCGAATAGAGAATGCATTTATTTTTAATTATTAGCAAATTTCTACTGGAAAATGGCATTTGCTTTAAATTTTTGTCATAATCAATAGATACCTTTATTATGCTTGTGTTATCAGAGTCATTTGTGGTCCGGCATTGTTGTTTCGTCATTATATTTGCCTTGTCGCTCAAATTGGTGCACTAATTTATGTCTTCAGCTGACAGTTTTGTGGAAATTGGTGGAGAAAATCCTTGTTCCAAAGCGGCAGAGGACTTCATCGGTAGAGAGCAGTACGCCCGCACAAGGAATGAAATGGTCTTTTGCCGCTGGTACGAATTTATTATCGGGTCTGGGTGCAAAGATTGAAAGAGAGTCCAAGCTGAAGCTCAATGACTTTGCCAAGGAACTTAAGTCATTCAGAAGTGTTGACCTGTCAGGTAGATGCTGTAGTACTCATGAACGTAGTTTCTCTATCTTTGCCAGCCTTTTGGAGAACACTAGCCAGCTAAAAAAAAAAAATCGTATTCTGCTTTATTTTTGTTTTTTTCCTTATTTATACCAGTTTTTATCCGAATACCAACTGGAATCGCACTAATTTCTGGAACAATTGATATTTGAAATCATATGTTGTATGATATTTTTTTTTTTATTAGAGGTTTATTATTGTTTGTTAACTTCCTCATTGATTGTACCTTCCTTTTTGTTGGAGTTAAACCGGGTTTAGTATGCCAGTCATTGTCATTTGAAGGTTCTAATATATCTACTAACTAAATGTAATAACTCGTGCATGTTCTGGCAACACTTTGTTTTGACAGGTCGTAACTTTGGAGATGAAGGATTGTTTTTTCTTGCAGAGAGCTTGGGTTACAATCAGGTTTGAGTTCATCGGTCAAACACTAAAGCTCTCTGTTTTATATATATATATATATATATATATATATATATATATATATTCTTGTTTATCTTTTTAGTTTACTAAGAAACTGTAACTGTGGACTATTATTGTGTGCTTTATTGTGTTTCAGACTGCTGAAGAAGTAAGTTTTGCTGCAAATGGAATAACTGGAACTGGAATGAAAGCCTTTGATGGTGTTCTTCAATCTAACGTCATGTTAAAAACTCTTAATCTTTCTGGAAACCCTATTGGAGATGAGGGAGCTAAGGTCAGTACAAATTCCTCCCACTAACATTATTCGCTCCACCTCAGTCACAACTTACAATTGTACATTGTTGTGCTTTCTTAAATTAGAGAGCTGATTGTTTGTGTGGTGTACTATTGTTCACAGTGCCTATGCGATGTATTGGTGAATAATGATGGTATTGAAAAGCTCCAGCTAAACAGTACTGACATAGGGGATGAGGTTAGATTATTGCTTCTATCCAAGCTGGTGTCCTAATGACTACATTCATGTGCTTTCAAAAGATGGAAGAGGAAAGGCTTGTTCATGAATGGTACACTTAAGATGCATGCTGCTCATTTCACTGTGCAGGGTGCAAAGGCTATTGCCGAAATGTTGAAGAAAAATTCAACCTTACGTGTTCTCGAACTTAACAACAATATGATCGACTACTCTGTAAGGAATGGCTTCCAGATATTCTAAGATAATAATCTTCGATGAGTTCAGTCATAGTTCACTAACTGATTCTATTTATAATTTACAAAAATGGAGGTAGGGATTTACAAGTCTTGCTGGAGCTCTTGCTGAGAATAACACACTACGGAATATACATCTGAAGTTAGTCAAGTTCCCCTTTTTTTCTCATATAACACAACCTTTCTGGTTTTTATCATCTTATGTAACGCTTGTTCGTGCGTATTGCCTGGCTATGGCTTTGGCTTCTTTTAAAGAAATTCTTCTGACAATCTTTTATTTGATTGAAGTGGCAATTATGGTGGCGCCCTGGGGGCGAATGCTTTAGCTAAAGGACTTGAGGGAAACAAATCTTTAAGGGTACCTGTCTCTTCACTACCACTCATCTTTCTGTTTTGCAATGCGACAAAATTAAATTACTGCTCTATGTTGATGATCTCTGAATGTTGCATAAATTTTCAAGGTATTTTACATCTTTGTTAACTGGAAATACGATAAGTTAGATAAGTGAATTTTCATACGATAATAAGCCTGAGGAAGACATTCAGTGACAGTAATCCACAAAAATCTATTCTTAAGCAATTTTAAAGATTGACGGAACTCTGTTTATTGTTTCCAAGAAACACCGCTTATTATTCTTCTTTTTAGCTGCCACAATGTTGCTGCATAAAAATATATGAGCTTGCAACAGATTTGGTTAAGTTTTTGAGAGGGCTCTGGTATTAATAGCTATGATATATATGCAGGAACTTCATTTGCATGGAAATTCTATTGGAGATGAAGGAGTGAATGCTTTGATGTCAGGTTTATCATTACATAAAGGTTTGTGTTTCACTATATTAATTGCCAATTTTTGGTCAGACTTCTTCGGTTTCCTGCAGTTTATCTCATATGCATATTTTCTTAGGTAAACTTACACTTCTGGACATTGGCAACAACTCTTTTACTGCAAAAGGTGCTTTCCATGTTGGTGGATATATCAAAAAGACCAAAAACTTGTTATGGTTGAACCTTTACATGAATGATATAGGCGATGAGGTATAGTATTTTCAAGTTGTTGATCACTTCTGCTACACAATTATCTGAATTCAGAATTTGTCTGGTTTCCTTTTCAATTGTGAAAATTAATCAATAGCCAATCTAGAATATTTGGGAATTTTGTGTACAAAGTAGATTATGATGAATGAAGTCATTAAGCATATGTTTTTCATTTCAAGGTTATCAGCTTGCATTGAACTTTCTACTGCTACGCTATCACTGTTTGGATTTTCTGGCATTTCACAGTCTTAAGACAGAACAGAGAATTTGACCGACCGAGAAAAAAAAAAAACACAAAAAGGAAGTTTGGACTTAGTTTTAGTATTTCCATTCTGCAATTTGGTACATTGTTTGTGCTATAAAACATACCAAGTAACTAAACAGTACTTCATTGACAAGTTTAGAGTTTTATAACTACAAAAACCATGTCAAGTTCCTTGCTGATGTATAAATCCTGTTCATATATCTAGGGAGCCGAAAAAATTGCAGATGCTTTGAAGCAAAACCGGACGATAACAACCATAGACATGGTGAGAAGAGCATGCGTCTTTGTTAGCAGCATTTTTTTTTCAATGTATCTGTGAAAAACGGTGTCCTTAACGTGCTAGTTTAGTAAACATGGGGATCGTTCTTACAGGGGGGAAACAACATCCATGCCGAGGGAGTCACTGCAATAGCTGAAGCATTGAAAGATAACTCCGTCATTACATTTGTAAGTCCTTAATCTTTGTCAACTACCTTTTCTTCCATCTTTCCGTTTTTATTCATGAATGTAATGGCACACACTTCTTTCCTCGCTCAGTTGGAACTCGGTTACAATCCCATGGGACCTGATGGGGTGAAGGCTTTATCCGAAGTTCTCAAATTTAATGGAAACATAGAAACCCTTAAGCTTGGCTGGTGCCAGGTAATCTATAGTTCATGTGCGCTTATCTATTGTACATCAAACTCTTGGATCTGAGCTTTTAACGTGTATTGTAAATTTTGTTTTGCAGATTGGCGCAAAAGGTGCAGAGTTCATCGCAGATATGTTAAAATATAATACCACCATCCGTGTTCTGGACTTGCGGGCGAATGGACTTCGAAATGAAGTGCGTTAATGTAGATAAACAATGTCTTCATACTCCATTTAACCCTTTATGATCACTCAATCTTATGTTATTTTATACGTTAAAAATGCAGGGTGCATCGTGCCTGGCTCGTAGCTTAAAAGTGGTTAATGAAGCTTTAACTTCATTGGATCTAGGGTTCAACGAAATTAGGGTATGTATTGGCGTTGTGTTTTCTGTTTACCCCTTCACATGTTAGTGGTCTTTTGCACACCATCTGACATTGGTTTTGTATTCAGGACGACGGGGCTTTTGCAATCGCTCAAGCACTCAAGGCTAATGAAGACGTGACGGTTACATCTCTGAACGTAGCCAGCAACTTCCTCACCAAATTCGGTCAGGTATCCCTTTCGGCGTCAAGGATCTTCGAGTTTCACCATTTATGTTTGCCATTTTGTTTTCGCTGTACAACGGTGTTCTGGTTCATGCTGCAGAGTGCTTTGACGGATGCAAGAGACCATGTGTACGAGATGAGTGAAAAGGAAATCAACATTTTTTTCTAGCAGGCTTACTTTGTAGACCAGAAATGTGGATGCAGAAACTCGAAACAACACCGTTCTCGCGGTTCATTCTTTCCCTTGGAAGCATCGGCAGGAACTCGAAAGTCCAGGCAATTGGTTGAAGTTTTTGAGTTCTTATCAACTTCAACTTACCAGGAACAATTGACAATTGGAAATTTTGACGTTGAGAGATCATAGTTAGCTCTTCAGTGGTAGGCATTGTTTGTTCTTAAAAGGTTGTCAATTTTTATTTTTTTGAATTTGGAGGTCGGGGTGGGAGTGGGAGGTGGTGTTCATCACTCGAGTTAAAAATAATTCTGCAAGCTTGTATCTGTCAAATGAACTGATAAATACTCGTACAAGTTTTGTAAAGATTTTTGTGTTAAAGATGACTAGTGTCTTGTAGGAAAATGAGAAATGGGAAGGACTAAGGAGAGTCTAAATAGTGGAATTATCTGCTGTCTCATGTTTTTGGCACAATATTTTATATTTGTATGAGATTTAATGTTAAACTATGAGGTGACAGAGTTTATGAAGAGTCCTACTGTGAGAGTTTCCTTAGCAGTTCTCCAGCAAAATACTTGGTTTCTCGCGGCATTAATTCATTTATCGTAAATTTTAGTTTAACACGTGCACATAATATTTTCGTGTTTTCAATGTCTTATTTTGTGTACAACTAAGGAACCAAATAATGCTTAAATTATATTTGAACCGATTTGAAAGTGCCACTATCCGAGAACTTTCATGACGTGAAAATTCCGGTGACATGGTGGCGGTGTATGAGGCCATGAAAGTTGTCTCCCACTGTCCATATTGTCTATTTTATGACGTGGAAGCGGTGAACAGAGTTCGTGGCTGTCCTTGGAAACAACACTCATGTCATGGCAGTCGGACTGGTACTTCGTGGCTGTCCTTGGACGACGCACTGTTTCAGTTCCCGTGCCTACCCCTGACCCACAATTTTTTTATTTTCAAGAAAAAAAAAATTTACATATAACCGTTATTATTACCATAGCATCTTGTTATAATAAATTTTTCAACGCATAACATTATATTATTAAATTAAATTTATATAATGAAAAACACGTTTCATGCAAATTATTTTTCAAAAAGAGTACGAAAAAAGTGAATAACACCCTTGAAAAAATGTCCTGAACAGAAATGCAGGAATCTTTTGGGCGTCCGTTTAGTAAGAAGAAGGTGAAGGCTTCCTCCAGCTCAACATGAGATTAATATTGCAGTGTGTCAAGAGCTGTTATACCCTTACGGTACTTCAAATCAATGATGCATTATTATATGAAAAAATTTGATGTACAAAATATAAATTGACTTGAAATATCGACATAATTTCATTCTCGTGTATCAATTTTTCTCGTACGCGTTATAGTACAAAGAGAGTGACTTCCCATTCTCTTGATATCAATCCATCCAACTGGACTTGAGCTGTCCTCTGCTGAATACGAAATCAAATTATAATTATTATTGATAAGTAGTTCCATCCAGCTGGGCTTCAGTACTGCTTTCCAACCGACTCGTTCATTCATTCATGCATGCATGCATTCATAGAATCTCAATCCCCCTCATTGGCCATGAACAATCCATGTCCTTCCTTATCCCACGACCCATGCGTGTTGGTGCTCATGGAAATGTAATGGCCCTTTCTTCTTTTTGCCCTTGGTTTTATCGATACTGACTTCTGCACTTATTTCATGTATTTGGAGTGAAAAAACCGATACACAGAATAAAGAGACAAAAAATATATTTAAGCAGAATCAAGAAAAGTGTAATGCCCGTGTGCATGCCATGCATACTAGTTCCGGAAGATCCAGAATTTAATTAATAGGCATATGTTCATCTTCACTGATGTTGACAAATGCTAAAGCAATCTGTTGAATATGGTACACGTCCTGTTAAATGTTATTAAAATATTCTTAAAAAGACATTCCATGAAACACTCATTGAATAAAGGTCCTGAAAGACCTTCATAAACGCTTTTCCCGACTAAAAGGGTCCAGCACCAACAGGATCATATGTGGATATCCGTCAAGGCTAAGCCATGAGTTAATCGAAAGAAGTAGCCGCATTCTACCTGCATGCGATATTCATGAATGATTTATCAAGAAAGAACCTAGCTGGGTGCCACGTACACCAAAGAACTGAAGTGGAAATTAAAATCGAGTTTTGTTTTTTTTTGGAAATATCGACAAATATTTTATGTCACCAAAGTGCGTGGTCCGTCATGGTTCAGACACCGATATGGCGTCGTATTAGTTCAAGACATGCCGAACAGCAGGGCATGGGGGCATGCAAATACGGTGCAAGAGACATGGGCAATGACGTAACTCTACCAAGACGAGAACGACTATATAAACAAAAGGGGACAACTCTTTCTCTATGTACTTCAAGACTTAAGTTTTCAGAAACACTAGTTTCGACTGCTGTGAGCCTGTGAGTAAGCTAAACAGAGAGAGTAAATATATATACTGTCACAAAAAAAATGTCGTCACGCTTGCTTCTCGTTGTGGCGGTTTTGCTCTTCGGCTGCATGGCGGTGGTTCCGTCTCAACATTCTACCATTGAAGACCATGAAACGCAGGTTAACTAATTAGTCACCACTCACCAGCCACTGGTCATGCATGACTGCTTTCGTTTTTTCTCTTTGGGTTCTGTTTCTGGAATTTCTGTAACTATTTCTTACCAGTTATTAATTACTTATGTGTTTCTTGTAGGCGGTGGTGAAAGGAGCTAACAGAAGGCTTTTACCATTCCTGAGTATGCATGCATGGCCTTAATTTTCATTTGCTTTCAAAATTTAAATCTTTCTATTGCTGCGTGTAGTTAATTAACTTAAAAATCAATGACTTAGCTTTTTCTTTTTTATAAGCAATATTTTACTTAGGAAATGATTTCTGAACGCTTAGAGAAAAATAGTGTATGTAAATTATTTTATTTACTATAAATTGATCTAAATGGTGTGAGAAGGAGTATTCGAATCGAGAAGCATATCAGCTCTAAACAATGTGCATGGATATATTTGTGCGTGACTTATTCAATTGATTTAGTACATAGTGATCAATTGTTAATTAGTGTTAATGAATAGGGTTCGCATGTGTGTTTGTTTTAATTTGCAGACTGTGAAGGGTTGTGCAATCAGAGGTGCAGTAAGCACTCGAGGCCAAACGTGTGCACGAGGGCATGTGGGACCTGTTGCATGAGGTGCAAGTGTGTTCCTCCCGGCACCGCCGGCAACAGAGAAGCCTGCGGGACCTGCTACACTGATATGACTACTCACCACCACCACATCAAGTGCCCTTAATTACCACTAGTTATCAATTACCGCCTTAATTAATCGGGAATAAATAAATTTCAGAAAACTTATATGCTGTATGATGTTTTTGTATATGTATTTCGTTATTTGTATTTTCTGTCGATGTTAATCATGTGAATGTATGTTAATTTATTTCAAGTGTATTGATACTACAAGAGTGAGTTTTCAGCATGCCGAAAATTGTTAATACACGTTATTTCATTATGCAATTTCATTTGGAGTAACTTCAAAACACGAAGCATGATTTAAATGCTCTTAACAACTTAAGTTTGTAAATTTTTGAATGCATGTTGGAGGAAACAAATTTTATCAGATTAGTTTAGTCAGATTTCACTATAATATGGAGCGAGCCAATGCTGAGAGGCATGCAAGCCTCTCAGCGAAGAATGCACCAGATGGTTAGAAGCAAAGCTACCCAAATCCGTCGTGTATGTTTCCTTCGGAAGCATGGTTTCTTTGACTCCGAAGCAGATGGAGTAGTTGGCATTGGGATTGAGAAAGTGGAGTGCATTTCCCGTGGATGGTAAGAGAATCGGAACGCAGTAAACTGCCCGGTGAAATCATCTACTCGGCGAAAGAAAAGGGTTGGTTTCCGACATGGTGCAACCCAGCACTGGCACATGGAGCAGTTGGGTGCTTTGTGACTCATTGCGGGGGGAATTCGATAGCCTTGGGGTGCCTATGGCGGCTGTGCCTCAGTGGGCTGATCAGCTGTTTGTGGAGGAGATATGGGAGGTTGGCGTGAGAGCTAAGGAAGACGAGGAGGGAGTGATGAGGAAAGAAGCATTTGTCGGGTGCTTGAAGGAACTAATGGAGGAAGAGAGAAGCAAGGACATTAAGAAGAATTCGAGTAAATGGAGGGAGATGGCTAAGAACGAATTAAGTGAAGGGGGGAGCTCTATCAAGAGCATTGGTGATTTTGTAGAGCATCTGAGGCTTGCTAACAAGAAAGGAGAAGTAAAGGAGTTTATGAACGGCACAGATTGAACTAGATTATGCCTCTTACGAGCTTATTTCTTATCGATCACCACAGGAGAAGCGGAGAGAGATGTTGTCAATAAAATTGACAAGTTAATCTTACCGAAGCACCATGGCATAGTCGGAAAACGTTAAATATCTATAAATATGAATCGAATGTGCTTCTTTTTACATCAGTTTCCTCGCAGCCTAGCTTTCTTCTGCTACAACATCCTCATCAACATCTGTGAGAGTGATTTTTCGGCAGACCTGCTAAAAGTATAAACATAATAATCAGTACCGTCCCTTGTATCATAACCAATATGTACTCAAATCATAACGAAATTATTCAAGATGCAAAGTTGTATTCTACTAACCTAGCCAGTCTTATGCTAGAACGCTCTCCTCATTCGATGATGAATCCTTGATCCTCCGCAAAGCAGCTATAAGAACAAAAATGATAGAATCAGGCCCCATATATCATAACCAATCTGTTTCCAACCATAACAATTCATCGAATAAGTTAACCAAATTTCTAATGAACTTCTAATGCACTACAGTTTTTTGAGCATGTACACTTGATTTTTATCTCAACTTTGTATTCCTGAGTTTTGGACAGTTGAAGATCTGAACTTTTACCTTTTTTCTTAAGCTTATTTCGAAAGCTTCTTTTCCTGCTAAATGCCGTCTCCTATAATAAGAAAGCAAACTAGTAATTACCAAGATGCACCAAAAAGACTCCATCGTCAATCAGAGCAGTAAAAACACAGCAATATGCAATCCGTTGTCCAAAACTGAGGATTAAGTCGAAGCAAAACGGTTGAATCATAATTAAGAATATCTTGTTTCGAATTGTATGTTGTTATACTTACCACAGGCAGATCAAGTTCTCCAGCTCTACGAACTGCAGCAACCAGGTCACGGTCAGATTCTGTATACATGCTAGTTACAAGTCCATATTGACCAGCTCTGGCTGTGCGACCAACCCTGTGTATAAAGTCCACAGCAGAAGTAGCAAAATCTGCCTGAAATGAGTAATTGACGCCAAGAGTTAGCTCTGTTCATACTAATAAATACCCGATGAATACTTGAAACAGTATAAAAACCTTAAGACACACCTGGATAACATGTGATACATTTGGAATGTCAACGCCACGTGCGGCAGAATCAGTGCACACGAGAATGCCACCTTTCTCTTGGAAATCAACCAATGTCTTTGCACGGTCTTCCAAGGAGCAATCTTTATGGTATTGGTAACATTCAATCCCAGCTTTCATTAATATCTTTGCCACCGATTCCACAGCCTCAACAGTATTTGCAAACACCATAGTTCGGCACTGACCGGAAGTGGATCTCGTCTCAATTCCATGTTTCACAGCCTTTATAAGTTCATCCACCTGAGTATCAAAAGTAACTTCAATCCACCTTTGCTTCAATCTGAAATATAACAGAAGCAACAAATTAACAACACTTACAAACACATCAATGTTAAAACATCTACTATTAACAGAATTGACTCCAAACAAATCCCCATAAATGCAGCAAAATGAGCACAATATAGCACTACAGCGGTTATCTGGGGAGCAAAGGAGAATATAAACAGTAACTGGTAGATAAAAAAAAGGCGTCCCACCTGGGGTTGTGGCAATGGAGGTAGTTTCCACTAACCCAATCGGCCTCTGGAAACATCTTCTTCAACACTGCCCCGGCAGTTCTCTTTCCATTCGCTGGAAGAGTAGCTGCAACAAAAACGTACTGTTTACTGCGCTTGTAAACTTTTCTTACTCTCCTCCAGTCTAAACTTTTTACGTGCCCAGCCTCAACCTCCTCCTGATGTACGTCGCCATCTTTCTCAGAATCTCCCTCTTCTTCAAATACGTCTTCAGTCTGAAGATTGTCTTCATCTTCTGAACTGAAATGTGAGGAAGTGGGTTCTGATGGATTCTCCTCACTTGACCGTGACAATAGCTTTTCATCAAACCGGAGCATGTGTATGAGACGGATAACCTTATTCTGGTAACCCCCAGAGAGAAGCATATCTGCTTCATCAAATACCTGCCAATGCCAAATTGGCCATAAATCATGTGATTCCTTTTTCTATATGCATGCAATTATAGATATGTGATTTTGAACGGAGAAATAAACATACCACATATTTTACACTCCTTATAAAATCCGTACGACGGAAATTTTTTGGGTCAATATTATTCAGAAGAGCAGCTGGTGTCGAAACAATAATATCAGGTTCATTAACTGGCCATCCCTGCAATCAAAGTTTGTTTTTTTGTGAGAGAACAGTATCACAAACATTTGATAGGCACAGAGAAAAGAGAAGGTGAACCACATCCATCTAGTAATACAAGTAACACCATACAAGTGCATCATTCTATATCCAAAACCGAATAACAATAACATCAATACCTGTCTCCCACAAAGAGATACAACACTCAGAAGTGGTTCGCCATTTTCGCCACAAAGACCATTGGCCATCCGAACCACTTGGTCTGCAAGTGTCACATTTGGACAAAGAACAAGAGAAATCTTTCGGGGTTGGGACACTCCTTGATCAGAAGAAGCAACATTCGCAGACTCGTCGTGCTCATTGCACAGCTTATCAATCAAAGGGACAAGAAAGCTGTGCGTTTTACCACTACCAGTTTCAGCTGCCACAACAACATCCTTCCCTGAAAGTATAGATGGTATGCTAGCGGCCTAAACTCCCAATACAACAAAAATGCATCAATAAAAATTCAAACTTCGAAGCGATTTCACAAATTGGGATCAATAATCTGAAAACCCAGTTCGAGTTTTCACTGCCCGAATGGAGAAAATTGAGAAATGAAAGAATTAATTAGGGTTGGAAGTCTTAGGACTGAACTTGTCACCTGAACCAGAGACGGTTGGCCGAGGCCGGCATTGTAAAGAGCTTGAGAAACCTTATCGGATACGCCGAGGGACGTCCACGAAACGCTTTCTTCGGTAAAAAACGTATCTCCGCCTTCCTTCCGGTACGCGGCGGTGGTGGCGGTTCCGAAACGGCGAGGGTGACTGAGCCAGAGCAAGCTGATCCGAAACGGAGACGAAGAATTGGAGAGAAGAGAGAAGGAGTGCCGGAACTGGGAGAGGAACCTGGGCGGAGATGAGGAGAGTTTGTAGAACGGAAGCATTTTTGTGGCGGAGCGATGGGTTTTTGGGATTAGGGTTTATGGAATGTGGATAAACCCTTGTTGCTGTGTGAAGATTGGGTTTGGAGATGGAGGGAGAAGTTTAGGAGGCGGATACGGTGGCAGCAACAAGCGGGCGTGTTTCGTGACTGACGCATTTTGGTCCGTTGGATCACTTGCTAATCAAGTGAGTAGTTTAGAACATTACTGATTCTAGAGATTCGTGAATCGTATACGTTTATCATACATCGTACGATCAGTTATTGTTAAATAGCCTTTATGTTTATTTTTAAATAAAAATATTTAAAATAATATATGAATGCACGATGTATGATGAACATACACGATTTATGAATTTTCAGAATTCTCACAAAAAAAATCCGAATTCGAAAAACCCTACTCATGTTTTTCTTGACTTAAACTCTAACCCACAAGGATAACTTATATAGCACCAATATCACTACAGTGATATTCTTTTCCAACACAAGTACATATGCACGTTTTTATTCATGTGCCTTTGTTTTATTGACATAGGACGTCTCAACGTATTGTAGATTCACTGGATTGCCACCCATCAAAAGTTTAGTCTTGGTAATGTCTACTTTCGGTAATGTTTGCCACTTGTGCTATATATTAAGTAAATTATTGACACGTGATAAATTAGTAACGCGAGATAAGCACATGTCTGAAGATGTCTTTCTCTCACAATGACCCCTTCAGTCATGGGGCTCAACTGTAAATTCCGAACAGTCAAAGGCCCTCAGGAGAAATCGACGAGTATATACGACACCAGGATTTAGAGGACGTTTTAGATACGAGAAGGGGGAGGAAAGAAATGAGCTGGGCTAGTGTAACTCCGCTTCTATCACTACCTCCTCCAAAGCTGCACCCTTCCTCCTCCTTCCTCTCTCCTTCTTGGTCGACGTCTTCGATTCCAAGTGTTCGGGTTTTAACAACCAGTAGCATACACTTCTCTTCTACTTCGCCATTTTTGTCGTTAAGAAAGCAGCAGATATGCAGAGCAGCGGGCGAATACAAATTTCCCGACCCAATTCCCGAGTTCGCTGATTCCGTAAGTTTTTGTGTAAGTTACTCGTTAGTTTTCCCAAAAGATCTATTTGTCGATTCTTCGGGTGCAGGAGACAGAAAAGTTGAGGACCCATCTCTTGAACAAGCTCTCCCAGAAAGAAACGTATGAAGACTCGGTTGAAGAAATCGTAGGGATCTGCACTGAGGTACTTGAACCACTTTTGGATTTAAACTTGACTTAATTATCTTTTTAGGCGAGTAGATTTTTTTTAATCACCAATTGTATACAATCATGTTTATCTTTGTCAACCGATGGAAGACTGATAGTTCGTTTCTTCTCTTGGACGAACTCACAGTAAAGGGTCTAAATAGACAGTTGTTAAGCTTAAAAGCTAGTTAATGGATGTATAATTGTGAAATAAACAAGTTCATTTTAGAAGGGAATTGTTATTGGCACTTCAGAAGTCTCATTTAGCACCCCAAACTTTCTATATTTAGAAGGAAATGTACAGTTGTGAGGAGCGCCAAATAAGATTTTAGAACTGCTAATAACAGTTCCCCTTTCGAAAACCACCAAAATATTAATAAATGTCTCATACTGCCTATGTGATTTTCGGTGAACATAGACGAAGACAGAGTATAAGTGTTGAGGAATAATTTGCCACGATGTCCCACATCGCTTAGGAGAAGCGCACAAACCACTGGAGAGCCACGACATAGTGCTTCTCCAGCCAATTGTTTACTCACGGAGCTGTGTGGTGAGCACAAAGCGAACTATTCTTTCGCCTTTTACTAAAGAATACCGTGTGCACACCGCCAATAATGGCATCCGCCTTTTTTTTTTGTAAGGGTATTTCTATATTGAAATGCCCTACAAATTAAAGTCTAATATTCGATAGTAAAATGTGACAAGTGAAATGTGGAAGGATATGCGGCTATAACCGGAGAATATCCACGCCTTCGCAGCTGCCTATCTTTCTTCTTGAGATGCCCCGAACAGCCATAACTTTTGATGATGCCGAATAGCCGAGGACCAATGCTTTTACCGATGCAACATTTTGTCCCGTCAAAGGATTATACGCCAGAAGGTACATCGAAGCCTGCCGCTTCGAAAACAGCAGCCTTTAGTAAAAGGGAAATAAAAAGAAAGCAGAATGTAGAAATGCGTACCCCGAAGCTAAGCTGCAACGAAGGACTAAACTGTTGCATCACAACGTGGTAATATGAAAAGTTTTGATCCATGTAACAGGATAGTGCTGTAATTCATGAGGCTGTACACACAAAGTCATATTTCATTTCGTTCCATCCAACTCGTAAGCAAAACATACGTGGATGATGATTAGCTCTCGGGGAGCTAATTACAAATCTGGTGGAGATCGATCCATAATCTCTTCCCTATCAATGAAACGCTCTAACAACTCTTTTTCTCGCAAAACTAAGCAATCTTCAGACTTGCCAAAGATGTCGTACCGCCGCTTGGCAACATAATCATAAACCATCTCTCTCAGAGGAGTTGGGATCACCATGAAAGCACTCAAAGCAGAGTAAGGGAGAGGCAAGTACGACAAAACTTTCAGTGCAGCTGCAGAATCATATCAAATGAAATTTTGGAATTCAACTGTATAAATAAACTGAAAACTTAAGACTATATTTTAAGAAGCTAATTACAAGGGGAAAATATAAAATGCAGGCCAACAGGAAAAGCAATCGCAATTGACATGATTGACATTCACATAAATGTATAATATGTATGCATAAAATCTTCCCATGTTTAAAGTCTTGTTCCTTGAAAGCTGAGAGCAGAAAATTCGTCCAAATCAACGAGGCTTAGAACTAGTATTCTGTGGAGACATAGGACTAGTATTCTCGATCAACAAAGTTCGAAAATCCAATAAGTTTGTTGCTACTATTTACAATCAGAAAAAGAAAAAAAACAAAAAAAAAAAAAAAAAAAAAAAAAACAACAGAAGAATTCCTTGAAGATTAAAGACATCATCCCAAGGGAGTCTTAATGCTATTAATAGATCCTTGGATTTGAAAGGATGGACTATGGCAAGGTTCCGATACGACTGGATTTTCTGTTACTAATACAAAAAGGAAAAGAATAACATACAAGATGGACAGTTTAACATCACATTTGTGTTTATAGAAGAATAGCAAGAAACCAAAGTTTTCTAGCTAACTCCTAATATCTGGGAAGAGAAATTGTTCATTCTGTTTTAAAACATAGCTGTACAGAATAAATCTACCAAATAGATAACCCATGATCCATACACCGGTCCAAGCCAAAGGAACTCCGTACAAATCCAAAGTTTATAAACTGTAAATTCATTAGTACAAACCTAAGTTACTTAAATGACCTTAGGCAGCATGCTTCCAATCTTGTGTCTGTCTTCTCATATGATATACATTCTTTCATCATAATTTCCTTAATCGAGTTTATTTACCAAACAGCGTCAACAAATTATGACACGGCATTAAAACAGAGTTGCTTAAAAAACCAATCTAATGGATTCCCCATGTACAATCCAGAAACAACACTCAAAGAATATGGATGTCTAGTACGGGTTGTTTATGAAGATACTTCATAATCACTTTGCATTATTCCTCACCGCACCATATTAAGAAAACCAAGCATTCGCAAAAGGGTTTGTAGCTCAATTAGTTAGGAGCGCATGCCCCTGCACTCGAGGTCCTCTGTTCAAATCCCCCTCCACGAATATCACGTGTATGTATAAACAAAAAAGAAAACCAAGCCCTATTTGCTTCCTATCACTTTGCATTACCCAATTTTAGCTTGTCACTTCATAAATTCCGAGTTGGTAAACGGAACAATGAACTATTTTTTCAAACCCAGAACCAAAATGGAAAATTGCTAACTATTTGTAATACGCAATGCGATCATATGAATTCTAAAGCACATTAACAATTACAAAGTTCGAGAAAGCCGAAAGATTCTAACCAGTAGAGCCTTGGTGGTAAAGCCCGGGGCCTTCGACAAACAAGAATCGACGAAGAACGTCCTCTCGATCCAGACCACATAATCTCAGGTAAGGCTCAGCAGTCTCCGATTGAACGCAACAGAATTTGATCTTCCTGTACTTGTCCGCTTTGATCACCCACTTCACCCCTGTTTTCAACAACATTTCAGACCAAACCCCAATTTCCCATTTCCGATCAAATTGAAAACCCTAGAAATTCATATCCCTCAAAACGCACAAGAAAAGAGAAAGGGGAAATGGGGTTTCTGAAATACCTCCATGGCAGAGATGGCAGACCCCATCGTACACCACGACGCCTGGCTGAAGGAGAGTGGGTTGCACGATCTTCGCCGCCGCGGAAGCAGTCGGGTTACTGTAGACGGGCACGTCATCATCTTCTTCTTCGCCCAGATCAACGACGTTGGCGGCAGTGCTCGAAACGACGTCGCGGGGAGACGGTGAGTTGGAAGAAAATAGACATTTGAACGAAGGAGATGGAGAAGAAAGTGAAGCTCTTGCTTTTGTAAGTTTCGGCAACAATCTGATCAGCCTTGCCGCCGTCATCTTTGGCTCTGGTTTTTTAGGGCTTTTAGCGGCGGCCCCGACTGTCGTTCAAAGTTTGTATTCCCACAGAAAGAAAATGGGATCAGATCATTCTAGGAAGAGATTTTTCAATGTGTTCGGTACAAGAAGTGATATACTACGTATTATTATACAAATATTGTGATTTATGTGTTAAAATGTTAATAATTTTAAAAATAAAATTTTCCACCACTTACATAAAAACAGATGTACCACATCCGTATTCCCGTCACAATGAAAAATTTCTCTCATTCTAGGGCCATCCGTTTGCTTGGTTTCCAAGTTTTGGGCTGAACATTTTGACTCAATTAATTTGTTTGTTTCACACATTTAATCGTAGCTACACTGGTTAGATCGGATTATTAGTTTAATTTTACACTCCACATATATATTCACTCTTACGTATGTAAAAAATTTTAAGTTTAAATCTTGTGATGATGAATAATTGTTTAAAATTAATTAATTTCCCATTTTTTTAATGTGAATACATTGTGTTTAAAAAAATCGCTTTTATAAATAAAATAAGGCTAAATCGGATTAATGACCCCCGTGGTGAGAGGGTAGTCGGAAGATAGCCGTCATGGTGAAAAAATTCAGATTTAAACCCTCGTAGTGAACTCCGTTAGGATTTAAGCCCAAAATTAACATCTTTCTCGTCTGTCTGTTAATCCATTCAACCTTTATGAATTCGTTGATCCATGCTTCAATTCCATTCAAATACTGAAAAATGAAATATTGGGTTGTGAAAATTGACCTTGTAGCATCCCACATCGTCCAGGGGAGTGATCCTTAAATGTATATTTTCATCCCTACCTAGCACGAGGCCTTTTGGGAGCTCACTGGCTTCGGATTCCGTAGGAACTCCGAAGTTAAGCGAGAAGGGGGCTAGAGCAATCCCATGATGGGTGACCTATTGGGAAGTTGTTCGTGAGTTCCCAAAAACAAAACCGTGAGGGAATGATAAGCCCAAAGCGGACAATATCATGCTGCGGTGGTGGAGCGGGCCCGAAAAGTGATCCGCCCCGGGCTGGGATGTGACAGACCTACAGATTGAGGATGGTGTGGTTGGAGCCTCTCTGCAGTAAAAGAAGCTTCAGGATTTTGTAAAAATAAGAACGAACCGCAATTTGGGTGGTAAATGTTAACTTACTCAAACTTTACAAAATCTAAAGGTTAATAAATAACAAGGGATTGGAGCCAAAAGCTTAAAACTTCACAACCCATATCAAATCTCAGCCGCAGATGCCACCCTGAGCATGAAAGCAAGCTCCTTTTTTTGGTTTTATCGTAAAGAAAGCTCCTTTTTTTTCTTCTGGGTATTCTACTTAGAGAAAGAGCTGAAATTTAAAAACTTGCTCGGGTTGAATTAACCCAGAGAACACAAAAAGTGACATTGCTTTGGACCAGAAAATTTAAAATCCAATGAAATCTTTGGGGAAAGGGTGTGATTGTTAATTTTGGGTTAACGGAGAGTTCACATAAATGTTAATTTTGACTTAAATCCTAACGGAGTTCACCACAAGGATTTAAATCCGAATTTTTTCACTACGAGGACTATCTTCCGATTACCCTCTCATCTCAAAGACCATTAATCCAATTTAGCCATAAAATAAAAAATTACTTGGTTCAATTTGAGTGCAATTCGAACGGGTTGGACAAATTGGATGGCAAACACAATCTAACCCAATTTTAATGTTTGGGTTTGTCATTATTAGCAAAAACGATGACGCGTTGGAACATCCTGCACAGAAATTTTTTGCCATTTTCATTTTTCATGTATAAACCAAAATGTTGTGCATGCCTTCTTTCTTTTGGTTATAATGGAAGAAAACTCACTTAATTTTAAACCATTTGTCCACCCACCCACCCTCACCACTTGAATTATCCTAAAAAATTTATGTAGTATAGACTTTTTGCCTCAGTAATTTGGGTTTTGTCTTCAGTAGTCCAATCTACCAAATAGTCCGACCTTTAAAACAATTTTCACCGTTTAATTTGCGAAGACCATCTCCAACCGAAAAGTTCAGAGGGCTAAAAATAGTCCGAAAACCGTCTCCAACCGAGGGCTAGGCCAGAGGGCTCGTGAGCCCCATGGTATCTGAAAGGGCTAGCCAAAAAGTTCAAAAAATCATGTCAGTTATAGCTTAAACAAAATATTGAATCCAACGGCTAGTTGACTAACCGTTGCATTCATTATTTTTTTTTGGGATCAACTTTTTTTGTAAAAAAAAAAAAAAATCTTAAAAATTCTAATTTTTTTTCCCTATAAATACCTATATCATTCATTAAATTTAAGTATAATTTTTTTGGTTGTTTGGGCTAATTACCGTTGTAGTTTTTAAATTTAAATAATAAATTATATTTGGTCCTTTGACCCTCGGTTAGAGACTGTTTTTTGTGACAGGGCTAAAACGAGCCATTTGGCCCTCGGTTGGAAACGAAGGCAAATATGATCATGTAATGTTCATTAAAATATTAATATCTTAGATGACCAGATGGTTAAAACAAGCCGCCAACCATCGATTGGAGATGGTCTAAAGTCAACTTCGGTTACTGGTTAGCTATCTCCCTTTGAAGCCAAAGCAGCTTCTCTGGACCCATATTTTGCGAACACGTCACCGAGCACAGCCTTCTCCTTCACCTTAGCCTACAGCACAAGAAACAATCTTGATGTAATTTACTAATTTTGTCCCTTAAAAAACAAACCAGACTGAAAAGTCTCAGTAAATATGCAGCTGAAGCTGATTACCTCCTGGGGGATCCGCCAGTAAGCTGCTTCTTCTTCTTAGGGGAGCTTTCTACTTTCCCTTTCACAACTGGCTTTTGGCGGGGAAGCTTCTCTTCTTTAGCTTTAACAAGTAGCTGGTTAGAGGAGGATGAATCTGCTGATAAAGACTCGGATTCCGTCCATGATTCCATGCTATCTCTGTCTCGTCCATCTAGGTCTGAGCCACTGATAGATTCCAGATTCTCTATGGAATCTTCCAGTTCTGGTTCATCGAGTTCAAAATCAGAGCCGTCGTGTTCATCAACTATGCTCTCCTCCCGTGTGTCCAGGGAAGAATCATCCAAGTCAGAATCAGCTTTCTGATCTTCTTCCAATTCAGAAACAGTTAGTTGACGAGCATTATCGTTATCCGATGATTGTTTTATGGCGTCTTCCAGTTCTGGTCCATCAATCTCAACATCAGAGCCCTCATATTCATCAAGGATAGACTCCTCCGATGTGTCCATGGAACAATTGTCCGAGTCAAAATCAGCTTTATGATCTTCTTCCAATCCAGAAACAATTAGTGGGAGAGCTCACATTCAGCGGTGGCGTATCTAAGCTCACATTTTATCTGCTTTTGAATCTTACCAAATGTAACACTCTGCGAAGAAAACATCTCAACGAAACTGCCATGATAGAAAAACCAATCAACTCGTATGTAACAGAAAACCGGCATTGTAATAAAATTTAGACCACAATGCATACAACCAAGATTCAAAAGTAAATGCTGGTATCCATATGCTTGATAGTATTCTCAACTGTCAACATTCATACTTAAAACGGTGCCCTATCAGGTATTTCACAACCACACATATCCACATAGCCCGAAAACTTCCGCACCCTTCCTGTCAGTCACTATGTTTCTTTTTTTAAAGAGACGACATTCTAAACTACTGTATTCACAATGACGGGATTCGAACTCTATATCTACATTAAAGGGATTTAAACGCGGGTACAATTCAATGGTTGCATTCTCAAATTAGAATTCCATTTCATAAACCCTAAACCCGCACATACCTAGTTGCATCGTTCTCCGTCTTGAAATGAACCCCTACAAATGGGGTCCTTAGTTTTGTTTCCGGAGACCGCACGGTTTATGCTAACCAAACCGGAGACTCCCGACCCGCTACTTCTCCAGGCGTGGACAGCAAGAAAACCGATAAGCGCGTGGTGGGTTTGTCGAAAGAAGCTGGTTTTGAAAATGGCGGTGTGGAGGGAGGCAGTTGAAGAAGATGGGTGCGGGAAGACGAAACCCAATTGGGATTTGTGTGGTGGGAATGAGAGGGCGGCAGCGAGAAGGGATTTGGAAGTGCACGGAGGTGGAAACCTGCCGGTGCTTATCATCTTTACCGCTCAGTCCCCTCTTCCTGTTTCTCTTTGCTCACCCTGCTACTGAGCAAGTGGATCAACCGCTTTGGTATTAGCCATATATATAATTTAATAGTAAAATTGAGAAATAATTGCATCAAGGTTTCGTGGTGTAGTTGGTTATCACGTCAGTCTAACACACTGAAGGTCTCCGGTTCGAACCCGGGCGAAGCCATGAATTTTGAAAGTAAATCAAATTTTTTGAGTTGGACTCTTTTGAGGCTTTCTTCAGTTGGGCTGGGTTTAGAGCAAACGAATTATTTATTGGGTTTGGTTGCTCTTTCATACGGTACCCAACCAATTTTTCAAGGTTTGTTATTTTATTTTATTTTCGACAAACGACATTGTTTATAGATTAAATTGTTAGTTGATAGAAGGAAGGAGAATTAGTAAAGATCGAATCTGCACCAAAGTACATATGCATCATTACCTTCTTTCACTGTGATAAAACATCATCTGCAAGCTTGTTAATGTCTAAGACGTTAAGGAAAATATTATTTTCTACCCTTTAGGCCGCACAGTCTCTGCCTTGTTTGGCAATATTTTCTATTCTCAAATTTATTTTTTTGATATGAAAATAAGTCGACTCATCAGAGAATCAGAAGGCATTATTTAGTAGTATTGTTTAAAATATCGGTATTGGTAGAAATATTGATAGGTAAATTTGTGGAAATATCAATGGATATATCGTATATCGATATCAATTGTCTTTGATGGAAATGATGAAAATTTTCTCAAAAACATGGAAATTTATAATTATTTTTTAGGGAATGTCATATGAAGTCACAACACACGTATGAATCAAGAATTAATGATTAGATAATGTGTAAACAATAAGTATGTGATATGTGAGAAGAAAAACTTCCTTATGATGACAAGTAATAAAATAAAGCATTTCACTATAAAGAATAAATTATACATAACTTCATTAAAATTTTCGTCATGAAAGCAGCACAAGTTTTATTGAAGTAAGCTAATACCATAAAGAAAGAAATTAAAAAAATAAAGAATGCATAGGCTCATGGATATTTCCTGCAAACTTTTTGCAAATTGTCTGCAAACACTAGATATTCTCTGGAAATATAAAAAATATCGAGGAAATTGACTGATTTCCTGAAATATCCTGGATATGAGGTGAAGTTTAGACTTCCACCCCTCTCGTCATATCGTTCCCTAAATTTTTAGATATTTCTGTGGAAATATCAAACATATCCATGATATTTCAAACACTGTTTAGTAGAAACAACACAAGTAAATTGTAGCAATGTTCCTTTAACTTTAATCAAACTGGAACAATGCTCCCTCAACTAAAAATCCATTATGATTGGTCCCTCAACTCATCAAAATATGCAGCTATGATCATTTTTGTCAACTTCGTTAGAATTTTGTCAAAATAAGTTATGTTGGAAGGATCATTGCTACAATTGGATTAAAGTTGAGGGATCATTGTTTCAATTAGGTTAAATTTGAGGGACCATTTCTTCAGTTAGATTAAAGTTAAGGGACCAATGGTAATGAATTTTTAGTTAATGGATCATAACTGCACGTTTTGATGAGTTGAGGAACCAATGATAATGAATTTTTAGTTGATGGACCATTGCTCCAATTGAGTTAAAATTAAAAGACTATTGCTACAATTTACTCAAACAACACAGAAGTCAGCATCAAGCATGGACTTGGCAATATAAAAAATAGAGCAAGACGCTCCCCCGGTGCTGAGGGTCATGGTTCCACCTTCCATTTCCAACCATGTTTACTTGTTGGCATTAGGATTAGGTGAGTGACAGCTTTCCATCGCTCTCCAATCTTTAATTATCACTTGTTTGACATTTTAGTTGAAACGTATGAATATGATTGATCATCCATATACTAAATACTGATAAATCATAATTAGAGGTCTAGTATTTTTGTTCTTTTCTATATACCAAATTATTAGTTTTTTATTTGAGAAATCGGTTAAAATGATTCGAAATCAAATTTGTTGTTGAACTGATCAAAATCAAATATAAATGACATATTGGTCGGATATGAATGACATAGCAGTGAAATGCTGATGACATAACCATCACATATCAATGATAAACTGAAAACTAATTGTTTCAAATGAAGCACTACTAGCTCTATTAGTTTTTATCTAAAATCGGTTAAAAACGATGAGAAATCAAATTTCTATTGTTGACCTAATCATAATCAAATATAGACTACATATTGGTCGAATATGAATGACATATCGATCAAATATTAATGAAAATAACATTCACATATCAATGATATACTGAAAACTAATCGTTTCAAATGAAGCTGGTTTTGAGCTTTCTTATCCAATATCCAGCAAGCAAGTTAACAACTAATTAGTTATTATAACACTACTAGCAATTTTCATTATTTAATTGTCTTCTATCAAACATGAGAAGAGTTGTAATCAAGGACAAGCCGGTTTTGTCAGTTGCATGACAAAGATGCAACTTCTGAATCCATTATTTTGGCGTATGGGGGCTTTTGACCCCATCAACTCAAATATAAATTAAAATAAATCAAGGTAACATAATTAATCTACTACCTAGTTCTAGCCAATTCACAAAGAAGACAGATTGTTAATCATGTTGTTAATTTTGAGAGTCCTTATGGAATCATTTACTTATTGATACATATTCCCCAAAATCATGATTAGTTGCACTAGAGTTTAGAATTAAGCAATGATCAAATTTCTTACAAACCTAGCTAATATTCCAAAACATATAGTTTTACGTACGTAAGTCTTTTAAGTCATTTGGTTAAAATATTGTGTGCTTTCTTTTGTAGCCAAGTTCGAGGTTCATTTTTCAAATTTAGAATAGAATATCATTTGGTGAAAAAAAAAAAAGACCAAAACTTCTAAAGGAAGTGTATTATGGGTCCTGTGTTTGAGTCTAAAACTAAAAGCACAGCTAAGAAAGGAACTGATACCAGAATTCAAAGGCACTAAAACATACTCTTTTGATTTTTATTTTATTTGATTAATTAATTAATTAATTTCAGCATCAATGGAGTCTATTCATCCCAAATCTAGCTTATTCTTCAATCATTCTAACCAAAAAAAAAAAAGGAAAAATAATGCCCTCTCTCCAATAATCTTTGTCTGAGAGTGGTAGATAATACAAGGCCGAAGCGGATAAAAAGGAGAAAAAATCAAAAGCAAAAAAACAGTGCTGAACCCACTTTATGTTTAATTTACAATTTTAGGATATGTCATGGGGCAGCAGAGTTGGACATACACACAGAGCTAGCAGACTAGCAGTGGTACCTATGAGGCTGTAACCTTTGACCAAGTGCATAGAAGAAATAAGGTACACGTAGAGAACTCATCAGATTTTTTTTTTTTTCTCATCGCAAACATGGTGATTCTTGATAATACTTATTTCATCGCGATGTATCTTCTTCTTTAACACTCGTTACGTAATGCATGCAACAAGCGTAATAGGAACTCATAGTTTTACTTTCAGAGTGAAGTCTTCTGACATTTTAGATCATACAATAAATTTGTATTACTGTTAAGCTGTCCGTTAGAAAAGTAATAAAAGGAAGAAAACAAGGGTTCAATTATTTTGGACAAGAGACAGATGAATTGAGCTGAATTTTCAGGGAGGGTTGGGCCATGGAAAGTAGGGCTGTGAACTAGATATATACATCAACCTGCTGCATGTATGGGGCATGCATGCACAGCAGCGAGTTCACAAAAGTCTAAAAAACTTCAAATGGCCACCTAACATTCCGGGCACACACAGTTACCATTTTACAACCAGCTACTTGCTCAATTCCTTTTTTCCTATATATATACACATATACATACATATTATATACATATAATATATATATATATATATATATATAAGGAAATTAACGTGAGAATTTAAACGACGGTGGTACGTCATGACGACGGTGGTAATGATGGGGTTCGTGACTATGGTGATGCATAGTAGGGGGGATAATGTTAGCATTGACATTGGAAAAAGTCGATCGCGCGACATTGCTAGTGCAAGTGCAGTACACATCCGTGACACTGATGACAGCCAATCCACAAGCCTTTTTTTTTTTTTGTAATTAACCTATTCTTTCGAGCAACAAGCTCCGAAAGTTGTTGTACATCAAAGAGGAAAGAAGACAAATTCGGGTTCTATGAATCGGCCTTAGAGCAACTCTAGCGGGAGCTGAAGCTCGATGGACCGGCGACAAAAATGACCCGATAGTCCTAGCAATTTGCTCCAACCCATGTAGGCAATGGGACTCGGGGGAGGCCCGAGTGAGAGGCCCGGCTCGAATTGGTGCTGATGTCAGCCACATTATAAAATTAATTAAAAAATGTAAAAAATAAATTTAAAAAATTTAAAATAATAAAAAAAAAGATTTAATTTTTCTATAAATATCTTATCATTATCTTCCGCCTTACACCACAATTTTATATTTTCTCAAATACTTTGGGTTGTAATTTCTTATTTAATGAAACGTGGTACAACGAGATCGATTAAAAATCATATCCGAAATTTGAAATAAAATTATTTTTTATTATTTTATAAAATAAAAATACTAATATTTTGTTACCCATTACCATGGCTATTTAGTTTAGAGGTGGAGATGCAAAAGCTAGTTACTATTCATTAAAGGCAGTTACTGTTCACTAAGGGGATCCAATAGTGAGTTGTCCTAGGGGCCTTTGCAATGTTGGAGTTGCTCTTACAACTTGTAAAATGATCAATGAACCTTTCTAGATTTACAATTCATTCAAACGTTGTTTAGTCTTTAATATCCATTGAATCTTCGTTATCAATAAATAATGACAGAGATTCATTATTTAGTCTTTAATATCCATTGAATCTTCGTTATCAATAAAACACTAATATTTTATTACCTATTGTCATGGTTATTCAGTTTAGATGTGGAGAGCAAAATGCAGTTACTATTCATTAAAGGCAGTTACTGTTCAATGAGGGGATCCAATAGTAAGTTGTCCTAGGGGCCTTTGCAATGTTGGAGTTACTCTTACAACTTGTAAAATGATCAATGAACCTTTCTAGATTTACAATTCATTCAAACGTTGTTTAGTCTTTAATATCCATTGAATCTTCGTTATCAATAAATAATGACAGAGATTTATTACAATCTCTTTTAATCGAAACACCTATATATACAGCTGTAGATCGTTTATTCAATCCCCTCCACACGACATGTACCATCAAAAGCCAACTTTAAGTGCCATTGCCTCCATTCCAAAGCATGATGTCGAAACATAGTTGTGTGTGTGTGTGTATATGGTTAGGTTCTGAATACACACAGTTTGGACACACGTTTTTTTTGTAGGATTCATTCTAAAATGTACTTTAATGATCCAAACTGTCTATCTTTTAGGTATTTTCTTAAAGATCATATTTACAAATTAAATGGCTCATTTGGAAAGTTTTTTTTAATGACTGAAAGTGTTTTTAGATAAAATATTTTTTAAAATCCTTAGTAAAAATGAAATTTAATTCTGGAAAAAACACTGAAGTGTTTTCTGCACGAAGCACATAACAGGTGCTTCTTTCAGGAAGTCTTCAAGTGCTTTTGAAACTCAAAAACATTTTTTTTCTAGAAACGCTTTTCAATCATTTAAAAGCACTTTCCAAACGAGCCCAAAATCACTAAAATCTAGAATCATATGATCGTGAGATTAAATTTAATATTTTTTTGTAGAACTATATTCGTCTATTTTCTTCACAACAAAATAAATATTTTAATGATTTTAAATTTATCTAATTTTTTTGGCAAAAAAAAAAATGACTAAAATATAATCAGTTCGAATTATTAAAATACATTAAGAAGTTGGCTAAAAAAATGAATGTAAAAATATATAACGTTTATCCTTGTCTCCTAATAAGTAATAGCCAATGTATATACACATGTGTGTGTGTCAGTATGTGTTTCCACACACATATCGGTGTCATATGACTCAATTAAATGGCCAAAGCTACCACCGTATTGGATTTGAAGTGAGTCAACTTACTCATTATGTGTAGTTGAGGAAAACACAATACAGTCCAACAACCTGATGCGACTTAATGCCATTTTCAACAGAGTACAGAACAATGCCATGATCAGTTGCTTACTTAATAGTGTTGAATCATAACCCTGAATCATTTATCACATAGTGCTATAATTTAGTAGAATTATTCTTTATTTGTAAATGAAAGATCTTAAGTTTGATTATCGTTAAAACTGAATTGAACTACATTATTACTAACTTATTATGAGACTAAGCCCGCCTTTTCATTCTTTAGCGCAAATAATATCGTTTGTTAAAAAAAAAAAACTTTAAATCATCCCACGCAAATATAAACGATTTGTATGCGCTTGTGTACGATGAACCCTAACGTTCTTAAAATTCAAATATGGTCCATAAACCTGTATCAAATGTCAGACGTTTTATCTCAACCCTTCACGTTAACCCGCAGGGCTAACGTTAGGCTACTTCTTGTTGGTTTGCAACTGGCGGTAGGGTTTCTGGATCTTACATATTTTGACCGTCAGTACTTCCCAGTTCCCACCTTGACTTGTTGACCAGTCAATAACCACAGAGCTGGGCTGACGTGAGATCATATTTAATTGGTTTAGCTGGGACCCGGCCCAACAATTTCATTGCCTGGTTGTTCTCAAATGGCAAGTGACTTTCAGAGTTCAGACCGGAGACAAATACGAGCGGACATTATAAATATAAATATTAAATACCTTTATTATTGTTGCGAGTTAACGTACATTTTATACTGTTTGACAAGAGAAAAGTTAAAGCGAGTCCTTTAAAGTGTAATTTTTTTTTTATAAATTTATGTCACTTTATATTTTAACGTTAATTTTTATGTCATATTGTTAAATTTTATGTCAAAAATATAAAGTAATAAATAATTCATAAATAATTTACCTTTTAAGAGTCTCTTAAGCATTTCTCGTTTGACAATATCTTCTCGAAGCAGCAACCTCTCTTGATCTAGACATTTTGTGAATTAAGCCACTAGAATTATTCACCTTCACACGAATTTGAAATTGTGAATTCGTGAATGGGACGGGGTTGTCATCATCAACATGAAAAAGTTAATTTAATAATTCCACATCTAATTGGAAAATCATTCCCATTATATCATGGCTATCCGAGAATGGCTACTTTAATTATTGACGTTTTATAATCTATATAGGCTTATTTTTTGTTATGCCATTAAACTCCAACTTAATCTCACCATTTTTTCTTAAACAAAAATATCGGCAATTTACACGCCGAAATGCAATTTCACAACATTTTATTGAGATTCTGTCAAAATGTGACAGAATGTATTGACATTTTAGAGTAATTTAGTATTTGTTGAAATTTGACTGCCAATGGAAGAAAATCGAAGAGAAGGAAGAAGACTCAACGACGAATTTTGGCATGCAGTATGAAGTCGCAAGCATCATCATTCATGAATTTGAGACTGAATGATTGTTTAATTTGACTGGTAATGGAAGTAACTCGAATAGAAGGAACAAGACATGATAATTTTACCAAAAGACCATTATCTTATATGCTTGAATAGACACCACATAAGCAATATTTATGTCATATCAGCACATCAGTCACATTTTGAAAGAATAGTCAAAATCTCGGCAAAGTTGAGCAAAAATCAAGTTTCTGAGAGCAAAATGACTATATTTTTTTTTTTTCAAAGAAAAAGTGAGATTAAGTTGAGGTTCAAGTAACCTACCCAAAAAAAAGCCACCTATAATATCCCATAGTATTGCAACCTTTTACAAGTTCAAAAAGTTAAATCATGATGTCACAGAGAAAGAGAGAGTTTCGTTTTTACTTTTTTTTTTTCTTCTTTTTGTGACCTATCAAAACAAAGAAATCCACCTTTCCTATAAAAATAAAAATAAAAAACAAAACCAAAGAAATCCACAATTTTTCATATGTTACATCTTGCATTCTCTTATGCTCCACTTAAAGTTACAGTTAAACTTTGCGCATTCTCTTATGCTCCACTTAAAGTTACAATTAAACTTTGGGCGTATTCAGTGTTTAACAATAAACTTTACATGTACATAACTAAGAATATATTATACATATATAATCGGCACATACAATAATTCTTCTCTTGTTATCATACAAATCAAATTATCCTCTTATCACCTGGTTCTGATTTTAATGGTGTTTCTCTTCCCAAAGTTGAAAAAAAAATCCCAAGTTAATCCTCCAACGGATGCGGGTGTTGATAGAAGGGAAAAAAATGTATTAATTTGCTGCCAACCAATAACAACCTGATTGCTTCAAAGAATTGCCCCCCTTTTATTTGTTACATACAATAATTACTTACTGTATATAATTTATTGAAAAGGGTATATTCGAACTTAAATACAAGGAACAAACACTATTAACAAGGAGTTTAAGCATTGAGATCCTTTGGTTTCTTGTATCCCAAGTCTAACTGGTGCGCAGTCTTCTCCTTTTACTTTTTCTTAGTGCCACAGTACCATCAGACCCATTCTCTTTCACTGGGGCAGTTATGCTTCTTTTTCTTTTATCCAAATTATCTCCTTTAATTATTTAATTAGATTCAATGGAAAAGTTAGGCCAATATTAGATACTGTAAAAATTTTAATATATAATTACAGTACCTTACCACAAGGTCCACCAATATAATTCTATGTCCTGTCAATCCTGATCCTCCTCCATACGTTCCTAGCTACACTTTCTAGGGCACACTATATAACTAATATATGCAATTGTTGAAGATTTAAAGGGAGGGGATAAAACAATTTAAAGACAAAAAAAAAAAGAAAAACAAAAAAAAAACAAAAAGATACTAAGAATTAGTTCCATTACCAAGGCATATATACAAATGAATAATTTTGGTAGACTATGCGGAAGAACCAACCAGTTTGTGATTTTCTAATGACTACTTTGTTTCATCTGGAAACCAACCTTGTAAACTGTAAACACATTTTTAAGCTAAAAATTAGAATTTTATTTTATTTTTAAATAATAAAAAGCATTTGATTAGGACAGAATGTCTGCCTTCTTCAATCCAATTATTTTTTTGTTTACATGTGAGTTGAAGTAGTTTAGAATACATATCGTTTTGTTAAGAGAAAAAAAAAATTAATGCTAGAGAATAGACCAGAATTAGCAAAGTGTTGATCTAAAATTGGTTTCACACTTCCAACAAACTTCTTGCTTACTCCATTACCGTCATCAAAAGAACTACAAAATATTGATTTTGAAATGAAAAATTGCAAACGAGAAAATCTACAATACTTTGAGTAATGAATATTTCTCCACTTAAAGTCTTTAGATTCAATCTAAAGTATAGCTACTAAAGAAAATTGGACTACAATTGAATTAAATCTACATACTCTAAGTGACGGAGTATTTAATTATCCGGAATATATAGTGTGACATCCCACATCGTCCAGGGGACTGATCCTTATATGCATATTCTCATCCTTACCTAGCACGAGGCCTTTTGAGAGCTCACTGGCTTCGGGTTCTATGGGAACTCCGAAGTTAAGCGAGTAGTGCGTGAGAGCATTCCCATGGTGAATGACCCACCAGAAAGTTCTCGTGTGAGTTCCCAGAAACAAAACCGTGAAGGCGTAGTCGGGGCCCAAAGCGGACAATATCGTGCTACGGTGGTGGAGCGGGCCCCGGAAGTGGTCCCCCCAAGACGGGATGTGACATATAGCCATAAGCAATAACGAAATGGGAGGATACCAAAAACTTAATTGGCTACGTTTGGCTGAGAAATTTCCAAATTTTGGGGGATTGATGCCCAATTAAAAAGAGATTATAAAATATTATATTAGATATTATAAAGGTGTATATATAAGAGAGATAACGACCCTTTTCGAGTATGAACTTATCATATATCTCGCATGTCTTTGTAATACATGTATGTATTTTCAATATTTTGTACCTAACATTTTGTAACAATTTGACATCAATATCTTGATACTTGAAAAATCCCTCCCCAAAACAAAATTAATTTTTTGACAAAAAATAAAATATTTTAGATTTGATCAACAAATCAAACGGGCCACATGGCATCATCACAATATACTTGTGAATTATGGATTTGGATCCTCTCCTGAGCAGAGGGTCCGAATCCTGCTGATCAAGAAACACGGACCGTTGTATTTAATCTAATGGTTACAATTATTATAACTTTTAGAGGATCATTCTTTTTGTAGTTGTTGAATTTTGATCCAACAGTCCATGTTTCTTGGTCAGCAGGATTTGGACCCTATGATCAGGAGAGGATCCAAATCCGTGAATTATAACTAGGATTTCCCATGGATGACGTGATGAAACTCCAGTTGCCGTCACGCACTCTTTACGTAATTATAATATTTTCCTCCATAAACAGAACTACATATATTTCCCGGGAAAATCACATCACTATTTCTTTTTCCTTTTTCCTACTCTCGAAATTTCACCTCCAACGAAAACGAAAAATAAAGAAAAAAAATAAATACAAAAACTTCATATTTATATCCAACGAAACTGATAGTCTCCAAATCAAAATCTCAAGTTTACTCATCTTCCTCGCTCCCACACTCTCTCACTCACTCTCTCTCTCTCTCTCTCTCACACACACACACACACACATAATCTCTCCACAGAGAGACAAGCATTCCGGCGATTTCTCGGATCAATCTCCGACGACGATAAGCGATGGGTAACCAATGACTCAAGCGATCAGAGACGACGGCGATCATCATCATCATGTCGACTGTATGGAGCTCGGACTGTTTTTCGGACCTATTGTGCGCGGAAGACTCCGGAATACTGTCCGGAGAGTCGCCGGAATGCTCGTCGGACGTGGAATCTCCGGCGTGTAGCGAAGAATGCATCGCCGGATTCATCGAAGGGGAGCGCCACTTCGTCCCCGGTTTCGATTACTTGTCTCGCTTCCACTCTCAGTCGCTCGACGTCACCGCCAGAGCCGACTCCGTTGCATGGATTCTCAAGGTAAATCGGCGGCTAACTTTAATATATAATTAATGTAGACCATTGTGAACGAACTGATCGTTCTACGTCCTTTTCTCCTCCGTTTACATGGAATTAAATTAATCAAATTCGATTCAGGTCAAATGAATAGTGTAAAAAATCAGTTCTCTTGAAACGCATGCGCGTGAGAGCTTTAGATCTATTATCTTTAGTGTCTCTTGCATTGCTAGCGTCAGGCGAAGACGCTGTTTATCAGCCGCCGGATCTATCTGTAAATTGCTTTTCAGTTTCGGACGAATACTGGCGGCTCAATTGGATTACTTCCCTTGTAATATCAGTTAATCAATATTACGTTCTGTATGTAGGTCCAAAGTTACTATGGGTTTCAACCACTGACGGCGTATCTCTCCGTTAACTACTTGGATCGGTTCTTATACTCCCGCCGCCTGCCGGTAAATTTAATCTTCTTTAGCGATTAAGCTGAATAATATTTAAGATTATATCTTAATTATTGGTGAAAGACGTAGTTACTTTATTGACTATTCGAAGTACGTATAGACTTTTCAAACGTACGTGAAATTAATCGAACAGAACAAAAAGTCCACTGTACAATCTGGACAGTAGGTGATTCGTTGTACGTACTGTTCCATTACAATTACGATTACGATCCTCTAAACTAAACTCCAAATTTTTTATTAGGTTAATCTGACTTTATAGTGTATAATTACTACAGTATTAAAGTACAATGATACTAATTATTACATGTCTTTTTAATATTAACTTTGTTATTTTGTCTCTGACACGTGCTAATACTTCTAGCATTGTGTATCGAGTGCAAACCAACAAATTGCACAGGAATCTTAATTAATTAAGTCCATATGATGACGATAATACTTTTTGTAATAATACGCGTTTTGTATGTTTATTGTTTGATCAGCAAGCAAATGGGTGGCCGATGCAACTTTTAAGCGTTGCTTGCTTGTCCTTAGCTGCTAAGATGGAGGAACCTCTGGTTCCTTCGCTGTTGGATCTTCAGGTATTAATTATTATACGTAATCAATCCTAATTTTTTCTTAATCTAGACTTATTGATTTTAATGTGTTTTTTTGGTTGGAATATTGATTTTAATGTTTAGTTATGGCAATAATATTATAAAACAGCTAGCATGTCACTATAATGTAAGATGTACACGTGTCATAGGTGGAAGGTGCCAAGTTTATATTCGAACCCAGAACAGTCCGCAGGATGGAGCTTCTGGTGCTGAGCGTTTTGGATTGGAGGCTACGATCCATAACACCCTTCAGCTTCATCGCTTTCTTTGCATGCAAGCTCGATCCAACGGCAACTTTCATTGGCTTTCTCATTTCACGCGCCACGGATATCATCTTATCCAATATCCAGGGTACGTACTGTACGTAATATTTACATGCAGATTTGTATATATATACGTAATACAGTTGTGTAGGTGTACGTACGTATATGCATTGTGATCTTGTAATTAATTAGCTGTTATTCTTGACTTTTGTTGTTACTTAATTCATAATTATGTCGATCCGCAGAATCTAGCTTTCTTGAATATTGGCCATCATGCATTGCTGCGGCAGCAATACTCTCTGCAGCCGATGAAATCCCGAATCTGTCACTTGAAAACCCTGAACATGCCGAATCATGGTGTGATGGACTAAGCAAAGTAAGCACAGATTATGATTGCTTTGCAACATTATATTTTAAATTATTCTAATCTACATGTTTACTTTAATTTGCAAATTCCGAAATATATCCATTTTTCTAATTAATTTGCAGGAGAAAATAATCCGATGCTATCGATTAATGCAAGATCTAGTGGTTGGAAATAGTCGGAATAAAAAGTCATCACCCAATGTGCTACCACTCCAACTCCGAGTTACGGTTCGGGGTAGAATGAGGTCGAGTTCGGACTCATCGTCCTCGTCATCGATCTCATTATCTTCGCCATCGTCATCGTCACCAATATCATATAAAAGGAGGAAACTAAATAACTGCTTGTGGGTAGATGATGACAAAGGAAACTCCGAGTAAGGGGATATGGGAATTATAAATAAAAGGGAAATGAAAATGGTGGTCCAAAAGTTGTCTAGAAACCTCATATTTTTAGGCGGGGTTTTGGGATTAAAAATTGACCTGGTCGTGGGGTTTTGTGTAGATTATAGTATATATAATGTCTGTATGTATGAGAGTTTGGTGAGTTTTGGAGATCTTTTATTATTTTATTTGTTGTTTTTGTTGGTGGGCATTGCCATTATTCATTATATAATGGCTTTGCCGATTCCCAAGGGAGGGGGATTTGTTTTAGTAAAGAGATATGATATATAAAAATAGTGGAGTCATGGAAGCGTGAATGAAGTGGGATTGAATTCAAAGGCCTCATTGAAGTTGTGGGACATGAAAACAAGGAAAGAAAAGAAAGGGTTGGCAAAATTAGGGATCGAGCTTTGAAGTTTGAGCAGTTTTTGCTGAATGAGACCAATATGGAGTCAAATGAAATTGAAATACAAGAATTTTATGCTTTTGTAAGCGCTACGATGCAGTTTGGGAACAAAGATAATATGATTCGTGTACCGTTGCCCAAATTTTTCTCCTCATCTAGGCTGATTATTGCTTCTGACTCCTCAACCGCGTGCGTTTTTTGACGGGAAGACCAAATGAACGGGTGGAGGTGAAGACTGAATACGATCGGTGGCTTCACCCATTTTAGACTTTTGAGTGGTGTGTGTGCTCTCTCACACTGCTTTGGTGGCAGAGTGAGTGTTGCACACCTTTGTATGTGTGCATTTTTGGCGGGAAATTGCCTCTTTTATTAGCCTTGAGGTGGGCCTATAACCATACTGATGAACTCTGGTGTTCACACGGGTGGTGCATGGTCACTCGTGTCTACACCGTTTTTATTTCTCTTCATTGATTTGATTTTTTTTATTTGAAGAAAAAAAAAGTCACGAGGAGAAGAAACCTCCTTAATATTGTCCTAAAAAAATACAAAGGTCTTTGGGGCCTTTTCATGTGTGTTGTATTTGATTCATCATCAATAAAATATCATCAAGATTTCTTTCATCTCTCTGGCACATCATTGACAATACATAATTTGTAGCTTGGTGCTTTATGTTTATTTACTGTGTGGAAGTTTGTGAGTGATTGTAGCTCCTGCAAAGTGAAGACCACATTTGGTCCCGCGATCAATAAAGACCGTTCATTCATTGAGCGTGACTCTTCATATTAATAGACAATTTGATTTCACATCCTCACACATATGAACGCCTCTCGTGACCAACGATTAGAAAATCTAATGAGTTATTGTGAGCAAGTCACGTGATAGATGTTGTTCACTTAAATGGATGAAAAAAATTTGTTGCGTCACTTTGAGTAAGTCATGTGATAGATGTTTAGTGGAGATATCTCTAGTTGTACACACAAGCATATATATAATTATACACACAGACATATGTATATCTCTGGTATCAAGGCAAGTTATTTCATGATCGGCCCGTGGCTGTTCTAATATCTCTACCAGATATCAGACAACCCTGCCTGATATGCAGTGATATTTCACCTTCACAATTGTATTTTATTGATGATCAGCTAAACGAGTAGGGTTTCAGTTCGTTAATATGAAAGTTAACAAGGTGGGGGTGTATGCTGTGGTGGGCGCTAGGCTGAGATGAGATGATATGGTGGGAAAAAGCCAAGGCCTTGAAAAGGTGCTTTTAATTAAGCCCTTACAGCTTCTCACTACAAATAGAAAAAGGCCAACGAGCATGTCATTTAGTCACAGATCCCCGACATGGGGTATATTATTTTTGCATGTAGTAGCATCATACATTATGGCCCCTTATGTACATATGGCTTTCAAAAGGTGACCATGCATTTAAAGCAACTGCATGCATAGTCATGCAATCTTATCATCATCTTCTCGATTAATTTTCCAGGTGGCAATATGCAAACCGATCGAGTATCCATCATCTCTCAAATCTTCCTACGTCACTTTTATTTTTCTTAGTTTTACTCACACACACAAGAGCCAAAACTTACTAAGGCCCCCCAGTTTTTGGCCAGTTAAAAAAGTGGTCTGAGCAAGTACGAAGGCTCCGTTTAAATCGCAATCATTTTCCGTCAATGCGACATTGGATCAAATTATAACGAATAATAATTAACTCACCACCATTACTAACTTTATCTCTCGCTCCTCATGCTGAATTACAAAGAGGCGGGTTTAACACATATGAAAAGGGATCATTTCCAGATCCATTCTTCCTAATCCACCAAGTTCGAGGATTCAGACTATTGAAATTTGATCAAATGACTACAAATAGAGATCCACTTTAAAAGTTATAATAACTTTAGCCGTTGAATCAAATTTTAATGGTCTGGATCTCCAGACTTGGTGGATTAGAAGGAAGGGATCTGAAGAGGATCCCTTTCCAACACATATATTGTTAGTTGTATAGTTGATTCTAGTAGCTAAAGAAGAAGAATTATCTCCCATACGTCTAATAAATTTGACCTCCTAGCCCTATACGTATATAACTTATCTATTTGTTCACTCTAACAATATTGACCCTAAAATACACTTAAAATGGCTAAGCACACAATGGGTATGAATTGGACAAGTGCTCGGCAAAATGCCTCACTTAAAATTTGAAAAAATTGCCACTGCACTATTTTTGAAATTCCATGAAGACTTGTATCTGTCATTGCTTAGTTGTGCTCACATAAACATTATTTCTAGCTTCGCCCTTGCACACACACATCTAAATTATGTCAATATGGCTGTTTAAATGGACCACCATGAAATAAAACAACCAACGTAGTGATAATTATTGGAAAGAAAGTACACTTTCTCCAATTCCTCTTGGATGGTTGCCCTTTTAGGGTATAATAATGCCATCATCCATCGAGGACATTGCGAAAAAGCATCCATGCTACCATATTAATTATTAAATTTTAGGGTTTCTACAGTGTATTTAGGTTTTACTATGTTTTAGAAAGTTGAATGTTTAAATTTGATGAACAAGTGTTGAACAAATAAATTAAGTAAATTCTGAGTTGAGAAAAACATAGGTTTAGATAATTTATTCACATTGATGAAGCTTAGCTAGGTAATTCCTTGCTGCTTTACAAAAGGATTTAATTAAGTTTGTTTCGACAATGTGGATCCCTTGATCGATCCAAGCTGTCGGAATCCACTTAGTAATTTAGTTAATTATGAATGGAACTTGCTAATTAATCAATTCATGGAACATGGAATTGCCTCATTAGGGCCAGCTAGCTAGGGTTTTTTTTTTTTTGGTGGGAGCCATGAAGATTAATTTGGACCACACGGATCCGTTACCAAATGCCAATTCGGATCCACCATATTCTTCTTCTTCCCCCACTAAAAAGGTCACCCATTAGACAAAATGCAGGTCCGCAGGTTTGGTGTAATTTAATCACAATTAGCCCACCTCCTAGCCCTATGGATGATATGTGACAAAAAAGCTTAACTTTAATTAAAACATAAATCTGACGGGAAATAGGACAAACCGAGGAGCGCAATGACATTGCCATCAAACAATTTTAATCACACAAAATAGATACAGATGATTCATCTTTATCCAAGATCATATACTTTTATTTTTCCACAGCCGCAGCCATAGATGGTGCTGTTTACAACAGTAGATACAAATGCAGTGCTGATATTATATTCTTTTTATAGTGCCCTAACTCACATGAGCATTGAGCAGTAGGGTTTTTCAGGGTCCCTTGAGTATAATTCGATGGCACTATATCGAACACATGATGGTGACGCGACGCCTTCTCATTGGATATAAAAAGGTGAAAACGTTTTGTTTTGTTTTTTTTTTTCTGTATACACTTTGTTTTTTCTAATAGAAATAGGAAGGTGGTGGTGTGGTGCATCTGTGAATTTGGATTTTGTAGGCAATTTCTTTCCAACATTATTTATCCCTCCCATCATGATCAAGACCAAGCAGTAAAGTGTGGGGATGATTAACATGTTGCTATCATTCACCTATTATATACCGAGCATATGTTGAAATATTAGATGTGGTAATTGACAATCATGCATCAACTGTTGAATTTTTGAGAAACTTGAGATTACTGTAGATCATAGATCAATGAGGTAGAGATCACATGGGTATAACTCAAATAATTAGAGTAACTAGTGGCAAATGATTATTACTTTTTCCCAAGTACAAATCAAGTTTAAGATTCATGCTATTAAACTCGATCGATCACTTATTTTAAGAATGAAAATACATGATCTGTCACTTAAATTGTAAGCGATTATATCAATATAGCCATGTAATTTGTTTCTCTTGAACTGTATACGAGGGAATGGAATTGCAAGGGCCCAACCCTCTTATTTTTCAGTGGTGAAAACTTGTCCGCATGCTTCTTTTTCTCTAAACAAAATGGGGTTCTAAAGTGAGGAATCCTAAGTATAAACCCTAAAGCCAAAATTTCTTTTTCTCTCTTAGTGCTCAAAAGTAAGAGGTTTGGAGGTGTAGGGAGCAGAATCTAGCTCTTTACCTACTCTTTTTCTTGCGGAATTTTGAACTTTTTGAGGCCAATGACAAAGATAGAGGACCCTAAATATTCATCCTTTAAAGGTCATCTTTCGTTGTAAAAACCATATGCTCGTGGGGTTTCTGCAAAAGTCCATAGGCCCCTTAGACTAAAGGGTTCAAAAGCTAGAATGATGCTGAATATTTCGGATATCAGATATGGGTTTTGATTTTATGCTGAATGCAAGACACCACCATTCTCAAGTCCTTGAAATACTCATTGTCACCATCCCCCGTGTAAAAGAATTAAATCAATTAAAAGAAAAGATGTTCAAATTAAAACAGAAAATTGGGAAATCGGACAAAATTACTGAAATGATCAGTTTTTCAGTATATCAGTATGTTATCGATATTTAATTGATAAGTCATCAATAAGTTAATGGTGAAATTTGATTTTGGTCATTTAAGCTAATTTTCCACAAAATTTGATCGAATACCCCTCCAACGCCTGTAAAATTCATGTTGTCTCTTCAAAATGATCTTCCAGCTCAATCGAACAGATGACGACATGCAGATATGTGTAAACGTGGTATCTGTATGGGGAGGCCTAGTGCATGTGTTTGGCTTTATTTTTACAACTTGATCAAATCAAAATTGGAGAGGACTCTTTGGATGCCACGAAAAGAAGTTGAAAGGGGGTAGGAGCCGATGTACGAAGGCCGGTTGGCTATTATCGAGGGAGCGTGTATGTCTGATATTTTTTTTCTTCTTTCTTTTGCTTTTTTGATAGTGCCTGAAGCTGGACCTCCATTTTCAAGAGTGGAGACAAAAGGGTCGTCCGTTTAATCATCAATATACATTAAACAGCTACCATCTCTTCGTTTAGATCATATCATGCATATGCATCTTATTAATTATATATGTACACATAACACAACACATTTTTGTTTTCTTGTCATAATTTGATCAAAAGCAAACAAAATGTCTTTTGCTATAGTTGAAATTAAGGAGCATGTACTGAGGCATGATTGTCTCAAAACCTTATCAACAATGCATGTTAACAATATGACAATTTAATGTGTCGTACTAAGTGATAAAATAAAGTTATCGCACATATGAGGCTAAACAACTCACTAGACAAGTAGATTTTGCACAAAAAATTTGTTGAGCCATGGTCGTCTCAAAACCCTAATCAACGATGCATGTTAACATTCTAACGTGTCATATATATTGTGTGTCAAAATGAACTTATCATACATGTGAGGCTAATTAACAAATCACTAAACAAAGTAGATTGCATAAAAATACATTGAGCCATGATCATCTCAAAACCCTAATCAACAAATGCATGTAAACAATCTACAATTTCACTTGTCATATATAATGTGACAAAAGAAACTTGTCATACATATGAGACTAATTAATAAATCACTAGACAAATAAATTGCATAAAGAATACATAACCAAGTACGAATGGAAAATGTGACTTGAGTTTAGTAAGTCGTGTGCCTTAGCCGAAAAGGACGTTAGCCGAAAGCTTCTACTCAGACTGCATTAAAAGAATAACCAGGACAAAGACAAGATTAGAAAATTGCCTAATTATGTTTAGGTGTAGAACACCAACTGTGAAAGGTTGTGGTCGTTGAAATTTTTTAGGGGTAAAGGCATAGATCCCTTTTATCTTGGGTACAAATTGAAATATATGCTCCTGTTGGTTAATGACAATTCAAATGATAATTCAAATATTTCCTGTTTTAATTTCGTATTAGTTTCTTTATCCTCATGAACATATTCTAGCTACTTCTTAAGTGCCATATCAGTTCTCCTCTCTGTCTTTGCATGTGGGAATATGTTACAGAAAGAAAAAGATAAAGGGCGAATGCATATAAACAATTGATTCTAGTGCATTCCACTTCATTAACCCATACGGAAAGAAGAAACAAAAAAATCTTTAAGGCGAAACGTCAAGAGTATGACAGAATATTTGTATCTCAACCAATTTAAGAATTCGCTTGAAATTTTGTATTCAACTCTTCCGTATCAAAATATTGATTTTCGAAAAGAATCATAAAAAAAATGAGGGAAAAAGAAAACATAATGTAGGGTTTGGAATTGGATGTAAACTTATCCATAGGCCAACAATCGCTAATTGGGGTGGATGCTTTTGTTTAGCAGAAAACTTCCTCCATAATGTTTGATTTATTAATGCAATTAAGTTGAAAAGAAAGTTCACATTGTTTGAGGATGAACATGTTTAATTTGTAGACACACTTTTTAATTAGCATTAGGGATTAATACGAAGCACTTCTCTCTATGTTAATTGCCTTTTCCCATTTGACTGTCTCCTCCCAACGTGGTAGTAAACTAGTAATTTAGAACTTTTGTGGTTTAAGCAAAGTACAATAACGTGTAGGATCCAAAACTTTATTATTTTAAAGGTAAAAAACTTTGTTATTTTCATTTTATTTTAAGTTTTTTGAGTTTCCATTTGTATCCAAAACTTCTCTCACTTTACCACTTTTCTTTTCTTTTTTTGTTGGGAAACTCACTCTACCACTTATTTTGCACGCACAATAACACAACCTTTCTTTGGTTTTATTTCCCTAAAAAATTTTCTTCTATGCTTGTCATGTAGAAAAACCTGTGTAGTTGGCCCCGGCTACGTCATTGATAGAGTAATTCTAAAAAAAAGAACGGAATATTAAAGTGCGGCTTATTCTTAATACGAAGAAAGTTGAGGTTTACTATAAAATGAATTGGTAATGTAGGGAGTAGTCTAACTTACTTATAAATTCTTGCAAGGTCCATCCTCCCATCAATTTAAGATTTATTCTCAACACGCCCCTCACGTGTGGCAAATTTTCAACTCAAACACTTGAGCAACACAAATGAGATGGCATGGAGTGCGTGAGATCATTGAGCTTCATACGTGAGACAACCAGTTCTAATAGAGAGATTCTACTATAAAACGAATTATCAACATGGGGAAGAACTCAACTTACATAGAGGCCCATAAGATCTGAAACCCAAGCGTAAGCCAGCGATCTTAAAATGCTGGCCCATTACAATTCTACGAAAAAGCCAACCGGCCCAATTCAAATAATGTTGCTGTGGTTTTGATTTCGTTGGAATCATATCCGCCAATCTGAATGTCGTTGCGTACTCCTTAACAATGGCGCTCCACAAACCCTGTGGCTGTGGCCCTCTCGTTTCGAGCCCAGCACTCACTCCTCCCTCCAAAACCCCAATGTCCACCGTTATTCATATTCTTCGTCCGCCACTAAAACCCATATTCAGAAACTCCGCCGTAAAGCCGCCGAGAGCCACTGCGGCGACGCCCCACAAGTATGTTTATCCTGACCCAATTCCCCAGTTCGCAGAATCTGTAAGTATGCTTGAGAATTTATGCCTTTTTTGTGGAGTTGATCTGAATGCATGTTTATGCTGTGTTATTAGCTCGACTTGTTTGTTGCAGGAGACTCAGAAGTTCAGGGCAGAGCTTTCCAGGAGGTTACTTAAGGAGAAGGAGGCTTTTGGGCATGACCTCCATAGTGTGGTAGACGTCTGTGCAGAGGTATGTTACTCATATCTCTAATGGGTTTTCTTTTCCCGTTTTCTGTGTTGAACAGTTGATTGATAAAAATGATAACTTTAGTTGTGTAATTTGAGGGAGTTGTGTCCTAACGTAACAAAACCATATGCCGCCACGTTAGCTTCTAGGAAGAATATGATTTAGCTCGTATTTATGAATTTGAGGGTAGCTAATAGAATGCCATTGTTTCACCAATTTGGAGTTGCAAATGATTGATGCACCCGCTCTCTCGTAGTTCAAGTGGATAAAAGTATTCAACCCGCAACTAAAGACCTGAGTTCGAAATTTTGGATCCCTTACCCAATTTTGCTTGTATAATAAAAAGGTTGATGAACACTGAATATGTACATGAGTCTATGAGCAGTAGCTGGCCCATCTCGTGCTAGAAATAGGCCTTGGTTGTGAACTTCTGGTGCATTCAAAACTCTCTAGGGCAAAATTACTGGGCTTGGACTTCAGATTCCGGCCTATTCCAGTGAGAAGTTAATGAGAGAATATAATTATGATATGGTAATGAGAACATTCGGATTCTGCATCATAGAGACCTGATCGATTGCAAGTGGGTTCTTTTCTTCATGTTTGGTTTACATTTATTATTCTGGACTTCCTGGTGGCCGGTGGAGACATAGATTTTGATTACCTATTTGACATGTGGTCCTAGCATTCATTGCATCTGTGGTCTGTGATATGCGTGTTGGATTTGATTTCTGACTCACTTATGGCTAGGTCTAGTCACCTAATTTTTCCAACCCTGGGACAATGTGATTTGTGAAGATTGGAAGAACTGTCTACTTTGATTACACAAGTAATGTGTATAATTATATACAACTAAGTACAAGGACCTGTAATCTGAAACTGACCCTTCATTCTAAGAGGAGTGCATTTTTTCGGTCACCACATAACCAGCGTATTGATTGTCGTTAGTGTGATTTAACGGCAATCAATGTGGTGGGGGAAAATGTTTCCCTCGAAGAGGTATGGCAACAATGTAATGGACAAAGTATGAGATGGTTATCAGACGAGCCCTAGTTTTGAAGCTGTGATGTCTTTGGGAATGATGGATCTATTGGCATAGAAAATGTTGATCTGGAATCCCTCTCCCCATTTTAATTTCAAATTCAAGCCATGGCCGGCTGGAGGGGGAAAGGATTGAGGGATTCCTTTTCAAATTTTAATTTCTTTTACCCAATTGTATGATAAAGATTAATACTGGGGGCCTAAGACCAACTCCAATGGTGGGTTAAAAGCCAAATTACCCCCCAAAATTTCCTCCCAAACGCACTTCAACCCAAGGGGAAATTTTGAGCTAAATGCTAAATACTAAACCAATGCCAAATTCCCCCCGACATTTAGCCGAGAAATAGGGGTGGACTCTACCCAATATTTATCGAAATTTAAATTTTTTAGATTAAAATGTTCATAAAATTAATTTACGATAGTCTACATTTTTTTTTTAATTAATTTAACAAAAAAAAAAACCTTAAATTCATTCTTTAATAATTCCGGGCTAAAATTTTAAGGTAGAATGGTTAGAGTAAAAAAAATGTTTTTGGGCTAAAAACTAAATTTTTCGGGTTAAAAAAATTTAACTTTTAGCCCAACCATTAGAGATGGTGGGGTTGTAACTTTTTTGGTGCAAGCCAACCCTTTATGTGAATCAGATGTTTCCTTTCTTTTCTAATTTCTATGGTGCGTGAGTGAGCCTGTGAGGCTATGAGTTTTGCCTGACCTGTAAAACAGTACAATAATTGAGCCTTTTGGACAAAAATCTGACCTCACTCCCCTGTACTATTTTCCAGACAGCTTCCATCAAATAGTTCATACCATCTATGCACGTTTACCTTCTGGCGAATGTTGTCTTATTCCTACCCACAATATCAATACGTGGTGCATTAAAACCCGGGTGCATAGGGTAGAACACATTCGTTGTAGTCAATTTGGCTACGCTCACGTCTGAAAAGTTGGAGTTGCATACTATTTGAATCACTCAGAATTCAATTAACTAATTTAACCTATTGTTTCAAACCAGATATTCAGTGAATTCTTGCACAGGGGGTATGGAGGACCCGGGACATTGTTGGTAGAGCCTTTCACTGATATGTTGGTTGCTCTGAAAGAAAAGGAATTACCTGGAGCACCTTTGGCTGCAAGAACATCTCTGTTATGGGCTCAAAGCTACCTCGATCGAGACTGGGAAATTTGGAACTCGAAAACACCGAAATGATGTATTATTTTTGTAATCCACACAAATTTATATTTTGGTTTTGTATTTCTCCAGATCATTTATATTTCAAACACAAAAAAATGGGGAAGAGACCCATTGGCTACCAGGAAACTCACACTTCTAATACAATGTCAGATTCAGTGCTTTTTTTCTGTGTGTTGCTATACAGATGGATTATTGCTTTCAACATGGGATGAATTTTGGGGGGGATGTGATTGACATTGGATTAGAAAACTCCTTCCCGACTCCATGAATTTCGGGGTTTCGATGCATTTTTGCACTCTATTGTCTACTTTGCAATTTGTTCGCTATCGAAGTTTGGAAACCGCTGATCAGTTTACGCCCTCGGAGATGCTCTGCAACGAGGGGCGCCAAGACTTGGACCTCAGTGCGGCTGCAGCAGCAGCAGCAGCATTCGCTGATGATGTCCTTGATCGGTGCCTTTCGCGTTTTGAAGCCTGAATTACGACACAGCTAAAGCATTAGTATTACCTACCGATGACACAAGTTTGTCGATACAAAAAGATTAGAAGGGTTGTTCAAATTCTACATACATGCTTGATATTCTCCTTGTCATCAGATTTCACTTCTTCTGCTGCCTCTTCGCAACCCGAATTCTCCTTCCCTTGCCCCGTTCGCAACTTCTCGAGCAATTCGAGCTGCTGTTTCTTCTTTTTCGCCTTCAAAACCTTCTTAACCTCTACAAATACCATCCCAAAAAAACACAAACATCAGCACACGGAAACTTTCATAACCCGACAACAACCTCAAAAAACATGAACACAAAGACCAACCTTGAGTGGTGACCAGCCGGTAGGCATGGCCGAGAGCGAGAGTTTCGTTTGGCCGAAGAAGCTTGACGCGAGTGAAGCGCACCGCTTTGCCGTGCTCCTCCTCGTTATTTTCTGCTACTTGTTCGTGATCTTGTTCGGAAACCGGCAACGGAATGATAAGGGAAACGTAGTGACCGGGGTTCAACCTCATCACCTCACTCGCACTTATAGGCCAATACATCCTCTCTAGCTTCCCACTCGGATGCTGTATCACCAGAGCTGCTGCATCAATGGCTTGACAGTTCCCCATCTCTCTCTCTCTAGAAACTTACGAAAGAAGACGACGACGACGAAGATAGAGAGATAAGGAGGAAGAAGAAGAAATAGAAGAGGAAGAGAAGAAATAGAAGAGGAAGAAGAAAGAAGTCACTTTCTGTACAGCTCTCCTCCCATAAGTTCACAACCCGCAAACCCAAAGATATAAGCGAAGGTTTACCATGTTTCCCTCACTCTCCCTCTCCCTCTCCCTCTCTCTTCCCCAACGAATTCATGCTGCGTGCTTTAGTTTAAAACCTAATTAACACTGAAACATGTCTACGCAACGAGAGATTTTTTTAGTGTAATCGGCACATAAGATGGTACACTTTATTATATAAATAATAAGATATGTGTGTTAAAAAGTTAATAACTTAAAATATAAAATTTTTCATCACTTACATAAAAATGGTGTACCACTCGTATTTTTCATCTCCCAAGCAACAATGCGGATTATTTTAATTAGTACTAATAGTGATTATGAGCTCAGTTAAGCAACGAGTAAGGGGGCACCGGCTTGGTGATTACGAAGCGAGTTTATTGCCACGTGGAGAGATGTTAGATGGTAGTGGTTTGGAAGGACACGCTCCGCGGTATCGACGGGGTCAAGGTTTAGGGACTTAGGAAAAACCGAAGCTACAGATTAATGTAAGAAAAATATTATGTGACCAAGGCGGCAGATGGGGCAGTGCGTGCGTGTGCTAAGATTCTTTTGCTTTGAGTATGGACAGTCGACTACGACATCCCATCACACAATATCTTGGTGAGGTTCTAACTTTGTGTTTGGTTGCCAAGAAAATGGGAGGAAAGATGGATTCCGGAATGTGAAAAATTCAGAGCGATCGGAGCTCTTTATACACGTTGCGTCCACTGCCAATCATGCATGATTTATTTTGTGTAATTAATTTTTGAAATTCTGTATGAGGAGAGTAGTACTCATTCAACATGGGGGCTGTTCTACGCATAAAGCAACCCACTAATGTGTGTTTAGTGCGGGAAATATTATTAAGCACTATGCACAACTTTTCGTACAAGCTTCAGTGTCCAACGCAATTTTGAGTAGGATTGGACCAAAGTGACATCTAAAAATACTTAACGAGAAATTTGAGCGTTCATACTTGCACATTTTATTTTATTTATCAAATTATCTACCTGTTCATCTTTAATTTTTGTTCTATCTCAAAAATTATATTCTCACAATTAGAATTACGAAAATCTAGATGATTATTTTCATATCACGTTGCATGATGATGATACCTAAAAATAAAAATTTGGGTAAAGTAGCCTCATTAGTCGAATGATCAGACATTTTCACAAAGAAATAAATTCGGCTGTATTCATGTAATAATAGACACCATACAAATACATCTTTCAATATTGTAATTGACTGTTCAAACTGTCGCACTAAATATTTTCACTACTTAAACATAAAAATGAGTTGTAAGTTTTCGTTTATAATTCAAAATATGTAACCTATTTTCTAATTTGACTTCTAATGGTTTAGTCATGGTTACTATTCCAAAGAATGAGAACTTGGGTCATCGACATGCATGTACAACAAAAACAATCGTTTCAATCCCCTAATAAACTTATAATTCTTTGTATTAAGGATTAAGATGAAAATATCACATCTTACCCACAAGAAAAGATGATTACTGAAGTCGACTGCCACATCAAGTCATGTTTAAATTTTTGGGAGCAAATTCTGACACAAGACATAACAAATTTAGAATTGTTGTCACATAGTCGATTTGGAACCCTAAATCAGCTACACAAGCCAAACGTAAAATTTGACCAAATGAAGAACGAAAATTGTAAAATTTTTTGGTCTGTATATTAAAAATATTTATCCTTGGATAGTGAGCAAAAATCCTAACCAAGTTAAGAGACAAGTGGTAATCTTTCTGACAGTCTTTGACGATTAATGTGAATCTGGTTTAATTAAGCTATATAAACATGAGATTAATAAACATCCCTTTTGGCTAATGTCAGTGTGTGTAATATGCCATGCGAGGTGTTGGGAGATTTTTTATTTTTGCTCAAATATTAAATGAAAAACGGACTATTTCTTGTTCAATGTAGGAGTTGACACCCCAATAATTTTAAATGCAAAATGGCCTTAACTTCTTATGGCGTTGGGTGTGACAGTCATTAATTTTTAATAATTGGTTTTTATTAAATTATAAATCCCTTCACTTTTTATAATCTTGGACAGCTTTAAATATAAGAAGTGGATGGGTTTCAAAATTTTCAATAATAATTAATAATATTGATGTTCATAGATTGCAGCTTGTGGGGGCGGCAAGGCAAAGATTAGGTCCTGAATGTCTGTTCCTCCTTTCGTTGGCCTTTAAACATTCTTGAAATCACGAACTTAAAAATGTTGTCTGTTATTTTTATTTTTTATTTTTAAGTGTAAGTAGAAGGTTTTAAGTTCGGCTTATGTTAATGGTGAGTTTGATACTAAATTATTATAGACCGTTCATTTTGTGATATAATCCATATTTCTCACCGCTTATTGTAAATATATATCGTTGTATTAAGAATACATTCTTGAAATCTAATTAAAGTTTAAACCTTTGCCAACAACCAGTGGACTCTGACAGGGTCTTGTTTAATTGGTGTAGGGTTTGTTCGTCTTGTTCTTTTCTTCTTGTTATGGACAAATGGGTTTCAATGTGTCTTTTACCACATTCTTCCCCCCCCACCATAATACTAAACACAAACTATCCATTCTAACTAATTTTTTAAACTTATTTTCTTTAAACAATGGATCGAATCGAAGTGTCGAAGATCCCGACGACATTAGGGTAACAAAAAAGGACAATTAAGTAAAGAAGAGGAACTGTAACTGATGTCACTTGGTTTCCGTTTTTGTTCATGCATCAGGATCATCTTCGATCGAATACGGAGTCGGTACAATTTTTACGGAGGAACTATAATTAATTGTATTTTAATTAGGAAGAGCTTGTGATTGAAAGTGCACCCTCTTTGACGCATAGATTTTTCAGTATGCCAGAAACACGGTTTACTACACCAAGTGTTGTAATACAAGTGAATTGTACTACGAGACTTAGTATACTGAATCGTTTTCTTAACATACTGAAACATTTCTCTCTAACGAGCCTAATCCTCTACGGCTTCTATTTTGCGCCGATAGCGGAAAAAAAAAGGCCCTAACCTCTTTGACGCATAGATTTTTCAGTATGCCAGAAACACAGTTTGGTACACTAAATGTCGTAATACAAGTGAATTGTACTACGACACTTTGTATACCGAATTGTTTTCTTAACATACTGAAATATTTCTCTCTAACCTCTACGACTTCTATTTCGCGCCGATAGTGAAAGGAAAAAAAAAAAAGCCCTAACCCCCTCCCCTTGCCCCTGGCTCCTACTTTGGGATGGGGTCACTGGCAACTCCCATTACTTGCCAATCGCAACTACTTCTTTCTCATCTCATTTGCCATTTCTATTTCATTTTGGTCCTTATAATTTCTAGTGTTGTTTGAGTTTTTGTCTCAACTTTTCTGAGCTTGTTTTAGATCTAGGCTTTTATGCTCTTCTCTTCCTCTGATGTTCTTCACCTGGTCAATTATCAGGTGCTTCTCTTCCTTGTCACACTTTAGTGTTGGATGGTTGTTAATGGAGAGAGTTGAGATTCCACCATAAAACCAATTGGTAATATGGGGACTAACCCAATTTACTTATAAGCCCATGTAAGGTCCCTCCTCCCATCAACGTGTGATTCATTCTCAACACACCCCCTCACGTATGGCGAAATTTTCAAGCTAACATGTGAACAACACAATGGGTGATGTGGAGCCGTTTGACTTCACACATAGGACAACATGCTCTAATACCATGAAGAAAGTTGAGATTTCACCATAAAACCAATTGGCAATATAGGAAGTAGCCCAACTTACTTATAAACCCATGAAAGGTCTCTCATCTCATCAATGTGGGATTCATTCTCAACAGTTAAAATGTTATTAGCACTATTTGGTAAGATGATAAAGCGGTTATTACGTGGGCGATTCACTCACCCCCATTTTTTGTTCATTCAATTTGTTTGTGGGTTCTTCTTGGTCGTGGTGGAGGATTTGCGATGGTGATGCAACCGGTGTGGTGGAGGCAGCAGTCTTTCAGATCTGGGGCTTTTTGTGGTTTGCTCTTTTTGAGCATGTTTATTGTATTTTCTTTTCAAAATATGCTTGTATTTAGATTGCCTTTTGGATTTTCCATATCTTGTACTAGCTATTTTAATAAATGAAAGTTATCTAGTTTGAAAAAAAAAATAAAAACTTGGGAATTTTGTGGAAGAAGCATTGTACGGCACATTGTTCATTGACGATCACGTAGGGAAGCATGTCAATGCCATTTAGGACCATGGGAAAGGTCTTTTCTTCCTGGGTGCCCTTGCGTTCAAAGGTCAACATTGAGGGCTAGTTATTCACTTGCATGTTGTTGGTGGCACGCTTGCTTGACCGATAGTCAACCTGCTCAATTTTCTTGGGGGGTTTTAATACTTTCATACAAGTAATATTAAGTTGGACGAATTAAACCACTTGAGCGGGCAGCCACATTTCGCCTTGTCGATCCGCCCAAGTCCCCTTGATATACAAAATGGAAACATAGCAACCTGTTTCTGGCGATCGATCGTTAAGGGACCTTATAGCATGGACGTATGAGCAACAGGATCACCAAATCAACATCGATCGTTCAACGATCAACCCTAGTCGACTAGCAACCTACCAATCACCATGAAGTGAAGAGCTACTCCACGGGTTGACGTACATTTGCCCACATAAGAAATACAACGCTTATTCTTTCCCTAATTGCATCCTATTGACGTTTAAAGACACACATCGACATCACAACATTCCACTATTTGCCTTAACAATGTAATCTCATCTTACTTAGCCAAACACATAAATTTTTCTAATTATATTTGACTAACTTAAGCTTTGGAGTATCTTTAGTATATCAACTTTCACGGCGTTATAAGTGGTAACCAAATTTTACAATAAAATCTTAGAATAAGATGCTTTTATCTACATAATCCAAACTTGACTGCTTGTTTGTCATAAGTTCTCCTAGGACTCTTGAAGAACACATTATTATAAGCATATGATATAATAATCAATCATCCTATATTCTCTACTCCTTTCATGGTCTAATCTAGCTAGTAGTGTAGCATCTAATGTTCTCCTAGAATAATCAATCATCCTATATTCTCCACTCCTTTAATGGTCTAATCTAGTAGTGTAGCATCTAATGGTTCTCAACTAGATTGTGCAAGTGCAACATCATTGCACTCCACCTAGTGGATCTAAGGGTTATTTAGAACTGCTTTTAAAATAGCAGAAATTGTTTTTTGTTAAAATGTTTTTTGAACCAACCTTTAATAAAAATGTAAGTGAATTTTAGAAAAACACTTGAAGTGCTTCTTACAAAAAATGCATAAGTGGTGTTTCTTGCTGGTAACACTTTTAAGTGTTTTTAGAACCCATAAACATTTTTTTTAAAATCTCTTTTAGTCATTTTAAATGTACTTCTAAACTAGCCCCTAAACTTACATTTATTTACTAGTTTAACTTATTTAATTTCTTAGTGGATATAACTTTAACTCGGTCTTAATTAGCAACGAGGACCGGAGGATGAGATTATTTTTTTTCTTCCAAAGGTGGCCATCTGTATCAAGCCAATAATTATTAAAGATGCAGCAACATTGTTAATTAAGCACTAAGCTTTTATTTTGATATGTATCAGATCAGTATTGTCATTTTGACAACTTTAATTCTAAAATCATAATTGGTCAACTATGGTTGATCGGCTCAAGAAGTTTTTTAATTTGTAAATGCACTTACAAGAATATACACCAATTAGCAGAATAAACTTTATATCAACACGCATGATCGGTTAGTTTAGCAACATTCAGTTTTTACTTACTGAAAAAGGTCTCAATGTTCGACCACCTTTCTTTTTTTTCCTTCTTTATGTCACACTCCCAAGAATAATTGGATAAATATGGATATAAACATATTTATGTTCTCTTGAGACTTATCAGAAACAGTCTTGCTGCATGCATCTTTTGTTGATGTTTACACTTTTTTTTTCTTTCAAACTTTATGATTTATGAGTGCAAATGGTTCCTTTCCTTGGTATAAATCTGCATGTCGGAAAGAACAGTTGAGATCAAATTGAATTATTTGATTAGGCAGAAAGATACCATCCATGGTGTTGAGAAACTAGAAATTGACACAACCATTTTGTGGTGGCCAGCTTGTCACCCTTGTGATTCTTTTGCTTAAATCACATCTACACCTGGGGCTGCCCTAGTTTTTGGAGACATATTATGAACATAATAGGCTGATTCCTTCCCTTAACAGGAACAACTGGTTTTTACAAAATGGGTTTGTCCACCCTGCTAAGCTTATTCTACAGAGGTATGTACATGGTAGTGTAAGCTCAAAGCGCAATATACAACTGGGATTTCTTAGTTTACTTCATGAATGTGACGAAGATTATTACAGTTTATATTTCAGCTCGTGGAAGATTAGATCTAACATATAATTGAAAATATGTAGTCGTATGACGAGAGGTATGGCTCGAGAGAAATTCTAAAATATAATCGAAAATATGTGTGAATCATGATATATTCTATCATTCTAACATATAATGGAAAATTTGTTATTGTGTGACGGCCAAGAATATGTATAGGAAGAGCGAGGTGGCCAAGAATCTCCCCCCACTTACCAGGCCTCATGACCGAGCTGTTAGAGACATGAGGTACCCAAAGAGGTTTGCGAAGAGAGGTTGTCGGCATGACCAATGCAGGAGGCCCCCATTGAGTGTGTAGTGTCCCAGTCCCTTATTTTTCTGCCTAATTTGCCCTAAATAATGGTGGAATGGAACTAAAATCCAGGACTCCTTGTCCCTTTTAAAAGGGTGGTAATATCCACTTTATCTTTTTTTACCTTCATCCTCCTACGATCATCAAATTGAATGAACCGAAGAAGATTAAAGAACCAAAATTAACAAGAAATTTATAAAAAGTAAAAAATATGTGTAAATAAAACCGCCCTCTTAAAATTTCAGAAGTCATTTATAATTTATGAAAGTTTCTGTAAGGTCCTTGGTGGTGGTAGGAGCCATGTGGCATTGCCATGTCCATATGGGTACGTCCTGAGTTTTTGAGTTTTTGTTTTGTTCAATTAAGTATTTAAAAGCTGATAAAAAAATTCAAGTCCTTAAAAGGAGTCTGTTTTCATGTTTTCTTACAAGAAGATACATAACTATTTCAATTTACAAAGAGGAAATCAAACTAAATGCAAAAGTTGAATACACTGTCTTGACTAAATGACTTATGCCGCTATAAACCCTAAGGCCCAATGCAAGCCCATGTTACTTCTTTACGTCCACACAGTTCAGTCAGAGTCTGGATGAGGCTGCTAGAAGGAGTAGGACAAAGATTTTCATATATGTGATATGGTGTGTCCTTCCTTAGGGTAAATAGAAGAAAAGGAGGGAAAACAAGATTCATGTTCTAGTTTGGTACAGACAATGAGATCATGCCGGAGCATTTGAGACGGTTTGAATATCATCACACTGAGGGGAAAAACTTGTTGAGGTTGAAAGGCAGGGAGTAGAATTCCTCGCTTCTTGTATCCGTCTTGAAAGATCGGAATCTATCCCACCAATGCATGCCGCGATCTTTCCTTGTAGCGCTGTCCTTGCGGTGTAGCGTGATGTCCAAGAATACTGCCAAGAAACCGGCCACAAATGGTTCGGACGAGAAAGGAACGTTGATCATATCATTGAACTGCAAAAAAACATGGGGAAAAATGAGTCACCAATCTCTTGCATGAGGTATGGGACTCGAACAAGAAAAGACAGTAATTTTAAGGAGTTTAGAAGAAGACAGGAATGGTTTTGTTTCGTACCCATCTTGCTCCGGTGTGCACGGGGCCGTAGCCTCTAATAAGGGTGTATTCGTTGAAATATTGTGGAATCGACAAGCCCATGTAAATGGAGAAGCCTAAGATAAATTTCGTCCGAAAACTGTTGAGGTTGCAAAATTGAAGCAAGGTAAGACCTGCAGAACCTGCTCATACACAATTATGGAGAAATACATTAAGTGACCTTCCCACCAAGGTCTACTATCAAAAGCGGATTCATCAGTTGGCAACGCATACCGACATAAGCGAAGAAAAAGCAATACAATGCTGCAATGATGGGTGCCGGAATTGAGGCAAAGACAGCTCCAAATTTTCCTGAAAACCAATGATTGTTTAGCACATATATAAGCAGAAATATAACGCAGGAATTGTACCTTAAGTCACTTACCAAGTATGGAAAAGAAGATCATGAAACAGGCTGAAATTTGAACCACCCTTCGGCTACCAACCCGTGTCAATGCTAACAAACCGGTATTTTCACTGGAGATAAATTCAACAACAGTTTTCATGACAATTGGGAAGATAGTCAGGTAATTATTCCTAAGTTATTTCTAGATATGTACGGGTGCAAAAGAAGCTTACACAGATACTGAAGCTCCATTCCCAGTGCCGAATATACCACAGAAAAGAATTCCGACTCCCTAAACTCAAAATAACGTTATAAAGAATAAATATGTTTGCTAAGTTTATAAAGATTAATCTTGAAGTTCTAAGTATGAAACATGAAATCATATGTGATTACCTGCCAACCAACACCGCGGCTTAAAACAGAAGGTGGCAGCGGAGTTGCACTTGCATACCTTGACACAGCAATAAAGGCACCGGTGGACTGTTCAACCATAAAACTTACGTTACAATAAGCAAATCAAAAGGAATGATACATCAATTCGATCTTCCAAATATTAACACATCGACAATAACTACTGGGAAGTTATAAAAATCTTAGTAATGAGAACAAGTATAGAGGTATGCAAACCTCTACAAGAGCAACAAATGAAACAGCCATCATTGCAAAAGCTTCTCCAGCATCGAATGTGGGAGCTCCCCATTGAAAGGGATATGGAATCCTTATCCTGATAAAGTGTTGAACAATCAGCATCGAAAATGCATAATGATGTAGTATAAAGCATCATAAGTTACGAGAATGAAGCACCACAAGGGAATTACCATGGAGCAGCACCTATGATACCAGCACGATCAGTTCGACAGGTTAATTGAGTTGTGGGTCCTGTGTTCTTATAGGCCCCACCCACAGTAAGCAGATGAGCATAAATCCACACAATGGCCACCGAAAATAGAACAGCAAAGCGATCAAAGACATGCGTCTCACTGCGCAACAAATGAGGGATGTACTGGAAAAATTCACTAGATTAATACACTTCCATACAACTATTTCAACTGAGGTGATCCACAGTTGATGTTGTTTACCAAGAAAGAAGGGAAAAAAAATATCAAATGATCGAAGCTTACCTGTGAAAATATAAGTAGCATGATCAGTTGCGGTAGCCCAATCTCCACACACTTCGCAAACTACACATCCAAAGCCAAAGTTAATAACCTAGTAAAGTTTAAAAGAAGGGTGGGAAAACAAATGAACGTTTTAACAGGTAATCGTGTAACCAACAAAGGAAATGTAAACGCATACCACAGGAAAACCAAACTCGTATAGCCCAAATCCTGACAAAGCGACCAAAGGAACAGCAGAAAGTGGACTTAGGAACCTGGACAAGTAGAAAGAATTGATAATTAATCGACAACACATGTTTAAGAGGCTTAGCGAATCATAAAACAAAAATGAAATTTAAATCGCAACCCATATCATCATGAATGTTTCATTAAATTGTAAAGTAACTTGGTGTTTGCAATGAACACGCAAAAATTGAAAGCGATGCAATCGACATAGGTGCTCACTAATGAACATATTAAAAACACCCTGAAGAAAATATTAGATTGGCCAAAATACCACAACGCAACTGAAAAGAATTTATTAACACTAATAATCTGGCAGAGTCTTAACAAACCTCGCCACATTGCGCCAAAGACCGCTGAAGCCAACTACAATCTGCAGAGTTGAGGCAATAATAAGTGCACCCTGCGTTCCACGCATTATCTTCTCAAATTTCTGCATATCCATCATGGAACATGTCAGACGCTGTTATGCTGTCATAAAGGACAATAGTAATTGAAAAGCACTAGTGAGATTCCAATGGAACAACCTCCTGGGGGTTCACAATGTCATTATACCGACCAGCCAAGATAATCGAAATGGTTGTTGGCACATAGGTATAGGATGCTCCGATCACTGCAGGTAAACGAGTCCCAAAGAATGTTTGAAGCAGTGTGTTTAATCCAGCAACAAAGAGTATAGTTTGAATCATTTTTGCTTTCTCCTCCTATCAGATGGTGAAAAAATTAGTTAGACACCTAAGAGTCATGATCCAGGAACAGATCAGCGTGTCAGAGAGAAGAATGATCGAAAATGGTTGATTGCTACTATCATTGTAAAAGCCTTACGTTTCCTCCTCCCATCTGAGGAACGAGAGAGGTGGGAATCAGAACCGTCGTGCCAAGCATCACCAAGTAATGTTGGAAACCAAGTAGGATGGCTTCAGCTGCATTGAGAAATAATTCCACAATCACACACAATAATCACATCGGTATACAAATGCGGGTTACAGTATAAATAAATAAAAACCGATGAAGGTGAAAGAACTTTCATTTTCTCCAAATGTGTACCAAGACTCCCAACAAATAGAACATAAGCATACATACAAAAGCAGAAACCTAACTGAGATTCATAAAACTCAACGAGGGAATACTAGACGCGAAAATGATCATCACCATTAGCGCCACATAACAAAGTATCAACGAAATAAAACGACTCCAAATTGGCAGAGCAAATCCTTATAAAGAGAAAATGTCAACAATGTGGAAAGAGAATTAGGCACTCACGCCAAGGAGGAGGACTGGTAATGCAGTAGGAAACGTTAGGCAGCTGATCTTTGACCAGATGAGGCTGTAGCTCCTCCTGTTTCGGTGGCGGTGCATGTCCACCTCCTGCCATTTTTCTCTCCTGTTTCCTTCCCCTCTCTACAAGACATCCAAAAAGTTCAGTTAATTATCGGTTTATCACTCAGCATGCCAACCAAAATTCCAGAGGGAAAAAAAAAAACCAAATTCTCAAAGCACCAAAAACCAACTTGAATCCCACTGAAATAAACACCAAGACTGAAAATTTAAAAAAAAAAAAAAAAGAGAAAACAATGATTATTACTACAAGAGGAAGAAAAAATAAAAAGATTATTACTTTTTGAAGAACTAAATCGAAAATTCAGAAGGCAAGTTCTTGTATTGAGAAGAACTCCAAAACTCTGGTCTCAGAAATTCTGCTGCTCAAGCTTAAACGAGGAAGAGAGACACTGATGAAAGGTGGCATGAGAGAGAGAGAGAGATTTACAACCCAAAGGAGTCCCACTTGGACTCCAAGAAAACATTAAAGTGAGTGTGAAGAAGTGGAGAAAACAAAAGCAGGAGAGAAATTGAGAGCCTTCCCCCTTCAAAAAATAAAAACACTTCTCCGACCCAAATCGAATCTCTTCAAATGCATAATCTTTAACTTTTGTAACGTCGGTCGTCTTTCTTTTTCCTCGAATACGTAAGAATGAAGCTTTGTGTAAAAGCAGCTTCTCCACCGTCACCTTTACCGTTCTTTACTGCCACTAAAGCTCTTTGGGAAGTAAAAGAAATTCCCTGTTCTTTTTTTTTTTCTTTTCTAATTTCGTTGGTAAAAGAAGTTTCTTTTTTTGCAGAGTATGCAGATTACAATATTGAAATTTGCAGAGGAGAGAAGCGAGGTCAAATTTTTTATTTTCCATACCTTAGTTTTTTGCAGGAGCTTCTGAGAGTGATGAATGATCAGTAACTTTCAGTCCCTTTGTTTTTCTTCAAGTATTTGTCAAACTGCATAGACAGATCGAAGTCTCCTTCGATTTGTCTCTGAGTGTACTTTTGATTCAGGGCTTTGGCATACATGACACTTGGACAGTCAAGTTCTGAGCTGTCCGTAGAGAGACAGTGCCACCTTGTTTTTCTCTCACGTATGAACTCCAACGCAAAATTTGCTTTCACAAAATCTTTTATCATAGCGTGTACAAGAATCTACATGTAATTCGATTATTTGAACACCAAAATTGTTAATCCAAACCAATTACGAGAAGTTAGAAAGTCAGAAAACACGAAAATGCATAATACTTATCAAATACTATAACTTGATATCTCGATCGAATGTAAATTTGATGATCTTCTCCGTTGATAAAAAATACAAATTTGTAAATGAAACTACTCTTGTACATGAGTTTGTACAAATTAATTTCACATTGGATCCAAGTTCTAACTAGACTTAGGTTCACCTGATGAACATTTTAGACTTTTGCATTCCTGATTCTATCTCGTTGTATTTATCTCTCATCACGTGATGAGTAAGAAACTAAAACCGCAAGACAGATTCTTTCTCCATAGTCCTCACCAGATGAGAAACTGTGTTTAATGTATCAACTTTGGGACCAAGTGGGCCACGGATCGGTGATAGTTGGGTTGAAGGATGCCCAAGTTTTTAAGAACAAGATGCCAAAGAAAATGCTCCATTAGCGACCCTAAAAAGCCTATAGGATGTCGTAGTTATCCCTAACTTTTGTTCGTGGAGTTTGCATGGGAATATATCCAGAATTCCAAACCATTGAACAGTTCCACTTAGATATAATTAAATTATTTCTTGATGTGAAGCTTCCCATAATTTCCACTGGATAAAAAGTTTGAAATTGTTTTTTATTAAGTTTGGATCTAGCTCGTCTCAATTCATGAATTGATGAGGAGTATTGGCACTCGGCTACAACTTTTCATGATTCTGACCTTCCTTCCAAGTAGATAAAGGAAAACACAAAGAGATCGTTTGAAATATCGAATATTTTAAAATTTTAACCGTGAGATTTTTAGTCAAAAACATAACAATTAAAATATAACTGCTAAAAAATTCAAGGTATTTTATATTTTGATAAATGCTAAGAATTTTCTCTAAAAGTGAAAATTTTCATGATTACTCTATTACTTCATAGTTTAACATTAATTCTTGTGTTAACATTGTAAAACATTGTTAAAAAAATGAGGGGATAGAGAGTCCCACTTCTGATGAAAGATTTTCAATGTGTCGTGAACATGGTCCGGTATACCACGTGTAATAATATAATCAGTAAGACTCTTGAAAGAAAATATCTCAATCAATTATATTATTACACTTGATATATTGAATTGTGTTTCCAACACACTGATAAATTTACAACTTATGAAAGAATTCCCCTGGTATTTTTCATATTTTGAAACGCCATTAAAAACATAGCAACATGGGAAAAAGTTTTATTCCCAAGCCCCCACAAACGGCCCCATCTTTACCTTCTTTTCCCTAACCCCAAAAACATTATATAAATAGATTAAGTAATCAACTTTACAAAAGAAGAAAAGAGAAAAGAGAAAAGAGTAATAAACAAGAAAAGCTTGCTCATCAGCCATATAAAATGTGAGGGATGGCAATTGATTCTCATGTAACTGAGTGTCCCATCTGCTATGACTCCACCAACAAGTAAAACTGACTCATCATAGTTTGAAGAAGAATGATTGCTAAGATTTGCTTAGTTAAATTCACACCATAATTCTATAATCATCTCCTCTGGAAAGATTTTAAGTCTCAAATCAACATCATAATCCTATAATCATTCTTAAGTTCGATCACATATTTAGGGCACCAGACACAATTGAGTGGGACCAGAGGATGGATTGTGGCCCAAAATACATGGGATAGGACGGTTTGTGAGTACGGTCAAACGATAAAATTGTCTAAATAGACGCACCTAAAAGTTTATTCCTTTGCGAATTATAATTAAAATTGTAAGTGTAATTGTGTGTATATCTTTTTATGCATATTTCTCTTCTCAGTGATAAAAATATATAAATCCGATTGCACTTAAATTTCTCCTAACTGTCCGTTGGTTGGGAGATAATTGAATGAATGAAAACCTCCTTGTCCTTAAAAGCTGTAGCCTGAGCGGTGGCCGTCAGAAACAGTGGCATAAGCATAATTCATCATACAATAAGACTTCGCTGCTAAAATGTTGAGGAGGTCCTGCTTACACTCAATCACGGATGAACATGTGTCCAAACGTCCTTCATCATAATTCCAATCTCTTGCTAAAGCCTAAAGGAAACTTTACACTTGTCTTTCGGCAACACGTAATTCTGACCATGGTCACCTTCTGCTTTGACCTTTGGCACACAAATTTGCGTTTTGGATAGTAAATCAATCTTACTATGTAGATGCAGGCACATCAATTCCATACAAACACCTATCAGAGCATTCCCAAGGAATTGAAATTTTCTCTGGATTTCCATTCCGAAGTCGACACACCTGAAAATTTGAACCACTCGATTAAAATTCGACGGCTCCTATTAACTTATTTCCTAATAGCCCCTCCCCTTCATGTTCAAGCTCATCCATACCTCGTCCCGTCTCAGATGGAATACCAATTGGCACGCGTTTTCTTTTAAAAAAAAAATACTTGGCTCTTCATACGTAAAAATATATTCGTTTGTGTCGACAAATTACGTGTCATTTCTTTCCATTGTGTTGGAATATGACCCATCACCGCATTTGTCTACCTAGTCCATAAGAAACCCAAAACAGGATGGAGTGACCACAATTTCAAGCCCAAAATAAGAATGGAGTATTCATTTGGTTAATTTGTTGCATCCACGACGTTGGATTCTTCCGTCGAATCGAATCGAGATATCTAAAAAGTCGACCCTCAAAAGTAGCAACACTAAATTTCTTTAGACTCAACTAAACGATCAAATCCCACAAGCCGGTTGACATCCAGCTATAAAACCTTTTACATATTCAACTTTGGTACACTCCTCACCACCTCAACCCCATTTGAACAAAAGTGCTGTTTGACTAACACCAAAGGAGAATATAACCCGTGTATTAAAAGCGTAAGGCGTGAGCGAGGCGTCCGAGGGATAGCCCGACCTAGGCCGCCTCATGGGACCTAAATTTTTTAACATACACACTAAACGTACACATATATTATATTAAAAAAAGAAGATTATTCATCAATAATCATCACACATATATATACATATATTATATTATATATATATATATTAAATAGAGGATAAAAAGCACAATGAACACACATACAACAATGCACGCAGACAACACATAAATCCATTATAAAAAAATAAAAAATAAAAAGTAAAAAAAGATAAAAAAAGAAAAGAAAAAAAGGCAGAGAGACGATAGTGCAAGGAAGATATATGAGGCAGTTAAAACCCTACCCAAAATTTGGGTTTGGGCGTTAAAAAATAAAAAATAAAAAAATAAAAAAAATAAAAAATAAAATAAAAGCAGCCAAACAGAGACGCCTGGAAGTCCTGAGGCGCACCTCCACCGCCTAGGCAGCTCTAGCGACGCCTTCTGTCACCTTCCGCCCACTCCCTCAAAACAGAGGCAGCAACCCTCACGCCCCTGAGGCAAGCCTTTTAAAACATTGAATATAACCAACAAACAGAACCACTAAACCAAAATGCAAATTTTACATCAATCTAGAACAGAGAAGAAGTTCAACCTGCCTTCGGGAATAGACTAAATTGACTTCTTTCTTTCTTTCCTTTCAAATCACTTTTGTTGGGTTTTTGCCATTTTCTCTAGTTAAATTTATACCGCACTTTGCTAATCTTGAAGTTGTGTGTGGACGAGCCATAAGGTTGAAAGGTATTCTGGTTAGACTGCGGCATGCGGTTATCTTTATTTCAACAGAACATAAAAGCCAAATAATCCAAACTCATTCTAGTTTTCCAAGTCCTATCAGATTATTTATTCGGTTGTTCCTATTTTTAACAATTGTGAGATATGCACAATTAGATAGCATGTCCCCAAACATTCAATAGGTAAAAGTGTAACGATGTTGGTATATAACTCAATGTGAGCACAACAAACTGTCTCAAAGTCAAATGAACAGCACTAGCAAACACAGAAGACAAGCCTATTGTTGGAAAGACCAAAAAATAGCAACAGATCTAATGATATGCAAGAATTTAGATTGATTCTTTGATTCATGCGTTCAACTGTGTCAAGAGAACAAATAACAAGTTCCCCGAAGAGAAGGCCAAGTATACAAACATACCCATCATGAGTTATCCCTCGAGGGAAAAGTCTTTTCCTATCAGGCAATCAGGTGCAAACATGAAACCATCATTGACCACCACCACGAGTTTGCAACCTCCTCCTCTCCAGCTCAAGCTAAAACAAAAATCAAATATATTAGCAAAGGAACACAGTGTGCTCATGCGTATGTTTCCCTTATGAAAAATAAATCTAAAATATAGTGGTATTTTTCAAGTATCTTACCACTTTCTTCACCCGCTCATTGGCAGCAGGAGTTCCTCCACTGACAGACTCGGGAGTATATGGACTGCTTACACGGACCTCATTCATCACAACTATGACAGTCTTGTCCCAGCGCACTGGAAGCCTGATCATCACCATCATCAATGGCACCCAGTGATCATCATCATCATCAACGGCACTCAGTCCACAAAATGTAAATTTCCAAACTTTTAAAATATAAACTTCTTACCAAACCTAGGACTGATTTACATTGCAACTAATGCTATAAAATATTATATTTTTCATCCGTTCTCATGCAAGACTCATAATCATTCAAAAGTTCTCTAAACAAATGAAAATGCCATAAAAATGATCGTCTCTCCTCAGATGTTCTGACCGAAAACCTCATAAATTCCTAATCTTTAAGCTACTCAAAAGTCCAATTCTTATTAGAAGCTCCAATACAATCAGCTTCATGCAACAACATTTGCACTTTACAGTAAAATGGGTTGTTTTTGCTGATATCATGATGCAGAAACAGCAATCCTCATAATTTTAGTTGCAACTTAAATCAGCAAGAACTGAGTAAAAACAACTCACGTCTTAGACAAGGCATCGAAAATGTTCTGCGCCTGGCCAGTGACCCCAACGCCTATCCTCTCCGACTCTGCCTCCGCTTGTCTGCAACCCAACACAAAACCCAACACTTCAGCAATCATCACTCAAAGACATTTCCCAATTGGATCATCAAATCAATTACCTAATCGCCAGTTCCTCCCTGGCTCGCAGACTATTGAGATCAAGGTAACACTTTTTGATATCAAGTGGGTCTTCCGCCTGGCCCAAGTACAACAGCTCCTTTATATAGTTGGCCTTCAGCAGCCGTATGTTCCGCCGCGCTCCGCCTTTCGAACCCTCTTGTGATCCCAAAAGTTAAAGAAGAATTGCAAGAAAGATCACATTTTTTCTAAGGTTTTAAGAAAAATTTGAAACGAAATTACTGACTGAATTAATAAATTGCGAACGGTGAAAGGATATGAATGACGACGATGTTGGAGGGGCGATCGAAGGTGATGACTTGGCCTTGGAACTCGTCGCTTAGCGTGGTCTTGATGGAGACCAAGCACCCGATGGCCAACTCCTCTGTGAAGCCGCCATCCATGGCCATGCCTTATTTTTCCCCAGATTGGAGTTCTGATTTTGTGATAAAGAAGCCCTAGTTAATTTCGTTGCTCCTAATATTTTAGTGGGCTCCTGATCCAAGGTGGGCTTGCACTTGGCCCAAATATTTGTGATCCAATGCAAAACATTAGCTTTACAGTGGGTCTTTTTTCTTTGTTTTTTTTTGGTAATTACAGTGGGTCTTTGTACACTTTTTATCCATGGACACCAAGTCACCAACCAATTTTTCTTATTTCAAACACCATTTTATCCAATGTTAAATTTACCAAAATACTCAACTAAAAATTGGTTTTAAGAAAATACTTTATCTTTATTAAAGAGATAATACAAATGATGGTAGAAGATGGCGAAAGTCTGCCCTAACCACTAGCTTTACTCAAATTCATTCATGTCTTTTATGGGATAAATGATACTTGTACGAAGCAATAGATTTTGGGTCGTTTACATTTTACTTAAGACTTTAAATGACAAGCATATTAACAATTTATGTAATTGAAGTGTTGTTACAATGAGTAATCGTATATATAAATGATATGTTGGTAACATGTATTGATATTGGATGGTTGGACATGTTACATAATCAGGCATCCTAGTCCAAGATATTTCAGTATTAAATTTCTTTGAACTGGATTCTCATTTCTTGTACTTCATTTCTACTTGTTTATCAAGAATCCGGTAAAAAAAATAAATAAATAAAAATAGAGCTATCAATAATCCTTTGCTTTGGTTCCTTCGACGGTGCTTTGAAGCAAAATATGTCTTGTCACTCTCTCATCTTCTTCACCTCGGCATCACTCTGCAGCAGTGGTCCTTCTCCTTCACAATACAAATTTTGGAGGATGATTTTCTACCCTCCTATTCTCATCCCCTTCCATCCACTCCTTTTACACATTATTTTTTACCTTATTATATCTATAAAAAAATCAATATAAGATGTTGATGTGATTTAACTGTGACGTTCAAATAGGAAAACATAGAATGGTAGAGAGATTAAGAGGGTAGAAAATCCTCCTCCTCCACAAAACTTGGGGGCAGGCAAGCAAGTAAAGCTCTTTTCTCTCTCTCCCTTTTATTTCAATTTCTTTTATATACATTTCATTAGACCGTATGTGAAATCGAATACAGGAGAAGGGTTTTTGTGGGATGAGACGTCATTGATAGCGGTTTTTCAGAAAGAATATCATGTTTAATTTGAATGTAATTATTAATATCGAGAATAATGCAACTCTATATAAACACATGTCAAGATCTCTAGCATCTCAAACATTGAATTTACACTCTCAATGGTTCGTTGGACATAAGTTTCGTTTCCATACGAAAAAAAAAAAAAAAAAAAGACATGCCCCCACATCCCCCATCACTTTGACATTCTGCGTCTAATCGTGGGTCATCTGAGCTGGCCACCACTCCATACATCCGGGCATGGCGTTCAATGTTTGATATAATTCAATTCATTGCACATTAGATAAAAAAAAATCATTGCTCATAGACTAGAATATTTTGGATTAAAAAAAGACGAAAATATTTATTTCCAGACTTAATTGGTAGTATTTCTTTTTGAATTTTGTACATACCTTAAAAAATCAGTTCAACTTATTGCTGTACTTTTTTGCAGCTTCTGTGATTCTGAATTCTGTCGATACAACGCTTTTCATTTATTTATTCGTCTCATGGCTTGGTTCCCCTTGGGTCTACTGCGGCACTGCCAGCACAACGTGCATGGCTTTATGTTTGTTTTTCCATGTTTATATAACTAGGGTTTCACTGACCAATATATATAAAATTAGGGTTTTCAAATTCGATGCTGTTTTGGAGTATGAAATATATATTTGTAATAATTAGATTTTAATTTTTGTGTTCTATATATTAATATATATGGTTGACTAGCTGGCCAATCAAATCACACATGCTTAGCTAGATGGCTCCTGCAAGTGTTCCATATCAAGATGCATGGATCTATCTTGCTAGAGCTGATCAGTTTAGTGGGAGTTTTTTTAATCATAAATTTCCAAATCAGAGGACTCCATGCTGAAAAATTATGACTTAAGAGGGAAGAAGAAACTTCGCTCTCGAGTGGGTGAAAGGAAGTCAAATTCGGCGGTGTAAGCCATCGCAATGATGCTAAAACGTCTTCTTAATTACTACTTGTTTTCTAATATAGTACGTAGATTAAGCGTCACTATGTCAAATCTTCATCAACTCAACTAATATTGTAGAACTCTGATGTTACTCTCATGTATAAGATGTTCTGATAACTTTTTTTAATTAACAACTACAGCTCATAATTTGAACTCAGATATTACTTTATAATATGCAGATTGAACGTCACTAAACTAAATCACCATCAAAAGATATTGCGGAACTTATGGTATTTTATCTGTGCCCCTTTCCTAGATTGCATCTGAATCATTTTTACTATTTTTTCACTACAAATTGTCAATAAGGCGAGCCGTAGCATGACTAATAAGAAAATGAAAGGTTATGTGTTTCACTACAGTTTAATGGCTCATTGGAGAAGTGCTTTTAAATTATTGAAAGTGTTTTTAAAGAAAATATTTTTTGGTTCAAAAACACTTAAAGTATTTCTTATAAGAAACACATATATGGTGTCTCTTCCATGATTAACTTGCATGTTTACTAAGATTTGATTTAAAAAACATTTTTTTAAAAAGATTTTCAATTGTTTCGAAACACTTTTCAAACGAGCTCTAAAATTGTTGTTTAAGACCTTTTTGTATTGGTATTTTTATACACAAATCATTTTTGAATTTCTTCTCGTTAATTAAGAAGCAGTCCTGTCCAATAAAACATGTTTTACTTTTAATTATGTTAATTTGAGTGCTTGATACAAAAGGCTAACAATTAAGGAGGACTACACGTGTCATTATATTTGAGGTTGACATATGTTAAAATACTCCACCGACTCTAATGGCTTAGTCATGTGAAAAATATATACGTCCTAATGTATGATGTGAAAGTGATGATGATGGGTAAGGGTGAAGCTTGATGTATCGTTTAGGTAAGAGAGTGACATAAATAATGAATTTGGACCATCGTTGGATCTGTGAATCATACTCGTTCATCATACATCGTACAATTATAAATTATTTTAAATAATTTTATTTAAAATTAAATATAAACAATACTTAACAAAAACTAACTGTACGATATATGATAAATAGATACGATAAAAATAGTAGCTGTTGGATAAATAATGATATGATATGCGATGCAGGTGAAATATCCCTCTCTTTAGGCTGTTATCTAGCTAGCTTCACATGATTGTTATGAGTCGGATAGTTTGTAGATACATTTTTAAAATAACATGGTTGGCCTTACTTGGAAAAAAAATTAAGTAGGTGGGTTTTTGGTATGGTAATTAATTTGCTAAGAGTCAATATCAAGGAGTTACTTCCATGAAGGATCTAGAACTGGCTAGAAACTTTAACCATCCATTTAGGGTTATGACCCAACGAACAATCCGTATCAACATTAAGTCATTGACATGTACCAAAAGGGTTTCATATACTAATAGTTTCGATCTCATTTGAGTGTGCTGTCACATACAACAATTTCACTCAAAACTCTCCCTCTTCATAAGTGGGATTTCACCTGATTGTTGCTGAAGGTGAATACTTAATTTGTTGCCTATATATGATCAGATACTATTGATATATAGTCGATATCAGATGTTGCTATGGTGTTGATATGGATGTTAACTTGTTTTTACAACCTATTGATATAATTTTGGCATATTTCCACATTTTGTCAATGTGTTATCTGATGACTATTGATATGTTGTCCAGCATCTTGCTTCAGCTACAATGGAGCAAAATCCTCTTAAGAATGATGAAACAACTAACGAAAATAGTGAGACTTGTAAGACCATCTCCAATGGTTGGGCTAAAAGTCAAATTTTTTTAGCCCGAAAAATTTAGCTTTTAGTCCAAAAATAACTTTTCTACTCCAACCGTTCTACCCTAAAATTTTAGCCCGGAATTATTAAAGAATGAACTTAGGCTATTTTTTTTTGTTAAATTAATTTTTAAAAAAAAAATAAATATGTAGACTATCGTAAATTAATTTTATGAACATTTTAATCTAAAAAAATTTAAATTCCGATAAATATTGGGTAGAGTCCACCCCGATTTCTGGGCTAGATTTCGAGGGGAATTTGGCATTGGTTTAACATTTAGCATTTAGCTCAAAATTTCTCTTGGGTTGGAGTGAGTTTGGGGGGAAATTTTAGGGGGTAATTTGGCTTTTAGGCTTTTAGCCCACCATTGGAGTTGGTCTAAGGTAATTCTATTTAGGGCTCAAAGCTATCAATAATTGCAATGGTTAGAGAACACACTTTACGGCTCAAAGACGATCATATCCTCACGCAGCCTCTGGTTATAAGGGAATGTTCCACTAAAAGAAGGGCAATTTGAGGTTTTTACTGTCCCAAAGTACAGAGTATAGGAACTTTACCAACAGTTTACATACCTACACATCCTAGACAAAAGGAAACGGAACAAATAATTATATTCTTTTGTCTGAAGAAAACAAAAAAGCCAGCCCAAAAATGAATGTATAAAAAAATCAAAGGTCTCTAAAAAAAAATAAAAACCTGAAAAAAGAAAGGGCAAAGCAGAAGCGGAGCTGGCGAAGAGGCGTGAAGACAACAAATCACAAAACCAAAAAAATGGTCTGGATTTGGAATTAGTTGGCTAACCAGAGAGATAATGGGGTTTCTCTCTACGTGTCTTCGACTGAATCAATCACCCCACAAACAAGCATCTCTCTCTCTCTCTCTCTCTCTCTCTCTCTCTCTCTCCCCCTCACCTTCTCTCTCTTAAACCTTAATCCAGCTCAAGAAAAAAAAAGCACTTTTCTTTCTTCCTCTCAGCTGATAGTTTAAGCATTTTACCAGAAAGAAAAGCCATAAAAAAAAAAAAAAAAAAAAAAACTCACTTCCTCTCTAGAACCTTAATCCAGCTCAAGAAAAAAGCACTTCTCTTTCTTCCTCTCAGCTGATAGATTAAGCATTTTGCCAGAAAGAAAAGCAAAAAAACAGTTTTTGAAATGGGAACAACAAGAAGCCCTTTCAAAGACCAACATCATCACTCATCATCTCTTGCTAAAAAGCTCTTGCCTTATGCAATCTATGTCCTCCTCCCCATTGCTGTAATCCGCTTGTACTTCTACACTCCCTCCCCCTCTCTCCCCTCCACAGATCACCTCCCTCACTCCACTGAAATTACCATCTCAACCTCCTCCTCCTCTTCTTCTTCCTCTCCTTCCCCATTGCCTCCCGTTTCCTCCTCTCAAGGTACTTACTAAAAGTACTTTTGTCTGCACTAGCTTTTATTTAATTTTTCCGGTTGGTTTTTCTTCTAGGTACTTAGAGTTTGAATCTTTATCATAGATAACAAATATTTTGCCTGAATTTTTTGTTGGGTTTTTTCTCTCTGCAGAAGAGGAAAAGGCTAAAGAAACTACACCTTCATGTGACTACACCAGGGGCAAATGGGTCCATGAGAAGCTGGGCCCTTTGTACAATGGCACAACCTGTGGGACAATCAAGGAAGGTCAGAACTGCATCACCCATGGAAGAACTGATTTGGGTTATCTCTACTGGAGGTGGAAACCCAGCAAGTGCCAGCTTCCCAGGTTTGAACCCAGCACTTTTCTCCATCTCATTAGCAACAAGCACATAGCTTTTGTGGGGGACTCCATGGCCAGGAACCAGTTGGAGTCCCTCCTCTGCCTGCTTGCCACTGCCTCTCCTCCCAACCTTGTTTACACAGATGGGGAGGAGAACAAGTTTAGGAGATGGAATTTTCCATCCCACGATGTCAATGTGTCAGTTTATTGGTCACCATTTCTTGTGAAAGGGGTTGAGAAATCACCAAATGGTCCAAATTATAATAAATTGTATTTGGATCAAGTTAATGAAAGGTGGGCTGCAGATTTGGGGGGATTTGATATGATTGTGTTGTCAGTTGGGCATTGGTTTTTGCACCCAGCAGTGTATTTTGAGGGGGATGATGTTCTGGGGTGCCATTTTTGCCCTGGATTAAATCACACTGAGATCGAATTCTATGATGTGTTGAGGAAAGCTGTGAGGACTACTTTCAATACCATAATTGAGAGGAGAGGGAATGGGAATGGGATTGATGTGGTTCTGACGACGTTTTCGCCTGCGCATTTCGAAGGGGAATGGGACAAGAATGGGGCTTGTTCAAAGACCAAACCCTACAAGGAGGGGGAGAAGCAGCTTGAAGGAATGGATGCTGAGATGAGGCAGCTGGAGGTGGAAGAAGTAGAGGCTGCTAGGGCAAATGGTGAGAAATTTGTAGGGTTTAGGCTGGAGGCATTGGATGTGACTAAATTGTCCTTGATGAGGCCAGATGGGCATCCAGGGCCCTACATGAATAAGTTTCCATTTGCTGATGGGGTTCCTGAGAGGGTGCAGAATGATTGTGTGCATTGGTGCTTGCCAGGGCCTATTGACACATGGAATGAGATTCTGCTGGAGGTCATGAAGAAATGGAATCAGGGGAAGTGAATGGAGGAGAAGAACTTCCACGTAACGGTGATGCTATTGTGACGGTATTCCAAGCCGCACTTCCATTTGCTGATTGGGTTCCTGATTGGTTGGGAACAGTGACGCAATTGCATCCCCGTTGTGGTTAAGTTCCTCTCAAGACTTAAGGAGAGCAAAATGAGTTATTACAGAATCATTGGTCGGTTTTGTTTGTTTGTTTCATTCTTGTTCCCAGTATGTGTGGTGGTTATGAAGCTGCGAGAAGGCCAAAGAAGAGGAAGACAATCTGCATCGATTGTTTGTTTTGTTTGGGCTCTCTGTTGTAATGGAAGAAAACAAGAATGAGTTGATTGAAGATGTGGTGGAGAAATTTTGAGGGGGGAACAAATGAAGACGTGAGTTAGGCCGGTTGGTGTGCTTGCTTCGTTACATCCAAGTTTGGATCTCCTCCTCGTAAATTAGATTAGTTTTTGTCAAAAGAAAAACAAAATTAAGGGTTCCACAGATTACAATCTATATGGTTGGAAGGTGTACGATTGAGTTGAATTGGAAGAAGTGGTATAGAATTTTGATAGATAATTGGCAAGTCCCTGCAGTTTGTTTGAGAACTCCAAATATACCGTAAATCTTGCCACCTTTACTACAATTTTTCAGCCTTCAAATTGTGTTCCAAGCCTTTCGGAAATAATTAACTTGAATCCTTAAGATTAAGGAGATCCTCCTGAAGATAATCAAGGACTAATTCACCGAATTTTGTGCTCATGATTAAAACCGTTTTGTTATTAATTATACTGTAAAGATCATTTTTGCAAAAACATCAGTAAAATATGAGATTGTTTAATCATCAAATTATATAAAAGAATTACAAATCGTCTATTTATCTACTTTTATCGATTGACTAAACGATCGTAGTTTTAATTGATCTTTATAGAGTGATATATAATATAAATGGTATTGATCACGAGGAACTCCTCATTCATAAGGAGCCAAGCATTTCTCCTTTTGGGAATTTGTGTGGTTGCAAGTTTGTATCTTTCTTATCGTGTCTTGCTTCCCAACTTTTATGGACATTTCTCAACGAAAAAAAATGAAAATACCTTAAAGTTTCAAAGTATCATGTAATAATATGGAGTAGTTTCAATTTCTCGTACACACAAAAGAAACTCACCTTCCAATTGGTAAAAGAAAAAGCCCTCTACCATTTCAACATACCCACAATTATCCAAAGTTTGCTACTTCAATTTGCTTCAGAAATATGTTAACATATGCACCCTTAAAATGGTATATTCAATAGATCTATCATCCAATGTCCTGGGTTCGAATCCCTACCTCTTGATTTTGCTTGTATGAAAAAATGGACAATAAAATGACAATTTTGAGCATTTTTAATGTTTGGGGATAAATTCTTAAATCTAAACGATCTTTAAATCTAAATAAATTCTTCAATCTGGACGACCATAAAAATAAATATCTTTCTTTCTTACCAAAAGTTTTTGGGCCATTTGTGAAGGGACTTTAGAGGACTGCAGGCCCAAAGTTAACTTTACGTTGCTTGTGTTTTGGGCTTTTTCCCTAAATATTTCTCCAAACTCCAATGGGCTTATGCAATAAGTTATCTTTTGGAGCAGAAATAACAGCTTTTTCTGTGCAGTTGACAGGAAAATCCATAGGAAAAGTAGAAGAAAATGGGATTACAGAAGATTTCAACTCCATACAAACAAGTAATAGAAGCAAGCAAGTAGACATTGAGCTACTGTTTTTCTTTCCATGGCTGCAACTGTTTCGCTCTCTTTCTCTTTAGATCCACAGCGGTACCACCACCACCGCCACTGCCATCTCTTCTCCGTCACCCACCACTTCAAACCCCACCAAAACCTTCCCGTCACTCCCTCTACCTCCTCAACTGTTCTCCCCAAGTACTCACTTTCTATTTTCCCCAAGTCAGACCGTTTCGCCTTCAAATCCTCCTCCTCCCCATCTCATTCTCCCACCACCACCACCGCCACCACCACAGCTGCTGATTCCACGACTACCGATTCCACCACCACCACTACTGATTCCGATACTACTACTTCAACAACTTCGTCATTTCTCGAATACCCTCTTAGAACAGGTAAGTTTCTGAGCAGTGAAGAGCTCGAGCAGCTCAAACGCCTCGAGGATTTCAGGTACTACCAGGAATTGGAATCTGGGTCGATGTGGGTTCGGGTGATGAGGCCGGAGGAGTTGGACGTCACCGTCGGGTTGCTCGCCGAGTCGTTCGCGGAGTCGATGCTTTTGCCTTCTGGGTATGTGTCTGTGCTGGGCTACTTGGTCAAGCAGTACTTGTTTGAAAGAATGGAGCTTCTTCCCAACACCGCCACGCTCATCGCGTTTTACAGAAGAAGAAAAGAAGAGGGCAAAGAAGAAGAAGAAGAACAACTGGAAGAAGTAGAAGAAGAAGATGAAGTTGAGCTTTTGGCGGGGACGGTGGAAGTTTGCTTTAACAAAAAGGGTGCCGTTGCCTCGCCTCCTACACCAACTCCTCCCAAGAATTCGCCTTATATTAGTAACATGGCGGTGAAAAAATCGCTTCGGAGGTTTGTTTTGCTTCCCCAAGTGAAGTTTTACTTTATCAATTGTTGTTTCTTGGGCATGTTATGTTCTCGGCGTAATTGCATTGCATTGTATTCTTGTCGTAATTTGCAGATTGAATGCGTTTGGTTTTCGTAATTGTATTGTTTTTTGAACTGACTGATTACAAAACTACACTCATATAACACCAGATTCAGAAAGACAAAGCTTTAGTTCACTGTGTCACAAACGAGACTTGATATAAGATTATGACTTCGTAAATTTTCAGGAGGGGCATCGGATGGCATCTTTTGAAGGCAAGCGAGGAACTAATCTCGCAGATGAGTTCCTCAAGAGAGGTGTACTTGCATTGCAGGATGATTGATACAGCTCCATTCAACATGTATAAAAAAGCAGGATACGACATTGTAGAGACGAATACCATTTTGGTTTTGTTGCTGTTGCAGAGGCGCAAGCACTTAATGTGCAAGAAACTTCCAGTGTTAACCAACTTTTCAGAATCGGATACATTCTGTTCTGAAGAGGAATTAACACGATGAGTGTTTATGTGAAAATCATAATATGTGTCTCTGAGGTACATGCAGTTACTGCTTTGTATTGATAAATCATTATGCAGCAAAATCTCATACTGTTGCCTTGTTCCTTAAATCCATTGCTTTGCTCAGGATAGATGATTAAAGGCCTTGAGGTTGTCAAGATTATCCAGCTGGGTTGTCTTTTGCGTAGAATGCTTGATCCTATGTGCCGATTGCTTGCATTTTGTAATGTGTATGGTAGAGACTTGGTTTGTTGCAGGTAATCTCATCAGTCATTTCTATTTGTTGTATGTTGTATGTTGTATGTAGTCCTAGGGACCTAGACTTCTAACCTTAATGCAAACATATAGTTCAATGACCATATCCACTCTCGTTTTGGTACATGTGAGTTAGATATTGAAGGATTCAAGTAAATAGAGTAGGGAACTATAGAGATATATGAAACAGTAGTATTATTCTTTCCGCCTTGTGATTTGTAGGCTCGTATGGAAGACATATAAAGTACAAATTACATATACTCTCAGTTTACAATACATAATTTACGAAAGGTTACAAAGTTTCCAAACATAGTGATACAAGAAAATGATCCCCTCTTAGATTGGAATCTCATTCATTATTAATTTACATCGTAGGCTTTCTTGATCTTGTACACGAAAACCAACTTCAATTTGATTGTTTTGTGATGAATTCTCTGTCTAATATATCTACTCAACTGCATTTTGTATTTCTCAATCCTTATCGAATTCTCTTTGTGGGTCTTGTTTTTGAGATCATAGGTCACCAAGCTATGAAGATTCAACAATTCTTTTATTAGCAGAAGTAAAGGATTTCGATTATGTTGTACCTTGTCTCCATCCTGCAATTAGAACATGTGTTTATTAGGAGCCACAGCCACTCCCAAGCCTTTCGCATTTGTATAGATAATCAACTGGAGCTCTTTTACACATTCTGCCATGGAGGGTCTCTCACTGCTCTCCGGACGCACACATCTTGATGCCAGGTTTGCAAACATAGCTATAGATTCCATGTTGTATGAACTTCGACCCAACTCAGAATCTATCACCTTACGCAGTTTCTTCCTATCATTCAATATGTGTCTTACCTGAAACATATGAACTTTAGTCATGTTTACTTTAACAACCTAATGTACTTAACCAGCATAATAAGTAGGAGTGAGAAAATATATACTCTACCTGTAGCACTAGGTTTTGATCGTTTGGTCCCAGGGTAATGTCAACGGCTTGACGTCCAGTCAGAAGTTCAAGAAGAACCACTCCAAATGCATAAACATCGCTTTGTAAAGTGAGTTTTCCAGTCTGTTTCCAAATACACCTCTTGTTATGTAACATTGGTTTTTCCATGAATAGTGTGATCAAAATTTCTTACAAGCATTCATTTGAGATGGGTGGTTGTGAATTAAATGAATAAGAGTGAAAATTACAGCAAGCAGCGTGCATCACAAGCATATAAACATGCCGGTTATGAAATTTCTGCAGAAAATCCGCCTTCGTGTCAAACTATATTGTTTTTGTTCGCTTTTTTTACAGTACTGAACGCATAGAAGTTGCAGAATGCATGAATTTCGATGCATTATATCGTTTGAGAAACAAAATTTAATGCAGCCATATGGAATGTTCAAAGATGCGTACCGATGTATACTCGGGATCAAAATAGCCGAATGTTCCGAGCACTCTAGCAGTCACGTATATTTCCTTGCCCTCCGGCATCATCTTGGCGAGTCCAAAATCGGATATCTACATGAAATCGTGATTAAATTTGAGCTCTATATGTTTTGTTCAAAGTTCAAAGGCAACGTGAGGCAAAATTTCAAATCAAGCAAACACGTTTTTACCTTTGCTTCAAAGTTGTCGCTTAAAAGAATATTGGTGGATTTGAAATCTCTGTGGACAATAGGAATCCCAACAGCAGAACTAGAGTGCAGATATGCTAGTCCCCTTGCTGCTCCAAGTGCCACCTTGAGCCGTCGAGGCCAATCCATTTTCGCTTCCCCGATCCCTGTCGTACGATTAAAGATTGTTCCGAAGATTAGCAAACTGATTAATTGTTCTGAAGATTAGCAAACTGATTGGTTATTCGCATGTGAATTAAGCATATGTATGCATTCCTAGTTGAAATCCAACCATTTAAGTGATCTTGCAGGTTCCCTTTCTGCATATATTCATACACCAGAAACCGTTGCTTCCCGTCAGCACAATAGCCGATCAAAGAAACCAGATTTGGGTGTTCAAGTCTGCTCAAGATATCTACTTCCACCCGAAATTCTCGTTCTCCCTCTGCTGCTTTGAAGGGTGGCAGCTCCATTTTCTTGATGGCTACAACCTTTACATTCCCAAACAGAGCACACATCAGTATGCTCCTGGACAACTGAGTTGTTCATAAATCCAGAAACTCATTCCTGCAACGAAACATACCTCTCCTGACCGCAAAGTTCCCCGGTATACACGCCCAAATCCTCCTTTCCCGAGCAGATTTTCTTCACTGAAGGAACATGTTGCCTCTTCCATTTCTTTGAGTGTGAAAATTGACGAGCCATGATGGTGTCTTTTCGTCGGTTGGGGGGTTTGATCCTCGAGCTGCCAGTACTCCACCGGTTTATAAATCCCTGAAAAGGGATCACACGCAAATCATAACAAAACGTTGGCAATGAACACCCGCAAACAAAGCTGCAAAGAAAGAGAAGAACAATTAGAAGAAAGAACATACAAGGGTCCGTAAGGTCGTGGGACTTCGACCGCCGACGCTTGTTCCATGCCGAAACTAAACCGAAAGGCATAATGTCTCTTTAAGTTTGATCCAGTTTTTTCTCAGGACTGAGGATTGAAATGCATGAGAGGGTAGAAAACGAAATCGAAATTTTCGTAATTTGAAAATTACAGAAGAAAAAAAAAATATATATTACGAGAATTGGGTCGAGAGTGTACGTATAGAGCAAGTGAAGTTAAATTAGGAGAGGAGAGTACTCAACAAATCATCCGCCAACAACCCTAAAACGGTAGCTCTCAAAAAAAAAAAAAAAAAGATAAAGGGAAAGTTGGGCATTGCTTTTGCTTGCTTAATATTGGATGATGAGGAAGTTGTTTGACAAGGAAATTGAAGCTACTGCAACATCTCTTGTTCCTTACATTTTTACGATTTAATTTCTCAAAATAAAAATAAAAGAAGGGTTTGCAGTTGAGAGGGTGCTTTCATATCTGTTCATCTCATTTTTTTTTTTTGTTGTTGTTTTATTTGTTACTATTTTCTAATTTTTGAAAATTTGACATGGAGAAATATTATGATGTCAGTCACAATCAACACCCAAATGGGACCCAAAAGTTTGATATTATTCCAATCTTTCGTTTTGAAGTTACTTCCCAGTTCCTATATTTTTGAAGTTACTCAAAAGCATCACATATCGATCGATGGAGTGCTAAAAAGTAATAAGGTTATCCAGAATCCCACAAGTGATAGTTGTGTGTGTGCCAACGATGAACTTTTTTCTAGATTCTAGACCAAATGAATAGCAATTCTTTTCTGGTTGTGTGAAAAGGAGGCCAGGACTTTACAATGTGTATGCTCACGTAAATCCTAACGTCTCGTTTGATATTTCGAATTGTATTAAATATTTAGTTAAATGATTAATTTGTGCATCGAACATAATTGATTATCCAATTGGGTGTTTATTGGATGGGTAAATAATGCAAGGCGTATCTCTGACACACCAAATGTAGACTAATTTACTAAACAAAGCGAAAAAAATGCAACATCAAGACAAGTGAAAAGAAATAAGATAGCATTAACATTAGTAATGTTTTTCATGTGTCCTCACGCATAACATTAATGATTCATTTGAAAACCGTCTCTTCCATTTCATATATGGTTGCAGTGTCGAGCAAACTCGCCTCTAACTTAGGTGAGTCGTCCTAATCAGCTAATATCATCTATACAACAGGTACATAATGTTGAAAATTTGTATGAAATGATTAAGTTACATAACTCAATTGTTGAACGGATCAAACTTAAATACTAACGATACATATGTTGACGTTATATCAATCGAATATTGACAATAAATTGATCAAACATTAATAATGTATCGATTAACATTAACGACGGATCAATCAAATATTGAAAAGTGAAACATTTCAATAAAACAATTTGACGAACGATAAGATAATCTACACTAAATTCATCTAAACTACAAAAAAGGAGAATCGAACACGGGACTTCAAGTCAAAGAGCGAATATGTTCTTAATCAGTTGAGCTACAAACCACTTGCAATACTAAGACATTTCACTAATTGAAATTTGTAAACTCACCATTTCAGTCAATTTTCTAATAATTGTGAAAATTGATTTGAAAATGTGAATGCTCCTTTAATTAATATCTTATCATATAGCAAAACACTGCCAAACGACAAATTTGTAGCTAGGTTTAACATTTTCCTATTTCTTTTAACTGACGCCTGCAAACCAAAAACACCAATTAAAGTATTGGGCCCTTCTCCCATTCCTTGCACATTCATGATGCACGTGAATGGCATGCTATCAGTTTTTGTGGTGTTTCTGAGGGAGGTTAATAAAGTGGCAGTTGAGCTTATTCCTACTGAATTTAAGACCTCCAAAGCACTCAAACTAGTATATATATGGATCCCTAATTCTCAGAAATCTCAAGCAATTCTTTAAGAAAATCAGTCAATTTCCTCTAATTACATTCTTGTTCTAGCCAAAGCTACCACATCCATATATATAAAATGGCTTCATGTGATGGAAAGCTTGAAGTAGAAGTTGAGGTGAAGTCTCCTGCACAAAAGTTTTGGGAAGCCCTTAGGGACTCCACCACTGTCTTCCCCAAGGCATTTCCTCATGACTACAAAAGCATCGATGTCCTCGAAGGCGATGGCAAAGCTGTTGGATCCGTTCGGCTTATTACATATGCTGAAGGTAGTTACATGCATATATTATCTTACTATGTACTTAAATTATAAATTCACGTACGTCTGAGACAAATTTACAGCTTGACGAGAGAACACTTCCTTATAATTAATGTATTTCCTTGCCGGTAGGTTCTGCACTTGTGAAAGTATCAAAGGAGACGATCGATGCAGTGGATGAAGTCGGAAAGGCGGTTGCTTATAAGATGATCGACGGAGATCTGCTCAAGTACTACAAGAGCTTCAAGTGCACCCTAACCGTGACTCCCAAGGGAGACGGGAGCTTGGTGAAATGGTCGTCTGTGTATGAGAAAGCACACGAACAGGTTCCCGAACCAAGCATCATCAAGGATTTTGCTGCCAAGAACTTCCTGGAGCTCGATGCCTATGTTCTGGCTAATTAATTATTTGCAAGCTTAAATAAGCTAGCTTTGGAGATCATTGGAGTTTTTCCTTAATAAATAATGGCCAAATAAATAAGATGAGTCGAAGTGTGCATGCTAATGCACAAAGCTGGTTTTATCTAAACCCTAATCTGTAAGCAGATTGCACCCTATAATATTTTGGGTTTGGATATTGTACTTTTATATGCTAGTAATGTTTCAATGTTTGTGTCCCCTCACTTTTACTTTTATCGCACGTACAATTTGAAAGAAGAAAAAGAAAAACATGTCATTTGGAAGAGTAATGATATTCATATCATATTTTTATACTACATTTCTATACCACCTTAGATGACATCTGATGTGGATAGTCACATCATTTGAAAAATGTGCAAAACCCAAGGAAATGAAGGAGAAAGACTCATTCTATACCACAATCATCATTTAATTAACGAGTAATGTTATTCATATCATGTTTTTATATCACATTTCTATATCGCCTTAGGTGGCATTTGATGTGGACAACCATATCATTTGAAAAATTTGCAAAACCCAAGGAAAGGAAGGAGAAATACTTCTCGTATATCACAATCATCATTTAATTAACTAGTTTTTCTTAATTATTAGTTTATTAAATAGTGAACTAAATTTAAAAATCTAATTAATTCAAATGATGTGGTTACCCACAACAAATGCCACCTAAGGTGATATGAAAATGTGGTACAAAAACATGGTATGAATAGAATTACTCATAATTAACTAGTTTTTCTTAATTATTAGTTTATTAAATAATGAATTAAATTTAAAAATATGATTAATTCAAATGATGTGGCTGTCCACATCAAATGCCACCTAAGGTGATATGAAAATGTGGTATGAAAATATGGTATAAATAAAGTTACTCCATTTGGAATAGCAGTACTTTTTTTCTAATTTATTTATTTTTGATTTTTTTTTTTAAATATAAAGATTTAACTGGTTACTTCACCATGATAATCCAACCTGGCCTCGTTTGGCAGCTCAGACTGTACTGACTATTTCTGTCGGATAGAATAAATAGCCACCGGATAGTACTGACTAAATTAGTCGGGTGTTTGGTGCAGTATTGGACTAGTGACCGTATTATTTATATTGTGTTTGGTATTATACTAGATAGGAGGAATCAAACTTAAAAAAAAAAATTTAAAAAAAAAGTGAAATCATTTTTTTGTTCCCAGATCTCTCCGCACCCCCCAAACACCCTCCCTCTCTCTCCCTTCTTCTTCCCCGACTGCAGAAGAATCCCAAATAATTGTTCCCCAGCTTTCTCCGCTACACCCCCCAAACTCCCTCCCTTTCTCTCCCATATTCTTCTTCCCCGACTAAATAATCCGGGCGTTTTGGTTGGTTTTATTAAGCGGGTGTATACCGTGTTATCCTATCCGACCGGTTAAATTAATCCGGCGCTTATTTAGTACGAGTGAACGTCAAACACCCGAGTCCGTATAACTAATCCTATTCGATCCTTTATCCGATCTGCCAAACAGGGCCTTAGTGGTCGAAAAAACTCACATCATTACTTTAATTTTTAAGTTTGGAGGCAAGTTAACAAAGGACAGAGTGAGTTGCTTCATTGGGAAAGAGATACTCTTCGGATCTCTTCCATCAAAGTTACCGGATCAAGTGATATGGTTTTTGAAATTTCATCTAACGGCCCACTAATTTTGATCCCTTAAAAATTATAATAATTTTTTGCTGCTGGATGAAATTTCAAAAATCCGAATCACTTGATCTAATAAAGTTGGTGGAAGAGATCTGGAGAGAGTCTCTTTCCACCTCATTGTACCCTATGATCAATTCCCTAGTCGGAGCCTACCAACCACCTTGGATCACATTTATTTCCTCTTTTGCCTACCTCTTTTCTTACGCTTAGTTATTTTCTAAAGATAAGTCAATAAGAAAAGAAGTGGTTGAGTGGAGTCACTTATTTATAAGCTTTAATATAAAAAGAAAGATTCGAACAAAAATTTAAGATCATAACTCAAAATTATTATTGTGCTCAATTAGTTGTGCATATTGAGTAATGTGAATTTGATAGATGTACGCAAAAATAAAAGTATGAAATAATTATAGTATTTTTTTTAGTACATCGATATTTTTACACTAGAAAGGGGGAGTTCGGCTAAACCACACAATAGGCAGCCTAATTTGGTATCAAATTCGTCATCTACTAGATTCGAATCTAAGACCTCTCACTTCTAAGCGAAGATGAATACCACCAGACCGTAGTACTGAGTGACTAATTATAGTTAAACTGTAAGAGGCTTTCTGCTACCTTACAATTTAATGTCAATTTTTATGTCAACATTATAGGATATTATGCCAAAAATATAAGATGACATAGAGTTCATAATGAATCCCACTTTTGAGATAATCCACCTAGCATTTAAAAAAAATAATAATAAAAATAAGCACGATGATTTTGTGCTATGAATTTAGACTAATTAAGTTGGAAAAGGATCCTCGCCGGATCCTTTTCCTGGGGATCCTAGGGATCCTTTGATTGTGACCGTTCATCATACATCGCGCGGTTAGTTTTCGTTAGGTGTTATTTATATTTAATTTTAAATTTTATATTTTGAAATGATTTCTAACTGCACGATATACGAAGCATGATCACGATCACAATCACGGGATCCCTAAGATCCCCAAAAAAAGGATCCGGCAAGAATCCTTTTCCAATTAAGCTCACATGGTACGTTGAATCAAAACTCAGTTTTGTCAACTATAGTTCCAAACAGAAACACAAAAACTAAAATCTAAAATTAAAAAAATAAAAAAATATATATAAAGGTAGTTTGAATACTGAATGAAGATCATTTCCGGATCTTCTTTGTGAAGATCGATCGTTTCTATTCATCGTACATTATGCGGTTAGTTTTTATCAAGTACTATTTTTGTTTAATTTTAAATAAAAATATTTAAAATATGTACGATGAATTGACACGATGAGAGGATCCGAAGAGAATCCTCGTTCTTTGAAAACTATTTCGTTTGCTCGGATGCCCTAACCCTAAGCATTATTCTCTCGTGACCTAGACTTCACCTGTTTACTGCAACAAGTCAAGTCGGTCCATGCGTGAACCTAGCAATTTCCCACTTGTTTATTACGTTGCTTTTTGTCTAAGTCTTATTTATCATGTAAATCAAATGTCGCAATTGAATCTCTCCATGGAGATTTTTCGGCCATAATAATGTTGTTAGACTCAGAATTTTCTTTCAAGAAGACTTGGCCTTTGTCCAAAAACATCCTTCACGAGGGAACTTAGAAGCTAGTTCAATTCCCATGTGTATCCTACACACTGGAGAGCACCACTACCATGACACATATGGAAAGATAGAAAATATAGGACTTGGAGACAAAGACTTAAGGCCTATAAATGGCAAATTAACCCATCAACGTAGTCGGGAGGATAGGCATGAGCGACAAAGTTCTTTTTTCCAGCACCACCCTCCTTCGTCACTGTTGGCAAGAAGGTGACATCATATTTCTGAGCACTAATAACGTTAAAAAAGAAAGAGGTGGGAACTTTCTGAACCACAATTGTAAGTTTGGACTCGTAAGTTTTTCTAGATTGTTGTTGAAGTTTCGACTTGTTAAGTTTTTCTAGATTGTTGTTGAACCTAGTTGTTGGGTGGGAACTTACTGAACCACAATTTCCAGTTAGAAAAGATAAGAAACAGGACGTCGACGCTCACTTTTTAACGTCTTTCTCTGCTGCTTCAGCTTCTCCATGCATCCGAAACTAGGCGGGAACGAAACAGACAGGATGGCGTTGTTGGCCATCAAAGCTCAGATAAAGGAGGACCCCGCTCAGTTCCTGAGTTCATGGAACGAATCATATTACTTCTGCCTATGACAAGGTGTCATATGCAGCCAACAACATCAACAAAGGATCACTAGGTTAAGCCTAGGGAACCAAAGCTTGGTGGGTACCATATCCCCACACATAGGAAATCTAAGCTTCCTCAGGGTACTACGTTTGAGCAACAACCGTTTGTCGGTCAAATCCCACCAGAAGTCGGGGCGTTTGTGCAGATTGCAGGTATTAAATTTGACCCAAAACTCACTCACTGGTGTTATTCCTGTCAATTTGTCCAATTGTCTTGACCTCATCGGTTTCTATTCGGGCTCCAATCATTTGGTGGGTAAAATTCCTATAGAGTTTGGCTCCTTCCCTAAACTTGAAAAACTTGTTCGTCAACGCAACACTTTGTCAGGAGCAATCCCTGATTCCTTGGGGAACATTTCATCACTTGATGTTTTTGCATTTTACGACAATCGCTTGTCAGGTGACATCCCTAGTTCCCTAGGTCAGTTGAAAAAGTTGATATTTTTCTCATTAGGCTTAAATAAGTTGTCTGGTTTCGTCCCTCCCTCCATTTATAACCTCTCTAATTTAGTTACTTTTTCCGTCTCATACAACCGATTAAGTCAAGGGATTCCCAGAGAATTGGCTACAATCTTTCCAAATCTCGAAAGCTTTAACATTGCCGGTAATCAATCTTCCGGGTCCATTTATATGTCAATATCCAATGCCACAAATCTACAAAAGCTTTGTAACCTTGAGACACTAAAAACCGCCTTGGAACCGGTACTGATGGTGACTTGAGTTTTGTTTCGGGCTTGAGCAATGCCACGAAGTTAAGGTTGTTTCTTATCCAGGATAACAATTTTGGAGGGATGCTTCCAACATCCTTATTCAATCTCTCAACCAAGCTTAAAATGCTTGGGGTTGGAGCATACCAACTCTATGGAAACATCCCATCTGGGATATCCAATTTAGTCAACTTGGAATTATTAGGTATGGGGAATAACCACTTGACAGAGAATATCCCAACTGACATAGGAAAGCTTGCAATGCTACAGAGGTTGATTCTTTTTACCAATGTTGGCCAAACTTGAGATGCAAGGAAATAATCTTCATGGTGACATCCCTTCAAATCTAGGGAAATGCCAAAGGCTACCATTCCCTCATCTTTGGGTTCATTGAGAGGGATTGAGGATTTAGACCTTTCTCGCAACAATTTGTCCGGTGACATTCCACACTTTCTGGAGGGCTTTGCTGTCTTGATGAACCTCAACTTGTCTTTCAATCAACTTTTGGGAGCAGTACCGATTGAAGGTGTTTTCAAAAATGCAACTGCAACTTCAATTGTTGGAAACACCGGGCTCTGTATCGATATTGGTAATCTCCAACTTCCCAAGTGCAAGAATAAGGGCAGATTGTCCCCTAGATTGAAACTAATAATCTCTTTTGTAGCTGGGTTTGCCTTTCTGGGAATGGTTATAGTGTTGTCATTACTGTTTGTTTGTTCATCAAGAAAGAAAGGGAAAGGAGCAGGTCCAAGTGCTTTGGGGAACTCTACTTTACAAGTGTCATATAACATTCTCTTGAAGGCTACCGACGGGTTCTCCTCAACTAATCTGATTGGCATGGGCAGCTTTGGGTCTGTGTATAAGGGAGTTCTTGATGTTGACAATGGAACTCGTCAGCTTGTTGCAGTCAAGGTGTTTAACATGTTACGCCAGGGAGCCTCTGAGAGTTTCATAGCCGAATGTGAGGCGATGAGAAATATCAGACATCGGAATCTTGTCAAGGTTGTAACGTCTTGTTCAAGTGTGGACTTTTCTGGTAATGATTTCAAGGCTTTAGTTTATGAGCTCATGGACAATGGGAGCTTAGAGGAGTGGTTACATCCAACTGCCGGAACACCCAAAAATTTAAGTTTTCTTCAGAGGCTAGACATTGCCATTGATGTTGCTTGTGCATTGGATTATCTTCATAATCATTGCGAGGCACCAATTGTTCATTGTGATCTCAAGCCTAGCAATGTTCTTTTGGCAAACGACTTGACTGGACTTGTTTCTGATTTTGGACTGGCAAGATTTCTCTGACCAGTAACGTTGTGGGAAGTCAAACAAGTTCCATTGGAATACGAGGAACGGTTGGTTATGCTGCTCCAGGTAAACATCTTCATGTGATTCTCTGTTTTCATTTTGATCATTCATTTACTTGGCTGGAAAAATAAAGTTAATTAACTAACGAGTTCATGTTGCTCTTTTGTGATGTTCGAATTGTAGAGTATGGCATGGGAAGCAAGATTGCAACATGTGGGGATGTCTACAGCTTTGGTATTCTCTTGTTAGAGATGTTTACAGGGAAGAGACCCACCGACCCTATGTTTAGTGACGGCTTGAACCTTCACAATTTTGTCAAGGTGGATTTGCCACATCGAGTTGCAGAAATTGCAGATTCACTATTCGACCCTATTACTTCCAACCAAAGCAGCATCATGAGTGCTGAAAAAATCCGAGTGTGTTTGAGTTCAATATTTAAAATCGGAATCTCGTGTTCTGATGAATCCCCGAGAGACCGAAAGGATATGAGTGATGTGGTAACTGAGTTGCAATCCATCAGGGACCTTGTCCTTGGCCAGAAACTTTTGTGATGACCCCAAATGATATCAATGATGTTGTAATTGACAGTTGAAGTGTGTTTGAGTAAATGAAGGTATTTTTTACATTTCAATTTGTTCATTTGTGCATTAATGTGCATCTTGGCATCTAGGTTTGTCTCACTTTTTTTATTTTTCTTTTCCTAACTTTGTGGTGTTGCTCAACTTGTTTTGCAGGTTTAGACCTTTAGGTTTGGTTTTAGAGGGGTTAGGTTTCATGTCCCCCACTTTTCTTTGTATCTCTCTTATTTTCGTTTCTAGAAGGGTACGATTTATGTTCCTCCCCTTTTTTTTGTGTATTGTTTTTGTTATCTCTATTTTATGAGGGGTAAGGTTTATGTCCCGTCCTGACTATGTGTAACTTTTTTTTTCGTTATCAATAAAATTTCCCTCGTACCATCAAGGTTTCCCCCCAAAAAAAAAAAAAAAAAAAAAAAAAATTTCTTTCCCCTATAAACCAAACTGCTACGTATGAAATTAAAAACGTCTGTGAAAAATTCTTTGACACCATAAAACATATACAATTGATCTTTAATCCCTGCACATCATGCATCAAACGTGAGGAACTTGCTGCGCATCCACGACTGGCCATAACAGATCCGGCAATTCTAATGTGTAGGAGCCTTCTTTTGTCTCAAGCTTTCTGGTCTTTCGAGGAGAAGTCCCATGTCACGAGGTGTATACCATTTTGCTCTTTCTCTCTCCTCAAGTAACTTGAGAAGAAAGACACAGAGAAAGAGGTATACATACCTTCTCACGTGAGAGGAGAGACATAGAAAAGGATACACCCGGTGCTGGGTAAATTTTCCCGTTTAAGAATAAATATTAATCTATGCACTTTCTTCTTGCAAGAGAGGGACCTTCCTCTCAGAACTAGATTCCAGATTCTCATCAACACATTGTTGAACTTGATCAAGTATTTCATCTTCTCTGATTTATCCCCAGATTATAATAAAGTACCCCATTCCAGTTATCACTGCTCCCATCACACTGCAAGATTACTGCTCTGTTAATTAGAATACCAAAATAAGAAGGAAATTCAAAAGCAACAAAGACTAATTAATTACCTTCCATAACTAAGGCTAGTTGCGGATAAACTGACACCAAAAATGGTTGCAAAAACAATCCCAAGTGGCTTGAACAATGGCACATAATATGGGCCCTTCATGTTCATACACCAATGTTGAACACGGCTTCGAACTAGACCCCCAAAAATTGCCTACAACAAAGAGCCCGAACGATGAAGTTCACGGGGATGATTAATTACAATTTAACTACATATTTTCAGTGCGAATTGCTTACTGTTAAAACAATGAGAAGGAGCTCCCTGTTGAGTTTTAATTTCCCAGCACCTGGGTTTCTTTCTAGGAACAAAGATAGTATTGCAGATTGGGTTGTCCCAAGCAAGCTATAAAAAGTTACCACTTCTATTACTTCCACTTGTGGATATAGTTTCATAGTCCCCATCTAATCACAACAGAGTAAAAGTAGAACAAGTACTTCAATTGCCAATTCAAAACAAGAATTAAACAGTAAAAAATGAGATTAATATGAAACATATCATGCACTTCTCGCTTTATTTTTTTTTCACTTAAGATGATTTTTTAAAGTTTCAGTAACATCACTTAATTACCTGAATAATGTTCCATACGGAGACAGATAAAGTCGATGCTGCCAGTAAGAGGCCACCCACAACCCAATGCTCTTTCTCTGAGGAGAAAATTAAGCCTACTTTCTCTACCAGGAGTTGAAGATTATTCCAATGTGAAGAGGAAACTGAAGATTTTCTTATATATTCGCCCTTGTAGAGTTCAACCACTATTGCCCCGATTATTGATATTAATGTGCCACTTACTTTGGCCTGGAAGCTTGAGCTTCTCCAATTTAGCTTTGTCGTCCTGTAATAAGGATAACTGAGTTAATTTTAAAGAGGTGTTATCAACACGTCAACAAGTTTATCAAAAGTATTTTTTTTATAAAAAATATAAACAAAAAAAAACAAAGTTGCAATATTTATACTAGTAGTGTTTTTTCGATTTTAATGATTGTAATTATGGATTAATTACGAGCCTGAGTATGATACAGAGCTGGAAGGAAAAAGATGGGATCATTAGGCCCATGGCAAACACAAGAATTGGAGAGCTGTAACTGAGGCCAAGGAATCCAAGATTCTGAGATACTGTTATCCTACCCAAAAAAAATAAAAAATAAAAAATAAAAACATAAACAAAATCAAGGATTTTTATTCTTCTTAAAGGTCGGATGGTTCCATAAGAAAGAATTAATTAGTGCACATAACTTATAGACTTTATTTATACAATTATTTTATTTCACGACTTAAATAACAAATATAAGACAACTATATATATGAAGGTTGAGAATGGATGAATATTTATTTGAAAAATTATCGTATCGCTCTAATATATAGTTACACGGCATAAATAATTTACAAAATAAGAAAAGTTTAAAGTTAAGTGCAAGGGAGAACACATCGACCTGATCGACTAACCTGATATCTTTGGATTCACGTTACTGTGGTAGACGTTCAAGGTGTAATATATAACCACTATATATGTTTTGCAACATGTTTGAATTGATTATATATACGTGTCATAGTAATATTTATTCTAAGGCTTGCTGAGGTCAACTGGAGAATCCATGGATTCATGCGTTGAAGAGATGGAAGAATATGAAGTGCATACCCTGTAAGACCCAAGAGGAAGCATCGAACGAAGAGAGCCCAGATTAAGACTGATTGTTGTGTTGAATCTCTTCTGCTCATGCAATAATATAAAGAACATATTGTCAATTAATCTGTCATCGATAATATATCATAACGAACAAGTACTGCCAGATAACTTGATAGTATGTGTTTGAGAGAGAGAGAGAGAGAGAGTTACCGGCATCAGCGAAAGAGGAGAGAAGAGAGGAGGAGGAAGAGAGAGGAAAGGGAGTGAGTGTAGACGACAAAAACAAAAGGGCTCATGCCATCATTTGTCATGACAGTTTTTGCCCAAATAGTTAATATTATGGTACAACCTTCCATTGACACCGTCACTGCAAACGGCACAGTTTCCTGCAGTTTGAGGTTACTCATCATCCACATCACTGCTTCTATTACTCCCACTCTCTCTTAATTTTGCACGACCTTAGAAAGCTAGCAAGAAAACAAGAGGTCTCTCTCTCTCTCTCTCTCTCTATTTATGTATATGACGACTGGGGGCAACCCTTAATGAAAAGTTGAAGCTACTTGAAATGGAGAAATAGCTACTCGGATATATACTTATTATCACTATTATTATTAATGCAAGGGAAGCTGACCTATTTTGGACAAAGGATTCCTACAAATATTGACCTATTTTAAGTGCAAACAGGTGAAGTTAATAATTTACTCATATTGTCACAAATATATTTATTTTGATTATAACGAGTATACTAACACATGATATTGCCAATCAGTATGAGAATGATACCGACATGCAATGTTATTAATCTACGTACTATAATATAAGTAGATAATATGAGTAGATAACATGATTAATGTTTCATAAACATTAAATTTAATATTAATGATTAAAAGTACGTATTATAATAAAAGTGAACTAATAATATTAATACAGCGTGGACACTAAAAATCTTCTCCAACCAGGACGCATGCTAGCCACTCATTTGCCTCTCAGTCTATTTGTTTTCACTTTTCAGTGGAGCAATTCCAATTTAATAATATGTTTATATTGTGTTATTGCCACTATTTTTTTTTTCTGTTCTTTTCTTTTTCACTGCTAGAAAAATAGTCCTGGCCTGCACTACTCCTGGAGATTTTCCTTACAAAATTTCAAACAGCCTTGCCAAGAAATGTTGTTAAACTAAAGCTAATAAGTCCACCCAATTACTCAGCTATAACAAGGATCAATGGCGGTGCTTTGTTTTTTCTGATAATATTTTGGATGTGATTTTATGTCAACCTCTAAAGCCCAGCTCAGGCTTCGGGAGGATTTACTGTGAAAATAGCAGTAACTCTTCCTTGATTCTTTTCTCCTGCATTTTTGTTCTTAAAAGAAAATGGCAGATTCTTGAGCTGAATCCCACACCCCCATTTCAACAGATTAGCAAATTTCCACAACCGAATTCCGGACTGCACGAATACGTTTTTATGTCCAGATAACCCTGCATTTCAATTTGAACTCACCTAGCAGGCTATCATATTTGAAAGTACGAAAAGCCTATGCACACACTACTAGTCATTAATCAGAATAATGGTATAAGATTATACAATCTTCATATTTTATTTGATTAAGTGTAAACAATCAAATATAGAACTTCAATAACTTTGGCCTTTGCCATACATCTATTCATTTCCAAATAAGGAGCTGCTTTTCACATGCACGTTATGTTGTGGTTATCTTAAGACAGCTTTGACCCTGCAAACTCAACGTTCAACTCCTCCTGCTGATATCTGTGATTATGCTCCCCATGTCCATGATGACCCTATATTATCCATGGAAAATCAACTGTTATTTCCTGTTTAATATTCTTTTCGCAAACCTTTTCCATCAGATCAGCGCATGTTATGAAGAAGACTTAACAAAACTAACAAGCAAACTTTCTTAAGAATATCTATGCAGGAAAACATCAAACATATCTGCAACTCATTGGAAAATTGTCAAAGTTTAAGTACGATACCAGTGCGTTGACAATAGAAAATACATAGAAACTCTACAAATTATTCACAAACGCTTTAGTAGCTCAAAAGGTTGATCAATGGCCAGGCAAGAAAACTGGCTCCTCATTGCAGGAGGAGACAGCTAATGTAAGATACATGAGCTTGCATTGTCTTTTGAGATTTCTACTCTCTTGGGCAATATATAAACTGAAACAGGGGAGTCATAATATTTCGTTAGTATCAGTGCCAATGGGCATGGCATGCTTCTCATGGCAACTCACCTTTGCAGCGAATTTGCAGCTATGCTCAGTTTACACCAACACACTGTGTTTGAATCAATGCATATATGATTCCAATAACAAATGGATCTTCATTGCACCTGCATTACGTAGGGTGACTTATGCTCACTAGTCACGGCCTGAGCAAACCAATTCCCACAATAACATATCCCAGTTTTCGGGGATCAAGGAAAGGGTAACATTCTAAAAGAACTGACAAAAGCAACAGAGATTACCATTTTGTTTGGCAAGAGAGACCTCACAGGGTGATCAACTGAAAAAAAAACTTCTATATTTCTTCAATGTGGCCTTGCAATAGAGGGACCCGCTGTTTGATTGATGCCAGGCTCTCTTCCCCTGCATCCTCATCCATCTTCTCTTCGTTGGCTTTGCCCCACATCACAGAATAAAATCCAATGACAATAACAATTGCTCCTATCAAACTGCAGCATTTAGCAAATGTAAATTGAGAAGCTAAATTATGTCCTTTTTGCAATTTTCAACACGAACAAAATTGGTGCCTCTCAATTGACGACATATTGATAAGGTAGTTACAGGGAATAAGGATTGAAACCCTACCTCCCAAGGTAGAAAGTATCCCCTAAGAAGGTAACACCAATGAAAACTGTAACGATAATCCCCAAAGGCTTGAACATAGCTACAAAAACAGGCCCTGTCCTTCTAAGGCACCAAGTAGATACACCAACCTGGAATGCAGAGCCAAACACTGCCTGCAATAGTATAACTTAGCAACTTAGGTTCATGTGTTGGAAAATATTACATCCGATAGGTATATCAAGGCTGGGTTTAGTTATCTAATTACCGAGTATAGAACAGCGATCCACCTGATTTTAGGAGTTAATTCCCACGAACGCAGGTCTCTTTCTAAAATTGAAGAGACTACTACAGATTGAATAGCAACAAAGAAGCAATAATAAAAGACCATGATCAGCTCAGCGCGGTATTTCTTTAGGACTGATGCCTGAAACACAGAAAAACGAAATAGGAAGCAGTCTTAGTTTCTAACCAAATTCCACCCTTTCATGAGCGTTTAAGTAAATTTTACAGATTTCACCTGTACGATAATCCAAGCTGAGGCCAACACGCAATTAGCCGCTACACACACTCCTCCAAGTACCCAGTTTGACCGTTCTGAGATAAGTTGTTTATGAGACAACACATCAGTCATAACAGTTGAGGATGTCTTCAGAATTGGGGGTCCCTTGTAAAGAGTCACAATGAAAGCCCCTGAAATTGAAACTATTGTTCCCAATGTTTTAGCTAGGCTACTGAAGCTTCTCATGTCAATTCTTTCCATTCTGAAATCACCCAGTTCAACGAATTTAGAAATCGGTGACAGTGTAAGATTACCAGTCTACCACTGTCTTAGAATTTTATTGTATCTTTAATGAGAGAAAGCTCATCAGCTGAAATTCTCATTGGAAACAAACAAGATAATCAAATATTTACACTGGTTCTTCTACAAATACCTCTGAGAACAGAAGATCTACACATTGCTAAGATAAGGACTCTTAACAAAATACGACAATTGTGATAAATCAGACTTCAGAACAAAGAAAAGAAAAACAAGGATTCTAAGGTCAGCTGGCCAAAGCAGCATACCCTCCCCACTTGCACCCGAGCTCGAATTCCCCTCCCCATGGATTATCATTAGAGTAGTTTAAAATATTGTCTTGTCTAAAGAAAAAACCAGGGTGATCACAATTTGCAGTATGAGTAAAAAGAGGAGGACATAACCTGAAGATAACTGCAAGTACAAAGGTAAAAGCTGGAATGAGGTTGAGCATAGCTGTACTCAGAGTAGGAGAACTATAATTAATCCCAGCATACCCAAGAAACTGCGCCGTGAATCTGCAAAACCCCAATATCAAATTATCAATCAAACCCACTAAACAAAATCCCACTAATCACACTCACAAACAAAATAAAAATGCAACCTTCAGTAATTTCTAACATGGGATTTTATCAAACAGATGAAATTATTAACTTACCCAATTAGACCAAGCAAGAAGAACCATCCGATTATCGAGATAGTGAGAGGAGGACGCTCAGATCTAACAAACACACCACAGTGAAAAATCAAATCTTTGGTTTCTGGGTAGTTGAGAAACAGTGAGATTATTTGATTACCTTTGTGATCATAGTAAAAAACCCGACTGAAAAACTACATCTTTGGCTTCTGGGTAGTTGAGTAAGAGTGAAATTTAAGTAATTACCTGTGGAAGACTAGAGATATTGGGAGGAGGATGAGGGCGGCGAGGGCGTTGGAGTAGCAGAGGAAGATGAGGTTGCTCATGCCATTCGACATGGCTATTTTGCTTATTATAATTAGCCCAGCTTGTGCGCACTCAGCCAACACCATCCCAACAATGGGCAGTGTTGCGATCCTCCCCATAACTCTGTTTTTTTCTTCAATTTCAGAACCAAAATTTCTTACAGGAAGTTGCAGACATGGAGTTCGTAGAGGACGAGTCTAGTGGGGGCTCAATCAAATCATGTGGGGGGTGAAGACAACTCTAATTAGAATTTGATTGTTTAAGCACCCAATTGCATGGTGATGGTGGCGTAGTCAAGTGGGTGGGAAGCCGTCGAAAACGTGAAATGATTCTTTTGTTCATTATCTCGTTAGGTTCATTATGAATCTAGCCGAAACATCGTTTGTTTTTTTGTTTAGATTAAAGAAATTATTTATTTTTTTAACAAATAATATTATTACACAATAGGTTAGTAATAATATGATTCAAATTAGTATTTGAATAGAATTGAGCCTCTCACTTATAAATGAAGAGAAATATCACTATATCATAGTATCAAATAACAGATAAAAGAAATTATTTTAAATGGGAAGAATCAAATTTACGAGCTTCCGAGATATTTTTTTAGGGTTGGTACTATCTACATACCATTTTATCTTTCACATATTATTTGAAATTTTAACTGTTGGATCGAATAGATAAAAATGATCAAATGACAAAACCTAACGGAATATGTGGAAAGTAAAAAAAAATTGTGCGAACACCCTTACTATTTTTATGTAATCACTTTGTCATGTGATAATTGTTCATTAAATGGATAGGATATTATTTGAACATGTGATGAACGACATTGACACTGTAACAAAATCTTAATTGTACGAGAGAATCCCTTGGTGACACATCGTTATTTGTCTAACTGCGCTCTTTTACTTTGTTACAAAAAATATTAAAATTTTATGTACCTTTTTGAGATTTTCACTGAATTTCATACCTTTTATTTGATGTCACATGTGTGGAATCAGAAATATTCATTAGGTGACAAGTGGATCTTTGGATAAAAAAGATAAAAATACCCTTAAGGTGTATCAGGATTTCTGCGCCCGAGTAGCGGGCGATCATCCTCAACCAAGTCAAAAATGTCCAAAAAAGGTAACAATTCAAAAAATCATCTCATCAAATCCTTCTACAAGGTAATTCCTAAAATTTATTTCACCCCATATATCTTTTACCTAATTTTCCTTTTTTAGCTAAATCAATTAGCTAATTATTATATAACCTAATTATCTATTTATTCTAAATATTCTGTAACCACCAAAACATTCCCCTTACGTTTAATTAGCCAATTAATACCTATTAAAATTGGCTAATTAAACCAAAATTCAACCCAAAAACCCACCTAATGGCTGGTCACTCTTTCTCCAAAGAGGACCGGCCTATCCCTATAAATAGGCTCCCATTTTCACCAAAAGATGATTCCAACACACTTAAAAAAAAATCCCAAATACTCTCTAAACACTTTTCTCTCTAAATTCTAACTTTGATATCGAAAGTTCTTCGGCCAAAGCCCCCCCCCCCCCCCCCCAAATTCATCGTGGGCGTGTGAGGCTCTTGACCTTGACCGTAAGATGTTAATTGTTTTGTAGGTGCAATTTTGTCCAAGATCAAGGAGGAAGAAATTTGAATCCACAACATGTTGAATTGATAAATGCATCTCATTTCCAATTTTTTATGAGCCATAAAATGCATCCAACTAGAAATTCACACATATTCCTTCATGTTACAATTTTTTAATTAGTTTTCATGTTGCAGATGTAGTGGGTGGATATAGCATAAGTCACAATGTGTAAGTCTTAGATTAAAAGAGCGAGATAATAATTTACACTTTACAAAATAATTTTCACTTGACAAGTTGAAAGTTTATGTCCTAATTGCACAGAAGTTTTATATGATGAAAAGTTCATTAGACTTTTTACCTAGATGGTTAAGGTGGAGATAATACCCTGTGAACCAGGAGTTGAGATGTGTGTTTACGTAGGACAGTTACGCACCAATACTACTGTTTCTCTTGTCTTGTATCCCGTTTTGTAGCAAAGGGAGCTTATTTTGGTCCAGTGATTCTATTTCGATCAGCTTCTCTTCTGTGGCCTTCCCCCACATCATGGCATAAAATCCAGTAACGATTATGGCTGCACCAACCAAACTGCAAAGTTGTTCTATAATCATCATTAATTTGCTAATAAGAATGTATTATTTCTTAATCATGACTCGTGAGCTAGATTTTCTAACAAGCCAAAGACGTTGTCAACAAGCTTTAGCTTTCACCAACTTTCAATGATTAAATATCAAACAAAATCAAACACAAGAGGTTGAAACAAATGATATGAACAACAATATTAATTTATACCTTCCGATGTAGACTGAATCTCCCAAAAATATGGCACCCATGATCACGCCAAAAATGATGCCAATAGGCTTAAACATAGAACAATAAAAAGCTCCAACCTTCTCTACGCACCAGACAATTACACTGAAATAAAGAACCGTCGCAACAATTCCCTGTATGATAATAAAATATATATTTTAACATTATAATCAATCCGTATACTCAAATATGCTAGAATATGTACATACAACTCAAAAATTAATAATTCTAATTAAGGGGTTATGCTAGATCACTTCCAAATATTGAGTAAATGCTACGTAAAAAATTGCTTACAGTGTATAAAGCAGCAATCAACCCCACATCCAGCCTTATTTCCCAGGCACTTGCATCTCTAACTGCAATTAAAGCAAATATTGCAGACTGAATGGTTGCGAATAAGCATTGGAAAAAGACTGAGAGCAAAATTGCGGGGTACTTCTTCACGACCGTTGCCTGCAATGCAAACATTTGGAATTTTGAAAGAAAAACGAATAGAAGGAAAACTCGTTATAATTCTCTTGTTCTTTACTTTCAGCTTTATAAAGGGTAACTGAATATTAGGGGTAGTTACCTGCAGAATGTACCATAAAGAAATTGAGAAGGCGTGAACTGCAAGAAAAAGCCCTCCGAGGATCCAGTTTGATCTCGATGAGGAAACGATTTGATAGAGTGAATTAGGAAGTGATGAAGATAGCCGTATGATCGGTAGACCTTTGTAAAATGTTACAACAAATGCTCCTCCGATTGACATTACGGTTCCAAAAACTTTTGCCTGGCTGCTTGAGCTTCTCCAGTTTACAGTTTCCATCCTAAATACTCATTTGAAGCAATGCATGCTAATTACTTCTACGTAACATAAATGTTAATCTAATTCCATCACTTTCATCTTCTCTTCCAATAAGTATAACAATGGAGCATGCATACCCATACAGTCAGCTGACCCTTTGAAGTTTCTACTAAAATGAAGTAATAAAAACCCTATTTATATAGGAAAAGCTTATAATATAGATGCACATACACATTTTTGAAAAATAATTTATGCTCTCGTATATCAACGATGCAGAAAAGTACATGATTAAAATTGAACGTACTATGTATTGAAGTTCTTACGTGTTTTCACATAATTATTATTATATTCAATTTTTTTTGTCATCCCGTACTTTACTTACTACTATAAAAGTTGTAGTAATAAGTCTTTTTCCACACTCTAGTTTTGAATATGAAATCTATTATAAATTTTTCAAGTATAGCCAATTGGAGTCGAGAAGGAGGTACTTAAGCAGTATTTCTCATCACCAACTCCTGTGTTTAGATGGATACACCCGTTCTAATTGGATTTTATAAGAAAATCAACTTTGAAGAGAGTCTAATATCTTTAGTCATAGTCGTACAGTAACAGTACTTGCCATCAGTTCAAAAGAACTTAATTACATATTTACTGAGAAGCACTATATAAAGTGCTGGTCCCCCCCAAATTCAAACAAATATTATTATTCTCTCACTAAAGAAAATTAGTACCTAAAAATGATGGCAAGTATGAAAGTAAAAGCTGGGATGAGGTTAAGCATGGCCGTGCTAAGCGTGGGAGAGCTGTATTCTATGCCAATATTTCCAAATATTTGCGCTGAACAACTGCATATATGATGATCTCTGATTAAATTTCTAAAAAAATGTAATTAAATTATAATTCACATGTAATTAATTAGAATGTTACCTACCAAAACAGGCCAAGCAAGAAGATTCTGCAAAGTATGGAGAATGTAAGGGGAGGGCGCTCCGATCTGCTAGTAACCAGAACATCAAAGTGAGAAGAAAAAAGAAAAGAAAAGGATGGATGGTTAAAGAAAGTTGGAATTCCATCATAAAATCAATTGACAATATGAGGAGTAATCCAATTTACTAATTAGCACATGCAAAGTCCCTCAGATTTGGGATTCGCTCTGAGCAATAATACTGTCAAGACTTTAGAGAGAGACGGAGCAGAAGTACAGTAAAATAATAAATCAGCTGATTTGATCAAATAATTTGTATGCACGAAAGAAGGAAGGATTATCTACAATTAACCTGTGGAAGATGAGAGCAGAAGGAAGAAGAATGAGGGCGGCGATGGTGTTGCCGTAGACGACGATGATGTATGCATTGGTCCCTGTGGACATCGCTGCTTTGTTTACTACCACACTCCCAGTCTGAGCCATAATCGCCATCACCATTCCAATAAAGGGAAGTAAAATCTTCATGCTCATGTTCATCCTCTCTCTCTTTCTGAGAAACACAGTCACAAACACTGGTACACATGCATATTCTCACATCCCTGTTAATTATTTTGCGATAATCTACTTTATAGTTTTCTTTTTTAGCCCAATTTTATTACTTGTAAATTTGTTCTAGTGGAGGAATGCATGGTTGACATGCATGGGCATTTTGGCAAAAATCTCTTTCTTTGTCGAACGTGTACGATTGGATAAGAGGTAGATATTCTACGAGCATAACTATTTTTACGATATTTTTGTGACCATAATTATTAAAAAATACAAGAGTTTATTGTCACGATGACATCTCGATCATTGTAAGTCTTTTAAATTGTGATCCCCCCATTTTGATCTTAATTCTACGGCAAAAGAAAAAATACGAAAAAAAAAATAAAATTAAAATGACCACTTATTATAAAGTTAAATTTAAATTATGAATAATGTCTGATAATGTGGGGAGAACATATCTGAAAGCTGCTTTGTTCCCACTACATTGTTTATTCTTGAAAAGAATATGAAGCTTTGTTGTTTGTTCACCAATTAAAATTTAAAACCAGCCACATACATTTATACTTTTCCAACAAGAAGGGGAACAATCATCCGACTTCATTTCTTATTTTCCAGTTTCCCCATTCAATTTTCTTGTTAGAGAGAAATAGAAATGAAATATGCCGAACCATAATATAAGGGGAATCTTATTCTTGTACCACGTAGGTTTCTCCCCACTTAAAATAAAAGCTGGACTTGTAAGCATGCAAGTTATTTTGACAACTAATAAGTTGTGTCTTTGGCGTAAGTACTATACCACTATTGATGATGATGCACCGACTGCGACATCTCTCCCTCCATAAATGATAGGTTATGGTTCAATCTTGGAGTTATAGATAAATGGAAAAGGAGAGACTTAGAAGTGAACAATTATTAGTATTTTAAAAAGATTACTTTGTACTCTAATTTTCAAGAAAATGATTTTTACACTTTTTTTTTTAATTTTTTATACACTTCTTATTATTTGTAACTATCAGATTGAATAAATTTCACAAATAACCAATCAATAATGTTGTTACCCATGCTACGGAGAGATTTTTTTAGGGTTGTTTAAATATAAGCACATACAGCTCATATACCTCGAATAAAAACCCACCTATGAATAAACATCTAATAAAAACCCAAAATTTAAATAAATTTCCACATAAGAAAATAAGTAATCTTTTAATATAAGTTATTTACAATTTATGCCACAACTTTCTATAACTATTCTCATACAACCATTATTAGCCAACCATTATTGCTAACGTTTTTAACAATTTCCTTTACCAGTCTAATAATGAATTAATATAATGCATTACCATATCTCTTAACTATATAACTTTAGATAAATTATCTTGCGAACACATAAACATATATATAATAGTAAAACATAAAATAGAAGATACATTTTTTTGAAAAGTTAAATTGTAGGTAAATTATAAGGAAAACTAATGAAAAGGGCTTGAAAACTTTGATTTTTAATGATAAAGACAAAATAAAGGGTAAAGTGAATAGTATTATGATTGACTTTTTAGTGTAAAAATGTGATTTTTCGTTAAAGTGAACAATACCGTGGGCTTTTCGTTAAAACTCCCTAAATTATATCCATACAAAAAAAAAATTGTTTATACTGTCACATCCCAGCCCAGGCCCCCACCACATCCCGGACTTGACTCCGCCGTAGCACGATATTGTCCGCTTTGGGCCCCTACCACACCCTCAAGGTTTTGTTTCTGGGAACTCAGATGAAAACTTCCCAGTGGGCGGGCTTGACTCCGTCGTAACACAATATTGTCCGCTTTGGGCCCCTACCACACCCTCACGGTTTTGTTTCTGGGAACTCAGATGGGAAGGCTCGACTCCGCCGTAGCACGATATTGTCTGCTTTGGGCCCCTACTACATCCTCACGGTTTTGTTTCTGGGAACTCAGATGAGAACTTCCCAGTGGATCACCCATCTTGGGAATGCTCTCGCTCCTTTCTTGCTTAACTTCGGAGTTCCAATGGAACTTAAAGCCAGTGAGCTCCCAAAAGGCCTCGTGCTAAGTAGAGATGAAAATATACATATAAGGCTTATATGATCCACTCCCCTGGACGATGTGGGATGTTACAGATACACTACTGTTGTAAAAAAAAAGTAGGTAAATTATATTCATACAAAAATAAAATTGTGGATACATTATTGTTAAATAAGAATAGGTAAATTTTTATCCCAAAATTTAAACAGTAGGTACATTGTCACATTCCGACCCAGGTGGGACCACTTCCTGGGCCTGACTCCACTGTAGTATGATATTGTCCGCTTTGGGCCCCTAGCACACCCTCACGGTTTTGTTTCTGGAAACTCACACGAGAACTTCCCGATGGGTCACCCATCCTGGGAATGCTATCGCGCGCTACTCGCTTAACTCCGGAGTTCCTACGGAACCCGAAGCCAGTGAGCTCCCAAAAGGTCTCGTGCTAGGTAGGGATGAGAATATACATATAAGGCTCACTCCCATGGGCGATGTGGGATCTTACAATCCACCCCCCTTAGGGGCCCGACGTCCTCGTCGACGCACCACGACCAGGGTTAGGCTCTGATACCAAATTGTCGCATCCCGACCCAGGTGGAACCACTTCCCGGGCCCGACTCCACCGTAGCACGATATTGTCCGCTTTGGGCCCCCCAGCACACCCTCACAGTTTTGTTTCTGGGAACTCACATGAGAACTTCCTGATGGGTCACCTATCCTAGGAATGCTCTTGCACGCTACTCGCTTAACTTCGGAGTTCCTACGGAACCCGAAGCCAGTGAGCTCCCAAAAGGCCTCGTGCTAGGTAGGGATAAGAATATACATATAAGGCTCACTCCCCTAGGTGATGTGGGATATCTTACATACATCATTAGCTTCGCAAATTATATACAGTAGGTAAATTATTTTTGCTAAAACTAAACAATAAGTAAATTATTTTTGAAGATGCATTAGTTTTGTAAAAATTAAATAATAGGTACATTATTACTCCACAAATTTGATACGATGGATAAATTATGGTATAAATTTATAGTTGGCAAAAAAAAAATATATATATATATATATATATATATGTATATAGGTACATTATTTTATTGATAAATATTTCAAAAGATAGACTATTTCACTAAAAAGTTATATTTAAATTGAAAGTTGTTATTAAGATTAAGAAAACTTTCCAAATGAATTCCTACATCAAATTAGAAGCAAATTTTATGGAGTGAGAGAAAAATGAATCAGCCAAATTATTACAAAACGTGAAAATCTTGAATTCTCACATAACATGCATTGCATTTAGAATATTAGTGCTTTTTTTATTTTTTTACTTTTATAAAATCATTAATCCTCCTAAAAATGTGTATATGTTTAATTGTGCACATGAAACATGCAAAAAGGGGTATTTTAGGTATTCAAAAATTTTAAAATGTTTAAAGTCAAACATAATTTGTCACATCCTGGCCTAGGAAGGATCACTTCCCGGGCCCGCTCCACCACCGTAACACGATATTGTCTGCTTTAGGCTTACCATTCCCTCACGGTTTTGTTTTTGGGAATTCACGAGCAACTTCTCAGTGGGTCACCCATCATGGGATTGCTCTAGCCCCCTTCTCGCTTCACTTTGGAGTTCCTACGGAACCCGAAGTCAGTGAGCTCCCAAAAGGCCTCGTGCTAGGTAGGGATGGGAACATACATTTAAGGATCAATCCCCTGGGCGATGTGAGATGTTACAATCCACCCCCCTTAGGGGACCGATGTCCTCGTCGGCACACTTCCGGCCAAGGATTGGCTCTGATACCAATTTGTCACATCCCGGCTCGGGGCGGATCACTTCCCGGGCCCGCTCCACCACCGTAGCACGATATTGTCCTCTTTGGACCCCTACCACGCCCTCACGGTTTTGTTTCTGGGAACTCACACGAGAACTTCCCGATGGATCACCCATCCTGGGAGTGCTTTCGCGCGCTACTTGCTTAACTTCGAAGTTCCCATGGAACCCGAAGCCAGTGAGCTCCCAAAAGGCCTCGTCCTAGGTAGTGATGGAAATATACATTTAAGGATCAGTTCCCTGGGCGATGTGGGATGTTACATAATTAATGAATTTGCTTATGTAGAGTCTAATCATTGGGTTTTATTCGAATAAAAAGGTTATGTCGGGTTTTATATGAAAGAAATTGAGTTTGAGGGCTTAAAGTCATATTTTACCCTTTTTTTTTATGGGTGATGCTATCCACACACGCTTTTTTACCTTCCACACATGCTTTTTTACCTTTCACACTCTTTTTAATTTTTGTTCGTCGAATCGAATGAATTGAAAATGATGACAAAAATTAACCGAGATGTGTGGAAGGTAAAAATGAGTGTGTGAATAACACTACTTTTTTATGTAATCACTTTATTACGTGATAATTGTTTATTAAATAGATAGTACAGGAAATGGATTCTCTCTGGATCCCTTCCACCTAATCCTCCTTATCAAACAATCCAGACCCTTGAAATTTGATCCAACGGCTAAAGTTATTATAACTTTTAGAGTGGGCCCGTGTTTTTAGCCGTTTGATCAAATTTCAAAAGCCCGAATTATTTGATGAGAAGAATTGGATGGAAGGGATCCGGAAATAATCCATTTCCGATAGTACACTATATGAATACGTGTTAAATGACAATGACACAATAACAATAATTTAAGGGAAGTATTATTGGTACTCCAAAAATCTCATTTCACACTCCTCACAAATGTATTTTTCTTTCCTAATATAGAAAGTTTGAAGTATAGAATGTGATTTTTGGAGTGTTAATAACAATCCCCTATTTTAATTGCATAAGAGAATCTCTTAATATGGTGATACATCATCATTTAGTCTAACTGCACTCTTTTACTTTTTTATGAAAAATATTAAAATTTTATGAACAACTTGATAAAAAAAATATTAAAAAATTTCTAAATTGTGAGATTCAACCCCTTTCTATATTTAGAAATGTTCCCTGAATTTCATACTTTTTCTTCGATGTCACATTTTGAATTTGATAAAATGCATCTCATTTCTAATTTTTTTTATTAGCCATAAAATGCATCCAACTAGAGATTCACACTTTTATTCCGACTTTCTTTCATGGTATAATGTTTTAACCACTTCTCATGTTGCTGGTGTGGTTGGCTCTATATAGCATAAGTCATGATGTGTAAGTCTTAGATTAAAGGAGCATGATAATAATCTGCATTTTATAAGTTAAAAGTTTGTGTTGCATCCAAGTCTTATAAGATGAAACACTTCAAGTTCACTAGAATTTAGATGTAAATGGTTAAGTGAAGATAATATCCTGTGAACCAGGGAGCCAAAACAGTTGAAGTGTGTATTTACATAAGACAAAGATAGTTCTATTGATACATTCATTTTTACTTCCCACAAACTCTTATTAATTTTTTGCCATTGATTTTCTTCAATTTATTTAATCTGATGACAGAAAATTAAAAAGGTGTGTAAAAAGTGAAAATGAGTATGTGAACAGCACTATCTTAATACAATTATGCAGTAATACCACTGCTGCTTGTGTCCTGTATCCCGTTTTGTAGCAAAGGGAGCTTATTTTGGTCCAGTGATTCTATTTCAATCAGCTTCCCTTCTGTGGCCTTCCCCCACATCATGGCATAAAATCCAGTAACAATTATGGCTGCACCAATCAAACTGCAAAGTTGTTCTATAATCATCATTAATTTGCTAATAAGACTGTATTACTTCTTCATCATGACTCGTGAGCTAGATTTTCTAACAAACCAAAGGCTATGTCAACAAGCCGTAGCTTTCACCAACTTTTCAATGATTAAATCTATGAAAAAGAAAAAGAAAAATCAAATACTTGAACTGCACAAGTTAAGGGGATGAAAGAAATGATATGAAGAATAATATTAATTTATACCTTCCAAGATAGACTGACTCTTTCAAAAATATGGCACCCATGATCACACCAAAAATTACTCCAAGTGGCTTAAACATAGAACAATAAAAAGCTCCAGTCTTCTTAACACACCAGACCATTACACTGAAATGGAGAATTGTCGAAATAATTCCCTGTATCATGATAAAAAATATTTGAACATAATGACCAGCTCGTATTCTCAAATACGCTAGAATATATGCATACAACTTAAAATTAATTGACAATTACCGAAGAAGTGCAAGAATTTAAATTAAGTGCTTATATATGCTAGATCACTTCCAAATATATAGAATAAATGCTGCAGTGTAAAAAATTGCTTACAGAGTATCAAACAGCAATCAGCCCCACATCCAGCCTTAATTCCCAGGCACCTGCATCTCTAACTGCAATTAAAGCAAATACTGCAGATTGAATGGTTGTGAATAAGCATTGGAAAAAAACTATGAGCAAAACTGCGGGGTACTTCTTAACGACCGTTGCCTGCAATGCAAACATTCGAAATTTTGAAAAAAAAAAAAAAAACAAAAAGAAGGAAACCTTGTTATAATTTGCTTGTTCTTTTCTTTCAGCTCTATAAAGGACTAAATATTTGGGCTAATTACCTGCAGAATGTACCATAAAGAAGCTGAGAAGGCCTCAGCTGCAAGAAAAAGCCCTCCAAGGATCCAGTTTGATCCCGATGAGAAAAAGATTTGATTGATTGAATTATGGAGTGATGAAGATAGCCGTATGATTGTTAGACCTTTGTAAAATGTTACAACAAATGCTCCTCCGATTGATATTATGGTTCCAAAAACTTTTGCTTGGCTGCTTGAGCTTCTCCAGTTTACAATTTCCATCCTAAATACCCATTTACAGCAATGCATGCTAATTAATTACTTTCACGTAACATAAAATGTTAAACCTAAAGTTTCCTCCTAAATACCCATTTAGAGCAATGCATGCTAATTAATTACTTCCACGTAACATAAAATGTAACCTAAAGTTTCCTCCTAAATACCCATTTTGAGCAATGCATGCTAATTACTTCTACGTAACATAAAATGTTAATCTAATTCACTCATTTTCATCCTCTCTTCCAATCAGTAAAACAATGGAGCATACAGCCATGCAGGCAGCTGACTCTTTAAAGTTTCAACCAAAAGGAAGTAATAAAAACCCAAGTTAATTATATAGAACAAGCTTATAATTATACGCACAAATTTACATTTTTGAAAAATACTTTTATGTACTCGCATATCAACGATGCGGAAAAGTACATGATTAAAATCAAACATACTACGTATTATACCTCTTACGTGTTTTGCTTTCACATAATTATTATTCTATTTGTTGAAAATGAATCTCACCTTGATGAAAGGAGGGATCTTGCATGTGCTTAAAGTAATTAGGCTACTCCCCATATTGCTAATTGGTTTTATGGTAGAACATCAACTTCCTTCATGATATTAGAACATCTTGTCCCATGTGTGAAGCCTAACGGCCACATGTGCTCCACGTCACCCGAATTATGTTGTCAACGTGTTAGGCTTGAAAATGGTCACACATCACGGGGCGTGTTGAGAATGAATCTCACATTGATGAGAAGAGTGACCTTGTATGTGTATATAAGTAGTTGAGTTATTTTCCATATTGCCAATTGGTTTTATATGTGGTGGAACCTCAATTTCTTCATGGTAATGAGACGAGAGAGCTTGCATGTGCTTATCAGTAGTTATGCTACTCTCCATATTGTCAATTAGTTTTATGGTGAAACTCAGTTTCTCCACGGTATCAGAGCTAGGTTGGCCCACGTGTGAAGCCCAACGGCCACACCTGCTTTAATACCATGAAGAAGTTAGAGTTCTACCATAAAACCAAATGGCAACATGGAGAGTAGCTCAACCTCTTATAAGCCCTTGCAAGGTTTTTCTTTTCACCAAGGTAAAAGTCTTTTACCTTCACATTCTCATACGTCCCCCTCCCGTGTGGCCCTTTTACCAAGGTGGAACTCTTTTACCCTTTCACCAAGGTGTAACTCTTTTACCCTTCACATTTTCACGTGCCTCCTCACGTGTGGCCCTTTCACCAAGGTGGAACTCTTTTACCTTTACATTCTCACACGTCCCCGCACATGTGGTGATTTTTTAAGTCAAACATGTGGACAACACGAATTTGGTGACGTGGAGCACGTGTGACCATTGGGCTTCATACTTGAACCAACTTGCTCTGATACCATGAAGAAAGTTGAGATTCCACCATAAACCAATTGACAATATAGAGAGTAACTCAACTGCTTATAAGCACATGCAAACATGCAAAGTCCTACCTCTCATCAATGTAAGATTCATTTTCTAACACTATTCATTTTTTTCTCGTCGTGTACTTTACTAACTACAATAAAAGTTGTCGTAATAAGTCATTTTCCACACCTTAGTTTTGAACATGAAATCCCCCTTCAAATTTTCGAGTATAGTAAATTGGAATAGAGGAGGTATATTAAACGTTACTTCTCATCACCAACTTTGAAGAGAGTTTAATATCTTTAGTCCTAGTCATACAGTAACAGTACTTGCCATCAGTACTGGTCCACTATCAAGAAAAGGGGGAAGGAAAATTAGTACCTAAAAATGATGGCAAGTATGAAAGTAAAAGCCGGGATGAGCTTAAGCATGGCCGTGCCAAGCGTGGGAGAACTGTATCCTATGCCAATATTTCCAAATATTTGCGATGAACAACTGCATATTTGATGATCTCTAATTAAATTTTTAAAAATTGTAATTAAATTATAATTCACATGTAATTAATAAGTATGTTACCAACCTACATGTTAACTACATTGAAATATTTGAGAATCGAAGAAAATTGAGGAGTAACTGAGAAAGATGAACTAGAGAGACTTTAGAGAGAAATATGAGATTTGTATATTGACTTCAAAGAATGAAGATTACACATTCTGTTTTTATACTAGAAAGCCTAATAACTCTAACCAAATACTAACAAACTTGCTAACTGTATTACTAACTGTATTGATGACTTGTACCCTTATTACTCCCCCTTAATCTCAACTGGGGAAATCCAGTTTGAGATTGGAAGAATTGAGACATGGTAGCGCTGAAAGTGTAGACTTGGGAAAACCACCATTGGATTGATACCCAAACATCTGTCCATATGTAGCACTTTGACTAGAGTCACCACTTTGGATTAGCCTGCTGCAAACAAGAAAGCCCATATCCTCATCCTTAGTTTCTTCACACGACCATACGACAGAGAGTAAGTGCATAGGCAATTAAGAACCGCACATAGGCAAATAAAGACTGCAAGAGCTAGACTTTTGCTAAGACAAGTAGCTCCGCATCCTTGTCTTTGTCGCAGGAAAAATCCCACATTTCAAGCTCCGAATGAGCTGCAATGAATATCAATTTATGTGCCTTGTCCATTCCCACCCTTGAGTGGCCATAGGCAGACACCCATCTCAATAGAGACCAATTGCATTTGAACCCACATGACGTTGCATGAAAAAAGATGAGCCTAACTGCAACTTTTCCTAGTGACTTAAACTCGGTGAGGCGTGTGACCCACAAAGCCTATCATCTTATGCCAAAAAATACTCAAACCTTGTCACTGAAGCTTCTAGCTTTCCCAAAGCCCTGAATCAAACAAGTGTACCCCATGACCACTTTGTAGCTGTTGACCAAAAACCTATGTCTGTCAGTCCAAATTTCTTCCATTGCCTTACAGATAAAGACACCATGTATTCCTCTGCCTCTATCGGGAATTTTACACAAGAACAACCTTCTATAAAGTAGTTGTAGCATACCCTCATGCCGGTATAACAACTTCTTACGGGATTACCTTTCGTGGGATTTATCGTCAACAATCTCATTCAACATTGGCTTCAGTCTTTAATATTTACAAAAACGGAAAATTAACAAACTATAGTGTGGCATCGGCCTTAACTATAGCATCACGGGTTCGCCCTTTGTGGATTTTACTAGAAACAACTTCTTTGAACAATGCATCGGCCTTCACAATTTCAACAACAGAAAATCAACATCTATGTAGGATTACCCTTTGTGGGATTTACCTACTCATAAAACAGGATTACCCTTCGTGGGATTTACCGTCAACAACTTCTTCAAACTTTATCTCTTCAAGAAACATACAACCGGACTTCTAGTAGATACATGCTACAACTAAGCTGGTTAGACTCTGAGATTATAGGCTGAGATAAGCTTCAAAACAATTCCTACCCAATGAAGAGATAGCAGAAATTCAAGGACTTACGGTATATAATCTTGAAACTAAGTCCCATTTAGAACAAATTATGATAGCAACAGCTGCATTATCAAGGACCATGAGTAACTTCACCAGCAGGACAGCAAGAATCACCCAATTGAGAGTAAAATCCACAAACCATCAACAAAATACTTATTCTAACAGTATTGAACCCCAATATCAGAAAACAACATGAAACTCAGAAAAGATGATTGAAAATGAGATGATTTCATGCCTTAATAACAGCTTTTAATAAAAGCTTTTAATGCAAGCTTTTAATGCAACATGAAACTCAGAAAAGATGATCCAATGTCAGAAGAGTATGGAAAACTCTGATACCATGTTAAGATAGCTACAATAACAACTTTTTAAGATAAAGAGAGATAAAGGGGATGAGAGAAAGTTGTATCAGTAGAAATGTTTTTCTTCATTAGCAAGCTATACGATTTGCATTGTTCACGTATATAGAAGTTTTCAATGCCAAACTTGCAGAGCAAGTACTCCTCTTTAACTACCTCTTTATATCAACCAACTCCCTTTAACCAAAGCACCAGATTCTAACTAACCAACTATATGTATAACAACCTATTTAATCTTTTGACAAGTGGCTTTGTTTTGACCATTGATAACTTCCTCACTTGGATCACACTCTTGAACTTCATCCTTCTTACATAGGCCAAGCAAGAAGATTCTGCAAAGTATGGAGAATGTAAGGGGAGGGCGCTCCGATCTGCTAGTGGCCAGAAAATCAAAGCAAGAAGAAAAACAAAAAAGGAAAACAAAAATTGAAGACAGATAAATTTTACCGTAAAATCAATTAACAACACGAGAAGTAACCAAAGTTATTTATAAGCACATATAAAATCTCTCATGTTCTAGATGTGGAATTCACTAACAATAATACTGTGATTACTTTAGAGAGGAACGGACCAGAAGTACAATTACTTTAGTCTAAAGTAGGAGGGAAATTGGTACTATTCATATGAACAGTGTTTTGATCGACATTTCAGTTTATTTACAAGATTGCCACTAAGTGAAGGGGGCTGGGTTAGTTCGTTTTGGGCTGTGTTTGCTGGGCTTACCTCAATTGTTGATGAGATCGGCCCTTTGGGTGTTCAAATGATGGGAATGCCAATCTAGGGTTAAGATCGGACGGTCCGGATTAAAAGTTTGGAGGATACTTTTGTCATCTTAATTGTCGAAATCGTTCCCTCTTTTTCTCTCCCGACTCTCTCTGTAACCATCTATCCGCTATGACGTTTGAGCGCATCTTAGGTTGGGGAGGAGGGCGACGATGAATCCGCTCCGAGTGAACTCGGCTTCTGCCGCAACCCACTCATCGTCTTTGTTTCGCTTCAAAGATCCGAGCTTATCTACATGTCGGTAAAGTACAAATTTCTTCCATAACTCTCGATTCAATCGTCGGTTGATGCATTAATTTCAATCGTCCTTTTTTTCCCCTTATTTCTTCTTCCTCTGCTTCGTTTTTGCTGCTGCTGCTGCTACTTCTTGTTCTTCTTCTTCCCCCTTATGGTTCCCGCCCTCTCTTGCTTTATTTCTTTTGGTATTTTCTCTCTTTATTTCTTCTGATATTTTCTCTCTCTCTCTTCAAAATCCCACAACAGTCTTGAGTTGGAGGCTTTGGCTCTGTTGGGTTTTTTTCCAATAGCTCAAAGGGCCGAAAGGTATTCCCTTTTCATAATCTTCTCTCCCAATTTCTTTGGGGTTAATTTCGATTTTCTTATGCTATTTGCAGTGGTGCTTTTTAGGGTTTAACTATTTAATTTCACAGATTCATTATAGACACAGTAAATAGTTACATTTTAAATTCGTATTTCATAACTTGGTTAAAAATAATCTTATCCTTAAGGATTATTGATTGGGCAAATTTGGTTGAGTAAATTTAGGGTTATTGATTGGGCTAATTTGGTTGATTAGTTGATCCGAATTGGATGGGTTTGAGGGTTAGTTTCTAGGAATATTTGACAAGCTCATATTTATATATTTTTTGATATCAAATTCACTTGTTTTTTCTTACTTAGTTCCTTATATTTTTGAGTTATTTACTTTGTTTTTGTGTTTTGTAGGATTTGTCAAGTAAAGAAAAGAAAAATAACACAAGTGGAATTTTAAGTAATAAATTCGTCAAAACTGCCTGTGCACGTTAGCTGACTTTGGAATTAAGTTGCAGACAGCTCAGAACGAATTAGAGAATGAGCCTTATATGCTCGGAAAGCTATGGATGTCTATTTTCTGGAAAATTTCGCGGATTGTTAATATCATTTTTCTAGAAGAAGTTATGGCCATTTTAACACTGAAAGGTTCCCAACAAGCTGAGCAGTTTGTAACTGACAAGAAAGCATTGAAAGCAATAAATCCAATAAATTTAGCAGCCAAAACTGATGCAATCAAGAACAAACCAGCTGACACCTATTCAAATAATAGAGGAAATGAAATTAAAGATGAGGATTAAGAGGAAGTTATTGGCATAAAGGCTACCCAAGGAGTTACAATTGTTTCACAATTTCCTCTCACTTATTGTCATCACTAAATGGCTATTAGTGGGTGAGTTAAGGAGAAGAAAATGATGTAGCAAGAATTGGTTTAAAAGTAGCATTGGGGAATGAAGGAAGGGGAGAGAGCCTTAGTTATTCGATTTCTTTCGGTTCTATTTTCTCAAACTCATGTCTATCTTTTGTTTTAACTTAAGGATTGTGTGACTAAATTTTTAGTAGTTAGGGGCTGTTTGAAGCCCCGAATATGATTGCCAGTTTGTTATGACATTTCGTTTGAATTACTTTTATAATGGATGAAAATTGGTTCACTACTTGTCTCATTGATGAATTCTTTATATGTTTTCTATGGATGCATACTTAGTAAGCATATCTAGGATTCTAATGCTATGAATATGTGTGTGTCTGCCCTTGTTGAATGAGGACCTACATATGTTCTAGAGTAGTACCTGTTAATTGCGATTAACATGTGAACCAATTTCTAGGATAAGTAAGACAACGCCAGTACTTACGATGCCTTGTGATGACTCAAACTCTTTTCGTTCTTAATGATTTCTACTTGTTAAATCTATGAACACGCCATTCTAGATTGCATGTTAGGGACTAAGTTAAGTTGAAAACACCATTCTCTTAACATACTACATAAGAAAGAGTAATAGGTTGAGTTCTAACATTGAGCCAACTTGAGCATCTTCATTCGGAAATAGAAGGAATTTGAATGAAACATAACATGTTTGCATGATTATTTGGTGGTGGATAGCAATTCCCCTAACTCGTTTTCTTAGCTTGTGAACTACAATCTATTTTTATTATTTAAAATCTGTTTCTATTCTGTTTTTGTTCGCTTTAATTTAAATATCAAATCAACTCCAAAAATCCCAAAAATTTGTGTGAGTGTAGCTCTGTGTGTCTAGTATCTGCATATAAAATTTCGTAGACTTTAGATAAGTGTAAGTCGGTCTAATAATTATTTTTCGGTGGCTAGTCAGTAGGGACAACAGCCCAGTTTTTGTGACATTTTAAGTAGTTAGATAAAACAATCTTCTGCGGGAAAGACCCTTATTTTCATATGCTACAATTGACAAATATTATTGTTAATAAGGAAAATTAATAGGACATTTGTGTGCTACTTTGTGGTGTGCTTTTAATCCTATCAGGGTTATTGATTGGGCTAATTTGGTTGATTAGTTGATCCGAATTGGATGGGTTTGAGGGTTAGTTTCTAGGAATGTTCCATTGGTGTTCTTCTTCTTCTACACAGTTACCAAAATCTCAAGTCCCCATTTGATCCTCGAGTACGACACAATCATATTCTTGAGGTTTGGATTTTTTACTCTCATGTTTCTGCCCAATCATATTTGCTCATGTTTTCGCTGTTAGAAAATACATGCATGTTCTCTAAACTAAAATACACTTCTCAGACTTCTGTTTCTTATGGAAACAGGTGCCCTACATGTTTTTGGCTTTGCACGTTTGTGCTTGAAAACTTAGATGCCAGAATAAGAACAAAACAGGTTTTTTTTTTTTTTTTTTTTTTTTGACAACTGCTAAAATATGTGTCTAACCTACAGGATGTATATTTTGCCACCTTGACTGCAAGGGCAAGTTTTGTGTGAACTGGATGTTGCTTCTGTTTCTTCTGTTTATTAGGGAAACAGAATGTTCAATTTCGTCCTGTTAATTGTAAAATATCTTTTCATGTCAGCTAAGTTGAATGTATATAAAAACGAAGTTGCATATCTTACCGATCCCATTCACTCATCTATCCCTCTGTTCATTCATGATTATATTGAATTTATTCAGGTAAAATGTGTCTTATTCATGTAGTTAAAGGTGATGCATTCAAGTCCCGCAGCAACGTGCGGCATATTTTCTAGTAATATACTAAATCAGCTGATTTGATCAAATAATTAACCTGTGGAAGATGAGAGCAGAAGGGAGAAGAATGAGGGCGGCGATGGCGTTGGCGTAGACGACGATGATGTATGCGTTGGTACCTTTGGACATAGCTGCTTTGTTTAGTACCATATTCCCAGTCTGAGCCACAATCGTCGTCACCATTCCAATAAATGGAAGAAAATTCTCCATGCTCATCCTCGTCCCCTCTCTCTATCTATCTCTCTCTCTCTCTCTCTCTCTCTAAAATAAAGTCACAAACACAGGAACTGAGGTACACATGCATATCCTCACAGTTTTACTTGTAAATTTGTTCTAGTGAAGGAAATGCATGGTTGACATGACATTTTGGAAATGTCCTTGTCCAACGTGTATTATTGGATAGGAGGTACGTATTTTTATGAGCATAATTATTTATATAATAATTTGTGAGCGTAATTATTAAAGAATATAAGAGTTTATTGTCATGATTATTTCCGGTCATTGTAAGTTTTTTTTTCTACTAGTGAATAAGGAGTTTCTTTTTTAAACTCTAAAGTTTAGAAAATTGTGATCACCCCATTTGATATTAATTTTACAACAAAAGATAAAATTACAACAACAAAATTAAATAACCTCCTACTGTAAATTAAAATTAAATAATAAATAATCACGATTTTCTTGAACACTAAATTTAGGAGAACAGATATGGGCTGGTGAATAATGTGTGATAATTTCACTTTTTAATGCTAAAAGCTGCTTTGTTCCCACTACATTGTTTGCTCGTGATAAGAATAAGAAGCTTTATTTTTTTTTAATTATTATTAAAAAAAAGGAAGAGGGTTTAAAATTATCACAATAATTTACTGAATGAAAAAGTGTTACTTAGAACATATAGGTGAAGACCCAACATCCTAATAATGTCACATCCCGGCCCGGGGCGGATCACTTCTCGGGCCCACTCCACCACCGTAGCACGATATTGTCCGCTTTGGGCTTACCATTCCCTCACGGTTTTGTTTTTGGGAACTCACGAGCAACTTCCCAGTGGGTCACCCATCATGGGATTGCTCTAGCCCCCTTCTCGCTTAACTTCGGAGTTCCTACGGAACCCGAAGCCAGTGAGCTCCCAAAAGGCCTCGTGCTAGGTAGGGATGGGAATATACATTTAAGGATCACTCCCCTGGGCGATGTGGGATGTCACAATCCACCGCCCTTAGGGGCCCGACGTCCTCGTCGGCACATCACGGCCAGGGATTGGCTCTGATACCAAATTGTCACATCCCGGCCCGGGGCGAATCGCTTCCCGGGCCCACTCCACCACCGTAGCACGATATTGTCCGCTTTGGGCTTACCATTCCCTCACGGTTTTGTTTTTGGGAACTCACGAGCAATCCCATGATGGGTGACCCACTGGGAAGTTGCTCGTGAGTTCCCAAAAACAAAACCGTGAGGGAATGGTAAGCCTAAAGCAGATAATATCGTGCTACGGTGGTGGAGCGGGCCCGGGAAGTGATCCGCCCCGGGCCGGGATGTGACAAATAATGTACTTATTCAACAAATGCAAAGGATACATAAGGACCAATTAATCTTTTGGTTACCTCTTTGATACAGAACCAATTAAAATTTAAAACCAAACATATAGAAGAGGAACAATCATCTGACTTCATTTCTTATTTTCCAGTGTCTTTTTTTTTGGTCCCGTCCAATTTTCTTGTTCGAGAGAGAGGGAAATGAAATATGCCAAAACCATAATAGAAGGGGAACCTTATTCTTGTACCACGTAGCTAGGTTGCTCCCCACTTAAAATAAAGTTGGACTTATTCCAATTTTCATGTTACTTGTAAAGCATGCAAATTATTTGACAACTAATAAGATATGTTTTTACTCTTTAGCATAAGCACTATACTACTATTGATGATGAAGCACCTATAATCACATCTCTCCCCCATAAATGAAAGGTTATGGTTCAATCTATTTTGGAGTTGTAGATAAATGAAAAAAATAGAGAGTTTAGGAGGAAATAATTATTGGTACTTCAAAAAGATTTTTTTGTACTCTAATTTTATAAAGGAAAGTGATTTTCATCACTTTTTAGCTTCTCACACACTTCTTTATTTATGTCTACTATTGGATTGAATAAATCCCATGGAATCAACGGCCAAATTAAACAAGGATGTGTAAGAGCCTAAAAAAATATGTAGTTATTTTCCTTCTATAGAACACAAGGATATATATAAGATCTCTTCTTTCGTCGGTGTGGGATTCATATTCTCAACATACCCCCTCACATGTGTGGCGAATTTTCAAGTTTAACACATGGAATAATAAAAAAAAAACGAGTGATGTGGATGACATGTGGCCGTTGAGCTTCACACCTGAGACACCATGCTCTCATAATATGGAGAAATATGACTCATTGTACTAATGTGAGTAAAATATTACAATATATATAGTGATGTAAATGTCTATTTAGGTAGAAATCATACCAATTACAATCGAAAAATTACATTTTTATAATACACACAATAATTACGAAGATAACTCCGAATTACTTTCATTTAATCTAACAATCATCATCACTCTTACTGATTCTGAACCCAACATTCTCTTCCTCAAGAACAAAAATGAATTATAAAAATAAAAATAAACTTTCTAAGTACAATAATTCAATTCTATTATTCTGCATTTGTATGTGGCTAACACATACGATAATATCGCTTTGTAGAATAAAAAAGGGTAAATCTCAATTTACTACCCTCAAGTTTCATGGTTTTCAACATTTAGTACATCAAGTTTTTTTTGTCCCAGAGTCATACCTAAAGTGTTAGTTTTGGGACAGTCTCATATATCCGTTGGTCAAACTGTTAAGTCTGCCGTTAACTGATGACGTGGCGCCCATATGGACAATGATTGGGCACCACGTGTCATTAAAAAAAATTAATTACATAAAAGTACTTAAAATAAAATAAATAAATAAAAAACAGAACCCTCTTTTTTCCTTCCCCCTTCATCTTCCCCATTGGAAAAAGGGAGAGATTCCTTCCCCCTTTTTTCCTTCCCCCTTCATCTTCCCCATTGGTGCGACGGTAAGCCCCTTGCCCCCCTCGCTCGCGCCAGCTTCCATCTCCACTGCTCCCTCTACTTTCTCCTATCTCCTCTCCTCTTTCCTCTTTCCTCTCTCTATCTCATAAGTTTCTCTCTCTCTCTCTCTCTCTCTCTTTCTGTCTATCTCTCAGATTTCTCTCTCCTCTTTCTCTCTCTCGCTAAAAGGGCAAAACCCTAAAGAGTCGTTTACACCCACCTGAGTAAGTTTTCTCTCTCCTTTCTCATCTCTTCTCTCTCCTCTCTCACTGTCTCTCTTTCTCTATCCAAAATTTGAATATATGGGTCCTTGTATTATTAACCTGCCATTTACATTCTTGTGCATATTTGTATATTTAAAAGCTTCAAAATTTATTATGAATTTGTTATTTTTCTCCTTGTTATACCCAAATCTCATATCCCAATTTCTCAGATTACGAAACCCTAATTTGTTGTATTTGATTTTGGATGGAAATTCAGATCTGGGTGTTGTTTGTTTACTTGGTTGAGACATATTGACCGGGAAACTTGTAGAGCTTGACGGAGTGGTCGACGGAGATGGAGGTGAAGTAGGTGGAGTTGGGGCTGAGAGTGAGAGCCGTGACGCCGTCATGGTGGTGGCGGAGGAGCTTGGGAGGGTTAGACAGGATAAAAGAGTCTTGGATGGCGATTATGGGGTCGGAGGAGGAGGCCGTCACGACATGGTAGGCCTGCTGGTCCCACAGCACCGAGCAGTACGATGACCCCCCGCTGCTGCTCGTGGGCTTATAGGCCTCTCAGAGCTTCAAAGTTCGGATCTTCATGGCTCTGCGTGCAGATCGACGAAAACTTGGATTTGGGTTTTGTTGGATTTTCCAGATTTCTTTGTTGTTTGATTTTTTTTTTTTCTTGGTTTAGGGGGTATTTGGGGCTAAGATTTGATCTGGGTTTTGAAAATTTTAGCTCAATTTTTGTAGGGTTGTTGATTTTTCTGGATTTTGGAGATAAAGATTGAGATGGGTTTAGGAGAAGGGGTTTGGGATGATGAAGATTAAGCCATGGTTGCTGCAGTTTTAGGAACCACTTTTTTTTTTTTTTTTTTTTGAATTTTTTTTTTGAACCCCTTCTCAAAAAAAAAAAATCCACGTGGCCCCCTTAATGACATGTGGCGCTCAGTCATTGTCTACATGGGTACCGCATCATCAGTTAACGGCATATTTAATTGTTTGACTAACGGATGTATGAGACTATCCCAAAATTAACACTTTAGGTATGACTCTGAGACGAAAAAAATTTAATGTACTAAATATTGAAAACCACGAAATATGAGAGTAATAAACTGAGATTTACCCAACAAAAAAAAATAGGAAGAAGTTGGGGTCCTTTAAAATTAGCCAGTTCAACTCAGAGTGACTTACGAGACAAAGTCCACGAACTTCTTTAAGCTTCTTCTTTATCCTAAGCCCACAAATTTACTGCTACTAACAAGGTCCCCTATGGATTGAGAGTCTGAGGAAATAAAATTTTTAAACCCCAAGGCCCAAGCCCATAGGCCATAGGTATCTAGCAGCATGCCAGCATATATCATGGCATAGGATGAATGGTTATCAACCTTTCAAGCAGGTCAGTTGTTTTATAAGATTGTCCAATATTATGAATGATAATTGACCAAGTTTGGGCATCATTGGGCACTTCTGCAACTTTGGGCCCAAGCCCATAGACCACAGGTAACTAGCAGCATGCCAGCATATATCATGGCATAGGATGAATGGTTATCAACCTTTCAAGCAGGTCAGTTGTTTTATAAGGTTGTCCAATATTATGAATGATAATTGACCAAGTTTGGGCATCATTGGGCACTTCTGCAACTTTGGGCTGGTTTAGTATCTAAGGTTGGATTAGAATGAATAACTTTCTAATTTTAAGGCATGTTGAGAGGAGAAATAAAAAAAAATTATGACCTACTAGAGGATGGAAAATAGACTATTCATGAAGAAAACTTATCCATTTCAATCCTATCTAAAATGGTAGGATTAGAAGGAATGTGTTTTCTTAATGTCTAATCCTTTTTAATGCCCTCTAAATGAAACGATTTTACTTCTACCTTCAATTTGTCTTGAAATTGGAGACTTATCTATTACAATCCAATCCAATCCTACTTTCCAAATGTGGCCTTCATACTTCATTATCCCACGTGAGACAAATCTTGCGGCATAGTTGCAGGGTGTCAATGGCGAGTTGACCATTTGTATTGTGCTACTCATATCCTGCAATTATTATCATAACGGAGGTAACATAAGGTCATTTTTTTAGTACATTGGAGAGTTTTGAACTCTAGACTTAGCCTACTCCTACTCTCATCTTCCTACCTACCCTCACCACTAGACTAACTCCAATGGCTTAAGGTAACAAGAGGTCATTAAATGCACATGCCCCAACAATCCTGCAAGATTGATAGATTTTGTTCGGGCATCACATTTGGTTGTATCAAGAAATCACAGATCATCTTAGGTACATTGAGGTTTCTAGTGTTCTTTCTATTGATTGATAGATTATGAATGTAAATCTTACAAAGAAGATTCAAAAATTTGGCATCTAGGGCTTTTGGCTCATATATATTCTCTAAGGGTTGGTTTGGTATTGCTGTGCTTTGAAAAAAAAACTGTTTCTGCTGCGCTGTGAGAATAAGCTCATTTTTGCTGCTTCACGTTTTTAGCTTCTTTTTTTTTTCACCCAAAATTGTAAAAATAAGTTGTTTTTAAGTGTTTACCAAACACCTTTTTGAACTCAGCTTTTTTTTAAACCCACTTTTTATAAAAGCACCTCAATATTAAGTGTGTTGATTCTTCTGAGGCTTATAGCTAGAGTTCTATTCATTATTATGTGTAAATTCTTGGCTTTGGCACTAAACCATTTCACACGAAAAAAAAAAAAAAACACTTCCTAATTGTTACGTATGTGCGTGCATCTCCATATGTTGGATTTTCACAGTTTTACAAGGTGGGGGAGGTAACCATTTGGCAATGATGAGAGGGTGATGTCAATGCTCATTTTCTTTGGCAGCTTGGCGTAGAGTTTGTCTTATTTCACGTTTTTACGTTATTCTCCAATATTTTATATATATATATATATATATATATATATATATATATATATATATTTTTTTTTTATCCATTGAGGCGTGGTTTTGGTACTGAACTTCAGTTATTATATGGTAAAGTATAATTGGGGCATGTTTTTACTCACTTTGGCAAGCTCAAAATTTAATCTATGTTGAAGGAAAAATGCTTACAGTTGATGAATTGGTTAGTGGCATTCACTCACAAGTTTGTGAGGTGAATTCTTGGGATATGAGTTTTATGTTAAACTCAGTTGATGAGCGTTGCATTCTCAAAGTGCTTGTAGTGCATAGAAGGCCTTCAAGGGCGCTTATAATTCATGAGGTTTTTTGGCTTTCTCCTTGCACTTTCCAAATTAAACTTAACGCTGATGTTGCAGCTCGTGGTTCACCAGGCATGGCTGGTTTTCGTGGTATTTTCTATGACCACTTAGGTCATTGTCTAGGATGTTTTGGCATTGTTGCTGCCTTGGAGCCGAAACTTAAAGCTATTATTCATGTTGTTTATATGGCTTTGGAGAGGGGTTGGCATTCTATTTGGATTGAGTGGGATTTTGCTTTGGTAGTGCCATTTCTTTGTAATGGATCTTCTCATGTGCCTTGGCGTTTATCAGTTTATTGGACAAATTGTTGTACCATTCTCTCTTCCATGCATATTCGGATTTTATCGCGAAGGAATTCAAATGGCGGACTGTTTAGCAAATTTTGATGTTGATCATGTTGGGGTTCATTGGTGGGATTCTTGTCCGCCGTGTGCAGTTGCGTCTTTTGCTCGTAATATTTTGGGTCTTCCAAAGTTTCGTTTCTCTTAGGAGTTGTCTTAATTAATTGGTGTTTTTAATAGTTTTCTACATCTTGTTAGTTTTCTACATCTTGTTAGAGTAATGTTTCATGACCCCACTAACTTATTGTATCTGTGGAAAATCAGTCCCACATTGATGGGAGGAGAGACCTTACATGTTCTTGAAAGTAAGTTGGGTTTCTCCCCATATTGCCAATTTTTATGGTTGAACCTCAACTTCCTTTGTTGTATAGGAGCAGGTTGTTTCATGCGTGAAGCAAATGGCCACACGTGGTCCACATCACCCAGTTTATGTCGTTAACGTGTTAGACATTAAAATTCACCACACATGCGGGACGTCTTGAGAATGAGTCCCATATTGATCAGAGAAGGGACTTTGCATGAGTTTATAAGTAAGTTGAGCTACTCCTCATAACCAATTGATTTTATAATAGAACCTTAACAATTTTTCAATATCTTTATTTATTTTTTCTTCTTCAATATATTCACAGCAGTGTCTTTTCCTTGATAACAATGTTGATTGCTGAGTGAAAGCGACATTACTGTTTTATTTAAAAAAAAAAATGCTTACTTGATATAATTGGAGGGAGCATAACTTTGGAGAAGAAAAGCTACATGAATTAATGCCTCAATTTGACTCTAATGTATTAATCTTACAAACTAGATAAAGTTGTTGTTGTACTGTTTCCATCAGCGAGGTAGGCCGGGCACTCCCCTTGAGCAATTAGGACTTCTCAAGCTTATTACTTTCCACCTAGCTGGAATTTATATCCGTCTAATACAAGATTGCCAAACATTCAGGAATTCCTTGATGTTGTTCTTGTCTGCTGAGAATTGGAAAAGAAAATAGACAAGATAATTAAAATGGCAAGAGCACATTTCGGTAGTGCTCACTTGGTTAAGACATACTCTCTTTTATTCAATAAACTTCTGCCTTAGGTAAACTAGAAATAAGATGTCCGCTCTTTAATAAAGACTCAATATACTATTGATATTGTTGACAATGTATCAATAACAAGTTAATACGTTTTGTTATTTACAATAAATGATATCAACTTATTATTGAAGATGTATTGATAAGCCGTTTAATAAAATGACTGACATACGTTCAGTAGCTAGACTAAACAAAAACCTGACAAAAATGCTCTTATTGTATCAGTCATGTTTTCTAACCTAATTACAAAATTTTTACATCTTCAACGATTTTCTAACCCTAATAATGCAATAGATTGAAGATAAACCTTGTGCAATAGTTCTTGATCATTCTCAATAGTAAGAATCCACAAGACCATCTTTCTGTTCGCAACGTGCTGCATCAATTTCGATTATAGAATTAGAAGAAGAGGGTTGATGTACCACCCGAAAGCACTAGCAGAGAGACGGAGAAGGACAAGTTGGTGCAAGCCATTGGTTACTAGTACAAAGTACGTTCCCTCTCTTTCCTTCACTGACTGATGCAAATAAAGAAAAAAAGAAAGCTTCAGAGAGAGAGTGACGAGGGACCCTTGATAAGAGACTTTGATAGTGGCATATCCACCGGATTTCCATACAAAAACAATCAAAATATTTTGATTAATTTGCGGTGAAATAAAATGACTAATTATTATATTTTTTTTCATGGACATATTGCCTAGTAATGAGTGTGTGTGTGTGTGTATCTCTGAAAAATCATACTATCGATGGGTCGGTCAGAAAATGGGAATTGACTGTTGCCAACCCCAGCATTATAAAGTCCAAAGAAACGGGGCCATAGCTTTGGACAATCCTGAATGGGGATTGTTGGGATTTGAGAGGATGTGGGATCATATTTTAGCTGCTTTGATTGGTCCATGTCCCACAGTACAAAGTTAACAGCCTAACTAGATATTAGATAAGCATCTGCACGAACCTATCAACATTTGTAACCAACTAACCATTGTCAAACATATGTATCATGTTTTCTTTTTCTGTTTCCGGTTACACGTCATGTATCATGTTTTTCTGTGTTAGTTTGTTAAACTTATATTTGCAAAAATTATGCACATACACATGATGCATGTAAGGATACTATAACTTCACCGGTTAACTTGGTTCCATTCAGCTCCAAATAGGTCAAATTGTATATTAAAAAAAAAAATGAACAGAACTAGAAATTCGGTTTGATCCTTCAGTTTGCTGGTACTTTTTCTCAACCCTAATGCCTATATATGTTACGAGAAAATATATAGTAGTCAGGATACTCTCACAAAGGGTGAGTGCATAATGGAGCCCGTTTCTTTGTGAACATGTATGAAAATCCAACTAATCGTTAGACTGACGTCCTAAATCTTTTTCCTCTAGTACGTACTGAATGTGCAATATGTTATTTATATTTTGCTCTGTGAAAGTAGAGAACAAGGAACATCTCACTTCACTTTGGCCATACAACTATGTGTGTGTGTGTCATGCCAGCTAAGAGAGAGAGAGAGAGAGAGAGAGAGAGAGAGAGAGAGAGATTCAATGAGTCAATAATAATACTAAGAACATAAATCAAGACACCCTAAAAGCAGTCTAGAAGATGAAGAGAGAGAGAAATAGGGTTTTAGTGAACTGAGAAGAAAAGGGATGAGGAGGCAGTTTCTGTGTGATTTGATCATCAAGTCCCCATCTCTGTTTCTCCATGTAACCCCACACATCTCAGTCATATTGTCCTCAACTGCAGAGATATAGATGCCCTAAGCTATTCCATCTCTCTATGATTGTTAGTCCCTTTCAGTCTTCTGTTAGCCAAAGAAGCTCACATCATCCTTCAACCCCACTCAATTGAGTGCAATCATGGCCATTCATATCTATCTCACTTAACCTTAAATCAATTAATGATTAGCATAATCTAATTGTCAACCTAATCCAAAACATTCTGCATGCATGTTTCCATCAGTTAAAGTATACATATTTTTGTAATCTCCAACTTAAGCTCTATGGGGCAACTAAAATGAGTGCAATCATGGCCATCCATGCATCTCACTTAACCTTAATCAGCGATTAATTAGCATATTCTAATTGTCAACCTAATTCGAATATTCTGCATGCATGCATGTTATTTTTGTCCTTTTTTTTTAACGGAGACAACTGGTGGTAAACTACGATTATCCATCCCTTTCAGGGGCTAGAAAGACTCACATAGGCATTTTAGCCTCCCATGACCACAAGTCTGGCTTCCAAACCAGAAGCGGGTTTCAAACCGGAGACCTCCAAGTTTCATCAATTAAATTAAGCATATATATTCACGTCATCTCCAAATTAAGCTCTAATGAGTTTTGCTTTCCAAAATCAGTCCATTCTTAGGCTTAATTTTAGTTTTCATTATCAAACAAGTTTTTAGTTTTTAACTAAAAAAAGTGAAAATTGAAATTGAAATGTAAAAATAAAATAATTATCAAACTGCCCCTTAACTAGCTAATCACTGAGGATAATGAAACTAATTAACTACTCCCTTAAGGATGTCACACATTTGATGACAGCTTATAAGTGGACCAGTAGAAATATATACTAGTTGTGTCTTGGTTGTCCCGAGTCACTTTATTCATGATGCTGATGGATGATATGATATGAGATGATGATGATGATGATATTTATAGTGAAAGGGATGGTGATGAAGGAAGGAGATTTTGGATGAATCTCTACAAGGCCCCAAAGATTGATTAAAAATTGTGTAGAACATCTGTATTCACAATAAAGGGTAGGTGGATCCTCTTATGGGTCGTCCACTAGATTGACATGCTTCAAACTTTCACGGTGTGATGAATCATTTTCCATTCTTTCAAGTACAAAAGCAAACAATGAGTATAATACAAGTGTGTAGCGTGAATACGGTCTAGTATATCAAGTATTATAATACAAGTGGTTGAATATTTGAAAAAAATACCAATCATTTGTAATATGACACTTGATGTACCGGACTATGTTCCCATTACACTGAAAAATATATCCTTTCTCTGACTTTCACAGCCCCAAAAACGATCATACACACACACTTGCATGTTTTAATTTTTTTTCTTCCCTTGTATTTTTTTTCCCTTCAATTTGCAAGAACGCTGTGAACCTAAAACAATGGATTGGGGGAAGTATTAGTCATTTCTTGATATATATATAAATGTCTAAATAACATAAGAAAATTTAGAAAACTAACCGTTTTTACCATCGGATTAAAAACTTAGCCTTCTTCAAGGCCGCTCGAGCAATCCCTTTCAAGCAGACTCAGAAATTTTTTGTGAGATGGGCAACCTAATTTTTTCAATAGGGATTTGGGGTTAGAATCTCTTAGTGGACTAATATGTGCGAGTTTAGTAGCCAGGTTTAGCTTGAGTGGGCGAAGTGATTAACACACTTTATCCATGAGTGCTATCTCAACGCCTCTCAAGCAATGCTCGAATCTCCATCCGAGTAGTTAAAATTGTTAAGTCTAAAAAAACAGGAATTTTAACTAGTTTTCAAAATTTTCCCCTAATATTCTCATGTATTTCTACACCTTAGATTAATTCGTCCCCTGTGATGGACGGCCAAGAGCGAAAGGGCATCTTCCATTTTGTGATTGCAGGTTTGAATTACAGCCACTTTTTTGGTACTATATATGGATGGCTTTTTGCTACATTGATGATATGTGAAACTTGGCTGTGTGGGGGTGTTGGGGGTGCGTGGGAGCCAAGAATATTTCGTCTTTGAAAGACAGACTCAATTTTACAGCAATGAAAAAGGTTAGAAAAGCTACCAGAAAAGGGATATCTTTCTTTGATCTTCTCCCTTTTCCTTTTCGTTATTGGATGTGTACATAAAAGCTTTCCTGCGCCAAAATTGTGACCAGTTATGCCTTCACGTGGTGCCTTGCAGTTTTTCTTTGTTAAGGGAAAAAACTCCAAGTGTTTTGATGCATTTGACCAACTTCTGTCACACTATATAAAAAAAAATTTAAAAAAAAAACCCTAGTTTTGGACACTTTCTTTCTCGTTGGATTCTACGGCATCTTCTTCCCGCATTTTAATCACCCTACACTATGAATGCATTAACTAAATGAAAGAAATAGTTTCATGTATGTTGATTGGTTGTGCACAAAACAAAAAGAAGCCTTTCGATCTAAAGATCAACCAAGCCTAAAAAAATAGATAAAGAAATATATATGACTCACCGTTTAGTTCAGTTTGGAATGTTTCTTGACATGAAGAGACTTCAGTTAGGAATTCCAAACTTTCCGTTAAATGCTTACTTGAGGATTATGACTATATAAATAATTAGGGTTAACTGTATTGTACACCACAAGGTTTTGGGGTCATTTGGAAAATAAGCCACAAGATTTCAATTTTTACATTTTTCACCATATGGTTTTTGAATTGCACCCATTTAACCCCTTTGTCAATTTTATCGTCTAATAATTAGACGTTACGTGCTGATGTGGCATAGACTTTACTCACATTTTAAGCACTCGTTGACCGTCAATTTCAATGTTTAGTACTTTACTCTTTTACTATTTTAATCCTGTTATGAAATTGACGGTCAACAAGTGCTTAAAATATGTGTTAAGTCTATGCCACATCAGCACGTAACTAAACAATAAAATTCACGTAGAGGTTAAAGTGGTACCACGTGGGGTTTTATGCAAAAATTTAAAAAAAAAAAAAAATGTAACTCATTTTGCAAATGATTCCAAATTTTATGATGTAAAATACAGTTAATTACCCAAATAATTAAATGGGTTTTCTTAAGTTTGTATATTTTAGGGAAACAAATATCGTTCCATCGGAAGCGTGTCTCCTTTCAATTGCTCTGAGTAGAAGTGATATAGGTTGTATTAGTAGTCGCAATTTCTAGTGTAGATTGATGCACTTAATTCCTTATGGTATGATGAATAAAGTTTTTTCTCTCAGGACAGTAATGCTTTTATTTTATGAACGTAACTCATCACTTTCTCTTGGAAAAAAAAAACCACCGAATTGTGACACAAGCATTTTGGGAGTGTGGATTCCATTTTATTAATCAATGTGAAAACAAATCATTTGGTTAAATGGACAAGACATTTCATCACTCCAAGAAAACCTGAAATTTAGAGTTTTGGACATTAAAAAATCACAGGGAACCTAAATAACCAAATAACTGAGCCCTAGTTAATGTTTCTGCCATTTTAAGACAAAATAGGCAATCTACCCAATGCAATAACCCATCACCTCTAAAAATAAAATACAATATCAAACATTCCAAACAAGATCAAATTACATTGATCCCCCACCTCCCATTCTCTGCTCCTATACCAACCTTTCACATAAAGTAATCAATTTAAATATATACCGAAGTTGTGTGGTGGGAGAGGGAGATCATATGCCCGCTTTAGTGTATGCATTACTAAGATACTGTCTCTTAGTGTCTCATAATCACCATACAAATTAACAAAGCTACACACACACATATATATATATATATATACAAAAATATTTGGGTAAAATACACTTTACGATCTTAAATTTGGGATCTATTATAATCGCATATAATATATTCAAAACATTTTACTTTCATACTTCACCTACTATTTTATTTCAATATAATACATCCGTTATATTTTTCATCCATTGATCCGTTAAGAATTGACGTGACTATAGGTGTGTCACATGATTACCAAATTTATGCCACGTGGCAAAAAAAATTTAATTAAAGAAAAAATTATTAAAAAAAAAAACCCATAACCCATCTTCTTCATGAGACCCCCCCTTCCCTGCAACCTAAACCCCCACCCCCACCTCCCACCCCACCCAAAACCCCAAAATCAAAAGGGGGAATTGAATTCCCGAGACGAAATGAGGGAGTAGGGGTTTTGGGAAGGGCAAAGTAAAGGGAATTCTAGAGAGAGAAAGAAGAAAGAGAGAGAGAGAGAGAGAGAGAGAGAGAGAGTGAGAGTGAGTGAAGAGAAGTGGACTGAGAAGGAGAAAACAGCTACAAGACCCGACCCGTCTTCTTCTCCTTGTCTCCGTGGGGGCACCTCTGCGTGTCTTCTGCAACTCTCGCTCCAAAAAACTCAGCTGGGTTTTTTGAAGGTTTTCGGTGGGGTGGGTTGCGGTGGAGGGGGGTGGGCTGGGGTGGGGGGGTTGCGGGGAGTTGGGGATGGGGTGGGGTGGGGGGGTTGCGGGGGAGGTGGGGTGGGGTGGGATGGACGGTTTAGGTTGCAGGGAAGGGGGGTCTGGGAAGAAGATGGGTTTTGGGTTTTTTTTTTTTTTTTTTTTTCCTTTTCTTTAATTAATTATTTTTAAATGAATAAAAAAATATTTTTTGTCACGTGGCATAAATTTGGCAGCCACATGGCACAACTATGGCAGCCACATCAGCTCTTTCCACGTCAGCTCTTAACGGATCAATGGATGTAAAATGTAACGAATGTACTATATTGAAATAAAATAGTAGGTAAGGTATGAAAATCAAATGTTTTGAAGATTTTGTATGCAATTGTAATAGATCTCAAACCTGATGTAGTAAAGTGTAATTTACCCAAAATATTTTGTGTAGAAACAAAGGATTTTGTATCGATAACGTGGACACTTGCTTTGATACGTTGATTACTAGTATACTTTCTACTAATTGTAAATGTTTTATCAATATTTTATATCAACAATCTATTTTTTAATAAAGAACATATATCTTGTCCAAAAAAAAATTTGTATGCACCAACCAAAAATATAAAATATGTCAAATGGGAGGTGTGGAAAGGATGGGAAGAGCAGAGATTCCACTTCTTAAAATGGGAGAAGGGGATGGGACAATTTATCCTTGACCATGAGGACTCTCACTATCTTGTGCCATTCTTTGCTTCCATACCATCTCTTCTAACCCAAATATCAATTTTTGGAAGAGAGCTATTCAAATATTGAACAGAACAAAAATATATAGTGTAGACAAGAAACCATTACTACCACCAATAAAATCCAAATTCCATTCAATTGTTGCCCTCCTTTTGCTTGCATCACCACCATCAGACTTTGTCTCCAAATTATTAATTTACTCGTAAATTCATGCATTATAAGATCCCAAAAATAACAATAAAAGAACCCATTTATGAATTATAATCTTCTTCTTCTTCTTCTTCTGTCTCTCTCTCTCTCTGTCTCTCTCTCTCTCATAGAGGACAGTACATACATGAGGGGTTGGCTTGGTGACAAGAATCCACAGAGAAAATTATGGAGATGGCAATGTCCGTCACTATCAAATGTTTGGCTATTTGCTGTAACTAAAATTTACACATGACATTTACTGCATGGCGTTAATGAGACGACGGTTTCTACTAAAAAGAAAAGGGCGGTCAAAGGGACGGTACAATGTTTCTGTCAAAATTTCCTTTGTGTCAGGGTGGGGAAATAAAACCACTGATAGCTCCTTTTGGTCATCATGTTCTGCACACAAAAACAGTGGAAGAGATAGAGAGAGAGAGAGAGGGAGCTCAAAGCCTCAAGCACTTCAACTTTGCACTGCGCTTGTTCTTTTAATCTATTATCTGAATTCTCTAACTAACTGAGACTGATCTGATCGAGCTACGAAGGAAGGAAGAGGATCCTATCCGGATCCACATTATGGGGATTTTAGAGATTTTCACATTCTAACTGTTCATCGTACATTGTGCGGTTTGTTTTCGTCAGATACTATTTGTATTTAATTTTAAAAAGAAACTTTAACGAAAAGCTCCCAATATTAGTTACTTTAACGAAAAACCACATTTTTACACTAAAAAGTCAATCCTAATACTATTCACTTTACCATTTACTTTGTCCTTATCGTTAAAACTCAAAGTTTTCAAACTCTTTTCATTAGTTTTCCTTTTTAAAAATCTAACACTCTTTACTAAAGTTAAAAAATTATAAAGGCTTAATTGGATTAATAGTCCCCGTGGTGATAGGGTAGTTGGAAGATAGCTCATGTGGTAAAAAAAAATAGGATTTAAGCCCCCGTGGTAAAGTTTGTTAGGATTTATGCCTAAAATTGAAAGTTTCGTCAACTTTCTGTTAATTATTAGCACGTGAGCTAACCCTACACGTTAACAATTAATGGAGAAGTCCGTTTTAGCCTAATACGTGTATGGAGAGTTTTGCTTTAGCCTAATATGTGCGGCTCACGTGCTACTAATTAACAAAAATTTGACGGAATTTTTAATTTAGTGCATAAATTCTAACAGATTTTACCACATGGACTTAAATCCTAATTTTTTTCACCACAGGAGTTATCTTTCAACTACCTTATCACCACAAAAACTATTAATCCAATTAGGCCAATTATAAAATATTCAATTTGAAACGTTGAAAGCGTCAAACTCAAAAGTGCGAAAATTGTTACCGTCAACATTTTTATGTAACATGGTTCGTCTCAGCGATGAGATCGAGTACTGTTCTTAAACTGGTTCCAACTTTTCCACCTTATCTGCAAAGCTTGGTAATGGCCGTCCCTCTAATAATTGTAAAAGTGACATTATGAAGTAACGGAAGGTAAGTACTGTTACAAGCTGCAACTCTGTACGTGTATTATGGACTAAGGTTTCTCGAACGGAAAAGGATCCTCTGTGGATCCTCTTTGTGGGGATCCGGGGGATCCATCAATCACAACCGTTCATCATATATCGTGCGGTTAGTTTTCGTTAGATACTATTTATATTCAATTTTAAAATTTAAATTTAAAATGATTTCTGACCGCACGATGTACGATAAACTGTCGTGATTGATTGATCTTCCAGATCCCTACAAAGAAGATCTAGAGAGGATCCTTATCCTACTCAAACCCTAATAGCTCTTGCGTCCATTGTTTTGACTACATGTACAATATCTCTATCGGACTCTAGCAGCAATAATATATATAAATATATAGCACACTAGCTACAAGTCAGCATGCATGTACCTAATGAGTGTGAATCCCACGTCGGAAAAGTAAAAAACTTTGTATGTGCTTATAAAGAGTTGGATCACTCCCTACTCGTTGGTTATTGTGGAATTTCAACTTCCTTAATAGTTAAAGAAGGTTAACTCATGTGTTGAGCCAAATGGCCTATGTGCTCTCACACCACCTAATATATATATATATATATATATATATATATATATATATATATATATATGTATGTATGTATTGTTCATGTGTTTGACTTTAATGATTGCACATTTGATGAGGTCATTGTTGAGAGTGTGAATCTCATGTCAATTAACTGAAAGACCTTGCATGTGCTTATAAATAGCTAATTTACGTACTACTCATATGATCAGTTTATTTTACGACAAGGGGTGTGATATTCACACACATTTTTTTACTTCTCACAAAACCTTCTAATTTTGGTCGTTGAATCAGATGAATTGAAGAAAATCAAATGACAAAAATTAACAAGAGTTTTGTGAGAAGTAAAAATAGGATGTGTAGATAGCACACCCTTTACGATAAAATGCAAACTTCCTTCAGCTTCACATTTCGAAATAAGTGTGTCAGAAGTCAGATAAATGATACTGAAACTACTCATGATGTAGTTTGATGAGAATAATAAGGTTTGGTCGTTTCTCTAATAGTTCATCATAATTTGAATGAGGTAATAATTAATACTGCTCATGAGATGGGATGGTAGTTTTTGAATCAAGGGGTAGAAATCAAGACCGTCGGGAACCGGGAAGAAATACAAGGTGGGGCCTCAGGGAAACATTTTGGTAAAAGTAACCAAAGAAAAAATTATTTCACTTCAGTCTTTCACACTACTCAGAGAGAGAAGAGTATATAAAGGGGGATAGGACGTTGGGGTTTTGCTTCTCTTGAAGATAGGTAAAGATTGGAAGAGGAGAGAGAAAGGAAGAAGGTAATTAAGGAAAACATTTGAGAGATATGGAAGAACATCTGAACCCCTTCGCTGTGACTCATCTGCTTCAACACACCCTGAGAAGCTTGTGCAATCACGAAAACTCTCAGTGGATTTATGCAGTCTTCTGGAGGATCCTCCCTAGAAACTATCCACCGCCCAAGTAAGCAGACCAAAATACTGAAAATGTTTCCAAAATAATTACAGAAAAATGGTTTTTTTCGTACTTTTTCTTACAGTTCCCACTTAGTATATTAAAATTGATATTTTAGTTAATAATTTTGGTTTTATAACAGATGGGAAGGTCATGGAGCTTATGATAGGTCAAGAGGAAACAGAAGGAACTGGTATATATTAATTTAATCAATTTTTTTAATTTAGTTTGATAGTATAAAATAGACTCATAGCTAGGTTTATATATGTGTACATGCAGGATATTGGTTTGGGAAGATGGATTCTGCAACTTTGGTGCCTCCTCACCGGCTCATGATCAGATCAACTCCAGTTCTGATCAGTGCCCTGCGGGACCTTCATCAATGTATAGCAACTTAAGCGATCAATTTCAACAATACAATGGCCTGCAACCTGAGCTTTTCTTCAAGATGTCCCATGAGATCTACAACTATGGAGAAGGGTAATTAACCTAGTTATGAAGAAACATATATATATATATATATATATATATGATTAATTAATTAACCAATTAAATATTGGACTGGTTTTAATTTTGTTTTTCTCTGGGTGTACCGGATTACTGATCTCTGACAATACTAATTAATCAACTGGTGATTGTTGTTATATAGGTTGATCGGGAAAGTGGCGGCAGATCATGGTCATAAGTGGATACACAAAGAACCAAATGATCAAGAAATCAACTTCTTATCAGGATGGCATAACTCAGCAGACATGGTATATAAATATAATACGAAATTTATTAATTAATTTAACTGCTCCTGATCAATGGTTCTATATATGATTCAGTTTGTCATTTCATGTGGCATATACTAATTAATTACATCCAAATTTTTTATATAACTACACCCTCGATCCCCAGTTTTGTTTCAATACAATTTGTCTGTACATGTCATTAGGTTTTTAATTTTTACTTTTTTTTTGCCTCAGCAACCTAGAACATGGGAAGCCCAATTCCAGTCTGGCATAAAGGTACTTAATTAAGCATTTTTAAACCCCACATCACAAAAATTCCAAAATCTTTTTATAATAATTTTGTTTCTAAATGTTTGATTTGATTTTGATTAAAATATCCTGCAGACCATAGCCCTGATAGCAGTTAGAGAAGGTGTCGTTCAGTTAGGAGCTGTTCACAAGGTGAGGCTCTGGACTCTCTCTCTCTCTCTCTCTCTCTCTCTCTCTCTCTCAAGTACTATTGAATGCTATTGAATGTTTGTTTTTTTATAGGAAACGATATTCTTTCTCTAAACTAAAGCAACTGTACATAAATTGATTCAAAACGACATCATGAGATAAACTTTAACCGTACATCAAAGACTGCAAAATATTATTGCATGTTTGCAAATCCTGCAGGTGATTGAAGACTTGAGCTATGTAGTTCTGCTAAGAAAGAAGTTCAGCTACATCGAAAGCATCCCCGGAGTGCTTCTCCCTCACCCATCATCTCCATCCTTCCCCTTCAAGCCTGATCGTCATCATGGCTATGCATACGGTCCCACCCCAGATTATCATAATCATCCTCAACATGCATGGCATTTCCAAGGTGGCACAAACCCTCTTGCACCACCTCCAACTCATGACTTCATGTATGATCATCCCCAATATCTCAACCCTAGTCAAGTAGTTCCACTGAAAAACATAACCCCCTCTATGAGCAGCCTTGAAGCCCTCCTCTCTAAGCTTCCCTCCGTCGTGCCGACGAATGACGATCATCATCATCATCATCCACAGCCGCACGATCAATCCCAGTTTGTGTTATCTCATGGACCTGTGGACTTCATGGCAATGACCAAGCAGAAAGCGGCCAAGCAGGAGACTACTGATCATGATGACAGTCATGACCGTAACGAAGAATATAGGCCGTCGGATTACCAAAACGTCGGTGAAACCAGCAATTCTATGTCCGCTTATTCCCGTCAACAGCAACAGCATTTCCATCACGACTAATTATTAATTAAGCAAGTATTAGTAGTTTTTAATTGCTTTTATTTGGTCGTCAGCTTAATTTATATATAGGAATGCAGATTGATTATTTCTAACATTGTTAATTAGCAAGCTCTCATATATATAATCCTAATATTACACTATAATGTAAGGGCGATCTTGATCTTATGAATAAGGGAGTATTTCAGTTCGCCACCCTACTTTACACCGTTAGATGAGTTTAAATTTTGAGATCAGTAGAAGAGATAGCCACAAATCTCAAAACTTAAACACATCCAATGTTACAATTAGAGTAGTAAGCATTATCGCCACTTGAGGAGATGAGCAAAAATGCACCCAATGAATAATGCACTTGTTTAATTACTTCGTCTGTGGACGAGTCAAAGGCTCGCAGAAAATAGGACAACTGCAAACGGCAAGAGGATGTATACATTTGATGAAGAGAGCTGAGTTGTGGGAACAGAAACTTTATAAATAAATACAAAATTGAAAACAAATATGGGCAGTACAGCTGATGGAAAGGATCGTTAGAACAATGGTAAAACAACAAACGCATTCATAGTATTCTAAATTCCTGAAGTCACCCACCATCAATCTTAATCTTAAATAAGAAAATTAAAAAGCAAATCTTTCTAATGGAACGCTTCAACTTCGGCCTTGAAGTGCTGGAGTAGATTGTCCATAGTCATTACGGTGACATCTCCCTTGTCTCTCACCCGTAAGCTCACCTGGAACAATACGAATCAAAGATTAGCTTCTCAACAGAATAGCAGAAGTTCAGCATAACTAACACGAGAAGGAACCAGATACTAAGGTGACCCGTGACCCGTGTTGTTTGATGCTCTCGAAGTAAATTTTTTCAGTTTTGTTTATCATGTAAATTAACCAAAACAGACCGGTCGAAGGATAACTTAAATAATCTAGAGAAATAGAAATGAAGAGAACCTGTCCACTCTTGACTTCTTCCTCGCCCACAACTAAAATGTAGTTGTACTGTGCTATCTGAGCTTCTCGTACCTGCAGAGCCAAACAGTCAGGCAACAAAAAACAATCCATTGAACCAATCCTGTTTTCACCAGAGTTGGCCGGGTTTATGAGATGTGAGAGAGCCAGCTCCCACTACGGAACTACTAATAAGCCCAACGGACGTCCAATAACCCGTAAAAATACAAACAAAACGAGACCAAAAAAGTCAAGCTTGGTGCAGAGGACAACAGTATGAATTCTTACCTTTTTCTGAATGGTTCTATCAGTAGTGTCAACATCAACATAATAACCAGCTTGATGGATACGATCCCGAACCTACAAAATTGCAACAGTTTTTCTACACAATATAATATAAAATAATTTAAACCGCCGTAAATCTCACTCAAGCATTTTATACTACCCATAACATGATGCATTTAAAGATAAATTGAACTTAAAACTGAGCAGTATATTCAGGCCTGGTTTGGTACTGAGGTTATTCTGAAAAAAGCTGGTATCAAAAAAAGTTGGGAGTTGTTTTTGTGTTTGGTAAATATTCAGCTTCAGTTTTTTTTCACATTTTTGGATGAAAAAAAGCCAAAAACAAGAAGCTGCAAAACCCAGCTTTGAAAAATCGGCTTTTTTTCACATCTGTTTTACATAAAAGTTTACCAAACACTATAATACTGGCTTTTTTTTTTTCAAAAGCACTTTTACAAAAAAGTTTACCAAACACTCTGCTGCTTTATTTCACAGCTGCTTATTCTCACAGCACAGCAGAAGCAACTTTTTTTCAAAGCACAGCAATACCAAACCAGCCCTCAGTTTCATCAACTATCAAAACCAGCAAGTGTATATACATCATCAACTGCATTTATATAGATCTAAGATCCAGAAGGGGAACAGAAAAAAGTTCATAGAACCTTATAGTGGTCAACCAATAACCGGAAAAGCACTAACATACTACCTCCAGAGCATAAGGTTGGGATTTGTCTGAGACAGGGCAAACAATTGCCTGACGTGGACTAAGCCAGAAGGGCCATTTCCCTTTGTAGTTCTCCAACAGTATAGCAAACATACGCTCAACGGAGCCTAAAACAGCTCTGTGTATCATAACAGGTCTCTCCAACTTGCCTTCTTCCCCCTCTGCAGAGTAATTCAGCTCGAATTTTTGTGGAAGCTGAAAATCAAGCTGCAACCAGAATATTGTTTCAATGATAGCTAGATAGTTACATAGGAGGAACAACAAGAAGAAAAACTGAAAGCGGTGTAACCATCAAAGAATTGATCATTAGTACCTGTAGTGTTGCGCACTGGTATTTTCTGTTCAGTGCATCAGATACACTGATATCTATTTTTGGTCCATAAAATGCACCATCCCCTTCATTTATCTGTGTAGCAAGACTAACAATGTAAGCATTCAGACAAAGGCAAGAAATTCAGGGGCCATTAACACATAGCTAAAGAAAACAAAGCACAGATAATGGACCAGATTGGCAACTAAGCAATAACAGAAAGTACTCAGTTCAATTTATGTCAATGGTAAAATGGTGGAGTAGAAAATGGCTTAATGAGTCAAATCTATCCATTCAATACAACGTTCCAGCGAAACAAATTTTGCTTTATTAAATATGCTGCTCAGCTGCAATGAGGTTTGAACTAGGTTGGACTGCACTAAAAAAGAAATATAACCACCCTGGCTCCACCTACAATGAAGATTGTATAAACTTTATGTTCATACTGCATAAGGTGCCAAATGAGGAGTTCACTATATGTTTGAGGGAGTAAAATTCTCTCCCCTCCTCTCATAGTTTTTTTTTTTTTTTTTTTTTTTTTTTTTTTTTTTTTTTTTTTTTGTCTCTAAAAAAAATCAATACAAGATGTTGACGTGACTTAATCATAACTGTTTAAACAGGAGGGGAGGGAAAGGGAGAGAATCCTCCACCATGTTTGAGAGCGACTAAAGCACAAGGTAAAAGTACCTGCCAAGGCTTGCCAAACTCATTTAATGCATCTGCAAGAGCAGCCTCAGCTTTCTCCCATGTTGCCAGATCTCCCATGTGTTTTTCTGGCATCTGCAACATAAGTACAAGATGTTGTACAACACAACAAATTTGAATCTGCATCCTTAAGTAATGAAGTCAAGAGGTTTGAAGCTTTAAGCCCAGGTAATAAGAATCTTACTGTTGATAGCTTCAGGTCGAAAGAAAAGCCAAAAATGTTATAAGTATACTGGATGAAATCTAAGACACGCTTTACTTCATCTTTCACCTGACAACAGAAGCACCAAAAACCAAAAGTCTTAAGAACGAAACAAAACAAAAAAATTAAAAAAAAAAGGTCAAGTTGTAAACAGTAGGTACAATTTAATTAAGCTCAACTCACTTGGGACTCCCTGCAAAAGATATGGGCATCATCCTGTTGGATATTACTAAAACATGTCAGAAGAGTATATATAATCAGAAAATTAATAGAAGAGAACTGACGAAAAATATAAATCTTCCGATAATAAAGTGCATCATTAGGGGCACTGGCAAGCATAAAAGAAATATGAACTCCTATTCCTAATGAACTAACAAATCTGAAGCCAGGATAATCTAAAATGTTTATTTGTTTACAAAGCAGGTTCAGGATGAACATGAGACACCTAAATTAACAGCTAGGTTAAGCTAAAACCAAGGCATTGAAAGTATACCTGCTGGAATCTCCGTACGCGTGTTAATCCAGTCAGTGCACCACTGGCCTCATTGCGATGCAAAACACCAAAATCAGCCAGTCTAAGTGGAAGTTCTGTCATCAAGGTTTAAAAAAAAAGACAGATGAAAATGCGTATGGTGCAAAAATGTCACATAAAGTAGCAATTTCTAGTACTCAGAAGCAAAGCATGGGCTATCACAACTTTAATAAGGTAAAAAAAATACCAAGCACCCGCATCCCAATAAAAACTTTAAAATTTCTTTGTAACAAAAAAAAACTTTAATAGTCATGTTACATTAAGAAATAACCAGAAAAATGCAACATAGAAACAACTCATACCGAGAGACTCAAGCCAAAAGTAACAACTCAAAATTATACTGAACTCAATCATGTAAACTAATGACTTTCTTGCTGAACTGGAAATATTTTAGAGACTAAAAAAGCGTACAACACAAAATGTACAAGAGATCTGTCCGAATAAAGAAAGACAAGAACATCCAAAAAGAAACAAGAAAACTGCTCAAGAAGCCAACAAGGCCCAAACTACAGGGCCGTTTGATAACCGTTTCGTTTTCAGTTTTTAGTTTTTGGTTTTCAGTTTTCAGTTTTCACTTTATTGAAAACTGAAAACTGAAATCTTGTTGGGCAACTACTTTCAGTTTCAGTTTTCAATAAAAAAGATGAAAGGTGAAAACTCAAGGCCAAATTTTGAAACTCAAGTAGTTTTCCGTTTTCATTTTTTTTTAAATGAAATCTGAAAATAGTTACCAAACAAGATTTCAGTTTTCAAAAAAAGTGAAAACTGAAAACGAAATGGTTATCAAACGGCCCCCAAACTACACCAAAGAGAAACAAGAAAACTGCTAAGAGCATCTCCAAAGGAAACATCAAATTTCAATTTGATGGATGACTTGGCAATTTGACATATTGTCAAGATTTTTCTTCCACCCAATATGCCAAAATTTATTGCTTTATTTATGTTTTTTTTAAACAAAATTAATAATAGTTGGGTTGTTATCGGTTTAAAAATAATAATAAAATACTAAAAAAATGCTAGCATTTAAGGTAAGGAAAGTGGAATGCCTTTGGAAATAGCAAAATCAAATTTGAAGGCAGCTTCAAATTTGACATCTCTTTGTCCATGTCATCTTTGACATCTCGGTTGGAGTAAATGGTATGTTAATTGTTACTGTTATACGTCTATGTGGCATTTTTGACATCTCCTTAGGAGATGGTCCAAGCCAACAAGGCCAAACTAAGGGGCTGTTTGATAACCATTTCATTTTCAGTTTTTAGATTTTGGTTTTCAGTTTTCACTTGTTGGGCAACTACTTTCAGTTTCAGTTTTCAGTAAAAAAAAAAAAAAAAAAAAAGAAAAGTGAAAACTCAAGGCCAAATTTTGAAACTCAAGTAGTTTTCAGTTTTTTTTTTTTTTTTAAATGAAATCAAAAAGTAGTTACCAAACAAGATTTCAGTTTTAAAAAAAATGAATACAAAAACTGAAAACTGAAAACGAAATGGTTATCAAACGGCCCCTAAACTACATCCTTAGAGAAAAAGAAAACAAATCCAAGTAAAAGATCACGCAGGCATCCATAAAATGACCTCCTTATACAGAGGACTTTCTTATCAAGCAATTCGAAAGAAAAGGTAAAGAAAATTTTGTTAAAAAGCATACCTCTATATGAGCGAACCCTATGCTGAAACATCAAACAATGCCCTGGGCAATTCATTGGCTTCAATCCAAATTCTTGTTTCTCAATCTGCAAGAGAAAATGCAATATCCAGCAGTTTAAACATATTGCTCATTTCCACAGCAAATATTGTAATGGTCTGGTAGTTAAACATAGTCCTGCTCAGCCACACAGAATAACTACTCAATGAAAATCTCAATCATATGTAAGAGACCCCTTCATGACATCAGGTATACAAAGTTCCCGTAAACAATCAGACAAGTTTAGGTGGCACAGGATTAGCTATCATCAGATTAAGATGTATGTAGCCAAAATTTGGTATTCACTCTTTAGTCATATCCAGAAAAAATAAAATATGTCATCGTAAGTTCAGTTCTTTTAAGTTAAGCATAAAGATGATATAACTGATCACAATACTATAATGTCAAAACTCACCTCAAATACAAACATATTCTCTTTGTAATTAGCAGCATGACCAGATGTTTCCCAAAGTTGCATATTGTACATGTTTGGTGATATAACCTACCAAAGAATAGCAAATTAGGTAAAAATTATTTAAGATTACTAGGATGATGTAAAAACCGAACATTAATTGTCACCTCTTTATAGCCTCGTTCTCTATATTGATTTTTTATAAACTCCATTAGTTTGTTATAAATCCGAGTTCCATTAGGGAGGAAGAACCAACTTCCTGGGCTGAGTTTGACAAGAAGAAAAAATCAAATGGAAATCATGGGGAATCTTGATCACTTATAGAATGAGGAAGTATTAGCTCCATACATACCTAAGTGGGTGACAAAAAAAGAGCTCCTGCTTTGTACCCAACAGTCTGTGGTCATACTTTTTTGCTTCTTCCAGCTTCTGGATATATAGCTGCAGATAAAGTTGATGATGGTAAGTAAAATAATCCAAGACCAATATCCAATAGAAGATATTGGCATAGGTTCTAGTCCTATCCAATACAATTCATAACCTGACTACTTCTCAATTTCTATAAATATCATCAGACCTGCCACATCTTTTGATATGGTATTTGTTACTTCAATATAAGGTGAACATCACGAGAAAAGATTTCAGATACTGCTAAGAAAATCCAAAACCCCATAAAAGGTTAAAAAAATAAAATATCACCTGCAAACTTTTCTTATCAGGATATGATATTCCATAGACTCTCTGTAAACTTTCACGATCTTTATTTCCCCTCCAGTAGGCTGAAGAAGCCTAAAGTTACACATTCATAAGTTAAACATACACATACAATGCATGCATACAAGAATAAACATATTCTACAGATCTAAAATGTCATGAGAACACATACCTTCAAACATGCAAATGCTTTGACAAAAGAAGTATTTGGTATATGGGGCCCACGACACAAGTCAACCAAGGGGCCACATCTATATACTGTTATAGTTTTGTCTGCCGGAAGATCATTGATGATTTCAACCTGATTAAAATTAGTGAAGAAAAAAACACATCTGATATTGCTATTTGAGAGTATGGAATGCAGATAAGAAGAGTAGATAACAATCAGTTACTGATGAGAAACAAACTGAGCAGCTTCACTTACCTTGAATTGATTATCAGAGAAAAGCTCAAGGGCTTGTTCTCTTGTGACTTCAATACGCTCAAAAGGTTGTTTACCCTGGGGATAAAGATGCAACAAACCAGTCAAAGGAGTTTCAACAAACCAGATAAAAATACTGAAGCAACAATCTGCAATCAATCAAGGAATCTCAACAAGAAAGACAAAAATGTTGAAACAACAACTTATTGATTTTGCTACCCGTAAAGGAGCAAGCAATTCCTCCATAAGAAAGGTGTACATTAACTTTTCTACAAGAGTGCAAACAATACCTTAACAGCCTTGTCTGCCGCTGAGGCAATGTCCTTGAAGTGTTCGTCATTCAAGCCCAAATCACCGTAGAACGCATCGTAATAGAAACCCTGTTATTGAATTTCACAAGCGAGCCAAATGAGTAATCCAGAAACTGATAGCAGTTAAGGAACTCTATACAAATTCATTTCCAAGAGTGGGAGCACAAAAGTTCAATATCCATGTGATAAAATTGCAAATGAAAAGAACAACACAAGCACATAGAGTTTCATCCAAACAGCAATGTCAACCACGGAGTAGACAAGTACAGAAGCATGTACAGACAACAGAAAACAACTATTATATCACGGTTAGACGTGTTGCATGGTAAATTTGAAAATAAAAAGTTTTAATGAAATCGTCTCCAAGACTAAATTACTTTTCACGAGAAAATTTACACAGTATTTGAAGAACCAGAACTGGCATAATCCAAAAGTCATACAAATGAAAACACATGATAACATAGCATAAACAAACTAATAACTCAAAAACTCAAAGTCAATCAGCATGGTAATATATCCAAGGCTAAAGGTACATAATCAAACCTCTCCTCTAGTAGTGCACGGACCAATGCAGAGCTTGCATCCATACTCAACCTCAAGTGCCTGCAACGTATCGAAAGTCAAAAACACTATAAAACCCTCAAAATGCAATCCAACAAACCATAAATTCGACAACTTTCATACCTGTCCGAGAATGTGAGCACTAGAATGCCAGAAAGTATCACGCCCTTCATCGTCTTCAAACTTGAAGAGCTTAAGCTCACAGTCCCCTTCCAGAGGACGGCTCATGTCCCACAGGTCCCCATTGACCTTTGCAATCACAGCGCTGGACGCCAAGCTCTTCGAAATATCCTTGGCAATGTCAAATGGCGAAGTCACCCACCTCTTCCCTTCCTTCTCCTGTCCGCCCGGCAAAGTAATCCTACAAAACCCAAACAAAAAATCAAAATTCAAATACCCAAAACCCGGAAGAGTTAGGGCTTAGGGTTTAGTGCTTACTTGATTGGATCGGAGGGAAGGGACTGGCGGTGGGCGAGCTGCTGAGCCTGGATGGCCTCGAAGAGCTTGATGCGCTTCGGGATTACGGCCTCGAGATACGCGTCGTCTTTCGAGTGGGGCGCCATGACGGCACTGTCCGTAGGTAGCTGGGGAAGAAGAGGAGGAGGAGAAGTGGAGAGTGAGGAGAATGGGGAGTAGGAGTTACGGCGGAGAAAGAAAGAGAAAGCTGCTGCTGGTGGCCAGGTTTTAGAAAGGGGGACCAGCTGCATAGGGATGGATGTGTAGTTTGGGCCTCACGGGATTGGTCCTTTTGGAATATGTTCTCCTAATGGTGGAGGAGAAATTTTTTATTGTAACGGGAACACGAATGATACATCGTATGTTTTTAAATAAGTGGTGGGAAATTTTATTTTTTAAGTTAATAATTTTTTAACACACATATCTTACCATTTTTATAATAATACATAATGTATCATCCCGTATGTCGGCCACATTAAAAAATCTCTCCAAACGGAGGATTTGAAATTGGAAGGGGCAGCGTGGACATCAAGCAATTCGTTGCCGAGTGTTTTGACCTTTCCCTTGTTTTTTTTCTTTGTCCGCTGATTAGGGAAATGGATTGGCTGTGCTGAACTGAGTCCAGGTCAGTCCAGTCCCATCCCGATTCCATGTAATGGGCTGAAAAGTTGTGTGACTTAACTAGGCCTGATTTTTCCACACTAGTTTTTGGTCGTTTCTGGGTAGGGGTGGACACCGGCCGTGCGAGGTCTAAATTTGGAGGAACTGGACCGGATCCATTTGGAAATGAAGTGGACAGGACGGGTCGTTAATTTTTAAAAATAAAACTGGACCTAACCCGATCTTAAAGAAATAAACAGTGCATATTTAATCTCCATATGATGGAGATGGACGGTGAAAACAATCCGGGCCAGGGACCAATTTTTCAGAGATTTGGAGTCGCCCCATCCCGTTTTGAGTTTATAAACTTCAATCCTGTCCCGTACCTGCCCAACGGATCCTAGACCCATCTGCCCAACCCTATTTTTGGGTGGCAATAGGTCGTGTAATTTTCGAGATTTTTATTTGCCATAAACTCATTGTAAACTCCGGCGATCTTTGAGTCTGGAATGACACTTCATAGGGTAATTCAACACACGAACAAAATATATGCATGCAGATGACAAGATGCAACAGAAACACGTGCGTACCTTCAAACATGCAAATGCTTTGACGAAAGAAGTATATGATACATGGGGTCTTTCGCATTTTGGTTCAAGCACATCCTAAGACGGGGTAGCACTATCATACACCCAGATCTTTGCAGTATCGCTACGCATATAATCCTGCACTGTAGTGAAGAACGGTATGCTATAGTGCACTGGTTTATCCAATACTGAACAAAACCACCCAATTAGGTTAATCAAATTCATTAAATTGACTATGTCAGGATATTTATTTTTCCAAAATTCTAAGCAAAGCTTACCCATTTGATCGGAATCCTGATAACTTAGCAATGAACCACAAACCTCACGAATATCATGAATCATGGTTCTAATAGTCTTAGCATATATTAACGGCATGAATAGCGCTTTGACGAGCTTTCTCGTCAACAGAGATTTTACAATGATATACTTATTATGTTCCAATCTTGAACCCAAGAACACCAGAAGTTCGTCTTTCAAATTCAAATACAAATCTTGTATTTTAAGAGATTCTTCATTTTGAGAAGGAGGAAGAAGATTTGTTAGAATAGCTATTTCTTTGTTAACTAATAAGAAACTTATGATTTGATAAGCACCAGCAGCAGCATCTTTAGTCACTGGAATCATATTTAATCCTTTAATTCTTTCGGTATAACTAACTCTTTCGTTACAAAGCAACTTAGCTATGAACTGAAATGGATCACTAGCTTGTAGTGCAGAGTTAAACACTCGTCCGATTCACTGATTTTTTTCATAGTTCTTTAGATACCAATCAAGAGCAGCACCTTCCGAATCGAATTTTTTATACTTAAATGCCGCAGCCGTTGCTAAATTCATTCTTAGAGTATATTGTTCCTTCTCTCTTAGTTTACTTTCAGGTGATTTTTCTGTTGGCAATATCCACGTGCCGAAAGGTTGTTAGAGTTGTTATCGAATTAGTTAGTTAAATAACTTAGGCTGCAAGCTGTTGAATAAGAAGAGTATCCAAGATAACTCTAATGATCCCAAGAAGAAGAAAATAGAGCACACTCTTAAAGAAAGCTCACAAAACAAACTAATTAGCAAAGCTTTTCTTATTTAGCTCTAGGCTTTGTTTCTCCTTGGATGATATACAATGTTTGAGGACTTGGGTATTTATAGCAAACCAAATGAAAGCTACACCACACACTTACTTCACCTACAACATCCACCTACTTCACCTACAACCTCCACTTACTTCACCAACCTCACACACTTACTTCACCTATAGGAGCTGTTGGATCTAATTCTGAAATTTCGCCAATAGGAGCTGTTGGATCTAATTTTCTTCATCATTCTCTTCATCCTGGTTTCCCCAATAGGAGCTGTTGGATCTAATTCTGAAATTTCGCGGCATATCGACTTCACCTTGTGAAAGTACTGGGCAATCGTCATGTCGCGTTGTACCATCGATAGCAGCTCATTCTCGAGAAGTTGCAATTTTGTATCGTTCCTCTTCGAAAAGAGTGTAACAAAAGTGTCTCATGCTTCCTTTGGCGTTTTAGCATCTCGAATGTGCTCCAACATTTCTTCTTCTATTGTGGTCTTTAAGGCAAACATTGATTTGCCTGCTTTAATTTTCCACTTCCGCAAGACGCCGTTAACATCTTCCGCTGCCGGTTGTGTAACTTCACTACCACCGACAACCTCCCACAAGTCTTGACCTTGAAGGTAAGACTCTATACACGTTGCCCACGTGTTATAGTTTTGGTTGTTGAGCTTCTTGATTCCTCCAACAACTTGAAGATCACCCATCGTATCGGCAAGACTTTGACTACACCGAACAAGCTTGAGTGACTACCGTGCAGAGTAATACACTACTCTCGACACAAAGAAGCTCTCTCTCAAGGTTTGTGATAACCCCAGCAATAATCTCAAGAAATTTTTTCTGATGTGGAAGATCAGTCAAAACTGCAACCACAGAGCATACTCGGAATTTCAAGAGACTTTACAACCAATGCTCTACCAAGAACGATCCCTGACCGACTTGGCTCTGATACCAATTGTTGAATAAGAAGAGTATCCAAGATAACTCTAATGATCCCAAGAAGAAGAAAATAGAGCACACTCTTAAAGAAAGCTCACAAAACAAACTAATTAGCAAAGCTTTTCTTATTTAGCTCTAGGCTTTGTTTCTCCTTGGATGATATACAATGCTTGAGGACTTGGGTATTTATAGCAAACCAAATGAAAGCTACATCACACACTTACTTCACCTACAACATCCACCTACTTCACCTACAACCTCCACTTACTTCACCAACCTCACACACTTACTTCACCAACCTCACACACTTACTTCACCTACAAACATCCATCTACTTCACCTACAATTGACATTGATTCTCAACACAAGCTAGTTATGATGGCTATATAAACTGTATTCTCATAGTTGTAAACATTAATTCAGTATCGATGTAATCAATTACTTTCTCTCTCTCTTATTCCCTTCTCTCTTTTCTTCTTTGATACATGCTCTTTCTACATTTCTGTGTTTTTCTGCATTTCTGTTAATATTTGCATCACTCGAAAATACAATTAAACTTTTTGACAAGTCACGTTCATGAAAATGCAATACAACCGCATGGTAGATGCTACCACGGGAGTCCACGAATGCGGGTAGATAAAATTTATAACCCGAGTATGCACTCGAAAGAGTTATTACGAAGTCTTTACACCTAGCTTGCTGCAACCACTTAATAAAATCCATTAATAAAACTTGAAGGTCACGCACTTCTTGGCTTTACACTAGTAGAAAAACATGTTTGCGCGACCGTATTTTGCGCGACGGATCAACTTTCGTCGCGCAAAGTATGTTTGCGCGACCAAAAACACACAACGTCGCGCAAAAGGCATTTGCGCGACGCCATATATAGTCGCGCAAAGATTCGTCGCGCAAATGCCTTTTGCGCGACGTTTTATACGTCGCGCAAAGTCATTTTTTTTTTCTTTTTTGGCCTTTTCCTTTTCTTTTGGGTTTCTTGCATTGCCTTTTTCTTTTGTAGTATCCACTTGTATAAATGTTTTAAATTGACGATCGAATCAGTTCATTGTATTCATATATGGTTAAACAATGCAGCTGAAAAACATCATCAAAATCGGAGTTAATATAACCGTTAAATCGTAATTTTTCGTTTATAGCCGTCGAAAAGGTTTGTCCCGTTGTTTGATCTGTACACGTTTGTTTTTTACAATTTTTGGCGTATGCGATCTCAAAGCATATACAAACAAATATGACGGTTGGATCGTTGAAACTAGTTTTTTACAATGCGTATCCCATCAAAACATTAGATTCACTAACACTTGGAATTTATTTAAACTTTCATTAAGTATAACATAATATTTTGTGGTATCCACTTGTGTAAATATTTTAAATGGACGATCGAATCAGTTTATTGTATTCATATAGGGTCAATGAGTGTAGCTGTAAAAAATCAGCAAAATCGGAGCTAATATAACCGTTAAATCATGATTTTTCGTTTATAGCCGTCGAAAATGTTTGTCCCGTTGTTTGATCTCTACATGTTTGTTTTTTACAATTTTTGGCGTATAGGATCTCAAAGCATATACAAACAAATTTGACGGTTGGATCGTTGAAAACATTAGATTCACTAACACTTGGAGTTTATTTACACTTTCATTAAGTATAACATAATATTTTGTAGTATCCACTTTTGTAAATATTTTAAATTGAAGATCGAATCAATTTGTTGTATTCATATAGGGTTAATGAGTGTAGTTGTAAAAAATCATCAAAATCAGAGTTAATATAACCGTTAAATCGTGATTTTTCGTTTATAGCCGTCGAAATGGTTTGTCCCGTTGTTTGATCTCTACACATTTGTTTATTACAATTTTTGGCATATACGATCTCAAAGCATATACAAACAAGTTTGACGGTTGGATTATTGAAACTAGTTTTGTACAATGCGTATCCCATGAAAACATTAGATTCACTAACACTTGGAGTTTATTTATACTTTGATTAAGTATAACATAATATTTTGTGGTATCCACTTTTGTAAATATTTTAAATTGAAGATCGAATCAGTTTGTTGTATTTATACAGAATCAATGAGTGTTGTTGTAAAACATCATGAAAATCAGAGTTAATATAACCGTTAAATCGTGATTTTTTGTTTATAGCCGTCGAAAAGGTTTGTCCTGTTACTTAATCTCTGCATGTTTTTTTTTTTTGATTTTTGGTGTATGGGATCTCCAAGTATATACAAACAAGTTTGACGGTTGGATTTTTGAAATTAGTTTGGTACAATGCAATTCCTATCAAATTCAATGGTATATGTATTTACTAAGTAGATTTTAATTAAGTTATTTTGTACTCATAAGCAAAACGGATAAAAAAAAAGGCAAAAAAAAAAAACAGAGGACTTTGCGCGACGTAGGTTCAACTGCGTCGCGCAAAACAGGCTTGCGCGACGTAATTGTACCTACGTCGCGCAAAGTCCTCTGTTTTTTTTTTTTTTGCCTTTTCCTTTTCTTTTGGGGTTCTTGCATTGCCTTTTTCTTTTGTGGTATCCACTTGTGTAAATGTTTTAAATTGATGATCGAATCAGTTCATTGTATTCATATAGGGTTAAACAGTGCAGCTGTAAAAAATCATCAAAATCGGAGTTAATATAACAGTTAAATCGTAATTTTTCGTTTATAGCCGTCGAAAAGGTTTGTCCCGTTGTTTAATCTCTACACGTTTGTTTTTTACAATTTTTGGCATATGCGATCTCAAAGCATATACAAACAAGTTAGACGGTTGGATCGTTGAAACTAGTTTTGTACAATGCGTATCCCATCAAAACATTAGATTCACTAACACTTGGAATTTATTTAAACTTTCATTAAGTATAACATAATATTTTGTGGTATCCACTTGTGTAAATATTTTAAATGGACGATCGAATCAGTTTGTTGTATTCGTATAGGGTCAATGAGTGTAGCTGTAAAAAATCAACAAAATCGGAGTTAATATAACCGTTAAATCATGATTTTTCGTTTATAGCCGTCGAAAAGGTTTGTCCCGTTATTTGATCTCTACAAGTTTTTTTTTTGCGATTTTTGGCGTATGCGATCCCAATGCATATACAAACAAGTTTGACGGTTGGATCGTTGAAACTAGTTTTGTACAATGCGTATCTCATCAAAACAATAGATTCACTAACACTTGGAATTTATTTAAACTTTCATTAAGTATAACATAATATTTTGTGGTATCCACTTTTGTAAATATTTTAAATTGAAAATCGAACCAGTTTGTTGTATTCATGTAGGGTCAATGAGTGTAGGTCGTCAAAAATCATCAAAATCGGAGTTAATATAACCGTTAAATCGTGATTTTTCGTTTATAGCCGTCGAAATGGTTTGTCTCATTACTTAATCTCTGCATGTTTGTTTTTTGTGATATTTGGCGTATGGGATCTCCAAGTATATACAAACAAGTTTGACGGTTGGATCATTGAAACTAATTTCGGATAATGTGTTTCCTATCAAATTCAATGGTATATGTATTTATTAAGTAGATTTTAATTTATTTATTTTGTACTTATAAGCAAAACGGGTAAAAAAAAAAAAAAAAAGGGACTTTGCGCGACCTAGGTTTAAGTGCGTCGCGCAAACCTGTTTTGCGCGACGTAGGTATGCGTCACGCAAGATTTGCCGCCAAACTATGGATGTTTTACCGCTTTTTTCCAACTTTGCGCGACCTAGGTTTAAGTGCGTCGCGCAAACCTGTTTTGCGCGACGTAGGTATGCGTCGCGCAAGATTTGCCGCCAAACTATGGATGTTTTACCGCTTTTTTCCAACTTTGCGCGACGCAGGTTCACTACGTCGCGCAAAGTGAACACGAAAATATCCCTTTTTGTCTTTCTTTCCAGTGTTCTAAACCAAGTCAAAACTCCATACCTGCCTTCCCCTCTTCCTCACCTGCAGACCTCCATTCCTGACCTGCAGACCTCCGTAGCCACCTGATCACACTCAGGTGATTTAAAAACATCTATGTTATTCATCCATTTTTTTTATATATATGATTGTATTGAAATTTTTGTTAATATTACCAAATATATTGAAAATTTTGATCTTTTTTGTTCTTATCATGCATATATGATTGAGGGTAAATACTCAGTTTGGTAAATTCCCAATATATTGAAAATTTTGATCTCCTATTGATGATGGCAGTGTAGCACAAAGGGACTCCTTCTCTAACGTGAGGGTAAATACTCAGTTTAGTGATCCCCATGTTGTTGCACCTGCACTAGAAAACTCTAACGTATTATCTGAAGGCCAAATTAATGACTCTATCCTGAGAATTGAGAGGAAACGCAAGGTATACTTGTTTAGTTAACTTTAGTATAGTATATTTTGTCAACCAAGGACTTAACTAGTTGCATCTTGTAGGTGAAGAAGTGAGAATCGCTAAAGAAGTTGAAGCTCATGAGTTGCGGATCCGCAAGGAGCTGGAGAAACAAGAAATTCTGAGGAGAAAGGTTCTATTTTTAAGTCCTAAACAATTTTTTCTAAAGCATATATAGCAATTAATATGCTGATATTTTGATTGTTCTGTTTATAAAACAAGGAAATGGAAAAACGTGAGAGATGAAAAGAAAAGAGAGGTTGATGCGTGAGAGGCAACGCAAGGAAGAGAGATTAAAATGTGAGCAAAAACGTGAAATTGAACGAAGGGAAAACTTTTCATTTTATAGCCTAATACAAGCATACATGTCTTGTGCGAATCTACCAACAATGGAAATTAAAATGACGTTTACTTCAAATCATCATAAATTAAATTCATTTGAAAAAGTTTGGTAAATTAAGGTGATTGCAAATAATGGGCTCTTTTGAGTTTGCGCAACTGAATTAAACAAAAAACAATAGCATGACATACTTAAGGCCCTAGAACACATAATGCACAGAAACAAATAAAACTAAGCAACCACTAAACAGCTAAAAGCTTATTCACAAAAGGCACAAATAATGGATATAAACATTATACGACTTACTTAAGCACTCTAAATCACACATATGACAGATATTAGTGTCCCACAAGAAAATGTACCTGTCGAATACCATTACATGAACAAACAATCTGAATTAAACGAAATGATCACTGGACTACTGATAAATCAAAACTGACATTATAAAATAGCTGTCTACTTCGATATATGAAACAAGAATGGTGGACAAACAGGACACTCTTTCGAAATTTATGAACAATCCCTTCATCTTTACAGTTTATAGCATATCATATCATGCCCTCTATGAAGATTTACGGAATCTATTAATGGTGCAAAGGAGCTTTTAATCCTCATGGATAGGAAATTTTTTAAATTACCATAAAAAAATAAAAGCAAAAGCAATATTTTAAGGAAGATTGTAAAGATCTAAAATTTCGGTGAAGAGTTTGGTTTTCCTTTTAACCTATTTTATATAGCTATATTATTTCCCCTGATCACATATGAACACCAATTTTTGAGCAACTAACTTCAGATTCCTTATACTTGTTATTGTGTACTTTTGCCTGTGTGCTATGCCCTTTTTAGGTCATGTTAGAGTTTTTTGGGATTGAATTTGTAATTGATCTTTATTAATTTTATCTAGTTTATTTAGCTTTAGTAATTATTGGGATTTAATTTATTTGTATGCACAAATTTTTGTACGTCACGTACAAAATTGTTTTGTGTTGTACGAAATTAATACTACTTAACTTCGTACACTTTTGTCAAGAAAAACTTAGTTTCCCATTTGAGAATTAGTTGGATTTCGTGTATGGATGCAAAAGCATGACTGCGGTCCAATTAATTCTTGAATTGTCCCATTTTATGGACAGTTTGGGAATGCATAGTTATGTGTTGTAGTGTGCGGTTCACGGATTAGGTTTCGATAGTGGAAATTTTGGTAACATTTCCTGTTGTTCTTCGAGTACACGGTGGATATTATGTATCTACGGCGTGCACTTGAAGGACTGTAAGGAGATGCTGCCGAAATTAGCCCACGTCGAAATTTAATCCATTGCAATCGTAACTTACGGCACATAACTATGCATTCCTAAATGGGATAGGGCCCTTACCGGAGAAATAAGGTGACAATACAGTAGTTGAAGTTGTTGTAACTCATGTACTTTTATTGGGATTGCAGACAAAATGGACAGACAGTGGATACATAATCATAATAGATGTGATGTTGAGTACTTGGATGGAATAGAAGAGTTCACTAAATTCGCAATTAGACACAGCCAAGGTTCAACTCATATCCGATGTCCGTGTAGGAGGTGTAACAACTTAATGTGGGAGACATTCGAAAATGTTCGATTTCATTTAGTAAGAAATGGGATGCTGGAGACCTATACTACTTGGTATCATCATGGAGAACGATTAGACCAAGCTTCGTCTTCATATGTGACACGAGTGGAGACTGTTGAATCTAATATGGATCCTAGTGAACAAGTTATGAATATTGTAAATGATGTTTATCCATACGCCTCATTTTGTGGAGACTGTACTTGATGGTGTGGTTGGTACCGCTGTGGTGACCGAGACGGTGGACCTCATTTTGTGCGCGCTAATTTGCCCTCGTAGGTCGCTAGACCAATCTGGGTCGGAGTTATCTAATCGAGAGGTATTAATTTGGAATGGGTATTTTCCATTTGTGTAATTAATTAAGAATTAGTTAATCTTCTTGTTTGCATAATAATTATGCGTAAATGCGTAGTTGGTTAAATTAGGTGGGTTTTTGTTTGTTTGTTTGTTTAGGACTTTGATGGGTTTGTCAAGAAGGGCGATCTTCCCGGTTATGCTGTAAGTCTCTTCATACTGCCATCTTTCTATTTGGTGTCACATTGCATAAACCTGCAATTTTCGACTTCTAGAATTAACGTAGCGGGGTGGTTGTGTACCTTGTGGTGTTGGTGCGGCTGTTAAATTTGTTATGCAGCAAAGTTTATCAATAAACTTCTTTTCTCGGAATGTATCTGGGTTGGGAAAATTTAACAATTAGGATTGCTGCACCGGTTTCCTTCGGTGTTATTTCATTCCTGGTCTCTCTGCTGATGTTTTATTTTTAGAGTGTAAGTCACCTATCTGCTTTTCCACAATTGTAGTTATTCACTTTCTTTCTTCTCCCCCCTTCCCTGTGTATTTTGTAGATTCTAAATACACCAAAAGGTCCTATCACAGTGGAACTTTTCAAGGATGGTTCTCCAGAGGTTGTGGATAGATTTATTGACTTATGGTGAGTATTCGACATCACATGTATCTTGCATACATACTTGCTGTAGTAATATTAAATCATGTCTATTTGAAGCTATTTCTCTACAGGGTAAGAGAATAAAGTTAAAATTATGGGACGGGGTGACTTTGTACATAGCTGTTAGTAAAATTGCTCGCATCCAAGGGGTGTATTATTTAATATTTTTATCATCTTATAAGCCAAGGGGTATATTTTGTCGTAACTCCTTTGTAAATTATCAAATACACAACAGGAGGTTAAAGGTTCATATAGCCTTGGTGATATGGATGCCTAGTTGACTTATATCGAGGCTAAATGTAAATAAAATTAGAACTTGGACGATTAGAAATCATTTCAATATTCTGAGTAGCAGTAGCATCCAGAAGTAGACTTGCTTGGTTTTTGTTGGTTGTAAGGGCAATAGTGTGTTATGCCCTCATGGCACTTCTAAGGCATTAGTTTTGCAGTCAAAAGGGACACTTCAAGGGGATGTCGTTCAGTCACGTGATCAAGCACTATATAATCAAAGGGGGTGGTTCCCAAGGACTTGTTACAAGGCTAGACCAGACAACAAAGAATTTGAGCTTGTTATCACAACTGCACCAATACCAGATTTAAATGATAAGCTAATTGTATTCGGACGGGTCATCAAAGGAGAGGAAGTGGTACAGGTATAAAATTCTGTGCAGTTTGGGTAACTTATTATCATGCCTAGACTTGGATAATACCTGATGTATAATGCTTGGCATACGGTCTTCCATTCAGGCAACTAAATCCTAAAAATAGTCCCAGTTTTCCCTTAGTTTACGAATTCAATGAAGATATGTTAGGGCTGCATGCTTTTGTGTCATTCTCAAGCACAACCACTTCAACAGATTTCCCTTTACTTCTTTAACCCATTCGATCATTTTTTGAGTTATGTACCTGTCCTTTTGTAAAAAAAATTCCCACCTCCGTACAGAGTAAATTTGGAGAAGCACAAGCCAAAAAGCAAAGCAGTGCTGCATATAAATCCAAATTTGATAGAAGTAAGAGACAGAGTTATCACCAAAGAAAAACCAAAGGATCCAATTCCAGAAATCAAGTGGGGGTAAGTAGATTGCCTTTTCATTTGTTGTGGCATGTGTCTAGTTGAATGACTTGTATGAAGTAAATTGTTTTTGTACGGTACTTTGATCATTTAGTCTAATGAAGTTTTGATACCTTTGATTGATTACAATGTTTGGTAATCCTAGTGTCATATTACCCTTTTTTTTTTGTTTCACTTGATGCACTTTTTTTTTGTTGGCTATGAAAATGGATAAGTAGTTTCCTCATGTTTTGAAATTAAGAATGTTGGTAACCTACTTACTACTTTGGCTGCTAATTGATTAGTTTCAAATGCAAGAAAGGATTAGTTTCTAATGTTATAATTTTATGGTTCAAAAAGTGTATAGATGTCGCGGTTGATCACTCGTCGTCGGAGTGTGACCAATGAGCCTCCTGCATTATCAACATCTACTGCTCCATGCATGAGTGCTCCATTGATTGGGGAGCCTACACCCCTTACTGAGCCTACTCCTATGGCGTCCCAGGTGCCCGTCTCATCGACATCATCAGTGTCAGTTCAGCCGCTTAGTGCACGACGGCCTCACCGACGCCGCCGCGAGCCGGAGCCTTCTGATCACACTTCCTCGGCATCCAGAGTCGAGGGTGAGGCCTCCCAGCCAGGTAGTTTTTTCTAATTCTCGATCACTACGTTGTATTTTTCTTTTATCATTTTAAAATTATTATTTTTATGATGGTGAAAATTTGCTGGAATGTGACAATGTGATGGGGGTTGTGAATTACTATTTTAAGGTTTTGGGAAATGCTATACTATTAGGTGAGGTTATGTCGAATTTTCTGTAAATTTAAGCTTAGGGATTTCACCATTTAATTATTTTTGGCCAGCTAAAAAAAACACCAGGGGGCCTAGTCGAATGTTGAAGGAGGCACAAAGCGTACGTTTGACCAACTCCAGGATCAAGATTGAGTATGACCCGCGACATCGTGGAGCGGCTACCTCACAGCAGCATAACAGCGTCGCTAGTAGTTGTGGTGTTGTTATTAAAAAAAATTGTCCTATGCAGTGGGAGTCTTAGGCAGAAATTCCCGAGGAGACGAAGAAACTAGTGCGAGAAAACTTGTCGGTTAGTATATTAATTTTTAGCCTTTATCATTTTTTTAATTTTGTTTACAAATATTAAAAACCAAAATATATTATCTTAATATTATTAAATTTCTTACTATTATTTTATTATTTTTCATATTCGTAGGTCAATTTTGATCTTGACGACATATCCCCTGAGGTCTTGGCCTACTTAGAGGATACCTTAGCAAATCGGTACAAACATTGGAAGAACTATCTTCACACGCATTTTAAGCGATGGGATGATCCGGAGTTTGCTCGCCTACATGGTTGCCCAACCGAGTTGCAGGACCGGCCGGAGGATTGGGAGTGGCTCTGCAAACATTTTACGGACCCAAAATTTGTGGTATGTACATAATATTTTAATAATAATTTATTATTGTTTTAGTTATTTTTTTAAGCTTCCTTTATTAATTTATTTTAAATAATCGCACTAACATGTTTATTGTGTGTTTAACAGAAGAAATCTATTGCTGGCAAGATAGCTCGGGACTCAAAGACACTTCTCCACCATTCTGGTTCGAAGCCCTTTTCGTATAGGCTTCAGGCACGACGTCAGGTAAAAGTATATTAATTTTGAAATTTTATACAATTTATTTATTATTATTTATTAATAAAATTTTCTTAATGTTTGTTTCTTCAGGAAGGTTCTAAGTTCCCAGAGATCGACATGTTCGAGGACGTTTACGTTCGACCTGGTGATGAGATAGCTAAGCAGCTTCATGTAAGTATATGTAATTGTTATTATTCTTATATGTATGAATCGTTCAAATATTATTTATATTATGTTATTAAACATTATATGTTTTTTCCTTTATTATTACAGGATGCTATGGTGGAACAGCGCACTACTGTTCTCCAAGAAGCAACATCACAACTTCCCCCGGAGACCTCGATCGAGGACGCCACGATACCCGAGGATGCAGGTTTTCAGATCCTGACTAATGTCATGGATCAAAACTTCGGTCGTCGTCCTGGCAAAGTTGTTCGGGGTATGGGAAAAGCGCGAGTTCGTGAGACGGGTGCCTCTTCTTCCAGATCAAACACAGGAGAGGTCAGTGCATTGAAGGAGGAAGTGACAACCCTAAAGGGTCAACTTGCGGTCCAGAGTGAGCAAATAAGGGCCCGGGACGAGCAGATGAGGGCCCAGGGCGAGCAGATTAAGGCCCAGGGCGAGCAGATGAGAGACCTTGTACGAGCCATACAAATGTCTGGCCTCCAAATCTCACTACCAGTACCTGATCTTGCTACACCTTCGACTTCTGAGCCACTTTGCCCTACCGATACCTAGTAGCTTGATGTATCAAACCTAAAAGACTAGTACTTGTAGTTTTTTCTTATTTTTTTGTTTGGACATTTTGTATGTATATTTTCATATATTTATAACTAAATACTTTTCGTTGGTTAATTAATTATCGTTTAGAGTTTAATTAAGATATTTATTAAAAATTAAAAAAATATTTTTTTTACCAAAACAAAAAAAAAGAGGTTTGCGCGACGTAGGTAGAATCTTCATCGCGCCAAGCTCTTTGCGCGACGCACGACCCTACGTCGCGCAAAGCCACTTCGCGCAACGTAAAATCGTGCGTCGCGCAAAGAGGGTGGCGCGACGTAGGTAGAATCTTCGTCGCACAAAGTTTTTGCGCGACGTAGGGGATGCGTCGCTCAAAGCCACTTTGCGCGACGCATTGCCCCTACGTCGCGCAAAGCCACTTTGAGCGACGCATACCCATACGTCGCGCAAAGCCACTTTGCGCGACGTAGGGGGAATATTCGTCGCGCAAACCCCTTCTGTCACTGCCTTGCCGCGACGGTTAGTGCGCGACGAAGGTGCGTTGAGCTAAGTTTTGCGCGACGGTTTTCGACTTTGCGCGACGATGGACCTGCGTCGCGCAAAGTGTTTTTTGTACTAGTATAATTTGTCTTTAGTAACAATTCCTCAATATGTCTAAAGCGTTTTTTATATTCAACTCAGCTAGCTTTCTATTCATAAGAAGACCTTTTTTTTCTAAGGCATCACGATTTTTCAAAATAAATAACAATACCTTACTGTTTATCTCAAAGGGTTGAGACTGAAGCTTATTCAAAACATTGCACACACTTACTGAATCCTTCAACTTAATATAGAAGTTATTATAGTCACGTGAAGTTAATAAACGAAACTTATTATATAAGAATCCCGTAATTCCACTTAAGTACCCCCCTTGCATATCAGCTAACGTTGAAGGTGAAACAACTTAGATTCCAAGCTAACGGCATAGAAATCATGGGTATATTTAATTTAAGAGCGAGTTGGGATAAGTCGAAATTGAACAACGCATAACAATATGCCGTTTTATAACAATTCTTACCTTTTATCTTTGGTGCTTCATCAATTTTCATATTTTCATAAGATATCAAACCTCTCGTACACAAGAAGTTTAACAAGTGTTTAGCAATAACATAATTTCTTTTTATCGTATTATTAACATCTTCTTTATAAACTTTGTTGTATCTAGTTTCTATCTGTACAGCTGATTGGATCTGTTCAAGCATAGTAGCAACCTTAACAACCGAAAAAATGATCAAAACCGTTGAACACTTTCCCTAGTACATTCAGAACTACTGCTTCTAGTGTATATTGACCTAAGTCATTAATCAAAATAAAATCGTTTTCGGATAGATTTTGACTCTTTAGATATTCCTTAGCAGTTTGCTTTTCCTTATCAATTAATTTACGCATCAACTCAGGATAGTGCTTATAAAGACTTTGATAATCGCAATTTAAAGTAATATTTTCAATTTCAGTCTGTAATTTTACCAAAGTATCAGGCAGTATATGATCACAATAATTACATTTCAATAAATTAATTATATTACTATGAATATTGCTAGATTTGTTTTCAGTTTTGATTTCTTTGTATACATTATTCCAAAATATTTCAAGAATATCCTCCTTATTATACGTAGAATACTTACAAATCAATCTAAAAAATTTCCCTTGTCGAAGTTGACTTTTTCAGACTGTAATGCGGTAAACAATTTCATTTTGGAGATTGAAATAGATTCCACCGGTTGCTAGACCATCCACTAGCAGAGCCGACCACCGGACATGCTCGACCTCGGTAATCTCTAGATGGGATTTGGTACCTAGATACACCGACGCTGAATTATTCAGATTTCATAATCTTGAATATCCTTCGCTGGGCTTATCGTGACCCAGAATCAACAAACAGACCCCGTCTTAGGTATGCGCTTGAGATTGTTTACCAATTGCTTTCTTCGTGGGCACACGAAGCTGAACGCCAACAAAAATATCGATAAAAAGTACAAACCGGGAGTCTGCACTGGCCTTCAGTTTGATTTTATATAATGCGTTGATCTCCGAGGGCTTTTGTACTGAGTTCCTAAATTTCGGTATCTCCCGTTGCCGTACCGAGGATCTTTATAGATCACTCTTTAACACCATGAGTTAGGATCGCATCAACTTTCTCATTGTAAAGAGAACAGGCTATGGGAATTTTCGGGGAGAATAGCCTACATATAAGGATGTGCTTCTCGGAGCTTTTTGAGAAAATTATATATATCTAAAGGGGGAGTATCTGGTTTTTGGAACCGCAGCTATATACGCTGATAGTTTCGTCTGCTGCCGAAAGTATTTTTTTTATTTTTCGAGGTGCTCTTCGATCAGCTCTGCTGTCTGTTCTACATCGACTAGTGTTACCAATCTCCTCAAGTGTCCTTTGTGCAATTATAAGGCTAAAACCTAAATGGAGTTGTGGAATTAGGACAAACAAATGCATGCTAAAATTTGAAGTGGGGCATCGTACAAATTAACTTTGGGAATGCAGGTTAGTAGTAAGAAATAAGTCATGCATTGGAATTGCCTGCACCAAATAAAAAAACCAAGTTGTCTTGTCGTGGGTCTACTACGGGGTTTCATCACAACGGAGTCCATCAATATGGACACAAGTACAACCATGTGCGTTCCGTTCCCACCACAAATGCTACTCCAGCTAAGTACCAAATTGCAACGGCGCCCACTGTACTACTGCTAGTTATAGCTTCTCGTTTGGTGGACAAGACAAGTAGTAGCCTAGTGGTTGGATACGTTTAAGGACAAATACTTCTTAGGTTTATGACCTCGATCATTCATTTTTTAATCACGATGTGTCATCGTTTCAAAGTATAAACACCATAATTGAATAATAAAGATAATGAACAATCTCGCAAAAGTTTAATGACGTACATTTTCTGTTTGATCAATTATGGATGACCTAACCCCACCATTCCAACCTTGGAACCATACATGAGATTCAAGTACAGGATTCAGCTCGAGAACCCTAAAACCTATGATTCAACTCGAGAACCCTAAAACCTATGATTCAACTCGAGAACCCTAAAGCCTATGATTCAGCTCAAGAAACTTTGTACGCCGAAGCCACCATATACACATGAAAGTCAAACTCAATCTATCCTCTTAGTCATGTGTAACACAAAATATAGGATTTGATCAACCTTATCTTCTCCAGTCAAATGTAATCCATGGCATTACAAAATTACAGTCCTATCTAATCAAATTCATTACACTTGTGAGTTTTGGGTACCTTTCAACCAGCTTAGAGGCACCAACTTCGCTAAGATAAGCTAAGCTTAGATATAGCTAGACAGGTGGACAAAGAGACTCCTTTGAATCCCTCAACCACTAGATCTCGAAAAGCTACTAGCTTGATCGATCTACCACTACTACTATTGGGTACCCTACTAGACTCAAGTCTCATATGGGTTTGTAATTCATATTATATGAGGTCCCCCACCACATTGCGCATGTGCATGTGACTTTGTTTTTGGTTTTTATTCCTGACGATCTGCAGCTCGTGTACCTCGATCTCTCTATTTCCATAACGTTGTCTCGATGGAACGTGGTGCGTCTACAGTTGTTCATTACAGTAGGATTATTATTATATCTAACCACACAGTTAGTCCTTATGAATTGACATTGTCTTCGGATCTCTGTACTCAGAGTCCGCGGACTTCGAGATCTTGACAACTCATTTTAAATCTTGTGCCCTCCTCTACCCCCTTAGCCCATCCTATTGGCCAACCTCACGCAAATTAAGAGTCCGAATCTCTATCTCCCCTTGAACGCCCAAATCTCTAAGTCTACTGGCTCCAAACTTCGAGTTCCAGAGAGAATCTTGGTCCAGTCTTTATGTTATACCAAACCATCACCAATAGCTGATTAATAAGCAGAGAAATATAATAGAATGTTGTCAGGTGTTATATGTATTTATTCATTTTTACGTGTAAATTACAATCTAGTGTGTGTGTGTCTGTAATTAATTCATAAAATCATAAAAGTAAATTGGTATGATAATTTAGATACACGAAAAACTTGCTCTCTGTGTATAAGAAGTCAAATGATTTCTATATATTATATTCCCTTGGTTTTCACCTGATCAATTAATTATATTGACTCGATGGAATGTTCGCAACAACTTATCGCGAAATTTCTAAAACAAATATGATGTCAATGATCATAGTTTTAGGTTTAGTGTTGACAACTTCTTTTGTGGCCATAATATGGAATCAATAGTGACAACAGATCAGTTGACATGCCACGTGCATGTATATGGAATGCAGGGAACCGGATCCTATCCGAATTCCAATAATCTAAGCTTAAAAATCAAACGATCCGAACTGTTAAAATTTGATCCAATAACTATAAATAAGGGGCTCATCTAAAAGTTATAATAATTTTAGTCCTTGAATCAAATTTTAACAGTTCGGATCAAATAATTATTGGACTCAAATTATTGGGATTCAGAAAGGATTCGGTTCCGGAATCCAGAATGTAAGTGGCCACCAATTTGACCTCCAAAAAATTATGTCAAAGCTTTAAGTCGTGCATTATGTGGATATATACAGTGGCGGATCCAGGATTTTAAATTCGGGGGGTCCCATTAATAAAGGTAAAAATTTTTATAGACAACATTAACATTGAAAAGTTAAATATAATACATTTCATTCAAAAATCATATGCAAAACAACATTACAAGTTATAAAATCCTAATTTGAGCGTCCACGATGGGGTTTCATAGTCTGAAAATGTTCTATGATAGCTTCATTATCAGTACATAAAAAAGCATATTTCTCAATATAAATAACTAATTAAGTCACTCAACTATCTTTCTCAATGAACAAATAGATGGTGCTATTGTCTTTGGCTTGAAAAATATCTCCATATTTTTTATTTCTAAACTACACATTTAACAAAAAAAAACACAAAACATATACCAATTGTTAAAAAGGGTCCTATTTTCTTTCTTCTCCGCTTGCGATCTAGGCGAACTAGGTGAATTTAAGTAAATTTATTATATACCTTTAGTATTTTATCGAATTTAACGTATAAGATAAAAGTTCAAATAATTACAAGTTCATAATAATTTACATAATATTTTTAGAGATCATATTGATTGATATTGAATTTTAAGACAAATAAGTGTGTTAAATATGTGGGTGTAGAAAGTAAAATGAGGCACTGGACGCAGAAAGAGGCAGCCATGCCAATTAGCAAAAATACACCTAGGGACTGACAACCCATTTTCTTTTTTGGAAAGATCAACTTGATGTTAGCTGTCCAAACGTGATTGGACCAATTAAAAAATACATTAAATGGGAAAGTTTGAGGGTGGTCACGTGGGAATGAAGGGATGATAAAGACTCATTTAATCATCTTCTTCCTGCTTTCGTCTTCGCAAGAACAAAACCACCAAACCCAGAAATTACAGAACACCCTGAACAGACCTCGTGTTCGAGTACGAGGGGTCCCCGAAAAATTTCTAGCAGCGATTTAGGGCGCTGAGGGGTCCTGGGACCTCCCAGGTCCCTCTGTAGATCCGTCATTGGATATATATATTCCAAGTATTATGTAGATATATGAAGTTATTTATAGGGAGTTTTAACGAAAAACTCACGGTACTGTTTATTTTAATGAAAAATTACATTTTTACACTAAAAAGTCAATCATGGTACTATTCACTTTACCCTTTATTTTGTCCTTATCGTTAAAACTCAAAGTTTTCAAGTCATTTTCATTAGTTTTCCTTTATTTATATTCATTTTTCATGTCTAAGAAAAATTAGAATATGGTCCTTATTTACTAATGTTTATTGACTGAGACATTATTAGTTTTTGGATTTTAATCGAAGTTCCTAGCATGAATGTGTTGATGAATTTACATGCATGTAAGTTACATAATTTTTTTAAAATAAAAATAGGTAATTGATTTAGAGTTTTAATACTCACGCTCTTATTAATCTTCTAATTAAATTTCAACTCCAAATATTTTCAAAATAAAAACATAAATTAGAATAAGTTTGTACACATTAATTTTTTAATAAAAAGATTTTTAATTTTTTAATCTTAAATGTACATTCATATAACTTTTTTAATTTAATCTTAAATGTATCCATTCTTAAATATATCAATTTATTATATGTAAAATGTATCATTTTTTTAATATTAAAATGTACTCATTTTTTAATATAAAATGTACTCATTTTTTTAATATAAAATGTACCCATTTTTTGAAATAAAATCCATTTAATATTTTTCTATCCATTTTTTAGACTTATATGGGTACATTCTATTTTCTTGATTAATTTGAAAATGTATCCATGTCAATTTTAATCAAAGAAATTTAATGATCTTAAGCCTAATATATGTTTTCTTTTTTGTGGTTAGTTACATCAGCAATGCCAGCTCAGCTATTAGTTTGTTAATAGTTTTGGTACAATAATTTTTTTGTTAATTTTGATGAATGCACCTATGTTTATACATATAATATATTGGAGAGTATAATTTATCCTTTAGTAATTTTAATCCCACAAATTATGTGTTTTATTTAAAATCTCATTAATATAAACAACTTCATATTTCAATTTTTAATTTGAAAAATATAACAACTCACATAGAAATACATCATTACATTAATGTCAGAGACTTCGATAAAAAACTGAAAGCCAACAAGGTTTCAATCAATGAACATTGATAGCTAGAGACTGCATTAAAAGTCTCCCATTTTTTCTAACTACATTGTAGCAAGTGGTGCATTGCCTCAGTAGATAATAATTTTTTCTAATCTATTGTGTTTTAGTTTTTTTTTTTTTTCTTTTGTATTATAACTTGGAATTGTTATATCTCTTGTAATATATAAAATTTTGTGTTTAAAAAAGCAAATTCTTGTATTGCAAAGAGTAATTTTCACACTCTTTTTAGCTTCTCACACATCCATCTTTATTTCGGCAATCAGAACGAATAAATCAAACGAAATCAACTACCCAAATTAAACATAGATGTGTAAGAGGCTAAAAAGAGGGTGCATATCATCTCTCAATTTCTATTCTTGCTCAACTAAACATGATCAAATTGCCACAATACATATGTCGCCTGCAATATGCTTCATTCAACATCAAATGGCTATCGCAACCAGATGGAAGGTGACATGACATGCCTACCGGATCCGTTCCTTAGTCGGTTCAGACTAAAAGTCAAGTAATGTCAATGCGATCAAACATCTATTTTCGAACGCTGTATTTAATATAAATCCAGATTATTGCCAGCAAGCATGCTTCTTAATGTTAAATAATAATTGGCTTCTCTCTGCGACAATGCATATGATTTCTTCAATCCCATCCTTTTCTTCAACCCCCGGCCGACTTGTTTGCATTAACTCAACCCACGAGCCACATGTGTGTATATATATACAAATAACAACAACAACAATCAAGTTTTATCTCACTAAGTGGAGTTGGCTGTATGGATTTTAAAACCCCATGCATTCATGAAGTGTATATATACATATGTCATCATCATACCTCACATGCTTGTGTTCAATGTCGCTCTTAAGCCCTGGAAAATTTTCCGATCGGCCTGGGGACCGCTAGGGCATACATACATACATACATACATACATACATACATACATACATACATATATATATATATATATATATATATATATATATACTAAAATAGCTGGTGTGCTAATTCATCTTTTCACCGAGATTTGTTTTTATGCAGTCCATAGGCTAGCTGGAGGGGTGCAATTAAACCCGAACATTTTTGCTAGGGTTGGCCTTGCTAGTTTCATATACACGAGACGTGGTTAGAATTTGTGTATTCTACATTCTGATAGGAGGATCGACGTTTCACATTCCACATCTTCCTACTTCAAAAGGTTAATATCACTTAATCCTCTGTTTTGTTTTAATGTTGCATGGACTAATGCCAAACCAAGTTATTTTGTTTCCCTGAGCATAAACTCTAGACTCCAGTTGTAGTTCCGGTGGAACAATATCAAGTTGATCTGTATACTCCAAGTTCAAATATTTTAGCCTTAATAAGGCCTTCGATTCAAAGGGTGATCACATTGTAATTATATCAGATAACGTGATAAATGATATATGTAGCTAGATAATATTCAATAAGATATGTTTATTAATTGATATGCATTTACACATAATAAAGTAGTAAAATGTGGTATAAAATTGTTATGTAATACTATAGCGTTAGGGTTTAGGTCACGTTGTGTTCTTTCATAACTAAACATACTGCATTTTTGTGTCATATTTTAATACCACGTGATGAAGCAAGTGGTGTATATATACGATCAAGATCTAATAAGATAATGTACAAATCACTGATCAAATCATGTGATATGAAAATGTGATATGTTGAAACATTATTGTTTGCTATAATTATTCATCGATGATTATGGACATTGGACAAGTTGGCAAAGATCGTGCCCATACTACCTTCTTTCCATTCATACATATTTCTGATTTCAATCATCGTTTACCTAAATAAGAAAAATAGTGTTCATCACATAACACATGTTTTCTCATCTGCCATAATATATTTGGAAAGAAAAATGCTAGGGAGACTAAATTAGCAAACCAAATGAAATGTTATCAATACAAAATGATGAACACATTTATCAACAATTAAGTAATAATTCAATCACCAACTTCCATGTTATTTAATTTACAAATTAAGTCTTCCTAGTATTACTCATTTGAAAAAGAAGATGGATATTTGAACACAATGAGGAGGAAACATGCCCTATTGGGTCCAACCACGTTACAAAACCCACTTGATAAATTATCCGTTCACATTGGTTACGTTTCAATTCAAATTTTCGCCAGCCAACACATTATGGCACAAATTAATTAATTAATTTAGAATAGTGCAATTCATACGCCTATTTTTACCTCTCATAATTTTATTAATTTTATTTAATTCGTTCGATCCAATTGTCAAAACTTGAAAAAAAGATGTGAAATTAAAAATAAGTTTATAGATAGCACTACCCTTAATTTATTATTCTAAATCTTCACATCCCGTGTATACCTAAGATCTCTCCTGGAACCTAGTTTGGACAACGAACTAAAGAAAATGCTAAGAAGATTATATTTTTTAATCATATTTTGTTAATCATATAATATGACGGTTGATGTTGATTTATATATTTAATAATTAAACAAAAAATTCAACAACCAACTATCACATCATATAATTTAAAAAAACAAAATTTAAATAAAAAATCTGTCTAACATTACCTCCAAACTAAATACTAAATTTCTAGTGTGCTGAATTATGAGCCCCAAGATATGGGTGTTCGAGAAATGGGTGACGTGGAGGATTACATCTGGACACGTGTGGGGATGCCAACCGTCGGGATTCGGGGACGAGTACAAGTTTAGAAATCAAAAGGTTATACGTAGTACCTAGAGTGGTGTGGCGAGAGAGATTCTCAAATTCCCTCGTATCACTAATTACATGCAAGTATGTCTAAATTTCTAGCAGCGTAAGGCTTTTTATCACTATATGAGCGTTGTCTGAGAATTTTATGTCCGAGTGAACAAAAGAAATTTTTTCGAGTGTGATCGACATTGGTCTAACTTAATTAGTATTATTAATTTATATGTTATAAGACGACATTGTTGATATACTAACCTAACAAAAATTCTAATCTAGAGTATGGAAAACATCATATGTTCTTCCTTGATGAGTACCAAAAAAGAAATGAAGGGCAAATTTTTTTTCGGAGTTCCAACCACATGATTCACAATTCTCTTAATACTAAATCAATCCATTTTAGTCTTGAGTAGGATAACTAATGCTACATGATGTCAAAATTTTGAGAGATTAACCAACGACTCTTTACTAATTACACTTATATTGTTTCCAACTTAATTACATGTGCAATGAACTAGGTGTGAAATCTTATTACAAAAAACCTTAGTACATCTAAAAATTTAAAAGTTGAATCAAATATTTGTTTCCAACTTTTTTTCTTTAAAAAATGAACTAACTGGTGGCTTCGTCACTACAGTCCATATTTCTGGAGACCAAAAAGACTTACATAGGTGTGTAAATTTTACTAAGCGTGAAATTTTACGACAAACATTCTTGATGCAATTAAAAGTTGAATATAAACCACTATAAAAAAATTTGTATTCTTCCACACGGTATAGTAGTCATATCGAAAACCTAGCTAGAGAGTGGCAGACACGTGTATGGGTCTCTTTGGAGGTAAAGTCTAAAGGGGGTCCCCCCATACTGCAAACGACAACAAAATTGTGTTCGTGAGAGAAAATTCGAAGGTGTCCCTCGGCCCACACACGTCCAAAAAAAAGGCATGAATTGCTCGGCTCACATGGCCCCGTCGTCCTATTTAGTGTTGCCTTCATTTATAGAGCATAGCCTTCAGCCCTCTCCCATCATTCATCATCCCTCTCAATTCTGGTATCAGACTTTCAACGAATCATTCTTTCTCTGGGTTTCTTTGGCAATTTTTGTGTTGCCTTTGCCTTTGTACAGGTAACATTATTTGTACTTGCTAGCAAGATTGGAAACTACCATACATTATGAATAATTTTCATGGCCTGAGAGGTTATTCTTCTTCATCTAAGATGAAGACGATGAAGATGAGGAGGCGGAGGCAGGCGGTGGGAGGTCGTGGCAGAGGAGGCATGTCGATGGTGCAAGTGAAGGTGAAGAAGCTACAAATGTTGATTCCAGGAGGGAGAGGGTTGAAGGCGGACCGGCTTTTTCTTCAAACCGCGGATTATATACTTCAGCTGAGGTTGCAACTTAATGTTTTGCAAGCGCTTTCCAAGATTTACAAGCTATGAGATGAGTCTACTTGTGAATTTGTGATGCCATGCATTTCGATCTTAATCGGTTTTATTAAATTATGTATGATGGTAATTAAATTTGTGTTCGTTCTCCTAATCCTTATAACTATATATTAATTTTCCTCCATGCCTGTTATATATATGTATGGTCTTGATCGAATGCCATTTGGTTCCATATATTGATTTTTTGAAGTAGCTAGGATGTTTTCTAGATAATTATCGAATTTCGTTTCTTCTGTTCTATTGCTGGCCGCAGCTTGTAACATTTCTAGCTAGGGTTTTTCTTTTTAAGATCCTGAGACTTTATTCTAATTACCACGAACTGATGATCCACCTCGCTTGGAATTTAACATAGATTTCCCTGCACGCAATGCTGCAGGTTTGAGGTTTAGGCCAATTCAATCAAAATTTGGAGAGATATATAATTTTCTCATTAAGGGAGGGAGTTTAGCTACCCCAGCTTATTTACTGCGTAATCTCTCCTATGCAACGTACACTAGTGGAAAAATTGGCAAAGCCTGCAGAATTCAACATTTCAATATACACTGTGTTTGTTGCTCAATAGGCATAGATATCATACATGTTAGAATATTCCGATTGTATTGTATCCTGAATAATACGTCTGATACCACCAAAGAGGAACCCACGGATGATCTGCAGCGATTTAATAAGTATAAGCCATAGGTAATCTATGTCTGCGGCGAATAAGGCTGAACTGAATCCGAGTTGAATTCCAGTAGATTGAAACCCCACGATTTTTGAATATTTGTTTTCATCCTTTTCGTAGCTCTCTTTCAAAAATAATATGGGAACCCCAAATCAACTTAATAATTTACATGCTTGGAAGGCTTAAATGATACTGCACTATCATTGCTGCTATGAAGAGTTTGAGCAATTTTTTGAGTGGAACTCGATGGGCGTTTTGAGCGCTTGGATAAGTGAAAATTTAGTGTTACATGTAAGATTTTTTATTTACTACGATTTGGCTAACCTGGACAAGTTTGAGGTTAAATCACAACAACAACGCAATGAAAAGACAGAGAGATGTTGAGGCTATTTTTTGTTCCCTAGACAACAAGTCACTTAGAAGAGTAAACGAACCCAGCATTATATTTACGAATCTTATGAAAGAAACTTCTAAAGCAGTTGGGAAGTTAGTGTCTCTATTTTGGTTGTAATATCCACCACAATTCCTACATTAATTCCTAACTTGGCTTCCATAAGGTCAATTATTTTTTGGAACATCGGCTGAAATGATTGGAGATCAAATCTCAATTGTTGAAATGATTAAAATCAAACATAGACGACGTATTCATCGCATATCAACGAGCTGGTTGTAAAAAATTGATGACATTGCGAACAAATTTTGACAACAGATTGAACTCTAATCATTTTCAGCAAGTAGGATGGGAAAATTGATTATGTGGCCAATTAATTCCCATTATTTTCTATTAACACAACATTCTTAATGAAATTTATAAGGAGGGGCTTCAAGCTTTGGATGCAAGAGGCCAAATATACTGCAACTAACCTAATCTACATCTATTTTTAACTGATCGAAGCAAATTAATTTAAAGTATGTTAGGGTGGAAAATAAAACATTCCTAAAGTGGCCAGCCATGTCTGTAAGGAGCTTTACTTCTACACCATTTGGTGTGTATCTAATCTCTTCATGCAGAATATGTGCTCTACAAAATCTGTGTAACAAAGTAACTCAAGATGAAAAGAAAAAAGTTCCAGTAGGTCACATAAAGTACTCAGTTTCATGGTTTGTACCAGTTAAACAAGTGCTTGGCAGAAAAGATACAACTGCCAGACCAAAGAACGTGGTATTCCATGGCCTACCATCCGAGCTTCGTCATTAACTTCCAGCAATATATGTACAGAACTGAATTCATTGGTTTTCAGATATATACAAGCAACTTCATCTTTCAGTTAGACATAAAACGTAGACCAGGCTTGAGCTTTTGTACATGATTCTAATAATTGCATGAGGTCCACATGGAGAATTTTTTTTTGGCGTGACGGTCGAATCACTGTGTGATTTTACTAATGCACGTGTTATAATATGAATGAGTGAATCAACATATGGCTAAAGGAGGATCAAAATCAATCAATTGGAGAGTGGAGATAACACTCAAATAATCACTTTCCAATCAAAGATAATACCAACTCTGTTCATATGCAATCTCTACGCCAATAATAATTGGTAATAATTCTGCAAAAAAAAAGAGTTGTGAACACCAATGCATTGGCGAAAGCCACTAAAAAACTAACCATGGCAATCCCTGAAAACTCCTCCACATGCAACAGAACCAAGATTTCCTTTAGACAAACCATCTATATTAAGTTAAAATCCAAGTAAACCAAGGAAGAGACCAAATCACATGAAGAATAGTAGGCGCCTTACGAGGAATAGGTCGGATTCTCAGAGAAGAAATGATACGAGGTTCGAAACCTTGAAAGTAACCAAAAACAAACTCGATGTACATTTAATAACACAAGTGATTTTCTAATACTACATAAATCATACTTAAAAACTGTCATTTCATCAATGAAGAGGAATCATTTGCGTCTCTCTATATCTCTCTACATTTACATGTGAGATATCATCAAGCACTCAAATGTATGGGTTTTAATTTTGCGTCTATTTGATTAATTAGTGCGCAGATGCTAATTTCGACAGCACAGAAAATGGAAAATAGGGCAAATATATACATGCAAAAACAATATTAGGTGTCAATTGAAGAAGATGGAGCCGGTTGAAATATCAAGAGATCTTTGACTTACAACACCCATTGGCCATTTTATCAAGTGTCTGCAACAGCTGGCTTCTCTGCTTGTTTTATCCCGTCAGTTTTGGAGGTATATATAGGGAAGACAGTGATTGTGATTTAGCAGCCAGGTCCTATAGACTCTTGTTTGATTTCTTCGGAATAATACTTCAGAATTTATTATTGAGTACTTACTTTTTTTATTTTGTTCAATAATATTAAGGAAATTTTATTTGAATTCATATGCTTTGTTCTTTATTCAACTTAAATTTTAAACGTTAATTATATTTTTTACTCTATTGTATAATTATCATAAAATATAAGATGAAATTAACAATAAAATTAAAATTTATAATTAAACTCACACCCTATAATTAAAACTTACTGTCACTCCTTATTTATCTCATGTATATTACAGCTAAAACTCTAATAGCTCTTATAGAGGAAAAACAAGCTTTACGAAAAAGATCAAATAAGGAAATCTTCCATCAGCATTGGCCTCTGCTACGTTGGGTCTTCGAAAACCCATTTGGAAATTTGAAACTTTACGAAAAAGATCAAATAAAGATGCATTGAAACAATTGATGAAAAAAAAAAAAAAAAAAAAAAACATAAAACTCTATTTCTAGAGAGCAAAAAATTCACTAATTAGTACCTAAATATTATCTTTCAGACAGTTTATTTATTGCTTGGTTTTGTACAATAAGCACTGATTTGTTAGATGCATGATTTTGTTCATTTCAAATTGAAAAAGCTATTAATTAGAAAGACACCTAGTTACGTCTTTCTAGTTGATCTGATACTTGATTGTTCGATTACTAATTTTAATTTGTCACCCACTAATGTCTTTTGCTTCTTTACGTGTTTTAATGTGCAGGGAAGTCGAAAATCAGAATAATATCAATTCATTGTATACCTCCATCATAATAGAAGTATAAACTAAAGTCACACAATGTGATTTACATTCAACTACCATAGATAACGAATTTGACATAAATTTATTCGAATCAAATCAGACAATAGGCAGGTGCATCTAGTGATTGGGCTTTTGAGCCCCATTTCAACTTGCAAGATCCTCAAATTGGACTATCAAAAGTCCATTGACCAAATAATTTTGGACCCACAAAGAAATGGGCACCATCCAATCACAATGGTTGGTAAAAAAGCCAACACAGAGGCAGGGATGCCAAACTTGCACAGTAAAATCGGCAACAAAATCCAAATATCATGTACCAGAAAATTGGCAAAAATCTAAAGAAAACTGGGTCCTTCCATGATTGACACGTACGAGGTCACTGTTCTTATATTTCCAACTGACAATTTTACCCTCGGACTGGCTCCTTTTGTTGCCGCTAACCACACTACCTTCCAACATAAATAAATTAAAACCCCTCCTCAAATCTCAATGTACCCCCCCCCCCCCCGCGCCCAAATCATATTATTTAGGGTTTTTTATTTTATTTTTCATCACCTGCAACACTGTCCAAGTCCAAGACAAGAAGCACATGTCAAAGACTCAAATGGGCTCCGTTAATGGCAGATTTTCCAGTTTTTCAGGTCGGTAAACTGCAAACTGGACAGCTCCTGGCTTCTTTTTTATTTTTATTTTTTTTATATTTTATGTTCTTCAACTTCAACTCCAGTATTTTGGTTGCATTTCTGAACTGAAAATTGAGAAAACACAGAGGTGGTGGTGGTTCTAGAACCAGTGGCAGTAGGTAGACTTCTGAATGGGTCAAAGTTTTTATTTTTCTGCACATTGTTGACTAAATCTGAATTGGGTTTGTTGATATTACAAGAAATAGTGTGCCAGTTGCTTGTTGTGTTGCTTACTTCGAAGTATGAGTTGGATTTGATCTGAATGCAAGCAAGGAATCTGATTCTCTTGGTTTTTACAAAAAGGTGAGAAAGTGTAGGGTGTTTGGTTTCTGAGAAAATCCTAGAATTTGATGGTGAATTTAGTATGCCACTACCCTAAAATGTCTTGGAATCAAGCTCAAATCAGAGAAAGGACTTTGCTTTCCTCTCCAACGTCATCATCCTCTGGGGGTAAAATTAGCCCATCGGTTCTTTTTATCATAATTGTTCTAGCTGTTATATTTTTCGTATCCGGAATCATCCACCTGCTTGTTAGATTTCTCACAAAGCATAGATCTTCATCCATATCTGAATCCAACAGATACCCAGAAATGCCTGGCTCTGAAGATTTCCAGAGACAATTACAGCAGCTCTTCCACCTTCACGATTCCGGCTTAGATCAAGCTTTCATTGATGCTCTCCCTGTGTTCCTTTACAAAGAGATAAAGGGTTTGAAAGAACCATTTGATTGTCCAGTTTGTCTCTGTGAGTTTTGTGAGAAGGATCAGCTGAGATTGCTCCCAGCTTGCAGTCATGCTTTTCACATTGATTGCATCGACACATGGTTGCTGTCTAATTCGACTTGCCCTCTTTGTAGAGGAACCCTCTACACGCCAGGGGTTGCTATCGAAAATCCGGTTTTCGATTTTGATGATCTGATCGAACAAGATGGTTCTTTGGGAAATGGAGGAAATGGGGTTGGTCAAAAGTCTGCAGAGAATGAGATTGCTGGTGAGAAGAAGTTGTTTTCTGTGAGACTAGGGAAATTTAGAAGCACAAATGAGGAGGGAGGTGGTGGTGGAGGAGGAGGAGGAGGAGGAGAGAGAGTAGAGGGAGAAACCAGCAGCAGCAATTTGGATGCAAGGAGATGTTACTCCATGGGATCGTACCAATATGTGGTTGCAGATTTGGAGTTGCAGGTGGCTTTGAGGCCCAAAAGGGCAGGTGATAGTGTGAGGCTTGTGAGAGGGAGAGGTGGACAAAATGGGAATTCTACTAATTACAGTGTTGGAGGTGGAGATGCTGAAGGGAAGAAAATTAACAGTGCAAGTAAAGGTGAAAGCTTTTCTGTGTCTAAGATTTGGATGTGGCCCAAGAAGGGTAAATTTCCAAATTCTGCAGAAACCCATGTGGGTAATTCCTCTGTTACTGTGGGTTTGCCATGGAGTGATAGGTCTCAGGGTGCATGATGAACTTTCTCACTGTAATATGTATTTTTCTTTTCCATATATCAATAATATCTACTTTTACATTTTTTTTGTTCAAAAAAGGAGTCTTGGCTTTTGCTTTTCTTCCAAAATTTCATGCCTTCACTGCCGTGCTGCTGCAGAAGCACTTTATCTTTTCAGTAAAATTCGATGCAGATGTGAGACTTTGAGAAATTCTTTTACTTTACCTTAAACTTTAGCCTTACGCTGGGGTTCATTTTAGCATTTTCTTGTAGCACTCATCGCATGGAAAGATGGGGATATATACTCTCATCATGTGACGGCTGGAAGGGTTATATTCCTATCACGGCCAGGTATTTCTCGTAACGTTGATAATGCATTGTAAAAATGTGAAACCCTACCTTCCAAGTTCCATGCATTTGAAACGGATAAGTATTGTCTGCCCTTCCACTTCCGGTGTCTTTTTGTTTTATATGGTCACGGTTAAGCCACGTCAATATTTTATATTATTTTTTTTATAGAGCTAATAAGACAAAAATGAATAGTAATATAAAATGTTGACGTGGCTTAACTGTGATCACACAAACAAGAGGGCACGAGAGGGCACCGGAAGTGGGATGGCTGATAATCCTTGTCTATTTGAAACAGTCATTTCTTCCAAAGTATGGGGTCTTATCAAACCATGCGATGTCTCTATACACAGAAAAAGAAGAAGCCGAAGCCTTTTTACATGCATTACTTGGTTTGTAGGAAATATAAAGGGAATTCATATCAAAAGTGTTGGTTTTTGGCTGCTTTGGGTGTCTCTAGAATATATTTCTTTTTCCTTCTTTTTTGGAAAATTCCATTCTTTTCTCTTCTTTAGATCCAGCTGTGAAATCTTTTTGTAAGAAGGATATATGGTTTGTTTAGAAGTGTTTTTATAATGACTGAAACTGCTTTTATAAATAAATAAAAAAAAAAAAGGGATTCTAAAAGCACTTGAACTACTTTTTCAAAAATCACTTGCATTTCTATTAAGAATTGGTTCAAAAAATATTTTTATTAATAATTTTAAAAACACTTTCAAACGAGATGATAGATATAATAGTGATGGTAGTGGTGGTGGGATCGTGAAAAAGGGGTATGAGGGACTCTTGTGGTTTTGATGACCGATGAAGGTGTGCCTGCTAGGATTGAAACGTTGACAAGAACAAGTGAAGGGTGGGGTCATAAACCATAATGTGCTAAGACGAGTTCACACGTATTCGTGGGTTGATCTTGGCCGTTCTTGGTTTTCGTTTTTTACAAATATGAATGGTTAAGATCAACTCACACAGTTGCAATTGATCTTAATATTTTCTTGTGCCCTTCTACGAATCTAACAATGTGACCATCCTTAGGGAAGTCTTGTACCATTAAACAATGGGAACTTTAATTAAAAGTTCAATGTACTGTTCAGTTTAAAGAAAAACTATATTTTTATACTGAAAAGTCAATCATGGTACTATTCATTTTACCCTTTATTTTGTCCTTATCGTTAAAACTCAAAGTTTTTAAACATTTTTCATTAGTTTTCCTTTCAACAATTTAGGCTTAACCATTGCTTGTATTTTCCTAGGAAATACTTAATTTTTTAAAATGTACATAGGATGAATTAGATAACTAAATGACTAGCACAATTCCTCTGCCTCCTTACTCTTAAAAGTAGGGGTGGTTCGTTATGGGATACCGAACCGAAACTAGTATCCTGAATCCCAAACTGAAAATTTTCAAGACGGGAATTTGATTACCAATCCCAAACCAAATTTTCGGGAATCCCGAAATATTTTCGGGACAAATCGGGAATCCCAAATTAAAATGTGAAATTATGATTTATTCTTCAAATATATAATTCAAGAACACATTCATGAACTAGGAATGTCATTTCATTCACACTACCATTTAATCGAACATTGGCATGACTGACTGTTTTTATCAGTGTCAAAATTCAAATTAATTAAACCATTTTGGCAATCTGTTGAGAGACAAAAGAATCAAGCCTTCTGAAATCATCAGCCATGACAACAACAATAATAAAATCCAAATGAATATCAAACAGAACATGAAAAATATGCAAGGTGTAGGGCATTCCAGGTTGTAAAGCATGAATTAGAAACTACTAGCATCAATTATAAAAGAATAATATATATAATATATATTTTCAGTTTGGTATGGGATTCCCAAAATATTGAGAAGCCAATCCCGAATCCCGTACCGAAATTTCGGGATCGGTTCGGGATAGCATCCCGAAAATTTCAGGAATTTCGGTTTGGGAAATTTTTGGTTTGGGATCGGAAATTTTTCGGTTCGATTTGGGATTTTCGGGAATTTTTTCCACCCCTACTTAAAAGTCTTAAATTTGAAACCCCATAAATTAGAATAATCTTAAATATTGTATTGTCGAAAAATGAGCTGAGTTTTTTTTTTTTTTTTTTTTTTTGTCAAACGAAAGATTTTGTTAGATTAGCAACCGACGGAGTTCGAACTCACATCGTTATGTAAGAGCTCAACTCTTTTCCATCACCGTGGTAAAGAGCCACTTGCGGAAAATGAGCTGAGTTGGGTGAAAAGGAAAGAACTTGTGATTTTCTATTATTTTGGTAAACAAAGAGCTTGGGATTAATAAAATAGAATGCCCGATATTAAGAAAAACTCTTTCGTCGGAACATCAGACAAGACCAAAAGAGAGAGATGAGTCAAATAATGGCGCATGGGTGAGCCTCAATTTTGGAGGGGTGAGTCATGTGAGTTTTCTGAAGTGTGTACGTTAAGAAACCGATGATCTAGACAGCAGATACTAGAATTTCTCTGATATTAATAAAGGGTAGAGCCCTTGAAGTGAGAGGGAACCACTGGATGTGAAGGTGGGTTTGGTTAGAGATGATGATATTGTAGCCCCAAGTTCATGATTTTGATTTGCATACTTTGTGATGTTGCAAAGCGCCACGAAACGGGCATAAAAAATGGAATATGATGGCATCGGTTGTCGGTGATAATCTTTCTTGTGATGCCGATAATAACAACTCCACGAGATACAAAGTCAACAGACATGAACAGATAAATATCGTCATCAGTTCAGTGAGGGAATAGGTAATAGGTAATAGGTAACAGGTCATAGGTGGCGTTTGAAATTTATGGGGATTTGAAAGAATCCAAGGGATTAAGGCCCTTCCACTTCCATGTGTTTGGTTCTAAATATATGATTGAATAATTGCTATGATTGCAATTTTGCTACGTTTACGTTACCAAATATAGGGGTGGGCATAAAAACCGCCAAACCGCAAAACCGCATCGAACCGTAAGAAAAAAAACCGAAAAAAACCGTGTTGACCGGAAAAGTCAACTTTGAGTGAAAAACCGAACCGAACCGTTCAAACCGGTTCCGGTTCCGGTTTCGAATGACCAAGAACCGGCCGAACCGAACCGAACCGTTTTATTAATAATAAATAAATAAATTATATACACACACATGTCATGGTATAATAGGTTGAAAAATAGGTTGAAAAATTGTGTACAGGAGCTGCTGCTTCTTGCTTGCTCTCTGAAGTCTGAAAACTTGCAATTTGTTTCATCATTTTTTTGTTTGTTGACTGATTAACCAGTGCATATGTATTTTAGTTGTCTCTTTTTGTTGACTTGGTGCCACTACCAAAGACATCTGCATTAAAAAAGATGTGTTGTATGCAACTTTATGTAATCAGTTTTAGAAGATGTATTTGAATGCATAATGATTTGGTGTTCAAATAATTTATTATTAGGAACCGTAAACCGGCAAGAACCGAATCGGAACCGGTGTAGACCGAACCGTAATGTTCTAGTCATAAATTTAAGTGGAACCACACCGAATCGAACCGTTAATATATTTCGGTTCCGGTTCCAATTTAGGGGTGGAACCGCACCGAACCGCACCGTGCCCACCCCTAACCAAATATCTATTAATTTGACCAAGTAGTATTCAACTAAAAGTGAGAGATGATCTTCGTCGAATTCTCATTGTGAATAAGAATTCTAGGAATCTTTTAATTAAATCTGTTTATCATATGTTATGTAATAATTTTCGTCAGATACTGTTTATATTTAATTTTAAATAAAAAATTTATAATAATTTATGATCGCATAATATATGATGATCAGATGTAATATGAGAATTCTAGAAATCCTCACAAAAGGATCCGGCGAGTTTCCTCACTATTCAAAAGTTATGATTACCAGGATTGAGTAAACAATGACACGTGCCCGATGCAAAGTGGGTCAATGGGATCAACCAGCAGCTGCAAGTCTAGGAGAAAGATATATATGAGGAGAGGAGAATATTTGGCTTTTTATATTTAAGGTCTTTTCTGTTTTACCCGCCCAACGTCATTTTTTCAATAGGTTGAATCATTCAAAACCCAGAATTTCAACACTTGATCACATCGATAGTTAAGACTGAACTTTCGTCTTCAAACGACTTAACATGCCAACACCTCGAAACTCTGTTTTCGAAAGGTTGTTAAAACCTAAGAAACAAAGCAACTTGTACCATAAGTCATAACCTGCATCTAATCACACTTCATTTTCAAGGAATATTTTTGTACGCCATTATAATTATAGTGTATGTTCATCATGCATCTAATCATCGTGTTTTTTACTTGACTCTAGTTAACTTTCCTATTAAATGTTAATTTTTTGGATTTTGAAAAAATTTAACTAAAGTTAAATGAAATGACACGTAACAAATGATAAGTGTATGATAAACATACAACATAGTTTATGATTGTGAGTAAAAATGCTCCCTTTTCTTCTGCACAAGCTAAAAGCACCATTAGAACACCAAAAACATTTTTGGTAAACATAGACAGAAGCACTTTTGAGATAAAAAGCTTTTTATTATTTTATTATTTTATTATTTTAAAAACACTTCTACACACAGACCATTTCAATATCACTGCGGTATGTAACCCTGCATTTATCTCTAGTTACATAGCTTTACTAGCCAACTTAGGAAATCAACCGAAGAATGGTAATTATTCCTCTTGACAATTTAAATATAAATGAAATAAAAGGATTAAATTAACAAATGGTACTGCTATTCACACGTCTCTTTTTTACCTTCCAACACCTTTGTTAATTTATGTCTATTGAATCATCTTCAATTCAATCAACCCGACAGCCGAAAATTAAGAATGATGTGTGAGAAGTAAAAACAAGTACGTAGACAACACCGACCTTAACAAATGGAGTACAATAGAAAAGAAACAAGAAGCAAAATCAGCTTTCATTAATGACACTGTTTAAGATTGTTACATTTAAAGCGATATATAGAATATATAAACTGATTTTGTTGTTAAAAAGCAACATATGATCTCAAACAATAACGCTAATCGAGAGCAAATCCAAACTAACAAAAAAAATATATAAGCAGGAACAGCACCTCAAGATCTCGACGTAAGAAACCATAGCTCCCTCCTCTCGTGCATCAAAAGCAAAATTTAATTCCCACAATTTCGTACAAGAATAATTTGTACTAATGTACATAAAACCTCCTACAAGGGGATGGGAACGGGCGACGTACCGAGCCACTCGATAAAACCCCGCTCCGAAGAAAAATCATTCCCGATTGCCACAGAACATGCCACCCCAAACAGAGCAAATGAACAAAAGGGAAACACTGCACCGACATCACGGTCTGTTTGAATCTCTGTCTTTACCCATCTATGCAAACTACTCAACCTCATAAACCCGGGGGAAATTTACTGATTTGTCCTTCCTCCAAGACATCTTTGTTGTTCATCTTGTAAGCTATCCGTATGCGCATGACAAGGGATTTCTGAAAAGATGTGAATTTTCTTAACATCCACCAAACAATGAAGGTGATAAAAAGAAATAAACCGTAGCTCTTACGTTAAGGATCTACGTCCCCAACTCAGTGTCGTTGGACTAAACTTGTTGGGTTGAGGTTACTAAAATACAGCACGGGTTCCAAACATACATATAAACCATACAACATTGTGTTCTAGATATCAAAATATAGGGAGGTGATCCAACGGGGCCTAACGTAAGCAAAGGATTTACTCAATGATTGCATTTCAACCATTAATGTCAAAACAGCTCCATGATCCCTACAATTTTTACTATATGTCATGCTGTACTACATTTATGGTCAGCTCCTACGGATGACTGGCTCTATCTGGTACATGCATCTCATAATACAAGGAATGGAAGGGGATGGATGGAACAAAGGAAAAAGCACAACTAAACAACAACAAAATTTTGGGTAGCCGCTGGTAACTCTCAAAAGGTGGAAAGGAATGAAAAGAATTAACATGAAATGAATTGCTTTCGCTTTCTCATGACATGCAGCAGTCAAATTCAGAACATACCTTTCCATGTTGGCTGTTGGTAACTCTCAAAGTTTGTGTGACGGACCCATTACCACTTGCAGGCAAAGTATTGCTACTAGCTGGTTCTAAGTGCAATTGAAGAAACTGCAAATTGGAAGCACATAAAAAAAAATCAGAACAGCAAGTTGAAATTAACAACAAATAAACAGAATCCATGAGAACATTAAAGGCTTCAACTAAAAATCGTGCGCAAACTTTCAATGGTTACCATACCATCAGAGGAGTACAACAACAAAGCACAAAAGAATTTTGTGCGTACGATGTGGGAATCTATATAGGACCACTCGGGTTTCATTCATGACTGAATTTACTAGCACACAGAGTTTCTCTTTTTTTATTTTCGGATACACTTAAGGCAAGGTTCAAGTTTTCAAGTTCTGTGAATTCTAGAAGAGACATTCAACTTTGCATCTAAACTACATGAGAATGGGAAATCCCATTGAAAACAGACAACCTAAAAGAAAGAACAGTTACAGCATAGATTTAAGTAACCAAAATCACCTTTGGAACAGCTGCCTGAAAAATAAAATCTGTATAGACATTAGCGGACAAATTCGTGAATGTAGCCTCAATCACTGTTGTTTGTGGATTTCCAGGCTGCTTTGAGAAGTTGAAAACCATCCTTAAGTTGCTGCTTTCAAATGCCACTAAAGATGGATAAGCTGTGCCATTGTTTTCTGCTTATTTAAAAAATAAGACTATCACGAAATAAACCCAATCATATCTAAAAAATAAACTTTTCCGGGTTGATAAAATTTTACCATGTTTTGGGGTGCTAGCAGCAAAGCCATCCAACAAATCAATCACAGGGGCAGCTCCCGCAGAAGAAGTGGCTTGTATTGAATTTGAAGACGGAGATGCTAGTCCTAATGGTGAAACAGGTGTTTTGTTTCCTTGACTGGAGGATAACATGTCTGGCAGAGATGAGCTGCTTTGTGTAGGCGAACCAATAGACAAGAGATCCAGTAGAACATCGGTGCCATTATTATTTGGAGAATGATTTACACCTAACAGAATAACAAGCAATACATGGATTGAGAATTGAGAAAAGAGACATAATGCAAATACTTTTTCTTCTTTCCCTTTTGTCTATAGGTATATCTATATAAAGCAACACCAAAACAATTGAAGTCCCATATAAATTATTCCTTGTATCACCACAGCAAGAAACAGATTCAATTTAAGACGAAGAATATTACAGTTAACTATGGGTTGCTGGGAGGCACTACCCTTCATAAGTTCATAAGGTTTTCTTACATCATTCATAGGACTAAATCAAAATTTCAAAGACAAGCACGGACCAGAGAGAGGTTTGGTAGAATTAAGTATTTCATTTCAATGCACTACGATGCTCAAAAATAAAATAACTAGTTATGGGATATGACTTCAGATTCAAAGTAGAGAGTTGAAAGCACTACCTAACCCATGCCCACAAAACTAGTTATGGGATATTATATCAGATTAAATTTAGGTTTTACATATACCCCAACTTAGCCGATGTACCAAAACCTTTTATATTTTACCACTTGCTAACATTTTGGCTAAACATAATATAAGATGCTCCATGTAATGATGACGAATCAGGATAGTGGTTCAGTTAAATACTTCTGGCCCATAAAGTGACATTATCTTTTCCAAACTAACCAGATTGTTTAGAAGCTGGTGCCAAATCAACACCAAGAAGATCATGAAGCAAATCACCACCAGAGGAGCTAGGTGCTGGCACATCATCTGAAACTAGATCAAGTAGATCCACAAGAGGAGCTGCAGAAGGTTTGGCAACTCCATTTGGTAGATTGATTGAAGCACCAACAGGAGAAGAAACAGTAGATTGCATTGAACCAGCCTTCTTTCCGATGAAAGTTGCCTCATCCAAAACTGGCATCCTTTCAACAAGTGTAGATCTGCACAAACTCATTGTCAGATTTCATGTTTAACGGAAGGGCTGCTGGAGCATGGTGAGAAGAGGGAGAAAGAGCAGAACATAGATTATGCTGTTACAAAAAATAGTTCTAACTTCTTAAACCTGGATACCTAATGTTCTGATGCTTTGCAATAATAGAGTTCAATTCAATGGATCTTTGCTGCAATTCAAGGACAAGGCTTCCTTTGTATTGAACAACTATTTCCTTGATCCTCCTACATAAGTCATTCAGATAACAATCATGCTTTGTGTCATAAAGGAAAATAAGATTAAAATATTAAACGCCATGTCACATCATTTGGGAAATTTGATAAACAGTTGAACATAATTTTTTATAAAGAAAAAAAAACATACTCTGAACAAGATGGGAAACGTGAAGATAGTTTCAACAGAGCAATCAAACCCATTGATTTGGTAGTTAGATCCGAGGTATGATGCTTGATTGCAACTTCTATGACATCCACAGCATCAGACTCTGTAACCTGTTTAACAGATAAAGTAATTTGTCAGGAAACTTTGTTAAAAATTCCAAGAATTATAAAACATTTCTTTTGCAATTTTTAAATTTTTTTTTTTTCAGTTCTTTAAAAATCGGTTCAAAAAATGAAAGTTTTTTTTCTGGGAGAACCAAAAGGGCATTTCCCATTTTTATAGGAACTTCTGTACCAGAAACAATGGTATCTCCAATTGGAAGAAACATAAAAGCATGCAAACTAATAGGACCCCAATTCCCTACCACCAACTTTTACTACCAACTAAAAATTTGAGTCTTCAATCAAATATGAAGTGTTTCACTATGCCATAACTTCAAATCAGAAAATGGCTAATATTCATTTAGATATTTTAATGTTCTAGCCTTGAAAAGATAAACAAACACTTTGCAGAAAATATCTAAATTAATAGCCATTTTCTGATTTGAAGTGATGGCTAGAACATTAAATATAATCATAGATCTTGAACCACTGTTCCAACTTATGAAAACAGCGCAGTCTTTGATTAATTTTATGCTAATGCAAGAAAGATGACTTCAGAAAAGTTTTAAATAAATAAAAGACAGCTCCGCTACTAAAAGCTCATATATTGGGCATACAAGGGCATGCACAGATTCTTTATGCTTTTCATGTTAAAATAAATAACAATTGCTAAATGCAGGTGCTGCATGTAACTTTATACAATTAAAAGATGAATGAAACACATGGAAAGGGTGCACTCACTATTATTGGGTCCTCTATATCGAGCATGCCAACATTGTTAACCAACATGTCACCGTATTCTCCAATGCACCAAATTGCTACTCGAACAAGACTTTCCTGTATAAAATATTACACTCAAAAACATCAATGACATGCAACCTGGATACTCGAGATAATAGGGATTTTAAAATTGATAATTAATCCTATCAAAGCAAGACAATGATCACCTGTTCAGCTGATAATTGGAATGCTCGGTATAATGCCCTAACTGTATATCCATGGAGATCAGAAGCATTGCTAATCACAACAATAAGTGCGTGCCATACTTCATCTTTTACAAAATTTCCAGCCTACTAAGCATAACATAAAGATCAGTACTTCTTTGAAACAAAATCCCAGTTCAGTATTTAAAGAAATAAAAGTAGAAATGACCATCAAGTAAATGAAGAAATTCAACAAGCAGACATTAGGTATAACATGCCAAAAACATGTGCAAGATACAAGACCAGCACAAATACAACTTAATACTGACAACACTTCATTTGGATTTATACCTCAGAGAGAACCTTGAGCATCTGGTCAATGTACCAAATCTTCTCAGGGGAAAACCTAAATCATGAGAGGTGAATGTACATTAAATAATAGTTGCTAAAATAAAAATGCGATAAAATGCTGAACCTTGTCGTTGTAAAATAATCTTACAATACGGAGCAGCATCACGACCCTACCCTTCCCCCAATAGTCAATGAGCTCTTTCGCTAAATTTAAAAAGAAAAAACAACCCACTCTAAATTTAAACTGCATAAGTTTTTCTTCTATGATTTTGTCTGACTAAAGTGCATATCTTACTTTGTAACAATGGAGCAAATTTTCGCAGTAAGATCTCCCTTGAATTCTTCATCACTGACTTCCAAATAGTCAATAAGCTCTTTTGTTAGAGGTTTCACATTGCTCTCATTCACAAGCACATAAACAAGCTCAAGGGCTCTTTTCCGAATTGAGGCATCTGAATCCTGAAGGAACATTCAAGTCACAAGATTTTCAAGTGGTACATTAGTCCTAAAGAAAAGTTGAAAAATAAGGCATTTGAGTCAACAATTATTGGAAAAAGAGGCCTTCTTAATTCTCATAAAACATGAGCAAACAATATACCTTTACACATTCCAAGATAGTTGCCCGATGCCTCTGCACAGCTTGTGCGTCAACTGTAATAGCCTTCATCAGCATGTTTAATGCAACATATCTGGAAGGAATAAAATAAAATTTCAATGAAATAACAAAACAGGAAAACAGCTAAGCAAGAACATAATAAAGTCAAATGATCACAAAGCTTCAGTATTGGTTTGTCACATTTATCCGAAACAGTAAGCAATTCAGGGTTAATTGGACAAACCAAGTTGAGAACCCCAATGCACTAAAGTATAATGTCTAAAAAATTGCCAAAGTTGGAAAAATTCAACACTGATATGGTAGCAGACAATAAAACATTGTCCAAGTTGAAGTATCACAAAAGACCTGATATTGTTGTCATGATTTGATAAGAAGGGTAAAAACTGATATGGTGACAGAACTAAAGCTTTGCATAAGTTAAGGTATCATAAAAGGACCTGATATTGTTGTCACGATTTGATAAGAATCTTCCCAAGATATTGATGGCAAGCACACGTAAGCCACCACTATCTTCAATGCTCATGATAGTTTCAACACATTCATATAGGATTGCATTTCCTGCATTCTTGTTTGACTCGGTTTTTGTTGCCACCTAGGAAAAAATGAGAGTCAACTTTAGAAAGAAAATCACAGAATAATTCAAATTACGAAACACAATGGTAACAAAGTTAATAGTTTTGGGAATATTCTTGTTGGAGTTTTTCTTTCGTAGGTAATGTCGAAGTTGAAATATTTTTACAACATTAATAACTACAGATTAATAGTTACACAATGGAAAAGATATTGCAGAAACATCAGCTTATTATATGGCAATAGATATTGCAGAAACATGGACTAAATGCATGTGATAGTATTTCCTCAGTTCTCACAGCCCGAATTCAATACTGAAAAATTAGCTACGATATGCTAGTTGTGACTAGTGAGGGTTTTTTTTTTCCCCCCTTTTCCTCTTGCTTTCCTTTAATCCTTTATTATCATCAACACAAGAGGTTGAAAATTTTCTTTTGAAGGTACGAAATCTTTTTACAGCAGTAATAACTAAAGATTAATAGCTTGCAATGGCTAATAGCAAAGATGGCATGAAATAAACTCTGTAGCAACTTACCTGGGCAAGTATGTCATTCATACATTCACTAGCATCTGCATCTCCTTGGCCCAACACACGTAAAAGCTTTAGCAATCTAATATGTAGGAAAGGATCCGCAATCCCAGCAATGTCATACTCAGGGGCATATGGACTATTCACTACATCCTTAAGTGTCTTAACCAAGCCCTCGGTGCACTTCTGCATTAACAATTAGTTCAAGTTATTAGAAAACAACACATTTTTCCCCTTTTCAGGTTAACTTTTCAAAAGTTCCTTAAAACAACACTTTCAAATTAAAATAATAAACAACTCTATATAGGAGCATCCATTACACATAAAGTGCTAAAGTCCATATGTTCTAGATTAACCATAGTTCATCATACAAAATTTAGATCTGCTACAATAATCCTGAAAGTAGAACCAGTACTGTAGCGCAATAAGAACTGGTCAATTGTAAAGCTAAATTATCTTGCTCAAGGAATCAACATGAAAACGATATTTGTAGTTGTATGCATACTAGCCAGTATGAACACTGTACAACTTACAATAAGGCATGAGAAACAGCCTATTAGTTAACATAGCAAAATTAATCCCAATTATAACAATCATATTGCATAAGAACACCATTTCTGAGTTGTCTCTTTTTAAGTTGTATAGAAGATCCATTATAGGCCATAGTCAAGTTACCTTTCTGAAATATTCAAGGGTAGTCAAGTTACCTTTCTGAAATATTCAAGGGCTTCTTCACTGACTTTACAAAGATCTGTACAAAGTTGAACCCCTGTTATTAAAACACCATGATGCTTTTCTTTAAGTAACGTAGCAGCAGGATTAATGAAATTTTCAGCCAGCTCAGGGACTTTCTTTATAATCCTTATAGAGCACAATGCTGCCTACATTTAACAGGAGGGTAGTCAGTTCAAAATAAGAGAAAAAACTGATAAATGAAACATAAGGAATCCAGGAAAGAAATAAGAAGAAAAAATGCCAAATTACCAAACACAATTTGAGGGAAAAAAAACAAGTGTAATTTTTCCCCAACAAGATCAAATGTCAAATTTCTACACTTTGACGGTTTTTGCTCTTCACAATGAAAGGGAAGCCACCAGAAAAAGATGATATGTACAACAAATTTAACATTGGCAATTAGGAATCAAACTGCATGAGAAATTCTAACTTACATATAAGTATTAATACAGCTTCAGACAATTCCATTTTAGGTGCAAAGAGACGGACCAAAAATTTGTCAAAACATGTTCCAAAAGCAGACCAATGCAACAAAAAGGTTGGTTTGTGCAGAAACTCAATGACCAGATAGCTCAAGTGTTTGCGGACCATAACAACTACTATAAGACATTAACTAAATATGTAGCAGATATTCATAAGAGGACATTTAGTTTTATTCCTGAACAAAACAATATGTAAGAAATTTAGCCATGTGTATAATAAACAGTGCAGAATCTTGGCATTGTTCAAGGAATGAACTTTGAAGATTAAATCATATGATATATTTTTTGCGTCTAGTTATGAAATAATTTGATAAGGAAACCATGTCATGGTTTCCAGGCCAGTACCCATTAACTATACATTTTTATAAAAGAAAGTTTAATAAAAAGGACACTCAAAGAAGGTCATTGTCAACACTTTCCGGAATGGTAAAATTAATCTCAACTCTCAAGGCTTAAAATAATTATAGCTCTTCCTTCTCCCTTCCATATTTTCCAATCTTGTGAGATTAACATATGATGCCATACGCAAGTTCCAAAAACAACAAAATCTTGGCCGGATGAAAATATATTAGTAAAACTCACCTTTTTTCGGATATTTGGATCTCGAAATTGCAGCAACCTTTCCACTTCTGGTGCAAGATCACGAGCCATTTCGGCTGAACAAATATTTCCCAGAGCACAAAGAGCAAGTCCCACAATATATTGGTTGGTGTGATTGAGATCTCTGCATATAAGTTAAGGTTGCTACAAGGAAACATAAATTTACACTATCTTGTGTGCTTGTGAAAGTATTGTATCTTTGACAAACTTATTAATTGATATTAAAGCAGGGGAAAAGCAGATCAGAGTGAGCAATGCTTTTTCTAATGAAATAGTCATCTAAGAGGTGGATACTGTTTCAATGAGTTTGTGACCAACATCAGAACTTCTTGTCTTTCATCAAGAAGCAGCATGAGGCCAAGATACCCTATTCTCTTCTCAGGAAAACCAACAGATGCAATCAATTTCAGGCACTCCATTTGACCAAAATGTGTGGGATAACCCAGCATGTGGATGAACATGAGTTTAGCAAGGTTACGATGTCTGTAGTCATGATCATTTTCGTTTATGGATGCACGAATAGCAGCACACTCTTTTCTTACAACAGCACGTTCCTCTGCCGCAGTTTTGCAAGCACGTATAGCCCGAATCATGTCCCTGCATATAAACAATACATAACATATTACACGTGTGATTAGGTCAACAATTATGCATGTCAATCATCTTGGGTGAAAGAAAATATACTAACAAGGTGATAACTATTTAGAATTTACTCAGGTACATCATTCCTAACAATATGAAGTGCCTTTAACAAAATTCATGGAAAAATATTCAAAACTAGAAAAATAAATGCTATGATTTGGAAACTATATAGGTTGTGAAATCCCAAAAGTGACTTGAATATTTGAAATCACTTCATTTTCCATCCAATCCCAGTTTCTAAGAGGAATGAGAAGATTTGACACATTGTAAATTACATACTTCAACATTGTGCCTTCATGGCCTAAGGGCCATTAACTTCAGCTGACTGTTAGGTTCCAATTCTTTCAAGCTTTCTATTGAACTAATCTATAATGAAAGTAAGATCATAATGACTATTGTTTAGTAAAGAAAGATAAGATGGAATCTGACATACGTTTGAACTCTGACATCGCAATTTGTCTTTTTTTTTTCCTAGAATCTTTCAAAGATCATGTAGAAACTTCAACGGCTAATATGTGCCAACTTGCTTAGCTAATACTATTGACATTACTTTAGGATTGCAAACCTAATTCAGAACAGTAAATAGTTCCCTAGTGGCAGCTAATCACCCTTCCAAGCACTTGGCAAGCATTCAAAATCACAAACCCACTATGGTGACACTAAATTGAACCATCAGAATACCAGGGAATCCCTCTATCAAGGTACATCATGCTTCATGAGTCTCTGACCATGTTAAGAGGTACCACAGTTTGCTAATAATGTGAACTTCCAACATAAAAATCAGGTTCACTCTTTCTAAGCGGCAGAAATGACAAAAAGGTAAAAGTCTTAGAACTTAGCTGAGCTGTGAAATGTTCAAGATTGTCTCAAAATACAAAAACCTTGATCTGCCCGATGTATCCTTTTACTCAAAAGTCATATCTATGCACTGACAAAGCAGAGAGCCAAAACACACCACTCCGCAAGAAGAACCTACAGCCACAATGCCAAACACCTTGAATGTACATATATCCCAATCATACTCAAGAGTAGAACTATGCTTCCCTGACATAGAGTTTTCACTAAACCAACTCGGACAATCGCCTTGTCAACACCTTTGCTCCTTTCTAAGAATCTTGACAATAACAAACCCGACACTTCTACACCTTCTGAGGAATTCTTAAGAACTATAGATTAGGTATTCTCCTTCCATAGAAGCAAACACCAGCCTATGATGCCGCAAACCAATTACACACCTAAAGAACAATGCAATTAGCTACGTACTGTACAAGCCCACACATTCCAACGTTTACTTAGGTAAATTAAACTACCACCCCCTGATGAAGCAACGAAACCCGACACGCATTTCGCAATAAAAGCAGCTCCAACTACTTGGACCAAACGTACTAAAACTGATAGATCATAGAATCGAATCATAAACCAGTAATTTCAACTACAATGCACTCCTAACTACACAATTACACTGCGGCGACGGAAAATCTTCCCGAATCTCAAAAAATAGCAATGAAAACAAACCAAATTTTACAAAATTAAAATACGTACGTATTCACATATGAATTTCAACAAGTAATCTGACAATTGGGAAATGAGCAAGGGTTTTGTGGATTGTTACCTCAGGCGCGTACCGGACGAGAAGGGATTCATGATTGGGTCCGTGGTTGAAGCTCCGCGAAAGCTCAATCGGATCCGCAAATGGGAGGCAAACCTAGCAGCAGCGGCGATCAATCAACTGATTCGGGCGGCAAATTGGATGGTTCGAATTCGGAATCCGAGATCCGAATACGTTACCGGAGAGATCTGGGTTAGAAAGTGTAGAGAGAGAGAGAGAGGAGAGATTTGGATCTGAGAGAGAGTATTGTGTTTTGAGTTTCTCTCTTTTCTTTTGTTTCAGGGTCCCTTCCTTCCATTTACGATGAAAATGCTCCTTTTTGGTCTTTGTAAAACAGAAAAATAATAAAATAAAATGAAAAATATGCATCCAAAATAATTATCTCTATAAAAAAATTAATATAAAATATTTATATGATACAACTGTAATCACATAAAATATGAGAAGATAAAAATGACACCCAAACACGAGCGCACTGCCTCCTACAAAATCGGCACATAAATTCTCTATGAGTGGTGATTGAGTTACCCGCTGTTGTGAGTTGGATGGGTCCACCCTTGCCATTGGTATATTCTTTAATCCTTTATATTTTTTTGGGTAAATTTCATTACAGGTAGTTTAAAGTCTACATTTGTTTGGTTGGTTGAGCATTTTAGCAGAGCTTGTGATCACTCGTTCCTCGTTTGTCTTAGGAAGGATATTATATTCACTTTGCAATTGCATCATCACGTGAGCCTCATTGTAGTTTTTCCCAATTCCTACCTCTATTTCGAACTTGAATTATCACGTAATTATTTCAACAAGTTAAATTTCACACGACCCTAATAAAGCCAAAAGATCCTCCCCTCGCGATCGAAAGGCTCCTCAACATGATAGAGAGTAATTCATGTAGCATTGAATAATTTGAACATCTCAACAAATTAACAACTTTGCAAATTTAGAAAGGTGGTTTTTGCTAAGTTTTGAAAAACATGGATCAAATTGTTACTAGATTCAAAACCAAGGGGGCGCAAAGTATAATTATCCCTTTTCTCAGTGGATTCGATTGGCGCGAATTAACTGTGGAACCCGTGGTGACGTGGCGTGAATCCGTGCCTAATCATCCGACGGTCCAGATGAGAAGTTGTCCTCTATTCGCCTGCCTGGTTCAGTAAAGTCTCTCAATAGAAAGTTTCTGCTTCCACTGCCGTCGCTGTCACGATTCAATGGCGTTGCGCTTCCAGTCCTCCGCCGTTGCTCTCTTCGTCTTCCTCCTCAGCGTCGCCCCACCTCGAGGTAAAACCGTAATTTTCTCAAATAAAAAGCCCTGAAATGACATGGACATATTTATATTTGCGTTTCACTCCCTCGGTTTCCTTTTATTTCCGTTCAGTCTCCGCCGACGTGGTGCTGGAAGACGGGTACACATTCACGACGGTGATCGACGGCCACAAACTCGGCGTGAACCCCTACGCGGTGCTCGCTCCCCCTGGATCGTCCGATCTGCTCTTCCTCGACTCTTCCGGTAGCGCCTTCTACGCCGTACCATTTCCCACGCCCGGATCCCAAGGTAAATTCCAAAACAGTAAAACTATCTTACTTCTGAGTTCCGAAGTCCGAACCGTACTTTTACGCTTAGCTACGAGTCGTAACGTTTCAGAGAGTGTGATTAAACGGTTATCCGGCAACGGCGACGGATATTCGGATGGGGAGTCGGGTTCGGCCCGGTTCAAGAAGCCCCGGAGCTTCGCCGTGAGTCCGAAAGGAAACGTCTTCGTAGCCGATAAGGGCAATAACGTCATTCGGAAGATAAGCGCTTCAGGTGACCTGAGAGACTCTCTTTCTTCTAGGGTTTTAGCTAGCGTGGCATAATCGTAAATAGTCACTCACTCATCTCTGTGTTTTTGCTGCATTGGATGGATAGGTGTGAGCACGATTGCCGGAGGGTACTCGGTGAAGCCTGGGCGCGAGGACGGCCCTGCTCAAAACGCAACGTTTTCACCGGACATTGAGCTCGCTTTTGCTGCCGATCAGTGCGCGCTGCTTGTCTCCGATCGCGGGAATCAGTTGGTCCGGTTGATTAATCTCAAGCCGGAGGACTGCGCCAGGAGTTATCCGTCCAGTGAGTTTTTCCTGCAAATGCAATAGTTTCGTGCAATTTAGTTGTGAAATTCAACTTTTGCATCATGCAATATGCAATTTGCAGAATTTGGAGCAGCTTCGATTTGGATTTTGGGTCTCGGCTTGTCGTGTGTTTTCGGAATTGTTGTTGGATTTGTGATGCGGCCTTACATATTCTCCAATGTAAGTGTTTGATTGATGTTTGTGATGCTTTGAGTGCCAAGATCACAACTTTAACGCAATGTGTCTAATGTTGTTAACTGGGATTTGTTAGAGAGGAGGGCTGCAAGCGGCTCGTCTCCCGCACGACATGGAAGCGCTGCTGAATCATTCTGGGGAAGCAAGTAGTACAGACACTTTGCTTCGCCGTCAGAGGCTCAACTGCTAGCTATGGCCCTGTTTTGTCGTTGTTGAGGCAGCTGTATCTGTTGGGCATCTCTCATATTTCTCTTATGTTTAGGATTAACTACGTAGAGGATTCCCAGATTCCGCCCAAGGAGTGTGTGTCTTTGCTTGATTCCGATGTTGATAACAGTAGTAGTAGTTGTTTTGAGATAACAGAGTCGTCGTCCAAGTATGCGGATCAGCTTAAGGATTTGGCGGGTTTCGATGGAAGCCTGGAACTGTGCAGCATGAAGGAAGGAGACGGTAGTGATGGGACGAGCGATGTGTTATCTAGCTCCCATGGAAGAATAGAGGGTCTGATAGACAGTAATATTATGGGATTTGTGGAGGGAGCTAAAGAAACGAGTCTGGTGGATGGGGTTTTGGGCGGTAATTCGGGTTTAGTTAAAAGGAGATGAAGTGAAAAAACAAGAAGACGTCTGTTGTATATATAGTTTATTTCCAGTAGTGAGGATTGTGAACTTTTTGAATATGTTTTGTCAGTTATAAATATGTTGATACCACACTCAGGTGAATGGTATCTGTCATCTTGAATTCAATTTTTGTAACACCACTAGTGTGAGTTCAATATATTGATACCACACTAATAAGTTTGATATATCGAACTCATGAACTCGTGAGTTCAATAAATTGGCATCACACTCAAATGTTCCAACCCACTATAAAGTACGATTTCTATGAGTTCAGTTTATTTGTATCACACTTTTTTCGACGTACTGTGGAAGGCCTTAGTAAAGCATCAAAGAGTATCACTTTTAAAAGTGCAGCCAAGTTTATTAGAGCAGTGTCTTACTCTTCTGCACCCAAGTTTAAATCTTCCTCCCACTCAAAATAAAAAATAAAAAAAAGAACACCACATTCCTTGAACAAAGAAAGAAATCATATTAGGGGACCAATATTATTGAACAAAAACCTTGTATATTTTGACCAGAGTGAGATACCTCACATTGCAAAAGGGCTGAAAACCTTCCACATACAACTTACCAGGAATGGTTGCTACTGCCTATAACCTAAAATTTGAAGGATTTATATGAAGGATATAATAAGGTCAAAACTATGCATCTTTATTACGTGTATGATCAATAATATCCATGGGTATAACTATAGCCGTTCGGATTGATTCGGGACCTGAAACTGTGGTGATTGAACAATGGAGCTCCATAATCAATAGGCTTAATGACCACAGCTTCACCCTTCCCATCCTGCTCCTGAACTGCACCAAACACAACCTCGGTGGTATTTTCGCTACTCTGCTGATAGATAGTATTTGGGGTTGATGATTGGTACCGATGATAATGCTGCTGCGGTTGTTTTTGCTGCTGCTGCTGAAGATTATCCCACCCATTAGAGAAAACTCGACTTTGCCGCAACTGATGGATTGTTTCAGCATCCTTGGCCATGAATGGGTAGGTTTTGCGAGGGGTGGGAGTTCGGGTTTCAATGGAAGGTGGCTCATCTTCATCTGGTATCACATAGCTATCTTGCACAGGCCAGGAATTTGAGTACTTCTGTTGCTGCTGACTTTGGTATTGATAGTTCAGATGCTTTTTCCTGAAACCGGGAAATATTGCCCCAAGAATTTCCATACCAGATGCCCCGGCATTGACCAAAAGCTTCCCAAGGGATCCAAAGAAGCCTTCTTCATGCTTCTCCTGCTCATCTTCAGTTGGAATCAAAGGTGGCCTGACTGGTTTCAGAGGCTTCTGGTATGAACTTGGAGGAATGCTCGTCTTCATTGGCTCTTGATCCTTCAAAAATGCAATATAAAAGGCATAAGAATGCTTCATGCTATCATATAAGATACTACAAATCTTGATTTATGATTTGAGGTTGCAATGTCAGAAAGGTAGCGCATAATATTTAATCAAGGTACTTTTTCATAAAGAGTTTTCTCTCGGGTATCAATACTACACAATTACAAAATCTGAAGTCAGCGTACATTTACGGGATCCACTCGTCCTATTCACAAACCAAAGGCAAAAGCAACTTCAAATAGTTCCTGCGAGAACAACGGGCGCAAACCTCACAGAAGCCAACATCTACCCCACAAACAGATGTCGATAAAGTAGGCAGAAGAAAAAACTGAGTACTCACATTTTGTGAAGAGACAATTGTACCAACTCTACATTGTAGCAATGCTAACATATAACCAAAGAAGCCAGCCCCAACAAGCATTGCAATTCCTGCAATGATGAAAATCAGTATCTATGTATTTCTAAATATTTACACCATTCAAGAGAAAACATTGGGGTAAAATAAGTTACCAAGAGGGAAACCACTTCTATATTGATAAGCACAGTCATCGAAATGTAGTTGGATCTCCCTGATTGCTTGATTTCCTCTGTCTATAACAAGTAAAGAGCAGCTGCTTCCAATGTAAACCACATCAAAATCGTCCGAAAACTTTGCATCTTCACTTGGTCCATCCACATGGCTTCCCCCACGGCCCAATTTCCCTCCTGCTATTGTTGTAACCCCTAACAGTACAAATTTCAATGACATCAAAATTAAACGCCTTCCTACCAACTTAATTGGAAAAAATCTTATAACGTTGGTGGTGGCAGGTACTAAATAACAAACTATTGTAATGATTCTTGACAGAACAAGCGTAAATGTGTATATTCATATATACACACATACAAATATACAGTGGGATATGCTACACATACAAATATATAGTGGGATATGCTACATACTAGTACGTGTCAAAGTGAAACAATGAAGAAAGAAGAAGCAAATTTGCTTCATTGATATGCTGAACATCAATAAATAAACCAATTCCTCAAAGAAATCTAATAAAGCAATTACCAGCATCGCTTATCTTCCTGATTGCCATATTCATTGTGTCTGCAACATAAATATTTCCACTGTCATCAACTGTAAGCCCCTTTGGGTGGTTCATTCTTGCCTCTCTGGTCCTCCCATCTACATGTCCCGGGTATCCATCAGAAGATCCTGCAACCAGCTTTGGTCTGCTGTCTGCAGTGTTCCAATAAAATTAGATTAAAAATATTGGAGATATGCAAGCTCTAAGAAGTTCAATGTATCCAAAACAAGAATACAAGAGTCAATTTTCTAGTAGTGTTTGTATCACGCAGTAGACTGAAGACATCAACACAATATAGCATGCTTCTAATGAAGATAAAGGAAATTTCCAGTTTAGGGAATACGAGATTCATTGCACAAATAGTATTGCACATGGAAGCACAACCAGGAATTTTGAAGAAAAATCCAAACATAACAAAGAAAAACCGCATTCGAACTACAAGCTAAAACTTGCTAATCAAGACATCTGGCTCGAAAGATCGACTAAAGTATATATACAAAACTCAAGAAAACGTGAGTCCCTCAGTAACTTGGCCAAGCAGCACATTGCGCAAATCATACTTCATAGATTGCAAGTTCAATTAAAACCAAAAAACCAACTTACCAAGGCATTGCACAAAACAAAAGCAACTTACAGAGAGATAGAGAGGAAGAGATCCTATAGAGGTTGCTATTAGCAGAATCCAAAATCAGAAGCTCCCCACTTGGCAAAACCTCCACAGAGTAAGGCTCAACACCAAGCTTGCTTCCATCAAACACCGTCTCCACATTGAACCCACTCTCAAACTTCATCACCGGACGGCCCGAAACCGCTGCACACAGAAATTTCATAAATCCCCAACATTCCAGATTACAACACAACAAACCCTCAAAAATTCAGAAGAAAATAACAATAAAATGTGGGTGGCTTCAGAGATCTAGACCTGTTTTGGTAGTTGCTTTGAGCGACCACAGCCATTTCATGAATGCAGACGCAGCATTTGAGAAAAACCCACCAACAATCTCTGAAAAAAAAAAGCAAACAAAAAAAAGCTATTTTTTAATAATAAAAAAACCAAAATTCCACAACCAAAAGCAGATCATGCAGAAGCTGAGCTCAGTCACATATATACATATATATAAACAACTATACATAAATTCAAGAGTCAAGTGCTCACTTGCTGGGGCAGTAGGGGCAGCTGACGAGACGCCGCCAAACATAACCAAAACGATGAGAGCCGCCGCCCAGAAACTCCGACCCATTACTCCTTTTCTTCCAATGGAGACCACAACACCAAAAAGCTGAAACATTCAAGCTGCCAGCATTGAGAGAACCCCTAAATCCTATATGGGTTTTTGCAAAATGTGGGTGGTAAGAAGCGAGAGATGCTTTTTTCCTCAAATAATTTCTGGGTTTGGAAAAAAACACAGTGTGCTCCTCCCGAGTGCAAAAGCCACTGTGTGTGAAAAGATGAAAGAGACAAAGGATGAAAAAGGAGAGAGGAAAAAGGCAAAGGGGGAAGAAGAGATGAAAAAGCAGAGAGCTCAAATGCCTCGGTGGGGACTCGAGAGTGAATGGCGAGAGTGTGAAAGAATCATATTCTCTGTAAGAGTGATTGTGTCATGAAATTTTATTTACTAGATTATCTTTTCGTAATATATTTTAAATTACTCTAATTTATAATTTATATGACAATAGGTGAGATATTATCGTAAAAACTCAAATGAAACGGAAGTGTCGAGAGGTGTCCTCAACATATTACGCATATTTTCTATAACAAAAAACATATTACGTATAATTTTCTTATATACTAACGTTTGATTATTTTAAAATACCGTTATTTTAACATCCATAATTCACGTAGCGTGTAAGTAATTTTTTTTCTTTGTATGAATCCAACCTAGCATGCAACAGTTATTCTCCACCCAAATTCTCAGCATGTGCCCTTTTTGGAATAAATTTTTTATTAATCCGATCCAACTTTCAACATGCTGTTGTCGTTGTTTGTTTTTTACTTGTTATTATTAATGTTTGTTTATGGTTGTAATTATAGATAAAATTATTTCAATGATCCTTCAATTTTAACTCAATTAAAGTAATGGTCTCTCAACTTTAACTTAATTGGAACAATAATCTCTTACTTTAAATTCTAGGACTAGTGGTCCCTTTAATTCATCAAAACATGCAACTATGATCCTTTTCGTCAATTCCGTTAAAATTTTCGACAAAATAAGTCACATGTCACGTACATGAGGCTGAATCAAGAGACAAATATGGAAAACCAAATGAAAAAAATTGTAGCAACGGTCCCTCAAAATTTAACACAATTGGAGCAATTGTTCATTAACTTTAACCTATTTGTAGCAATAGTCATTCCAACATGAGTCTTTTTTATGGAATTCTGACGGAATTGACAAAAAGAACAATAGCTACACATTTTGATGATTTAAGAGAATAATAGTCATGGAGTTTTAGCAGATGAGTTAGTACTCCAATTGAATTAAAGCTTAAGAACAATTTTTTCCCTAATTATAATTTAACATTATTACTTAAAAAAGATGTGTAACTAGTATTATTGGGATTTGGGTCCGATTATTGGGATTCGGATTTCATTCTGATCCAAATTATGGGAATCCTCACATCCTAACTATTTATCGTACATCGTAAGGTCAAAAATCATTTTGAATTTTTTATTTAAAATTAAATATAAATAGTATCTAACGAAAACTGAACATACAATATACGATAAATTGTTAGAATATAAGGATCTCTAAAATCCCTAAGAATCCGAAGATAATCCTCATCTGTATTATTGTCCCAGTGGATCAGCTGCCCGCTTGTCCAATACAACGGTATTTTATTGTAGAATCCAGCTCATTTTTGTCAACTTTGTTTCAACAGTTTGACCGTACTAGAGCTACCATTTTGACGGGTTGCAATTCCGATGCAAATTGCAACCTATTAAAGTGAAAGAGACAATTTGAGGATGAAGCTGTTACCCATAACGTAAAAGTGTCATATCTAACACATGCATACAATTGACAGCTTAATTCAATATCAAATTCGTTATCTACGGAATTCGAACTTAAGATCTCTCACTTATAAGTAAAGAGGAATACCATCAGACCGTAGGACTAAGTGACTTTAGTTCTTGAGATTTAAAATTGATAAAATAGTCCTTGAGTTTGTCTACCATCAATTATTTTAGTTATTTCATAAAAAATCTTTGTTAAATAAGAATCAAAATAACAAAAATACCTCAAATTGACAAACAATGGGCAAAAATGATTTGACAAAATTTAAGAATATTCTAATTATTTTGGTCTTATTTAACGGAGATTGTTCATGAAGTGACAAAAATGATTGACGGTGGATGAACTCATAAAGCATTTCTATCGATTTTAAATCCTAAGAACCAAAATAAAAGGTTATACCAATATCATAAATTATTTTGGCTGAAAACACCTAACATGAATCACCAACTTTATTTTAGAGCAGTGAAATTCTCGTGGTACAAATTCGCAAGCGTCCAACTTTAAGATAATAAAATAAAACATATCAAACTCAAATGCACTAAATAATAGAATATTTCCTCTGACGAACTTGTAAGGAGCTGTTAATTTCTCTTATGAACTTCTAGTTTAGCCAATTTCTCCCATAAGCTTTACTTTTAGTCGGTTGCCACCTAAACTTTTATAAATGGACAGTTTTTGATAATGAATTTATTGAGAAGAGTAATTACTTTTCTAATTTAAATTTGCGTCTTGATTTGAAATAGGTGAATCGAGACGGTCATTTAAATGAAATCACAAGAAAGACAAATGAAATAGCATCACAACCCAACTTGTTGCTTAAAAGCAAGCCCATGGAAAACATTTATAGTTGTTCACATTAGAGACAAAATTTAAACAAAAAGTGTAGGAAGTGATAAGTGAGTTATGGCCTTGGCCCAGTCACGAAACATGAGGCCCATTTCCAGGCCCAACGATGTTAGATTGGCAAATGTCAATCTTCACCTACCCAGGCTAGTGCTTGCATCCTACAGTCCCACTACTATTGGGAGGTCCAGGACTAGCCAGCCCACCAAACGTAGGGTTAAAAATTTAAAGATTTATAGTTTAAATATTTAGTAACATTTATCTTAGTATTTGAATTTGAAGTTCGATGTGTCTTTGAGAAAACAAAGGAGTGCGATAGACTGTTAAGGAGGTCTTGTGTTCGACTCTTAAAAAATGAAGGTTGGGTTGGATCGTCAGAGACATCTCCAGCCATTCGAGTCTCTCAAGGTTGGGTGTTCGAATCTTAAATAATGTCTCACGTGATCTTACTAATTCCAGTCGATCTAGAAAGTTCCGAACCCTAAGCTTCTCTTAAAGTCACCGTGGACCACCTAACTTTTCCACCATTGACTTTGAATATTGGCAGATACCTTCATGATGGATACAGGCTGGATTGTCCTCTTCCTGTCTTTAGAGTTTGTCACTGTTTGAGAACCTAACTACGTCCAACGCGTGTTCCATTTTATATACAAATTGCACTTAGGTGGCTCCGATGGACCTTTAAATCTCTCTAAATTCTTGAACGTACACTATACCGAGTCAAAAAATTCATAAATTCTTGAGCGTATATTCAACCGGTTCACCAATATACACACACACCATACGAAAACGTTGACATTTTGATATACCTGAAACTGAAGTTAACAATTAGGATGGATCGAACCAGACATTACCTATTGCGACAAAGAGCATTGTATTTATGCAAGTTAAATGGTGCCCGCGAACGATAAAAAAAAACAGTAAACATCTGGTTACTCTTTTTTACCTGGGCACCGATAAATACCATATTGATGTCCCCATGTACAAAACAAGAATGGCAAGCCCGCGGTCCCGACACGTACTGAAAAGTTACCTTCTTCACGTTCACATCGAACCACTTGTGAGGTTAAAGAGAATCCCAAACTTCCTCCTGGACTTCAAGTATACAGTGACCGTTCAAATCAATAGACGCTTTCGAAAGAAACCTGGACATGGGGGAGATGCCTTGGCTTTGGACTCGAAGCAGTAGCAAGGCCTTGAAGTAGTTTCACCACGTCACTGGCATCATCGAGATAGTACTTGGCCTTGCTTGGCTTTCTTCCGACTGTGCAGGCAAATATCTCGGGAGGAGAAGGCAAAGATGGACAAGAAACTGTTCTTAATATGCTCTCGAACATGTCCTCATCAGATCTGTCATCCCCAATGCACATCACAAAATCGGGTGCCTTTCCATCGTTGACCATTCTCGAAAGAATTTTTTCAGTAACCAATCCTTTGCTTACTCCCTGCATGTATCAGAGGCATTAGTGAAACAAATTACACAACTGAGATTGTGTTTGTGTAAGTGTACATGCACATGCGAGGAGAGGGACTGTGTGAAAGCAGTTTTACCTGTGGCTTAACTTCAACAATATGCTGGCCCCTCTTAACAACTGCTGGTTCGTTCGAAAGAACATTTTCCAGATGATCCAACAATTCCTTGGCTTGACAGGATCCAAAGTCGGGGTCTGCATCTTGGTGATGCCATACCAAAGCGCTCTCTTTACTTTCTATGTTGGAGCCATCCGTTGCCTCTGTATACAATCTCATCACAGGCTCCACAATTTCTTTCCAATCCAGATCGGCACCAACAGGACTGGTTTCCCACTCGGAACTTCTATTCCACCTACACCAAAGAACAGAACAAGATACCTTAGTTCAGTTTTAAAAAAAAACATCAAAAGGGCTAACTGAACATTCAAAACATATATTACAAACATACCTTAAGAAGTACCCATGTTCAGCAGCAATTCCAAGCGTCTCACATGAGGCAAACCAATCACTCAAAGAAGTCCGTCCCCTCCCACTAACAATGAACACAGTGTTCTTCGGATCCTTACACAGGGAATTCATAAGAGCAAGGACTTCTGGGCTAGGGGCCTTAATAATGGAAGCTTCAGGAATAACAGTCCCATCATAGTCCAGAAATATGGCCCTTCTGCTTGTTCTTTTGTATGCCGAAACAATATGATCTATAGACAACTTTCTAAAGTTTGGCGAAAGGGAAACCACTCTAAACCTCAAGCCCAATCCAATGCCCCAGCATCGTTTACTATAATGATCTTGGCATGCTCTATCCAAATCCTGTGCAAAGCTTCGCGCCCAATAAGCCACATCATGAGAACTAACATAACGATAGTGTTTCTCATGACGTAACTGTTTCTCTGATTCAGACATGGTGATTGCCGAGTTCAAGGCATCAGCCACAGCATCAATGTCCCAAGGGTTAACCCTGATTGCTCCACTTAAAGAAGGTGAGCAACCAATAAATTCAGACACGACAAGCATGCTTGTCTGAGGAGAATCTGTTGTCACGCCTAAAGCTTCATTCATGGGCGGTGTTCCCTGCCTGCAAACAATATACTTGTAAGGAACTAAGTTCATTCCATCCCTCACAGCATTCACTATACAACATTCTGCTACAGCATAATACGCTGTCTTCTCGTACTGAGGAACATGACGATCAATCAGAACCACTGGCTCATAATTAGGTAAACCATAAGCCTCATTTATCCTTCTGGCAGTCAAGTATGTCTCACTCTTTGCTTCCTGTACATCTTTCCCTGATCCCCTTGCGGGATTTATAATTTGAACAAGTACTATGTTGCCCTGCAACTCCCGATTCTGCTGTAAGAGTTGTTCCAAAGCTAGAAACTTTAAGCTGATTCCTTTAAATATATCCATGTCATCAATGCCAAGAATCAGTTTTTTCCCCTTATACTGCTCTTGAATCTCTTTAATTTTGGCAGTTGTATCAGGAAGATTCAACACAAATTCAAGCCGACCCATATGAACACCTACAGGCAGAATTTTAATGTACACTGTGCGGCCAAAATAATCAAGCCCAATATGCCCTCGCTTTGATTCATAGTCCAGCCCCAGCATTCTACTGCAGCATGAGAGGAAGTGACGCGCATAATCAAATGTATGAAACCCAATTAGATCACAATTTAGCAAACCCCTCAAAATTTCATCTCGGACAGGCAAAGTTCGATAAATTTCTGAAGATGGAAACGGGCTGTGAAGGAAGAACCCAAGCTTTACTCGGTAGTACCGCTTCCTCAAAAATGTTGGGAGAACCATTAAGTGATAATCATGAACCCAGACACAATCGTCCTCAGGATTAATAACTTCCATCACCTTGTCCGCAAATATTTTGTTGGCAGATACATAGGCCTGCCACAGTGAGCGGTCAAAGCGATCTCCGTGGTCTGGACACATGGGCAGCATGTAATGAAAAAGGGGCCACAATTGCTGCTTACAGAACCCCAAATAAAACTTCTTCTGGAGATCACTAGGCAGAAAAGTTGGCACGCAATTGAATTCCTCCAGCAGTTTCTGCGCAACTTCTTCTTGTTCGCTGGCATCTATTTCAGCCTTGAGAGACCCCACATAAACAACCTCACTTTCAGATGAAAACCCATCCCTTAACTGTAACAAAATTGAATCCTCATCCAAACTGAAACGCCATTTCTTCGTTTCTGGATCCCTTTTAGCATGTAATGGTAACATATTTGCCACAACAATTTTCCTCTCACGACATGCGGATGAATTAGAATCCGAATCATCATCATTGCTATAACTATCCACATCTGATATAATACCAGGAACAGTCATAACCCTTGGAAGAGCCCTTGGAGTACAAGGAATATCCAAAAGGCCTCCAGATGCCCAATCAAAAAGGTTTTTGCAAGATCTTGACGCCATGACTGCTAGAATTTCTTTTTACTTGAATCATACAGAACAACACAGTACAGGAAAAGATTTTGGACTACGGTCAGAGAAGTCTACAAACCTTCGCAAAACAAAAATGAAAGAGTGATCATATCAGTAAATAGCTGCCACTGAACAAATCCATTTTCACGCTTACAACAGTTAAAAGCATTAAAACTAGTCATACTCCAGTTTTATTGCTGGTTAACAGAATCAAAATAATGATGATCCATAGAGCATGCTTAGGCTCACTAATTCTCACATTTTATGTTGCGACATAAGAAATACAGAAATTTTATTCACTAGAAAACATACTAAAAATGGAAGTCAACTAACAAGCATGGTCAATTTACTTCCATGTTCGAACATCTATCTCATGCTATGAAAATTGAAACCCATGTTTGTATACACCAGTTTCGATTCTTTCTTTATCTTAAAATAAAAAGTACCGACGCAAACAGGTAGAACATAACTATGTAACCAAGCATCCAATGCACAAATGCCTTTTCGGCATAAATAAGGCGAGAGGAAGTTGCAACAGCTGGCACATTAGCATCCCGATATAGCAAAAAAGAAATTTACACCGCAAAGATTTTTTTTTCTAATAAAGCAAAGAGAGTTATACAGACATACAAAAAGAATAATTATAGGCCTCTACAATGCCCCTTGTACCATCAGACACTGACCATTGTCCTACCCCGAATTCTTTCTCCACGTATTACTTGAATCTGATGCCGAAAATTGACCAACGATAAACAAAACACACGAGTATACAAGAAGAAATTTCTTTCTTCGTTCCTTTTCGGAGTGGCAGCAACATCCAACCAAGTCAATTTATTCCATATTACAAAAGTAAACAATACGCATCCAAAATTTTATCACTACTATCAACTTTGGCGACCGAAAAGAAGATCAATGATCAATCATAGTTCACAAATCTAACAGATAAAACCCCGGCCTTCGAATTCAGCAACGGCAGTAACCTACCTATATTCTAAATCCCTAAAATGAGCTTTTCTACCAAAACAAACACCAATGCTTCAAATTCTAATCTTTCTTGTTTTCGAAGCCTGAAAATGCTAATTTATTAACCAAAAATAACACATACAGTACGCTGTGAAAGCTTTATGCTATAGTAACAAGTAAACGAAGATGGCAGTGAAAAAAAAAAAATATAAAAAGTAATACGAAAAAAAAGGTGAGCATTACCCGAATCCAATGAAATTTACATGTGAAATTAAGAGTCCCGTAAGAAGCTTCAATCAACAACTTCCTCCCGAAATCTGTAAAAATCACACAGAAAAATGCAAAATTTCAATAAACCAAACGGCCGGAACAAAAAAAAAAAAAACGTTTCGGATTAAAGCCTTTATACCGTCTGTTTGGTTCCCGAGAAAATAAAACTGTTAGAGAAAATAAAAAGCTCGTGCGTAACGGGAAACGGCCGCTAGTAGTGGTGTGAAGACAAGTGAAGAGCGAGAATTCAGGAAACTGAGATCAAGACTCGTACTTGCCATGGTTTTCTCACACAAATTCTCGGGAACCGAACAGACCGCAAGGAAAATTCAAGAGGCCGACTCGTAATGAGAAAGCGGGAGATCAGAGAGGGAAGGCGAGAGCTCACCTTTCCGGTGAGAGTCCGGCGACGGGGGTCCGTTGGATATCGGAGAACGGCGAAATGGTTTTAAACGTTGGGAGGAGAGAGGCTGCGCTGGGCGTTACAAACTTGCAATAAAGAATGAGATAAAGATCGGAATGTTATATAAACAAGGTAAGAAAGTTTTTAGAGAGAGAAAGAGAGAGATGATGGAGAGGAGAGGGAGAGAGGGAGAGAGGGAGAGAGGGGATTGGGGTCCATGTGAGTTTTTTTTTTTTTTTTTTTTTACCGCGGTTAGATTATTTTAACTATTGGGTTGGGTTGGATTTTTAATTTGGATAGCGTTGAGAATTAAAACTATTAAATGACCATAATGCCCCTGGATACTGGTTAGTACTGTTTCAGTTTGTGTTAGTTTTGGTTTTCTTCTTCTGATTGCGGGAAGGTATTCGGTAGGACTTCCTGCGAATAAAGCATTTCTTAAATTTGAATAAAAACTGAAAAAGTTCGTGAGGAGTGCGTTACGAATGATATACTAGTTTTTAAAAAAAGTTTTATGCTAGTACGAAGCTAATTGGCGTTTTTCTTGTTTTTTGGTAACGTTTTCTTTTTGAAAAAAAATAATAAAATTGTGGCTTGATCACGGCGGTCCATTATTAGGAGGATAGGAAGATTTATAGAAGTATTTTAGCTTCCCTTAACTTTCATTTTGTGGTTTATCAACACCCAAAGTCAAAGTTTAAAACGTGTCATGCTGAATACGAGACTTATTTATCGTAATCATTAAGCATTTCTTGTATTTTATTGAGACGTACCATTTTGTACAGGAAAGGTCACATGTTTTAATGTTGTGGATAAGGATATATACACTTTTCAATCTACAATTTATTATGAACAGAATAAATCACACAACATTTAAAGCACAAAAATCCTCCATATCTTATCTTCATTTTATTTTCGTTATGGGATTTGTACCTTGTTGAAAATGAGAGTGGAGCCACACGACTCCACCCATTATACAATCGAGCTAAATAAGGAAAAATATAGAATTGGAACATAATTTTAATTGGCATTCGTAATAATTAATTTATCTACTTATTATTTTCAAACCTTTTTCGCACATTTTTTGTATGTTCATAAATGACTTGTAAGTTTAAAAACATTGCCTCTTCACCTTAGATCTTATGATCGATTCTCTCCTCATTAATATTACTTGTATATATAAGAAATTTGTCGCATTTGTCTGACTCATTATGTGACTATGGATGGACAACTACCAGGCTATGACTTTAGTAAAGACAAAAGAAAATTTGAAAAATAAAATGTGGAACAAATAAAATGAATGAATTGATCAAAAGTTTTTATTTTATCCAAAATAGTAAACAGAGAACTATATTTTAATTCTTAAATAAAATGAAGTTTAGAAAAATATATATCTTATACAAGATTAAAAATTGATTTTAGTCCCAAAACTCTATTTAATGCCAGCATCTATATTCAATTTCTCTCCTTTTTATTTATAATTTTATGGTGTTCATAAATTAAATTTTATGAAGATATTGTAAATTTTAATTCTCATCATGGTAAGTATCTTATATAAGAAAATATTTTCATAGAGATTTTTCGGTACATTTATATTTTTCAATATTTCTTATGCGCCACTAATTCATTACAATATATTTAGGTAAGAACATTGTGGTACACTAGATTAGTATAATATGTTTAGGTAAAGACATTTCGGTACACTAGATTAGTATAATATGTTTAGGTACAGACATTTCGGTACACTAGTTTAGTATAATATATTTAGGTACCAACATTTCAGTACACTAGTTTAGTATCATATATTTAGGTGCATAATTTTTGGTACACTTATGGTTTTACATATTTCTTATGTGCCACTAATTCACTACAATATATTTAGGTATGGACATATCGGTACACTAATTTAGTAAGGAAATTGTTATTGACACTCCAAATTCCTCATTCTACACTCCAAACTTTCTATATTTAGGAACAAAAATACACCTGTAAGGAGTGTATAATGAGATTTTTGAAGTGGCAGTAACACTTCCCTTTAGTAAAATACATTATGATACAGACGTTTAGGTACACTAATTATAGGAAGTTAAATAAAATTAATGAATAAAAATGTGTATAAGAATAAATTTAAAATTTAATGTAATGATATTAAATAAGATATCTGTTTTTGTTTTATAATATAAATTTGAATTAAGTACGTATTAAAAGATTAAAATCAATATTTAATCTAACATCAAGTTTTTATTAAATTTTAATATTCTTTCAACATTAAGATTCAAAAGCCCCAATAGCAAATTCATTAGAAAAACTCCAACAATAAACCTAATAAACCAAAACAAACAAAATCCGTACAAAAATTGAAAGTCCATGTCACCGAAACTCAATGAACCAAATCCTAAGAGTCTTGAAGCAATGCCGTCGTTAAACTTGTCGCACTTAGCCCGTAAATAATAAGATTTAATGTTGTCACTTGTTGATTTGTTGGTTGCCCTCCTTTAAATTCAAGCCAATATACCACTAGTCCTATTAAAATGTATAGATCATAGATGTAGATTGGTTTCAAGTTTTCACTAGGGTTTAATTTTAACGAAAACTAATGAAAATGGTTTGAAAATTTTGAGTTTTAATGATAAGGACATAATAAAGGGTAAAGTAAATAGTACCATGATTGACAATTTAGTGTAAAAATATAGTTTTTCGTTAAAATGAATAGTACCGAAAGTTTTTCGTTAAAATTCTCTTAATTTTATGTAGTCAAATTTGTCTTCCATAATAATAAATGACCAATTCAAGGCAACCTTAATTATTTGGTGAGTGTCGCGGGGTAGGTAAGGCAAAATATTATTATTCATTGAAAGAAAGTGTGCGGAAATTGTATTGCTCTCGAAGTTATCAAAACCTAAAGGGATATCTTAATTAACCTAAACACCTACGATTAAGCCTCTTTTTAGAGTGAAAAGCAGTTCCACAATGTATTAATTAACATTATCCTCCAATAGCGTAATTAATCTTTTTCTAATCACGTACTAATTTTTTATACTAATTGTTTAGATTTAATCGAGTATAAAGTTTAGGTCAAATGTCCTTTACTTGTGTATTAAATTGACGGCTTCATCCAATTGTATCGTTATCTTCAAAAATGTAATAAAAATTTAAAATTATTAATATATTGAATTAGTAATTAATTAAGACACGAACCCACAACTCTGTATTTTCTTTGTTCTGTGGACGCCACCAGTGACTGGATCGTGATAATCTAAACTTTTTGCAATGTGTCAATTAACCTTGACAGATTCATGTACTTTATCCTAACAACCTAACAAATTAACTAACAACATAATGATTTATGTAACTTGTACTACTGTTTAGTGGTATAATTTTTAAGGCGAAATAATAGTATTTTATTAAATTAGGGACAAGTGGAAATAGGGACCAAGGCGGTCCCAGGACCATCCAAATCCGAAAAACATACATGTGAAGATCTTTCGATGATCCTTTGAATGTTTGGTACGAGTCTTTTTTGTGCCTACTAAATATTGATGTAATATATGATAGGTAGATCTTGACATGTTGCATTGACAGCACTCAACAAGTTTTCTCTATATGACTCATAAGATTGGTTTGGTATATGCCGATATCTGTTGACATGTGCACAATAAGCCCACCAAGTAAATAAACTGATTTTTTTTTGCTCACTTTGCGCTCTGTTTATATATATAAAAAAAAACTTGTATTTAACATTAATGCCCCAAGGTTTAAACATTAAAATATTTGACCTAAACATCTTGAATAATATCGAGGAAAGTGAGAGGTCTTAAATTGAATATGAAGAATGATGAGTTCGCAATCAATTGATTTCTCCATATTTCTTAGTGTAAATATATTGTTGTATATAAAAAAAAAATTCAACAAAAAACAACCATACAATAGCATCCTCAATATTATGCAATAGTATTTTACCACAATGACGTTAAGCAACCATGCATATATACATAATGCAAGTTTGATTCAAACCGATTCCTCTCTATATGACAATTAATTATTTAACTCACTAACGTTATTATTCTACACTTTACTAATAAAATACAAAATATTATGATAATAAGAAGGTTTCCAAGCCAAAATGATCCACGAGATTAAATACATCCTGGCTTTGGTCTCTGACAATGAAAATCGATAGAAGTGGTCCATCAGTTTATCTACTGTAAATCATTTTGGTCATTCCGTGAGAATCTATCAATATCTTCGTTAAATTGTCACGTGAATAACCACATGACTAACTTTTTAAGTTTTTTTTTTTTTTTGTCAAATCAACCACTCCACTTAACTAGAATATTGACAAATTTTTACAAAAAGACTAAACTAATATTACGGTCCACAACTGAAACACCAATTATCTTGGTTTTCATTACCGGGAATTAAAATGAAGAGTTTTGCCGATGTGAGAGTTCATTTGTCTAATGGAAATCCAAATAAACAAAAACAAATTAAATATTATTTTTAACTTTTTATAACGGGAAACAAATAGGAATATCCTAAGTTGCCAAAGAGATGCGATTTTTGCTACAGGACAATTGGGGAACAAGTATAACCTTCCGGATAGATACGACCAATAATTAATTAACAAAAAAATAAAATGTTAAAATGTGGACCGAACAATGAGCTGTACGTTAATAAATGACAGCTGGGTCTGCTAAGGTTCGCTACTTCGCGTTGCGGTTCCCCAAAAAAATACGAAAACCCTCAACTCTGTCAAGTCGTTTTTACAAATATTTTTTTTTGTTTGTTTTTATTTTAACTTTATATGCTTTTTGCGTTTTTATGTTTGAAAAGCTTACCGACAAATTGAGGTTGGAAAGGATTTTTCAATGAGTCGGGAAGCGGATCACCGGTGGCGGATTTTGAAAAAATTAATTAAAGGGTTACATATAAAAGTTAATAAGTACTTTTTAGATATATAATAATTTAAAAAAATAAATCGTAGTTTTACATTTATAATTGGGGTTTTTTAATTTTAATCATTAGAGAATATTGAAATTTAAAATAAACCTAGCGTTAAGTTACATATTGATTATAATTTCTTGATGTGTCCTTAATTCAAAATAATTAATATCATTTTATTTATTGTCTATAAATATTTATTAATATACAAATTTTAATTTTTTTTTTTGACCAAAAAAGAGTTTTTTTATTTATTAATTTTATTTAACATTCTTTAAACGTGAAAGACTCAATTAATGTACCTAAATTGTGACATCCCACATCGCCTAGGGGAGTGATCTTTATATGTATATTCTCATCCCTACCTAGCACGAAGCCTTTTGGGAGCTCATTGGCTTCGGGTTCAATGGGAACTCCGAAGTTAAGCGAGTAGTGCGCGAGAGCAATCCCATGATGGGTGACCCACTTGGAAGTTGCTCGTGAGTTCCCAAAAACAAAACCGTGAGGGAATGGTAAGCCCAAAGCAGGCAATATCGTGCTACGGTGGTGGAGCGGGCCGGGGAAGTGATCCGCCCCGGGTCAGGATGTGACATAAATGTTAGTACCAAAATATATTATATTAAATTAATGTACCTAAATGTGTGTACTAAAATGTATGCACCGAAATGTTAGTACCAAAATGTATTATATTGAATTAATATACCTAAATGTTTGTATCAAAATGTATGTACCGAAATATATGCACTGAAATCTATTATAATGAATTTGATGTACCTGAATGAAGAAGGCAAAGTACATCAAAATATATTGTATAACAAAAATTAGTTTACCTAAATGTTTACAATAAAATATATTAGGATAAATGTCACATCCCGACCCAGGAAGGACCACTTCCCGGGCTCACTCCACCACCGTAGCACGATATTGTCCGCTTTGGGCTTACCATTCCCTCACGATTTTGTTTTTGGGAACTCACGAGCAACTTCCCAGTGGGTCACCCATCATGGGATTGCTTTAGCCCTCTTCTCGCTTAACTTTGGAGTTCCTACGAAACCCGAAGCCAGTGAGCTCCCAAAAGGCCTCGTGCTAGGTAGGGATGAGAATATATATATAAGGATCACTCCCCTGAGCGATGTGGGATGTCACAATCCACCCCTCTTAGGGGCCTAACGTCCTCGTCGGCACACCACGACCAGGGTTAGGCTCCTAGGATGATGGGCTACAAAGCCCAAGTGGTGGCATCGGCCATCGCTTTGCCGATTTGCCGGAAAATCAAAAAGGATGGCCGGAACACCATTGATTTTCGTCAACTTTCGTGGTCTCAAACCACCACATACCATGGTTAATCAAGGTGGTTCTTGGGTGGGTTTTGTAGAGGGGAATGAGAGTTTCAAGATGGTGGTGGTGGCATCGAAAAACTCCAACGGAGTTGGCCGGAATCGGCCTTGGAAAATGGACTCGCGGTGGTGCGGGTATGGGTGCACGGGAAGCTTTCCCCCCTTTTTTTTTTTCCTTTTCTTCTTTCTTTCTGATTGGCTGCAAGCTTCACTTCTCTCTTCTAATTGGTTCCTTGTCCCTTTAATTTAATTGGTCCACTAATCCCACAAGGTGGGAATTCAAATATTTAAATAACTAATTTCAAACGTCCATAAGTATACCGTTATAATCCGGACTCGCAAACGGTTTTCGCCTATACGTTCGTACCAATGAATACTACGAGGATATGCTAAAAGAATAAGTCCCACATCTCTCAAGTCGATGGTCAACAGAAGTCAAAGTCCTTGCCTCTAGGGCAATTTCGTAAATTCATGCTTTTAAAATAAAATAAAAACGTAAAATTTGGAACGGGTTGTTACAATCTACCCACCTTAAGAAAATTTCGTCCTCGAAATTTAAAATCATCAATCCAATGTAGAATACTCAAATTTAAAGAGATATGTATGTAAATACATACATGAGGAAGACATCAAGTTATAACAACTACATAAAAGAAGATGACATTCGGGGACATCCGATAAAATTTGGAATAGGTTGTTACAATAAATGAAATGAAAATGAAATTTATAATTAAATGAAATTAATACATTAAAATTTAGGAAGAAAAAGAGAAATAATTAATAAATCAAAATATAATTAATAAATGAGGTTATTAATGTATTAAGGGACTAAAATTAAATTTTAATCTTACTCATGATTTTAATCTAAAAATCATCTTTGCCAAAGATTAAAATGAAGTTTTCTATTCATAATTTATAAAATAAATAATAATACAAATTACAATTGGCCACAATGCGTTTTTCATATTTTGAAAATGCAGCATTATAACTTCATTTTCAATGGAAGAAAAAACATTGCTCTCAATATAAATCATCATAATATCACTCAACCATTGATTTCTCATTCGGTTACAATGAATTTTCACAATGTTCATAGCGAAAAATGCTATCTTTGCTGAAGCAGTAACAACCAGTAGAATCAAAGTCAATATATTAGCAATACACATAATATACTCTATTCCTCCCTGTATCCACCATTGTTTTTGCAAGACTACCGATTTCTTTCAATTAAGAAAATTCACTATTTAAACGCATATCAAGAATATAATGCTTAAGTTGATTTTTTTTTTAAAAAAAAAAAAAATTGAGAACGAGAACTCTTGTTTGAGGCATTTTATCAAATAGTTGGATGTCATGTGTGAAAGACAACTATAACATTCAAAAGATAACACTCAAGTCATCTATAGAGATCATCAAAATTCGTAGGTCAACTAAACCCACTTGCACCATAATGGATCCGACCATGAGCAGCTGATATATCAAATATCATAATATAAATAATTTAATATGAATTTTTTTTTTAACTATTTATATTATAATAGTTTGTATGACAAGCCTTTTTTTCGACATGCTTGAAAATTTATGTGAGGCTGGGCCAGCTCGATAAAAGCCTGACTCGGCGAGCGTGACCCGATGCGCGCCACTTTCATAGCTGGCATTTAGGATAAGTTTAAATGGGACACTTGATCCACTCTTTTACCAAATTACCATAACCCTTTTCACTTTTTATCAATATTGCCTTTTTTATAGGGTTTTTTTTTTTTTTTAATTGATTGTATGCAAAGTATTGACATTTTATTCCCTTAATCTCTAATTCAGATGCTCAATAGGGAAGTTACATAAGATGATACCTTGGATTGTTTTTATTCGATATTAATACCTTAGTTTCTCAACCAGGGCAGATGAAGTTTTTGTTTATTTGGTGGAGTGCAACATTGTTACGCACGCGGTGACTTCACATGGTGCCTTGCATGATGGTTATTTCTTATGAAATGCTCTTGACCCATAAATTGTTTTTAATATTCTCGCATCAGATGTAAATATTCCAATTATAATTTAGTAAAGTCTATCCTTTAACAAAAAAAAAAAAACAAAAAAAAAGGAAGAAAGATTATGTATCATTTTTTTATTTAAAGTAAACATCATAACATGGGAGATTTTGCATGCAATGAGATACCATAAATATTCATATAATAAGTAATTACATACTGCCGTTGAGATGCTAATCGCACTGACAATATTAGAATTATTGTCTTTCTAATATAATTAGTTTTATGTTATATATACAGCAATAAATGTTCTTTTTTTTAATTTTTTTTAATTTTTATATGTTTGCATTTAGAACATAGAAAGGGACTGATGCGCATGCGCTTGTATTTTTGTATAGGCAAACATATGGGAGCGTTGAATAACATAAGCTAAAATTTAGAAACTTGTTTAAAATGATGATTTGGGAATAGGCACGCGTGTTAGATCACTTTTGATTTTGATAATATTTTTCTCTCTGTACTCAGATTGATTTGGCTTTTTAATTACAAAAGTTTCTTACATGAAAAACACGAAAGATAATGAATGATATAGATAGATAAGGACACCCGATCTTTATCTGTAATTGCAACACATCATCAAATTCTAGAGTCTTAAAAGGCTACCAAATACTTCCCTTTCAGGGTAATTTTGGAAAAGAAAATGTTCAAGAATATCGTTTCGGACGTCGCTTCACACAATTTTAACTACTTTTGGTAAAATTACCCCCAAAAACAATGGCATGCATGTAATTATACCCATGATGAGGTGCTGTTGTTTTAGTGGCCTAGCCCCGTTGTTCAAAATCAAAGTGGATAAAATCAGGAAAGGGATCCTATATATGACCCCTTTTACCAAGTACATCAAGTCTAATTATTTGGACATTTGAAATTTGATCAAATGATTAAAGTTATTATAATTTTTAAATGAATCTTTTATTTGTAATTGTTAGATCAAATTTCATAAAAATTTGAACTTGATGGAAGAGATACGAAGATGATTTATTTCCCAAAATCAAGCGGACAAGGGTTTCCTCCAATCCCCCCCATTGCCCGAGTACGGACCCATCGACACGTGGACCACTAAAAAACTGTTCCCAGCTGGGGCCACCACAACGACCTAACCCCGCGCGGGACCCGCGGCCACCACCGTTCGAAGGCAGCCGTCCACGTCGGCCAACCTCCCCCGAACCGACAGGGAGCACACGCTGGTGACACGCGTGTTTCACGTGATCTCTAAGTCAAACAAGTGGAGGTCTCCGTGGGCCTGGGTTTATCCAGACGCCGCGTTTCGTGGGGAGTTTAAAAGAACGGGGTTCGGCTTGGTGGGGGCCCGGAGCTTCTCTCCTAATCCGAAACCACAATAGGCCGTGGGACCCACGGGCCAGGTCTACCTCCCCTATGTTGAATGTTCCAGACGTGTCTTTCACTCTATCGGATTCCAAAACCCTTGGGCCAGGTCTACAATGTCAAATGCTTTGGTTTTTAATTTGGCCCAACTGAAAAGAAATACCCTTGAAAAATAGTTTCCAAGGGCTTCTAGCCAACATCAGTAACTGGCACTTAAAAGTGCACTGTGAACAGGCCCACTTATTGGCCCAACACATGCATTGTTGAGTGTCATCAGTTGTATACTAACTAGCCATGCAATAAAGAGATGTAGACACAGTTGTGCAACGGACTTTGCAGTTGAAACACAACCACCTAAATTCAGCGTCCCGCGTATCTGGGTGTAGCCAAATTGACTAGAACAATATGCTCTTCACTCTACACCCTAGTTCGAACCCCTATTGTACTAGTTCAAACTAGATTAGAACCTCGCTCGAACAAAACAAAAGAGATTATGGTGTGGGAAATTTGGGTTATCCATATTATATGACACTATTCACATTGCCTGCTGAACAATTTCTTTATGTGAGACCCCAAAAAAAGCACCAGTTCATCCTCTCACGTCACAAAACCAAAATGGAGGATGATGACCAAGACCCTGCACCAAGAAAATGACTGAAGTTCTGGATATCCTTTGCAACCTGTCGTGTTACAATATGTACAATTTGCCCTATAAATTCGTCGTGTAATCCGAATCATACATGGTAAATCATCCCTACCTCCAGCGCGGACGCATGCGGTACACTGAGTGCATAACTGGATTTCCTGCTATTCCTTCTCAAGAATTCATATCCGTAGTTGATTGCAAACCTTCTCATGAAACTAGATCCTTTCTTTGCATTCGTGTATGTGTTCCCAACTATGTACACTATTCCAGCTTCCCGAGCTTCCATTAGCTCCTGCAGTTCCTCCCTTGTGCCCGTGTTGATCTTTGGACTCTCCGGAACAATGAATCTTACCTTCTTCCTTCGTTGAGCCACTGGCGGAGATCTTATTTCTATCTGCCCTGATGGGCTCATTTCCACGTTGATGTCCTCGCTCATCTGAATCCCATCTGCATGAGTGGAGCGTGTGCCAACTACCGTCATTTTATCATCTTCCTTGCCCGCATCTTCAACTGCAACAGTGAATTCAGTGCCTCCTGAGCGTATGAACTCTGCTATGCTACACATAAGATCATTCTCAAACTCCATGTCATCTTTGTGAACATCGCGATATCCATATCTCACAATGCACCTATAGAGCCGATACTCTTTTGGGCCGATTTGACCCACTAGAAACCGTTCCTCGGGTCTAACATGGGGGACTGGGACAGATTTGATGCAGAGGAAAACTAGGACCTGGTGGAAGGCCGGAAGGTTGGTGACAAAGTGGGAGAAGATTGCCGGAATTCCAGATACAAGATCGGTGTGTATGAGGCCAATCCCACGGACTCGTACAATGCCAAGGCTGGGACCAAGGCTAAGCAGCCAGTTAATGGAGACCTTGTTTTGGACTTCAAACTCGTACTTTTTAATTGTGCCGTAGTGCCAAACGTACATGACGAAGAAAAAACAGAGAGCAAGAGCAACAGGAACCCAGGCTCCTTCAGGAAACTTTACAAGAGAAGCTGAGAAGTAAAGAGCTTCAATTGTGCCGAAAAAGACCACAAAGCCAATTGCAACAAAGACACTCTGCTGCCAGCATAGGACAATAACTAGGGACATTAAGCACGTGGTGACCAGCATCACTGAGATAACTGCAAAACCTGTTCGACATGAAGCTTTTGGTTAAGTAACTTCCACACGAAAGCATCAATATATAGGGATAGCTAAAAGTTCAAATCCAGCCGATAGATACAGAAGTATTAGGGTTTAGGGTTCACTAATGTCTAAAATGGAATATCAAACATTAAAATTTGTAAACGATGTCATACCTGAAGCATTACCCATGCGCTTTGTGTCTCTAAAACCAATAGTAACAGCCAAGCACAACACCATCAAGATCCAATTGATTTCCGGGATATAAACTTGACCATGGATTTTGGATGATGTATGGACTATTTTGACTCTTGGGAAGCAATCCAGGGCAGAACATTGCTTGATGATCGAGAAAGTTCCAGTGATGATAGCTTGGCTTCCTACTACGGCAGCAAGTACAGCTATTACCAGAACGGGCCATCTCAATTTTTCTGAGGAGTGGCGGGGTTTGCCAGATTAGCTAAGAAGTTGCATATTTTTCAAATCTAGAAACTTCCTGCTAAACAAATGAAGGTGTCTACCTGGTACAGATGGGTAAAATCCAATCTGAGAATTTTTCCCAACATTGTGATGTGAAGATATACAGGCAGCTTGTCCCATATATGCTAGAACCAAAGCTGGATAAACCAAAGAGGTGAACGCAATCTGCAAAAACGTGAATATTTATCAGGAAAGTAATTGTTTTGCGAATTGTACCAGGCTGAATAACTGCGGACTGTGTGCTAAAGTTTTACCATTGAAGTGCCGAACCACATTTATACAATCATTATCAATACTGCCATATCAACTCTTTTCGGATAGTATAACAAGCCGTGAAAAAATAATATACCTGAATGGACAATTGTGTAAAGTGTCCAAGATCAGCAAACATGGCTTCTGAACCTGGAAAAGTCAAGTTGTGCATTAGAGAAACAGGTAAACCACTTTGCTTCCGAGGAAATATATACGTTAGTCAATCCTATACATGCTTACTTACCTGTTATACACAACAGAATTCCGCCAAGGGACATCCAGCCCCCTTTCTGAGTTTTCTTTAAAAATTTGTACATATAGTATGGAGAAAGTGCTTTGTACACACACGGATTGAAGTGAAGTATATTATAAACACCGATCGCACTGATGCATAGAAGCCATATCAGAACTACAGGAGCAAACAAGAACCCGACCCTGTGAGTTCCATAATGTTGAAGTGCAAACAGGCCTATCAAAATGACGCATGCAACTGGAACTTCTACATCTGCATAAAGATTATCAAAATTTCAGGAGGAAGTATAAGGCAAAGCATTGATCTTTATACACCAGAGTGAAATCAAACTGTCCACTAAATTACACAACGAGATTTATGGAGGCCGACAATTAAGGAAAAAAAGCCTTATCACGTTAAGGATCAACAATACCAGACAACTAAAGTAAGGATAAGGCACAATTAACTTGAAGTACAAGGAAATTATGATTGGTAAAAGATGAGATGCACCGTGGAATTCCGGAAAGAGGAAAACAGCTGGTGTATTAAGGTGCAAAACTCGGTTATTCAATTTCACTCTTACGAATCCGACGAAACCAGTTGGAAAAAACTGGACCTATTTATGGCTTCGATTCCAAAAACTCCGAAGTAAAAAAGTTCACTAAATAAGAAATCTCTACTTATATCGAAGCTCATAACAAACTGCTAGAGCTCCAAAAGTGATTGTGCTATAATAAGTTCTCTTACATTTGTGATGCTTTTCGGACATGGAAAGCTCAAGCCCTGAAACCGCAGAAAAAACTGCACCGATTTAAAGCAAAATTCCGGTTAGTCTCTAAATAAAAACAAACAAAATTCCAACTTTCATTCCAAAAAACCCAAAAGCAATAAATTAAAAGGGGAACTGGCTAGAAATGATCAGAAGTCAAATCTTAATGTAGAATTGATCAAAATTAAACATCCACGACAAATCAATTGACGTTACAGCGATCAGATATCGATGACATTCTGTAAAGCTGATCATTTTAGCAATTTGTATTTGAAAAATGATCATTTTGGCCAATTTTCCAAATTAAAACCCAAAATTACCAGAAATAGCCGGCGTGAGAACACCGTCACCAATCACCATGCAAGTTCCAATCAAAGCAAGAACAAGCAAAAATCTCTGCAGCACCTTGTGCCTCTCCAGAGTCGACTTCAACCTCGACCCGAAGCTCGACTGCAGCGCCGTCCCGGCTCTTTCCTTCTTGTAATCGGAGAGCTCCTCGTCGGCAGACTGGCTGTTGGGCAGCGAGCTGACTCGGGCGTGTCGACACAGCAGCGAGTACAAGGCGAATGTTCCTCCTTCGCCATTGTCGTCTGCTTTGAGCACAATAAACACGTACTTGAGAAGGGGGATGAGGGTGAGAGTCCAGAATACGAAGGACAAGACGCCGAAGATTTCTTCGTTGGTCTCTGAGTACTCGATATCTTCAGCAAATGTGCTTTTGTAAACGTACAGAGGCGAAGTGCTCAAATCGCCATAGACGACGCCGAGGCTCTGGTAAGCCAGAGTCAGAATTGTCCTCCATGATTGTTTCTGCAACACAAGAAAGCAGCAATTTGATCACAAAACTCAATTGGGTTTTCATCATTGCGAAGATAAAGTATGAAATCAAAGAAAAATACTGTACCTTTATATGGTTTTGACAAACCCCAGTTTCCTGATCCATGGCGGGTGGACTCAGTGATCGAGCAGAGCCATTTTTTGCTTCAGATTGGAGAGAGAAAACGAAACCCATTTAGCAAAAACAGCCTCCCCAAGTTATATGCAGTGAAAAGTCACATTCCTTTGGTGTTCATTAAATTGCAAAAAGATGAAATGGATTGTTTAACTTATTTACTCAGCGACTTTCTGAATCTCTGACAAAGAAACCCACAAAAAACAGGAGAAAAACTCAGCAGAAAAACAAAGTTTCTGCAGAAAACGCCTCCCCAGAAAAGGCTTTCGGAAAAACTGAAAACAAAAGAAGCGTTACAGGAACACGAAATTGGTTTGTGATAAACCTGCAGAGCGAGAGAAAAAGATTGTTTCTTTTGATAAAATAATAGTTTACAGATATAAAAATTAAAGAGGGAAATGTAGACAGCAGGTGAACAACCAGAAAATGGAGAACAAAAACACGAAATGCCAAAAGGTGGTGGTGCCTTCCTTCTACTCAGTAGTCACTTCTGTAAAAAAAATATTAGAATATCTGGCTTTAAGCTTCTCTCTGAGAGAGAGAGAGAGAGAGAGAGAGAGAGAGAGAGAGATTTGTTTTGTATTATTTGTTGTTGTATTGTAGTTGGTGGAATTTTTGTGTTGGGGCTTTTATATGGATTAACCGGAAAGTGGAGAGTAAATTAAAGACCACTCGGTGGCTGTTGAGAATGAGAGAGCGGTGAAGTGAGTTTCTTCCGATTTCCAGCAGCCAAATTAGGAGTTGCGATGGAGGTTTTTTTTTTTCCTTCCAAATCTAATGCTTTTTTTTCTTCTAAATTTTAGGTGGTTCGACTCAGAAGTAACATTGTGATCGTTATTGAATACAGTTAAATTTTGATATTTGTGTCTATTTACTTAACAAATTTTAAAAATTAAATTCATTCAACACTAATAAAGAAGGTTGTAACTTGTAAATATCATCATTGTTTATGATAGTGAGCAAAAATATACAATTAAGTTCGAATATGATTTTTTTATATATGTTATTTTAAAAGTAATATTCATTAAAGAGAAGCAAAGGTTATAATGGGACCAATATAGAGGAAGGCAAAAAACCCAGAACGCATTGGGAGAATAGAATACGTAAAGTTCTCGTTCAATAAGCAAAAAGAGAAAAATAAAGGAAACTCTCTAATTTCATCATTCTAACGCAAAGAACATTTGTTGCCGCCACCAACGTCTTGACAACAACCACCAATGCAAGTACATTGGAGAAAACAACTGAGTGGTGAATTTGGTCAAGGCATCGCAACACAAAAGGGACGACAAGAAGATAGGAAATGTGGAAAACTAAGGAAATTAAGGCATAAAAAACCGACGATAAACGTCGGAGAAGTGGCGAAGAACGTTGGAAATTAATGCCACCGATTCTGAAACCGCCAGCCGACGGAGATGATTGAGGGCGGAGCACGGAAGGGTGAGAGCTTTTTAGAGAGAATGAGGGCTGGATGAGGCAGGAGGGAGGGAGAGGGGCAGAGTCACATTTGGATATTCTTATTCTCGGGTTATTTGCGAATATTTGGATATTCTTATTTAACTTTCTCAGTTCTCCCTTTTATTTTGTTGCATTGTTGCATGGTGATTATCTGATCAACTTTTAAAGATTATTTATGCAAAAGTTAACTAATTAAATGTGAAAGCCTTTAATTATCTAACCGTTATCTATGACATAGATGAATCATGCTTATTTAAACACTGAAATTTTGACAACGTTAATCAAACGATTGAGATTTATAATTTAATTGGTTTTTTGTGTTATTAATCTTTTAAAAATGTGACTTAGAAATTAGACATTTTTTTATCACCAAACAACATTGCATGATAAAACAAAAAAAAAAGCTGAGAAAATGAAACAAGAAAGTTCATGTGAGAATTGTTAGCAAACCCCTTTCATAAATTAAACTTAACAATGACTGATATTGGTTAAGGTAGATAGTCCTAATGTGCTCGCTACTTTGGTCTTTAAGTTTGAATGGATAAGAATTCTTTTTGTAGAAAAAGAACTATACGAACCAAATCTTTTAGAAGCTTTATGAGAATAAACAAAAATAAAGAAGAATAAATTCTTATCCATTTCTGAGAAGAGCCAAATGTTTCAGTATTTGTTAATTGTTAATATTTGGTGTGACCTTTGTGTGAATTCCAAGTTCAGTAGTTACTTCTGGAATATAATTTGGCTAGTTTTTGGCAGCCACCGAACATGAATCTTGACTTTCTTGAAATTTTAGTTGAAAAGATTTTTAGTTCGCTCATGATTTTGGAGTTTTTATTCATATCTAATTCTCATATAATTTAAATCTGGACCCATTCTTTTTTGGTGGTGGGTTCAAAAAGCAAAAGCTCAATAACAAATTGGTAATGGTGTTTTTTTTTTTTTTTCAATATTCAAAATGGTATTTGAGAGTGATATAACTCCTCATTTTCACTTTTGTCTGATAAATAAAAATCGATATAAACGGTCTTGAGTTTGTCCACTGCAAATCATTTTGATCATTTCGTGAAAATCTGTCAATATCCTTGTTAAATTGTCACCTAAATGACCATGTGACCATCTTTTGAGGGTATTTTTATCAAACCAACTCCTCCACTTAACGAGGATATTGACAGCTTTTTCATATAAATACCAAAATAATTTATAGTGAATTAATTCATAGACTAATTTTATTCATTTTTATTATCAGAGATCAAAATAAAGAGTTAATATCATAAACCATCTTAATTAAAAACCAAATAAATATCGATAAATAATACAAAGAGCAGGCAGCTTTTGAGGCTTTGGTAGTGTGATTATTTGAAAAGCCAACAAATTTAAAGTTGGATTTTGACTAAAAATCAGCACGTACGTGTAGTGTTTGATAGGCTATCACCAGTAATAAGCAAAGGCAAAGTGTGATAGGGATCGTTGAAGCCAAAAAAGAAAAACCCTACCATTCGGAATCTTTAGACAGAATAATTCTGCCTCCATTTGATAAGGTGTTTTAAATGTCTTTCCCTTCCCACCACAAAAACAATATTTATATTATGATTGACTTACTTGTTCATAAAACTCAAATAAATGTAAGAAAAACTAATAAAAAGAACTTGAAAACTTTGAGTTTTAATGATAAGAACAAAATAAAGGGTAAAGTGAACAGTATCGGGAGTTTTTCGTTAAAGTTCCCATAAATATAAGGGGTTGCTATCACTAATATTAGGTCATCTCTAACCGAAGGGTCCAGAGGGTCAGAGGGCCTAAAATAGCCCGAAAACCGCCTCTAACCGAGGACTAGGCTAGAGGGATCGTGGGCCCCATGAAATCTGAAACGGCCAAAGGGCTGGCCACATGCGGCCAGCCTGGGCTAACCAGAAAATCAGAGCAATCCTGTCGAATATAACCGACATGATTGCTTAAAGAAAAATTTGAATCCAACAGCTAGCTGATACCAGTTACCGTTGGATTAAAATTTTTTTTTTTTTAATTCTTAAAAATTCTAATTTTTTTCCTATAAATACCTAAATCATTCATTCACCATTCCTACACCATTTCAATTCTCATATTTTCTTTCCTCTTTCAAAAATCTATCCTTCAATTTTTTCAATAATTTTCAAATGACTTCGTCTGCTATGAAAGGTAGGGCTTGAAACCGAAAAGAAGATGAAGCTCTTTGCAAGGCTTATAGATGGTTGTCAGAAGATAGTGTAAGGGGGATTTGTCAAACAAATGACAATGTTTGGACTCATGTATCCAAAAAATACTTAGAGTTCTATGAAAGCACCACTCCACTGAATATCTGAAACCACGAGAGTTGTTATTCAAGATGGAAGAAACATCTTCAACCAAGTTTGAACAAATGGCATCAAGCATTGTTAGCAGCCATAAGTAGACATGAAAACGGCGCTAATTACTACGACGAAGTAAATGTTTTCACAATTTATTTTAAATATTTAATTATATTACATTTAATTTCATAAATTAATTTCCTTTAATTTTGTAACTATATTTTCTAGGTACGCCAAGCGGAGGAATTGTATATGGAGAGCAGCACGAAACCCTTTCAGTTTCACAATTGTTGGGAAATTTGTAAAGGGTGGGTGTTATTTGATGATCCACCTCAACATAGAGCTCTTACGCCGGTATTTGGAACTGCATCCTTAGTTGCAGATATGGATGAGGTGGATCTCCTACCATTCAACAAACAAGGGTAGAAAATCCGTCTTCAGGTGAAGGTTCCATACCTAGGGCTATGGGACGAAACAAGGCGTGAAGGTTGAAGGAAAATGGCAAGGCAAATGATGATTACGCCGCTCAACATGAAGTGGCGACCTCATTGCGATTAATGGCGGATCAAAATGCCCTTGAGGCGGAAGAAAGGAAGTGTAGGTATGAAGAACGGGCCAAACAAATACAGGAAGAGATAGATGATAAGAATATGAAAAGGAACACTTCGAATTACACTCTAATGAGTAAGGCCTATTTTGATAGGGAAAAAAAAAAGAAGAAGAAATTATGACTTGGCGGCAGTTGTTTACCTACTATACTCCTACAATGGCGGATGATGAAGATGATGTTGATTATGGATATTAAATTTAAGTTGTTGTAGTTTTTAAATTTAAGTTAATGTTGAATTTAATTTGTAGTTTTTAAATTTAATTTGTCGTTTTTAAATTTAGTTGTAGTTTTTAAATATAAGTTGTAGTTTTTAAATAATAAATTATGTTTGGCCCTATGTGACAGGGCTAAAACGAACCTTATGATTCTTTGACCCTCGGTTGGAGACGCTTTGTTGGAACTTTATGGCTTATTTGCCCAAGTGGCTTTTTTAGGGTAGCTCTGAGCTTGGAAAGAAATTTCGGCGATGTGGTGACGTGACCCTAACAACTGTTGATCAATAATCTTTTAAGAATTTGACATAAGTAATTAATAAGTACTCGAAAATTGCTCTATGTTGTATATTATTTTAATTTTACCTCATTATGTCAGTTCAAAGAACTTATTTTAATTTTACTTCATTATCCAATTAATTTTACTTCAATTTCAATTATCCAGAAGTCTTTTTAGGGTCAATTATGTTGAAGGTAAGACGATATTTGTTAAAGAGGGAAAATGGAATTGTAAACATAAGAATATGATGCACAAGCGAATGCTTCATTAAAATTTTGTCGGAACTCGAATGAATAAAATTACCATGCAACCAAGAGAGAAAACAATATATAACTTGATTTGTAGGATTGTGGGCGAGGAGGATTTAGAGAGTGGAGTTATCTCTAGCTATATATGCAAATAATTTAATTTTGTCTTCCCCTTCGTCTGGTTAAAAGAAAGGGATTTAGAGTTAATAGACTAAGGACTAGTTTGATATTTCAATGCTTTTTAAAAAAAATTGTTTTTGTTGTGCTGTAAAATAAACAGTTGTAAAATAAAATTGTTGATGTTTGGTACTTTTTTTTTTGATAAAAGTGCTTTCAACAAATCTCAGTGTTTGGTAAACTTTTATACAAATTTTTTATGCGAATATGTTAAATGACTAAAGAAATTAATACAGGGTAAAGATTATAATTTTGTAAAATATGCAGAAGTATACATTTTAAAATTTCATTAAATAGGCATTGTTCACTATGCTTTGAAAAAAAAAACAAACATGTTTTTTTAGAAGGATGGTAGACCTTACTTCTACTTTTCTATGCTTCTCCATTGTCAATGACAACTTTTTAAAAAGTAATTTTATTTTTATCTTATCAAACATATTTAATGCTCCAAATTTTTTTAATAACATGTTTTTTTTTTTTTTTAATTTTTTTTTTTAAGAACCATACACCCAAATTGTCACATCTCGGCCCGGGAGGGATCACTTCCTGGGCCCGCTCCACCACAGTAGCATGATATTGTCCGCTTTGGGCCCCGACCACGCCTTCATGGTTTTGTTTCTGGGAACTCACACGAGAACTTCCCAATGGGTCACCCATCCTGTGAGTGCTCTCGTGTGCTACTCGCTTAACTTCGGAGTTTCCATAGAACTCGAAGCCAGTGAGCTCCCAAAAGGCCTCGCGCTAGGTAGGGATAAAAATATACATATAAGAATCATTCCCTTGGACCAGTGGCGGATCCAGGATTTTAAATTCGGGGGGTCTCATTAATAAAGGTAAAATTTTTTATAGACAACATTAACATTGAAAAGTTAAATATAATACATTTCATTCAAAAATCATATGCAAAACAACATTACAAGTTATAAAATCCTAATTTGAGCGTCCACGACGGGGTTTCATAGTCTGAAAATGTTATATGATAGCTTCATTATCAGTACATAAAAAAGCATATTTCTCAATATAAATAACTAATTAAGTCACTCAACTATCTTTCTCAATGAACAAATAGATGGTGCTATTGTCTTTGGCTTGAAAAATATCTCTATATTTTTTATTTCTAAACTACACATTTAACAAAAAAAAACACAAAACATATACCAATTGTTAAAAAGGGTCCTATTTTCTTTCTTCTCCGCTTGCGATCTAGGCGGACTAGGTGAATTTAAGTAAATTTATTATATACCTTTAGTATTTTATCGAATTTAACGTATAAGATAAAAGTTCAAATAATTACAAGTTCATAATAATTTACATAATATTTTTAGAGATCATATTGATTGATATTGAATTTTAAGACAAATAAGTGTGTTAAATATGTGGGTGTAGAAAGTAAAATGAGGCACTGGACGCAGAAAGAGGCAGCCATGCCAATTAGCAAAAATACACCTAGGGACTGACAACCCATTTTCTTTTTTGGAAAGATCAACTTGATGTTAGCTGTCCAAACGTGATTGGACCAATTAAAAAATACATTAAATGGGAAAGTTTGAGGGTGGTCACGTGGGAATGAAGGGATGATAAAGACTCATTTAATCATCTTCTTCCTGCTTTCGTCTTCGCAAGAACAAAACCACCAAACCCAGAAATTACAGAACACCCTGAACAGACCTCGTGTTCGAGTACGAGGGGTCCCCGAAAAATTTCTAGCAGCGATTTAGGGCGCTGAGGGGTCTTGGAACCTCCCAGGTCCCTCTGTAGATCCGTCATTGCCTTGGACGATGTGAGATGTCACACAAACCAACCCTAATATGATATCCTTGATGTCTAGAAATCAAATTAATTAACCCAGGATAGGAAATAATATGATACACATTTCGAGAGGGTTCCTTTGAAATCCACATATCCAAATGTATGGCTACACTTTCCATACAAATTATTATTTTTTTGTCAAAATATACATTTTATTAGATTAAATATTAAATTAGTAAATGAGAGAGTTTGAACTCACGTCACCATGTAAGGGTTTAACTTATTTCCATACAAAATTTAATCCTTATTAAAGCACCAAGTTTAGTAGTCAATTACCATTCTTTATATATAAGCACGATTACAAACTGTTGATTGACGAAAATGTAATTTCATTTTATATGGTATATAGTCGTATACAGACGTACATCATTAGTGGATTGTCAATAGCACATTTTCTTAAGAAAAATAGTTTGTAACTAGTGTTTACCAATAACCCTAAACTAAGTGAACAAATATGGTTCTTTTGAAGGATGGTTGGTGACGATGAATTATATTGGATTTTTAGTTGGGTAATGCTAAGGAGATTATTCATTTAAATTATATTTTTATATATGAAGTGGTTTTTGATGATCAAATTATCACGTGTCATTTTCTATCATATGGTATATAAATTTAATTTAAAAAGTTAATCTATTTAGCATTACTTTTTGTAGTCACTTAATCCCCAAGCTAACCATGCCTTCTGGATTATGCACACTATTATTAGGAAGAGGATCCTCTCCAGATCCATTTTGTAGGGATCCCTTTATTAGGAAGAGGATCCTCTCCGGATCCACTTTGTGGGGATTCTAAGGATCCTCACATCCTAATCGTTCATTGTACATCGTGAGGTTAGTTTTCATCAGATACTATTTGTGTTTAATTTTAAATAAAAAAAAGTCAAATAATTTCTGATCACACAATATATGATGAATGATTAAGATGTGAAAGATTTATAAGATCCCCACAAAGTAAATCCAAATGAAATCCAATTTCCTATTATTATTCAAGCGAGTGAATTCTTACATTCTTCTTTTTACTTTTTGCAAACTGATCCTGGTAATTTTGTCCCTTGATTTATTAATGATATTAAATAGTTGAAAAGAAAGAAAGAACTGCAAAAGGTAAAAAGAAGATTGCAAAATCACTCTCCTTCTTCGGAGTTGAAACAATGTAAGCACTGTCTTGAACTGGTGGTTGAATGAGGTTTAATTAAGATTGATATTAAGAGTGATGCGCTTAGCAAACTCAATCGCTAACCCATCATCTGACCCGTTTTACCCTCCGAGGGAGACGAATTGTACTTGGTTAGATGAACCTTCTCTTACTAATCTTCTTGCTGAGGATGTTTCTTTATCTTGTACCAATTAGCCTGACTGACTTTATGAAATATATGCCGTCCTATCTCAAAATAAAAAAGATAAAAAAGAAACAATGTATTTCTTAATGGACGTACACGTTCAATTCATGCAGCACAACAGCTCGGTTTTACCTAACTCTTTGCCTTTCTAAGAAAAGAAAGAAACTTCTAGGATGCACGAATTAAACACGTGTCGTACTCCTATCGGCTCAACAACAATACGTGTCCCTCATGCATGGCTGGAATTTGGAGAATGCATGCATGGCTCACGTTTTGATATATATATATATATATATATATATATATATATATATATATTATCAAATTAACGTGAGGGAGGAAAACAGAAACACATTTTCTACTGTTGTTAGCGCATTTGCTAAGACATATACGACGAGGCAGCCATAAAGGTTGAAGGGTTTATTTGAAACTTCAGCGTAAAAAATCATTTCATGCACTGAATTTCGTACAATAAATAGTCCTTTCTGGTTTTAGGGTTAGGGTTCAGGCTAATATTTTGGGAGGTGGATTGTCTGCCTTCTTATTTTCATATTTTTCTTATACCCTCTTGTGATGTGTGGTTACAATTAAACCACGTCAATATTTTATATTAATTTTTATAAAAATAATAAAACAAAAAGTAATAGGAATATAAAATGTTGACGTGACTTAACCGTGACCACACAAACATAGGGCATGGAGGGAGTATGGAAATGGGAGGGCTGACAATTGTACTTTGTACATACAGAGAAGCGACCAAGGTGTGGATCCTAGGAATCCCGTAATTGTGACTGTTTATCGTACATCGTATGGTCAGAAATAATTAGGTACTATTTATATTTAATTTTAAATTTTGAAATAATTTCTAACCGCACAATGTACAAGAAACGGTCACAATCACAGGATCTCAAGGATCAAGTGAGGACCCTTTTCCCCTTGCAGCCAACCTTCACAGGTAACATGTGTCAAATCAAAGTTGTATACATTTTACATCAATGGCTCGAATATTTTTCGATAATTTAGGGCTAAAAATTTTACAGGTTCAATCAAACTATGCAAATACTCGTATTTTGACAAAAATCAAAATTTATAAATTAGCATACATTAATTTTTTTTATTTGAATTCATAAAATATAAAATTTGATGCATCCAAACACAGTGTAACTGAAAACTCATTTTTGTATGCAAGTTATGAGAGTAGTATATTTGTTATCGTACCTAATCGGTTATCCAAATTACTTTATAATAGTTTATGTCAAGGAATTTTGAAGTTAGGAGTTTGCATGCATGGGAGGAGAGAGGCATTAAAAAATGAGAGTCGGTATCAAAACCAGAATTCAAGCTATGCAGCACGTATGCATGAATCAAATTAATTAAATGATTACGATTCAGCATGGGGGATTAGGTAGCTAGATTTAACCTGCACCAAGAGCATGTGTATATAATAAATCAAGTAACATATTTTTGTCTAATTTCAACGATGTTAGGTCAAGAAGCACCGGATCACACAAATTAATTAATTAATACGTAGTTGTTTAATTAACTAGTTCCAGCTCTTATAAACCATAGGGTTTGTAAATGTTTGTGGTCCATGGATAGCGATGGATCCAGTAGCCTGTTGGCTCTCAAATAAATTAGCTATAGGATTAGTCATGATTTAATCTCATTTAATTGTATTGGGATCATTGTTTAAATATCGATATAGCAGGAAATATCAATATGCAAATTTATGAAAATATCGATATCAGTTACTTTCGACAAAAATACTCACAAAAATTCAAAATCAGCAATGAGTCTGAAAATTGAAATAATAGTATACGGATGATATTTTTAGCTATTATCAATGAAGGTAATATAATATATTTTCTAAGAATTGATTGGGTTACAAATAAAAAACCTCTCATTACTTGAGCAAGTAAAATACTATCCCAGGCCTGCCTGACTGTGAGACCTATTGGTCGAACAGAGACAAAAGTCCGCCATAGTGATCCGGGAGTCCTGTGTGGAAGGGCTCTCGCTTGACGGTTCTCTAGCAAATTTTTTGTACATTGTCGATATTCATTGATTTTCCAATATCTCGCCGATACATGATGAAGTTTATATTTCATCCCCCTCCAACGATTCTTGATTTTAGATATTTCGACAGAAATCGACAATTTCATAGGTATTTTAAACCCTGATTGGGATCCAATAGATAAGAACTGTCAGCATTAGTCTGTGCAGCCATTAATTGTTTATTATAGAAGGAAAAGCAATACAATCCTTCACATGTAGATGACTTTAGGTCGTTGGTGTACTCATCTGAGTCACGACTCAAGAAGAAACCTAAAGATCAATGGTTCTCAGTGGTCTTAGCAAAGCTCACTCGTAGAAAATTTGATTAAAAACTATATGATTGGTTTATGGTTGGACTCTAATGGCCCTTTAAAGCTTAACAGGACCGTTTACACCCGTTGATTATCGAAATACTGCTGGATTAAAATGCCATTAATTATTCAATTATTCTGAGACACATGGGTCACTTAATTATCTTATAGAGTCTTAATTATCAACTAACATCTGACTTTTCACCATTTAGAAGAAGTTTTCAGCTTCCACGGATCTCAGTCCAGAAAAATTAGTTTTCATGAATTTCTTATGAAAATTCAACGAACAAAAAATTAGTTTTCATGAATTTCTTTTGAAAATTCAACGAACAAAAAGCAAATTTTAAGTATCTAAACTCTCAAGCGTGCTTTCTTTCCCCACGTTTTAGGAGTCATGACACGTGGTGCATCTAACGGTTGACTGGGAATGAGTCTGAGAGCTCCCCAATCCAATTGATGATGCAAAGTGCAAACCCTACTCATCTTCCTCTTTTGTTCATCGACGACATCCTCTCCACTTCCATTCTTTTTCAAAGTGTAATCCAACTTCCCGCACACGCAAACTCCACTAAGAGTCCTTGTTGTTCAGGGTGCTTTTAAAATGGCTATAAACGATTATGATAACAAATAGATTGATATGAGTGTGATTTCAAATTACAAGGTATGAATGAGATTGCTTTTAGAAAAACTAAACGTGTTTTCCGACGCTCAAAAACGCTTATGAATCTATGATTGTGTTTGACAAAAAAATTTAGAAGTGATTGTAGAAGTGTTTTCGAGATAAGCACATGAATGCTACTTCATGAAGCACTTCATAAAACACTTGAAGCGACCCCAAACACGTAGTCTTATACATAATGCTTTTTTGAAGGTGACCTTTCTAAAGCGTTTTTAACAAAATTCTTATAAACATAAATGCTTTCTATAAGGGAATGGGATCTTCTCCGGATCCTTCAATCGTGTTCGTTCATTGTACATCGTGTGACTAGTTTTCGTTAGGTACTATTTATATTGAATTTTAAATTAAAAATTTTAAATAATTTCTAATCATACCATGTATGATAAGCGGACACAATTGATTAATCATCCGGATCCTCACAAAGAAGATCCCGAGAGGATCCTATTCCTTCTATAAGAACCCTCAAGCACGCACTTGCATGAGTTGGCCTTCTTATTAAAACCCACTGCGTGAGAAATGTGGCTCGATTATATTTGTACATAAAAATATTCTTTAGGGTTTATTCTAAATGTCGATACTTTTCCACCAAGAAAAATAGGTTGCCACTTTTACCTAAAGCCCGACAAGAAAAATTGACCCAACAGAGCTTCTTGTACGCAAGAATTACTTTGGTTGGTGTTGAAAAATGGACCAAAACAAAGACAAGGAAACACAAAGAGACCAACAGAAGAACTCACATTCAACTGGCCCGTTAAGGAGGCGGTATTGCAAACAAATCACGAGATATATGGTATGATCAGTCGGTTTGAGATACCGTCACCAGAGCGTCCTAGTTGCATGTTGTTCTGAAGGTTGGAGAAATATGAAAGTGGCAGCAGGTAGCCAATTTATGATGCAATACTTGTCTTACAGTGTCTCACATAGAGGTTGCAATAAGCAGCAGATAAATATCCATAAAATGAGATAAATTCTGCAAGTAAAAATAAATAAATCAGACCATGTAAGTCATTCCGACTTGCATGATGTTCATGTGAGGCACACTCATATTTGCAGGACCTGCTCTGCAGTTCCTCCTCATGAATGCATAGAAGTAGTTTATGACTAGCTTCTTGAAGAAAAACGAGTTCTTCTTTGCCCTCACATCTCCGTGCGCTAGCAAATACGTAAATCCTGAATCCATTGCTTCTCGCAGTGCTGAGAGCTCATACTCCAGACTCGGGTCTTCATTCGATGACATCACACTAGATGGCAACGTTTCAGCAACAGCAGTTTCTTCTGAGGTTGAAGCTCCTCCTACCTCCAGTGATCTTCCATTGTGCATCAATGGAATCCTGAGTTCCTCAATCTCATCGCCTCCTGGGACTCCCAAATCCCTTGACCTGGGAGAATCATTGTCAAAGTCCGAGTCATTTAAATTGCTCTCCAAGGCAATATCTTGAGCTTCCTTCCTCAGAAACTTCTCCAGGCTTTCAACTAGAAGTTGTTCAAATGAATTGTGATCTTCCTTCCGGATATCTTTGTAACCGTATCGGGCTACACAGCGGAACATATGGTAGTCTTTTGGGCAAACTCTTCGAAACAGAAACCTTTCTTCCTGAGGAACCACTGGGACAGGGACATACTTAATGCAGACGAAAACTATAGTGGAGTGGATAGCTGGAAGACTTAGAAGGAACTGCACAAAAATGGATGGGATGCCTTGCACTAGCTCACTATACAGCAATCCAATTCCTGGGACTCTAACAGTCCCTAGTGTGGAGCCAAGATCAGTCATGGAGTCCATGGATATCTTCTCCCTTACCTCGCTTCGGTACTTCAGCACACTCCCATAGTTCCAAGTGTACATCACACAGAGGAAGCAAGAGGCGAAAGCAAGAGGCAGCCAGCCACCCTCTTTGATTTTTGATAAAACCGCACACAAGTAGACAAACTCTATCGATCCAAATACAAGTGGAAAACACAAAGCTAGAAACAAGTTGGTTTGCCAAATGAGAAGCATTACAAGTGTCACCAAGGTTGTGCTCACCATCATGACACCAACTTCAGCTATTCCTGCATGCATAGATATAATTGGATTAGCAAAATTATCATTACACATTAATAGTTGGTATAGCTTGACTCATGTTCGACTAATAAAACTCATATATATTGTTGTGAGGAATATAAGCTCAATAGTCCTGCCTAGCGGCATTTAAAATTGTAACATACAGAATTTCATGTGATAACATTAGAATATGAATGTTAAACCAACTTCATTTCAAATATACAAATATCTTTTCCTTTGGACAAAATTCTTATAGGAAGGAGAGGAAAAGGATAATTCACCATATGCATTGGCAATCTCTGTGGTGCTTCGAAAGATGGAAACCACAACTATGCACATGATCATTAAAAACCAATTGATAATAGGGATATAAATTTGGCCCATTCGCCTCTTTGAGGTGTGAATTATCTTTAGCCTTGGGAAGCATCCAAGAGCCATTGATTGCTTAACACATGAAAATGTAGCAGATATCATCGCTTGGCTGGCAATCATTGCAGCAAGGGTAGCTACCACAAAGACTGGCCAGAAAAGACTATCTGTTTGTTCACAAGATTGGAGAACCATAAGTGTCAAACTGAGGAACCAAATACAGAGAGATGCCCCTTTATGAGACAGTTAGAGTGGAGTTGAAAAGAATGGTAGCCAAGATGTTGGAAAGTGTCACCTGGCACAGAATCATAGAATATTCTAGCCGAGGAATCAGGGTGTTTCATCAGATAAGCAGCTTGGCCCATGTAAGCTAAGAGAAGGCAGGGGAACACCACCAAACTGAAGGCAACCTGCATAAGATGTATAGATTATATGACGCTCTTCGATAAATAAAATGTATGAAGCTATTTCAAGGGAGAGAAAGGGTATGCATTGGCCAACCTGAATGGCTCGCACAGAGAAATGTCCTAGATCAGCAAACATAGCTTCAGCTCCTGAAACAGCATAACCGCTAATGCATTTGGGAAGTTTCTTTACTATAAATCCATAGGAGACATTGAAACAGGAAAAACAAATGGCTCTCATTAGAAACCTAACGGGGAGTTAAAGGTGAAATATACCTGTAATGCACAGAACACAACCACCAAGAGCGAACCACGCTTCCTTATTGTTCTTCTTGAAGAAAAAATAAATATAAGCAGGATTGAATGCCCTCAGGACGGTAATGTCATACTTCACTAAATTGTAGATTCCAATAGAAGCCAGGCTGAAGAACCACAAAGCAAGTATTGGAGAAAACATGACACCCACTTTTCCAGTCCCAAACCGCTGTATGCTGAACAGCACTAGGAGAATTACAATCGAAACAATAACCACAGCATCTGCAATTAAAATCAATCAGATTATGGGCCATATTGTCCGCAACTTATAAGTTATTATTTGTGTTTCCCCTTCCAATTCTATCCCAGGTAAAAAAAAATAGTTAAGTAAACAAATGAACCACAGATTCTCAATCAGACTAAGAAAAAGATACTCACTTGTACCAAAACCTGGCACTTCACCTTGCAGGCCACTCACAGCAGACATCACTATGACGACCAAAAAGAAGAAAGTACATCAGTATACTCTCCTACACAGATACAATGGAAAACATTTGTATAATGTATGAAAATGACTGCACAATTTTGCAGTTTCAGCCAGGTTTAACAAAAGTCCTACTTCCTAATTGTGGTTTCCTGTCTAAGGAAGAGGAACTTGAAAACGATGCAAGAACAATCTGTGGCTGTTATTGGTAATGTGATTTCATGTCAGTAGCTACAGCTTAAACATATTTTGTTGGCTGAGTACATGATATCAAGAGTTTTCCACCTCAAGCCCAGTCAAGTAATGCACCTGATATAGCTGGGGTTAGAATACCATCTCCTATAACCATTGAAGTTCCCATCAAAACGAACAACAAGAGGATAGTTTTCAAGAATGGTCTCCTTTCTAAAGTGTCTTTTATACGCAAAGCCCTTTTCAACTCTGGAGTGGGCAATTTGAGCTTATAACTTGAGATGTGTTCATCAGCTGGCTGACGATTTGGCAGCAGATTAACATTTGCATATCTGCATATCAGTGAGTACAATGCAAATGTTCCTCCTACAATTGGAAACATAAATAGTGTACAGGTTAACAAGTACTCACATGACCATATACTACCAAGCAACTAAGGACAAAATAATTGTGACACGAAAAAGTGCCTACCTTCCCCATTATCATTGGCTTTGAGAACTACGAAAACATATTTTGCTAAAGGTATAAGCGCAACTGTGTACATCACTAGTGATAAAGCTCCCAAGACATCAACATCTGATTCGACGCTCACCCTGCTGAACACATCAGCAAAGACATATAAAGGGCTCGTTCCCATGTCACCGTAGACCACGCCAAGAGTTTGGAATCCTAAAGCAAGAGTGCCCCAAACAGAATGATCCTGATTGATTAAATAAAGTTAGTAAGTCATGGATAGTATCATACTAGCATTTTCAAACTTTTTACATTATAGAATTGAGAAAAGGTAATTTTGTCTGCCAAAAGGGGTGGCAAATCATGATTCTGCTGATGTACAATTTCTTAATAAAAGGTTCACATGATGTAACAAACATACCATATTACAAAGATTATTTTTTAATGCAAACGATACTCTACTCCAACTTCAAGCTAATCTAAATTGCGGGGATGAGGATTCAAACTCGGGTGCATATGGGAGCACGTCAGCTCTAGCCATTGTGGCTACACCCACGTCTGCAAAGTAACCTTTATTCCAAATAACCAAATTTAAAATCTTACAACATTTAATGAATTTAAAATTAACCAACACATAAAGAAAAACCACTAATACCACATAAAAATCATTTATTTCACAAAAAAACCGAAGAAAAATGTAATGAACTGTGTTATTACCTTCAAGTGATGGCTACCAGCACCAGCAATCGCCATGGCTTCCACATCAAGAGAATCAACTCTCCTGGGCTTCTTCACAAGCCTCCTCCTGAGAGATCCTCCATACCCTTCTCCTCTGCCGCGTCCTCCATTCTCAGACTGCAACGACCACGGCGGCGATTCCGAGTCCACCTCGCTCCCATCCACCCACCTCGAGTCGCTCCCAACCCCACTCCCACTTCTTCCCGCCCATCTCTCACTCCTCTCCACAATCCCATCTTCTTCTGCCATTTTTGCACAAATCCTTCAGAACCCACATGCAAAAATCCAATCTTTTTCTTCGAGCTTCAGTAATTGGTCATGAAATTGAATGATTTGTTGTGGGTTATATATCGTGCCTGCTGAGATTATGTTTGAGCCTGGCAGATGAGTGGGAGTGAGGACGGCGACAGCGTTTTCGAATAACGACACGGACATTATTGACATGATAACAACAAACCATCCATTTATCTTCCTTCGGCTTTTCTGCTATTGGTCCATAACCATACTTTCACGCACCTTTTTCTTGTTTTATAGTATATCTTGCTTCTTTCTATAAGATTATTTCAGTATATCCTTTCGGAATTCTTTTTATATTACGTAATGTTAAATGTTACGAATATTAAATAATGTGAATTAGTTTGGATTATTTAGTTTTACGAATTCAGATTATTCAATGATTGTATATTTAATAAATAGATTATCTTTTGTAGACAGTGAATTACTCTGATAATTTGAGTATAAGACGATATGATGTTTGAAAGCATTTCTCTTATTTTATTTTTATGTTGGTCCAAACTGTTCACTATAAATTTAGAGCTTGTTTATAATTTGCTTTCATATGAGGAAAAACACTTTATGAACAAAAAAAAAGCTTTTAAATGTGTTTCACTTAATAAAACTGGGAAGTTTTAACACTGAACTTTTATTAAATTTCTAAAGTGTTTATAACAACATCACTTCCACTAGAAAAGTTTTCCAAGTGCGTCATTAGTCTTGTTTGATGAGAAATATTAAACGCTTGCACGCCATTTTGTAGAGACTATGTTTCTTAAGATATTTCTAGACAATAACCAATAACTTTCAAATGGAGTAAGCAGAATCATTGGAAATATGACATGGATTCATAAAGGGGGTGAAATAATGTGAAGAAGTAAAAATTTATCCTACGAAAATGATTTGAGAAACATAAGGCTTGTTTGAAAGTTCTTTTAAAATGATTGAAAATACTTTTGGTGAAAATATTTTTGGCTTTTTACCTAAAATAGTCACTGAGAATTACATAACTCCTCATTTTGATCCCTGAGATTTGAAATCAATTGAAGTTGTCCATAAGATTGTCCATCATCAATCATTTTGTTCATTCTATAAAAAATATCCATTAAATAAGATAAAATAACAAAAATACCCTCAATTCTTTGTCAAATCATTTTGGTCTATTGCTTGTTAAATTGAGGGTATTTTTGTCATTTTGATTCTCATTTAACATAATTTTTTTGCGGAATGACCAAAATGATTGATGGTGGACAATCTCAAGAACCACTTCTATTGATTTCAAATCTCAGGAACCAAATTGGTGAGTTATGCAAATCTCAAGGACCATTTTGGCTAAAAAACCAAAATTTTTAAACCAATTTTTAGTAGAAATCCAAGTGGATTATATAAGTGTTTATTGCAAGAAAAACATATATGATACTTCTTTAGGCACTTATAGTGCTTATAGAACCCAAAATTAATTTTACCAAAAATATTTTCGGTAATTTTAAAAGTATTTTTCAAACGTGCCCAAAGGCATATGTTAGCAATGACGATGGCTTTGGATATTAAAAACTTCATGCCGTTCAGACACCATTAGAAGGCTGGGCCTTGAGAACAGATAACTTTACATATAAGCCCAATAGCGGGCCAGTTGGGCTCCCGAAACTCACAGACAAGGTTAAAAGAGGAGATTCACCATAAGGGCTAAAAGGGGAATGTACAATCCGTCGAAGAACACGCGGGGAAATTGGTTCTGGTTTCTAGGGTTTAATCGAGCTCTCCGATTCCACCCGCAGAGCACCCAATTCGTTTCCCCGTCGCTCTGATCAATCAAAGTTCACAAATTCTAGGGTTTTTTTCAAGGTAATATTCAAGGCTATTTTTCCCTCTTTCGATTCGTTAATCATTGAACGTTCGATTTGTTCTAATTTTTCCTGGAAAAGTTCGATTCTTTCTGGAATTTATATGAGAATTTTTTTTATAGGATAAATTTGTGTTAAATAAATTTGTATTTTGCTAGGTTGAAGGTGGTATTGCGACGATGACTCGGGTTTATGTTGGGAATTTGGACCCTCGAGTGAACGAGAGGGATCTGGAAGATGAATTTCGGATGTTCGGCGTTCTTCGCAAGTATTTTCTGCTACATTCCTCTTGTTTTTTCGTTGTCTTAGCGAGTTGTGATCAATTTTCATAGGTTTGAAGGATTCGTGTTGCTAACCGATATTTTTATGAAATTGATGACAGTGTATGGGTTGCACGAAGACCGCCAGGATATGCATTTATTGAATTTGATGATCGCAGGGATGCTCTAGACGCGGTTCAAGCTTTGAATGGTTTGCCCAACTATCCCACTCTAACTGTATTTGTGTGTGTTAATTTGTTTTGTTTTGACCTTTGCAACTATAAGTGATAAGTTGGTGTCTTATTTTATAGTCCACACTATCTATTGCATCATATCTTCATTTATTCTTCCTATCTCCCGTTTTTTTGTGTCTACAGGTAAAAATGGATGGCGTGTGGAGCTTTCTCACAATTCTACGGGTAGTGGAGGCCGTGGTGGTGGTGGACGTGGGCGTGGTGGAGGAGAGGACTTAAAGTGTTATGAGTGTGGTGAACCTGGTCATTTTGCTCGAGAATGTCGCACGCGCGTTGGTTCACGAGGAGTGAGTAGTGGAAGGCGTCGAAGTCCATCCCCTCGACGCCGCAGAAGTCCTAGTTACGATGGCTATGGGCGCAGGTGTGGCCATCTTTTTTTTTTTAACTCACTCTGTTAAAATTGTGATTCTGTATTTTGATGACCCGTTGTCTTTCCATTTTATGCTATTGTTGCGTTGAGTGTTTGAATGGTTATGAGAATTGTTTGTACCCTGATTAACCGCATCCTTCTTGACATACTTGTCTCAGCTCACTTAGAATTTGCCTTGTGCTTGCCAAGTTTTTTTATTTGGAACACAATATTCCTAATGTTTGTCTACTTTTGAATTGAAAATATTTTGTTCTTGATGAGGAGAATTAAAATTATTACACTTAAATGATATCTTTTTTGGCAGGAGTTATAGTCCGCGTAGGAGAAGATCACCTCCACGACGCCGTAGTGTTACACCTCCTCGACGTGGACGGAGCTATAGCAGGTCTCCTCCACATCGCCATGCTCACCGTGCTTCACCTTATGCCAATGGGTAAGTCATGGCTATACAACGTTTTTACAAAATGGTGAAAGATATAAGCTCGAACAAGTAAAGTGTATTTGGAATGGGACAACTTGTCGAAAGTGTTAGGGCTTTGTGTTTTGGGACTTCTTTTCTTGTAGATATTATCGAGTAGCTGAGTGCATCTGCTTGTTTGCCTCTACAGGGACTAAGCTGGAATTGGAGCAACTGCTGGATGACTTGGAAGGATGATATCTCTGCTATATGGTAGTTCTAGTAGGATTGACGAGAATCATGTTAGTTATGTCGATGTCGTGACAATGGGTTTTATTAGAAACTTGGATTGGATGACTTGGACATCATTTGCCTCGGCTTTCTCACTTCTGCGTGCTAAAAATTAGAGGTTGCTTTCCTACTTTGAAGTTGCTATATTATATCTGTTTATATATAATTTTATGTGAACTCTTTCTTTGTGGTTGGATTTTCATTGTTTGCATTAGATGTTCCTAAAGTTTGTTTGTTTTGATTTGAGGTGTATTTTCGGCTAAAACGGCTTCGTTTCAACACTTACTGCATCTTAGCGCTCACAATTTCTATCTCTGCTCTGCATCCATCAAAGTCTTCTTCTTGTAGTTGCTCCTGCGTATTCTTCAGTGAAACTGGAATATCCACGAACTTTGGTACTTTGGTTGCACGCGACACCTTTTTATTGCATTCTTCTCCAGCAGAGCTTCATGAACACCCTTTTTTGTTGGTTCAAGAAGATGAAGTTGTATCCACGAACTTTGATACGTTGGATGTCTACGCGTAAGTCTGCTTCTCTTTCCTTGAGAAACTTGGAAGCAACTGGCCATATTAGAGTGTCGTCATCATCTACCGTGTATCACAGTAAGACTCCACTTCTTAGTTCTCCGCTTGCTGATCGAAGGAGAGTTTGGTTCTCAGTGGTTGAGAATTGAGCATTTATGGTAGTAGTCTTTGAGCGTAGTAGTATGGTTGGTTAATCTACTGACTAAGTGCCCATGAGCTGACGATCTTTTTTGCTTGTGGAGTCCATCTCACCCCATCATTAGTCACAAAGACTTGGTTTTTGACATCTTCTGGTTGCGGTACTCTTATTTGTGCAGCATAGTTCAAACCTACCACATACTATACAAGACTAACCATTCTTTTTTGGTTGTATGTTCTTTGTTTGACCATTGTAATTAATGATCCAATTAGTGGATGTTGCGAACAGCTGAGAATCGAAAACCATATTCTGAACAAGATCTTGTGCGTAATCGTGCGTGGTTAGCGGATGTTGCAAATAATTAAGAATCGAATACCATATTTTGTAATTTACTTCGGGGATCAAGTCAAATGTTGATCGAGTAGAACATGTGGAGGTTAATCGATACTTTGTCAAAGAAAATCCTGTAAGGAAGATTGTGTTTATACCGTTTGTGAATTCTGAGGACCAGCAGGTTCATGTTCTTACTTAGGTAGTATCTAGTAAAGTTTTTTTAGGATCCAATTATCAAATTGGGCATGTATGATATCTATGCACTAACTTGAGAGGAGTGTTGATTTGAGTCTTAACTTGTAAATATTCTAGGAGTCCTATTTTAGATAGGACTAAGATTTGTTTGATTGTAATCTCTCTTGTATTTAGTTTTCATATCCTTGTAATTATATTCCTTATAGAATAAGGCAAACATACGTATATATTGTAAACTTAAATAATAAATAAAGTAACGAAGTATTTTAACGTATTTCTTCTCTTTGTACGCGTTTTGTCGTAAATCACCTAGGTCTAATCTACATGGAGGGAGTTTTGACTTGGGTGCAACGGGACGTGCACGCAGCCTTTGACCTAACCATAAAAAAGAATTAAAACTGCTCAAATGATTTATTAAATGATGTGCTTTGGATAATCAGAAACGTTCAAGTGTGAGTGGATCGAGCTTGGAAGCGAAGCCATGGAGATGGAAAGCAATCTTGTGATGAAGAATCAGAAGCTGGAAGCCTCCGGTATTCTCAGGAAAGCTCTTATAATCCCTGCCAGAAACATCAAATTCTTAACTTTCACAATCCTCACCTCCCTTCCTCTCTTCTGTTTCTTGATTTACTATGAATCCCATCTCCAGAAAATCATGGTTGAAACCTTGAAAACCCTAAGCCTGCCTCCGCGTGAGGCCGGCATGAATCGCTACTTGACTTCCTTCAGGTTGAGTTGGTCCATTCCAGTTGAGGTATCCAGAAAATTGAACCAAGATTTTCCCAATGAGTTATTTTATCTGGGGTTTCTCTTTGTGGTGCCTCTTCATCTCCTCCATTTTGTAACCGCGATTCCGATCGTTTACTTGGGATCTAAGATACACACAGAAGAGAGTCCAGTGATGACTCTAAGAGAAATGGTGAAAAAAACCTTTGACAAAACAAGGCTGAAGGGAACTTTTGTAACATTTTCTTATGTTCTTGTGTTGTCAAGTTATACTCTGCTAGGGCTGACATGGCTAGGAATAACCTACTATGCTGTCTTCCGAAACTTCAATGATTTCGATGCTTTGTTGTATGCTGTACTGTGTTGGCCGGCATTTGGGCTTCTGGTAATGTATTTGGCATGGAGTGCTGTGTGGAATGTGAGCGTTGTGATTTCGATACTGGATGGGGCGGGCGGAATCAAGCCGTTTGGTCAGGCGATATATTTGAGCAGCGGATGTGAGTGGAGAGGGTTTAGTTTGATGCTCATTTTCTTTTTCTGGGAAATAAGTTTGAGGTTGCCTTGCCTCTATTCCGGCTGCTACAAAAGCAGGAATTATTTTGGTGGTATTATTGCACAGGTTTGCTTGTTCTGCTTTGGGAATGTGCTGAAGTGGATTGTCTGCATGATATATTTCTACGATTGCAAGAATCGCGCGGTGGAGAAGAAATTGAAGATGCAGGCTAAGAAGAGAGGCAGTGGATGAATATTCTGTTTTCTTGTAGCTCAATTTGTAACTTTTATTTTGGTAGTTTTAATTAATGTGTTACTTGGAAATGAAATTGTGAAGATGTTGCAACCCTTCATGTAATACTATTGCAGTTTGGATGCATTCTTGCATCAAATTATATGTCTTTCTCTTTTACTATATTGATAAGAATTTGACATTTTGCAGCACCATTGCTAGGGCAACTGTATTATCTCATCGGAATTTCAAAGCGTCCAACAATCTACAGAAACAAAACCAGTAACTACATTGCTGTTACACTGAATTATGTATTACTGCATTGTTGTTGCACAGGGTAAGAATTGGTAAATTTAAATTTTGGTCCTTCCACAAAGTAGGCCAACCTTTTTTCGTTATCTTTTGTGAGCCAAGAGACAAGGTCAAGGATATAACAAACCAATGGCCCCCTCTACATGTGAAAATTAACAACTTTGGGCCATGATAGTAATGTTGTAATTAGTAGAGAAACAAATGGGGTTGTTTCAAGAAGAGTTAAAAGTGCTTTCTGACAATCAAAAGCACTGCGAAATTTGACAGAAAAACTTACATAAAAATATTTTTGGGAAACAGAGTGCTTCGAGTGCCCTTTTTTAGGAAGCACTTGAATTTTTAATAAAAATCTCAACGTATTTGCATCAAAAGCACTTTTAGAAAAAAAAAAAAAAAAAAAAAAAGTTTATGAACATAAGCAATTCCGAACGAGACTTAAAGTTTAAGTCAAGTCTACCCTTGGCTCTCCAAGTATTCAATAGGCTGAAATCATCAAGAAAGACTTTTTCTGTTGATGGTGGTTGGGGTGGACTTGAGTATTGACTTGGACTTTTCCGCATTGCTAATTGCATCAAGAAAGACTTCAAAGACTTCATGTTCATTTAGAAATTCACGGTTGTATATGAAACCGTGTGGATTGAGCTTGGAAGTGAAAGCGATGGAAAGCAACCTTACGGTGAAAAATACTTAGCTTCTTGCCTTCGGATTTCTCCCCTCACCTCCCTCCCTCTCTTCTGTTTTTTTCCCCTAAAAGTTCATGGTTGAAATCTCAGAAATTGTAAAACAAATCCCCGATGATCTCCACTTCAATTGGCTCATACCATTTGACATAGCCAGAAAAATGAAAGACTATTCAGCTGGATTCATTCATCTCGGTCTTCTCTATCTGGTGCCTCTCCGTATCCTAGAGCTCAGCACCATGCTTTTGATCGTTGATTTGGCCTCAAAGATCTATGAAGAGGGATCGACGATGACTCTCAAGGCAATGCTACATATACCCTTTTGAGAAAACAAGATTGAAGGGAAGTTTTGTTACATCTGTCTATGTTCTTGTCTTGTCAACCTGTGCGCTTCTCGGATTGATAAGGTCAGCAGCAACCTACTATGTTGTCTTCCTGCAAATAATGTTCGGTCTGTACTCTGCTGTTTGGTGCTGGCCAGCATTTACAGCAGTGCAATTGCGCTAGCATCACAATAGCAGCATTTACGTTTGGTGCCAGCATAACAATAGCATCATCATCATCTTCATCCCAAGCATTGATGGCATGCATGATGTTGAACCCTGGCACGTCAAACCACCTCATCCCGGACTCGTCCTTGGCGTACCGTGGAATCACTCCGATCCTCGGCACTTTGAAGGGGTCCAAACCGAAGGCAAAGCTCCCTTAGTGAGAATGTCGATATGGTTCATCCTGATTTGTATGTCAGCAAATATGGCATATTTTTTGGTAATTGCTACATCATGGACGAGAGAGGAAGTGACCGTAGAAAATATGGGCACGTCAGGCTGCTTCATGCTGTTCGAATCAAAGCGGAAGTATGTTAGAAACGGCGGCATGGGGCCGTAGCGGAAGGCGAATGCCTCCCCGTCTCAGGGTCTATCTTCGGATGAGCCGTCATGCTCATGGAGAGCTTTCCTTCGAAATCATGGCGTCCCAGAGTTTCGATGTCTCCATTGGACGTCAGGCGGATGGAATAAGGCAGATCAGACTCACCAAGGGCATAGAGTCGACTGCCAAAGAAAGCTAAACTTGTGTTTGCAAGACCGATGCCATTTGCAGGATTGTATTGGCGTGTAACTAACAAAGTAGTGGAAAGGTGAAGTGAGTGGGGACAATAAGAAATGTGATTATCAAATCGTCACACAATATATATAGCACGTGAATTTATTTAATAATATATTATATACCCTAACCTATTGGAATTTTTTAGTAAATACTCCAATATATTACATATTGTCTCGTTATTGTCTGTCTATAAACTTGTTTGAAATTTTTTAGAATAGCTAAAAGCGCATGCAAATAACAAGAATTACTTCCAATAATGTTTGTCAGCTGAAAAAGTTAATTGCATTACAAAAGTATTAGAAAGTGCACTTTAGAAGAAGCATCTCATATTTTAATTGTTTTTTTTAGGTTGTATTTGATTTTTTATTACACGTTTTGACGTACTTACTTTTTTTTTTTTTTTAAAGGATTGTAGAAGCTAAACATAACCTCAATAATTAAGTATCGAATCATAGCTGAATGGAACATTACAAAAAAGATAACTAATTGTAATTATTTTGGGTGTGTTATGATGGGCTAGATGATTTCGAGTCTCTACATCTAGCCATGTGTATCTACCCGCATTTTGTTCAATCTCCACCATAAAGATAATCTAACGAAATTAAAATATAACACATCACATGTAATTAAGCTTAACTTTTACTACAATTAAGGTTTAAAGTTCTTAAAAAATATATATTTCAAAACTGTTGAATTATGTTTGAAATAATTTTTTTCTTACTTGTAGTTTAATTATAAGTGACGTGTTATATTCTAAATTGTTGGATTATTATAACAGCAGTACTACGTAGACTAAAATCGTACTAAATTATGTGTCTCAAATAGAAATAAGCACGTTAATTAACACTTAAATAATAATTCAATCATCAACTTTCATATTATTTTATTTACAAAATTTTGTAGACAAATTTAATCTCCCTAGTAGCATTACGCTACAAGATTTTGGACTTTACCTGTTAAGATGCGGGCAGCGAAGAGAAGGGTACGTACAGCGAAGGCAGCGAGGCCGTTGAAGCAAGAGAAGAAGTTAGGAACAAAAGGGTGGCCGGCGTCACGCTCGACGGTGTACTCGTATGTCCGTACGTAGCGACTGCAGAGCACCGCCCGGCCTCCGGAGATCCTAACGCAGTGAACCACGCCGTCGCCGTCGAAAAGGTGGTACAGCCCACGAGGAAGAAACTGCGGGTTCGGGGCCATTGCGAATGTATGCACCGTTGAGGCACGGCGGCAGGGAGCCGTGTATGATCTCGCACTCTGTTGGGGTAAGCTCTTCGACGGGAGCAAAGTTGCCGGAGAGCACGTGCCAGGGGTTGAGAGCAGGTTTCAGTGGAGGGTCGATGAAATTGTTGATCAAGTCATCAAGGACACTGAAGATCGCTGCGGGTAGCGCGGACGGTGTTTGTTATGCCGCAGTGAAAGTTGAAGCATTATCTGGTTTTTCTTCAGTTCTTCTGGCAGAGGAAATTATGAGGAGATTGGGGGTAGTGATGGCAGGAGATACTAGAATATTTGGAGTGCGAAATGTGGGTAGAAACGAGGAAGACAAGGCATCCATTTTTTTGTATTGCTCTTTGTTTCGGCGGCTCTAAATTCCGTCCGTATCTAAAACCGTCACGGAGCAATGGATTTTTGTTCCTAGGGGAAGGGGAACTATTAAAGGGTGTCGGGAAGCTGGGAAGATATTTTACTTGGTGTTTGAGGACCAAAATAAATCGTGCATGCAACAACGTACAAGGTGACAGTCGGCGCGGCAACTCCCAAAGTTAAGTAAACGTGGGTCTTAACTCTTAATCACCATGCTCGAGTATACTCAACTCAAACTAGCAATTGGCAAACACCAATACGTGTGCAATTAAATGTGCTTCTTAATTTTCTACGTTTCGTCACATCCACAAAACTGTAAGAAAAAGTTGCCTGCTTTTTAGGAATATTGTCAATAGACGGCCGAACATAGCCACCAAACCAGCAAAGACAATCATTTATATTTCATCAATTTTTGAAGAGAAGAGAAATACAGATCAAACCTTATAGATTAATCCTTGTTTCATTTATCTTGCAATTTTGAACATTAAACAAATTTTTAAGAATTAATATGGAATGGGGATTTTAATATTTTGAAAGATTTGTTTTTGTAACTTGTGGGAGTTCGGGAAAAGACAAATTATAGTGTTGTTGGGTGGTTCTGAAGAAAGTAGATCAGTTAAGAGGAGAACGTGGGAGAAGAGCGATTGAGGATTTTTTTGGCGACAGAGTGCAAAGAGAGGAAGAGGAGAGAGCTAGGGTTTTTTAATTTAATTTTTAATTTTGAATAGGGCTGCTATGTTTGTGTGGATATAAGGTTCACGTAAAAAAAAGTAAAATTCATGTTCGTGTAATTACTAAATTGTTCATAGTTTTTATTTATGTTCAGTTTTGTCTAGAAAGTTAGAATGATAATTTTACGAAGTTTTGGTTAAGAATCAGAATTCTATTAATATGTATAGATTATTGTTTTATTCAGCTGTATGATTGAAAACTGAAAAGAACAAAATCAAACGGTCCTTTAATCATCAGAAAATACTCTGCGTATTTTCGATTGTGACTGGGATGAACGTGCAAGTGAAGGCAGTGGACATGGAAGCAACCTTGTGATGAAGAATTATGAGAAGCTGGAAGCCTCCACTATTCGTTACAACAGATATTGGTATTGTTGCTCAATGTTGGAACCATATTGGACTATAAACTTATCTCATTCGGGTTTTGAGTTTAGTGGAAACTGAGAATGGTTAGAGTTAATAGGTGAATAAACCTCTTTCCTTTAAAGTAGGACATTAAGGGTTAAACATGTTGGTGAGTGGATATCCCACGTTGGAGCACTATAGACGTGTGTTTTGAACAAACCGTTTTCCTTGATAGGAGGAAATAGTTATGGTTGCACATTTATAAAAGTATAAGTCCCTGCTCAAGAGGAACATGTTTGTATATCAGAAAATCTAGCCCTATTCTAGAAAGAACATAAGGTCCTCCTTGAGTAGAATATTTCCTTTTCATTTCCCAGCGATCAATGGCTTCACAAAGTCTGAACTCAAATCACAGTACTTGATGCATGTTCGTAATCTATGTTTGCAGCTGTATTAAATTCCAACACTCAATGCTTAGATCAATTAGCTTGTTCTGCTTTGGGGAATTAGTATGGTGAAGTGCGATCACCTACACGATTTATTTATGCGATATAGAATTCAATATAATTTCGATATTATCTTTAACTTAATCATCAGTCCAACAAAATGTGGTTTGTACACACCAGATAGGCCCAATAAACCATCTAATTGTAGATTATTGTCGTACTTCTCCGATACATGTTTATAAACACCAATTAATGGTAAATTTTTTTATTTTTTTATATTTGAGCAAAATTAATTGTATTTTAAACTTTTATTTTTTATTGGAAGCTTTATTGTAAAATATAAATATGTGCAATATATTTTTGTTTGTGTAACGTTTGCTATGTTGCTTCATGGGGACATATGAAACTACAACTTGTTGAGATCACTTTCCCTCACAAAGAGTCCGTGGAAGCCATAAGGCACCCGCCGGGGCATCCTCACAGCAGCCACAATGTCAAGCTGAGGAGACTTTGCATCCATCACCAAGAACCTCGATTCCCCAGCCTTCTCATCGTGAACATACGACACCAAAAACCCGTCGTCCTCGTCCGCCTCAGGATTCTCGGGCTCTCTGGCTACGAAAAACGGCTCGCCCCCGTAGCACCCCGGCCCAAACATCCTGCTGGCCACAATACACTCCTTGTGCTCCGCATTGGACACATCCAATTTTACAACTCCTGATATCTTAGGCATGGGATCACCCACAGCTACATACACATACTTATTCTTCCTCCCCAGGTAAGCCGGATTGATCACGGCGAAATCCAGATTTCTGGTCGAAATCGGCTGCCTCGTCACAATCCCCGTTTTGAGATCAATCCGAACCTTCTCAACCAAGGAATGAACAAGATCCATCCTCTCCATTGTGTGCTCTGCTGACAAAACGTTTGGTGCCACCATCACAATAGCATCGTCCTCATCCCATGCATTGGTGGCGTGTACGCTGTTGAAACCCGGCACCTCAAACCACCTCATCTCCGACTCGTCCTTTGCGTACCGCGGAATCACTCCAATTCTCGGCACTTTCGAGGGGTCCAAACCAACGGGGGAGGCTCGTTTAGTGATCATGTCAATAAGGTTCAACCCAATTTGTATGTCAGCAAATATGGCATGTTTTTTGGTGATTGCGAAGTCATGGAGGAACGTTGGAGTGACCATGGAGAATATCGGAACGTCCGGCTGCTTCACGCCATTCGAATCAAAGTGGAAGTAGGTTAGAAACGGCCGTATAAAGCCATAGCGGAAGGCGAAGGCCTCCCCCGTGTCAGGGTCTATCTTGGGATGAGCTGTCATGTTCATGGAGAGCTTGCCATCGAAATCATGGCGTCCCAGAGTTTCGATATCTCCGTTGGACGTCAGGCGGATGGAGTAAGGGAGATCGGACTCGCCGAGAGCATAAAGTCGGTCGCCAAAGAAGGCCAAACTTGTGTTTGCAAGACCAATGCCATTTGCAGGATTGTATTGGCCTGTAAACAAAGTAACGGTGAATATTTGAATATTACATCGATCATTTGATAGTAATACTGAATGAAAGATTAAAATAAAAATATAATTAATTTAATTTTGTTATGACAGTTATGTACTTGCTAATGTTGTACTAAGTATCAGAAATTACTCCTTTTTCTTTTGTGCTCATCCTTTAACTTTTGGATGGAATAGACCAAAGAAAAATTGAGGAAGAAAAAGGAGATGTGCAGTAACAAAAAATATCATTACTACAATTATCATGTATTTGTACTATTTATTTGGGCCCACAAATGTATATGGATCCCATTTTTATTAAAGAGATAATAAATAATGATATAAATAGATAGTAAGAACAACAGTTTTGAACAAAAAATAAAGGGTTAATTACAAAAAACTATCTCAACTATTGGTGCCACGACACTTTCATACCTCATCTTTTAAAATTGACAATTTCATACCTCGTCTTAAGAATTTGTACCAATGTCAGACCTCCGTCAATTTTCTATTAAGTTTGACCGTTAAGTTATGAGCTGGTAGGTGTGGGAACCACATCCTTACCCAACTAAATTAAAAAATTAATTAAATACAAATAAATATATTTCAAAAAAAAAAAAAAAAACTAATAAATATAGAAAATCATTTAAAAAATTATTAAGAAAATGTGGGACCCACCCCATCCCCCAACTCCCACCTTTTCCCGTCCCCTACCTTTGTCCCTTCGAAGATCTTCGACCCAAACAGAGGCCCAAGACCTTTCCTCCTCCAACACCCCATCCAAACCCCCACCCATTCCTCTTCTGATCGCTGCCAATCCCAAGACTCTGACCACCGCCGCTCCCCGCCATCTTAAACCACATCCCACCTCTGACGCCAACGTCATCCACATCCTTAGCTATTCCAGCTAGTTCTTGCCGGACCACATCCACCATTGAGTTCTTCGATTCTCGATCCCCTTCGAAAAACCCTACCCTCTACAAGTATTATCGCAACACCATCGTCGCCAAATCTAGGGCCATTAACCTTTCTCGAAAGCTCACCTTCATAGACCCCCGCAAGTCTCTAGTTGACGACATCGGCTCCGTTCAGAGGATTTTTTATTTCCTCGAGGCGTGGGGTTTGATCAATTACATTCATTCCGCGCTCAACAAACCCCTCAAGTGGGAAGACAACAGCAAGGCCGTTGATGCTTCTTCTAACGGAGGCGGTGAATCCCTCGCCTACGGTGCCAAGGAGAGCCCCAAGAAGATGACCTGCAATGGTTGTAAGTCTGTTTGCAGCATTGCCTCAACTATGGAGATTTGAAATTTAGGGTTAAGGTTTGGGGGAATTAGGGTTTTCTGTTTGAAATTGGGGAATTAGGGTTAGGGTTTAGGTTGAAGAAGGGAGGGGGTTCTGAAACAGAAATAAGAACAAAGGTAGGGGACGGGATGAGTGCGAGTGGGGATAGGGACGGAGGAGGGAGACCGCATCCCAAAGAGAGGAGAGAGAGAAAAGAGAGAGAGGGTGGTGAAGGAAGGTTGGGGGGACAAGGAAGGGTTTGGTGGCTGTCGAAAAGAAGAAGAAAAAGGGTTGGTGCGGGTGGAGGAAAAAGAAGGGCGGATCCCTTAGGCCACTTTTTATTTTTTTTAGTTTTTTAATTTTTGAATATTTTATTATTAAAAATATATTTTATTATTTTTTAATCTAATAGGATTAGTGAGTGGGTCCTGTCTTTGGCTACGTCAGGATTTAACAGATAAAACAACAGAAAAACTGACGGAGGTCTAACATTAGCACAAATTCGTAAGATGGGGTATGACATTGTCAATTTTAAAAGATGAGTTATGAAAGTGTCGTAAAACCAATAGCTGAGGTAATTTTTTGTCATTTACCCAAAAATAAAACTATAATAGTTTTTTTTTTTTTCAATAGTCAGGACAATTTATAATAAGAAAAGTGAACAATAATGATTAAATTGAAGAAAAACTATTTTGTTTCTTTATCAATTTAGTAGCCATAAAGCCGACATGTTCTGTAGTCCGGATCGCTAAAGATTATGTTATCCAATTTTTTTAGGCTTAAATGTCAAAATAGTTTCTGTGTTATAGCCATATGGCCAATTTAGTTCCCGTATTTCGATTTTGACTACTTTAATTCTCATGTTTGTCTCTATTAACCAATTAAGGACATTTCATTCAATCTCTTTTAAAAATTTCATATGAGAAATAATTAAACTTTCTCTTTTGAGAAAAATGCAAATCAACAAGAAATAACACATATAAGAAATAAAACTTCTAATCTGAAAAATGATTAAGGTTGTGACATAGAAAAAAGAGGGAGCAATGTTAGGGAGGAGGTCAGAGAGTTGGGAGGAAAATAATTTTTAATTTTATTTAATTTTAAATATTTTAAATCAAATAAATTATAATTTTATAATAATATATATATATTTTATAAAAATTAGATAAAAATGTCTTTAATTAGCGAACGAAAAGAAAGACAATAACTAAATTGGCCAAATTAGAAACACAAAGATTACATTGATCCTTTGATTAAAGGGAACTTTAACGAAAAACTCCCGGTACAGTTCACTTTAACGAAAAACCATATTTTTACACTAAAAAGTCAATCATGATACTATTCAATTTACCATTTATTTTTTCCTTATTGTTAAAACTAAAAGTTTTCAAACCATTTTCATTAATTTCTCTTTAATTTTAAAACATAGAAATCATTTTAACATTTAAGTCAATTTTTTTAAAGGAAAACTAATAAAAATGGTTTGAAAACTTGAGTTTGAATGATAAGGACAAAATAAAGGGTAAAATGAATAATACCAGAATTAATTTTTTAGTGTAAAAATATAATTTTTCGTTAAAGTGAACATTACCATAGATTTTTCCGTTAAAACTTTTTTTTTTTTTAATAAGAAATATGTAGAAGAGAATGCATTGAAATGTTTGCGTTTTAGGTATGGAATGGATTGTGGACCCTACCTGTAAAGACCCGGGCAGCGAAGAGAGCGCCACGTGTGGCGGAAGCGGTGAGGCCGTTGAAGCCAGAGAAGACGTTGGGAAGTATAGGGTGGCCGGCGTCACGCTCAACGGTGTACTTGTAGGTCTTGACGTATCGGCTGCAGAGCACCGCCCGGCCTCCAGAGATCCTAACGGAGTGCAGCATGCCGTCCCCGTCGAACAGGTGGTAGGGCCCACGAGGAAGGTATTGCGGGTTGGGGCCATTGCGAATGTAGGCTCCGTCGAGGCACGGCGGCAGGGAGCCGTGTATGATCTCACACTCCGTCGGCGGGAGCTCCTCAACCGGAGCAAAGTTGTGGGAGAGCACGTGCCTGGGGTCCACTGAGGGTTTCACTGGAGGGTCGATGAAGCTGTTGATGAAATCGTCCAAAGCATTGAAGATCACTGCGGGTAGCGCAGAAACTGTTTGTTTTGCCGCAGTGAAAGTTGAGGCATTGTTTTGAAGAGCATGATCGGCTTTTGCCGCTAGCGGCGGTGGTGGAGTGGTTCTCGGAGGCTGCTGCGACGGCGGCGGCCTTGAAGCTGGTGGTTGGGAGCTGGGTCTTTCTTCCATTCTGATAGAGGAAATACTGCTGAGCTTGGGGGAAGAGAAGGCAGGAAATGCAGATAGGAAGGAGGAAGAGAAGGCATCCATATTTGGTATGGCCTTGGACGAGATCAGCTGGTTGGAAATTGGAATAAATAAAGGGTTGGGAGCTTGGGATATTTACATGATGTTGGGGGCCAAAGTATTTCTGGCCACAATTCTGCTACATCTGTGCCAGTTCCCAAATCGGTGGTGTGTTATCTTGGGTTTCTCTCTCTTATGTGAATTTTTTTTTTTTTTTTTTTTGTCAAAAGTTGAATATTATTAAATACGAATCGAAATTTTTACATCAGATGCCATAGTATTAAATAATTATTTTGGTTCAAAACCATCCCATGAGTGACCACCCTCCACACGCATGGCATAAGATGCCACAAGATGCGCAGCCTCATTACACGCACGGGGAGTATAAATAAACTCAACAAAACATAATTGTTGCTTAATAAGGTTAATGTCCCATAGAATACCATCCATGATTGCCTCTGGTTGCATGCTCTCATGAATCATGTTGACAAAGACTTTTGAATTAGCTTCCAACTGAACAGACCCGAAGCCCATTTCCACACAAGCAAAGCCAACCTCATTGCTTCCGCTTCCACCATGATGCTCGAAACATATAGTACTTTGCCCACACCTCCAACACCTTTTAAAATGCCCATAAAATCCCTCGCATTCTACCCAAAACCACCCACACCAGTATGATTACACCAGGCTCCATCACAATTAACTTTTATTGTTCCAAAAGGTGGCTTAACCCACCCTTCAGGACTCTCCCCTCTTCCTTTCTGCCCACAGGTTGGTTGTTGCACTACTTCCCCATCACATCCCGCTATCTCCTCCCATTGTTGTTGAAGTAATTGCATCACAACAGTAGGCTCTACCTCAATTTTCTCAAACACCATACTAGTACGACACTTCAATATTCTCCATAGACCACAAACCACCCAACGCATAAGATCACTAACCTCCCCCTCCTCACCATATTCCGCCATCTCCGGCAACCATTGGGCTTCCAAATGGGTATAATCTTGTTCTACACTTTTCTATCTTCATTTTGATCTATTATGGGTCGAATTTGGTTAAGAAACGATTGAGTTACGAAGCTTTTAAATTTGCCCAAACTTATGGCCAAGAGCTCCAGGACACTTAACAAAGTTTTTAATGGAATGACCAAAATAATGGATGATGAACAATCTCAGGGACTATTTCTATTGATTTTCAATCTCAGAGACCAAAATGATGTGTTATGCAAATCTCAGAGACCATTTTGGATATAAAAAGAAGCCTATAAATAAATAGACAAAAATGCCTAATATGCCTAATAATTGATTTATGTATGTTTTGTCACACCCAATAATTGACTAATGATTAACATGCCTAATATGCCTAATAAATTTATTACACATATTAGGCATATTTTAGCTCATTATTCATTTTTATTGGTGAATTTGTTTTGCATGTATTGTTAACTTAATCAAACAGCTTTTTTTTTATGTTGTAGGTAAATTATTTTGCATGGATTCTTATATATATTAGACATAATTTTTTTTTTATATAGTATATATATGTGTTTAAAATAATTTACCCACATTTATATGTAAAATATAATTTTCGTAACATTAACTCTACATTTATTATTTATAAGTATGTTTTTTAACATTCATTTATTTTGTAGGTAACTTATTTTGCATGTAATATTATATATATTAGGCATGTTATATATTTTATAAAAAAATATATATATATATATATATATGTATTTATATATTGGTAAATTAATTAGTACAAAAATATAGTTAAATTTTGTACATATCATAAATGGATGGTGTATTCAATTCAGATTCTAAGGAATTTTAATTCTTTTGATAAATCTCAACAAAAAAAAATCTAGAAATATTTAATCAGGATTTTAAATGATTCTCTGAAATTTAACATGCATTGAATTAGGGTTTTAATATAGTTTATTTAGATTTTTAGAAATCCATGTGTATTCAATTAGAATTTCAAAATGTTGATAACATTCCAGGTGTATTCAATTGGAAATTCATTTTATATAATTTTTAAAAGTTGAGGAATTTGAGGGAATTATAGAGATTTCGTAATGTATTTTAAGCACTCGCAAATCTCACCTCTTCTCTTGAGATTTCAAGAGAATTGAATCAAAAGTTTACATGCAATTTCTCAAAATCTAAATAGAATACACATAATTGTCTTGGTCAACTCTTGAAAGAAGCTACAGTTTTTCACTCTCACAAATAGTGCACCTACTATTTGAATTTTAAAATGTTAAATTGCTTAAAGAAAAAAGCTAGATGGAAATAAGGATTTTACGAGAGAAAAAACAAAGAGGAAAAAAAACTGAAATCGTGCTTATTAAAACTCAACGAATTACATCATTATTGTAGATAATAATATGATTCATTAACATAATTAGTGTATTGTGTCATAAATTGCAAATAATTTGTAATAATACGTTATTTCCTTGCTCACATTTTAACAAATTTGAATTTTGAGTTTTATTTGAATGTTTAAAGATAGATGGGCTTCTATTGAAGAAACAAGAGTTACAAAGATCTATCTCTAGAAGAACCCTTAATTTTATCGTTCTCACCACATGATTAAATAATGTGATGGGAGCGATAGACAGATGAGATAAACATATGAGGATAGTCAATTTCAACTCTCCTATTACAAGACTAAGTAATGTAATGAGAGTGCTAAACATAAGTGATACACACACACACACACACACACACACACATATATATATATAAGGACAACTAGTCTGGTATCTCTCGTTGCTTTACTAAATAACGTGAGATATATACATACACACATATTATGGAATAGATACGTAAAGTATGATTATTGTTTTTATTAATGGCATATTTTGCGTTTATTAACACAGTAGGGATTAAGTAGGCGATTTTCACGTTGAAGTACTATACATGTCATATCTAAACAATTAAGTATGTGTTTCGCATAGAGGAGTTGTTCATGACTTCTCTTATCTCAAGTAAGTAAGCAAACCTTACCGTTACAGGAAAACATAAATCACCGAGATATTACTTTATCTTTACTTCTTATTAGATCACGTTATATGTCATGTGGTTAGAGAAATAAAAAATAGTATACACTCGTGACATGCATATTCTTACCCAGAAGGCATTCTTTAACATATAAATAACGTGGATATAGTTTCAAAGTACACAAGTTATCATGTTACATGGGACCATGGGTTCAGATCAAAGCCAAACGTACAAGCGAAAACAACTGTAGGGGATGTGGTTTGTGTCACATTCATATCAACTTGTGACTAGAGTTGTCAAATCGTTCGGCTTGGTCCATCCTCGTTCATTTCAAGTTCGCTCACATGGGTTTGGGATCGAGTTTCTCTTGAAGTATTAAGGCGTTGATCTAGTCGTCATCGGAGTCACAAAAGGATATCTAAATTGACTCTTTTATGCCGACCAGCTCCAGTCAGCCCACTTAATAAACGAATTGTGCTTGAGCCAATCTTTTAATAAAAAGTGAAAAATGATCTACGTCGAATTCTTTTCTTGAGGATTCTAAGGATCATGTGATCACGATCGTTCATCGTATATCGTGCAATTAATTTTCATTAAGTACTATTTACATTTAATTTTAAAATTTAAAATTTAAAATAATTTCTGACCGCACGATATATGATGAACGGTCGCGATCACAGGATTCCTAGGATCCCCGATCCCCAAAAAAAAGGATCCAACAAGGATCCTTTTCCAACATTAAGACTTGGACCATGTTACTAAACACGCCAAATTCTGCAAAACAAACTGCAGTTAAACATGTTATTAAGCTAAATATCACTGCTATTAAGTCTTACTAACCTTAAAAATGTATTCTTTTAATTGAAAATCAACGAATAATGAATTCTTTTTATAATAAGTCAGGGTCGCGAGCTGTGCTAGGCCCATAACATGCCCAATGGGCCTCTATCCGGGTGACCCATTGAACCTATATCTTAGGTGCGGTCCGTCCACTTCTTACTAATCATGTCGTACCGTTCCCTATTTAAATAGATCGTGCCTGTGCCGGCCGATCCGTTTGACACCTCTAAATTTGTCTAGTATTGGATTAATATATGCACAAATATAAATAGGTTATGAGTTTTTGATAAAATAAGAATAAAAATAAACAAAATTGGAAACACCAAAAATCATGATATAATGCCATTAACTAGACGTTATCGTATATTTGGATGAGAGATACGTAAGACTAACAAAATCAGGCTAAATTAATTGGAAATACATTGTAAAAAAATTAGATTGAGGGATTTGAAATGATTAGATAGAATGCAATAAGAAATGACTGATTGAATCATTTGTAAAATCATTATTTATATCTTTGTATTCGGCTTGCGAGACAAGCGCCTAACATACCTTAATTAGAACCACCTAATATTAGAATCATGGATCTGTCACTGCTTTGCATTCTCTTTTTTGTAACCAATTTTATTTGTATGTATTTCTCACACACTTTTAGTGTCAATATAGTTACTATTTGGGTAAAATATGCTCTATGTTTCTTGCCAACTTCAATTTTAGAAAGGAAAAGCTACCAACCCTATGATGGTGAAAATTTCCTCATTTTGCTTTTCGTATTAATCACCTACCTTGCATTAGAGAGAAAAATTATACAGTTGTTCATATTTGCGTGAAAGACTGTTTTTAGCACAACTTTTGCAAAAGAAGCATGCTAGCTGTTAATCTTTATGAGCTTCATGATAATTATATGTAAACGTGCGACTAATGCTAACACGACCATAATTGAAGAAGTATACCTAAACCAGAAAACGGAGGATGCAAGATCACTATCCCAATGATGCAAGTCTGTCCTTTCGACTTGTGGCTGTCTTTTGCATTGATTGATTCGCGGGGCATGTTTAAAATGAAGAAGACATAACCCGCACTCAAAAGCAATTCAAAACCCTACTCACTCGTCACCACATATATAACACCAATGTCCAATCAGTCAAAATCACCAAATTACCGATTAAATAACATGCGCCACCTCTAGTTATGAATTAATACTCTATCATGCAAGATTCTGGTAATGGAAGACGCTTATGAAAATTATATCATATACATGTCATGATTGACCATTGTCCTTTCTTATATTTGGCCTCACGAAAAGATCGTGTTTGTTGTGTTCATACCGTTTTCGTGTGATATTTGTTAATTTAATTGGTTATGTCATGTCAAACCTATTATCTTAACAAGTTCTTATTAGGTGACTATATAATGGCTCGATTTATTAATGGGTTGTGTCGTTTTGTATCGGGTTAACGGGTCATGCTAGAAATTAACATACCTAATGTCTAGATCTGAAAAACGATATCTTGTCGGATTTTTAATGGGTGACACTACAATGACTCGACTTATTAATAAGTTCTTAATAGGTGACCCGATAATGACTCGAATCGTAAACAAGTTGACTCGAAACATGTTATTTTCGTGTCGGCTTACGTGTCGTGCAAAAATTCACAGGTCTACTTACATTCAAAGTTTAAAATTTGTTCGATGCAGTTGATATTTTCATGGAAATATCAAAAAATCAGAGAAATATATGGAAATGGGGAGCGAAGTCTAAATTCACCTCATATTGGAGGAACTCTTAAGTTTAGGCTAAAACCGACATATATTACCAATATTTCTAACCCATATGTTAAATATCAGAGAAACTCTTATATTTTGTCCAAACTAATGTTTGACAATCTCTAAAGTTTCATTTTAAAGCTCCATCATTTCCATTGAAAATAATCGATGTCGATATTCGATATTTTCACAAATTCACATATTGCTATTTTCACCGATACCGATACTTTAAACACCACTTATATTAACGTCTTTTTACAATGGAAGTGGAGCTGCATTGAGTTTCAGATTCCCACATTAGCACATTGGGCCTCCTTAATCCAGAATGCTATGAAAAATATCTTATTTTGGGCTTATCCAGACCCAGGTACATATATTTATTTCTGGTTAATTAGCCATGCTTCCCTTTTGGACTTAAAAATGCGGAAAGCGGGCAACAAGTTCAATCACAATGCAATCCCATTGAAGTATGTGTTGATAAAACCCAACCCCAATTTGTTGCTAAATTCTCAATATCTCGTAAGGACATTAGAGTGATTGATGTGGAGCCTTGATCAAGTGATGCATGGTGTTTACAATCTGTTCGTTAATATTGTGAGATCACTTTAAGCACGTCTTAAGCTACTCGAATTAGTAGAAAGAAAACAAATAAAAAAAAAACTTTGGGAAGCTAAAATTTGTCTTTTAGCATGCCAAAATCTAGCATTTGACACCACAATATTGGAAATGCTCTAAGCGCACTAATAGTGCTTTTGTTAGAAGCATATTCAAATCCTTAATTAAGATTTCAAGAGCTTCCTACGTAGAGCTTTTGCTTTTAATTATCCAGAAGAGCTTTTAGTCTTAATCCAGCATCCGCTTGTATGACAATGTCAATGTATGGAAGTAGAACCTCACGTAGCAGCAAGTACAGTATCATTGTCAGATACCATCCAAACTCATTGACTTGATGGCCACTGGGTTTAATCAAACCAAGCCTTCTCAATACATTGTCGTTGACTTGCTTAATAAGTTATTTTATATTACATGACAAGTGATTCCCACAAACTCTGTCACTCATATTGTTATTTATTTTTAACATTTGAATTGAAAAATAGTATGCGTCTATGCAGAAATCATTTTCCTTTCATATAAGTACTGAAGTATTCCCTGATTAATTTGTAGCTGGTGAAGGTTGTTGATATGGAAAGCAACCACATCATGTTGAAGCAAAATCTAGGGTTATTTGACATACTGAAACGATCTCTAAACTTGACGTACAAGAATACCCACTTTATTCTACTCACCTCTCTCCCTCTCTTCTGCTTCTCACTCGTCTATGAACCATTGCTCCAAACAACTCTGGTTCAAATCTCAGAATTCGTCCGACAACACCACCTCGATTCCTTCAACTACGAATGGAAAACATCGCTCCACACGGCCACAAGATTGATCGTTGCATTGATACTCTCAGCTTCTCTAATCAGAGGTAGTGAGCGGCAACGGCGTCAAGGACTTGATGATTCACTCGTTTTCTCTGTTTTCGGACTCGGTTTAACAGGGTCTTGCTTGTTTTTTGCATGCTGTGGAGGAAGGAATGGAGTTGTTGCTCATGTTGGGGTTTTCTGCACCGTGAATGTGATGAAGTGGGTTGTCTTCGTGGTTTACTTCAACAACTGCAAAAGGCAGAGCTTGGGGAAGAAAGTTGATGATGAAGTCGTCGGAGACGACGGTTAACGGCATATGATGCTCATGATCCGCCAGACGAAGGACTTGATTTCGGGACCTGTTGAAAAATCACGCATTTGCAGGACAATATGATGTAATGAAGATTAAATGGAGGCAAAAACTAGCTTGCACGTATATAACCATCTCTGTAATTAATCATGCGGAAAGACGATCTTCGAAAACACTGTTCATATCACTACTACAGCTCCAATAATCCCAATCGGGATCGACCCTAGAACAGCAATTCAAATATCAAATTATTCCATGGTTCATTGCTCTGAATTAAACTATTTCAACTACGGGATAAAAAGGCGCTCGGCAACAACAATTCTGCTTGTTGGATGCTACTAAAGTGTTCCTCACTTTGTTTTTGCGTCAATCACCTTCTTCGCAAAAGATGGTAGACAGAAAGCAGCTGTATGAATCTGAAAATGAGAAAGGAAAGAAAGGTTAAATCTGACAGAAATAGGGATATCATGATGATGAGCTCAACGAAAACAAGAAAAAGCAAAATCACACCTCAGAGTTGTAAAATCTCAAGGATCGTTTCGACTCATCAATTGAATTCACGGGGTGCTTAAAATCCACAGCAGGTCCCTCGGTAGAACAAAGCATAAAACCAATCACCCCACTGAAACAGAAACGAAAGCAAAATCAACGGTAAGATAGGAACTTGTTCAATCAGATTAATGATGGACCACCAAACCAACATACAACACAACGCCAAGTTGTGATAATGAAAGAAAACTTGTAACTGACGAGTGACGACCATGCAAGTGATGGAAGCACAGAAGAAAACAACAGATTAAGCTAACTTTGGAAAAAATATGTGGCCTATAAGTCAATTGTTGCACTTTTGAAACCATTAGCTATGATAATTTACGACTAGTAAACTGCAAAATGAAAAGAATCCCGCAATTAAACAAGTTATAAACACAAACGTGGTCATGCAGGCAGGCACATCCTTGTACATCCGTGTATGTGTGTGCATGAGAGAGAGAGAGAGAGAGAGAGAGAGAGAGAGAGAGTGTATGTGTGAAGGAGACTCAGAAAAATGTATACCTTGGATATGTAGGGACTGTAGTCCATGCGTAGTTGACAGAGCCTTTGAATATCTCGCGACAGTTTGCCACAATATCCTCAATGATGTGCATGTGAAGCCATATACTCTCTGCCTGTGTACACACAACTCCTCCCGGACGAAGAGCATTCGCTACTGTCTGGAAAAAGGGCTTCTCAAAAAGTTCTTTTGCAGGACCTGATTGAAAAAAGAAAAAAACATCAAAACCAGTAAACTCACAACTCTCACATTTCTATCGAAAGCAAGATGCATGTAGTTTCTTATTAATACCTATTGGGTCAGAAGAATCCACTATTACTGCATCATAAGTTCCTGCAGGAACAGCCTTCAAAAATGCAACTCCTACAATATTAAGAGAAATCTTATGAGTAAGCCGTTTACAAGAAATGAAACGAAAAGGCAAGAAAAAAAAAAATTAGACAGAAGAAGAACAAGCGTACCATCACCAACATGAAGTGTGACCCGTGGGTCCTCATATCCAATAGCTACCTCAGGGAAAAACTGTTTAGACACCTGGAATGCAGAAGGAAATAAATCTGTTACCATTTCATCGTATAAAAGTCAGAAGTCTTGAGTCCAATTGTGCGTATTGACAGAGGCTATGTCAAATGAGAACCACATGGTAACATGCATGCTCCAGTCAAAGTAAATTCCTTCAAGTAATGAATCTAGGTGTACACGAAAATATTACACAAGCTACTTTGAAAAGTTTTATACATTCAAATTACAAACAGAACAAGCCGAAAGACATCAAACAGAACAAGCCGAAAGACATCATCATCAACACTTACATCAATCACCATCTTATCGATCTCACATATATCAATCTTCTCAACCGAAGAATAACGAGCCACTTCCCTCAGTACCCCACCATCTCCTCCACCAATAACCAAAACCTAAACAATACCAATTTGGAAAGACGATTAATAGACAAAACCAATTTGTAAACATAAACAGGGTTCGTCAAAGTATTAGACTTCAAAAACAATTCACAATGCTAAAACCACTCAAAAGAATTTATTAAAAAACAATTGTCAAAGCACACAGTTCTAGTAAATGGTAGTTCAACAAAAAATAATATTAACCTTCTTTGGATTTGGAATTGAGCAGAGTGGGAGATGAGTAATCATTTCTTGATAGGCACATTCATCCCTTTCTGTTAACTGAATCACCCCATCCAACACAAGAACCTTTCCATATGTCGCTGACTGTAAACAGAAATCGTAGCATCAATTGAGATAATTTTTTTTCTTAAAGATCAAATGATTGAAACGATTAGAAATAGACGTGAATTTATGAGAAGTGTCAATTTACCTGGAAGACCATCACATTCTGATAGTCAGACTTTCCCTGAAACAAAATCTTCTCTACCTTCAAGGAGTGTGCCTCTCCTGCATAATATCATGTATAAATCAATTTCCATAGAGTTGCAGTCTAGTTCTATAATCAGTCTACCAAACAACGGGAAGATACAATAAACAATCAACAAAACACCGAGCAATCCCTGTTTTCATTTGGTAAGCATCCGATTATCAATCTTATGTTTCAAACATCCAGCAACACGCATTATAACTTGAACAAACATTTGATGAGAAATTATTCACCATAGTTAGAGAAAGTGCAAGTATTGGAGCATGTGACCATATAATATCAACATTTCAAACTTGCAAGTGACTCAGAATCGCTAAGCGACATCAAGCAGTATACCCCTGCATTCCAACACTTGATGACATACAAGAAAGCAGAGGAGTGAAATTTATCATATACTCTGTACCCCTGCATCCCAACAATTGTGGTCCATAAAAGCGGCACAATCTATTAGCTTCAATCTAAACTGTTATTCTGTGCAAAAACCCATTTCCAAGATTTCATTAGCAAGCATTAATACCTAACAGGCAAACAAATAACGATTCAGAAAACCCACCAATAATTTCATAACATTTATAGCTATAAATATTAAATAAACTATTTGGAAACTTTCCCACAATTTCTGAGCTTCCAAACACAAGTTATAGCGAGAAAATAAATGGGGATGGAAGAGAAAACCAACCTGGCCACATTGAGCTAATCTCAGAAAACCAGCCGGGAATGACAGCGGAGACAGAATCCGGCTCCTTGCTACCGTCAGTCTCCATGGAGACGGCTGAGGCAGCAGCTGCGGCGCCGTTCTCTTCTTCCTCCCTGGGCCTCTTCACAGGAAAATCAGCGGACCCCACCACGCTCTCGTCCGCCATAGCCAAACGCACCAAAGGAATGAACCAGCGAAAACCTAAAGGAGGCGAGATATGAATGAGTGAGCCGCGAGCGAGCGAGTTTGCTAGCGGTTTAACTTTTAAGGACACTCTGAGAAAACAGACCGCACAGTCTCGGACTCTCGGCGTCGCTCAATTTTATATAAAGCCACAAATTTTAATATATTCTTTAATAATTAATTAGTTATTAAAATGAATTAAAACGTTGTATGGTAAATTAATCTGGTGAAACACACAAAGAGTACGCCTCACCCGGGCCATGTAGTATTATTGTTTCGTTTGTAAATAATATCGTTTGTTTAAAAAAGATAAATTATAATGTTTATTTAATAGTATAATATAAATATATATAATTATTTATTTATTATTTAAGAAATATATATGTTTCTTTATTATTTTAGAAATATATTTATTTATTATCTTAGAAATATTTATAATTATTTATTTATTGTTTTAGAAATATATATAATTATTTATTTATTTAATTATTTGTTTAATGGGAAAGTACAATATAAAATGATAAGGTTCTCAATTAGGGTTTGCTGAATTCGGCTTTTGTTTTTGTTGGAAAAAAAAAAAAGAAACAAATGTTCCCCAAAATATCATATGTCTGACGCCTGATATTTGCGCAATAAACGCCCTTCCTTTGTCGGTATTTTACCAATCTTGCCACTGATTTGCTTATTCTTTTTTTTCTTTTTTTTTGAACTTTTGGTTTCTGTAATTATAAAGTGAAGAAATTATTCGAATTAGATGTGGGCGGTGGCTTTGTGTGGCTGGCTGCTGTGACTTGGGAGTGTTTTTAGTTAATGGGCGACAGGGTACATTAGTTGTGGGGCAGCAAAGTCGAGCGAGATTAAGATAATAGTGCAAACAACAGAGTTGATGTGCCATCGACAAAAAAATAAAACATAACAAACCCTACATATCCTTCGGCTTTCACACCCCATTCCACCATGTCGGCAATTTGCGGACTAACTAAGAACAGATAAGTTGGAGAAATTGATTGGGCGTGTGTGCTGAGTAAAAAGTAGTGTGGTGCATTTCCAGTAAACAAAGTAGGAAAGCAAACCCTACATATCCTTCGGCTTTCACACCCCATTCCACCATGTCTTTTTTTCATTTTTATTTTATTTTATTGAGAAAGCAATTAGCATCAAAATTACAGAGACAATGATGGCTTCAGGCTTCTAGATGGAGAGATCGATCAGCCCCAGAAGGCAATGATGCGTGTGATGTGAACGCATTGTTGGGCCATCACAACTTGCGGGCGATTGCTTTCACTGTTGAGAGAGACAGAGAGAGATCGAGAGGGACAATGAACTTTTGCCAAATAATTAGGTTTTCCTAACTTGATGTTAATAGCAGTGGATGCCGAGCTGGCCTGTCGTCTGTAACATGCATGCACCCATGCACGCATGATTCCCATATCAACTTTGGGTCCGCTTTTTAATTCCTATGAAATCATTTCTCTGACGTCTTTTTGTAGCCCAATATATAGAAGAAGTATCATTGAGAGCTGAGAAACCTGTTGGGCCACATAATGGCCTCTTCGAAATGCAGAGCATGACGCACTTGATGAATGTTAATGGCCCGTTTGGGATCCGCTAAGGCGCATTTCTGCTCGTAAGAGATGTAAGCACTGTCAATTTAGAGGCGTTTGAGATTACTTACGTAGGAAACACTTTTATGACCCAAAAAACAAAATATTTGTTGAAGAGTCTCCCGAGTCTCCTTCCGTTTAGTTGATCTTTTTAATCTTAAAATTTGGTGTTCATGCTGGCTCTTTGCCCCTTGGTTGCACCGAACTAGTGGTCAGTCAAATGTCCCAATGCCGATCACGATAATTTTAAGGTTTGTCATCTGGACAATGTTGGCTATTCCACATTGATGCGGAAAGAAGAAAGAATGAGTTTAAATATGATTACTCCACTCTAACTAATAACAAGACTTCTTGTGATAAAGCTTCACACCTGACGAATTGGGCAGATAATAATTCCCAAGTTTGGGATAATATCGATCTCGTTAGAGTGGGCCATTGGTGGATTTACAGAGGGACCTAGAGGTTCCATGACCCCTCGGAGGCCCTAAATTGTGCTTTAAAATTATCTGGAGACCTCTCGTACTCAAAGACAACGCCCAATGCAGGCTGCAGTGGCGTGGTCTTCAAGTAAATTGCCTTGAGAAGACCGACCAGTGCAGGCTGCAACGGCGGCGTCTTCAAGTAAACTACATTGAGAAGACTGATTTTTACACGCTACATTGGGGCGTGAGACAAGCTTCGTAGGACTATCAAGGGGCTAACCAATTTCTGAAAGTAGAGATGATAGAAAACAAGCGAAATTCATAGAGAAAACGACCTTGTGAAGACGAAAGAAAATTTTTTGTTTTAAGACTTTTGGGCCATAACGCTCGTTTAGGCCAATTGTTTGGTTTTCTTCGGCTTGCTGTATGTTTTTGGGCCTAATCTTTTTCTTAAGCTTTTAGTATGCTGGTTAGTGTGTTGCTTGTTTTCTTGTTTTCAAGGGCCACGTTTTCTTTGTGTAACTTTTTTGGGTCTTTATTTTGTAACTTTTCTTGGTAACTAATGAATTTTACCTTTGTATCATAAAAAAAATAATAAAATAAAATAAAAAACCCAAACCCCTAGCACGTCCCTCCCACCGCATGCCTTGCTCATCTTGATATTATATTCTACCTATAAAAAAAACTTGATATTTATATTCATCTTGTGGGTTATGGTAATGATTTTTTTCAATTAGGGGATTAGCAACCTTGGTAAAAAAAATTACGGAAGAAAGGGTTACATCAAACATTTGTGTATGTATATTTGTTTATTCAATTGACTTTGGTTTTACCGATTGTAATTGTTTTAGTGGAGATAAAATTTTTCGTTATGAATATCATTGAGGGTCTACTTCGTAACAAAGTGAGATATCAATGGTTCCATAAAAAGGACATTTTTTGCCATAATTTTTTTTCTTTATTATTAGGATCCCCAGATTTAAAAACCCTAAATCCGTTAGTGGAGCCCCGACCCGTTGATCTAAAATGCCAACAGACAGTCAAGACACAAAAGATAATACCTGTGTTATCCAATTTTTTATTTTATTTCAGATTCATACCCACATCACTCTCTGGTCTCGCTCTCTTCCCCTCTCTTCCCCTCTCATTGCCGATAATCTGGTTTTCGAATAAAAGAACTTGTTTCATACCACATTACCAGGAAAGAATATATATATATATATATATATATATCCATTCACATGTTGGGAAACTGTAGATAAATTATGATGCTGCTGAGCTATTGGGTTTATATTGTATTATATCATGTGTATGGGATCAAATACGCAATACAATGATATGCATGGTATATAATTTATAGGGTAAATATCAGTTTACTACCTTCAAGTTTTGTGATTTTTAACATTTAGTACTTTTTTTCGTCTCAGAGTCATATCTAAAATGTTAATTTTAGGACAATTTCATACATCCGTTAGTCTAACTATTAAATCAGCCGTTCACTAATGATGTGGCACTAAACAATGATTAGGCGTCACGTGACCACATGAATATTAAAAAGTTAAAAATAATAAAATTTCTGGGCGTTCCCCCCCTCCCTCCCTACACCCATCCTCCCCGCACACCCCACCCATTCCCCTGCTTCTCCTTCCCTTCTCACCTCTGTAGTCCACACGGAACTCTCCCACCCCTCCCTCCGACCCTAACCCTAACCTCAAAATTCAAAACAAAAAAAAGGAGAAAGAAAACAGTAGATTCACCACCAAGATCAAGAACCCAGGTGGAGATTTTAGCAAAGGCAGCTAAATACCTGATCTTTACGGCGATTTGCGGCGGAGCTTTTATGGGTTTCAAGGAAAAGCCTTAAATCTTGGCGTATTTTTGTCGGTTTGCGGCGGAGCTTTTTGGATTTCTTGACAACAGTAAATGGGCTTGCCAACAATAAATATGTGTGGACTGCAAAGGAGAAAGGGGAGGGAGAATAAGGGGAATGGCTGGGTGTACGGGGAGGATGGGTGCAGGGAAGAGAAGGAAGGGAGAAGGAGGGAGGGGGTAGGGAGGGAGAGAGGGGGTGAACGCCCAGATTATTATTATTATTTTTTTTTTGGTTCTGAATTTTGAGGTTAGGGTTAGGGATCGGAGGGAGGGGTGGGAGAGCTCTGTGTGGACTGCAGAGGAGAAGAGGAGAGAATGGAGGGAGAAGGGGGGGAATGAGTGCAGGGAAGAGAAGGGACGCCCAGACTTTTATTTTTAAATTTTTAACATTCACATGGCCTATATTGACATGTGACATCCAGTAATTGTCTACGTAGACGTCACATCATCAGTTAACAGTTAATGTAACAACCAGACTAACTGATGTATGAGACTGTCCTAAAATTAACACTTTAAGTATGACTCTGGAACGAAAAAAACTTCATGTACCAAAAATTAAAAACCACAAAACTTAAGAATAGTAAACTGATATTTATCGTAATATGTACATTCATTTCAAGGTGTGCATAAAATAATATCTCGATCATCTCGTCCACAAAGCGGTGCACTACGACGACAACGTGCACAATGTGTCAATATAAAAATGGATGAGGATCTCGAAATTTTTTTCAAAATGCTCGAAACACATAAAAATACAATATGTATTACTATATAAATAATAAAATATATGTCATTATATAAGTGGTACACCGTAATTATTCAACTGTATTACGTGAAAAAAGTTGGGGATTTCTGGTTTATTTTTCTTGCTTTGTACAATAGGACTTAAATTTAATCCAATACATTGAACAGCGTGCAAGATAATCCATTTCAAACTAGCAATTTCTACACCGGGTAACCCTTAGTACTTTATATACTCACTTGATTCGGCTTAATCAAAAGATGTCATATTTATTTTATTAATACTACAGTTTAATAATATTTCTTTTTACTTGTAAGTGAGAGGTCATATGTTTGATTCTCACCTTAGGCGAATTTAAACCACATTATTGCTAGCCTATTGTGAGACTAAGTTCATTCTCTCTCCTTAGTGTAGATAATATCGTTTATTAAAAAAAAAACCCAAGATAAATTAGTTAACGTGTCTATTGTTTATTGGGTAAGGAAACTAAATTTGTAAACTAAATTTTGTAAACTAAATGACATGGAAGTTAATGATTGGATTATTCCTTAAGTGTTAATTAACATGTTTATTCCTTATCGGTGACACGTTATTTAGTTTACAAATTTAGTCTATCTAACATTACTTTTATTTTTTAAGACATTAAAACATGTGTAAGTTATTATTAGGCTAAAATCAAAAGATGAGTATATACTATATAGGGTACTCACTAATGAATGTTTAAGTAATTTTCTTGTTATACATACTATGCACGGGCATACGACATTATGTAGTAATTGTAAAACTGAATTACAATATTGGCTTTGAATTTTAAAACAAATATTGAAAATCTCTAGCATTTTTTTTAACAAACGATATTATATATACTAATGAGTGGGAAGTGAGCTAAGCCTCACACTAGGCTAGCTATAATAATGTATTAGAATTTGCTTTTAACAAGAATCTAACCTAAAACATCTTATTTATAAGTAAGATTAATAACATTAGACTGCAATATTAATTGGTGAAAATCTCTGGTATTTAAGGGTCATAGTGATCATTTATTTATTTTTATTGACATGGAGAATTCTCTACGGATTAGACGGAGCACACATATTACGTGTGTAAAATAAAGGATTTAGAAAAACATGTATATGAAAGAGATAAGTTGAAGAGAAAGGTAGAAGAGAGAAAAAAAACTTTAATTTTTATACTTTTTTTATAAATTAGGAACATAAGTTCGGATATGAAATTACTGCTTAACCTGAATATATTTAATCTTACTTTTTATAGATGGGTTAAAAACAGTAAAAAAAAAAAAAAAAAAAAAAAAAAATTGGGGAAATTGTCATCTTAAAAAAAAAAAATTCCAATAAAAGAAGAAAAACAAAACCCTATATAGAAAAAAAACCCTCAAATAGTAAGATAATTAATCAATTTCAAGGAGTTTCCAAAGAACGAATACAAGGACTGACTCAGAAAATGGTAACTTTTGCCCAAAAAAAAAAGAAAAAGAAAAGAGAAAATGATAACTGAAAAAGTCTCTTTTCTTTTGGCAGTAACAGTCTTTTTTTTTTCTTTTTCTTTTTTCCAAACAGTAACATACTTTTTATAAATACAGATTTTTGTCGTCATAATGTTCTTATCTTGCATCTAATTGATTTAAAAGAAAACTAATAAAAATGATTTAAAAACTTTAAGTTTTAACGATAAAGACAAAATAAAAGGTAAAGTGAATAGTATCATAATTAACTTTTTAATGTAAAAATATAATTTTTCGTTAAAGTAAACGGTACCAACAATTTTTTGTTAAAGTTTCTTGAGTTAATTCCACCAAATATTCCAACTTATCCAACGCAAACCAAAATTTTCAGTCTTATCTACTTATCCACCATTACACGTTTTGATTTGTCAAAGTTGGTCAGGCAACAAACACTTTATGCAACCGGCCTTGTACGGGTGATTTAGTGATTAGGGATGTATTTTAAACACATATTTCACACTTCACGTTTTGAGTTCAGCTCTTAAAACCGGTGAATCGCTAAATAGTGATGAGAAACAACTTAAAATACAACTATGAGTTTTTCCGATCCGTAAAAGAGTTCCCTTTTTCAAATAATAAAAAATCAACCAGCCTCAGAATTATTTTTGTAGGCCGTCACCTGTCACCTTGAGAGAGCAAGAGATCAGTGGTGGTGCTGTAAACTATCGATCATGGCGACTCGGAGGGTCGGCTCGCTTTTGAATCGTTCCTTCACTTCTGCTTCTATGTTTTCCAAAGGTAATCAATCTACTAACCCAATTCCCCAATTCCAACGCTTTTTCGATCTTTTGTGTTTTTTTTATTGTTTATAATTATATTCTGCTGCCTGGATCATATGGCCGACGGATCCGATCGGTTTGTGGTCTGCATTTTGTAATATCGTGCATTAGCTGCCATGTTGGTTTGGTTGGTGAGAAAAACGTAGGATGAAGAACTGAAGATTGAATCTTTTTCGAATTTTTCAGAACTTGATAATCATAAATTGTATTTCTTGAATTCTTGAGTTTTCTTCAGTTGACATTGACATTTGAATAAAAAATAATTTCCGCACATTCATTTCTTTCTACATAACTTGTTAATTTTCGTCATTTGATTTTTTCGAAGAAGAAAAAAAGTGTGTAAAATCAGTTCCTTTATTTTTCTCTTGTGGTTTGATTAAAATTTTCTTTGTTTGAATAAACAAAATTTGGATTTCCATGAGATGGATTGTTGAATTTTGGAGAGTTAGATGCTTGCGTTTTTGGATCTCTGATCTTTTTGGTGCAAGTGGCGCTGAAACTGATCCCACCACTGGCATGTTCTTTCCTGGCTGATGTATGCCTGCTATCCCTATTTCTGGCTTTTAGCTTTTCTAATGAGTCAAGCTCAACGGTGGCTTTCTGCTTTTTCTCAATCACCCACTGTATCTTTTTATGATATAGAAATAAAATCTTTTATGGATCTGTGTCCAGAAACGACAATTCTAGATATTTAGATCATTCATTTTAAATCATACCGTCCTTATCAGTCATTCTATCGGCCCACCCTAAGGTCCGAAACTCTCAGTTTCCCTCTTCAGCTACCCGAATTTTTTAATTCTTAGACTCTAAGCATAAAGATTAAAAAGAATCTTGACTTAACCATATACGTTCCCGACTGGCCAACTTGCATTTTTTAGGAGAAATAGCCCTTCTATTTAACGAGTAATATTTATATATAAACCAAATGGAAAAGGTGAATAGTAATTTGGTGTCACTAAATTTCAACAAAAAATAATTGGACAAAAATGCTCTTAAGACAAAAAATTTCAAAGTCATCCCAAAATAATGCATAAAATAAGGCAATATCATTTTCTTCATTTTAACTGTACTTTTTTAATAATTTTTTTTAATTATTACTTCATAATAGGCTAGCGATAATGTGATTCAATTTATCTATTTTAAAAAACGTTCAAAACATCTTAAGAGACATGTAATGTCAGTTATAAAAAAAAGTCATTCGCACGCGGATAATAATGTGATTAAATTAGTTGTCAAATGATTATTTTTTTAACAAACGATATTATCTATACTAAGGGGGAGGGAGATCAGTTTAGCCTTACAATGGACTAGCAATAATATGATTCAATCAGTTGTTTATTAAATATTACTTTCTCTATTTTAAACACATTTAAAACATCTTAAGAGACGTGCAATGCCGGTTATAAAAAAAGTCTTTCGCACACGGATAATAATGTGATTAAATTAGTTGTCAAATGATTTTTTTTTTTTTTTAACAAACGATATTATCTACCTTACTAAGGGGGAAGGGGGTGGGGCTTAACCTCACAATGGGCTAATAATGATGTGATTTGATAAAGTTATTTATTAAGTATTATTTTCTCTATTTTTAAACACAATCAAAACATTTTAAAATGCGTGTAATGCCGGTTATAAAAAAGATTTTTCGCATGCGGATAATAATGTGATTAAATTACATTAAATTAGTTGTAAAATGATTATTTTTTATTTTAACAAACGATATTATCTACACTACGGGGGAGGGGGTGGACTTAGCCTCACAATAGACTAACAATAATATAATTCAATAAGTAGTTTATTAAATATTATTTTCTCTATTTTTAAACACGATCAAAACATCTTAAGAGGCCTATAATGTCGATTATAAAAAATGCTTTTCGCACACAGATAATAATGTAGTTAAATTAGTTGTCAAATAATTTTTTTTTTTAACAAACGATATTATCTACACTAAGGGGAAGGGGTGGGCTTAGCCTCACAATAGGCTAGCAATAATGTGATTCAATCAATTGTTTATTAAATATTATTTTCTCTATTCTTAGTGTAAATTCTTTAGAGACCGATTTTATTATGTGAATTCAACTGCTTTAATTGGTTTATGAGAGGTTTCTTCTAGCATGATCTAAGATTATTCATGTACTTCAAGTATTTGACTTTTCTTTTGTCAATTTACGCATATAAATACATTTAAAACATGTAAGTTACGCATAGCACGCCTTGATTCAAAAAATGTCGCGCGTGCATGAATGCTAGTGTGACATTAGTCATGATTATCTCAAAAGATGTTCCTACCAAATTATCATGTCATTTGTCACACTATTTGGTGATTAAATATGTTACTTAAGTATACATGAATTCGATTAATTAGTCAAAGCACAATGTGTTCGTTTATTTGCATTTAAGTTGAAGTCTCCATACTTCGTAGATTAAAGTAGTTTAAAATAGGGGGACTTTGGATGCGGTCCTTAGTCATGAATATTCTTTGATTGAAACATTGTTGGTTTTTAATTTTTGATCAAGGTCTTTGAAATTAATGTGATAATTTATTTCTATGTACGTTACTATATTTTTAAAATTAAAAATGAGAAATTTTAGTTGTTTATATAAATGAGATTTTAAATTAAAAAAACCATAATTTGTGGGATTAAAAATATTAAAATATAAATATACTATTGTGTGTGTGTGTGTGTGTAAACATGGGTACATTCATCAAAATTAACCAAAAAATTAATTTTATCAAAACATGGGTACATTCTTCAAAATCACATAAAATAAAATAAAGACATGAGGCTTAATAACATTTGTAAATTTCTTCGATTAAACTTGACATGGATACATTTTAAAATCAAAGAAAAAAGAATGTACCCATATAAGTTTAAAAATGAATTAGAAAAAAATTGAATAGATTTTATATAAAAAATTGTACATTTTACATATAACAAATTGGTATATTTAAGAATGAGTACATTTAAGATTAAAAAGTTTTACATGAATGAGTACCTATAATTAGCATGTGTACATTTAGCAAAATAAAAAGTACAAATAAAAAAAATATATGGGTACAAATACAAATAAACTTTAAAAAATATGGGCACAAAAAGAAATTAATATATGGGTACAAATAAAAACTGAAAAGAAAATTGGTACAAATTAAAAATGGGTACAAACTAAAACTAAAAGTATATGATAAAAAATTTAGTCATAAATATAAATATACTAATTGTAACATTTTTAATATTAAATGAATATATTTAGAAATAAAAAAATATTTTATTATTGAAATAATTAATGATGTTATTAATACCCAAGGACCTTGATAAAAAATTGAAAATGAATAGGATTTTAATCAAGCAAAAAGAAGGATGAGAACCTAATTTCTCCTTTAAAATATCACCTGTAAGTACAGAGAAGTTAATAATCATAAATGTCTATCTTCCTGTACTTTTCTTTAATTTTGGTGTTGGTGGTATTTTCTGACTGGATATTTGACATTAGTAGTTTTACCCCGTTTATATTTTACTCAATTGACTTGATTTTACTTTAACCAGGGAGGTCTTCTTCTGTGGTTAGAGGAATTGGTAAATATAGCACCGATGCTTCCATTGAGTCACCAATCTCTCCATCCGTCAAAGTAAATTATACCCAGCTTCTAATTAATGGACAATTTGTAGATTCTGCATCAGGTGATCTTTCTTTTCCTTCACGAGTTGTCTAACAGTTTGTGTTTCTCAGCATTGTGTCAAGCATTCATGTTGTTGTAATTTAACTTCAATTTAGCATTTTCTGGTTCTTCGTGTGACGCTTGGATTTGGTCTCAGGGAAAACTTTTCCCACATTGGACCCCCGGACTGGTGAAGTGATTGCTCATGTCGCTGAAGGCGAAGCTGAAGATGTAAACCGCGCAGTTTCTGCTGCCCGCAAGGCATTTGATGAAGGACCGTGGCCTAAGATGACAGCTTATGTAACTACTCATTTTACTTGTTCAATGATAGTATATGGTTATGTGAATTGTTTCAAGTTCAGTGCTTTGTTCAAATTTTCTAATAGAACATCATTTTGCAGGAAAGATCACGAGTCCTTCTCCGCTTTGCTGATTTGATTGAAAAGCACAATGATGAAATTGCAGCCCTTGAGACTTGGGATAATGGGAAGCCATTTGAACAGGCTGCTAAAATTGAAGTACCAATGGTAGTTCGGTTTTTTCGTTACTATGCTGGTATGGACTTTTTTTACACAACTACACCACATGCTTTATGGGGTTTGAACAAAATTTATGTTCTGATCTTGGATATGCCACAGGATTTGCGGACAAGATTCATGGTCTCACGGTTCCATCTGATGGAGAGTATCATGTGCAAACCTTGCATGAACCTATCGGTGTTGCAGGTCAGATTATACCATGGAATTTCCCTCTTCTCATGTTTGCTTGGAAGGTTGCGCCTGCTTTAGCATGCGGCAACACCATTGTTTTGAAGTCCTCAGAGCAGACACCATTGTCTGCTCTATATGCAGCAACTAAGTTGCAAGAGGTACTACACGAATAAAAATTTACCTCATCACCTTTTTTGATAAGTTCACTTTCCCATGCGTTTGCTTCGATGTGGTCTCATTTGCTTCAATGGTGTCTCAAGTCCAGTTGAAGTAGTTTTTAGAGATAATCTGCCTTTCCATGCTTACTGTGGTGCTTTACCTTTCATTCTGATTTGACGGATTTTAACAATTTTCTGTTTTGAGTTGGACCTGCGAGTGGATTATGTGAATGAGCTTTCACATTGATCTTTCAATTACTAATGCTGATTGATTTTCCTTTTGTTTTTTTTTTTTTCACAGGCCGGACTTCCTCCAGGTGTTTTGAATGTGGTTAGTGGTTTTGGTCCAACTGTTGGTGCATCCCTTGCTAGTCATATGGACGTTGATAAGGTAATGTATAATTAATGTAAGCTTCTTTCTTGTAGTTAGCCATCTTATGTAAGTTTATAAGAACTGAGAATTCCTCGTATATTTATTATATCCACAATAACATCTTTTTCTCAAGCGTAACTTTTCCGAACTCATGATGAACAAATGTTGCTCAAGGCTGCAACGAATTCGAGTAATAGTAATGCGTCTGCTAATGTACCAGTTTGCAACTTTGCATCAATTTGTTATCTGATTGCAATGTTCCTGCTAAAATTACCGTTCATCCCTCCACAGTTTGCGTTTACCGGATCAACTGACACCGGTAAAAAAATACTTGAATTGGCTGCCAAAAGCAATCTTAAGAACGTAACTTTGGAGCTTGGCGGGAAATCCCCGTTCATTGTATGTGAGGATGCTGATGTGGATAAGGCTGTTGAGATGGCACATTTCGCTCTATTCTTTAATCAGGTATCTAAGCATTGTCTTCGGAAAAAAGTTTGATTCTAAGGGGCAAAGAAATCCATTTGCTGATTACATGACACCTCTGTTTGTAGGGTCAATGCTGCTGCTCTGGTTCTCGTACTTTTGTACATGAAAAAGTATATGATGAGTTCTTAGAGAAAGCAAAAGCCCGTGCTGAGAGACGCCTTGTTGGAGACCCGTTCAAAGGGGGCATTGAGCAAGGTCCTCAGGTAAAACAAGTGACACCTCTATTAATCTCTGACCATTAAACATACTGCTGTCGAATGTTGTTTACACAGCCTCACCTGCATTTCCGGTTTTGTATTCTAAATCAGATCGATTCGGTCCAATTTGAGAAGATCCTGAAGTACATAGATTACGGTGTTAAAGCTGGAGCTAAACTGGAAACCGGAGGAGAGAGGGTTGGCACAAAGGGTTTCTATATTAAGCCCACCGTATTCTCAGATGTTCAGGTACCAATTTACATTGCAGATCATAAAAACCATAATATTTATCGAGAAGCCGAAACATGATTATATATTTATATTGATCTAAACATTGCTGTCCCGTGGAGTAGGATGACATGTCAATAGCTTGCGAAGAGATATTTGGTCCGGTGCAGACCATCTTGAAGTACAAGTAAGCAATAAAATCCTCTTCTCTATGCCTGCTGTCATTACAGCGTCTGGCGCTTCCATTAGAACTAACGATATGGCTGATTGCAGGGATCTGAATGAGGTGATACGAAGAGCAAATAACTCTCGCTATGGACTTGCTGCAGGGGTCTTTACACAAAACATAGACACTGCAAACACATTGACTCGAGCATTGCGCGTCGGTAGTGTATTTATAAACTGCTACTATGTCTTTGATGCCTCTATTCCTTTTGGAGGGTACAAGATGAGTGGAATCGGAAGAGAGAAGGGCATTTACAGTCTTTCCAATTACTTGCAAGTCAAGGCTGTTGTCACCCCACTGAAGAATCCTGCATGGCTATGAACTTCATAAGCTTTTTTTGTCCTTGCCAAAAATAAGTGGAGAACTGCATCAAAATAAGTGGCTGTGATGTCGTGATGGCATTAGGGTGGTGATGATGATGATAATAAAAACTTTTGTTTCTTTGTGATGAACTCTAGAAATGTTTCTGTGTAATTAATTGTTGGTTAAGTTGATCAGTATTTTAGTGGTTGGTCTAATGGCAAATCAACTTTCTATGGTTTGATGGTGCATCATTTTCTCCTTTTCAAATCACAAATCAAGACTCAGTTTACATGATTATTGTGTCTTACTCTATCTGCCATTAATAGTATGTTAATTTTTTTTTTTTGGTCAAAATTAATAGTATGTTAATTAGTTGTTTTGTTAATTATGATACGTTGATCTAACCATGTGCCAACTGAATCCAAAAACTTTTAGCGTCTATAGAGCCAACTGAACCCAAAACTTAAATCATCGTTGAATCCATTTAATTTCACCTTCACCTTACCGTAAAGTTTTGAAAATTAAGGTTAGACTTTTCGTTGAGATTCTTGAGGGTAGGAACCCCATTTGACAATGTTTTGGGCCTCACCGCTATATTTTGCTATCTTTTTCACTTATTTTTTAACTTTTCGGCTTAAATGTTCTACTAAATATACACTTGTTGCTCAATAAATTGTAAATCCGCATCGTAATACATTATAAAAATTTCCTTAAATGCTCATGAAAAATATTTTGGGAAAATAAAAAAATTGCATTTTTTTTTTAACAAAAAAATGGGTTAACACTCACGATTTTCAGTTAGTTTTGCAAATTCGTATATAAATCACTGTTCAATCTATTTATTTTCACCTTCACCTCACTCTGAAGTTTTGAAAATTAAGTTGAGACTTTCCATTGACATTCTTGAGTGTAGAACCCCATTTGACAATGTTTTGGGCCTCATTACTATATTTTTTTTTACTTATTTTTTGAGTTTTCGTATGAAATATTCTACTACATATACATTTGTTGCTCAATAAACCGTAAAAAGGCTTTCAAATTCCTTAACAATTTAACTTAATGCTCATGAAAAATATTTCGCGAAAATGAAAATTTTGCATTTATGACAAAAAAATGTGGGTACTCACGGTTTTTAGTCGGTTTTGCAAATTCGTAAATAAATCTATTCTCCTGAAAAATATTTCGCAAAAATAAAGTTTGAACTTTTAGCAAACAAACGTGTGTGTTAGGCATGCACACCAAATGAGGTAGACTTTGCGCACGTAAAACAAGGCAGACCTGAACGTAGGAAAAGTGAAACGGGCTTCGTGTATGCAAAACGAGGCGAGCTCATGGCACACAAAAAGAAATGGGCTACATTCATGCAAAACAAATCAGCCTCTGCTCATCGAAAATGCGGCGTCTTCTGGCATGCAAAACGAGACGGGTTTTGTCGCTCAAGCTGAGGCCGGCTTGGCGCACAAAAAATGCGGCCCTCAAAACGGGGGAGGCTTGGCACACGAAAAATGAGGATATAAATCTAAATCTAAAGGTATTTGAATCTAAATAAAGTAATGTAAGGATAAAAAAAAAATCAATGAAAAAAAGAAAAAAGCAGAAAATAAATAAATAAAATTGAAAATGATCCGATCATTACTTTGCTGCTGATTGTCCACAAGAGATGTCACTAGCGAGGTAGTGATTTGTACAAATATCAATCGATGTCTTCATACCAATCCCTCCTTTTTATATTATTATTTTATTTCAACGCTACATTGAGGCACATTCAATAATGGAATTGTCTTCGAAAATCAAATAGTGTTCAATAAATTTTTGTTGCTTTTATGTTGTTTTTTTAGGCTCTCTCTAAAGTGAGCTTATCAAAATTTTTATTTCCAACTAATCACTCAATCAAACATAATCCTATACATTCGTATAAACTATTCGATCAACTCGACCATTCTATTTGGTGACGATATAAACATCCACGAAATGTGGTACTCACACCACTTGTTCATTCTTCATTATACATACGATGATTTTGGAGCGAGTCCACTCCTGCTATTTGCCACCCACTACGTATAGACGAACACCATCTCTATTAGACAAATTTTTCCATTTGTAAAATTATTCCGTTTCTCTATTTTTAATGCAACGACTTCAATATGTTATAATTATTCTCTTCACTCATAAGAAACTAAATAATTACACTTTAAATTCTCCATAACTGTTAGAAAATTACACTCAAATCACAAGAATCATTGAAAACAAAAGGGAAGTCAATTCTTCCCTTCCTCTCTTCACAAGTCATAGCTAATTAACACCCTTGACTTCGCATAAATCAATTGAAAAACAAAATTTTAAATATTAATCAATACCAAATTATATTATTTCTCCCATAACAATTAAAAATAAGTCCACGTTAACTTCCTCCAAATAATTCCACATTATTAGGTCATCTCAAACGGACTCGACCAAAGGACCATAAGGCTAATTGCCCGTTTTGACACAAATACTGTCTCTAACGGAAAGCTGGCCAAGAGCAGCCAGCCCAAGCACATGCTACCTGATGTCATGTTGACATCAAGTTACTGTTTGACCTTTTTTTTTTTTTTTGACGAAATTTATAAATAAAAAAAAAACAAACAAAATTCTATTTTTTTTTTATATATAAACGCCTAAGTCATTTCTAGCCCATTTCTCATATCTTTTTTCACAATTCTATACTATCTTACCTTATTTTATTTCAAATTTTCACTTCCTTTTCATTCTATAAAAATAAGAAATCAAAAAACTTATTATTTTAGTGACAAGTGTCACTCAAAATATGTTCGAAAACCTTATTTTAATATGGTAGTTCAATTCAATTAAAATAATAAATTATGTTTGGCCTATGATCCTTTAGCCCCCTCGGTTGGTAATGATTTTTTGTCAAAAGACTATGTTTAGCACTCTTTGACCCCCTCGTTTAAAGATAGTATAAAATATAACCTAACATTATTTATTAAAATATAATTTTTTATAAGACTATAGAGCTCAACATAACCCTTTAACCTTCTTTCAATTGGAAATGACCTTAGAAACCAAAGTGTCGACTCTCTCGAGTGTCGCACTCCCATTAGCCTTCCCCAACTCGAAACACTCTACGAAGCCGCCATTTTCCCAACACCCAGGTGTCTCACAGGACACGTGTCGAACGGTGAACTCCCAAGTATGGCGCCCTCGGATGTCTCGTATTCGTCAGCGACGCACATACTTCCAACACGTGTCCCGTACTAATCCCTTAACATAAACTCACGGACGTCAAGTTCTTGAACCCAAACAAGCAAACAAACAACCAACCAAATCTAACCTTTTCATCCATTCTTTTCGATGATCCAAAGATCTAACGGTTCGGGTCGCCGGATTCTCACATACCCAGCGGTTCATCCCTGCGAAGCCATAGCTCCGCAGACACTCCTGACGTCGCTCATCGCTCTCACCCGCAACATTTGCTCTGTAGAAAAAGGTATGTAGGCTAAAAAATATATTTGTTATTGATACGTGAATGTGGAAAAATGGAAGAGAATGTTTTTTTCTCATTATGTTTCTCTACAAGATTATAAGGATATATATACATGATACAAATGTGTAGGTAGGACAAGGTAGCCGTCCTAGTGTGTAGGTAGGACAAGGTAGGACGGCTGTAGAGGACAAGGTAGCCGTCCTAGTGTGTAGGTAGGATAAGGTAGGACGGCTGTAGGACGGCTTGACGGCTGTAGGACGGCTAGTGTGTAGGTAGGACAAGGTAGGACGGCTGTAGGACGGCTTGACGGCTGTAGGACGACTTATTCTTCCAATAATAATATTATATACAATTACACAAGGACTCCAACCATATTCCTTATTTGTCTAACACTCCCCCTCAAGTTGGAGAGTGGATGTCAAGAACTCCCAACTTGCGTAACATACCCGAAAACTTTTCTTTCCCAAGAGGTTTGGTAAACAAGTCTGCCAACTGTGCCGTACCTACATGCTTGGTCTCTATTGTGCCATCTACAATCTTATCTCGTATAAAGTGACAATCCATCTCAATGTGACGAGTTCGTTCATGAAAAACAGGATTGGCAGCTATATGTAACGCTGCTTGATTATCACAAAATAAAATGGAAGGACCATCCAAAGGAATGTTCAAATCCTTCAACAAAAAACGAAGCCAAACTATCTTGCAACAAGCACCTGCCATGGCCCTATATTCTGCCTCTGCTGAAGAGAGCGAAACGGTTTTCTGTCGTTTCGTCCGCCAAGAAATCAAAGAACCGCCCAAGAATACACAATACCCAGTAGTCGAACGGCGAGTGATAGGGCAACCTGCCCAATTAGAATCACAAAACGCAGTTAACTTGGTCTGGTTGTCAGAACGAAATAATAAACCTTGACCTGGAGTAGCCTTCAAATAACGAACAATACGAAGCGCAACATCCATATGAGATATCCTTGGCTCGTGCATAAAACGGCTTAGAACATGCACAGAATAGGTGATATCCGGCCGAGTGATAGTGAGATATATTAACCGACCTACTAATCGTCGATACTTTTCAGGATCCTTGAGAAGTTCTCCTTTATCAGATAATTTTGTGTCATCCATAGGAAAAGCAATGGGTCGTGCTCCCAAAAAACCATAGTCCTTGAGAATCTCTAATGCATACTTGCGTTGAGAAATATAAATCCCTTGTTTAGAACGAGAAACCTCAATACCCAAAAAATATTTTAAATCACCAAGGTCTTTTATCCGAAAATGATCACGGAGAAAAGACTTCAGAGAATTACTGGCACTAGCATCATTGCCTGTAATCACAATATCATCCACATAAATGAGCAAAGCTGTGAAAGAAATACCAGACTTTTTAGTGAACAATGAATAGTCAGCTTTGGATTGTTGAAAACCGGCAGAAATGATGGCACTAGTGAATTTAGCAAACCATTGGCGAGAAGCCTGCTTAAGACCATAAAGTGACTTGTGAAGGCGACACACAAGATTCTCCCCCTGTCGCCGAAGACCAGGAGGAGGAGACATATAGATTTCTTCATGTAAGTCACCATGTAAGAAAGCATTATTAACATCAAGCTGATGAAGAGACCAAGACTGACTAGCAGCAAGAGCAAGAAGACAACGCACCGTAATCATCTTAGCAGTAGGAGAAAAAGTGTCATGATAATCAATACCTTCAGCCTGAGTGAAGCCTTTAGCAACCAAACGAGCTTTGTAGCGGTTAATAGAACCGTCAGAATTGTGCTTGAGTTTGTACACCCACTTACAACCAATGGGAATTTTGCCAGGGGGCAAGGAAGTTAAAGTCCAAGTACCATTAGCATGTAAAGCTTGAAGCTCCTCAGTCATAACACGTTGCCAATTGGGGTCAGTGGCAGCCTCGGCAAAGGAGGAAGGCTCCACAGTCCGACTGACAGAGTTAATGTAAGAAAAATGCCTGGGAGAGTAACGGTGATAAGAGAGAAAATTACAAAGTGGATATCGCGTACCTTGTGTAGAACCGGGTTGCGAAGTCGAAGATGGGTGGGATGGCAGAATCACCTGCGAGCAAACGTAGTCTTTTAAATAGGATGGAGGTTTATGGGCACGGGAAGAGGTGCGGGGAAGGGGAGGATTGGTAGGTAGTGGGGGGGGGGGTAGGGATGTCCGTGGGTAAAAGGGTGAAAGGTAAGGAAGTAGCGGGCGGGGGGAGGGGGGAAGGAGGGGATGCCGAGAGGGCAGGGGCATGGGGAGGAACGGGTAATGGGGCAGCAAGGGAATCTGTGGGAGGCGTGGAAGGGGAGGAAGGTGGATGAGGGTGAGGCGTCGGGGCAGGAAGGGGTGGGTTATATGTAAAGTCCAGAGAGGGTGGGATGGGTAGGGTAGGCGAAGAGGATGGGATAGGAGGGTGAGAAACGGCATAAGGGAAAGTAGTTTCGTGAAAGATGACGTCTCGACTAGTGAAAATGCGGTGATTGTCGAGATCGTAAAGGGTATAGGTCTTTTGTCTATGAGGATAACCGAGAAAAATGCAACGATGAGCCCGAGGGGAAAATTTGGTGGTGGGAGTGACAGAGGTGACATATTGATAGGAGCATATTCATGCGACTTAAATGACTTGTTCTCGTACATTTACGTTATGTTTCTTTAGTTATTTTAGTTCTTTATGCTTCTTTTGTGTGTTTTCAGGTTCTAAGGGCTTAGGGAGCAAGAAAGTGCATTTTGAGGCTATTTGGAGCATTTTTGGGCATGAATTGGATAGCTTATCCATGGAGCCAAAGTTTGGACGAAATTGAAGACTTGAAGTAGGAAAGTTAAATCCTAAAAAGACCTCATGTTTGAGCATCATTGAAAACTCCTACGCATTTTAGAACACAAAAACAACATTCCTAGCAACCTTAGGACATTGTCGTGTGTTTCCTTGTGTCTCCCTTCCTTGCCATGCAAGGAAGGGCTTTGTTCCCTATTTTAAATACTTAAACACTACCACTTATCATTCACCACATATCATTCACCACTTATCATATCATACATTCATTTATCACTTATCATAATCATTCACTTATCACTTAACATATCATACACTTATCACTTATCACTCATAATCACCTACAACATCCACCTACTTCACCTACAACATCCACCTACTTCACCTACAACATCCACCTACTCACCTACAACATCCACCTACTTCACCTACAACATCCACTTACTCACCTACAACATCCACCTACTTCACCTACAACATCCACCTACTTCACCTACAAATGACATAGCCATATGTTCCCTCCACTACTCCTATAAATACCCTTGCATTCATCCATTCAATTCACATCTCATTTTCATACACAACACATTACAAACACATTCTCCCTTCCCTAGCCGTGAGCTTCCCATCTCTCCCCTTATAATCCAAACACCATTTTTCCATTCCCCTTCCACTTCTACACCACTCCTCATCCATTTCCATAATCCCCCAAACCTCACCTTAGACCTTGTGCTACAACGAAGAGGAAGAGAAGAGGGCCTAAACGTTCATACAATTCAAGTTTGAGTTGTTGGAATGTTTAGGTGATTCTTTGATTTCAATGTTTCATTTTAATTCTCTTTGTTTTGTGCGTATGAGGAATGGAAGAGAAGAGTGCCTAAACGTTCATACAATTCAAGTTTGAGTTGTTGAAATGTTTAGGCGTTTCTTTGATTTCAAAGATATGAGGAAATAAAACCCCCTTTAACTAGGGGGTGATTCGAAACTATGTTTATATTTGCAATATGAATTGATTAACTTTCGTTGGAATTTCATAAGTTGTTGATTCAATTTGTTTAACCGTTTGATTGATAACTTATTTATGTATGTTTATTAAGAATGCGCGCTTAATTTTCATGCATGAATATGACGCTAGAATATAAGTGAATTTCACCTAATCGTTATGAACTTATATTCACAAGTAGTGGAGGTTGCTTATAAACAATCGCGTTAAACGAATTCTTGGCATAAGTTTCATGCGTATTCCATAGTAACGAATGCCTCGTCAACACTTATAGTTTTCATGTTGCTTAATGATCTTTGATTGTATCTTTATTGTGCTGTTCACGTAAAGGACTTTTGGAGAATGTTGTGAATTGCGTTGCGCTAACCCATCCAATTCATTAACTTAAGGAAAACTTGACGGTTAATTTAAGCGGACCTAATTAACCCGGAGTGTTGAGTTTCATAATTTATCGAAAGACCAACTGAGAATCAATCTTGTATGCAAGTGTAACATGTGTGGAGAAGAACCCCTTGGCTATTCCATCATCCATATTTTCATCACATTTATATTTACGTTTTGCCTTTAATTACAATTTGTGCAATTTAGCTAATTTCGTCAAATCAAACCCCCCCTTTACTTTCCTGTTCTTTAGTGCTTAGAATCTGTTTAGTTTATGTTTTAAAGTATTTTTTTGTTTTTTGGTTTGTCTTAGTGTTTTAAACTTTAATTTTGCATTCTTTGAGTCTAGTTTAGTGTTTTAAACTTTATTTTACGTTTTTGAGTCAGTTTCCAGGAGATTTGCAATCCCTCCTAATCCCCGGTCCAGAACGATCCCTACTTATACTTATACTACAAATCGAAAAAAAGAGGGTTTAATTTGTGCGCGTATAAATAACGCATCACATATGCCAGACAACCAAAGACGCGGAAGTGGTCATAAGATGAGGTTTTCGAAAAGAGAACCTCAAATGGGGATTTTTGATGGAGAAGACGGGTAGGGAGACGATTGATGAGATAAGTAGCGGTAAGAACACATTCCCCCCAAAACTTGATAGGAAGATGGGATTGAAAACGAAGGGCGCGAGCGGTTTCAAGAAGATGACGATGTTTTCTTTCAACAACGCCATTTTGTTGGAGGGTATAAATACAAGAAGTTTGTAAAAGCACCCCATGATCAGAGAAAAAACTACGAAGAGATAAAAATTCACCACCATTGTCAGTACGAATGCATTGGATGGTAGTGCGGAATTGGGTAGTGACATAAGCAAAAAAATCCTTAATTAATTGTTGAGTGTCGGATTTATGTTTCATGAGGAAGACCCACGTAAAGCGAGAAAAATCATCCACAATGGTTAAGAAATAATGAGCACCAGAAAGAGAAGATTGACGATTCGGGCCCCAAATATCACAATGAATTAAAGCAAAAGGGAAAGTTGAGGAAATTGAACTCAAAAGAAAAGGTTGACGAGTTTGTTTTGCCAACGGACAAACATCACAAATATGACTAGAATCAAAAGTACAATTAAGAGAGCTAGATGCTAAAGCTTGCAAACGAGTGGAGGAGGGGTGACCAAGACGCCTATGCCAGAGGGAGGAGGGGATGGTAATGATGTTGCAGAGAGGTTGACGGGTGGGGAGAGAAGAGGTAAGGGCCACAAGGTAATACAGATCGCCACGTCGCTTACCCACACCAATCATCGCCTTCGAAACCAAGTCCTGCAAAACACACCAAGAAGGAAAGAAGGTTATGGAACACGATAATCCATTTGTAAGTTTACCAACCGATAAAAGGTTCACTCGGAAATTAGGGACACATAAAACATCCTTCAAAGTAACTGATGAATTTAAAGGAATAGTGCCGGTAAAAGTAATGGGAGCGGAAGCACCACTAGGCAAAGAAACAGGCGGCAAATGTGAAGGAGAACGATTAACCAAACATGAAGCGGAAGAAGTAATATGATCCGTAGCACCACTGTCAAGAATCCATTGACCATGATGAGAGGTGACAGGTAACAAACCTTGGGCAAAATCAGTAGTGAGCACGGCATTGGCCTGAGGATGGGTGGTGGTGTCACGTAGAGCAGCTAGAACACGGGAGTGCTGCTCGGCAGAGAGGTCAGGCATGGCAAGCTGCAACTTCTTGGATACAAGGACAAGATTCGGGTGGTCGGAATGATGAAGGGAAAAAACACCATCGGAAGAAGAAGAGTCAGCCATGGGAACGGCAGAGAAAGCTGCCGAAAAAAAAAAATTAGGGCTAGGGTTATAAACCTGCTTTGTATACCATGTAGAAAAAGGTATGTAGGCTAAAAAATATATTTGTTATTGATACGTGAATGTGGAAAAATGGAAGAGAATGTTTTTTTCTCATTATGTTTCTCTACAAGATTACAAAGATATATATACATGATACAAATGTGTAGGTAGGACAAGGTAACCGTCCTAGTGTGTAGGTAGGACAAGGTAGGACGGCTGTAGAGGACAAGGTAGCCGTCCTAGTGTGTAGGTAGGACAAGGTAAGACGGCTTGAAGGCTGTAGGACGGCTAGTGTGTAGGTATGACAAGGTAGGACGACTGTAAGACGGCTTGACGGCTTGACGGCTGTAGAACGGCTTATTCTTCCAATAATAATATTATATACAATTACACAAGGATTCCAACCATATTCCTTATTTGTCTAACATGCTCTTTCAAGCCGAAGTTCATGGCCAGCAACGCCAGAAACGCCCGGGAAATAATCCGACAAGTCGGAGTCGTACGGGTTTTTCTCGAAGAAGTCCGAGACGGGTCGTTGGGTCTTCCGGCCTCCGCGGTTCTGAGCTTGTCGGAGCTCCACTTGGCCTTCCAGAAAGTTCAGTTCTTGCTGGAAGACTTGGCCAGGGACGACGCCCGGGTATGGATGCTGATGAATTCGAGTCTCGTGGCGAGTCAATTCCGTGTCCTGAGTCGGGCCATGGGTACGGCTATCGATGTTCTCCCTCTCGGGTCGGTCAGCGCCGCCGTCGAGGTCAAGGAGCACGTGGAATTGGTGGCCAGGCAAGCGCGAAAGGCGGGGTATGAAGTCGACCCGGATGATATTCGGGTCGCGTCGGCGGTATGGTCCGTTTTGTCCGGGTTTCAGAAACGGGTCGTTCCGGGCGTGGGAGATTTGAAACGGGTTCTCGAGTTTCTCGGGATTAGGAAGTGGAGCAAGTGTGAGAAGCAAGTCAAGTTCTTGGATTCGGAAATTGTTCTCGAGAATTTGAGCGAGGAGAAGAGAGAGGTGGCCTTGTTGAGCAGCCTGAAGGGGTTGATGTGCTACTGTCGATGTGTGTTGTTCGATGTTGTCGATGGGGAACCGGGTCGAAGATCCGAGACCAAATGCGGCGGCGGCGAGGCGGTGGGTTGCTTCAATTTAGAAGATTTCCGGTGCCCGATTTCGCTGGAAATCATGGCTGATCCGGTGACGGTAGCAACAGGGCAGAGCTACGATCGGTGCTCGATTGCGAAATGGTTCAGAGCTGGCAATCTCATTTGTCCCAAGACAGGGGAGAAGCTCAAGAACACGGAAGTGGTGCCGAATTTGGCGCTGAAGAGGTTGATCCAGCAGCACTGTTTCGAAAATGGTGGTGCGTTTGCTGATTCGGGTCATCGAAATCGCGACATTGGGAGGGCTAGGCTTGCAGTTGCAGGGAGTTTGGCAGATGAGGTAGCCATGAAAATGGTGGCCGAGTTTCTTAATGGAAGGCTTGCGGTTGGGACAGTGGAAGAGCAGAACAAGGCTGCTTATGAAATCCGGCTTCTTACGAAAACAAGCATTTTTAACAGGTCTTGTTTGGTTGAAGCCGGTGTGGTTCCACATTTGTTGAAGCTGTTGTGTTCAGCTGATTCGGTGACTCAAGAGAACGCCGTTGCATCCTTGCTGAATATTTCGAAGTATTCGAAAAGCAAGGCCTTGATTGTCGAAAATGGGGGTCTGAATTTGATGGTAGATGTGTTGAAGAAAGGTCTCAAATCAGAGGCTCGTCAGCATGCTGCTGGCACATTGTTTTACCCCGCTTCGATCGAGGAGTACAGGAGATTGATCGGAGAAAATGCAGATGCCATACCGGCTTTGATGGCGCTGATCAAGGATGGGACTGATAAGGCCAAGAAAAACGCGTTGGTTGCGATTTTTGGGCTCCTCACACGCCCTGCAAATCATAGGAGGGTGATAGCAGCAGGAGTAGTTCCTCTGCTCGTTCATGTCTTAACATCATTTGATAGTGAAGCTCTCGTCATGCATGCTCTGGAAATTCTGTCAACTCTCGCAGAGAAAGCTGATGGATCGATTGCAATTTTGCATTGCAAAGCATTGGATTCGATTGTGGGGATCCTGAACTCCTCCATTCCAAGGGCAGGGAAGGAGTTCTGTGTATCTCTGTTGCTTGCTCTTTGCGTAAATGGCAGCGGAGATGTGGTTGCTCTTCTAGCGAAGAGCCCTTCGCTTATGGGATCTTTGTATTCCCAACTAAGCGAAGGCACATCCCGAGCAAGCAGAAAGGCCAGTTCTCTCATCAGGGTCCTGCATGAGTTCCATGAAAGGTCATCCGGCTCAATCTCTCCGGTTCTTCCACAAGAGCGATTCGTTCACGTTAGGTAACCCCGAATATTTGTGGGGTTACTTACATTATCCAGGGTCCTGTGTATATATCGTGTTATTTTAGTTTGATTTTCTGTCTGGTTTGGTTTCGTTATTGGCTCGGTTTTTTCAAAATGACTGTATGTATGATATGATCAGCTTCTATTTTTTTTCAATGAAGCTTTGTACAAAATCATTGTTATATTGCAATGTATTGTAATTCTTTTTCCATTTAAAATCACTAATAAATCATTCATGATTGTTTCAATGTACAAAACTATCTGCTCGAGTTTCTCCGATTTCCAGCCTTGATTGGTAGGGTAAAAGAAGCTGACTGTTTTCGGTTTGAGGTATCAAGTGCCCTTTCAAGTTTTGATACCACTTGCTCCATGCTTGACCTTTGCAGCGTTAGTCCTGTGCACGACAAAGCTAGGTTGAACACAAGGTCAAAAGCTTCTACCGAATACTCCCCGTTAAGTTTCGGATCTGCGAATTCTGTTACATCACCTCCTTTTGTGAGAGCCCTTGCCTGAAGGGCAAAGACACGGAACTTAAGAGGCCGAATCAGTGACTCGAAATAGTTTTGCCAATATGTGGGGAAAAAAGTATGAACTTTGTTACCATTTTACTAAGAGGCATTGGTTTGTTTGAGTTTAGATTGATAACCTGCGCCCTGAGATAAGTTGCAGAAGAACTATTCCAAAACTGTAGACATCTCCTGAAGCATTTACGCGGTGATTCTTTGGGTACTCAGGATCAACATAACCGAATGTGCCTCTCACTTCTGAGCTCACAAAAGACTGTCCCAAGTCCATAACTTCAGATAACCCGAAGTCTGACAGTATTGCTTGAAAGTTTTCATCAATGAGAATGTTTGTTGGCTGCCAGTTGGGAATGCGACAAGAAAAGAAGTCGGATGAAAAGAGTGGTAAACGAACAGCTACAGAGGTGGCGTAAAGAAAAAAGATACGTTCCTACCTTCATATCACGTTGAACAATGCAGCCTCCCGGATAAGTGTGCAGAAACCAAAGACTCCTAGCGCTGTCAACCGCAAGCTTAAGTCTCGTTCTCCATGGCAGATTTTTATCCATACCTGCAATCAGCTTTGATTGAATTGACTTTCCAAATGATGAAAACGCCAGAGAAAATCAACACGAATGGAAGTGGAAACTTACCCAATTGCCACTCCGAAAGGTTCCCATTTTGACACAGTTCATAGACAAGGAAATATTCTTCTACATCCTCACAAGAGCCAAGCAAAGCTACAAGGTTTGGATGTCTAACATCAGAAAGGCTCGTTACTTCGCGGATGAATGTCTCAACAGATCCATCGTTGATTATGTGCTTCACTGCAGCATGTTTCCCATTTGATAGTATGCCTTTGTATACCTTTCCTGGAAATATTATCAGATGGTATCAGAAAGGAAACTTCGGATTAACTACATAAAAACTACCCAAACAATATGGCTATTTTCGAGTTGCTCCTGAACTATTCAACATATTCAAACTCAGACCCGAACTTACGGATATCTATTTTTCGGAAGAGACAGCTGTCACATATAAATTTATCTGCAAACTTTTATACAAAACATATATATGTGTGTGTGTATGTATGTATCTATATATATATATATAGAGAGAGAGAGAGAGAGAGAGAGAGAGAGAGAGAGTGTTTGTGTGTCTGGAGTTATTTGAAGTTGGAAGAGTGCAAACAAGGCAAATGGCTGTGAGGTGATGCAGAAGAGAGGACGCTGGTGTATGTGAGATAGCTCTGTCGTGCCATGTACTATGCAGGCTAATCTAAACAAGATTAGCATTTTGTTAATCAAACAATTAGTTAAGAATCAATCAAACCACAATATTTTATTGATATAAATAACAAGTAATGCCGAATGTAGAAATCTTGAGAGCGATTTCTGAAGTTGGTTGTTAAGAAATAAGGGAATGACAAACCAATGGGACAAAACGCATGGTACAATTCTCCTGCTAATCAAGCTCACTGGAGGTCAAAATTTCATTTAAAAATAGTGGAAGACCGGTTGGAATGAGTATAATAAACTTAACCTAAGAATCGCGAAAATCTTGTGTAGGGACACCCAATCACGTTATTCGTAAGACAATTCTCCACAAAAATAATAACAGACCTTATGTATTTTGATCTCATTCGACCTCACACTGGTCTAACCCAATATGAGAGTTTCCCTAATCAGGGAGCTCTACGGCCCTACCTAAGATTTCCTTCTCCAAGACAGATGTTGCACTCAAGATCAAGATTCTTAACTTTAGTTCTAAAGGTACTCAAAGTCTCAATTTTCAAAATTGAGACTTTTGGTTGGTGTATGATCATATCTCTCTGGTTTGACAAGCGTACATTTATCACCCAAAGAATATCATTTAATAGCAGAAAGTTACTTTGTAAAAGTCGCAATTCCAAAACACACTATCTTCTAAGATCTGTTTGACTTGATGAAGATCACAAGTGTGACAATTTTTATGCCACACAAACGCCAGTGGTTATCAATTTGGACACCTAAACTTAGATAAGTCAATTCAGAGTGCCAAATGGGCACGTTCCTCCCAAGTTGGAGAGGTTTTTCAGTGTGTCAGAATACATGGTAGAATAACACATATTATACAATTTAAGAGATAAGTTGAAAAGAATTTTTTTTTTATAACTATATAATAACATGTGATATTCTATCATATATTCCGGCCACAATGATAATTCTCACTTCAAATCGACTTTCTTGCCATCATTAGTTTGTGAGGATTCTAGGGATCTTAACATTCTCACCGTTCAGCTAGTCGTGCGGTCAGTTTTCGTTAGATAATGTTTGTATGTAATTTTAAATAAAAATTTCAAAATGATTTATGACTACACAATGACGGATAAGAAGTGAAAGAGAATATCTAGAATCCTCACAAAGAGGATTTCTAGGATCTTCATAAAGAGAATCTGGATGAGATCCAAATCCAAGAAACAAAAACATGAAGATTTTACATGCTTTCATTTTTCATTTAAATTGATTTTTCAATATGCTCGAAATACTACATATATATATACGGTCTGACGTATTATTTTATGTTCGGATCAAATTGAAAATCTCTCGTGTGTGTGGTGGGTTGACCATAATTCACGACCCAATCAGTAATAACAATTCAATAATACAATAATATTACACAATAAAGTTTGCAACCTTGAATATGCAGCAGCAGAAGAAACGCCTATCTTTGTGGAATTCCTGTTGATACGCATTTGATTTTGTATAATTATATATTTTGAAGCCTCTCTCTCTCTCTCTCTCTCTCTCTCTCTCTCATATTATATGTATCACACTTTTGGAGTTGCACTTTGAAGCCCGTCACCTGTCACCTTGAGAGAGCAAGAGATCAGTGGTGGTGCTGCAAACTATCAATCATGGCGACTCGGAGGGTCGGCTCGCTTTTGAATCGTTCCTTCACTTCTGCTTCTATGTTTTCCAAAGGTAATCAATCTACTAACCCAATTCCCCAATTCCAACGCCTTTTCGATCTGTTGTGTTTTTTTTATTGTTTATATTCTGCTACCTGGATCATATGGCCGACGGGTCTGATCGGTTTGTGATCTGCATTTTGTAATATCGTGCATTAGCTGCCATGTTTGTTTGGTTGGTGAGAAAAATGAAGGATGAAGAACTAAATATTGAATCTTTTTCGAAATTTTCAGAACTTGGGTGTAGAAATTTTGCAAAATACACAAAACCCTTGTTGAATTTGATAATCATAAACTGTATTTCTTGAATTCTTGAGTTTTCCTCAGTTGACATCGACATTTGAATAAAAAATAATTTCTGCACATTTTTTTCTTTCTACATAACTTGTTTAGTTTCGTCATTTGATTTTTCCGGAGAAGAAAAAAAGTGTGTGAAATCAGCTCCCTTTATTTTTTTCTTTTTCTTTGTTTGAATAAACAAAATTTGGATTTCCATCAGATGGATTAAGTTGAATTTTGGAGACTTAGGGCTGGTTTGGTATTGCTGTGCTTTAAAAAAAAGCTGCTTCTGCTGTGCTGTAAGAATAAGCAGCTGTGAAATAAAGTAGCAGAGTGTTTGGTAAACTTTTTTGTAAAAGTGCTTTTGAAAAAAAAAAAACCAGTATTAAAGTGTTTGGTAAACTTTTATGTAAAACAGATGTGAAAAAAAAGCCGGTTTTTCAAAGCTAGGTTTTGCAGCTTCTTGTTTTTGGCTTTTTTTCATCCAAAACTGTGAAAAAAAACTGAAGCTGAGTGTTTACCAAACACAAAAACAGCTCCCAGCTTTTTTTTATAGCAGCTTTTTTCAGAATCACCTCAATACCAAACCAGGTCTTAGACGCATGCGTTTTTGTATATCTGATCTTTTTGGTGCAAGTGGCCCTGAAACCGACCCAACCACTGGCTTATTCTTTCCTGGCTGATGTATGCCTGCGGAAAGGGATCCTCTCCGTATCCCTTCTATCAAATTCATCAAGTCAAAGAATTCGAGCTCTTGAAATTTGATCAAACGATTAAAGTTATTATAACTTTTAAAAGAGCTCTTGTTTTTAGCCATTTAATCAAATTTCAAGAACCTATATTCTTTTAATTTGATGGATTTGATGGAAGAGATCTGAAGATAATCCTTTTACGTATGCCTACTATCCCTATTTCTGACTTTTAGCTTTTCTTATAGGACAAAGATTGTCTGCCCTTTCACTCTCGGTGCCCTCCCGTGTCCTTCTATTTTGTATGATCACGATTAAGTTATGTTAATATTTTATATTACTTTTTTATAGAAATAATAAGATAAAAATAAATAATAATATAAAATATTAACATAACGTGATTGCAGAAACAAACGGAAGAACTCCAGGCAATCCTTGTCCTTTCTTATTCGTCAAGCTCAACGGTGGCTTTTGGCCTTTTCTCAATCACTCACTGTATCTTTCTATGATATAGAAATAAAATCTTTTCCGAATCTGTGTGTCTCGAAACGATAATCTTAGGGATTCAAGTCATTCATTTTAAATTTTACTATTTTTATTAGTCATTTTACTAGCTCATCCTAAGGTTCGAATCTCTTATTTTCTCTCTTTAACAATCCGAATCTTTAAATTCTTAGACTCCAAACATAAAAATTAAAAAGAATCTCGACTCAATCATTTATGTTCCCAACTGGCCAACTTTCATTTTTTAGGAGAAATAGCCCTTCTATTTAACGAGCAATATGTCACATTAGTCATGATTATCTCAAAAGATGTTCCTACCAAATTATCATGTCATTTGTCACACTATTTGGTGATTAAATATGTTACTTAAGTGTACATGAGTTTGATTTATTGGTCAAAGCACAATGTGTCCGTTTATTTGCATTTAAGTTGAAGTCTCCATACTTCGTAAATTAGAGTAGTTTAAAATATCACCTCAATATAGAGATGTTAATAATCATAAATGTCTATCTTCCTGTATTTTTCTTTAATTTTGGTATTGTTGGTATTTTCTGACTGGATATTTGACATTAGTAGTTTTACACCGTTTATATTTTTTACTCAATTGACTTGATTTTATTTTAACCAGGGAGGTCATCTTCTGTGGTTAGAGGAATTGGTAAATATAGCACCGATGCTTCCATTGAGTCACCAATCTCTCCATCCGTCAAAGTAAATTATACTCAGCTTCTAATTAATGGACAATTTGTAGATTCTGCATCAGGTGATCTTTCTTTTCCTTCACGAGTTGTCTAACAGTTTGTGTTTCTCAGCATTGTGTCAAGCATTCATGTTGTTGTAATTTAACTTCAATTTAGCATTTTCTGGTTCTTCGTGTGACGCTTGGATTTGGTCTCAGGGAAAACTTTTCCCACATTGGACCCCCGGACTGGGGAAGTGATTGCTCATGTCGCTGAAGGCGATGCTGAAGATGTAAACCGCGCAGTTTCTGCTGCCCGCAAGGCCTTTGATGAAGGACCGTGGCCTAAGATGACAGCTTATGTAACTACTCATTTTACTTGTTCTATGATAGTATATGGTTATGTGAATTGTTTCAAGTTCAGTGCTTTGTTCAAATTTTCTAATAGAACATCTTTTTGCAGGAAAGATCACGAGTCCTTTTCCGCTTTGCTGATTTGATTGAAAAGCACAATGATGAAATTGCAGCCCTTGAGACTTGGGATAATGGGAAGCCATTTGAACAGGCTGCTAAAATTGAAGTACCAATGTTAGCTCGGTTTTTTCGTTACTATGCTGGTATGGACCTTTTTACACAACTACACCTTATGCTTTATGGGGTTTGAACAAAATTTATGATCTGATCTTGGATATACCACAGGATTTGCGGACAAGATTCATGGTCTCACAGTTCCAGCCGATGGAGAGTATCATGTGCAAACCTTGCATGAACCTATCGGTGTTGCAGGTCAGATTATACCATGGAATTTCCCTCTTCTCATGTTTGCTTGGAAGGTTGCGCCTGCTTTAGCATGCGGCAACACCATTGTTCTGAAGTCCGCAGAGCAGACACCGTTGTCTGCTCTATATGCAGCAAACCTGTTGCAAGAGGTACTTCACGAATCAAAATTTTCTGCATTACCCTTTTTGATAAGTTCACTTTCCCATGCGTTTGCTTCAATGTGGTCTCATTTGCTTCAATGGTGTCTCAAGTCCAGTTGAAATTTTTAGAGATAATCCGCCTTTCCGTGCTTACTGTGGTGCTTTACCTTTCATTCTGATTTGACGGATTTTAACAATTTTCTGTTTTGAGTTGAACCTGCGAGTGGATTATGTGAATGAGCTTTCACATTGATCTTTCAATTACTAATACTGATTGATTTTCCTTTTGGTTTTTTTTTTTCACAGGCCGGACTTCCTCCGGGTGTTTTGAATGTGGTTAGTGGTTTTGGTCCAACTGCTGGTGCATCTCTTGCCAGCCATATGGACGTTGATAAGGTAATGTATAATTAATGTAAGCTTCTTTCTTGTAATTAGCCATCTTATGTAAGTTCATAAGAACTGAGAATTTCTCAAATATTTATTGTATCCACAATAACATATTTTGCTCAAGCATAACTTCTCCAAATTCATGATGAACAAATGTTGCTAAAGGCTGCAACGAATTCGAGTAATAGTAATGCGTCTGCTAGTGTTCCAGTTTGCAACTTTGCATCAATTTGTTATCTGATTGCAATGTTCGTGCTAAAATTACCGTTCATCCCTCCACAGGTTGCGTTTACTGGATCAACTGATACCGGTAAAAAAATACTTGAATTGGCTGCCAAAAGCAATCTTAAGACCGTAACTTTGGAGCTTGGTGGGAAATCCCCGTTCATTGTATGTGAGGATGCTGATGTAGATAAGGCTGTTGAGATGGCACATTTCGCTCTATTCTTTAATCAGGTATCTAAGCATTGTCTTCGAAAAAAAGTTTGATTCTAAGAGGCAAAGAAATCCATTTGCTGATTACATGACACCTCTGTTTGTAGGGTCAATGCTGCTGCGCTGGTTCTCGTACTTTTGTACATGAAAAAGTATATGACGAGTTCTTAGAGAAAGCAAAAGCCCGTGCTGAGAGGCGCCTTGTTGGAGACCCGTTCAAAGGGGGCATTGAGCAAGGTCCTCAGGTAAAACAAGTGACACCTCTATTGATCTCTGACCATTAAACATACTGCTGTCGAATGTTGTTTACACAGCCTCACCTGCATTTCCGGTTTTGTATTCTAAATCAGATCGATTCAGACCAATTTGAGAAGATCCTGAAGTACATAGATTACGGTGTTAAAGCTGGGGCTAAACTGGAAACCGGAGGAGAGAGGGTTGGCACAAAGGGTTTCTATATTAAGCCCACCGTATTCTCAGATGTTCAGGTACCAATTTACGTTGCAGATCATAAAAACCATAATATTTATTGAGAAGCCGAAACATGATTATATATTTATATTGATCTAAACATTGCTATCCCGTGGAGTAGGATGACATGCGAATAGCTCGCGAAGAGATATTTGGTCCGGTGCAGACCATCTTGAAGTACAAGTAAGCAATAAAATCCTCTTTCTCTATGCCTGCTGTGATTACAGCGTCCGGCGCTTCCATTGGAACTAACGATATGGCTGATTGCAGGGATCTTAATGAGGTGATACAAAGGGCAAATAACTCTCGCTATGGACTTGCTGCAGGGGTCTTTACACAAAACATAGACACTGCGAACACATTGACTCGCGCATTGCGCGTCGGTAGTGTATTTATAAACTGCTTCGATGTCTTTGATGCCTCTATTCCTTTCGGAGGGTACAAGATGAGTGGAATCGGAAGAGAGAAGGGCATTTATGGTCTTTCCAATTACTTGCAAGTCAAGGCTGTTGTCACCCCCCTGAAGAATCCTGCATGGCTATGAACTTCATAAGCTTTTTTTGTCGTTGCCAAAAATAAATGGAGAACTGCATCAAAATAAGTGGCTGTGATGTCATGATGGCATTAGGGTGGTGATGATGATGGTGATAAAAACTTTTGCTTCTTTGTGACGAACTCTAGAAATGTTTCTGTTGAATTAATTGTTGGTTAAGTGGTTGGTCTACTGGCAAATCAACTTCCCATGGTTTGTTGATTCATCATTTTCTCCTTTTCAAATCACAAATCACGGCTCAGTTTACATGATTATTGTGTCTTACTCTCTCTGTCATTAATAGTATGTTAATTAGTTGTTTTGATAATTATGATACGTTGATCTAACCATGTGCCAACTAAATCCAAAACCTTTTAGCGTCTACAAGGCCAATTAAACTCAAAGCTTAAATCATTTGTTCAATCCATTTATTTTCATATTAGCCTCACCGTAAAGTTTAAAAAATTAAGGTAAGACTTTCTGTTGAGATTCTTGAGGTTGGAACCCCATTTGACAATGTTTTGGGCCTCACTACTATATTTTTCACTTATTTTTTTTAATTTTTGGGCTTAAATATTCTACGAAATATACACTTGTTGCTCAATAAATCGTAAATCCACTTCCAAATACATTATAAAGATTTCCTTAAGTGTTCATGGAAAGTATTTTGGGAAAATAAAAAATTTGTATTTTTTTTTACAAAAAATCGTGGGTTTTAACACTCATTGTTTTCAGTCAATTTTGCAAATTCGTATATAAATCACCGTTCAATCTATTTATTTACACCTTTGCCTCACTGTGAAATTTTGAAAATTAAGTTGAGACTTTCCATTGACATTCTTGAGTGTAGATGTCACATCCCGATCCGGGGTCCACCGCATCCCGGGCCCGCTCCACCACCATAGCATGATATTTTCCGCTTTGGGCTCCGACTACGCCCTCCCGGTTTTGTTTCTAGGAACTCACACGAGAACTTCCCAGTGGGTCACCCATCATGGGAGTGCTCTCACGTGCTACTCGCTTAACTTCGGAGTTCCCATGGAACCCGAAGCCAGTGAGCTCCCAAAAAGCCTCGTGCTAGGTAGGGATGAGAATATACATATAAGGCTTACAGGATCCACTGCCTTAGGCGATGTGGGATGTTACAGTAGAACCCCATTTGACAATGCTTTGGGCCACATTACTATATTTTTTACCTTTTTTTTTTTAGTTTTCGGATTAAATATTCTACTAAATATACATTTGTTGCTTAATAAACCGTAAAACTGCTTTCAAATTCGTTAAAAATTTAACTTAATGCTCATGAAAAATATTTTGCGAAAATGAAATTTTTGCATTTACGACAAAAATGTGGATTGACACTCATGATTTTTAGTCGATTTTACAAATTCGTAAATAAATCAATGCTCTCGAAAAATATTTCGCAAAAATAAAAAATTTGAACTTTTAACAAACAAACGTGGGAGCTAGGCACGCATGCCGAATGAGGCAGATTTTGCGCATGTAGAACGAGGCGAACTTGGATGCAGGAAAAGTGAAGCGGGCTTCATGCACACAAAACGAGGCGAGCTCCTATCACACAAAAAAGCTGGCTCCATTCACACAAAACGAGTCAGACTCTGCTCATAAAAAATGTGGCAGCTTCTAGCATGCAAAACGAGGCGGGATCCATCGCACAAGCAGAGGTCGGCTCGGCGCACAAAAAATGCGGCACCCAAAATGGGGCTGCTCAGCACACGAAAAACAAGGATATAAATATAAATCTAAATCTAAAGTTATTTGAATCTAAATAAAGAAATGTAAGAAGAAAAAAAATTCAATGAAAAAAAAAAAAAAATTGAAAATGATATGGTCGTTAGTTTTCTACCGATTGTCCACAAGATCTGTCACTCTAAAGGTAGCGATTTTTCTAGTAAAAATCGCTAGTTTCATACCGATCCCTCCTTTTCATTTTTTTTTTTTAATTTCAACGCTACATTGAGGCACATTCAATAATGGAATTGTCTTCGAAAACCAAATAGTGTTGCTTTTATGATATTTTTTTTTTTAGGCTTTCTCCAAAGTGAGCTTATCAAAAATTTTGTTTCCAACTAATCACTTTTGAATCAAACATAGTCCTATACATTCGTATAAAATATTCAATCAACTCGACCATTCTATTTGGTGACAATATAAACATTCACGAAATGTGGTACTCACACCACTTGTTCATACTTGATTGCTCATTCTTCATGATTTTGAAGTGAGTCCACTCCTACTACAAACAGACATTATCTTTATTAGAAAATTACGCTGAAATCACAATAATCATTAAAATCAAAAGGGAAGTCTCTTCTTCCCTTCCTATCTTCACAAGTCATAACTAATTAACACCTTCGACTTGGCATAAATTAATTGTAAAACACAATTTAATCATTTCCAAATTATATTATTTCTCCCACAACAATTAAAAATAATTCCACGTAATTAGAACCCCCTACCCCCTGTCGACTCTCTCGACCGTCGGCGACCTCTCTTCACGTACACTTTCCCTTCCCATAATCGACGGTACACGGGTCGCACTCCCATTAGCCTTCCCCAACTCGAAACACTCTACGAAGCCGCTATTTTCCCAACACCCACGTGTCTTTGGTGCAAATGGAAGCGAACCAGATTGGCAGAAGAGAGTGCTTGATTAAGCTGCTCTCTGAGCAGAACCGAGGCGGGTTTGCAAGGTTGATGGAGAATATGGATTCCTTAGGACTTCAAGTTGTTGATGCCAATGTCACGACACTCTATGGAACTGTTTTATACATTCTCAACGTTGAGGTAAGATTCCGATAAAAGAAGATTCATCTTGTATTTGAACCTTTGATAAGAAATCATCTCATATCGATAGTGAGTAAGAACAATTTATTTTGCTCACTTTTCTTACACATGCATTGCACTGTGTTCGTCCACATGCAAACAAAGACACTCAGGCAAAGAAATTGAGAGACAGTTTAATCCAGCTAACAAGGGGTACAAATCAGACAGTTTAATCTGATAGATTATCGCGGATTTTGGAAAATCGAAGGTTTCATCGAAGAACATCTAAACAGCTCCTTTAGACATGTCAAAAGTACGGAAGATTTTTTTTCCTTTCATTTACCATCGTAAATATGGAAGTTTTGGAGGCTCACACGACAGTTTTTTCTGGGTCTAATGAAGTACAATTACAGTTAAATATTCTGCCAATGATTGCATCGTCGATTAATACATAGATCCCAAAAGCGTGTAAATGAAAAAATTAGGCACATTTAATTGAAATCTTATTGTTCTACCTGTACTATCAATACAGATTCTTCATATTAATGACTAAAAAAAAAAAGTACCACGAGTAAACTTTACGAGCTCTTCCCTGTTGCTAATGCTTCGAGGGAACTAGAGAATAGAGCGACCTCAGCTTCTTCTATTTTTTTCAATGAAGCTTTTGTACAAAATCATTGTTATATTGCAATGTATTGTAATTCTTTTTCCATTTAAAATCATTCATGATTGTTTCAATTTACAAAACTATCTGCTCGAGTTTCTCCGATTTCCAGCCTTGATTGGTAGGGTAGAAGAAGCTGACTGTTTTCGGGTTGAGGTATCAAGTGCCCTTTCAAGTTTTGATACCACTTGCTCCATGCTTGGCCTTTGCAGCTTTAGTCCCGTGCACGACAAAGCTAGGTTGAACACAAGGTCAAAAGCTTCTACCGAATACTCCCCGTTAAGTTTGGGATCTGCGAATTCTGTTACATCACCGCCTCTTGTGAGAGCCCTTGCCTGAAGAACAAAGACACGGAACATAAGAGGCTGAATAAGTGACTCGAAATAGTTTTGCCAATATGTGGGGAAAAAAGTATGAACTTTGTTACCATTTTACTAAGAGGCATTGGTTTGTTTGAGTTTAGATTGATAACCCTGCGCCCTGAGATAAGTTGCAGAAGAACTATTCCAAAACTGTAGACATCTCCTGAAGCATTTACGCGGTGATTCTTTCGGTACTCAGGATCAACATAACCGAATGTCCCTCTCACTTCTGAGCTCACACAAGACTGTCCCAAGTCCATAACTTTAGATAACCCGAAGTCTGACAGTTTTGCTTGAAAGTTTTCATCAATGAGAATGTTTGTTGGCTGCCAGTTGGGACGCGACAAGAAAAGAAGTTTGATGAAATGAGTGGCAAATGAACAGCTACAGAGGCGGCGTAAAGAAAAAAAAAAAATTTTCCTACCTTGATATCACGGTGAACAATGCAGCCTCCCGGATAAGTGTGCAGAAACCAAAGGCCCCTAGCACTGTCAATTGCAAGCTCGAGTCTCGTTCTCCATGGCAGATTTTTATCTTTACCTGCAATCAGCTTTGATTGAATTGGCTTTCCGAATGATGAAAATGCTAGAGAAAATCTACGCGAATGGAAATGGAAACTTACCAAATAGCCACTCCGAAAGGTTCCCATTTTGACAGAGTTCATAGACCAGGAAATATTCTTCTACATCCTCACAAGAGCCAAGCAAAGCTACAAGGTTTGGATGTCTAACATCGGAAAGGCTCGTTACTTCGCGGATGAATGTCTCAACAGATCCATCGTTGATTATGTGCTTCACTGCAACATGTTTCCCATTTGATAGTATGCCTTTATATACCTTTCCTAGAAATATTATCAGATGGTATCAGAAAGGAAACTTTGGATTAACTACATAAAAATTACCCAAACAATATGGCCATTTTCGAGTCGCTCCTGAACTACTCAACGTATTCAAACTCATATCCGAACTTACTGAAACCCTACGTAAAACTAACCAATATTCTTACTGTTCTGGAAGATTATTACCAGCTCCGCCTTGCCCAATGAAGTTGACTGCGCTTAGATTGTCAGTCGCCGAATAGATTTCCTTGCTTGATATCTTAAGGCTGACGCATTCTTCAGACAGTAAATCATTTGATGCTGTCCGGTAAAAAAAGGTTAGCAACAATTCACAATTGTTATGTTAATTTCTAGTAAGATATGAAACTTGTTGCAGAAATACCATCTTTTCGAGCTAAAATACTCTCATGAGTCCTTTTTCTGCATAAGGTCCATGTTGCAATGAGAATTATTGCTGTAATTCCTGCCACACCTCCACATAGAATCCACAGACCTGACATTCTCATGAAATTAATCAAAACACCATCACGACTGACCTTAAAAAAAAAAACTGCCAGCAACTTCCCGTACATGGTTGTGGTGACAATTGGGAAGTTAGATTACCTGTTCTCAAGTTTACGCCCGTACTTCTTGAACTTCTCTGCACATCTGCAACAGAAGCAAAGGCGATACTCAGCTCCAGTTTAGGGTCTGTTTGGGACTGCTTTTTAAAAGGGCTAAAGGAATTCTCTTACAACCAAAAGCGTTTCTGACTACTGTTTCTAAATCCACTCCTTAGTAAAAGCGCTTATGAGTTAATAGCAGAAGGGCTTCCGTAGGAAGCAGTTCCAACAGTTTAACAAAATGATACAACTTACTGTTGTGAAAAATGAAGACATGAAATAGTATCAGTTTCTTTCTTGACAGCCCATACCTTCTGAAAGTTTCTGATCCCCAAGGCATTCATACAGTGCTGAAACCCAATTCTTATCATCAATCCTCCTGCTTGTTAAAGTTACCAAAACTGCAAAACCACAAATATCAGCTTCAAGTTTTGACGACGACGACTCATTTTCCGACAATGCCACAATCTCTTCCCACCTTCTCAGACATGCACTACAAGCCTGATCCTGCTCGGACTTTTCTCCCATGCCCAAAAGCTTACAATCTTCATCTAAATTTTCCAGTGTGTTCCCCAGATTGTCGAAAACATCTACTTTCGTGTAGTCAGAGCATCCGCCGGCTCCACTTGTTAGCTTGTCAATTCCACAACTCAAAACACCATCTTTAATACCCTTCATTGAAATTAAGCAGTTTGTCTGCTCTGTCGAGTTTAAGAAGAGCTGCACTGTCCGGGATGCCCTGTGCTCCGTCCGGTTTGCCCTGTGCCCCAAGGCGTATAAGTAATCATCAAAAGCTGCTCCGCAACAATTGCTGATAAATCCACCCCAATTTCCTTCTTCACAACTCGTGCCGCGCCACTCTGAAGAGTCTTGAACATCAAGGACACACTTAATATCTGGGGTTTGTGAGAAGGAAAAATTTAAGGCACTGAGGAAAAGAAAGAGTACTATCATAAGGGGCGGTTTGTGATATTTCATCGGATTAAGACGATGGAAATTCAACACAAGTTTGGCCATGGAGGGTGGGTTTTAAGGATCATAAACAAAAGGGTAGATTTAGATGCCAGAATTATGCCCTCCTTAAACCGTCCTCGGGAAGATTATGTATTCTTAGTGCTTGTGTTTCTGTAAAGAACGGATGCTCAAAAACTTCAAATTTGGTATCTGGAATGATTTCAGAATCTAAGAGGATCGATCATTGGCTTGGATATCTATTTTTCAGAAGAGACGGCTGTCACATATAAATTTATCTGCAAACTTTTATACAAAACATATATATATGTATGTGTGTGTGTGTGTGTGTGTGTGTAGAGAGAAAGAGAGAGAGAGAGAGAGAGAGAGAGAGAGAGAGAGTGTGTGTGCGTGTGTTTGAAGTTATTTGAAGTTGGAAGAATGCAAACAAGGCAAATGGCTGTGAGGTGATGCAGAAGAGAAAAAGCTGGTGTGTGTGAGATAGCTCTGTCGTGCCATGTATTATGCAGGCTAATCGAAACAAGATTAGCATTTTATTAATCAAACAATTAGTTAAGAATCAATCAAACCACAGTATTTTATTGATATAAATAACGAGCAATGCCGAATGTAGAAATCTTGAGAGCGATTTCTGAAGTTGGTTGTCAAAAATTTAAGGGAATGACAAACCAATGGGACAAAACGCATGGTACAATTCTCCTGCTAATCAAGCTCATTGGGGATCAAAATTTCATTTAAAAATGATGGAAGGCCGGTTGGAATGAATACAATAAACTTAACCTAAGAATCGAGAAAACCCTACGTAGGGACACCTGACCACATCATTCGTAGGGCAATTGTTCCAAAAATAATAGCGGACCTTATGTATTTTGGTCTCACTCGACCTCACGTTGGTCTCACCTAATATGAGAGTTTCTTTAATCAAAAGCTCTACGGCCTTACCTAAGATTTCCTTCTCAAAGACAGATGTTGCACTCAAGATCAAGATTCTTAACTTTAGTTCTAAAGGTCAATTTTCAAAATTGAGAATTTGAGCTGGTGTATGATCATATCTCTCTGGTTTGACAAGCATACATTTATCACCCAAAGAATATCATTTAATAGCAGAAAATTACTTTGTAAAAGTCTCAATTCCAAAACACACTATCTTCTAAGAACTGTTTGACTTGATCAAGATCACAAATGCGATAATTTTTATGCCACACAAACACCAGCAGTTATGCAATTTGGACACCTAAAATTAGATAAGTCAATTCAGATTGCCGAATGGGAAAGTCCCTCCCAAGTTGGAGAGATTTTTTAGTGTGCCAGAATACAAGGCAGAACAACACATATTATACAATTCAAGAGATACTTGAAAATAATTTTTTTTTACAACTATACAATAACATGTGATATTTTGCCCTATATTCCGGCCACAGTGATAATTCTCACTGCAAATCGACTTTCTTGCCATCATTGGTTGGGTTCTATTTTTTTTTATTTTTTTAGATCATGAGACTCGTGACTCATTCTTGGGGCCCCAAGTTATTGGGCTCTAAATCAACAACCATGTCCTCTTCCATTCTTTTTAAATCAACGATGAAGATCCGAGCTATTAGCTTATTAGTATCATGTTTTAGCAATATTTTTATTAACTCTAAGAGAGCTTTTGAGTTGATTCTGATAAAATGATGAGTTTGATATTAATTTATTATATTGATTTACTATAGGGTTTAGCCATAATCCTTCACCTCTAATGTAAAATTCATTGAGTATTAAACCAAAAATGGAGATTTATATTCTTTCAACATCAAGAATTGAAAAGAAAAGCACTATTAGACTAAGAGCTACTTGATTATGTATTTTCAATCTAGTTAATGTTTTTTAATAAAGACAGACATCCTGCACCAAAAATATTTACCCGCTTAGGGTCCAAATTTTTTATTCTGGTAACAAAAAGTTTAGTGTGCATTAGTTAACTCTCACCACCAGCGTCAGGATATACCCATAACCTTGAGCCAGAATGACTTACGTGTGGCAACTAACTGCCATTGCCACTGATATAGATTCATATAGAAATTTACAGATCACGCACTAACTGTTGGTAACGAAACTCAAATTTTAATAAAACGACACATAAAACAAAAACCTTACAAACTGAGCCAATCCTCGTTTGCAAGGGTCCAAATTCTTCACGTACAACACTTTCTTAAAAAAGAAGTGTGATTACAAGTTTACAACCCAAAGCCTAGTCGCCTTAATAAAATAAAAAGCACATCGTTTCAAACTCCCACAAAAGAAGGAAAAAGCACATGACATTTGGTTACCTCTCAATTCAATAACTGGAGAGTAAAACGACAACGTCTCATTCCGTCATTCACCTCCAACAGTCCTACCAAATCTCCATCGCCAAAATATCTTCCCGGAATCCAAAAGCAAAACTCAAAGATCTGAGCTTTCTCAGCTGATCCAATCCCTCAACCCGAACCCGAAAACCCATTGTGAAACATCCACATCCACCAATTTCCGATGGGTTTCAATGCCAAAACCGCCGACGAAAATTCTGAGGCCAGCCTCCTGCTCCCCACCGTAACCGCCGCCGCCGCCGTACCTAATAAAATCCCAAAGGACTCCTTCCACTTGGCCTACATCATCTACTTCACACTGGGTCTCGGCTACCTACTCCCATGGAACGCTTTCATCACAGCCGTCGATTACTTCGCCTACCTCTATCCAGATGCCAGCGTCGACCGGATATTCTCCGTCGTGTACATGGTGGTGGGCCTCTTCTGCCTCCTCCTGATAATCTTCTACTCCCACAAGTCCGAAGCCTATGTCCGGATCAATGTGGGCCTGGGCCTCTTCGTCGTTTCGCTGTTAGTCGTTCCCCTCATGGATGTGTTTTACATCAAGGGTCGGGTCGGGTTGTACGACGGGTTTTACGTGACGGTTGCGGCGGTTGCGCTTTCCGGCGTGGCGGATGCATTGGTCCAAGGCTCGCTCATTGGGGCGGCTAGTGAGTTGCCCGGAACTTATATACAAGCCATTGTGGCCGGGACTGCTGGTTCAGGTAAAACTCCCTGCTCTTTGGATTTTCCGGTCGACTTTGGATTTTCAATTTTTGGGTTTTCTCTTTGTTTGATTTTTGGTTTCTGGGCATTGTTTCATTCTCTGAATTAAATTCTGATTTTAGTTAATCCCAGATGACTTTGTTTGATTTTCTGAATCTCTGTGTAATCTGAATGGCCGTTTGGGAAACTCTTCTGGTCATAAGCGCTTCCGCTAGAAGTGCTTTTAATGGAAACACATTGAAATTGTTATTAAAAGTTTAACTGCATTCTGGAAAAGCACTTGGAAGTCTGCAGAAACCTTCTCCATAGAGGCCTGTTTTCCTACCAAATGTAGTTAGAAACGCTTCCGATTGTCATAAGCACTTTTAGGTCTCTATGGAAGTATCAAATGAAAATGTCATTGCTGAAGCATATTAATTTTTCTGCTCTAGGTTACTGGTTATGAGTTCATCAGAGTTTCCAAATTTTGGATATGATTTTACAGGAGTCGTCGTTTCTGCTCTAAGGATCGTAACCAAGGCTGTATATCCACAAACTGCCGATGGCCTGAGGAAAAGTGCTAACCTTTACTTCGCCGTCGGGATAGTCATTATTGTCATATGCATTGTTTTCTACAATGTGGCACCAAGGATTCCAGTTATGAAGTATTATGCAGATTTAAAGGTTCAGGCTGTAAACGATGAGACAGAAGAGAAAGGTCCGCGGACTGTGACTCTGTTGAGATCAACTCTATGGCACGTAGTCGATAGAGTCAAGTGGTATGGAATTAGCATCCTCCTCATCTATATCGTGACTTTGTCGATTTTCCCGGGATACATTACTGAAGACGTGCACTCTCAAATTCTCAAGGATTGGTACCCGATCATCCTTATCGCTGGCTACAATGTGTTTGATCTCGTTGGCAAGTCTCTGACTTCTGTGTATCTCCCCAAAAGTTCCAAGGTTGCAATCGGCAGTACAGTTGTGCGATTGCTCTTCTTTCCTCTCTTCTACGGGTGCTTGCACGGCCCCAAATTCTTCCGAACAGAGATTCCAGTGACGATACTAACTTGCCTTTTGGGACTCACTAACGGCTACTTGACCAGTGTGTTGATGATTTTGGCTCCCAAAGTTGTCCAATTACAACATGCCGAGACCGCCGGGATCGTGATCGTGTTGTTCTTGGTTCTGGGGTTGGCTGCTGGCTCGGTTGTATCTTGGTTCTGGGTCATCTGATTGCTCAGCAAATTGGGTACATACCAAAAACTCTAAAACCTGCTATTGCCGAGATCCCACTGCTGGCTCAGTTGTTTTTCTGTATAGCTTTGTAATTCTACCGTTACTAATATTTCCCTTTGTTTCTTAAACATGGATTATGAAATGTAAACTGTTGATTATCAATTTGTTCATCTTTATGTAAACCTGAATTTGAATCGGATACCATACTAGCTCTAATTCTGCCTTCTAACTGCTAAAGATGTGATTTTTGCACTCCCGTTTTCTCGGCAAAACCAAAGGAAGATCAAGGAACAAAAACAAAGGGAGAAGCGTAGAATGAGAAAGCGGGAGTGTGAATCAAATCACACCGTGGGTTTGAAAACAAAAATAATACGCACCCGTGCTTGGCGTTCTTAGAAGAGAATAACACAAGTGTAATGGTAGGAAGGGTTCCCCTGTCATGCACTGCAAAATACAATGGCCTGAATGAAAGTGCCAGTATAAATATAAGTAAAATTTTGTAAAGAATCAGCAATAGGACATCTAATAGATTCCAAAGCTACAAACAACCCACAAGAGTGAGGAAACAAAACAGCGGGCGTTAATAGCTTACGGAACAAAATGTATTATGAAGCAACACAAACAGAAAGAATATAGTTTAGCCTTGACGGCCATCTATGCTATCCTAGGTAACGACGCTGGAGGCCAAAGGACATATTATGCTAACAAGACTCGGGTCTACAGCAGCAAAAGTACAACTGACAAAAGAAAACTATTAAGTTCTTGTTCTTGAAGCCAGACCTGTCTCGACCTTCTTAATTTCAAAGATGAGCATCCTCCACATCTTGAGAACAAACATTTCGGCTTCTTCGTCTAAAATGGATTGAAGCAGCTGCAGCATGCGTTCTGCTCCAACATGTTCCTGAGTACTAGATACAATGTAATCTACAAGTGTGGTCTCTTCCTCTCCCAGGAATTCCGTAATCTTCTTCGAAATCCATGGTCTCATGCGTTCATGTAGTGCATGCTGTGAAAGCAGAACACATCAGACATTAGTACGAGCAGTTTTTAGACTATTTGAATGAATGATCACCAGGAAGCAAATCTTGCAAGTTTAAACAAAATAATTTAAAATCATGGGCTGCGCTTACATGTTCATAAATAGCCCAATTTATTTCATAGGAGAATAATTCCTCCTTTGTCTTTGGAATCATATCGATCAGTTGTTTTGCATCCAAAAGCTTCTTATTATCCTTTGCCCTTGGTTTATTCATCGCATGGTCACGATCCGTATCACGGTCAATAGTCTTCTCCTTATGCTCATCTCTAGTCCGATTAGACTCATCACCATTCTGGTCCCTATCCCGGTGGCTTGACCTATCATTAGAACGTCTACTTCTTTCCTTCTCTGTAACTGGCTTCTCTTCTTTAGAACTAGCATTTGATATTCGCTTTGCGAATTCAGCCGCTGCAGCCAAATTTGATGGAGCTGTCCCAGAAATTGGTTGGACAGCCTGTAGTTCTTCCGTTGAATAATCAATGGGAACCAGGGGCCTCATTTTTTTGTCCTTGTGTGCATCATCATCCTCCTCATTGAAAACAGAAGGAACAGCGGTACGTTTTCCAGAACCCAGTAGGCCAAAACCCAACTTCTTTGCAGGGGCACTGCCACTCTGCTGCGGTTCTGATGCAGAAACTGATGTCATGGTTGACTCATCACCACTGTTACCATTTTGTAGAGTCCCATCACCTGTCGCATCAAAGTCAAACGACATGAACAAAAAGGAAAAGAAAAGGGAAAAGAGGGCAAAAGAAAACAACGATAAAAGCAATAAATAACTTCCCGAGTAATTTACCTATATGATTCTCATGACCAGAATCACCCCCATTATCCTGTTCAGTTGCCTTATCTTTCAGTTGCACAACGAATTCTTCAGCCAAAGCAGCTTTTTCGCTTCCATTTGCAACATGACCAGATGAATCCCTCAATGCATCTCTCTCTTGCTGCAGCTGCTTTTCCTCTTCAGCCCTCCTTCTGGCCTCAGCAATTTCTTCTTCCTCTTTCTGCCTGTCAGCTAAGTCATCTTCTTTCTCCCGTAGTCTCCTCTTTCTCTTCTCCTCCAACGCACTTCTCCTCCATTTTTTTCTGGAATCTTCATCCTCATCATCTTCTTCATAAATTACCTCTTTCCTCCGTTTGCGTTCCCTCTCTTTCTCCCTCTCCTTCTCATACTGCCTCTGTTTCTCTTTCTCCCTTTCCCTATACTCCCAATCTTTGAGAAATTTTTCATACTGATGCTCCGCATCCTCCAGTTTTCTCCTTTGCTCCTTCTCCTTCCGTACCCGTTCTCGCTCTGTTTCTCTTTCGTATCTTTCAATCTCATGCTCCTTTTCCCGTTTCATATCTCGCTCATTGTCTCTGCTCCTCCGATCTTGCTTTCTGCTCCTATCATGTGAGCTTGTTTCAGGGCTCCCCTGCTCACTTCTTGTTTTGTTGTCACTAGTTATCTCTTCATCAAATTTTTCATAAGCATCTGAAAAGTTAAAGTACCAACCATAAGTATAACAACAAACTGCCACTAATAAATGACTCTAAGCAACTTCATTGCTTATCTTACCATTTCTTGTTATATCAACATCAGAGTCTCCATCCCTTGATTTAGCTGGCAGCGCTGAGTTTGAATTCCTAGTACCATCACCAGGGGCTGGTGTAGGTGGCGGAGGAGGGAGAGGTTTGTTTTTTATTCTCTCCTCTATCAAACTTGTAAGCTTCTCCATAGCCTCCCGGTCAGCTTCCTTGTCTTCGTCAGTCACAACTCCAAAATTGGCAGGGTCATTTTCTTTGTTACTCGAATTACCATCTTCCTCCTTTGAGTTTTGTACAGAAGGAATTGAAGGTACATTCTTCTCAACGTCTAGTGCACTTCCATCACCTTTCTCAGCTGCTTCAGCTTCTTTGAGCTTCTTTGAGTTTTCAGTCTTCTTTTTAACAACCCTCTCCAGATACTCTCTTGTTGCTTGATTAACATTTAACTGTTTATGTTTACAACATCAAATATAAAGAGATAAATATAAGCAAAGCTGAATTTGCGGAGAAGTATATATGGCATGATTACTAAGGAAGGCCGTGAGATTTTCCATTGCACCATAATGACAATGACAAAAAAAGAAAGAAAAAAAAAAAAACACACACACAATTAAACTGACAAATTATCTAATTAGAATCAAGACATACCACAAGGTCCTGCCCATCAATGCTCAAATTAGTGAGAAGACGCAATGCCCGAAGAACCCCTTCAGCAGATTCAAATTCGCAGAACCCAAAGCGCCTAGGAGTCCCATCTGTGGGATCTTGAGCACGTTTCCAACTCTTGACAGGTCCACACAACTTCACAAAAGGTAAACCATCAGAAGTCAACTTATAAATTTGGGTAACGTAACAAAACAGTGGGAAAATTGATAAAGAACAACAGAAATCGCAGTAATTTGACAGCACACCTGGAGGAGATATTTCATAAATTCATTGTCCACTGTTGGTGCTATCTTCCCAACATAAACAGTGGTTTGTGGTTTCTCAGCTGGAGCGACAATAGGAAGAATTGGCCTAACAACAGGAGGGATAATCGGGCGAACTCCAGGAATCCCAGGAACAGGGGCACGCTGAAGCAAACCAGTTGCTCCCAGTGGGCGTGGAGGAAACGGGGTCCGAATCATTGGATGATATGAAGGATAACGAGGAAGTCCTACAAAAACACAAATAAATATCTTGCAAATATGTCAGAGAACGCTTATGAACTGGATCCAATGATGGATAGGTGACCCTCCCCAAACTAAACAGATGTATGAAAAACAGTATGACTCTAAATAATGACTTTTGTTACCACACATTAAAAGAATATTAGAGATGGCAGCACAGGCATAGCAACTACCACCAGCTGAACAGATAACCTGAAGGAAACATTAAGAAGCAGCATCGTGTTCATAAACCATAAATGAATAAATTGTGCTTACCTTGCACATCCACTTAGACCAAAGTAGCCTTCTCAAGTATAATAAAACCTCCAATATCTCATGCATATAGGGGTTGATGAGAATTACACATACTTGATATACCGACAGTTTAATTCATCTCAAAAGGTTAGCGGTAGGCAATGCAATGCAGCATGAGAACGTTAGAAGATTAAAAACAAAATTTTAACAAACATGCACAAAGTACTAAAAACACGCACAAATAAACACATGATTAGATGTCTAAATGTATATATAAATAGATTGATTGATTGTCAGATGGATGGATGAATGGATGATGGACATATATATGTATCTATGGATAGAAAGACTTCAGTACCTTAGAACACAAGGGCAATGAGCACTCAGTTGCAAACATGGTCTGCTTCTGGCAATTCATAAACCCATGAAAGGGATAGTATCCTTAAAATTACCAGAAAGCATCCTACTCAAATAAACACGACATGGTAATGTAACTTTAGCATGACAAACTGAACAGTAAAATTTTCCGAAATTTGGGAATATTCATTTATATTTTGAACTCCAGACCAACTTGAGCTTGAATAAAACTTCAAAATATGTGCATACCAAAAAAGGAGTTGTAGATGGGGGGTTCTCAAAGCAATATGAAGCAAGCCTTCCAACCTTTCTCACCGAATTCAATCAAGACACTGTACGAGAAAACATCCTGTCATCGATACCCTCAATCTAACACACTACACTAACTTTTCTGAACAAACTCCGAACTCTGCTTTAGCAAACTCTTCCCACTCTATTATACCATTAGTCTTAATTTGATTGCTATCCGTAGATTAAACAAAGTTATTACTTTTCACTTTTTCGAGGCAAAAACCAAAAGCTTGGTGCACTCAAGCAATTCCGTGTGGCACATTAATCAACTGGACCTAAGTATTTCTTGAACAACTCATACCAAAACAGCACCAAGCAATTGAAATACGAGAACCAACAATAAATACAAATATTTGGAATTGAATGGAAATTGAATAGCAGAAAAAAAAACATACGAAATAACGAAGTGATTACAGAGAGAAGCAAAAACCCACCAGGTAAGGCGCCTTGAGGAGCACCAGTGGACATGGGTGCGTATCCATTAGGCATCGGTGCGTACGGTCTCATAGGCTGCATCTGATAATGCATCATATTCTGCGGGGCCGAGGACGGCGGGGGCACACCAGGAGCCATCGGAGCTCCGGAGCTCACACCAGGCGGCTGGACACCGGGGATTTGATAATTCGGATTGGGCACACCGGGGTTCAGTATTGGAGTGAACTGTGGAACCGGCCGGAAAGACGGCGCGACCGGCGGTAAGGCGCCGGAAACCTGTTGTGGCACGAAGGAGATCGAAGGATGTGACGGTGGAGGCGGCAGAGATACTAGAGGCGGATTCGAATCAGGGTTTACGGTGATAGGTGTGGATGATAACGACGATGATTGTGATGGTGGTGGTGGTGGTGTGGTGGAGGCGGGTACGGGATCAGGTTGGTTAGATTGGGGATTAGGGTTACCGGATTGGGGATTGGACAGTGGGTTTGTGGCGGGAGAGGAAGGAGCGTCCGCCATGGCTAGAAAGAATTGAAATCTGTGGGTGAATTTTTGCTGTTTTCGTGCCCTAGGAGAGAGAAACAAGGAGAAGGATAGTGACAGAGAGAGAACAAGGGGAGAGTTTATGTACGAATTACACGGGTTAGTGTTCCGGAACTAGTAAAAAAATTGTTTGTTTAGCAGTATACGTGTCGCCCCTCGATTGGCCAACAAAACTCAAAAGAACATATAGGCCACAAAAACTATGGTGTAATAATTAATCGTCTACTATGAGTCTACGTGTCATTATATTTTTAATTTTGAAAAAAATTACCTAAAGCCAAGTGAAATGACGCGTGACATATAATTAGTGTATGTCAACATAGTTTATAGTGATGAACAAAAATACATTCGTAAAACATTGTTACTTTTAAGAAGAGATTTTTTAATGTGTATGGAACTTGTGATAGTATACTACGTATTATTATACAAGTGTTGAGATACTTGAGTTCAAAAAATTAACAACTTGAAAAATAAAATTCTCCCCTACTTAAATAGATAGTGTACCACATATATTCCGAACACATAAAAAAATTTCTCACTTTAAGTAGATTTTACATTATTGTGACATGATATGACATAAGATTCTCACTTTTTAGGTCCCCACTTGACATTGTGTGTGTAGTTAAGTCCAAGTTTTTCAAATTGGACACTGAGTTTTTTATTTTCTGGAATTATACCTTAATGTTTTGACATCCAATTTGTATATTTCATTAGGTTGATTGTAGATAACCGTTAACTAACGACGTTGTAAGTGCAGGACACACATGTTAAACACTTGTGTATTTTCTATTGAACGACTACTACGTTTAGAAGGCACGCATTAGACTAAATGATTGATCAGATAATTAGCCAAATAAAATGTGTAAATTGAACGATGTCAAAAGGGTTAATTGTAACTTTTCACGTTGTCTAGGGAGTGGATCATGTGTATATTTCCATCTCTACCTAGCATGAGGTCTTTTGGAAGCTCAGTGGCTTCGGGTTTCGTAGGAACTCCGAAGTTAAGTGAGTTCGCGCGAGAGAAATCCCATGATGGGTGATCTACTGGGAAGTTCTCGTATGAGTTCCCAGAAACAAAATTGTGAGGGCGTGGTCGGGTCCCAAAGCAGACAATATTGTGCTACGGTGAAGTCGAGCCCGGGATGTTCCAAAGCGGACAATATCGTGCTGGATATCCCAAAGTAAACAATATCGTGCTACGGTGGAGTCGAGCCCGAAATATGGTTGGGGGCCCGAACGGGGATGTGACATTAAGTTCAATTGTGAACAAAGTAACATCTCGTACATTATATTTTACAATTAATCCCAAATGTTGACGATGTAAAGTGTGAGGTTTTTTTTTTGGATAAAAATGTAATGATATTTCTTAAACATTGAGACGACCTTAAACAATAGGGTTTAATTTGGTTTATAATAATTCGATTTTTAGCTAAAGTCGGAAACAAAATGAAAGTTACTACTCGATTTGGTTAGTCTGGTCTACCTAACATTATTCAAGTAATGTTAAATAAATTAATTTTTGGTTTAAATTTTATAAATTATATAACGTATTTGGTTTAAAAAATTGGTCTACCGAATATTATTTTTATTAGGTTTTTGATTTTGTCGTGACACAAGAAGCTGGTGAGTCAGTATAAAATCACAATCGGTGAGAAGGGAGTGTGAGAGCTTCCGATTAGAGAGAGGGAGAGTAGACATTTTGGGGCTTTCGCATTCTCTGCATGGAGGAAGAGACGGGTGGGAAGAGGAGGATCGATGTCAGCAAGGTGCTGGATTGTCTCGACGACAGCGGCGACCCGCTGGAGAGGGTGGTTTTGCCGGAGTCAAAGCGGAAAGCTACGGCCGCGGAGGAGCAGCCGCCGAAGCAGTCCGGAATGGGGGGCGGTGATCAGCAGCGGGATGATTTCTTCTATGTCATAGCCGATCACGAGCTAGAGGAGAAGATTAAGCGGCAGAAGAGTAACATTGAGAAACTGAGCCGCAGCTTGCCGGACAAAGGCGAAAAGCTCCGGGTGGCTCTTATGCAGTTGGAGGACGAAAAGGAGCGGAGGAGATGCAGTCGGCTTGAAAAGGTGCGTTTTGCTTTTCTGTTCTGTTTGGTTTCTCAGAAAATGGGGGCAAAATTGAATGCAAAGTTTTAATTTTTTTTTTGGGGGGTGGGGGTTTAATGCTTCATTTCTAGTTTTATATTGATGTGCTTCATGCCCTTTTCAGTCTGGTTGGAATTGCTGGAAATCAGAATTCTGAATGTTTATGTAGAAGTACTTCTCAGAAAAGTGCTTATCAAAATTGATTCTGAGTCTTCTGACCGTAGTTGCTTTGGTTTTCATTGAATAGAACACCAGTAGGTGGGAGGAGATCGCACAAGCCACGAGCTGTAAAAACAGAAACATGGGTAAGCCCTTTCTTTCATCGATGTGTTGTGTTAACTAAAAAGTTACACATTAAATGAACCGAATTTGCTACGGATTGTTTGCATGGTTAAGTACTGTGGTGTTGCAAATATCATTTTATATGTTTTGCGGAACTCGTGCTTAAGAAACTTAAATGTGGCTTCTAGATGATTCTACTGGCTTCAAAAATGAGGCTACAGCACCTCTGGCAAAGCCAAAGTCTGAATTTGCTTGCCATTTTGAACAAAAGATGGAAGAAAAGGTAATGCGATCCACCATATTCTTCTTTATTGTTTGAATAAGTGGCTTTTAAAATTTAAATATAATTGCTTCGGTCTATTCTTAATGCAGTCTGATTCTAGGACAGCCAGTGAAGCTCAAACAGAATCATCTCTTCTTCCATGCAACCGGCAGAGCATGAAAAGCAATGGAGAGTTATTGCAAAAAGGAGGACGGAAAGGTCGATCTTCATCAAGATACGTACCTCGTCAATGCTCTAGCAGTTTTAATCATAGACGAGAAAAATGTTCTCTTTCAAATGGTGGTCATAAAGGCGGGGCTTCTTTCCCTTGTTCACTTCGCCACGTTTCAGAAGACTTGTCTAGTTGTGGCAGAAGGTAACGGTCTTTTCTTTTACCTCGTTCGCTTTCAGTGTATTATCTTCTATTGAAGTTCTAACTACACTAGATAGCCTTAATGGCTAATACCCCTTTTATTTAATAATTTGCATTTCTCTCTTTTCCTTCTTTCCAGCTGGAATGACGCTTCTCAAATAAATGGTTCGAGGCATCAAAGGGTACAATGTCTTGTGTTTCATTCTACATTTTATCTAGGCACCTTCTTTTTAACTGCTGAAATGTTGGAATTAGTGAGAAGTTGTCTTGATGGGTGAAACTTTTGCTACAATTAGATATATTTTAGTGTGATCATTGCCTTATGGGCATTGTGTTTTTGTCCTGTCATAGTTTATATATCCTGTCACTTTCTCCATTTAGTAGTTAAATCCATAGTTTCATGATTATAGCAGGGTCAGACCGTTGTAGAAATTCTGGATGAGGAGGATGCTGAACCTGCGGACACAGCAGAGCAAGAAGAAGAACTTCCCGAGGGGTACCTATAATTTAAAAAACTGTTGCTAATTTTTTTTTACCGTGTTTCAGACTTAGCCAAATTTTAGGTTGATATTAACAATACAATAATCTGTTTACCTTGTCTCTTTTTTCCAGCATTAACGAGGTTAAGATCTACTACCCATCAAGGTAGAAAATCTCTTTTTGGAGAGGATGCAAAGAGACCTCTTTGAATGTTGAGGATATAGAGTACAACTGATAATCATGTGTTTTTTTTTGTTTTTTTGTCGTATTCAGAAATGATCCAAAATCTGTAGAAATCTGTTATGCGGACATTGGGTGCCTTGATCCTGAAGGCTACTTGACATCAACTATCATGAACTTCTACATTCGGTTAGCTATTTTAGATGTAGTTCTGTAAATGCAGATTTATAGGTCACAATAACGGACATGCATTCCTATCTTTTCCCATATCATATATGTGATGTTGCAATATCTTTTGACTAGATATCTACAACAACAAACATCCCCAACAGACAGAGCGTTACGCAACTTTCATTTCTTTAATACATTTTTTTATGAGAAACTCAAGGAGGATGTAGCATATAAGGTAAGTATTTATCTTGTTCTACTTTCAGTGCTTGCTGTTTCTGTGCCAAAAATTGGATTAGTTAAATTGGTAATCCATTTGTTTTAGAAACTCAGAATCCATTTTTTATGTGCTTAATGATCGGCCAATATGGTCGAGACTTTCAAAGTCTTTAGAGACTAAGGAAACTACTCATACCACATAATTTCTTTTACATTTTTAGAAACAGTGAGTGGAGACATCTGGCGTAGATCTTGACTGAAAAGCCTATGATGTATACATATATATGTACATACACACACATATCAGTATATCATGCAATGGCTATATCATGCTCATTTTTCCTAGCTTGTTTCCCTTGTACCATGTAGGGGGACGACAAGGATAAACGTTTTGGCAAGTTTAGGAGATGGTGGAAGGGTGTTAATATATTTGAGAAGGCATATGTACTTATTCCTATAAATGAAGAGTAAGTCTTTTTGTTACTGCTAAGATTAAGTACTTGTAGTTGTAAGATTGTTCATGGGTAGAAAAATGTGGTAGATGACAATGGACATACTTGCTAGAAAGCTCATAACTGGAATAAACTGTTTGCCATCTTGATGCTTATTTGATATTTTTTTTATAAATTTTAATTTCTACTTGATCAAGTACTGAAAGATGAGATGCACCTTAACAGAAGAAAAGGGATGAAATGTTGGAAGCCTTGTCTGGATTAATGCTCACGAGAATGTGGGTAGAAGTTATTGTACTTGCGTGTCTGGCATGGTTAGTTGACTTGACTGCCTTGCCAATGACTAATGACTTTTATATAGTTGTTACCATTGTAGTAAAAAGCAGTAAGCAGAATAAATCCTGTATCTAACTAAGATGAGGCTGGATCAATATGGTTGACTTTTGAACTCGGATGAATGATATAAACACAAAGTGCTCAAGAAAAAAAAAAAACTTGTATAAATCATTTTCTCTCAGTGTTTTAGTATTCATCAATTTTCAAATGTTGTGATAAACTAATGTGGTATGTTTTCTGTATCCTAGTTTCCAGCTATTTTTTTTTTGTTACTTAAACTACCAAACATATGATTTCATTATGGTGTTTGACGTATCCAGTAAACATTGGAGTCTAGTGATTATCTGCATCCCTGACAAGGAAGAAGAATCAGGACCCATTGTACTTCATTTAGATTCTTTATCCGGAGTCCATTCTCCTAGATCAGTTTTTCAAAATATTAAAAGGTGAGACAAAACGTGCCCTTAATCTGTTTATGTCTTGCTAGGTTATTTCAATTAGTTAATGGTGATGGAATTGATGACTAATGTCCTAAGCAGCTATCTGAGAGCAGAATGGAATTATTTGGGTCCAGAAGTTGCCGTTTCAGATCTTCCTATTTCCGACAGTATATGGAAGCAACTTCCCCAAAAAATTGAAGAGAAAAAACTTGCGGTACATTTTGCTCTTAAATTGTTGAAGTTTAAATGTTAGAATGCCATTACTATCAAAAAAGAAAATTTGTTCCACATTTCCATAGGCATATGATTATTAGAATTACAAGTACAGTATATACTTACTTTTGAGACGTTGTGTGTTAAAATTGTATAAGATCATAAAGCTCTTGGACATTTCACTTAAAACTTCAAATTTCACTGTGGCTAGGAAGTTGGAAAGGTTGCTAACATCCAAAGAATACCCAGCTATCCCCAAAGTGCGGGGCATGTTGTGCTTGAATGACTAGCCTGCCTTGGTTGGTTTGAAGCTTACCTCTTTTTGTATTTCCCACCAGGTCCCCCAACAGCGAAATGAATATGATTGTGGTCTATTTGTCCTTTTCTTCATGGAGCGCTTCATCGAAGAGGCCCCTGAAAGGCTGAAAAGGAAAGATTTGTCAATGGTAGTGTGTTTCATCTATTCTCAACCTTTCCGTCCTTGAAGAGAAAATAGAATGATCTCAAACATGTTTCTTCTGTTCTTAACTTTTCCGTCTTCGATTAATTATTTTGAACTCCCAGTTTGGCAGGCGGTGGTTCAAACCTGAAGCAGCTTCAAGTTTGAGAATGAAAATCCGTAAGGTACTCAGGCAAGAATTTCGAGATGCTCTTGTTAATCTCTCAAAAGAATCTGCTCCAGCGGTTGGTGCTTCTGAAGAATGAACCGGCATATGGGATACTGACCGAATCCGGTTCACAGATGTAGCAACTAACTCAGCATTGAATCAGGTCTTCCATCCATGTATAGCTCAGACAGGGTGTAAATTATCTTTTGAGTTTAGCATTGTATAGCGTGGGAAAATCGGTTAAAATGCCATTTTTTCGAGAGCTAAGAGGATACCAGATTGGCCAGGACAAGGCGTGCATCATAGTCGTCTGCATTACTGTCCATTTCTGGTGAGTTAGCATGGTGCTTCAACTGTATAGTACGGAACAAAGATAGTGCTGATAGATTTCTTAATGCAATGCTCACCATTTTACACCTTATGCTTTTAAGAGATGCTTTTTCCTAAAGTGATTCCCTCCCATTTTCTTATAGATTTGGCTTATCCTTATTGCATTGCCAACATATGCTTCACTAATTACTCCCAACACAAGCAACGTCGTCGATTCATACCCACTTGTAGCATTTCACGCACGAGTAATAATTTTCACGTTCTTTCTTTCGGGAAGGGAGGATTAGGAAAATCTTATTGATTGCAGCTTTTTCCAAACCTCCGGGAAAAGCATGAAAAGAAAACTTATGATATGATCCCTCTGTCACTTCAGAGTGAAGGGAGCGATCTTGTAATTCTTGGTCTATGAATTTACATTGTTAGCTTCTCTGTTTGATTTTCCCATTGAGGCCAAACCTCCGCGGTTTCATCTCTACTTCCGAACGGATTGAGATTATCTTCTCTCCTCTTTCCATCTCCTTCCATCTATTTCTCTCATATTTTTTATTTTGTCTTTCTTTTTTTTATAAAAAATTAATATAAAATGTTAACGTGGTTTAACCGTGACCGTTGAAATAGAAAGGAATGAAAGAATAGGTAAAAAAAGAAGGGAAATAATCCTATTTCCGAACGATAATGTTGGAGAGAGTTGAAAGTGGGGACAAGCAATTTATAATTTATTCGAAAGATAATGCTGGACTTTTATGTCTACTTTTCTTCCTTTATGTCAATATTTAATTAAAGTGATTCCACCTCTGTGGATTTTTCAACTTTTAATTAAAATGTTAAAAAATGTAAAATGTTTTTCAACTTTGTATGTCAACATTGCCTGCAGCCGTCTTCGCACTCCCAAACTCTGCTGGTTTCACATTTAATTTATACATCTAAGCAAAAATTGTTAGATTCCATTAAATCAAATATTTTAACAGTTTTTTATCGAATGTGTAACTTTAAAGTGACCATCTAACGGTCAGATGTATGCATGTGAATATTTATGTTTAGTACAAGTATCTTTTTATTGTTAAGATTATGACTACATCAATACGCTGAAGTATTATAACCAAATGCATGAATTAACAGAGAAAATTGGGTTGGACCAACCAATAATATCATTGCCGTACAGCAAAAAAATAATTTTCTCTGTTTATGGAATTTAAACTTGAAAATTAAAGATCTCAAATGCCTAGTTAAATTTTCTCTGTTCATAAATTCAAACACAGAATAGTTGTAGAACATGAGTGACGAATCAACGATTCCTCATATCCCACTCCAATGCAAGGGATAGTTGTAGGATGTAAGTAGCAGATTAACGGTCACTCGTATCCGACACATCTGCTACCTTCATGCAAGATTAGTTCCTCATTAGATAATATCTGGATAAAAATGCAAACCAAAGGCGAATATTTTCTACGTGCCACAGGTTTCAACGTGTGGAACATGTATTGCACCATATAGTGAAAGGTGCAGTTTTTGCTACAAGATTTTAAGCAAGCAGAGGAGGGCTATCATCGGCTGTCAACTTCTCAAAGTCTTAATAAAATACAAGTACATAAACATCTGCAAAAACGTTACTCCTGTAGAACTTCTCAAAGTCTTCAAAACTACAACAACAGATTCAACAAAACGCCGAAAAATTTGTATTACAAGTACATATGGTGATTGTAGTAAGATAAAGATGTAGGCAGAGTTTGTGCTGCAATCTTTATACGTAACCTTAAGTCCGGCAATCCCCAAGATGGGTACATCCGATGATACCGGCACTATACCCCCATATGGAACAGAAAAGGGTACATCAAGTTATCGTCCCTCATCCAAACCGAAGTGGAATGCAGCTAGTCCCTGCAAACCACACGAAAAGATTAATCAAACTTCGTATATTCTAGGAGAGTGCAAGGTATGAAAAATTTAGTCAACTAGTACACATGCGCGTAAAGCAACTGCAACATCTCTTAACGAACAATGAAACCAATGAATCAATTGCGGGATGGAACCTACTGTCGTTAAAATCAATCGCATAACAAAGAAACATATTCCATTCATCTTAGTAGCATTTATCCATTTAAGGTTTGATAAAATAAAGTCAGCACATTGACTTTATTTCGATGTTTTTCAAAATAAAGGTAAAACACATGCACGGAGAACTTTCTATAGCACAATTAGGTAGGGGAAAGAAAGAATGATTCGAAATAAAGGAACAGGGTGTGTATGAGGTACGAGTTCAAGGCTTTGTTTTTGTTGGGGGGGGAGGGGGATTTCTCCTATATCCGTGTCGTGGGTGGAGGAAAAGAAGCTTCTTCCAGAGAGAAAGCAACACATCTAAAGTCTGAATCCTACATTTATAGTTCTCAAACATAGAGGCTAGATGTGAACAAGGTTAAGTTTGATATCCTGAAATTGATACATACACAAAATATACAGAGCATCGCATTAGATCAATAAACCCTACTTAGCTACCAGATATATCGAGCATCAAAAGTTGGCATTACGAATTCATGGCATGATTTTTAGCAGACATGAATGCATATAGGCACATCGGTTACAACAACTAATTAAACTAATAGACACATAAATCAGAAAACCAAGTATTGCACGTATGAATGATTACAAAGCGGCCTAAAGTGTTACAAAATGAAACTTTACTTACCAGTACTTAATCAAGCCATCCCAGCCACATGTTGCAACTTTACTTTGCTCCAAGGGATGCCATGCAGCCCCAATGCATACCCCTTCATGACATTTGAGAGTTCTGAAGACTTTGCATGTCTTCCAATCCCAAAACCAGCATCTACCTTCACCATCACCCGACATAACAAACCGTCCGTCTGGCGAAAAATTGACTTGGCAAGCATACCCAGCGACGACATGCCCGGCAAACCTCTTCTTCTTATTGAGCTGAAACTTCTCCCTAGTGCTATAAATCAGAATCTGATTGTCCATACTCTGTGCTGCAAGCCAATTGGAATTGGGGTGCAGTGAAATTGATGGCATAGAATGCATATGAGGCTCACTAATATACTTAATAACCACAGGGATCCCAAACTCCCATACGCGAAGTGACTTGTCATCGCTGGAAGTAACAAACCTACGGTTATTATCCACAAACGTAATCGTATTCACAGCACCCAAATGCTGATCATATTCTTGATTTATCTTCCCCTCATTCATATCCCACTGAACAATCTTCTTATCACTCATACCTGCCAACAATACATTCTGCTTATCCTCGTCTGGATTCAGCTTGACAACATAAGGAACCTTCCCGGTTGAGAATGTAGATATCACCTGCCCAGTTTCAGTATCCCAGTACTTGATATTCTTATCATAACTAGCAGTCAAAAACCTACTCCCATCATTAGAGAAACAAATATCCCGAACTGCCTTAGAGTGACCCATGTAAGTTCTCATACACTTTCCGGTATTGAAAACATCCCAAATCTTCACCTTGGTATCCATCCCGGCAGAGAGAATCAAATGCCCGTACTTAGGGAAGAACCTAATAGCAGACACACCCTTCGTGTGCCCGCTCCAAGTGTGCACCAACCTCTTCGGAATATAACAGTGATCATTAGATGCCTTAGCATCTCTCGGCGGTGCAATCCAAGACCTACCCTGATAATCCCTCTCTTCCTTCCCATGAAACGTAGTCTTCTCAACCACAGCCTCACCCTTATCGCCAGCCCCTTTCTCTTCGCCTTTCTTCTTGGCATACTCCTCTGCATACTTCTTCTGCTCCTCAGTCAGCTCCGTTGGCAGACCCTCCTTCTTTCCCGCCCACGGACTCTTCTTATTCTTCATCAACCACACGTCACTAGCCGGGTTCTGGACCTCCTCGGGGTCCATATCTTCATCCTCACCCTCATTCTCGTCCAATTCCTTCCTCTTTTCAATCTTCCGCTTCTTCTGCTCGTGCTGGGGAATGTTATACACAGAAACGGCGTCGTTCTTCTGCAAGGCCTCGAAATCTCCAACATAATTGTACCCAGCAGAGGCCGATGGATCAGCAGCATACCCATACTTGTGAAAAGTGTTGTACTGCTCGTCGAACACGAAGGGCTCAATTGATGCGTCCTCCACGAAGCCGAGCTTGTGGTTGCGCATCCCCTGGGCGATGCCGTCCTTGGCGTACGGGTGGGATGGGCCATAGATGGGCGCCCATAGCTGGTCGTACGTGGGGTTGAAACCGACGATGTGTTGGGTCGGGTCGATGGGGCGGGTGGAAGACCGGTTGGCCCCGGCTACCGCCAGGGCCAGCATAGTGTCGTCGACATTGGGCGCCGCGGACTTGGCGGGGAGGAGCCGAGGCGGCGACGCGTCTGGGGACGACGGTGCGGATTTAGGGTTTTGGTTGTGCTCCTCTGGCTCGTTCGATTCGTCGTCGTTTTGATCAGAGTATGCTCGGAGAAGATCCATTCATAGAAACAAAGACGAACCCTAAGTCCTAAATTTGGTCCCTGTACTGAAAAATTGAGACTTCATACATTAAATTTGAAATTGGAAATCGAACGAAAAGAAATCGGAAGAGAGGGATTGGATGGGAAATAAAAAATAAGATTGGGATCGAGAAAGATACTCACCGGCGGCTTGGAGAAGGAAAACGGCAGTCGCTATGGCGGGCACAGGAGGATTCTTGGCGGGGTTGCGGTTTTGGAATAATTTGGGGTTTTCCAGTGGGGTTTCGATTTGCTTTCGAACTTCGAAGAGGGAAAGAAATCCGACTTCGCCGGATAGGAGAAGGATAGTAGGGGTGTCATTTAGAGAAACTTGTGAGGGTATTATTGGTATTTTAAATCTATTCCTTTTTATTTCTTTTTTGGAGCTCTGACTGTGTAGTAGAAATTCGGATTTTTTTTTTTGGGGGTTCTTTGAGATTGAATCTTTCAACTAAAATGGTGTATGAAATAAGAATTCATCAATAAAATGGCTCACGCAAATTAATTTGGTCATTCTGTTAATTTTTTTGTTAAATTTTCTATTTATGTATTGAGGTGGCAACTTAGTGGATTTCGTTTGCCCAATCATATAGCTTTACTTGAATTACTCATAAAACCAAATTTTTTTTCAAGATTGAAAAACTAAAAATGACTAAACGTTGATGCCAAATTGACAAGGTAGTACTTGAACTTGGAGAGGTTCTTAGGTACAGCACCTGAATTGAGGGTATTGTGAGACGTCCACAAAAATGGGTCAAAGGTTAGCATGACAAATCAGGAGTGACGTAAAGAGAGTTTTTTTTGTCTATATTGAATCACTCACCATTACATGCTAGAAAACATATGCAAATAAGATATTTCAATTCAACAAATGCAACAGAAGAAAGAATCCCCAATTAATGTTACTAACGCAAACACTAGCAATGCCAACACTTCAAGGATTCTTCACTTTGATCCTCAACTTTCGAGCCAACTGCGCTGCTTTCGGATGAACAGGCCGCTTGCTGCTGTCACACTGTTCTACTTCCACCCAATTAATCAATCTGAGAATGACAGATTGAGGCACTTTTCGGATATCTTTATCCGTTGTCGTGCCTTTTGATTTCTTCATCCCCGTCTCCAATGCCATCTCAATAAACTCCATAAACCAGTTCCCAGCTTCCGTTTCGATCTGCTTACTCAACCTGATTGTGTTGCTTAAGCTGCTTAAACTAGCAGAAGCCGGCTTCTTGTTTTCGTCGTTTTCACCAATGGTTTCAAGACTCAGCTTTCCAAGCGGAGTGGATGGTGCTTTCGGCTTTTGATGAGTAGAGCTTCTCAGGTGCTTCTCAAACGTTGTCGTTTTCTGCTCGCTTCTTTCAGGAACGGCTGCAACTGATTTGTACAATGCGCACCTTCTTTTCGACAAGTTTAGTTTAGAGTTCACGGAGTTTTGAACAATTTCATGTAGGACGGAAAATTCTTCATCATCTTGATCTTTATCTTTCTGCTGCTTAACTTTTGGAGTACTCTGAGTCATTTCAGAAGCTGAAGTAGCCGCTTGTATCGACACCATATCATTTACTGATTGGACAATTTGGTGATGGAATTCGAGGAATTTATCAAAGCAGGCTGATGGGGCATCTGCTCTAGCTGTTCTGCATAAGTTTGAAAACATCCTGCACAAGCAAGCATTGGTATTCATCTTAGCAAACAAATATCTCAAAGTTCAATTTTTCACTACTATATAAGAAAAAGGAGGGGATTCGCTTTACTTGAGAGATCGAACTAGGGTATCGGTAGCTGAAGCCTCTCTGAGTGCATTAAGGGCAATCTTCTGAGCAGTCTCTCTATGCTGCACAGCTTCCTGCATAAATATAATCTCATCTCAAGAGTCAAAACCCAAAAAAAAAATTGGTTTCAGTCGTAAACTAGAAGCAACACTTGGAGATGAAGGTACTTACTTTGCCAAGCAAGCTGAGCCTTCCTGGTAAATTCATGGGCAGGCTAGTGCTGTTTTCGTTGCACAAGTTACCGGGCTGCGGCTGCTGCTGAGAATTCGTGTTTGTGTCCTTCGAGTTGGAGGATTTCTGTGCTGCATCTCCAGCCACATTGAGTGAAGTTGCCACTCTTGCATTTCGTAATCGCGGTGGTGGAGTCGAGCTCTTCTTTTTTTCCTACAACAAAGCAAGAATTCGCATTCTCAGCCAACAAAATACAACAGTCTTCAGCAAACAAAATCAAACATTCTTCCGCAAACAAAATCAAACATTCTTCCACAAACAAAAATTCTAATAACTAGAAAAATCAATCGGTGCAGCTCAGAAAAATATGCTAAAGAGGAGCAATGTACCTACAGCTGAGTTGAAGGGGCTAATTGGGATCCTTGGCTCTCGATCAGACACACTTCTGCTTCTCTGAAACCTCGACATAGATGGCGTGACACAGCTCTTTCTCAACGCAGGGCTTTCGCCTCCCTTCGAATCTGCCATCTTAGCCAGAAGTCCACCACCAAATGAACTCCGAATCCCCGAATTCAACCCTCCGTCTCTTCCCACTCTCCCCCTAATTATTGGAGACGTCAACCCGTTTCGCCCGCCTCGCTCTTTAACAGGAGTGCACTGATCGAAATCCAAAGGAACAGGCTTTAACACCATGGGAGACGAAACCCCATCAGCTCCATTAAGCCCTGTTCCCCAAGACCCCCTTCTAGTAGGCTTCAAATTCGACATTTGTTCGCTTTTCTCTCCCTTCTCCCTCAGCCCCATCAACGGCTCCGGGGTACCCATCAGAGGATGCCTGCCGGGGAGCGGTTTGGCTCCCTTCACCACCGGCACCGGAGACCCAGGCTCCAATCCATCGACATATATAAACTGACCCAACTGCATTTTGTTACTGAGAACAAAGTCATTGTGCTCCGGAGGAAGGCTGGCGTAAATTGAGTGGGAAGAATCGGAAATTTTGATGTAGAAGCCCTGTGTGGGCCAAAGGCTCTTCTCATCAAGGTCTGCCGGGACGATGTCGGTGATCTGCAGAAGCGCGCTCCGGTACTCGCCCGTCGGCTTGACCCCTGTGTTCATTGCGTCCACGAGCTTCAGTAGAATTCCCGGCGCCAAAGCTGCCATTTTTCGCCTTTTTGAGGTTGCTGAATTGGGGAAGATGACGATCGCGGTCGGAGATTGAAAACCCAGGTAGCAATTTTGTCGGAAAATCAACCAAATTTGAGTGGAAAATCGACCGAGTTTGTCGAGTTGAAGACAGTTCTTAACTCTTTCAAGTTGTCAGAGGGTTTGGGGATAAGAAGTAGTTGAGGTTTAAGCTGACCGTTGGCAACGGGAGCTATGTGTGCCAAAAGGTTACTTTTTAAAAATTCGGAGATTTTCGAACGTTGAGGCAACGGTCTGATTTTGCTGGTACGTCACGTAATGTTTTTGAATTCTTGGTGAAAAAGAATCAATCGATCAATGTTTTTTCATCTTTGGAAAATGATACCTAAAATTAAATTATATTTGACATGGCCAAAATGGAAAATATCACGACTTGCTCATTTCATTGGTCCAAAAAAGGGGTAAGGAGGCCACTCAGTACTACAGTCTGGTGGTATTTCTCTTTCCTTGTGAATGAGAAGTTTTAAGTTCGAATCTCATGAATAACGAATTCGATACCAAATTAGGTTGTTGTTTATTTTATTAATTTGATATGAAGTTTTATTGTGCTCAAACCAGTTTGATCTACCAATTAAACCAGATTCACAATAACAATGAACTGAAAATTAGAGAAACGAAGATATTGAGCTGTTGTTTGTCAACAAGACTCACAGTTACAATGAACTAAAATTATAAAATTCCAAAATTAGGCAATGTGGCTTTGACAGGTCCTTGCAATTTCTTATACAAACCTGTTAATTCAATACAAAATGATGGAAAAAATAACACGTTCCGAGTCAACCGGTTAACGAACCGGGTCGTTTTTGGATTACATGTCAATAACCCGTTAAGATAACGAGTATGACATGTAAGCAACACGAACATGACCTGTTTGCCGGATTTAGACATGAAGCATGACAATTTCTTCATGATCCATTAACCCAACACGGATTGTCACTACCCATTAACTAGTACGCTCCTGTAAAGTTTTTTTTTTTTTTTTTTTTTTTTGATCCAGGCTCCTGTAAAGTTAATAATACAAAGTTTACAATACTTTCCCACTACAGAAAACGAAAACTGAAATCTAGCAATGAAATGGTCATCAAACTTAATCTAAGTTAATCGACCCTGTCATGATACAATAATGTATTGCAAACTTTATTGCCAATAAAACCAATAAGCATAACAGCCAATTTACCAATTGGTTCAAAAACAACAGTAAGCTAGTCGCAGATTTGTACCAAGATATTCCCGATCTCTTGTTTTCAAAATTTCTAACGAGGACATGAAGAATGTCAGGTCACCATAACTACAGTCTGAAAAACATCGAGAAAGAATGAAACGATAATCTACTTTTTGAAGTTACATTAAAGTTCAATTGCAATCAGAAACAAACTCTTGTATTCATGATCCCGCCATGTACCCATAAACAGCAGCTCAGTGGCCATGCTATAGTGGAGTTGCAAAACCTGCACCCAGTTACAAATATACAAGGTGAGAAAATGAAGGAAGCCTGGAGGACATAGTCATGCTTCAGTAAACCTCAGTGAGAGAATCATTTGACATGGTTATAGACAACACTCTGATCGCAATCACCCATCAGTAACGAAACCATTATTAACAGGAAATATGGAAGAGCGACGGTTAGGTACCAAATGTCATGTTATGATTGGTGGGGCTCAAATAGCCATTGTTATCCTTCGTTGAGAGTAACCTGGGTTAATTGTTAGTTGAATCAGTTAAGTATGGTTAACTGTTTGTTAGATCTCGGGTTAGTCGTTGGATTTGTTAGTGGCTTATAAGCCATGTTCTCTGTTTTAGAAAGGTTGTTAAGTATTGTAATCATCTTCTCTGTTTTAGGGTTAAGGTTGATTTGGGATTTATTAGTGACCAGAGTTACCAAATTAAAAATGAGTAGCCATATTAATAGAACCCTTAGTTAATTTGGTATGTATTACAATTAACAAAAGCATCGAAGTACGTCTGATATAAGGATGTCTAGGAAACTAAAGTTCCAAGAAGTTTTCATGGACAACATTCAAAAACCATGAAAAGCAGCAAAAACGATATATATAATACACTTGGCATGTCATTCTACCTATACATAATAGAACGAATTCCAGAGTCGAGATATTTCTCCCCCTTCCTTCACCATGTCACAAGAATACGTATGAAGAATACCATGAACAATGCATTCAGCTACTTATTTTCGTATGCAACTTAGCCATCTGTATCAGATATGAAATGCTATTACTTAGTGTTGAGATTATGAATCCCAACAATATTGATGCTGGCTAACGTTTTCATGGAAAAATAAACAACAGAGTAACCAATGAGGTCATATTCTGTAGAATAGCCCTTGGTACAATACAATACCATCCGGGCACTATGAAAAAGCATGAGACATATAATTTGGAAACACACTGCGACCCCTTAAAAACTAGGTGCAGCATCAAACATCAGTAGACCGCAGGTCCAACTCAACTCACTTGAAAAACAGGTAATAAGAGAAATCTCATATCTTACACCCTCTCCTGCAGTAAAAATACCTTTCCCTTCATGGCATGTTAACACCATTTAGCCCAGTAATAAATCAAAAGTCCCATTCACGATGTTCCAACATAAAACGCCTATTCATTTTCAGAGAGTACAACTCACTAACAACACTATCGAAGATAGGCATGCTATGGATTCTCGGAAATGATAAATGATAATATGCAATGACATTCAAAAACATATGACACTTGCATAATCCACTGTATGAAAACCAACGTAAAATTCCGAAAAGTACCTTCTGAGAGGCACCCCCAGCTGGTATTATGCAAAGACAGAAGCGATGTGAACAATGCAGAAGCAGTAGCACTGTGCAACGGGATCAATGACTGCGCACCGCCTAACTCCACCGGAAGCCTAAGTGAAAAATACAAATCCTCTAAAGCCTCCCAACACGCAAGTTTAAATTTAATACCCACCAGTCAACACAACAATAACAAGTTCATGAATTGAACACAAACGATGTTTTCTCAAATCATATTGACTATAAATTTAGTAACAAATTCATCTGTTTTCCTAACAATGCTCGAAATTTCAGTAAAATGAAGAACATAAAAACTAATCATACAACCGAAATTAATAAAAATAAAAAACCCGTATGCACAAAAGACCCAAAATTCGGTTTTCCAATTTAATTTTTTTTCAATCAATTGCTAACATAGGTACAAAATTAAAGTTCAAAAAAAAAAAAATCGAACCTTGAGAACTTGAGCTTCTGGGCAGCGAGTCGAGGAGCAGAAGCGGGCTTAAGGGAAGTGAGTTCGGTCAGCTTAGAAGCATTGGAGGCGAAAGGTGAAGGCGGTGGACGGGACAGAATGGCTTTTGCAGAAGCTGAAGAGAATTGTAGGGTTCGCCTCGCGCAGTTAGCCGCCATGTCTGTTTCCCTCGACTCTTTTCCAAAGCTCAAAGCTCTGATCCTGGACTCCCAGTCAAAGAATTGTTTGTGGGCTGAGTCTGACAACATATATGGACCACATGCCTCTTGGCCCAATATTTTAAAGGCTGAGTTTGTGAGCCCATGGGCTTCTTATTAACTTAAATAATTGGCACAAAACTGGATCCTGAAATTCAATATCCGTTTCCATTATTAATTAATTATACTAGTGTCTTCGCACCCGTTCACGCCCCTTCATGTGTAATGTTAAGCCACAAATACCCAAGAAACATCTTGTTTTTTTCTTTGGAAAAGGGAGTAGCGGTGATTTTGCCACAGTAGTTTACCCTTCTAGAAGCTAGGTGGACTCACATAAATATATCGTTTTTGTCAAGAATACTGTGTCTCATGTGGTTTGCCACAAATATTTAGGGCTAGTTTGGTATTGCTGTGCTTTGAAAAAAAATTGCTTTTATTGTGTTGTGAGAATAAGTTCATTTTTTATGATTTACGTTTTCATATTTTTTTCATCCAAAACTGTGAAAATAAGCTGTTTTTAAGTATTTATCAGACATCTTTTTGAGCTCAATTTTTTTTTATAAGGAAAACTAAGAAAAATGGTTTCACAAATTTGAACTTTGAATCTTAATCAAAAAATCATTTTCTAACTTTATTTAATGGTTAGGAAACTGGCCAAACAATGAGTTTCTGATTATACCCTGACTACACCTCCTCCAGTTTATTTAATCCGTTTCACTTCAGATGTGATAAAAAAAGCTTTTGTACGGTTTCTACAAGTTTCTACATATATCTGTCATTTTCTCTCTACTATTCTCTCAATTTATAATTCCGATCAGATTGTCGACGATGGAGATGACGCCACCCTTGTGATCCATGAGGAAGTCAAGACCAAGAAGAGTTCGCGAAGTTCGCGACGCTCCCGACCAATCTTCCACTGATAACTAGAAGTTCAAGCGAGTTCTGACCATCATCAGAGATGGCTTAGAGAATCAGATGGACTCCAAGAGGTACCTGTAAGGTCTTTTATTTCAAGTTTCACATGATTTATTAATATTTAATGACATAATTAGATTATTCATTGGTTATTAGCATTTGGGTGCGAAATATATTGCTTGAAATCTTGAAAATCTGCTGCTAAATATTGGACAAATTCCAGAATTATTATTCTGTTTTTTGTTTACTTTGTTTATGGTAGTTAACTTAATTTTTTTCATGTACTTTTTTGATATAATTGTTGGTTCTTAAAAATTTAGGTTGGGTCCGTCACCATTGGTGGATTCCGTGCATTAAACGTCAGTTTTTTTAGCACCTGCCACTGCCGGCAGGCAATGCTTTCTACTGTTTTGTTTTTGCGGGCTATGCAATGTCAATGAGATTGGAAGATGCTTCTATAGATTGTTAGAAGAACCAAATTGTTATAGGAATTATGTTTGAACTGCTCTCTCTCCCACTTTCTCCCACTCTCACATATGTTGTTTTGACATTAATCATTCTTGTTAAATACTTCAAGTTTTTTTCTCTATTTATTTTCTGCATATTTGGGGTCTTCTAGTTTTGATTGAGTTGACTATTTCTGGGCTTTTGCAATATTTTACTCATATCTTTTTCAAGAGATTTTTTAAGAAGATGAAATGATTAAGTGTTTGGAGTTTTCTGGTTGCTTTTGATTTGTAGAACTTTTTTTTGTTTAAATTAATCGATGAATTATTTTTTTAAATATAAAAATTGGTTGGTTTGCCGTAGAATTGAACATTTGAATCTGTTTTCACATCTTTCACAGTTTGCTGCAAGAGAAGATAAATATGCAAGTCAAATTTGCAATCAAGAACTATGTCACCGAAGTACCATTTTTCTTCATGAAGCTTAAGCATTCAATTTAGCTTTCAATTTTTATTTTGTTTTATACTTTGATTTGGCCTATGATGCATTCTCATTGTCCTCTTGATTCCTGCAGCTGATTGGAAATACCCCGTTGGTATATCTCAACAATATTTGTTGTGGATGGTTGCGTAGCACGAATTGCTGCCAATCTAAAGTCACTGAAACTCTGTGCTAGTGTAAAAGGCAGACATATTCTTTGCACTTTTCCCTAAGGGATATTGATTTTGTTGTCCTAATACGAAAGAAATTAATACTCAAGGTTAATTCACATTTGATCTTGAATTTGTAAATGCAGGAGTGCATATTGTATGATCAAGGTTTTTAATTCTCAGAAATAATCAGTTTCAGTTTAAGAAATAGTGATAACACCCGTGTTTAGTTTTCAAAAATAGTCCGTTTTCAGTTTTAGATATAATGTAGTACATGTGCTCAGTTTCATAAATAGTGCAGTACCCGTGTTCAGTTTTAGAAATAGTCAGTGATTAATTTAAGAAATAGTGATAGAACCAGTATTCAATTTAAAAAATAATAATGATATATGTGTTTAGTTTTCGGAAATAGTCAGTTTTCAGTTTTAGATATAGTGTAGTACATGTGCTCAGTTTCTTAAATAGTGCAGTACCCGTGTTTAATTTTAGAAATACAGTGATTAATTTAAGAAATAGTGATAGATCAGTATTTAGTTTAAGAAATAGTGATAATACTCGTGTTTGGATTTCAGAAATAGTCAGTTTTCAGTTTGAGATATAGTGTAGTACTGTTTGGACCTAAATTTACGCTATCGGCCCATACAATCAAGGCCGTTAGATGAGTAAAGTTCTAGACCGTTGGATGATAAAGTGGTTGAGATAATTTTCAATTATTATTAAGGAATAATATTGTGGTTTTAATCATAATATTATCTCTTAATATATATTGGATTATCTAAGCCTAATATTGGCTATATCCAGCGGATCGTTTAAAGATAAATGATATCTAAAAGATAGGTTGTTGCTTACCTTGAGAAGTCTTTGACCTAGACTCTAGCTGTTGAGTTTGAATTAAAATCAAATTCTACACAAGTGAAGCCGCACCACACATCTGCTTCTATAAATACAAGGCCGCGAACACCATAGAGAAGACCTCCAATTCAACACCCAACTGCCCTGCGCAAAACCTCTCAAACATCTTGAGATTTTTTATTTTCTTTTTCCGCCGACACATCTTCAGTTTGGATAAACAGCACTGTGAAGGCAACCGGCGAACATCTTCAGTTTGGATAAACAGCACTGTTGCCGTAGAATCAGCCGTTCCCGAAGCACCTTCAGTTTGGATAAACAGCACTGCGTCGAGGCCGACTGGTTATCTATCCAAGTCTCGGTCGAGAAGGATTTTCAAATCCTTATTGGCAGAGGTCATCTCATTAGCCTTCTCGGCGAAGTGAGGTGTTACCAGGTTACTACATTCGGCACCATAAAAGCCGAATTTGATATTGAACTTCGTAGAACTAGCAGCCTTGTCTTCAGGCTGTAGAACTCAGAGACCGAGAGCGTTCCTTCCTCGGTCGCAATCGCAAGATACAGAAGTCAACGACGCGCTCCAAGCGACATCAACAAATTTTACTCCTCGGCCGAGCTCGGCCGACGAGTTGGCACGCCCCGCATTCAACCGAAGGACGTAGTTAGCTTACTAGTTACTCGGCCTGCGCGCCACGTAGGTTTTGTAATTATTAGGGTCAACATTTTGGCACGCCCAGTGGGACCCAGTGCTAAAACTACGAAGTTTATATGATATATCAAGATTCCAATCCGGCTCTACGTAGCCGATTGTACGAGCGCCTAGAGGAATTGAAAAAACACAATGAAGAACGGAAAAGATCTTTGGAAGTGGAAAAAGTTCTTCGTGGCCATAAAGAGTTGCAAAAGTCATTCGCTTACATGTTGAGAATAAAAGCTCATGTTGCCCTGCAAGAGCAATGGGTAAATGAAGACAGGGCTCGATTTAATGCCTGGCTAGATGGAAAATATTTTCCTTACGTTTTCGACTACAAATCAATTCCATTTGAGGAATGGTTGGTTGAAAAGACTGGGGGGCAATTTTCCGCTTCGGCCGTAATCAGACATCGGCTTAAGAAAATTGTTAATTTGGTCGAGGAACAAAGGCCATCTATTTTTTCGGTCGAGACTGAAAGTGTGGTAGGCCTAGAAGAAAATGTTCAAGTTTCTGAGCCAAGAATTGACTCAGAAAATGTTTCTTTAGAGGAGTGTTCCAATGGCGAACAATACCGATACACGACTTCGGACCATAAAACCACATCAATTGATATGGTAATTGGAGACATGGTTTTAGATGCCGAAACTACGCCAATCAATATGATTATTAGTGATAACACCGATATAGAGAAATCTCATTCGGCTAAGTTGTTTGAATTAAAAGCCGAAATTATGCGTGTGGGGCATAATAATTGTTCAACACATTCGGCGGCTGAAAATGAAAAAATTTTCACCAAGTTACAAATATTTGGAGAAAATTCTTTATTTGGCCTAGAGCGAAATCAATTTGAGAATTTTGATATTATAAGATCTCGGCTTGGAATAAAGCATCGTTGGCCTCCTCCTATTTATGGTTCGGCCACTTTTATTTCCATGTGCTAAATTACTTTCTTAACCATTCGGCCTCTTGGCCGATACTTAAGAAAATACAGGGGGGGCAATGAGCATTGAGCCCCCGGGAAAAAAAAAAAAAAAAAAAGGGTGATAGAAATATGCATGCCCGACAACATCATTCCAAAGCCAATGGGCCAAGTTTTGATTTTGTTTTTTGTGGCTTTGGATTCATATATATGTGATGATGGTCTTCGGCCACTTTAAGACCTCGGCCGACAATGAAGTTCCTCGGCCACGAAACGTATCTAGCTAATGTTCCTCGGCCCACTTTACAAAACGATATGGCCGAATAAAAGAAAATATGGCCGAATACAATTCTTTGGCCGAATAAAAGAAAGTTCGGCCGAATACAATGGGATATATATATATATATATATATAGGTTCTACACCCAATTCTTCTTGGCCTCGGCCTCGGCCCACTTTACAAAACTATTTGGTCGAATACAATTCTTCGGCCGAATAAAAGAAAGTTCGGCCGAACTATTGACCCCAAATTATTTTTCCTACCCCCTAATTCTTCTCGACCTTGGTTCATGATTGCTTATCACTTCTCTTCAACCATGAGTTGTTCTTTGGTCAAAAGAAGCCAGGATCATGTTCTCTCGGCTCAACACAGCAACAGGTTTCTCTCGGCCTGATAAGTAGGTGGTCGAGGTACTCCTGACTGGCTGGAAAGACTTAATTTCCTTAACCATTCGGCTTATGGGCCGAAGCTCAAGGAAACTGGGGGGCAATGTTTGGACCTAAATTTACGCTATCGGCCCATACAATCAAGGCCGTTAGATGAGTAAAGTTCTAGACCGTTGGATGATAAAGTGGTTGAGATAATTTTCAATTATTATTAAGGAATAATATTGTGGTTTTAATCATAATATTATCTCTTAATATATATTGGATTATCTAAGCCTAATATTGGCTATATCCAGCGGATCGTTTAAAGATAAATGATATCTAAAAGATAGGTTGTTGCTTACCTTGAGAAGTCTTTGACCTAGACTCTAGCTGTTGAGTTTGAATTAAAATCAAATTCTACACAAGTGAAGCCGCACCACACATCTGCTTCTATAAATACAAGGCCGCGAACACCATAGAGAAGACCTCCAATTCAACACCCAACTGCCCTGCGCAAAACCTCTCAAACATCTTGAGATTTTTTATTTTCTTTTTCCGCCGACACATCTTCAGTTTGGATAAACAGCACTGTGAAGGCAACCGGCGAACATCTTCAGTTTGGATAAACAGCACTGTTGCCGTAGAATCAGCCGTTCCCGAAGCACCTTCAGTTTGGATAAACAGCACTGCGTCGAGGCCGACTGGTTATCTATCCAAGTCTCGGTCGAGAAGGATTTTCAAATCCTTATTGGCAGAGGTCATCTCATTAGCCTTCTCGGCGAAGTGAGGTGTTACCAGGTTACTACATTCGGCACCATAAAAGCCGAATTTGATATTGAACTTCGTAGAACTAGCAGCCTTGTCTTCAGGCTGTAGAACTCAGAGACCGAGAGCGTTCCTTCCTCGGTCGCAATCGCAAGATACAGAAGTCAACGACGCGCTCCAAGCGACATCAACAAATTTTACTCCTCGGCCGAGCTCGGCCGACGAGTTGGCACGCCCCGCATTCAACCGAAGGACGTAGTTAGCTTACTAGTTACTCGGCCTGCGCGCCACGTAGGTTTTGTAATTATTAGGGTCAACAAGTACATGTATTCAGTTTCAGAAATAGTACAGTACTCATGTTCAGTTTCAGAAATAATCAGTGATTAATTTAAAAAATAGCGATAGAATCAGTATTTAGTTTAAGAAATAGTGATAATACTCATGGTTAATTTTTAGAAATAGTAAGTGTTTAGTTTCAGAAATAGTGTAATACTCATGTTTAGTTCAAAAATAATCAGTGATCAATTTAAAAAATAGTGATAGTACCAGTGCTTAATTTAAAAATAGGCAACTTTAACGAAAAGCTTTAGGTACTGTTCACTTTAACGAAAAATCACATTTTTACACTAAAAAATCAATCATGGTACTATTCATGTTACCATTTATTTTGTCCTTATCGTTAAAACTCAAAATTTTCAAGCCATTTTCATTAGTTTTCCTTTAAAAATAGTGATAATACTCGTGTTCAGTTTCATAAATAGTTAGTGTTTAGTTTCAAAAATAGTGTAATAGCCGTGTTCAGTTTCATAAATAGTCAGAGTATAGTTTCAGACATACTGTAGTACATGTGTTCATTTATTTATTTTTTAAATAATCAGTTTAAAAATAGTGAGAGAGAGAGAGAGAGAGAGTGTTTAAGAAATAGTTAGTGTTTAACTTATGAATAGCTTATATGAAATTTATATTAATCTTACTTTGATTCTATAAATATTTCAATAAGCATTTAACATGATTTTGAATCTTTCTCATTCTAAATCCTTCTTAATTCAATTCCTCTATTTCTTACTAATTTATAAATTAGTAAATAAGCTATCATTCTTTCTCATTTTAGTTCCTCTATTTCTTTTACAAATTTTTATGCACGTCATTAATGTAGCTGAACCTCCACTCAAGCCCCATCACCCCAAAAAATAAAAGACATAACCTGGCCCAATTTCCCTTAAGAGTTGAGACCAATCGAGATTTAATCAATTCAATTTTAGTTACATATGATTAATGTTCTGCAAGTAAAAGAGTATATGGATATGGCAAGCAAATGAGGAAGATGTTGGCTGGGTTCTAAATTTAATTAGTAAAAGATAGCACGTAGGATGAGGAAGGAAGGAAGAACTTCTCACATCACATGCATTCAAACCAAAAGCAGAGAGGAGATGCAGAGGGAAGCAATTTGTGCCGTGCTCAAAAAGACCTGACAAACCTCTGGTACACGACACACACTTTTCTCTCTCGGTTTCGATTTCGTTTTCAGGTTGTGTCGGAGATCGGGTTAAATGAAGGAATGTTTGAGTAAGAAAAAAAAATCGAGTGAAGTTGCTCCCATTGCTTTCTACGGTGTGTTTGAGAAATGGGAGAGATTGGTGTACTTGAAATTTAATATGCTATTTTGTCGTGGATATACTTATATATCTATATATATATGCCTAATTATAGTGCTAATCAATTAATAATTAAAATAATAAATTCAATTTTCTGATGGAATTGGACTGACGGAATGGAGTTTCCGTCAGGGGCAGTGGTTGGAATAAAAAGTTTTGGTTTTGCATGTGGGCTCATTTCCTACTTATGAGACTTTAGTTTTTGTTTTTATTATATTATATTTTGTGCTTTTTATTAAATTTCAAGCTTTTTATATTAAAAAAGGTTATATGATGGTTTTTGTTTAAAATAAACTTAGTCCAAGCCATTTTCATTAAAGCTCCATTTTTTATAAAAGCACCTCAGTACCAAATCAGTACTTAGTTGGGCCAATAACGTGTATTACTTGTAATTACTTAATTAAGTTCATTTTTAATGTAAAATAGGGGAATTTGGGCTTAACTTCCAAGTAAACCCTAAGCTTGTAATATTCTCAAATTAGCTATTGCAGGTCGAAGAGGGTTGGCTAAGTTGGTAAGGTCATGCTTTCTGTGTCACCTCACCAAGGTTCAAGTCATGCCGTTAGTTCTTGTTTGTGCGTGATCTGTAAATTTCTATGTAAATCCATATTGGTGGCAGATGACAACTAGATGCCATGCATAAGTTCTTCTGGCAATGCCGTTGGTGGTGAGAGTAACAAATCTCCTCCTAAACTTTTTTTTTTACCAAAAAAAAAAAAAAAAAAGCTATTGTAGTACGCCTCATGGCACACAAATTTGAATACCCTATCGTAAATGTTCACAGTTTAAATCTCGTCTTGTCAAAAAACTTTTCTCATTGTTGAAAGTTTGGAACTATAAACAGTAAACCATTCATTTGGTAAACACCATGTTAATTGTTATAGCCAAAATACTTGAATAAAAGCATGCATTTGATCAAAGTAGGTCATTTTCATCTATGGTGATGTTATTGGTCAAATTTTCCCTTCCAATTCGAACTTGATTGCACATTAAGCACTATGCTTAACTTTAATGATATCCTCATTTTGAAACACGTAGCTGTTTTAATCTAAAAAACATGTCATCATGAAAACAAAAATAAATTAACGTTAAACTGTGAGATGATAAAGTTCATGGAAAATCCCTTTTTTTAGTCTCCTTAACACCTTTCTAACAACTCAATATTGAAATAATTTTAAGATTTTAAACATTGCTTATAACTTTATATCCTCATCTACTAATATTGAAATAATTTTAAGCTTTTAAACGTTGTTTATAACTTTATATCCTCATCTACTCATTTGGAAATTGCAATGCCTCTTGGATAAGGACACACCATGTTTTCATTAATTTGCTTTTGCAAATAGAAGCTAATCCTAATTAAATTATATTTGGTGTTAAGTATACATACAATCGTAAATTTGTTGACCGCCCTTTTAACCATTTGATCAAGAATCCAATTAACATACTTGGAGTTGGGAAAAACATACCATTTTAGGATTGTCTTTTGACTTTGAGCAAGTAAAATATCAGCTACATAAATCTCTCTTTCTTTTCAAAGAGTAGAATATCGTTGTATTTAAAAGAAAAACAAATATTATGTTTCGCGATTTTCCACATTAAGGATAGAATTTAAGCATAAGAGCTTAAAGACATTTTGCCAATCCATCTATTGTCACTAAATAAGTTCACAATTTATATTTTGTATTGTAGCAAGTTATTTACATGTTAAGTCTCATGAGCTAAGAAATTCTATTTAAGAAAAATGTTGTAATAAAAATGATTATAAGCTATAGATAAACGTTTTACTTAATTTAAGACGTTGTCTACACATTCGGGCTCAAGAGTTTTTTTCATAAAGGGAAATAGTGAGAATATATGACATAGAGGGATAAAAACTTAGTATAAAAGCTTAAAATATATTGAACCTCTTCATCTTTAGCAATTGATTTGCGACTTAAAACCAACAAGATTCTCTGCTTTGCGAGAGTCGATAACGTCTATCGTATGCAATTTACTCTTGATTCGCATTCTAATATATTCCTGAGCTAGGGTTTGCGGCGTCAACTGCTTAGTCATCACAATTGAACACCAGAGAGTTATTGGGGGGGGGGGGGGGTGTCTGCTACATGCAGTTAGCTAGTTGCATTTAATTCGCTCCGCGTCCTGAGAATCTGCTGAGACTGACCCAACAACTCAAAAATCAAAAGCCATAAAAGTAGTTTTCACCCTGCAACAACTTCTCTTCACACTTCAAAGCACTGTTGCAGCACCCTAGCAACAACGTGATCTTCACCCATCGCCATCTTGCAGCATTTTGCGTTTACGCAACCAAAAAACCTATTTATGTTATGAGTTTTGAGGAAAGACGTCTGCAACTACAAATTAGACAGGTCCGATCATTGAAACACAAAGTAGAATAGATCTTACAAGAGTGTACGTATATTTTAAGTGAAAAAGAGGGGAAAAGGGAAGATAATAGGGATTTTTCGGTATATGATAAATAATCAAAATACGGTTAAAAATTCTCAAAGAAATACTCTGGAGTACTATAAAATTTCCGAAAATAAATTTTCTTCACCATATGTGTGTTGGAAATTTATGACGGGCAGAGAGTGGTTGGTCTGATATCATGGCCGAAAACTGGGCATTGGTTTTATGATATGGTGGGAAAGGAAATGCAGAGCTTCCTCCCTAAACCTGTAGGACTCTTGCTTCATATCGTTGCTACCAAATGTATGGCAAGTAGTGATGGTCTTGGTTTGTCTTGTCAGTGGTCCAGTCCACCTATGTACTAGCACCAGCAGCTAGGTAGTTGAGAAAATCCCATCCTCCTCCTTTAAAGCTCCTATAAGTATAAACCCTAATCGATGGAACCCAAGAACCGTACTTTTTGTGCATGTGTGGAAACTGAAAAGCAGATCGGCCTGGAAGGTATCAATTTTCTAGAAAAATTAAATTTGTAAATTAAATTATATGTTACAAATAGGAATAAACACGTTTATCAATGTTTCAAATAATAAACTAATTATCAACTTTCATATTCTTTAGTTTCCAAAATTTAGTCTACAAATTTAGTCTCTTTAGCATACTACCTGAGAATCGCGATCTAGACAGGTGCCTCGACAAGTCTAGATGAATTTTCTTATTTTTTAAACGCTTAAAGATTAATTGTGGTGGTAATCAGCCAATTAGTACCTAAACAGCTCTAGACGGAAACTTTTAGAACACTATCTGCAAAAATGGGAAAAGGATCATTGCCGGATCCTTTTCCTGGGGATTTCGTGATCGTGGCCGTTTATCGTACATCGTGCGCCCAGAAATCATTTGAAATTTAAAATTTAAAATTAAATATAAATAGTACTTAACGAAAATTGACTGCACGATGTACAATGAATGACCACGATCACAGGATCTCTCAAAAAAGGATCTGGCGAGGATCCTTTTTCCAAAAACGTTCATGAATTTTAATTTAGGAAAACTAATGAAAATGGCTTGAAAACTTTGAGTTTTAACGATAAGGACAAAATAAAGGATAAAATAAATAGTACCATGATTGATTTTTTAATGTAAAAATATAAGTTTTCGTTAAAATAAACAGTATCAAGAGCTTTTCATTAAATTTTTTTTTTAATTTCTATAATACAGTTAACTGTGCATGGATTTGAAAGATATATTCATACATTATTGATACCTCGTCAATAAGATTGACACTGATCTCAATAACATTGACAATGATGATATCCAATTCAAGACACATGATTGATTTGACATGCTTGAAAATGAATCGCTATGATTCAAACTTCAGGATCCAAGGTGAATTATGGATGCGATATTTTCGTCTTGGATATTTTGTTAAAAATAAGACGTGTTTAAAGAGTTTTAAATTATATTTTATAAAGAAAAATATTATTAGCACTTAAAATTTTTCATTTTACATTCTTTAAAATTGTATTTTTCTTTTTAAATATAAAAAGTTTAGAATGTAGAATGATGAATTTGAAGTGCTAATAATAATTCTATTTAAATCATATAATGTTATTATTGATGATTGAATTATTACTTAAGTATTGATTAACGTGCTTATTTTTAATTGATGATACATCACATTATTTGTAAATTTGTTCTAAAAATTTCGGATTCATTTCAATTGATAATTGAATTATTATTTAACGTTAATTAATATACTTATTTTTTTGTTAATGTCCCATCATACAATTTACTGATTTGTGACATAAACATTGATGTAACTAGCATTATCATATTGTCCACTTCTAAATTCTAATTAGGGATGACAATTCTAACCGTTAAACTCGATAACCGTGAATAACCATCCGAATGGATTAGATTTGGATATGAAAATTCAGGTATGGTATGGATATGGGGAAAAACCGTGAACTTTATTCGGTTATGGTTTTGGATATGGTTATAGGGGTCCCCAATTCATATCCGTCCTCGAATCTGACCCGAATATATTGTGTGTGTGTGTGTGTGTGTATTTGATATATAATATAATTTTATTCAATTTACCGAACCCTCACTATACTAATTCATTATGCATGCATCAAACCCTATATTATCTTTATTATGCACCAAACATTATGCATGGGGCATATCAACAACCTCATCAATTCAACACTCTTATTGTTATACTCAACCAAATTAATTCATTGAATCATTTTATATATCAATTATCAAATGTTCCAAGTTTATCAGATTCATCTCTCTTCATGAGGTCTCACTATCAAGAAATTAATTAATTGAATCAATTTGTTTTGTCTTCCTTTCGTATTTGCTTTTGTCCTCCTTTTCTTTTTTGTTGGACCAATTTATCATATTGGCTTACTATGAACAGCTTCAAATATATTGTTATGTTTTTTGTAATTGGATGTTGCTATTTAATGATGGAATTAGTATCTACTAAAATTTATAGTGCATCAATCGGATGAATATAATTTTTTATTTTTTTTATTTTTTATGAAGATGGATATAATCGATAACCGATTGAAAATCCATTACCCGGTGGATATGGTTATGGATAATCCTCGATGGTTAATTTACGGTTATGGATATGGTTAATTTTCGTGGTTATGAGGGTAAATATAGCATTTCCATCATCAAATCGAACCATTGCCATTCCTAATTCTAATTGATCTTGAAACTTGATGAAGTATATCCGCCATACTTTCGCCTTCTATCATATGAAGAGTTGTTGCGCATCAACGTCAACATTACACATTTAACGATTTTTCAAACCTAATTTCAAATGGATAATGATTCAACATTTATAAAAAATTAAAGGCCTTCATCCTAAATTATGGCAGTCAATATTAAACCGCATACTTTTCTTTTTAAGGTAATTTAGCTAAAGATCATAAAAACTTTACTATGTAGAAACATATCAGTGATATATTTTTGTTCTAAACTTAATTAGTGATATATTTTTATTAATTAGGTACAGGTCAAGAATAAATGCTACATGGGCTTTAGAGCAAGTCCACCGGGAGTGGATTGCCTGGCACCAAGCACCCAAAATAGGCCGGCCCCTAACCAAATCACTCCACCCCAGCCTAATAGGTTGGCACCCAGCCCAAGCCAGGCAAGAGACCGGCCTAGAATCGACAGACCCAACAGCCAGGGCATCTAACGTGAGCAATCCCGTGCTCGGCGGCTGGGACAGTGTTGGTCGTGGGGGCGTTCACCACCAAAATAAGAAACCCCAATAACACCCTTCATCCATCACCCTGCCGTATTCAAATCTCATCCTAAAATAAGAAACTAGACGTGTACCTCCAGGAACAACACCTAAACAACTCAGATCATCCACACACCCATTCATGCCTTCACTTTTGGAATTTCATCTTGGAATCCGACCATCTACGCTTCTACCCAATGTAGTGGACCAGGATTGAGACTGCTTTTGTTGACAAGTTCGCTTGCCGCTGGACCAGGACTTGCCGAGCTATATGACGGTGGTTATGAGGATAAAAGGGCTAGGAAAAAAAGGCTTTAGATGAAAGGGTGGGGAACAAGTCCGAGCATAATATTTTTATTATTATTTTATAATAAAAAATAATAATATCTTAATAAAATTGATTAGGCTATTTTTTGTTAGGGGTGGAGATGCATTTGGCCTATCACTGTTCACTGAGTGGATTAAATAGGCTGGGTGCTGGCGCATTTTTTTAGGGGTGGACTTGCTCTTAAGGCATTATCAATAGTCAAAATTTTACCATTCTCTCCATCTTTCTCATTTTTTCAAAAAAAAAATTGTGACTACATGCCGCCCAACCTTTCTCCTCCACCCCATAACCAACCGTTAAGCAAATCTATGAAATCTGCAGTCAAACCGTCCATGTGCGCTCCGTCTTCCCCCACTAGGACACCACATCGATCTCTCTCAACCTTCTCCCACTCCCAATCTAGCAACTTGTTTTTGGTAGGACTCTTTGACGATGCCACACCACCGCTACCACCTGCAAGAGAAAAAAGACCCGAAATCAAACCCAAAAAGCTTTAATTTCAATACATACGCCTCGCCCCTTTCACCGGCAAGGCTTTCTTGTTGAGCCCAAAACGGGTAAAGCCGTGACTAGGATCTGCGGGGGATGAATTTTATGGGTTTTGATATTTTCTTCCTTTGGGTTTGAAATCTTTTTACGTTTTGATTAATTTGATGGGCTCTATCTCCTTTTGTTCTGTGATATGAAATTTATAGTTTGTTTTTAATAAGTAATTTTATGGGTCAAGAAAGAGACTCCATGAGATGTGGAAAAGATTATAGGAAGAAGAAGAGAACCAGGAAACGAACAACGCAATGAAGCGTCTGAATATAAATGTAAAAACAGAACCATGAAATGGACACTGCATTGCAGTGTCTAAATCAAAACGTTAAAAAGAAAAAGAAAAAACAAATAGAAGTAGGAAACGAACACTGCATTGTAGTGTCTGAATCAAAATGTAAAAATAGAAAAACAGAACCAGGAAACAGACACTGCATTGTAGTGTCTGAATCAAAATGTAAAAATAGAAAAACAGACCCACGAAACGAACATTGCATTGCCATGTCTTAATCAAAATGTAGTAAAAAAAAAAAAAAACAAACAAAACTAGGAAACAGACACTGCGTTGTAGTTTCTGAATCAAAATGCAATACAAGAAAAATAGGACAGGGGAAACGAACACTGCATTGTAGTGTCTGAATCTAAACATAAAAATAAATAGTTGCTCGAAGAATGAAGCATAGAAGGCGTGTGAGTGATGAAAAAAATAAAGAACTAGGAAATGGACACTGCAATGCAGCGTCTGAGAAAAGGGATGTCAGTTGAACTGGATGCTAGCTGTAATGCCAAATTCTATAATTTTTGTTTATTTTAAATGTCAAATTAATAAATCATACAATGTACATATAAAACAAAATATGAAACAAATTTCCCAAAAATTTCCCAAAAAGGTTAAAAACAAACACTAAAAAAATAGATACATACGTATTACGCACACTCACCCAGCATGTCCGCTAGTTGTGTGTTGTATGCAACCTTCCCAAGTTTTCTAGACATCCTTGCTCATCCAGTAATATTTTTGGGGGTTAAATTAGAATAATAGTTGGCTACTTAAAGATGAGTAGGAACTTCTACTTAAAATTTCTTAAAATTGTTCGTTGTCAATTTATAGAACATCGTATTTATAATTAGAATCGTTCAAATTATAAATCACCCTATAAAGATCGCCTCTACAAAAATCAATTAAAAATATGGAACTTTAACGAAAAACTCTTGGTACTGTTCACTTTAACAAAAAAACCATATTTTTACACTAAAAGTCAATTCTAGTACTATTCACTTTACCCTTTATGTTGTCCTTATTGTTAAAACTCAAAGTTTTAAAGCCATTTTTATTAGTTTTTCTTTAAAAATAAGGTCGTTTAGTCATCAAAATGTTTAAAAACAAATAAATGGTATTGGTAAAAACATTACGAACCGTCTATGTATCTGCTACAATAGATTGACTTAACGTCCTTAGTTTTAATTTAGTTTTTTTGCATAGATGATCTTTACAGTGTGATTCATAGTATGAATGGTTCTAATCACAAGCACAAAACTCTGTAACTAAAACACTAAGATTTTTGAGTAGGAGCTGCTACTCTTCTTTGAGTAGCCAAATATTCTTCATTAAATTGTGAAGGCTTTTTATTCGAAATGGTCAATGAAATCTGCATAACTTTCAATTGGTTTCTGAATTTGTTGTCACATCCCCGCCCAGGCCCCCACCACATCTTGGGCTCAACTCCACTGTAGCACGATATTGTCCGCTTTAGACCCCGACCACGCCATCACGATTTTGTTTGTAGGAATTCACACGAGAACTTCCTAATGGGTCATCCATCATGGGATTGCTCTCGCGCGCTACTCGCTTAACTTCGGAGTTCCGATGGAACCCAAAGCCAGTAAGTTCCCAAAAGGCCTCATGCTAGGTAGAGATGAGAATATACATATAAGGCTTACAAGATCCTCACCCCTAGGCGATGTGGGATGTAGCAATCCACCCCCCTTAGGAGCCCGACGTTCTCGTCGGCACACATCTGGCCATGAATTGGCTATGATACCAAATTGTCACATCCTGGCCCGGACCTCCACCACATCCCGGACTCAACTCCACCATAGCACGATATTGTCCGCTTTAGGCCTTGACCACGCCCTCACGGTTTTGTTTCTGGGAACTCACACGAGAACATCACAATGGGTCACCCATCATGGGATTGCTCTCGCGTGCTACTCGCTTAACTTCAGAGTTTCGATGGAACCTTAAACTAGTGAGCTTCCAAAAGGCCTCATGCTAGGTAGATATGAGAATATACATATAAGGCTTACAAGATCCTCACTCTTGGGCGATGTGGGATGTAACAATTGTCCCTTAGTAAATCATTTTGTTAATTTCATAAAAAATCTATCAATATCTTCGTTAAATTATCACTTAAAGAATGGCACAGCGACCATCTTTTAAAGGTATTTTTGTTAAAACAACTCTTATTGATATATTTTTCATGAATAACTAAAATAATTTACAGAAAACATATTCAAAGACCATTTTTATTAATTTTCATTATCAAAGATAAAAATAAAAATCGGCGTAACTCTTATGGATTCTTCCGAATAAACAAAAAAAAGGACGGTGCCGCCGACAACTGCTGTCCCTCATGGGTCATAAGCCTTTCTCATTCCCACAATTTACCCACACGGCCCTTTGGACCACCTCATCTTTTACCCACACGGCCGAATTGACCTCCGCCTTTCGTTATATATATATATATATATGTACGCCAAACACATTTTGTATGCCACTGGCTAGTACTACATTGCCACTTCATTTTCAAATCTATCGCATTTTAGCCATCTGCATTTGAAATTAAATATTTTCTTAATTACTTACAATAAGACGAGTAGCTACGATCTTTGGCATTTTTCTCAACACTCGCAGTTAATTATACACATTCTTTTTAGCGCTTGAAGTCTAAAAATTATGCGTTTGAATATCTCCTTTAGTATCGCTTATATAACTAAATTGCAATTTCATTTTGCTTTTTCAACTGGAATTTATTAATATTCAAATTAAAATGGACAAAGCACCAATTAACCAAATTATTTAAAAAATTAATATAAAGCTAAAAACAATAATGCAATAATAAACAATTAGTAATAATATATTGATTAAACCCATTGCTCCATTAATTTGGCTTCCAATTATTGGGGAAGCAACACATAAACATTTATCAAGGATCATATATCATAATCAAGACATATTCCAAATGTAAAAATAAAAAAAAATTAAAAAAAAAAAGTAAGAAAAAAACTCGAGGTCGAGCCATGGGGCTAACCTTTCTTAGCCACAGGTTCGAACCCAAATTAACCAAACGGGCTAACCCTCCACGTCATCATCATCATCAGTCAGCAATAGTCCAAGTCATATCATTCTGGAAGATCCAGTGGCAGACTTCGATCCGACCAGGACCCGAGCCCAATGCCAAAAAAGACCCATGAGTCGGACTCCAGGCAGACGTGTCCAAGTGACAGATGGCAACACCGTGGTTGATCTTGGCCTTCGAAACCGGGTCCAGAAGATCCGCTTCGTATACCCGAACTTTTGGAACAGAGTGACAGTAATAGAGTAGGTAAGGGAACAAGCTCTGGTGGCACGACACCGACTGCGTGACTTTCCCGCCGTTGATTCCCTTCACCGATCCGATCATCACGTCGTGCTTCGCCCCGTTGACGTTCTCGGTGCTCCGGACGACGATGTTTCGGCCCAGGACGGTGGTGGCGAAGTCAATCATGTCCTCCGCGGACCCGACGCAGCGCTTCGTCTCGCCGGCGCTGGGGGCTCGCTCGCATTCCTGCAGGGCGTCGACGATGATCTTCTCCATCGTCGAGTTATCCGCCGCGTGGAAGATTTGCTTGAGGGAGGCAATTTTGGAAGTGGCAAATGGTAATTTGGAGAGAATTGTCCGGGGCAGAAACGACCTTTTGGGCATTTTATCTTGAATGTCGGGCATTGGCATCACGACTCCTTTCTTGAGCATCGACTGCCGGAAGAATTTGCCCGGCTCCACCCATTTTTTCACCATACTGCCGCTAGCCGGCGCCGCTTTTACGGAGCTGGCGCCGGCCTTGGTGTAGCTTTTGAAACTTACGGTCTCCTTCTTGGCGTAGTCCTTGAAAGTCGTGTTCACGCCGTAGATCTTGAACCCGATATCCTGCCCCCTCGCTCCCTTCCCGTACCCGGTGAACTTATCCGACCCGATATTGAACGACTTGCCGTAACTCGTGAAATCCATCTTCTCGCCGTTGGAGTTCTTGGCGTACGACTGAAACGAGTCGTCGCCGACATTGGCTCTTTCTCTGTAGCTGGTGAATGTCTCGACTCCGGCATTGCCTCCGTCGCCGTAGCTCTTGAAATTGTTCGCCGGATCATTCTGGTCGTTTCCGTAATTATTGAACTTGTCGTTTGCTCCGTTCCCGGATTGGCCGTAAGCCGTGAACCCGGACCCGACGACATTGGCGTTAGTTCCGTAGCCCGTGAACTCGTTCGGGGCCCCATTGCCGTTTTTGGAGTAGCTAGTGAACGATTGGTCGCCAGCGTTGGCGTTCTCACTGTAGCCCGTGAACCCGTGGGACCGCCCGTTTGAATCGTCCGAGTACGAGTTGAATCCGAGGTGGGGAACGTTCACCGAGTCGGCGTACTTCTTGAAATCGCCGGAGCCGCCGGTGGCTCCGGCGGCGTAGCCGTTGAAGCTCTGGTCCACCACGTTCCCGTCGTTGGCGTAGCTGGTGAACTGGTCCTTGTGGTTGACCGAGTCGCGGCTGTACCGCCGGAACGAGTCGACTGGGAGGTTCTCGCCGAGCGAGTAGTTTTTGAACGAGTCGACTCCGGCAAGCCGATCGGTGCCGTAATTGGTGAAGTTTTTGTCTGAATAGACCGCGAAATTCGCGTCCTTGTCGTGCTTTTCTAGGCTCTGTGCCAAATCGGGGAAGCAGAGAAGATTGGCTGCGGAGCAGAACTCAGGCAGCCGAGTCGAGAGGCCGTTCTGAGCCGCTAGCTTCGCGAAGGCCGCCGAGCCCACCGCGTCCAATGGTGAGGCCTTCGAGAGCAAAAACGATGGCTTCTCAGCATCGTTCTGGACCTCTTTGTTCCAGTAACGAACCAGATAGGCCTTTGGCGAAAATGGGTTTTCGGTTGCACCGGAGCTGCCGCCTGCGGCGGCGATAGCAACCTGCATTGTGTCATAACAATGGCAAATCGGTCGGAACAAGTAAAATTAAAGTAGCCAGAAACAATGCAGTACAAAAATTAATCAATAGTATGAATTAATTCATAAACGGTACGAAATAAATAAAAAAATTGGATTACTGTTACTGGGTAGAAATTTAGATGGCTTACATTGAGAGACGAGAAGAAGATAAAGAACAGAGAGAGGGGAGTCACAAGGCAGAGTTGTGTGTGCTGCTGCATTTTTGTTTTTCTTTATTTTTTATTTTTATTTATTGGGTGCGGGGAAGATTATGTGAGAGAGTCTGAGAGAGCGAGGGTTGAGAATTTTGGTGCATTTGTTGGGTTTTAAGCAGGTATATATATTGGTGTCGAAGAAAGAGGAGGGAATGAGCGAGTGAGTGAGAGAGTATGTGGGTTTGGAGAGTTTTTCAATATGCCTTAAATACGAGGCGGTCCATCATATATTATTGTACAAGTATAATGAAATGTTTCTTCATTTATATAATAACATATGTTGTAATATATTTATTCTGAACACGCTAAAAATCTATTGTGTATTTAGACTTTTGATCTCTCTCTCACTCTCTCTCACTCTCTCTTGTGGAGGTTTCATGTTCTAATGTATTTTGATGAGTTTGATGCTTACTTATAACGGTGTGGTCTTGTCACTACACTTCACGTGATTTGCTAGAACAAGAAAACCTAATATCCAAGTGAATCAAGATTAGTAATTTACGCGTTGATTTTTATTAAATTGTTCAATTTGCCACAATGTAGAAAAAACAATTGATATTCAATTTAAGATGAACACCACAAAATTATAAAATTTAGTACCTAAAAATCAAAATGAAGCAAATTAATTAGAAAATCTTATGGTATGACTTCAAGTTGGAAGTCTTGAAACCTTTATATCCTCCTCTTAAATTGTCCAAGAAATTTTATGAAAGAAAAAGACTAGTGCAACTTTAATTTCCCAATTAAGAGAAAATCTAGCTGTAATCAATAAAAATCCACACTAATTAGATTTGAATCAAAGGGCAGTCAATAAACATTCTAGAATTTTGTCTTTAAATAACATATAAAAATGTACAACGCGTCAACAATATTAAAATGTTTATTCAAAAGAATCACGAAAGTTTTTGTCTAAAACTAAAAATACAAGAGCTACGACAATACAGAATTTGACCCCCACTTCTGAAACCAAAAATATAATAATTCAGTAAGTCATGGATTGCTTTAGTCTTGTATTTTATAATTTATTTTTCATTTTTTTAATTTGGGTTGTGAAAACAATTATTATGCAAAGGAATAGATAAGGTTGCGTACAACAAACATTCTCATTTCGATCATTGCAAAATGGAGGGTGAGTCTTCGCACAATGGAAAAATTGCTCATTTGTGATTGAAAGGTCACAATATGAGTCGTAGATACAGTCTATTTACAAAGTAATGATAAGGCTGCGTACGATAAATGTTCCTTGCAAAGATGGAATACTTGTTAGCTTGGAGCTGCCCTAATATGTCTCGATTCAATTTTTCTTATTTTTCATAGTTTGTAATCTAATCTTAATTAAGAGAGCGACTCGTACAATACAAATGTAGAGTCGATATTACGACGACATATATGAGTTTACAACATTAACGGAAAACACGATAACAGTATATTCGTATCATGTAAATCTTTTTAATTAAGTGAACTAACCGACGTCAGAAAAGGCCACGTCAATCAGTCCACGAGTCCAAGGCCGCAAACCGAGCTCTGACTCTTTAGCAAAAGAGCACAAAGAGTGAGTGCACTGATGATGTGGCAGCCCTTAAAACCGTGTAGATCACAGGTGGCAAAGTGGGATTGGCGGGGGGTCGCTGTTAAGACAGATTTTTGACGCGTTTAGCCGCTTAAGTTTTTGTTCTCTAATCCGGAATCTTTTCGTGATCCCTCTTTTTCCTAACGGGAAGGCATGCATTATTAGAATTGATTCAACACGAGCTGCATTATATCATGGACAGTGCCAAGGCTCGTGAGCTTTGGCAGGTTTTGTAGTTTCAGCGAGAGTGATAGGGTTGTATTCGGAATTGCGGAAGAGAATTCTCTAACTTGTTCGCTTGCAATATCACATGATTGCGTGAATTACCACTTGAAATGTGTTTTGGATCGATTACGATCGGGGATGATTGAACTAATTTGTTAACAAGTCTTAGCTATAACGAGGTTCAACCATTGTTCTAAAAATCACTAGATGGTAGTCGGACATTTAGAAGGAGCCTAAGTTAGTGATTGTATGATATGAAAATCCAAGTGATTACGAGTCCACATTACAAGTAATTATAAGTCCGTAGTACTTTAAAGAATATTTTTCGAGACTTGTATGAATTTATAGAATTTTAAGAGAAATAACAGTATCAAATGCGTGATCTAAAAAACATTGGCAAAGTGGGTCACATAGAAGGTAAGCAGGGGCGCCAGACAATCAGCCCATGTTAACTAGCAAGCAAGGTGGCACAGCTTAATTGGACAATAGTTACAAAAACAAAACAAAAAATTGGTGAAAGTTGGGAGGTCGACTGGTCGGGTTGGGAATGAGAGAGAGAAACTCTTCGTTCTTCTTCCACGATCTCTTCTTCTTCGTTGGAACTAAAAAGTGCAAAAACTATAACTCTCCATTCATCATTTCTCAAGATTGAAAAGCAGGAAAAAAATGATTTCGAATTATAAAATAATCAGAATAAATCGCCTAAGATGCCTAATCACTTGTCTAGGCCGCCTAGAGCCGCCTCAGCGTCCGCCTAATCCCTTTCTCGATTTTCCTCTCGATTATGGCTTAATCCCTACGTCTGGCCACCGCCTAGCGCTTAGGCGTCCGACTAGGCCAATTTTTGGAACATTGCGGTTAACTTACCATGAGTCTTATCAAAACTTAAAAAGTCATTTGATAATCAATTTGTTTTTACTTTTAACTTAACAAAACATGTTAGACAACTGCTAACCTCAAAGCTTAAATTCTCAGAGAATAATTCACCAATGTATATATGACGCACATCATATTTATTTGTTTTGAGGAAAAAGAGACAAACCTATAAGTGTAATCTCACAAAAAAAGAAAAAAGAAAAAAAAAGGGACACATAAGTGAGGAACTTGGAGTAAACTCATAATCGCTTGCGAATCAATATCTCAAATAATTAGTTTGTAATCTTGACTAATCCTAATTAATATTCGGCATGTGTGTTCAATGATGTACGTGATCACCAAATCATATGATTGTGTCGCTTTATATATAGTTAATTATCATGCATCTTCCGCACGCTTCATAATTAATTAAAATTATTCGTATTTCATGAGCAAAACACAAACATGAAGAATCAGACATGGGCAAGGACACAGGCTTTCCAAATTATGTTGTGTGAAACAATGAAGATTTTTCTCTGATCTTGACGTGGTACTAGGATTTTTTGACAAATGAGACTGCATCAGAATATATAGGGACCCATTAATAAATTTCAAGGTTCTTTAAAGATAAGTCCTTGTACCTTTTAATTGTTATAGATCGAACATGCGTGACAAAATTGCGTTGTCGAATTATGTCATGTTATATATATTTTTTGAAAAAAATCGAGGTTCTATTGTAAAATTAATTAGCAATATTGGAAGTAGTTTAACTTCGTATAAACTCTTGTAAGGGCTCTCCTCCCATTAATGGGAAATTCTTTCTCAACACGTCTTCTTATGTGTAACAGACCTCGCATTAATATGTGATTCTTTCTCAATATGCACATTCACGTGTGACGGCTTTTCAAACTAACACGTGACGTGGATACATGAAGCACGCATGGACGTTGGACTTCACTCATGGGCCAACCTACTCTGATACCACCAAGAAAGTTGAGATTTCACTATAAAATCAATTGGCCATATGGGGAGTAGCCAAACTTTTTATAAATCTTGCAAAGTTTCTCTTTCCATCAATGTAAGACTCATTCTCAACCCTACAAAAATCATGTGCTTTCATAATCTAATGTCAAATCAATTTTGGTGCTATCTAGCTACATTTATAATATTGAAAAGCCCCCAAAAATATGAAAACAAATAAATAATACCTAATAAAACATATTAATATAAAGAAAGAGTAGAGAATACTAGCTTCTCCAAAAGTATATGCGGAATGGAGCTAAGATGCTATAGAGTGCTTTTGTTCACTTACGTATAAAAAGCAAGGAAAATAAATTTAAAGGGAAGGAAGAAACTTCAAGTAGTGGAAGAGAGTTAGACTGAATGTTTGTTTGCATGATTAACATTTGTAGTACTATTCGATTGTATGAACATGGTATGTTTGGCTTTAGAACGGTATAGGTTGCATGCACCCATCATCGACATGAAAATGCAATGCATTCCTACTCTACTTTTTTGAACGAGGCTTAAGTTCAAATCTCAGGAAGAACATACACTCATAGAAATATCGTACTTGTGATCATGTAATCAGCGACGAAGTCACAGCGGCACAAGGAGGTGTGGCCGCACATATGGTGTCGAAAATCCCCATAAAGAGGGAGAAATCAGCTCTTTTAAACCTGCACAGAAGGTATTTATGGATTGTGTTTGAACTTACCTCTTTAGTGTGTTTTATTTTTAATGAAAGTAGTTGCTTGAAAAAAAAAAAAGTATATGTAAACTTAGACTGGCAGAGAGAGGAAGATATAGACTTATAGAGAACATAATCTTTAGGAATGTTTTAACTTTTCACTAAACATATATCTTTAGGAAGATATGCAGACTATTTTTACCATATAGTTGTACCATCATTTGTATCATCTATTTAGTAGAGATGAGACTTACATGCGTTGGCTGATCATACCTTTATTAGAGATTGTATGATAGTACAAATAGGTGGTAACTGTAGTATTACTCTTCACTTAACCTAAAAAATTACATTACTTTTTCTTTTGGTCAAAGAAAAATTTACTTTTTTTAGTATGACTTTAATTTGTAAATGCGTATGGATTAATCTATGAAGCATACATTAATCAGCTCATACAATGTGACGTGCTTATAACATACGATTTGTTTATTTATCTTTCTTTCAAAGTCAATTTATATATCATGATCTATAGATTGATTCTGGTTGTATATACCTAGTGAATTAATAAATTAAGAATTTACATAGGTCACTCATACATGCGTAACACGACTAATTCTAGCACTTGCAAATTCTTTTAACCCATTAATGCTTTTCGTGTTTTCTGTCTTGCAGCATACTGCAACGAAGTTCATCAATAGCCAGTAGATGCATGTGGTGATCACTTGTTTTGGTGCCTACAGAACACAATAGGGTTTCCAAATCTGATTTCAGTCCATCCGGAAATAGAACTGGGCCAACTTTAATCCATGTGACTTGTACTGTATCTACTTCTTCTGCCCCATATGACTTTTCATACATAACCCCATCTGGTTTCTAATTATTTATGGCCAGATTCCACCTGAAATTGTTATTTTTCTTTTTTATTCCGTCAAAATTATTTACCTATTTGATCAAAGTCTCCGTCGGTGTTTGATTTGAGAGATGTAGAGAAATACATATACAAATATTCATTTGCTTCCCGTTCCTGCATTATGATTACAGACATACATCCTTTGCTTCTGCATTTCTCTCCCCTAAAAATAATGGTATATGATATCTGTCCTACGTCACGAATCAATATCTCGAATCGCTGAGGGTCTTTCTTTCTATGAGTAGAGTTTTGATCTTTTGTGTCTATATATCTTCCTCGTGATGAAAAGATAAACCACAATATTCTTGCATTTATCTCTCTATGTTATAAATAGCTGGTAGGAAAATGAGAAAAAGGGAGAACAACCCCTTAATATACCTGCGTTCACATTGTCTAAGGGGGCGTTTGTTGCGCCGGACGATTTCGGACTGGATTAGCTTCAAGGACTAAGCTGGACTGGCTTAGACTAGACTAGACTGGACTAACTTAGTGAAGCGTTTGGTGCAGTATTGGACTAAGAAGCTGGATAATAACAAATTCTAATATTATATTATTTAATATATAAATTATTAATATTTTATTATGATCTTATCTTTTTCTTCATCTTTTCCTACCATTTCCGTCCCACTCTTTTCCTCTTCTCTCATCGTCCCACCCTCTCCCTCTTTTTTTTTCTCTTAGACTTCTCAATTCATGTCTCTTTCTCATTCCTGGTCAAACTCCTTATTGATTCCAGTCTCTATTTCTCTGTCCTCCCTCCCTCTCTAGCTATGCGTTGTTCGAATGGAACCTCACAACTCCAATTTTCCCGAAGAGTTGCAGGTTTCCCGATGTGTTTTCCGGCCAACCCTCGTTAAATTGGATGAAGTTAGCACCGCCAAAAAATTCATCACCATCCCTAGACCGAGATCTTAGCCTTGAATGCTCGAATTTGTCATGGATTTGAAGAAGCCCAAACAGGCCGAGACTTCCAGGCCATTTTCCGGCCACATTCGACCACATTTTGGCCTTGATTCAGGTAAAATCGTAATCTTGTCACTCCCAGCTTCAATTTGGTATATTTTATATAAAATTTGGTTGTGAAATGGATTTGAAAGAGAGTCGGAAAGTTAATGATTGATCTAGGTGACCGGAGATGACGAAGAGTCTGTCGGGAGTGGTCGTTGAGCATGACGAGGACGAGAAAGAGAGGATAGTCTTAGCTAGTCCCATGGTTATTGGGGGGTCTTGCTAAGACCTCTTAGTGAAGGGTTTTGTCCATGCTAGTCCCCTTTAGTCTCATTAATGTTAGTCCCAACATGGAACAAACACAATATTGGACTAATAGCTAGTCCAGTCCAGTCCAATTTAACTTAGTGAGGGCAAACAAACGCCCCCTAATAGTACAGAAGAATCGTATACTGAATACGACTTTTTGAATATACAGTAGGGTTTGGGGCATATTCCACGTTCTGTTCAAACCCCAGATTAGCATGCATTACTTTATACTTTTTAAGCAAAAACAATATAAAGACAGAAAAACCCTAGTTCTATAGAACCTACCGTCAATCATGATCCACATGTCATGCCCATGGATCGGACAGACATTCGAGTGAAAGTGATATCATTTTTAATTGACCTTTCTCCTGCTGTCAAGTGATATATAATCCTATAAAATAAAACTGCCGACCAAGTACAGAAACATTTTTCTAATTTTCACACTGTGGCTGACAATTTTAGATAGTTCCGGAGAAGATTAATTAATTCTTGACGATTATTTTTGTCTATAAACTATTTGATCCATTGTTAAGTAGGGACTGCGGAGAGCAGCTTCATGAATAGAAATTTGTTCTCGAATCCAAAGTCTTGGCCCGATCATCATGTGCTCTCACATGGACAGCATTTTCAGCAGAGGAAACAAGTCATGGAAATGGGATTTGAAGTCAAAGTGGCAGTCATTTCAAGTAAGACCTATACTACCCAACTACTTCAGTACCTGCTCTGCGCCCACATATATAATCATATTATTTTTAAGGAGAGTGTCTCTGAGAGTTGCTCTTCTCTTCTTCTGCAAATTCAAGCTATACTGAAAAAGACGTTACTTTAAACGATGCCGTCTCGAGGCCAATATTGATGCCGTCTCGAGGCTTGACTGAAAACAAAAGCTTGCCCATTTCAAACGACGGTTTATGGATCCAAGGCCAAGCTTTTGTTCAGCCACTAATTAACAGATTGACCAAAGCAAATGTCGAAAAACTGACATCATGATGGCATCATATATGAGACTACAGTATGAAAAGTTTGATTACGTGGTTAGTTAGAAGCTCTCATAAAAATTGAAACGTTACATACTGTTCTTAAACCGGTAATTTGGGTTAGAAGAATGTGAAAAAATGGTGGCCACGAGTATTGTATATACGAGAGGAACATTGCATTGATCACCTTATACATTTTGCCCCACACTATAGGCCACAAATGTTGTGACATCCAAAATTTGTCACCTACCCTAAAATGTGAGGAATATAAACTTGTTTAAGTAAAATAAAGTGAATGATTTATTTATTTGTGAGTTAGTAATGAGTAATAGCGTGATCATGCTGCCTTGCTATAAAAAATTTCTTACTCATGGCATGTATGGACCCTTTATCTCTCTCTCTCTCTCTCTCTCTCTCTCTCTCTCTTCATGATCTGATTCCACTAGTACAGTGATCTCAGAAACGAAGCAACCTTTTTCTGCTCATAAAGAAAGCAATTTGACAACTGATCTCTATACGGCATGTTTACAAGCACAACGAGAACGAGGGTCGGAGAAAACTCGCATCAAATTGCCAAAAATACCAATTAAAACCTAAATTTGATAGTTTAATGCAATATATAGAGATACGGTAGCTATCTTTTACTTTTTGTGCGTTCCAACAAGTATATTTTGATAGTTATATAGTGTGAAGTGTCGATTTAGTGACTGAACAATCACCTCAGTGAAAATTAGATTCCTATAAAAATTGCTAATTTCATCATATTATTATATTCAAAGTGATTTTATCCAATTTTTCGTCGACTTAAGTCACTTCACACACTTTAAAGTATAATAACGTTATTTCCTCACCTATAAGCCCTAAACATTTTATATAGGTTGCAAACTTAACGTCTAATTTACCCTCCAAAGTTAACTCTATACACTCTTTTTTTTTCTATGTAAAATTACCAATCTACATTCCAATGTGTGTCACATGCAAGTAACGTGATTTAAATTAATAGAAAATTGAATATAGTAGCTTTGAATTTGCCTCTCAGTACTATGGTCTGTGATATTCCTTTTCACTTGAAAGTGAAAAGTCTGATGTTCGAATCTTGTGGATGGTGAATTCGATACCAAATTAGGCTTCCTATTGTGTGGCTTTGCCGAACTTTCCCTCCCCTTAGTGTAAAATTGCTAGATTTTTATAATTTAATAACTGATTTTTGTGAAAAAAATAGTTTGGAAACCTAATTTTCACTCAGGTGAACATAGAATGAAAATTACGAAATGGGGTCTGAATGGATATATTATGGTTATGAAAAAGTAAGATATTAGGTTTGCGGACTAGGAGATGTTGACGTGACTTAACCGTGTCCGTTCAAATAGGAGAAAAGGGAAGGGGAGGGAAAAAAAGAAAGGAGATAATCCTACTCCTTTGCGGAGGTTTGCTTAACATATAGGAATTATGAAGATTTGTTTTTGCATGAACTTAATTTACTACCTTACGGTTTGCTAAAGAACAGACGAGCTCCTGAGAGTGTGGCTTTTTAATTTCTTCAATAAGAATGATGAATTTAAGAAATCTGTGTGACTTCAAAGTGCCAAATGATCCGTTGAGAGATTAAAAAATGAAGCCCACCTATAACTTTGGTCTAAAGAGAAGAGAAATAGAATATATAAACATAGGCGCACTACCACACACTGTCTCTCTCTTTCTCTCTGCGCCAGACCATAATCAATTAGCACACACCCAGTAAGGCAATGACTTTATATTCGATCCAAACGCACTCAGTGCAAGTCCAAAATTGAAAGAAATAATAGAAGATCGATCCCGAAGAAGTTAGGTAAGCTTAATCAAGCGGAAAAGAAAATGTCTGTTATTCATGAGAAGGGTCCTATGTAATATATTATGTTTGTCAAATAATTATAAATCAAAATTGTCAATTGTGAGCGGCAATATCCTTCTCGTGCTGTTAACAAGACCACAATCGAAATCAAGAACGAGAACTACAAAGACCAAGAGTAAGAACTAGACAACAATGGACAAATCTCCAAAGATCATCGCATATCAAAACTCACCCCCTAAATCTTCCAAAAACTCACACATATATTTGCATGCGTGACGTCAGTCAATCGTAATGCCATGCACACACACTCATGTCGTCATATGGTAGCCCTACTTTTATGGGTCATGTGGATGTGAGTGGTCCTCTCATTACTAGATGGAATGGAGTTAGTTGGAATGTGGAATGGAGCCGAAGTTCCACTGAGGCAAAGGCAACCCTTTCCGATCAGTAGGAATAGGACATCCCCCAAAAGTGTAGGGCAACCCATTCCCCACTTATTTGTAATCCTCGAATCTTGTTCTATCTTCAAAAACCACTGGCTTCTAGTTGTATTTGTAGGGCAGGTACAACTCCAACGCTCTGCAGAATTATATCAGACTCTGGATAAGATTTTCTCATGGTTTCTTCTATTTGGAATTATTTTATAATTTTGTCATCCAATGGATGGATTATTAAGAAACTTTAACTAAGTTTATGTTAGGTTAATGATATGTTTAATGCTTGATCCACCTGCTTCTGATTGCCTAAGTGTTTGGTAAACATTAGTTTAATGCTAATCATGTGATGTGTTGTGACAGTGTGACTCATGCCTGGCCTCAACTCAACTGCCTCCCCAAATAAAAAGAATACAATTAAGCATTACCAAAAACGTGATTCGCTAAGCACAACGAGAACTTTGTCGAAATTGAAGAAGAAATGAATCGGAGAAGTCAGAACTAAGGAAGCATAGGAAATTGGAATACGATCAACTACTCCCCCTTAATAATCTAATTCTTGATATTTTGTATGTTGCATTACGAATTGTAGAGTAGGAGTTACATGATTTTTTTATTTCCCGTGTTTGAAAACATGGCATAATATAGGCTCAGGTTTGATCCTGTTTCAAGTAACATGCTATGATTAAACACTAGGTAGTCAGGAATCTGGAATATGAGTTGGTAAACACGAGAACTCGAGAATCAAAATAATTAACATGTGCCAAAAGGTGGGCTGGGATTTTCCTCAGATTCAATTCAATCCGATGTAACAAAAAATTAAAACGTGACTTAAAATAACATCAGAAGTTGACAACCTGCAAGTGTAATTTAAATTTCTACATGGTGAGATAAGCAATTACAGTTCAAAACAACAAAATCCCCCACCATTTAAGGAACATATTTTCTGCCATGTTTCATTCATTGTTGGAAATCCAGCATGTTTTATAACTTGTACAGATCATAAGGACTAAACCAATGCCTTTAGAGCTCGCGTTGAGACATGCAGAGAGGACTCTAAAAAGTAGGACTCTCCATGAACTTTCTACCACCTCATGTTTTAAAATGTTTTGTAATATTGATACGAGAATTTACGTTAAATTGTGAAGTGTCAGAATACATGGAGAGTTTCACTTTTGATTCTCCTTAGCATTTCTCATGTTTTAAAGAACTTTCACAAATAACAATATCATTAATCCCATATACACGAATTAAAACATACGAAATAATGCAGAAATAACGCAGCAAAACCATACAAAGTTACAAAAAGTATTAGACATATTCCATAACATTAATCCCATATGTACTTTTCCAAATGTAAATAGATAGTAAAACAGAGAAAGCCAGTTCCCTCATGTTCACAAACTTACAGCCATCGCCATCTAATTGGCAATCCAACCAAAGCTCCATCACGATTAGCTGCAAACGTAAGAAAAGACTCGGGTAGAACCAGTTTCAAGATTTCTTCTCCTAAAAGTGAACTTCCGAGAACATTTTGGAGATTAGATGCCCCATATCAGCACAGAACTTTTTTCTTAGGGTTGTTTTTATTTTTCGGTTAAGACAAGGTAGAGAACCGAACTCCATCCAAACAAGTTACTGTTCAAAAACTTGGACAAGTTCATATTCAACCAGGGAGAGGTTGTTATCTTCCTTAACCGTGAAACTGGCAGGTTCAGCAACTTCGACACGGCCCCACTTGTCCACAGCAAGTCTCATTGATCCTTTAAACATGTCAATCTTGGCATTCCGCAGGGTTATGGTAGAACCTTCTTGCATCAAGTCCACTACACAACACCATCATGATATCAATTAATAACGGATAATGTCTACCACACACAATGCCGAGGCAAAATCAAAAAGAGTGGTGATACAATATACACATTAACACATCAATTCTCGAGTACGCCTAGCAAAAAATTTATAGAGGGTTCAAAACTGTTCACACTGGATCACACTTTAGAGAAATATGTGTTGGTATTCCTAATTTTTAAATTTTTTCTCAGTTTCCTAGATGTCATCTCTTTCAGCGGCCCGGCAGCCACCTTCATGCACTGTTATTTGTTGCTTTATCTTAGGTCTAGATTTACCTCCCTGGCTCCATTAAAGGAGCTTTCTTGAAGTGAGCTGTGTTAAGGCTTTAAATGAAGTTTTACTCTTGAAATACTTTAGACCTAGAACCCAAAAAAGAAGATAAAACTGGCACATTCCAATCACAGAGCATAGTTTTGAATACAAGCTCACCCATAATCAGAATTACAGGAAGGTTGATCATTCACATTCTTTATTATTAAGACAACACAAAGATTGAGTATATGATTCATATTTCGAAATATAATTTGACAAAACAAACCATCATCCACAGGGGAGCGTTTAGAATTCCATGATTCCAAACCATTGCTCACCAGTAGGAAACAAGATATGCGTGGACAGGCATTATAATATGCAGAAGTCGTACGCATCATGCCTTATTGAACAAACTCAGAAATTAAGGACAACATCTAATAAGCATATCAAAGGATCAAAGTAAATCATGTACATAATTCTAGCATATTTAGTAAACTGCAATTCAATACCGAAAACCTCAGAAGATGAAGACTTGACAAGCTAAGAGTGGAAGCAAAAAACTATACTATGACATTTAAGCAAAATAATTGCTCACAGAATAGTATCCGTGAGCATATCCGTCTACCTCATGTATAATACTAAGAAGACAAATTGCTCCGGAACAATTCAACCAAAACTACGCCTGTGGTTTGGAACCCAATTTACAGTTAATCCAGCTTACAAACACTGGTATCCTCATCCCACATTTAAAATATTGTTACCCAGGATCAAAAGCACTATTTTCACAAGATATCATCTTGTTTGACTAATTGTTTGGACCTAAATTTACGCTATCGGCCCATACAATCAAGGCCGTTAGATGAGTAAAGTTCTAGACCGTTGGATGATAAAGTGGTTGAGATAATTTTCAATTATTATTAAGGAATAATATTGTGGTTTTAATCATAATATTATCTCTTAATATATATTGGATTATCTAAGCCTAATATTGGCTATATCCAGCGGATCGTTTAAAGATAAATGATATCTAAAAGATAGGTTGTTGCTTACCTTGAGAAGTCTTTGACCTAGACTCTAGCTGTTGAGTTTGAATTAAAATCAAATTCTACACAAGTGAAGCCGCACCACACATCTGCTTCTATAAATACAAGGCCGCGAACACCATAGAGAGGACCTCCAATTCAACACCCAACTGCCCTGCGCAAAACCTCTCAAACATCTTGAGATTTTTTATTTTCTTTTTCCGCCGACACATCTTCAGTTTGGATAAACAGCACTGTGAAGGCAACCGGCGAACATCTTCAGTTTGGATAAACAGCACTGTTGCCGTAGAATCAGCCGTTCCCGAAGCACCTTCAGTTTGGATAAACAGCACTGCGTCGAGGCCGACTGGTTATCTATCCAAGTCTCGGTCGAGAAGGATTTTCAAATCCTTATTGGCAGAGGTCATCTCATTAGCCTTCTCGGCGAAGTGAGGTGTTACCAGGTTACTACATTCGGCACCATAAAAGCCGAATTTGATATTGAACTTCGTAGAACTAGCAGCCTTGTCTTCAGGCTGTAGAACTCAGAGACCGAGAGCGTTCCTTCCTCGGTCGCAATCGCAAGATACAGAAGTCAACGACGCGCTCCAAGCGACATCAACAAATTTTACTCCTCGGCCGAGCTCGGCCGACGAGTTGGCACGCCCCGCATTCAACCGAAGGACGTAGTTAGCTTACTAGTTACTCGGCCTGCGCGCCACGTAGGTTTTGTAATTATTAGGGTCAACATTTTGGCACGCCCAGTGGGACCCAGTGCTAAAACTACGAAGTTTATATGATATATCAAGATTCCAATCCGGCTCCACGTAGCCGATTGTACGAGCGCCTAGAGGAATTGAAAAAACACAATGAAGAACGGAAAAGATCTTTGGAAGTGGAAAAAGTTCTTCGTGGCCATAAAGAGTTGCAAAAGTCATTCGCTTACATGTTGAGAATAAAAGCTCATGTTGCCCTGCAAGAGCAATGGGTAAATGAAGACAGGGCTCGATTTAATGCCTGGCTAGATGGAAAATATTTTCCTTACGTTTTCGACTACAAATCAATTCCATTTGAGGAATGGTTGGTTGAAAAGACTGGGGGGCAATTTTCCGCTTCGGCCGTAATCAGACATCGGCTTAAGAAAATTGTTAATTTGGTCGAGGAACAAAGGCCATCTATTTTTTCGGTCGAGACTGAAAGTGTGGTAGGCCTAGAAGAAAATGTTCAAGTTTCTGAGCCAAGAATTGACTCAGAAAATGTTTCTTTAGAGGAGTGTTCCAATGGCGAACAATACCGATACACGACTTCGGACCATAAAACCACATCAATTGATATGGTAATTGGAGACATGGTTTTAGATGCCGAAACTACGCCAATCAATATGATTATTAGTGATAACACCGATATAGAGAAATCTCATTCGGCTAAGTTGTTTGAATTAAAAGCCGAAATTATGCGTGTGGGGCATAATAATTGTTCAACACATTCGGCGGCTGAAAATGAAAAAATTTTCACCAAGTTACAAATATTTGGAGAAAATTCTTTATTTGGCCTAGAGCGAAATCAATTTGAGAATTTTGATATTATAAGATCTCGGCTTGGAATAAAGCATCGTTGGCCTCCTCCTATTTATGGTTCGGCCACTTTTATTTCCATGTGCTAAATTACTTTCTTAACCATTCGGCCTCTTGGCCGATACTTAAGAAAATACAGGGGGGGCAATGAGCATTGAGCCCCCGGGAAAAAAAAAAAGAAAAAAAAAAGGGTGATAGAAATATGCATGCCCGACAACATCATTCCAAAGCCAATGGGCCAAGTTTTGATTTTGTTTTTTGTGGCTTTGGATTCATATATATGTGATGATGGTCTTCGGCCACTTTAAGACCTCGGCCGACAATGAAGTTCCTCGGCCACGAAACGTATCTAGCTAATGTTCCTCGGCCCACTTTACAAAACGATATGGCCGAATAAAAGAAAATATGGCCGAATACAATTCTTTGGCCGAATAAAAGAAAGTTCGGCCGAATACAATGGGATATATATATATATATATATATATATATAGGTTCTACACCCAATTCTTCTTGGCCTCGGCCTCGGCCCACTTTACAAAACTATTTGGTCGAATACAATTCTTCGGCCGAATAAAAGAAAGTTCGGCCGAACTATTGACCCCAAATTATTTTTCCTACCCCCTAATTCTTCTCGACCTTGGTTCATGATTGCTTATCACTTCTCTTCAACCATGAGTTGTTCTTTGGTCAAAAGAAGCCAGGATCATGTTCTCTCGGCTCAACACAGCAACAGGTTTCTCTCGGCCTGATAAGTAGGTGGTCGAGGTACTCCTGACTGGCTGGAAAGACTTAATTTCCTTAACCATTCGGCTTATGGGCCGAAGCTCAAGGAAACTGGGGGGCAATGTTTGGACCTAAATTTACGCTATCGGCCCATACAATCAAGGCCGTTAGATGAGTAAAGTTCTAGACCGTTGGATGATAAAGTGGTTGAGATAATTTTCAATTATTATTAAGGAATAATATTGTGGTTTTAATCATAATATTATCTCTTAATATATATTGGATTATCTAAGCCTAATATTGGCTATATCCAGCGGATCGTTTAAAGATAAATGATATCTAAAAGATAGGTTGTTGCTTACCTTGAGAAGTCTTTGACCTAGACTCTAGCTGTTGAGTTTGAATTAAAATCAAATTCTACACAAGTGAAGCCGCACCACACATCTGCTTCTATAAATACAAGGCCGCGAACACCATAGAGAGGACCTCCAATTCAACACCCAACTGCCCTGCGCAAAACCTCTCAAACATCTTGAGATTTTTTATTTTCTTTTTCCGCCGACACATCTTCAGTTTGGATAAACAGCACTGTGAAGGCAACCGGCGAACATCTTCAGTTTGGATAAACAGCACTGTTGCCGTAGAATCAGCCGTTCCCGAAGCACCTTCAGTTTGGATAAACAGCACTGCGTCGAGGCCGACTGGTTATCTATCCAAGTCTCGGTCGAGAAGGATTTTCAAATCCTTATTGGCAGAGGTCATCTCATTAGCCTTCTCGGCGAAGTGAGGTGTTACCAGGTTACTACATTCGGCACCATAAAAGCCGAATTTGATATTGAACTTCGTAGAACTAGCAGCCTTGTCTTCAGGCTGTAGAACTCAGAGACCGAGAGCGTTCCTTCCTCGGTCGCAATCGCAAGATACAGAAGTCAACGACGCGCTCCAAGCGACATCAACAAATTTTACTCCTCGGCCGAGCTCGGCCGACGAGTTGGCACGCCCCGCATTCAACCGAAGGACGTAGTTAGCTTACTAGTTACTCGGCCTGCGCGCCACGTAGGTTTTGTAATTATTAGGGTCAACACTAATTAAGGGACTCCGGCATTGACCCGCATGTGAATTTATTTAACACCACTAAACTTCCTTATTCATCATCAAACATCAGCTGAAAAACTGATATAAGAGTGATGCAAGCAATCACTGGCCAATCTAATTACCGGGAACCGAAAGTCTAAGACCTGCTAAACTATAAAGAACTAGACTCAAGGTTTAGAAACTAGAACCAAGAATAAACGAAATAACAATATTGAACAGCAACCATCAAGAATATTAAAAAAGGCTGCAAACCCTCGACATGAGGGGAAATTGGAGTAGTCACATTTTAACACACACATACGTACCCCACACACATATATAAGTCATGCTCTCTAACTCGCCCATGACCACGAAAGTCCATGCCTACCAACCATTAGATTCAAATCCAACCTCTGATATTATTCAGGAAAAAAAAAAAAAAAAAAAAAAAAAAAAAAAAACTACTTTACGGGTTTTGATTAGGGGTCACTGGATTTTGATCCAGCAACCGCTGAGCATAGATTTTGTGTCCACCGGTGAGAGTAAAAAGTAAACTTGAAATACACACCCACCTTGATCGTTTCTAGCTGTGAAGATAATCAATCCGGTTTCATCACCAACCAAGCATTCAGCGATTCGCGTTTGGCGTGCTTGACGGTCATCGGCACGACCCTTCTGTAACACCATCTTAGTATTAACAACCTTTACCGTCAGAGTGTGCCCAGAAGTACCTGGGCGGAGCTGGGCTACCTTGGTGAATACTGGTTTCCTCAATCCTTGTTTCGCTTCAGCCATTGCAGCACAACCTACCCAAAATCCACACCCACGAAATGCTCAATCACTAAAACTAACACATTCAAGAAACACAGTTGTACATTACATGTAGAATTGCAAGCCATAACCGTAACATAGAAAAAGAATTAGCAAGCTTCGATTTTTATCGCAATATGAAATTCGAAAAGTCAACCATGAAACTAAAAATTAGAATAAAGACCCCTAATTTACTTTAATTATCTGTTTTTCCGAGAAGATGAGCTTCATCAAATCCTACTTTCTTCTAGTTTTTCAACAACAAAATAAATATTACAGAATGCTATCAAACGTTCTAGCAGAAACTAATTGTAAATTGTAAGCTGACAAGATTAATCACAAATTTCCAAGGACATCTTCCGATTCACAAAGCATATCAGAGAATATCTATGTTAAACGACGGATCGGAAAATTAATCGCTCTACGGTGGTCAGAAACACACTACAATCTAACAAAATCATAAATTTTCCAACAAAAATACAAAAAAAAAAAAAAAAAAAAAAAAATTCGAAAAACAAACGATTCATCGAAGTATAACGTAAGAGAAACAAGGATCGTGTAAATTACCTCCGACAACCTACGAATGCGACAGAGAGAAAGAGCGAAAATATGACTAAATAGAAATCCGCGGTCGTCACAGCTCCTTACGAACTCCGAACTAAAAAAGGGTTATGCTTTACCCGTACTGAGTTCCTGGCCGTCGATCTCCAATCCCATCACGAGATATCCCTGCCGTCCACGTGTTTTAATTTTTTCCCACAAGTCGCGTTCCCGTGTCGCGCCTTCCGTACTTTCGCGCTTCGGATTTGGAGCAACGCTATTGGCCGACTGTATATTAAAAATCTGCTCCCGACCACACTTTATCCTGACTCTGTCCCACTCCAGTACGGACATAAAAGCAAGTTTAAAAACGTGGCCATACGAAGCGGAAGAGAAAGAGATAAGCAGTTTAAGGTTGAGGTCGGAAACAACCATGTTAACCACCACCGCCGCTCTCACCGCCACTGCTTCTAAACTCACATCCCCAAACCAAATTTCTCCCAGATTTTCCTTCACTTTCCGGGAAAATAACAACAGAATCGCAGTACCCAAAAGCTCGACCACCCAAAGATCCAAGCTTTCAGCTGGTTTTCCCGCTCTGAGAGTGTCTGCTAGTTCCCAGTCTGCCCCTGCTTCGGCTGAGGAGTCAAAGGTCACGGTTCTGCCGTCGGAGATGAAGGCGTGGGTTTATGGGGAATACGGGGGTGTTGATGTTTTGAAGTTCGACACCAAGGTTGCGGTTCCTGAGTTGCTGGAGGACCAGGTTCTGGTTAAGGTTGTCGCTGCGGCTCTCAACCCGGTTGACTTCAAGAGGAGGCAGGGCAAGTTCAAGAACACTGATTCTCCTCTTCCGGTAATTTCGGTTTCTTGGTTTGGGTTTTCTTTCATTTGGCTCTGTTTGAATGCTGAGAAAATGTGTCTAAATTTGAATTTGGATAATTAAGTTTGACAAACAAGTGAACATTTTACGCAAAGAATCATAGTAGAGAATGTGGGACTACAAATTTTTTGTTAAAATTGTGTATATGGGGCTGGTTTGTGTTTAGGGTTAATTGAATTTCGATAACTCTACTATACTCGAGGTATGCCGAAGGAAGAAATGAAGAAATTTTGTCTGACTTGAAGGTAGTTGATGGAATACTCATTTGAGAAACTTATAAATTTCAATCCTCGCAAAATAAAAAATCATTCACCCCTAACTGAAAAAAAAAAATAGTACTTTTCTCTTGATTTCCTATATGATACCGCTTGCGTCAGCTTCATCGAATGGCACAACAAACCCCAGCGTTAGTTTATTTTGTTTCCCTGCAGACTGTTCCAGGCTATGATGTTGCCGGCGTGGTGGTGAAGGTTGGCAGTAAAGTGAAGGACTTTAAAGAGGGGGATGAAGTGTATGGAGACATACATGAGAAAGCTTTGGAAGGGCCTAAACAATCTGGCTCTCTTGCAGAGTACACTGCTGTTGAAGAGAGGTTACTGGCACCAAAGCCTAAGAATTTGGATTTTGCTCAGGCTGCTTCACTTCCTCTTGCAATCGAGACAGCTTATGAGGGTCTTGAAAAGACCGGGTTTTCTGCCGGTAAATCTTTGCTTGTTCTGAATGGTGCTGGTGGAGTTGGAAGCCTGGTGATTCAGGTACCAATTCTCTCTTCCGCCCATGATTGCAAACTGAAAGCATTGCTTGACAAAATCATATGTTTCATGCTTTTGTTTTTCCCTTTGGAGTCACAATTGTTGGTTCAAACTCGAAACAGCTAGCAAAACATGTATTTGGAGCTTCACGAATAGCAGCCACTTCAAGCACTGGAAAGCTGGAGTTATTGAAGAGCTTGGGTGCTGATTTAGCGATCGACTACACTAAGGAGAACTTGGAAGAATTGCCGGAAAAATTTGATGTCGTCTATGATGCTATTGGTAAGAGTTTCCATAACAACAAGGTGTTTTTAATTGCAGTGGATGAGTGTTCTATCTAGAATTACAATTTTCTGTTCTTTCAAATGAAAAATGATAGCCACTATTACGATTAGTCCTTGTAGTTCTTGCTGTTGTTTTAAGTACACTGACCAATCATCCACCTTAGCTATTGTTTTTGAGTTTGATTGCTCGTTTTGAACCTATCCAAAAGCGACTTCTTCTCCCCTTTATTATAATGGCAGGTCAATGTGACAAAGCAGTGAAGGTGGTGAAAGAAGGGGGCAGTGTAGTGGCCTTAACAGGTGCAGTAACACCTCCGGGTTTCAGATTCGTAGTTACTTCCAACGGAGCAGTTCTGAAGAAACTAAACCCGTACTTGGAGAGTGGGAAGGTGAAGCCAGTGATAGACCCCAAAGGGCCCTTCCCCTTCTCCAAGCTTGTGGAGGCTTTCTCTTACCTTGAAACAAATCGGGCCACTGGAAAGGTAGTCATACATCCAATTGAATGAGAAGGAAAACAGAAAACAGTTGAGCCATCTTTTGCTGTGTACATAGAGATGAATATATGATGTTGCCTTATCTCTTTGTAATATGATTTGCGTCAAATTGTGACATGTATCATATTGGCCAATAAGTAGATGCTCTTTGTCAGTGCGGAAAATATAACTTCAAAGAAGCCTACCCTCTCCTCGCTCGAAGCGATTAGAAAACTAACACAATTTGTCGAAACTTAAGAGATTTTAGATAACCTTGACAATACAAGGAAAATCTATTACATATGTTGAGGGGGAAAAATGTCACTCAACATCACCACCATCGTTGACTCCACTGTGACTTCTTGGAAAGTTGGGGCAAAGAGTTTGTTTAGTACTAGGACGTGGAGCACGACAGCAAGAAGACTTGACTTTTGTCTTTGATGTTGCTACTTGCTTCAGAGGCTTTGAAAGGCCTTCACCTGTTTTTGTTGCTCTGATACGTAGTCACAAAAGACTCGCATGGAGTTTGCCAATATGGGACCTCTTCGTTGCAGACTAACGTTCTTGAAAGGCACGGAATGTGTCACTCCAATGCTAATGGTAGGAAAACTCTAGGATCGCCGGAAGAATGCCACAAGCTTTGTTGAAACGAACGACATCTCCTTGTTTTTACTTTGTCTTTGGTACCTAACGTTCCTCGTAGTTCAATTTCTTACAATTCCCCATGGTTGGATTTCTTACAGCGTTACAAACTGAACCCCAAATGCACATATAACGAGCAGTACGTCGGACTAGCTGCCCTGGAGAACAAGATTTTGACTCGAAAACAACGTGGTTAACCTCCAGAACGTAGCCTTTGTTGGGTGATGAAAATAGTTGATGGGCTTATTTGGAGTATAACCCAAATATTTAAACCTTTGGGCCGTCAACAGGTTTGCTTTTCTCAATCACCAAATTTGGAATGAAAAGTGTCTATCAAAGCCCAATTCAAATAAGTAACTGTGGTAATGTGATCTCATCACAAGATTAGAAGAGAAAACTCGAAATATTTTTTAATAAACAATAATATCTACACTGAGATAGTGCAGGAGTGGGCTAAGTTTTACAATGGAATTGTCATAATAATGTGATTCAATTTCGCATTTTGTGAAAATCGAACCTAAAACATTTCATTTACAAGTGAAGAGGAATACCACTAGATCATAGTACTAAGTTCAATATAACTTGGACTTCTCACCATTTGTCACATCCCGGGCTCAACTCCACCGTAGCACGATATTGTTCGCTTTGGGCCCCGACCACGCCCTCATGGTTTTGTTTTTGGGAACTCACACAAGAACTTCCCAATGGCTCACCCATCCTGGAATTGCTCTTGCGAACTCACTTAACTTCGAAGTTCCAATGGAACCCGAAGCCAGTGAGCTCCCAAAATGCCTAGTGTTAGGTAGAGATGGGAATATACATATAAGGCTTACAAGATCCACTTCCTTGGGCGATATGGGATGTTACCATTCATCCCCCTTAGGGGCCCGACGTCCTCGTCGGCACACTTCCGACCAATGATTGGCTCTGATACCAAATTGTCACATGCCGGGCTCAACTCCACTGTAGCACAATATTGTCTGCTTTGGGACATGACCACGCCCTTACGGTTTTGTTTCAGGGAACTCACACGAGAACTTCCTAATGGATCACTCATCCTGGGATGCCATTTGTCACATCCCAGGCTCGACTCTACCGTAGCACTATATTATCCGCTTTGGGCCCTGAGTCCCTGACCACGCCCTCACGGTTTTGTTTCTAGGAACTCACATAAGAACTTCCCAATGGATCACCCATCCCGTGCTAGGTATAGATGAGAATATATATATAAGGCTTACAGGAGCCAATCCCCTGAACAATGTGAGATGTTACAATCCACCCTCCTTAGGGGCCCGACGACCTCGTTAGCACACTTCCGGCAAAGGATTGGCTCTGATACCGAATTGTCACATCCTGGCCTGGGGTCCACCACATCCCGGGCTCGCTTCACCACCGTAGCACGATATTGTCTGCTTTGAGACCTGACCACGCCCTCACGGTTTTGTTTTTGGGAACTCACACCAGAACTTCCTAGTGGGTCATCCATCCTGGGATTGTTCTCGCACGAACTCACTTAACTTCAAAGTTTCAATGGAACCCGAAGCCAGTGAGCTCCCAAAAAGCCTCGTGCTAGGTAGAGATAGGAATACACATATAAGGTTTACAAGATCCACTGTCCTGGGCGATGTGGAATGTTACACCATTAATCTTCTTCAATTCATTCAATGTAAAAAATTAAGGGAAATGTGTGAAAATAAAAAATGGATGTGCAATGGCACTACGCTATATATATATATATATAAATACATATATATATATATACATATATATATATATATATATATATATATGTATATATATATATCTGTGGGTAGCTCTGAAGCCTCTGAAGCAGTGATTGATTATTCCACAGCAGCTCGTGAGTTTGCCTTCTGATAATGCTTTCTGTTGTTCTTTTTAATTACTCGTTTTTCTAATATAACAGTGGCAGTTTTACAGCGATGTTTCATCATTAAATCCCTGGGCAGAAGAACGTAAATGTTGCACAGCAACATACACTGTAAATATCAGTCGTCTACTGATATTCCAGCTAATTGTTTGATGAAAAACATTTATTATTCGTACGTGTAAATCGTTTAGGTATATTATTTAATTGCTTGATCATGACTTCACAACGATCGGTATCCAATACATATCGATTCCCGTATATAATGTAAGAAAACTAATATGAAACGAGATCTGTTAAAAAAACGATATTTCAAACTAATTATACAATTTATGTAAATTTTTTGAATTGTATTATTTGTTCGGAATGTCACCGATAATTAAGCTCTGAGGAGGACTGTGGCTTCATCCATCTCTTTCAACTCTCAAGGTTGTGCTAGCGTGGATTGTAGAAATTAGGTTAACAAATAATAAAAACCAACTAAACACATAAAAGCAACAAAAGGGAGAAATATTATTTGATAGTGGATACCAATCCATAGACTAGAATAATCATACTACACATGTAAACCATGACGGATTTAGAATTCGAATATTGGAGAATTTTAATGTTAAAGTCCAAATTTTTTAGTATAAATAGAGAAAAAAGTGAGTAAAAAAATTTAATTTATTCACTGAGGTATTTTGTCAAACACTTTATGTGGTTGTTGTTGTTAGCCGAACCGTGTTGCACTCATGTGAATAGATATTGGCATATGCTAAATCAATCTAATAAGTGTTGTTGAGAGGATTTATCGAGTGCTTTCGACGCAATATGTTGAGTGGTGCTGAGCTATGCCTAGCTAGGTATTACATCAAACACTTAGTGAGCACAAAATGAACTCATATCAAATATTTGAAGAGTCGTTAAAAGACCTCCACATGTATATTTCTCAAACTACGGGTAAGAGACCACCTTGGTCCTAATGTATGTCCGCCACTGCATGTAAATAACATTGATATGTTTGATAGTATCGTCCAAAACTAAATTGGTATTTGGCCTCCTCTCAATAAATTAAATGTCAATTGTACAACTATTTGTCCCACATTTTCAAGCAAGTCACACCTTGTATTAGTACGTGGTTAGGATAATATTATTGACACACTCATTTTTACTTCTTACATATTCTTTTCAATTTTTGGTCATCAGATGGAATAAAATGAAAAAATTGAATGACAAAAAATTAACAAAAATGTCTAAGAGATACAATGGAGCTGTCGTGATGATGCTTCTCAACACTAGTCAGTTTAGTGAAGCTGCAGCATAACTGGGCAAGCAAGTTTACATTTTCTTGGAAGTTCATTTGTGCACGTGCGTTCTTTTAGACTATCAAACAACAATTGTTCATATATAAAATTACTTTAATTTACGAAAACATTTTATGCGATTATATTCTACGTGTAACTAATATATGTACCAATAGCTTTTCCAACTCGTAAGGCGCACATCATGTGATCGAGAGAACTAAAGAATTCTTAATTTGTAATTTTTCTTTTTACTTTCGAGTCATATTTAGGCGCGCGTAAAGTATTAATTTTATGATACACTAAATTATATAGACACAAAAAACTGAATACGAAATTTGAACGAAGGGGATTGCTGTTCTTCATGACACATGTTTAGGTGTTTAATCCAAACAAACATGAAACATCATTTGAAAATTTGTAAAAGATCAACAATCGAGAAAGAACATGCTTGCGTTCGTAGATGCTGCATTTTCTAACAGCTAGGCCACCCAAGTGGTTAGCTTGGTCCTTGGACACAAGGGTACCGCTTGGTATGCAGGCGGGACGAAACGGGACAAAACGAGATGGAACAGGACGGAGGTTCCATGCTACGTTTGGTATACGCTCATGCCGGAATGGAACGAAGGATTAAATGACAATCGTACCCATCCACTCCGACGAGTTTGACCTTACCTAAGCCACTGTCGACGAGTTCAATGTCATCCTTCACATCTTTTGCCTAATCCTCGTCGTCTCATCCCTCAAGCAACGACATCGACCACATCTTGCGAGTGGGTGGTCTTGAGGTTTTCTCGACGAAGGGCGACGGTCTCATTGTGGGACTAGCAGGGAGGAGGGAGGTGGTGGGGTTGGGTTCGGATGGGTTTACTAGGATTGGGTTAGCCTGGGTTGCTAGGTTTGTGGTGGAGGAGGAGGGTAGAAGAGAGGGAGCTACGGGAAAGAGGGTAGATAGTGAAATTAATGAAAAATAGGAGGGGTATTATTGTCCAAAAAGTTATAATTTTGTGTTCCATGAGCTGGAACAAGTCGTTCTAGGAGGAGGGTGGCAAGACAAAATTAACTAAAATTTGTTCTACGGGACAGCACGTCCCAAGTAAATTAGTGCACCAAACGTTGGACGATGCGTTCCGTCTCATCCCACGTACCAAACAGTACCAAGATGCATGAGTCGACCACTCACTGTCAAGGTAGCTAGCTAATATAATATTATAATTAAATTGTATCCATGGAAATCAACGCTCTCCGGTTGCCTAGCCAACAATCCAAATTATTTACAAAAATAAAAAAGATTTCCCCTGCAGTACTACTGCAAACGCGGAAATTAACAAGTTCAGTACTACATAATTATATGTATATGTATACACTTGAACATCTAAAGCACAAGCTATAACTTTCCTCTAAAATCTAAGCCCTCGGAGCCCTTTCATTTTTCTCCTAATCTGTGTGTGTTGCCGGAAAAAATGGAAGGAGAATATGAGTACAAGAAGGCGTTATGGACAAAGGAGGAGGATGAGATTCTCCTGGACTACATAAGGGTACATGGAAGAGGCCGCTGGAACCGCATTCCCAAGGTCACCGGTAAGAGCTATCAGTGATTATCTACACACACACACACACACACACACACATATATATGTATATGCTGCACAAATGTATAGTACTAGTGTATAATTATGCAATATATGCACTTAAATTCTTTTTTATTCCTAAAAATTATAGTACTGATTTAGTTATATACGTAGGCTTAAGGAGGAGTGGGAAGAGCTGCAGGTTGAGGTGGCTCAACCATCTCAGCCCAAATGTGAAGCGCGGGGATTTTTCTGAGGAAGAAGAAGACCTCATTATCAGACTTCACAATCTCCTTGGAAACAGGTTATCTCTATATCCTTCCTTCATTTCATCTTCTTTTTCCTCTTTCCATATAATAGTTGGAACACACACACACACACCTATATATATATATATATTGCAATTCACATACTCAGGCAATATATAGAAACATAATGCACGACGCGCACACACGAAACCACTTCTGAAGGGGATCGCGCTCGACTATTGATAGCTAATGCTCTTGTGTGTTGACGTGTTCGTGACCATGTATAATAGCCTTGTTATAATGTTGAGCCAGAAAATAAGGCAAAATCACTAAACGCTAAACATTCATTATATATATGCTCGCTACTTGGTCACGAAACAGTCAAATAGGAGAGCACTACTTTTTTTTTTTTTTTTGAAGAACGGAGAGCACTACTTTATCTCGCTCCATAAACAGTGAAGCGAGATCCCTTTCTGTTTTGGAGTATTGGTAAGACTAATAATTGAAATATATATGGGTAAATATAAGTTAACTCCGTGATGGATACACGCATAACACAACTCGTTTTATTCTTATTAAAGTTGTTAATTAATCACTGATTATCCTGTTTAATTTGCGCCAAGGTGGTCTCTGATTGCGAGGCGTGTACCAGGAAGAACTGACAACCAAGTCAAGAACTACTGGAACACTCATTTGTACAAAAAGCTTAACGCAATAAAAAAGCAGCAGACACCTAGAAAAGTTGCTGTTGTTTCAGCAAAAGTCAATATTTGTCAGCAAAGTGTCTTTCCCAAGGAAAAATTTTGTCGGCAATTTTGTAGCGCAAAGCATGTCGCCGAGTTTTACCGATGAATTTTGGTATTTCATCAGCTAAGATTCAACTTTTCCCGTCAACATCTTATTTGTTGGCATTTCCATCTTTTCTGACAAATATTTTCGTCAGTACAAGCCTTTTTAGCCAATGAATAATACTTTTTAGCCTACAAAATGTGTTTGTCATCATGGATATTTTTGTCGGCACAACTCTGCCGACAAATTGGTTTTGTCAAGAAGACATTTAATTTATGGGAAATTTTATTTGAACTCATTTAACATCTTTCTACACCCAACTTACTCTCTTCATCCATATTGTTTTTTATTAAAGAATTAATATCTCTTTAAACCCAAATTTATTACCTAAACTACCCTCTCAAATCCAATTCAAAATGTAAAATTAACTTTACACCCATTCTCTTTATAAAATAACATCCCTAATTGAATGTTTTTTTTTTTCAAAGAGGCGTCCTTTGCCCCCTATAATTGCATCTACCGTATAGGACTAGCATTTCCATGGCTGCTCTTTCTTTTTTTTTTTTTTTTTAGCTACCACAACCCATCCATGGACTTGGGATCCAAGAGATCGTTCCATAGACTTGAATTTGCCAAGAGAATGTTATGCAAGCTCCAGTTCAGTCCTTTTTAAATCGAGCATTTTCATGTACCTTTTAAGAAATTTTGAAGTGAAATAGGGTTGTATGTTTTGCTGCTATGTTAATAAACAAATGAACAAATTGGAGCTATTTCGAATAAAAAAGGTGCAAGACATGCCACCCGCCAGTTCGTGGTTAAGGTTGAGCAATCTTTATTTGCACCAAGAATCAAGTTTTATGTCTTTGCAGTACTAATCAAAAGTCCTTGCACTGATGTTTTGGGGCACATACAGACGACATAGAGAAACAAATACAATATAATATAAAAAGTATGAAATTTAATCCAAAGAAGAAGCAAACAAGCAAAATATCCATAAATCGAGTCATACATTAGTTGGAGGATTATAAACTTCAAAATCACCATCCATCAATAGAAAAGCTTGTTTTTCTCTATCAGAGCTATTAAGATTTTAGTCAGAATGAACGTAGGATAAACAAAGAGTGATGCTAGGGTTTAGTTATAGTATGTGGGTCTATAAATTTGATTTTGATTTCATTTTTTCAAAAGTTCCACATACGCAAACTCAAACATTTAAAAAGATTATATTACGAGTGCAATTATATATTTCTCGTTTAATATTAGCAATATCAGAAATGTGAGCATTTGTCATCAGGCAAGAGGTGGCTTACTGAAGAGCATCAATTGCGACCTTAAACCTTGGACGATATAGCACCATAGTAGAAAATGGGGCAGAGCTGCAATAACAACATAGTAGTACAATAAAAAAAATGAAAACTTAACATCATATTAGCATCAAGCATATAGTGAGTTTGATTAAGCATCGGACATTTACCATACATAGATTCTTAGAGGCCAGGCCAATGGTTCATCCAACCTTGCAATGAACATTTCAAAACATACCTGCCAATTTAGAGGTTTTCTTTAGTCCCTTAATAAGATGCAAATCAAAATGAAGGAAAGGAGGTACAATAATTAGTAGCAGTTCAAATCTGGGATTAATTAGTAGCCCTCAAGTACTGAGAGAGGTTCTCTTTTAGCCTCTTATGTAATAGCTGACTAAAGTACTCAGTTATTTTCATCCAGTCAAGATATATCAAACATTTGATTAAACCACAAACTACAGAGCTTTATTAGAGTTTACACAAACATGAAAAATCTAACAAAGAGGATTCTTTCAACAAAACATGTAGTGTCAATGTAACATAATTCAGATTAAGAGATGAATGATGCCATACAACAACTGTTTTCAGCATAAGAACTCCATGTACAAGTCTCGCATTTTCTGTGCTGGCGTTGAATCCAAGTCCAATTGCACTTCAGGACAAGATCCTAAAATGCAACATACAATAAATTTAAACCGCTGCACTGTTTAGAACCAAATGATACTAGCATCGTAATATCTACATGGTTACCTGCTGGATGTAAAGCAAGGTGCCAAAAAGACTTGCTTTGTCTTTGGTACCTAACGTTCCTCGTAGTTCAATTTCTTACAATTCCCCATGTTTGGATTTCCCACAACGTTACAAACTGAACCCCAAATTCCCATATAACGAGCAGTACGTCGGACTAGCTGCCTTGGAGAACAAGATTTTGACTGGAAAACGACGTGGTTAACCTCCAGAACGTAGCCTTTGCTGAGTGATGAAAGTAGTTGATGGGTTTATTTGGGGTATAACCCAAATATTTAAACCTTTGGGCCGTCAACAGGTTTGCTTTTCTCAATCACCAAATTTGGAATGAAAAGTGTCTACCAAAGCCCCATTCGAATAAGCAACTCTGGTAATGTGATGTCATCGTAGGATTAGAAGAGAAAACTCGAATTTTTTTTTAACAAATTATAGTATCTCCGCTGAGGGGGTGCAGGAGTGGGCTGCTAAACTTTACAATGGACTTACCATAATAATGTGGTTCAATTTCGTTTTTTGTGAAAATCGAACCTAAAATCTTTCACTTACAAATGAAGAGAAATACCACTAGATCGTTGTATTAAGTTCAATATAACTTAGACTTTTCACTTACAACTTAAACTGACAATAAGTTGAATATAACTCACAATTAAAAAAAAAAAATTGTTGTAGTCTTACTTTAGTTAGGAATGATTGTGTAAATTCTTTTGGAATTCTATAGTATCTTCTAGATAGTGTCCTAATTAAAATTTACTTGAAATACAAGGATTCTCCTTTTCTTACCATATAACGGGGTGAGATAAAATATACTTCAGAATTCACCAATTCCCTCTTGCCGCCGCACCCTCTTTCCCCTCTATAATTCTTCATTTAAATATTTATCAAACAAACCTTTTATTTTGTGATTGTTTTTTAAATACCAGTTATATTGAAATGGACCATATGGTTTTTTTAACAAACATGGTGAATTCTTTTTGCAACAAGAGAATTAATACCAAATTGATACTGTAAATTGTTTTAACCACGAGTGAATTAACTGTGATAAAAATGGGTAACAGTTAGGACCAGAACGCGTACAATGATTTGTATTTTATCCTTAAAAGCATTTACCACGAGAATTCATAGCGATTCAAAAACCAAAATATGCAGATCGATGATGATGTCCACAAGTTAAATATACAGATCTATACTGCAATATTTATAATACAAATCTACCCAGTTAGAGTGGACCCAGTACATATAAATAAAGGGTGTGCACCACTTTTTTTATATAATTTTTTACATAAGTTTTTGTAGGACTTACTCTGTAATGTTTTTCAATGATCCAAACCGTATATCTTTTAGGTATATCCTCAAATATCATGGCTATCAAAACAACCCAAATTTGAAATCATATGACCATTAGATTAGTTTAAGATTTTTTTTTTTTTTTTCTAAAACTGTATTTGTCTATTTTTTTCACTACAGACAAATGTCATAATGATTTTGAATTGGTTTAATTTTTTGTAAGAATGATCTATGAATAATGTTTTAAAAGATAGACGATTTGGATCTTTGGAAATATGAGATCATATATATTGTGCAGTATAGCTAACTACTGCTATATATATAAATACATGTGAGTCCCACGAAAATTTGTATCAAAAATTGTGTAAAAAAGGTAGTACCACAAATCCGCCTCCCATATATATTGCAGTATAGTTAGCTGCTGTTATATATATATTTATAGGAAGTACTATTCACTTACCTATTTTTACTTCTCATACGTCCTTATTAATTTAATGTCAAAAATTAAGAAAAATGTGTAAAAATAAAAAATAGATGTGTAATAGCACTACGCTATATATATATATATATATATATATATATATATGTGGGTAACTCTGAAGCCTCTGAAGCTGTGATTGATTATTCCACAGCAGCTAGAGAGTTTGCTTTCGGATAATGCTCCTCTCTTTTACTCGTTTTTCTAACATAACAGTGGCAGTTTTACGCGATGTTTCATCATTTAATCCCTGGGCAGAAGAACATAAATGTTGTACAGCAACATACACTGTCAATCAGTCGTCTCTACTGTTATTCCAGCTAATTGTTTGATGGACAACATTTACTATTCGTACGTGTACATCGTTTAGGTATATTATTTAACTGCTTGATCATGACTCACAACGATCAGTATCCAATACATATCGATCGCCGTACATAATCTGAGAAAACTAATATGAAATGAGGTCTGTCAAAATGAAGTATCTCAAATTAATCATATAATTTATGTGAAAATTTTGAATTATAAAGTGTTGTATTATTTGTCCGGAATGTCACCAATAATTAAGCTATGCGGACTCTGGCTTCCTCTCTTTCAACTCTCAATGTTGTGCTAGCGTGGGTTGTAGAAATTAGGTTAACAGATAATAAAAACCAACTAAACACATAAAAGCAACAAAAGGGAGAAATATTCTTTGATACTGGATACCAATCCATAGACTAGATTAATCATACTACACATGTAAACAATGACGGATCTAGAATTCGAATATCGGAGGATTTTAATGTTCAAGTTCAAGTTTTTTTAATATAAAAAGAAAAAAAAGTGTGCAAAAAAAATTTAATTTATTTACGGAGGTATTTTGTTGAACATTTGGTGGGCTTGTTGTTGTTAGCCGAACTGTGTTGCACTCATGTGAATAGATATTGACATATGCTGAAGCAATCTAATGAGTGTTGTCAAGAGGATTTGTCGAGTAATTTCAACGTAACCTGCCGAGTGGTGTTGAGCTATGCCTAGCTAGGTATTACATCAAACACTTAGTAAGCACAAAATGAACTCATACCAAATATTGGAAGAGTCGTTAGAAGACCTCCACATATATATTTCTCAGATTCTAAATAGGCTTGGGACCACCTTGATCGTAATGTACGTCCCCCGCTGCATGTAAATAACATTGATATGTTTGATAATATCGTCCAAAACTAAATTGGTATTTGGCCTCCTCTCAGTAAATTAAATGTCAATTGTACAACTCTTTGTACCACATTTTCGAGCAAGTCACACCTTGTATTAGTACGTGGTTAGGATAGTACTATTGACATATTCATTTTTATTTTTCACACACTTTTTTTAATTTGGGTGCTTCTATTAGCACCCCACGATCTTATGAATACACCTCAAGTTCAAAATTATTTTCTAATATTCCAATTTTAGCCATTTTATTTGTTGAAGACACCCCCCACCTTTTTACAATAGTTAACAAATGAAAACCTTCCAACATCCTATCTCAACCGCTCACCCGCCGCCACCTTCTTCATCAGTGTTGTCGACCAATGATAGCCACCTCCTTCCCACCATTCTCTCTCTCTAGAATTCTCAGTTATGCTAATATTCTGCAAGACATGGAATACCATAAAATTGAAATTTCTAATGCCGAAATCATCCTAATTAGGGATACCTACATGATGGGCGGGAAAAATTTGGAAAAATGTTACTTGCAGAGAAGCAATCCTTCCATAGTCAACTAGGAATTGACTTTCTATGAGTTTAATTGTAAGTGACTAGGAATTGACTTTCTCTGAGTTTAATTGTAAGTCGGCATATGTTTTGGTATACTTGAGATCATTTTGTTAATGGAGGTGTCGCCATGGTGGGTGACTATCGAGGAGTAGTATGGTGAAGAAGGTGGTGCTGATTTTGTTTGTTTGCTTTTTATCTAATTTAAATAAAGGGTAACACAGGAAGTCCAAACCAAATAAAAGAAAGCGGGGTGTATTCATAATATTGTGAGGTGCCAATAAAACTACTCTTTTAATTTTCGGCCATCAAATAAAATAAAATGAAGAAATTTAATGATAAAAAATTAATAAAAATGTGTAAGAGATACAAACGAGTGTGTAAATAACACTATCTTTTTCCAAATGTGATCCCTGTAACAAAAGCTTTCCTAAAGTAAATAGTCAGGAATTTACCCTGACCAACGCATGCTGCATAAATTTACGATTTCTTGGGTTTTTAGCCGAAGTGTTTTGACTGTTTGTGGAAGAAACAGATCGAGCAGAGAGTAATACTGCAATCAGAGGTGAGGGAAACCAACTGCTGTGCGGTAGCACGTGAATCTGTTAGATTGCCCTACAGGTTAGTACAAATTATTGTTACTTGATAAGATTGTGCAAATGGTTGGAGGAGGAATTTAATGACCCTCAAGTCATGGAAACATGCAACGGTAATAGGTTAGGAAATTAGGAAAACCAAGCTATGCAATGGGACAGATTTTGATTGTGTTCGGAAGGTGGATGGTACATCATAAATAATTATATAAGTGAAGGGATAATTGAAAAATAAAACTTTCTACCACTTGTATAATGACATGTAGTGTACTCTCTGTCTTCCGGGTACATGCATTTGATTTGATGGCTGAAAATTCAAAAGAATGTGTGAGAAGTAAAAATAAGTGTAGATAGCACCACCCCATTAAAATTCAACCATTTACTGTATCAATGCATTCCATATGAAGTATTGTGCATGATCAACGATGCTTACATGGTCTCTCCCCGTTGAAAAACAAGGACATGCATGCAGCAGTTGAAAATGACATGTAGGGACTTGAACATTATTGCTATTTAGTACTGATGGTCAGGCAGTGATTTCATATCCTCAGTGCCTCTATATCTATGGCCACTTGCATCACATATGGAGCTCTCGTGATGATGCTTCTCAACACCAGTCAGTTTAGTGAAGCTGCAGTCTAACTGGGCAAGCAAGTTTACATTTTCTTGGAAGTTCATTTGTGCACATGCGTTCTTTTAGACGATCAAACAACAATTGTTCATATATAACATTGCTTTAATTTACGAAAACATTTTATGGCGATTATATTCTACGTTTAATTAATATATGTACCAATAGCTTTTCCAACTCGTAAAGCGCACATCATGTGATCAAGAGAACTAAAGAATTCTTAATTTGTAATTTCTTCTTTTACTTTCAAGTCATATTTAGACGCGCGTAAAATATTAATTTTGTGATACACTAAATTATATAGACACAAAAAATTGAAAACGAAATTTGAACGAAAAGGATTACTGTTCTCCATGACACATGTTTAGGTGTTTAATCCAAACAAACATGAAACATCATTTGAAAATTTGTAAAAGGTCAACGATCGAGAAAGAACATACGTGCGTTCGTAGATGCTGCATTTTCTAGCAGCTAGGCCACCCAAGTGGTTAGCTTGGTCCTTGGACACAAGGGTACCATTTGGTACGCAGGCGGGACGAAATGGGACAAAACGAGACGAAACGAAATGAAGGATTAAATGACAATCGTACTCATCCACTCCGACGAGTTCAACCTTACCTAAGCCACTGCTGATGAATTCAACATCATCCCTCACATCTTCCACCTAATCATCCCCGTCCCATCCCTCAAGCGACGGCGTTAGCCACATCCTGCGAGTGGGTGGTCTTGAGGTTTTCGTTACTAGCAGGGAGGAAGGAGGCAACAGGAGGAAGGTGGGATTGGGTTAGCCTAGGTTGCTGGGTTTGTGGTGGAGGAGGAGGAGGCTACAAGAGAGAGGGAGGCTACGGGAGAGAGGGTATATAGTGAAATTAATAAAAAAGATGAGGAGTATTGTTGTCCAAAAAGTTATAATTTTGTGTTTTATGGGCTAGAACAAGTCGTTCCAAGGGGAGGGTGGCAAAAAAAAAATAACTAAAATTTGTTTCATGGGACAACACATCCCAAACAAATTAGAGCACCAAACGGAAGACGAGTGCGTTCCGTCCCATCTCACGTACCAAACGGTACCAAGATGCATGAGTCGACCACTCACTGTCAAGGTAGTTAGCTAATATAATATTATAATTAAATTGAATACATGGAAATCAATGCTCTCCGGTTGCCTAGCCGACAATCCAAATTATTTACAAAAATACAAAAGACTTCCCCTGCACTACTACTGCAAACCCGGAAATTAACAAGTTCAGTACTACATAATTATTGTATATATATACACTTGAACATCTAAAACACTAGCTATAACTTTCCTCTAAAATCTAAGCCCTCGGAGCCCTTTCATTTGTCTCCTAATCTCTGTGTGTTGCCGGAAAAAATGGAAGGAGAATATAAGTACAAGAAGGGGTTATGGACAAAGGAGGAGGATGAGATTCTCCTGGACTACATAAGGGTACATGGAAGAGGCCGCTGGAACCGCATTCCCAAGGTCACCGGTAAGAGCTATCAGTGAAATATCTACATATCAATCTATCTATCTATCTACATACATACATACATACATACATATATATATATATATGCTGCACAAATGTATAGTACTAGTGTATAATTATGCAATATATGCACTTAAATTCTTTTTTATTCCTAAAAATTATAGTACTGATTTAGTTATATACGTAGGCTTAAGGAGGAGTGGGAAGAGCTGCAGGTTGAGGTGGCTCAACCATCTCAGCCCAAATGTGAAGCGCGGGGATTTTTCTGAGGAAGAAGAAGACCTCATTATCAGACTTCACAATCTCCTTGGAAACAGGTTATCTCTATATCCTTCCTTCATTTCATCTTCTTTTTCCTCTTTCCATATAATAGTTGGAACACACACACACACACCTATATATATATATATATATATATATATTGCAATTCACATACTCAGGCAATATATAGAAACATAATGCACGACGCGCACACACGAAACCCCTTCTGAAGGGGATCGCGCTCGACTATTGATAGCTAATGCTCTTGTGTTTGACGTGTTCGTGACCATGTCTAATAGCCTTGTTATAATGTTGAGCCAGAAAATAAGGCAAAATCACTAAACGCTAAACATTCATTATATATATGCTCGCTACTTGGTCACGAAACAGTCAAATAGGAGAGCACTACTTTATCTCGCTCCATAAACAGTGAAGCGAGATCCCCTTCTGTTTTGGAGTATTGGTAAGACCAATAATTGAAATATATATGGGTAAATATAAGTTAACTCCGTGATGAATAAAACGCATAACACAACTCGTTTTATTCTTATTAAAGTTGTTAATTAATCACTGATTATCCTGTTTAATTTGCGCCAAGGTGGTCTCTGATTGCGGGGCGTGTACCAGGAAGAACTGACAACCAAGTAAAGAACTACTGGAACACTCATTTGTACAAAAAGCTTAACGCCATAAAAAAGCAGCAGACACCTAGAAAAGTTGATGTTGTTTCGACGTCCAAAACAACTACTCACAGCTCTTCTGCTGCTCAAGAACTGGCAGGAGACAAACTAGTACACCAACACAAACTGCTCGAGGCGCCGGACTCGGACTCAAATTCCGTCACGAAGAGTAATGATCAAAACCCAAATATGGATATTGTTGCAGCTGAGGATTCTAATGCAGAAGAAGAAGAGATAGAATGGATGGCCAAGCATTGTACCGAGTTGCTTTCTTGTTCTAGTTATGGCAATATGATTAGCTGGGACATGGTGGAATTTCAGCAAGGATACCATCTTGACCTGTTGTAATTAAAATTCTAACTTGTTCTGGTTGATCATAAGTTTGAGTTGATAAATGATTTGTTTATGATCAATAATAATCTTCACTTATCTGAATTATGTGCCATGAAAAAGTAAGATGTAATTTAATTAGCAACACATAAATTGAATTTAATCTAAATTTAAAATTTGCATACTAATTATATATTGGTGTATATATAAATAAAGGGAGTTTTAACGTAACACTCATGATACTGTTCATTTTTAACTAAAATGATATTTTTACTTTAAAAAGTCACTCCTAGTACTATTCACTTACAACATTTTTTAATTTTTTTTTTTTTATTATTAAAAATCAAAATTTTCAAACCATTTTCATTAGTTTTTCTATAATAAATATACGAGGAAAAAAAAGGGAACTCCGGATGCATGGATCAACTTTTGAACTTATAATCTAATGTATTGTCTGTCAAAAAAACACGAGTTGCGCTAGCTTGTGATGATAAATAAAACAATCTGGGAAATCAACAACCCTTAGACTCTGGTACCTTCCATTACAATAAGTTATTTGTGGTTTGGATTTGGTTTTTGGAGCAGTGAACCATTGACTCGAGCTTAAGGTCCTGCTTGGACTAGTTTTGGGTTGTCCACGTGCCATATGCACCGACGTTTTCATTTTAAATATTTTTGCTTGCATTAAAATTATATCAAGAGAAGCTATCGTGTTTGTTTTGGGCTTATGGTCACCTAATCACCACGGTTTCCAACGAATCCCAAAATGTAGGTTGTAGAGTTGGGTTTCAAGTGTGATTTCCATTGGGTTTGGATCCACTTTTCAAATAGATTTTGTGTCAAAGCTTGTATTTTTAAGATGTAAGTTCAAGGGTTCCTCCATCGGATCACGTGATTGAGCAGCTACACGCATAAAAAGGATCCAGCATATTGTTTTCTCTCTAGACCCTGTCCATGATACCACTTGATTTTCCGGTTGGATATAAGTGTTGGTGACAAGAAGTTTGCATTGAATCTTGTACAATCTCAACGGCATGTTTACTTGCATGTTTTGAGCATCCCTATTGAAAGGAGAACTTTTGACATAGTGCAAAAAAGAGAATGATTCACCAAAACTATACTTATTTTAACACCAGACAATCCGCAAAGACTATTATTTTGCCAAATGTTGTTCCAGAGAAGACGCACTGTGACGAAATTCTTTTAGGAAACGAAAGGAAGGTTTCTGGTTTCTGGTTTCTGGACAAAGTTTGATGCTCATACGGTCAAATTAGGTGTAATTTTGAAATCAAGATCCCAAAGCTGGAAGCTGCCCTTGACGAAATCGTAGTATCCGCCTTTCAGACTCAGAGTCTTGTTCACCAGCGCTTCTCTCACAAATGGATATGTCAATAAATTTGCCAATGACACATTCACAGACTCCTGCATTGTGATCACAAACTTTTAGAACACAAGATGGTCGAACTTGGAAGAATCTGAATTAATTTGTTAGTCCAATCGTTATAATAATATGTTTTGTTTAGAATAAAAAATACTAACTAATATTCAATCATCATGTGTATACAATTATGTGTTTATCTTCTCCCATCACATAGTTAGTGTGATGAGAGAGATAGACATATGATTGTATACAACTGGTGATATGCATAGGAGATTTTCGACTATGTTATACAACACATGGCCAAATAACGACTTTAAACAAACAATCACCGTTGGCTTTCATTTTAACTTTTAGGAAGCATTAAGACCATGATCTTCTCTAAGAAGAGCTATGATTTCCTGTTTTTACTTTAATTTAGGCAACGAAAAGTTACCTTCTCCAAGTTGGTGCACTGCTCTGTGAAACTTAAACCGCTGCATGCTGCTTTGATCTTGGCCTTTGCCGGTGCGCAGATTTTCACCCAGCTCTCTATGAAGTCACTGAAAATCCAACACGCAAATGGAGCACTGTTAATGCATGATAGAATCAATTTAACTAAGTTAACTGGATGAGAAAGTACTGGTTTCAGAATGGCATTGTTAAAATGTAATAAAACTGTAAAAGCCGATTGCCTTGTGTAGTTGTGTCAGCATATGCATATGATTAAAGGAATGAATATAAAAAAGAGTAGTAAAATTTTGAGCTGCACGGACAGTACTGAAAGTTACAAAGAATTTCAAGGATAAATTGAAAAAAAAAGCAAAGAATCTGAAGCTGTCAGAAGCACTTTAATTGTCCTTCTACTTGTAGCTTTATCCAACTTTGTGGATGCCACCAAAAACAATGGTACCACAGTCTCTGTAGAATAAAGTCCTTCATATTCGTTTCCTATTGAGTAGGACATGACACAAAACAAATATTATACCAAATAGCAAATAGCAAATAGCAGCAACACCACATGGGAATTGGGAAGGAGAAGCGAACAATTTTGGAGTTCAAAAGCCAAAACTGTTTCAAAAAAAAAAGGTCTTTCTGCATATATCCTTGATTATTCTTAATTAAAATATTTGTACTTAAATTATTATACTTAGAGGAACTATTCAACTTTTGAACCAAATTAAATCAGAAAGATGCAAAGTGTGTTGCTATGATAAACGAAGGCTTACCTAGCAGTGGATCCATCATCAGGGATAGACATGAGCCCCTTTATACCTCCACAGCAGCTGTGTCCAATCACCAAAATATTTTCCACCTGAGGACATGCACTTTCTCTTCGTTTAGTACAAGCGAAATTTCTACTTTAAGCTAGATTAAGAAAACAAAAAATGATTTAAACGTGATATACAACAAAATGAAAATAATACTTTGTCCACGAGAGCAAAATACCACTTACAAAACGCACTCTCCTTCGATTAAGTTTTTAACCACATTTCCAAAAAGGGTTTAATAATTAATATCCATTCAGCTTCTAAATCTACAAACGTTTGAAGCTTTTTCTTCCTGCCCCTTTTATATTGGAGGGGAAACATGATAAGGTGTGCAAGGAAAGGAACAAAGCCAATGACTAGGTCACCATTATTGATTGAATCACAGAACAAAATAGAAAAAGTAGAATATGAAAATAGTGGTTCCGGACTTCCAGTCAGTGTAGAAGCAAAGTTGAATATGGAAAGAAGTGGTCGTTTTATATTCACCTTCAGATGCAATACCGCATATTCAATGGCTGCCCCCACTCCCGAGTACTTTGTCTGCACCACCAGGTACCAACCCCGTTAGGTCAATCACAATACACGCATAAAATAATAAGATGCCAGCAAATTCAGCAAAACATAACTAATGGTTGACGGACCATGTTGCATTTTATATAGTTTTGAAGCAGATTTCATCATTCATTTGGGTTGAGTCAATCACAAATCAATGGCGATTGTCGCACAGGGTAAGCACTATTAATTACACTTAATTGTTCATGTCGTGTACACTTCATTTCTTAAATGTAAAAAATCATTTCTATTGATAAATAAATAAATAACATTTTTTATGTGTGTTCAAGTACTTTCTATTTTATTTTTTGTTTTGTGGTAAGTTATAAAAAAAAAAAAAAAATGCTAGCGTTGAAGTGAGAGATTAGTAAAAAACTGGGTTTTCGTAGGCGAACCAGGTCAAATGGAGGAACCATGTTGGCGATGTTTCGGACCACAAAGGCCTCCCCTGGTTGGAAATTGAGGATGTGCGATGGGCAAACTCGAGAGTCCGAGCATGCAAATACCATGAACTGCATTTTCACAATACAACCTAATTATTTAGCTCAATAATTTAACAGATTTATTTGAGATATAATTAATTATATATATATATATATATATATATATATATGTATTGTATATGATTAAATTATAGCTCAATCAACCAGTTCATCACTTACCTTGGGGCTTTGGCCTGTGGCCAGTTTGCTGTACAGATCAACATCTTTCCTGAAGAGAACAGCAAAGTTCAGGTCCCTCTCATCCAGGGATTAAAGCACAAGGGTATTTTGGTAAATTCCATATGGATAAAGAAGGAAAGAGGGGAATTTGGCCAACATTCGAACAACATTGCTTACTCGAATTTCTCCTTCTTGAATTGGATGAACCCGGTTTTGATCCTCTGGACGGGGTCGCTCGAACCGGCCGAAGCCAGCTCAGCCGTTATCTCCCTGATCTTGGCGGCGGCGACGCCCTCGAGGTCCGCTTTTTCACTGTCAGAAGGGTTAGGGAAATACAAAGAGTGTAACTATCAAAAGCCGTCAGATAACACCAATGTCAAAAAAAGGGGACCCACGGGGTGACAGAGGGGCTGATCCAACGCCACTCCGAATGGGCCCCACGTGGCGGCAACGACGAGCGCCTGATAGGCTGAAACGGAAACGCGTCCGAGACGGATATGTGACGGAAACGGAAACAACCAAAATGACAGAGAAGGACAGCTACGTTAATGATAATTACAGAAAATGACATTAAAGATCGTGTAACTTGATCGTTCGGTGTTTGTCCGGACGAGGAGGAAGTACCTTAGGAGCTTGGAAAGTCCGGCAATGGCATCCTCGTACGAGTCCTTCGTCATGCCTTCCTTCTGTAAATTCCCCAAAAAAATCCAACCAATCAAAAAACAAAGGCAGTTTCACAATTCTGAAGAGAAAGTTATTGAATTAAAACCATGCGGATTCGAAATTATTAAAAAAAAAAAAAAAAAAAAAAAAAGCCGGTTTATTTCTTCAATGAATGGAAGAATTAACATCTCGGAATCTGCATGATTGTGATCGACGTACGAGGAATCGATTAAGGAGGAGGAGAAGGGCGTGCACGGACCTGCGAATCTGGCGTTTGGGAAAATTGAGAGATTTGAATTTTGAGCTAAGGAGCTAAGATTTGAGGAGGAGGAGGAGGAAAGGGAGAAGGGAGGGAGGAGTGTCTGTCAGTCACCAGAAGTTGGGCGCTACTCACGTAAGTTATGCTGGATTGGTATTTATAAAATAAATGGTGACGTTTGGCAAAATTTAATACCCTCTAAAGTTTTGACTTATATGGAAATTCATGTAATTTTATTAATAATGTTAGGATTGAGAGGGCGCGCTTGGGGGGGGGGGGGGGGGGGGGAGGTGGTGTTATGTAGGAGAGATTTTCCATTATAAGAAACATAAGCTGATACGTCATATGGTATTATACAAGTAAAATAATTTTTTAAATATTCCTCAACTTATATGATGACGTGCGTAATATACGTATGTAATTGTGTTTTGAGCAACTAAAAACTCTCCCATTACGTAGAAGATTAGAAAATGGAGAGTAAAATGTGGGGGGAAGGCGATGTCAAGCGTTACTTTTGTACTTAGATAGGTAATGAAGCCGTGTGATTAGGTGCAGATTTGGTGCATGGTAAAGAGGCTGATAAGAAAACACAAAGGGAAATACAACGCGCGTTCTTGGTGGAAGGGAGGAAGCGAGGTTTGTGGGGTATAACAAGTCAACTAAAGACTACAAGTAGGTAGGCGCCACGTGGTGGGTAGAGGCAATCGTTTATGGATAATACTCTGTCTAATAATATTCTAACACATATTTATTATTTAAAAAATAATGAATATGTAATTAATTTTTTTAGATCTAAAAAAACATGTGATATTTATTTAATTAGGCCAAATTTAAAAATGAATACGTAAAGTATCCATTAGTGAGTGCATAAAGTACTCATTAATGATTACTTATACATTAATTTTTTCAAATTTGAGTTGGAAGCTTTATGAACAGTTGAAATTTGAAATTAAATTGTCACATGCGTAACAAAAATAAATTATATATATATATATATATATATATTTTTTGTCATAATATTATCTTCTTCTTTCATCGTCTTCGTGAAGAAAGACATTTTCGGTTTTGATTAGGAGTGGTCGCCATCTATGCAGAGTGGTCGCATTTATCATGCACCCTTTCCAAAAAGCAGAAGGGCATTTGCAACTTGGTCTTCTTATATTATCCAAAGCCTTCGTCGAGTGTGATGGCTTTGGTCACGCAATTTATTTTCTCTATTTAATTAATAATTTATAAGGGAAACTAATGAAAATCGTTTGAAAATTTTAAGTTTTAACGATAAGAATAAAATAAGGGAAGTGTTATTAGCATTCTAAAAATCTCATTCACACTCCTCACAAATGTATTTTTTTTCCCAAATATAGAAAGTTTAGAGTGTAAAATGAGATTTTTGAAGTGCCAATAACATTTTTCTAAAATAAAAGGTAAAGTGAATAGTATCAGAATTGATTTTTTAATGTAAAAAATGATTTTTCGTTAAAGTGAATATAAATATAAATCTTTCGTTAAAGTTTCTTAATTTCTAGAAAAATGAGAACTTGTGATACACACATATATATATATATATATATGCGGTCCACATGGTCCACAGGCTTCATCACAAGTTCTCATTCCTCTAGAAATTATTAATTAAATGGAGAAAATAAATTGCGTGACCAAAGCTATCACACTCGACAAAGGCTTTGGAGAATATATATATATATATATATATATATATATATATATTGTTAACTTTTGAAGTTTGTGTATTTTGTATATTGTTGTCGTACAAGGAACAGAAACATGATACAAATATATAGAGGAGTTTGAGTGAGTTGCAAACTACACTCAACACTCAAGACTCTAACCTAGAACTTCCTTGAATCAAGCTAAGAAGTCGACATAGGAAACATAATTAAGCTCCTTGAATTAAGGAGCTGCCAATCAGCTGTCAACCAGCTGCCAACAAGCTGCCAACAAGATAAGACATTTATACAACTAGATAAAACACTACTAGGGTTGACACAAACCCTATTAGCTGCCAACAAGCTGCCAACAAGATAAGACATTTATACAACTAGATAAAGCACTACTAGGGTTGACACAAACCCTATTACACAGATAGGACTTTCAATACTCCCCCTCAAGCTGGATCCAGGAGGTTGATGGATCCAAGCTTGTCGAGAAGCCGCTGAAACTGAGGTGATGCTAAAGGTTTAGTGAATAGGTCTGCGAGTTGATCGTAGCTCTTGACAAAATGAGTTTTGATGACCTGTGATTGTACCTGTGCACGGACATAGTGACAATCAACTTCGATGTGCTTGGTTCTCTCGTGGAAGACGGGGTTGGACGCAATGTGCATTGCCGCTTGGTTATCACAGAAAAGAGACATGGACTGAGTAGTAGAGACACCTAAGTCGCACAGCAAACCTTTTAGCCATATTAGTTCACAGGCAGTAGATGCCATGGCGCGATATTCAGCCTCAGTGCTGGATCGAGCAACTACGGCTTGCTTTTTACTTTTCCAGGTAACAAGATTGCCTCCCACAAATGTGCAATACCCCGTTGTAGACTTACGATCAATAGAGTTACCAGCCCAATCAGCATCACAATAACCTGTGATCTCAGTGCTCTCATTCTTTTTCATGATGATGCCACGACCTATTGAACCTTTGAGATACCGAAGTAGTCTCTTGACAAGGTTAAAATGCTCCATGGTGGGAGAGTGCATAAATTGGCTAGCAATGCTTACTGAATAGGCTATGTCAGGCCTTGTAATAGTCAAGTAGATCAGCTTACCCACAAGACGCTGATAATAGCTGATGTTGGGCAGTGGTTGTCCTTCCAAGCTAAGTTTGAGTTTTGTGTCAAGAGGTGTATTGACAGGTTTAGCATCACTCATGTTTGCTTCCTTGAGAAGGTCCAGAACATATTTCCGTTGGCTGAGAAAGAAACCCTTGGGAGAGGTAGCCATTTCGATGCCAAGAAAATATCTGAGTATGCCAAGATCTTTGATGGCAAAACGTTGTTGCAGTGAATGCTTGAGCTTAGTTATTTCATCCATGTTATCTCCTGTGATGATTAAATCATCGACATAGACAAGAACGACCAGTTTCCCAGCAGTGCCCGTGCGTACGAACAATGAAGAGTCTGCATTGCTTCTTTTAAAACCAACCGTTGTGAGGACTGAACTTAGCTTGGCATACCAAGCTCTTGGTGACTGTTTAAGACCATAAATTGATTTGTGCAATCTGCACACAAGATCAGGTTCATGACTTTGAGGATGGCCTGGGGGTAACCTCATGAAGACTTCTTCTTCAAGCTCACCATGTAAGAAGGCGTTCTTTACGTCCATTTGAAACATAGGCCATCCTTTGTTAACAGCAACTGAAAGTAGTACTCTTACAGAGTTCATCTTTGCAACAGGGGCGAATGTTTCTTTGTAGTCCACATCAAATGTTTGAGTAAAGCCACGAGCCACCAATCTTGCCTTGTGTCTTTCTATGGATCCATCTGAGTTGAATTTAACCTTGTATATCCACCTGCAACCTACTGTCTTCTTTCCCTTAGGCAGTGTCTCAATGCTCCAGGTTTTGTGTTGATCAAGGGCATTCAGTTCATCTTGCATGGCTTGCTGCCAAACTGGTGATTGATTTGCTTCTTGGAATGACTGAGGCTCAACATGTTCAGATATAGTACACAGGAAAGCAGTGTGTTTAGGAGACATTTTTTGATAGGACACGTAGTGAGACAGTGGATGTCTTGGTTTGTAAGTGACAAAGTCTTGCAGTCTTGCTGGAGGATGTCTTTCACGAGTAGGATTGCGTCGAGGTGCAGTCGATTGCAACTCGTAGGATGATTCCTCAGGAGCAATACTGTGGATTGATTCAGAATTGTTGGTATCATTACTTGAGGCTTGGTTGTCATTTTCAGTAGGGACATTTGTGTGATGAACAGGCACCATTGCATCAGGTACTTCAGTGGCAAGGATTTCAGTTCTTGGCAATGGAAACAAATCCAAGTAATTCTCCCCCTCACTTGAACTATCCAGAGCTTGGCTGTAATAAGGGTTAGTTTCATGAAATCTGACATCCTTGGAAACAATTAACCTCTTAAGTTGTGGATTGTAACATTTGTATCCCTTTTGTGTGGATGAGTAACCAAGGAAAATGCATTTGGTTGCTCTCGGGTCAAGTTTGTCTCGATGCAAGGACTGAACATGGACAAAACAAATGCATCCAAAGACTTTAAGGTGTGACAAGTCTATTTTCCTGTTCTTTACAATTTCCATTGGTGATTTGAACCCCAAAACCCTGCTAGGTAACCTGTTGATCAGATAAGTGGCTGCCATAACACTTTGAGACCAAAAACGTTTAGGTACATTCATTTGAAACATCAATGACCTAGTTTTTTCAAGGAGATCTCGATTTTTTCTCTCGGCAATACCATTTTGTTGAGGTGTGCCAACACAACTAGTTTGATGCATGATGCCATTATTGCTCAAATATTGAGTCATGACTTGGGACATGTATTCGGTGCCATTATCAGACCTTAGTGTTTTGATTTGAGAGGAAAAATGGTTTTTAACAAGACTATGAAAGTCTTTAAACACTTCCATCACTTCACTCTTTGATTTTAACAAATATAACCAAGTTGCTCTTGAATAGTCATCAACAAAGGTTATGAAATATTTGTAACCATCAAAAGACTCACTAGTTGGTCCCCATACATCCGAGTGTACAAGTTCAAAAAGATGAAAAACTCTAGACAAAGATGAACGAAGGGGTAGCTTTGTTGCCTTTGACATGTGGCAAGTTTCACAATGAATTTGTTCTTTGTCTAAATCTGGAAACAATGTGGACAAAACATGTTGAGATGGGTGTGCTAATCGCTGGTGCCACAAAAACTGGTCTTGAATGGAGACATGTACGGGTATGGACTTTGCTTGTAATCCACTGGGAGAGCTTTTCGAGATGTAATAGAGACCATCTAGGTAAAATCCTTCACCAATCTTCCTCTTGGTGACAAGATCCTGAAAAATGACATTTTCTGGTGAAAAAATGGCTAAGCAGTTTAAGGAATTTGTGATTTTCCCTACTGAGAGAAGTTGGAATGGAAACGAAGGCACGTATAAGGCCATGGACTCTATTTGATCAGATATCAAGTGATTTTTTCCCTTGCCTACAATCCTAGCACCTTCACCATTAGCTACAGACACATGTGATGGTTTATGAAGTTTCTCGAATTTATGGAATTTTGACACTTGATTAGTCATGTGATCTGTGGCACCTGAATCTACAACCCAAAAATCATGCAACTCATTCATTTTAAGAGCAGTTTTGAAAGCATTCATGATACCTTTCATGCCTTGTTGAGGTAAGTGATCAGCATCAGCCAGGAAACCAGCAAACTTGCCAAGCAATGCCGAGGTACTTCCATCTTCATGTTCAGCAGCTCGATCTTCCCTACCCTTCTTTTGATGGAGATAGGCTGCGAACTCATTTATAAGAGTAGCAGGATTTGCAGTGAACTGTTTGTATGGATCAGAACTGTTGAAAGATGAAGATGATGAAATGTTGGCACGAGGATGTGCTCGACTTGTCTTCTGCGTGGTTTTGTCCTTCATGAAATCTGGCTTAAGTTCTGGATGGAGAATCCAGCACTTATCTCTCACATGCCCGATGTTGTCACAGTGTAGGCACTTTAGATGGGGGTTTTTTCCTTTGTATCTTTTTTCATTTGTCAGATATGCCCTAGCTTCAGTCACAATGGTTTTTGTACCATTGTTCATGACTTTTCTTCTTACTTCCTCACGTTGGATGGTTGCACAAATGCTAGTGAAGGATGGTAGCTCAGGATTCATGAGGATATGGCTTCTCAAATCCTCATAGTCTGAGCTCAGACTAGACAGCAATTGAAATATCTTATCTTCTTCAGCTCTTTTAAGAAGCACCGTGGGATCAATGGTGTGAGGTCTATAGACATCCAGCTCATTCCACATGCTTCTTAGAGAGCCAAGATGTTGAACAAAGGTTTTACCTTCTTGTTGAACGCTGGAGATATCCTTCTTGAGTTGAAAAATGCGGGCAGAATTATTTTGATTACCATACATCTCCTTCACTGTAGTCCAGAGAGTGAGTGACGATTCGGAATAGCTGAAGATCTCAGCAATCTTCCTTTCCATGGAATTAAGCAGCCATGACATGACCAGCTGATCTTTGCAAAGCCACCCTCCATATTCAGGAGAAGTGACTCCAGGAGCAGGAAAACTGCCATCGATGAAACCCAGTTTGGATCTTCCACCTAGTGCGAGACTAACCGCTCTTGCCCACGGTAAATAGTTGAACTCATTCAGTAACACTGAACTGAGTCGTTGATTTGGATTGATATCCATTTCAGAGATGTGAGTGGAAGGAGAAGCAATGATGCTCTCTTCCTCCGAATGCTCATCAGCCATAGTTTTGCTAAAGAGAAATCACAGCGTAAGATATTCAAAGACAGGCTTCAGAGGGATGCCTGCTCTGATACCATGTTAACTTTTGAAGTTTGTGTATTTTGTATATTGTTGTCGTACAAGGAACAGAAACATGATACAAATATATAGAGGAGTTTGAGTGAGTTGCAAACTACACTCAACACTCAAGACTCTAACCTAGAACTTCCTTGAATCAAGCTAAGAAGTCGACATAGGAAACATAATTAAGCTCCTTGAATTAAGGAGCTGCCAATCAGCTGTCAACCAGCTGCCAACAAGCTGCCAACAAGATAAGACATTTATACAACTAGATAAAACACTACTAGGGTTGACACAAACCCTATTAGCTGCCAACAAGCTGCCAACAAGATAAGACATTTATACAACTAGATAAAGCACTACTAGGGTTGACACAAACCCTATTACACAGATAGGACTTTCAATATATATATATATGTATGTATGTATGTAGAGGCGGTCCACATGGTCCACTAACCACCTTCAGGCTTCATCACAAGTTTTCATTCCCCTAGAAATTATTAATTAAATGGAGAAAATAAATTGCGTGACCAAAGCCATCACACTCGACGAAGACTTTGAAGAATATATATATATATATATATATATATATATATATATATATATATATATATATATATATATATATATATATATCGTGAAATGTTATTGGTATTTCAAAAATTTCATTCTACTCTTCATAAATGTATTTTTTTTCTAAATATAAAATGTTTGTAGTGTAGAATGAAAATTTTAAAGTGTCAATAACAATTTATTATATATATATATATATATATATATATATATTCATATACAAGAACTTCATCAGGCGGATGTTTTAATATATCGTTCTTATGTCATCTATATTATTGACACAATGCAAATAGGATGTTGATATGAGATGCATGTTAATTGGAATCGATAATATTTGATATATTGTTATAGTAAGTTTTTAATATGCCTATCAATATGTTTTTGAGTATGCCGGTCCGTAAGCAGTGGATCATAACTATTTTTACAAAAAAAAAAAAAAAAAAAAAAATTTGACAATACGAGAGAATTATATTATGAGCATGTTTAGTTAAAAGAAATGGTTAAAGTACGTAAATTAGGTGCTTAAAAAGTAGGAGAAACAAGGAAAGAGAATCAGAGAACTAGTCCTCCTTTGCCGATCTAACTCAGGAGTTTTACATATAGAAAACTAGATTTTAATCCTTAAATAAGATAAAGTTTAAAAAAATGTCTTATATAAGATTAAAAATTAATTTTAGTCTCTAAACTCTATTTAATGCCAGCATATTAAATGTCTAAATTCAATTTTATGAAAATATGATAAATTTTAATTCTCATTATGGTAAGTATCGTATATAAAAAAATATTTTCGTAAAGATTCGGTACACATTTTTTTGCATATTTTCTTATGTGCCACTAATTCATTACAATATATTTAAGCACGAACATTTCGGTGCACGAGGTTAGTATAATATGTTTAAGTACGAATATTTCGGTACACTAGTTTTTATAATATATTTAGGTATCGACATTTTGGTACACTAGTTTAGTATTATATATTTAGGTACGGAATTTTTCGGTACACTTATGTTTTTGCATATTTTCTTATGTGCTACTAATTCACTACAATATTTTTAGATACAGACATTTTGGTGCACTAATTTAGTAAAATATATTATGATACGAACGTTTAGGTACACTAATTAGAGGAAGTAAAATAAATACAATGAATTAAAATGTGTATAATAATAAATAATTTTAATTTTAATATAATGACATTAAATAAGATATCTATTAAATATTAAAAACAAAAATATAATATAAATTTAAATTAAGTACACATTAGAGGACTAAAATCAATATCTAATCTAATACCAGATTTTTATTAAATTTTAATCTTATTCAAGGATTAAAGTTAAAGCTTAGCACCAAACAAAAGCTTACTAATATATATTGATTGGATAAGGATGAATGGGGATAGCTTGTCCATCCCCGGCGTTGGATATAACCGGGCCAGAAACAAGGAACCCTAAGCAGTGTCAGACTATTAGTATAATATATACTATCATATAGGCACACAAATTTTTATTTTGTTTTTGAAATATAATGAGAGAGGAAGAGAGTGGTAGAGAATATAGGAGTGAGAAGTTTTTTTATTTTATTATTATTTTTAATTTAGAGATATGTTAGGATTATATGTAGGTGAGGCTTTGAAAAAAAACAGCAAGATTTGATTATGTGAAATTACATTTATGCTTCATATTTCTTATTTATAGTCTGTTTTAATTAAAAGGTTAAACTGATAATTTTATAGGGTTTTGGTTGACAATGAGTGTTTTATTAATTAGTAAAGATGCATGATTTCATACCAACAAGATCCTCTCCAGATTCTTTTGGTGAGTATCCTGAGAATCCGTGAATCGTGTTCATTCATCGTACATCGTGCGATTAGTTTTTATTAAATATTTTTTGTGTTTAATTTTAAATAAAAATATTTAAAATAATTTTTGACCATATGATATACGATAAACGAACATAATTAATGGATTCTTGAAATCCTCGTAAAGAGGATCCAGCAAGAATCCAAATTCGATTTCATGCACGCAAATTGCAAAAGCTAAATTAATCTATGAAATTCTGGGATTTCGTGAATTAATAATATATAATTAGCAGTAGCCAAGTGAACCCCAAAGGAAGCTTCGATCTTCATACAGATTGTTGAGAGATGTGTCGACCTTGCACTCGACGTAAAAAGATGATGTCGCCAATGTCTCGCTATAATTTAATATGATTTTATATTTTTGTCTTTAATTAGATCAGTTTTGGTACTTGCTCAGCGCAAAACTTTACAGTTTACAGTTACCATAGTAGTGTATGTCTCGTGGAATATTGATATCTAGTAGTGCGTTATTCATGTTGTATTAAAAATTTCCGTCTAGTGTCGCGTTAATATTAAGAAATTAACATTCAGTATGTCAAATTATGATTTTAGTCTTTGTAATTTTAAATCGCGAGTTAAGCAACTTACTCTAGTAATTGTTCAAGTTTACTAATTGTTTGGTTTTATCAAGTTTTTGACATAAAAAGCTCATGATTGATGGCCGCAAGGTGCAATTTTCTAGACTTGATCACTCATGACTGACATGCTCGTTCGGTTGAAAAAATAGCTGATTCAAGTCATTGAGTCGCAACCATTTTTGAGCTTTTTGTTGTAGCTTACTTTAGCGAGTAAGTCTTCAATAGTTTGGACTACTGGAGTGTCCTATTTTATATCAATTAGATTGACATGTAAAAAAAATTATTATTTATTTAATTTAACCATAATCTTTTATTTTTCATACTACTGAGTATATAGTTGAAATTATTGAAGAAAAATTATAGTTAAGAGAACATGACTTGACACAAGCCCCAGTTTTTTTTAACATAAGCGATATGGACAGCTATTGAAATAGTTGAAGGGGAATACCATTTAATTATCATTACTAAGGTATTCAAAGTCAGTAAGCTTTGAAATTGTTGGTTGTTATTTTTAATTTTTTTTAACAAACGATATTATTTACATTAAAAAGATGTGGAGATAATATCATTTATTAAGAAACATGATCAAATGGTTACAATTCAAAAAATTTTCAAAACCCAGTTAATTATTTATATTCACGGTTCGATTCGATTCTAAGCAGTTATGCTAACATAAGAACCGGAACCGAAACCGATATGAATAGTTTGGTCCTGTTCTTGAACCTTTTGTTGACTTTTTTTGGTCAACGCAGTTTTTTTACGTTTTATTTTATTGTGATTCGATTTAGTTTCGCAGTTCCACGTTTTATATGCCCACCCCTAGATTCGAACTTAAAACCTCATTTACAATTGAAGAAGAATAAGTGATGATGGAGTGTGTTAACCCTAAAGAATATCACTAAACCGTAATACTAAGTGATGACTGTCATTAATATTACAAATAATAACCGGACTGCTATTGAATTCATAAATTTTATAGTTCTTCGGAGTATAAGACTTTTGAATTCATTTAGTCTTCTTCAATCAATGAATGAAATTAAGTTTTCAAGTCAGAGATCGTACCGTGACCTTCGTTGATGTGCAACATAACAAGCATTTTCTAAGCGTTCCAGCCATTACCTTTTCCCTTCCTTCTAAACCTAGTCAAGCAGCCTTACGAAAATTACTCTCACAAATTGCTAGAATAAAGGCAAAGTGATGCGTTTGGTGACTTGTGCCCTGTTGATGCTCACGCATATCAACGGTTCACAGTTACTCACACAATGCGGCAATTGAGCCTACCATAGTACCGTTGATCATTGGAAAAAAGCTAAAGAGAGGTTACCTAGTAAGCTAGAAGCCTAGAACAGATTGGACTCCTCGGTCTTCTTCTGCAGTTGACAGATTTACCAGATGGGGGCCGCACGGCACATAAAGAGGAGAAGAGAGAGAAGTGGGGAAGCCGTCAGCCGCCACTGAACAAAAGTCAAGCGGCCATTACCGTCGAACAATTTGCTATTTCCTGTACTTGTTTTGGAGACAAAAAAACATTCCTCTAACTTGTATATATGCATATTGTGCGCACCATATTTTTATTCCCAAAATACCCCAACGGATAAGGGAAGGCTAGTAGCCTCCCATCTCTGTGGAATGAGGATCTCATATTAGGTATGTTACTCCATCACCCTTATCTACCAGTCCTCTCCTGGTATTGAAAGAGATGTTTCCCATCTCCTCCTCCCAATTCACCAAAACAACAGCAATATGAGGGTACAATTTGCGGACTGTTACCGCTTGTCGAGTAATTGTTTTGGTTTATCTACAATACCTTCATGTAGAGTAGTTGTTGCACATAAATATAACAGATATTTTGCATTTAGGGGGAGGCGAAAATCATAATCTAGTCGTATGAGGACTGTAAAATGCGTCATCTACTAACTTGGTATCAAATTCAATACAACTATAACAAGTTCTCAATCATCATTTATGTGAGTCGAATTTGAAAATATTAATAGATTGTAGTACTAGTTAGTTATATTATATTGAAAAATATTCGAAGTGAGAATTGTTGTCGTCCATCCACATTAAAACATGTGGAATGTTAACAACGCTCAAGACGGTGTACAATAAAGTTCCTCTGTAATCCGAACGGCAAGTCGATTAGCAAAAGGGAGGGAAACTTTTGGAGCCGTACAGAAAAAAAGATGCGGGATGACCTTGCGTGCGGTGCTGTGGTGTATCAGCTCCACTTTGGGAGAAGGGTGGGTGATCGTGTGGTGTGTTCATCTATTTACAAAGAGGACCCAATTCAGCCGAAAGCTTGACATATGAAAAGCATTGAACTGTTGAACTGTGAAGGGATGCGAAGCTGAAAACTAGCATAAGTTAGTCTCTTTGCTATATACTTGACAGGTATGAAAAATCGCTTACAAAGCTGAGTCCCTTTTGTTTGTTTTTCCTTCACAATTTGTGGGCAATCAATAATTTCTGGATTTAATGGTGATATAGACGCCATTTTTCAGGAAGGTTACCGATTCCATTCCGAATGCCTTGGCTTTTTGCTGCTTTGGTGCCTCTGGTATTGTTCGACATTTCGAGTTAGAGTGGTATGATGGCATTGTTCTGTACTGCATTCTAGTCAGTAAAAGTTAATGGATGAGTAGGATACTTACCATGTCCTGTGGTGAAGATTGTTTATATCAAGTGGTAATATTTTTCTGTGTAAGCATTAAACTATTTGGTGACTTGGAATTTTCTCTTTACTTGTAATTGGAAAAAAAAGGATGTCTTATAAATGTGGTAATTTGGATTCACAGAAGGATGACTGAGGTTAAGTGTGAATTTATAACTCGGCATTTGAGTCAATTAGTAATTACTCAAGGCAACAAAGAAATTATTGGTCATAAGACAAACGGAAATGAGATTCCTCTCTTTTGATACTGTATGTACCTTGAACTGGGTGATATCGTAGACCTGAGGTGCCCGGAATGATGGTTGCATCACGAGGAACAGTTTTCAAATTGTGTTAGGATCTAAACTTTTATTATCAAACATCTGAAAATTTATTTGGACTGCTGAGAATCATTTGTTATAATGATTTCGTGTTTTTTTAGGGAAATCGTCTTACTTCCTCAAATTTTTATAGCTTCAAATTGGTTTCAATCATAGTGATTGCAGTTTCTCACTTAGGTTAGAAAGCTATGGCAGAAATATATCAACTTCGATTTGGCAAAAGTTTACATCTTTACGGATATTTTGTTTGTTTAGGATTATCATATCAACTTCGATTTTTGTGTACAGCTCCAGGGGCATCGATGGGAGAAATCCTAGGTTGCCATCTTTGTGTTCAGTGGAATCTGGCAGTAGTTGCTTCGCATGTAATTTCCTGGTCCAAACTTTTTCAAGACAACTAGTGAATATCAGAATATCACGGTTCATTCTTTTACTCAGTGCTCTCCTTCTCCTGTAATCTCTTGCATAGAAAATGTGCCTCAAAGTTCTAATCTATCACAAATTACGGACGCAAATACAGAACATGGTCAATCAGTCTTCTAATAAATCAGCATCATCTGGGGTGCTGCAAATGCTTGCTTTTCGTTTTGCAGTTTTACGTGTTTCTTGCAAACTCGGGACTTATTTTCTCTGCAGCATTGATATTTGATAATTAATTGTTAGACTTATTTTTTCAGTCAGCTTGTTTCATGGAATATTTCCTTGATCATGCTAAAGACAACACAGAGAAGGGTTTAGAAACCTGCAGGATTCTTGGCGCCTTTCTTGTAAGATTCACACTCTGCATTGGTTCTAAAAGCATTTTTCTTATTGCATAAGAAACCATCTTCAGATTTCCAGACAGTTTCTTCCGTCTCCGAATCTTGTTTAGTGAAACCCAATCTCTCTCAGTTTCTCACCATTTGCAATCTCGAAATCAGTACGGGTGTGATTACTCTAGTCTTTTAGTCTATATGTACACATTCAAAATGTTATAAACGATCATGAAGCTTTTGCCATACAAAACGAGTAGTCACTTTTTCCGGTTGGATGGATCCATGTAGGTCATAATTATCTATTCTTCTGCTGCTTGCTTCCTCCTGTATCACTCTACACTTGACAGATTCTTGTTCACTTTGTTAACCATTTGTTTTCAGACACATCTTTCTCAAAGTTGTTTCATATCATCAGTGGATCGGCACACTCATTATTCATATCAGGTACGGGCACAGCCTCCGTTCTTTAACTGCAAAATTTAATAGTCTCAGAATTTTAATTGGATTTCAAAGTTAAGCATACATAGGTTAGAAGAACTTAACAATTAGATGCAGTAACATTATGAAGTTCATACCATTTCCCATGTTGGCTTGTACCGAAATACTCAGTTGCCTTGCCTTCTTCGGTGTGGTCTTGTCTGCTTCGATTAGGAACTATAGGCAACATTTTTATCTGCTTCCCCAGTATGCTGTATGCGAAGTCCCTTAACTTTTCTTTTTCCAACTTTTATCTTCAGGTTATGATACCTGAGGCTTTTGCCATTGTTGATACCTCAAGGTATGCAGCAACACTAAACACAAAGTTCAGTCGTTATGCTTTAAACAAAATTTGGCAATAATCATCGTCGTAGTGTTAGATTCAAAAGTCTTAGATGCTCACAAGCCTTAGATGCTTTCTTCCATTCCCCTGGTCTTGTCCTTGCCTTTGTTCTTGTAGCATCTTCGATCTTCGACAACAATTGTAGCACCCTTTGGTTGTGGTCATTAGTCTTTGCTATGCACGGCCATGCCGCTCTGATGTTTTGACACTGACATAACAATTTCGGTCAGTTGGTGCAAAAGGGAATGAAGGGGAGAATGCAGTAATTTGGGAGCGTATCTTCTCTGTTCACCAGTTTCCCCTTGAAAATTTGACCACTACGCCGAGCCGTCGCGTTGGTAGCGAAATAAGAATTCTATTGCGGAACTAATTACGTATGCCAGTTGGATACGCAACTGCATCTGCACGACACCTTTCCGGAAAGAGAACGACGCTCCAGTTAAAACACACCGCTACGTTGTGATGTATAAGTAATTTCAGCCATTCGAGGCCGTTTAGCTCCCAAAAATGCATTTTGAATTTTGTAATAAAAATCGGACTTTCATTTCATGTCCTATTATTGGACACTTTAGTCTTTCAAGGCTAAGTTTATCTCTGTATAAGAGTTGGCTCCCAATGTGAACTCAAGTTTCAATCAATAATCAAACAAAACCTTTGAGATTTTTCTCTAAAATTCTGGTAGACTCCAAAACTTGTTCTTCAAGGACTTACAATTGTAATCCTTGTTAGCTTCGTAATCAATCTCTCTCATCACACAATAATGAATCTTGTATCGTATACGTTCCTAATCAAAGAAAATGAAGCTTTCAAATGCAGTAGTTTATCAAGTTATTGCTTGTTAGACACACGACTGTATACAACGAGAGAGATTCAAGAATCTATCATATCACTTTTAATGCTCAATAAATAGCATTTTGAAGTTTTAAGTAACGCTGTCGGGTTGGATGCTATGCTGGGTTCAAATACAATCATGGATTCATGATGCTGGCTGCGATAGTCGGTGGTGGTCCACGCTGCATTATTATAGAGCCGTCCACACACAAGGGGTGTGTCTCCAGTCTTGCTGGAGAAAAGCCTAACTAAGTTGAGCAGTGACAACACATTGTTAGATTAGAACGTCACGATGATAGTGCAAATACATTGTTTTTTTGAGTTTAGACCACTTATGGTCTTATTTTTTCTTATCCGCTCTGTTTACTTTTAATTAAATCAAATATTGTTTGATTTATTTAACTCCTTACCAACTAATCATGTTTGATTATTATTATTTTCTTTTGGTCAATGTTTAAATATTAGAATTTATGTTCTTAATCTTTGGTTTTACTCAAATTCTATGTAAGGGCTTACATCAAAAGCTTCGCGCCTTCGTGGATCACATCATTTACCAAGTTATGCAAATTTCTAGCAAAGTCCCCGTACTTTTTGCTTTGTTTCGATTTGAGACAATGGACATGCTTTAAAAAGTTAAGAAAGCTCAAAATCAAATTAAAAGTTGCAGTGCAAATCAAGATGATAAAGTTAAGTACGCGTTGTCACTTTTTACTTTTTGCTTTGTTTCAATTTGAGACAAATGGACACGTTTTAAAAAGTTAAGAAAGCTCAAAATCAAATTAAAAGTTGTGGTGCAAATCAAGACGAGTAAGTTCAGTACACGTTGTTACTTTTCTCTATATATTGAACAAAATCAAACGATTAGAACTTTTCTTTCATTCTTAAACATTTAAACAAAATAAAAATAAGAATAAGTTAATGATTTCATTATTATTCTTGTACATTTGGGGGAAAAAATATTCTCTTTTAAATACTTATATATAATTGTGGTTTCCTTATAATATCAACAAGCCTGAAATGGAATAGTCCATTTTTCCTAATACAAAGACCATTCTCTCCGTCGCCAATAATTTACAGAAATTAATTAAACAATTAAAAAACCCTAAAAAAAGTAAACAAAAATAAATAATTAATTAATTAAATGACCGCTGAGCCCCTTAAAACGGATGGACGTTTTTGCTCAATCCGTTCACATTTGTGAAGAACCCAACCACCGGCCGATACGGCAAGTACGACCGCCGTTTGTCCCCCTCCTTCTTCTCTCTGTTCTTCACGTAATGCTTCTCGTGCGCAGACGACACCGTTTCGACTTTCTTAGCCTTCCCTTTTAACTTCTCCACCGTCTTTTGAATCTTACCGCTGCTCTTCTCATCCGCCGCCGATTCATGGCTCGGCTTGGGGCTCGCCACGGACTTAGGTTTAAGGAAAACAAATGCGTCCTTTCCGTCGCTGTTGCACCGGAGCTTCAAGTCCCTGACTCTCCACAGCTTCGACGACCCCGTGGAATTGCTCTTGTTCCGGAGCTCCACCGCCGCCTCCACCGGCTTCCCGGACCACTCACAGTACGTTCCTTCCGGGACTGCTTCGAGCTCGTCCGACTCGGACGCCGACGACGACGGCGTGTCCCGTTCCTCGAAGAAGAGCTTCATCAATGGCGACCGCAGAGACGAGGACGAAGCCGCTCCGGCTCTTGAAGCATCGCCGTCGTCAGCGTCGGCGAAGAGGAGATCTCGGTTGAAAATCGGATATACCGGCCGGATGTGGCCGTTCTGGAATATATCCTCCGCGCAAATCGGCGACCCGTCGGCGTTCGTGGGGGCGAAAGAGAAATCGTCGTCGTTTTCGCTCTCGCATTCGCCGCCACCGTCCACGATTTGAGCTTCTTTATCTTCCATTCCTGGCTTCTCAGCGTCCACGAATTCGAATTCGCCACCGGAACCGGCGATTTGAAGCTTGGAGCTGAAATTCGCAGAGAGCTGCGCGTACTCGACTTCGAAATCGTTCATGGAAGCGTGGGATTCGAAGCTCGGCGACACGGGAAACACGGAAACCGCTTGCATTTTCAGTTTTGTTGGATCGAGAAGTTGGGGTTGGGGTTTTTGAGGTTGAGAGAGAGAGGGGCAGTGGGTGTAACTAATAAAGTATTAAAGATTTGGTTAATTAATGGTGGAAGGGAAATGAGGTTGGGTGGCTTTTATATAAGAGCCGGGGCAGTGTTGGTGGGTGGACCCACCAAATATGGGTAGGTTTATAGGTCGCTGGGAGGCTTCGGATTCACACGGGACACGTGTTCATACCACGCGGATGATGTTGGAGGCAGCCATTTGTGAATTTGGTGGAATCTAGGGAAAAGGATAGTAAGTACTGTTGTAAGTTTCAAGTAAAATAACTAGTATTTATTTTCTCAGTTTGAACATTACAGTATTTTAAAAATATTAGCAATTTGTAAGGTATTTGAGATTATCGTAGCGTTATTCTTTTTGGAAAAGGATTTTTGTTGAATCTTTTGATTAGATATTATTTATATTTAATTTTATATTTAAAATAATTTCTGATCGCATGATTTACGATAAACAATCACGATCTTCCTGGGATCTCAAATCCTTTTCCTTTCATTTTGTTGGGGATGGGGTTGACTTGCGTGGGGAGGAAGATCGAAAAGACAAAGAGGTGGATGCTGGGGTGGGCTGTAGAGGATTGGATATTAAAAAGAGTTGGGTGGGGGAGCAGGAGGAAGGGACACGTCATGGGTGAAGTAATGAATGTTAATGTGATTGGGGCTGTGACTTGCTTGGCAATTCAGAGATCTTACCTTTATCTCCTTACCAAACAACAACAAAATAATACTCTTTTTTGCTTTTTTGGCTTTTGGTTTTTTGAGTAATTGAGAAAAAGAAATATATATTTGGTACGATTCGTTGATGCAGCTGGAACCTGGGCGGAAAGTTTTCTGGGGAATGAAAAGTGGAAAAGTTCAAATTTGTGAGATGGTTGAAAAAAGCGAAAAGTAAAAGCGGGTTTATGAATCGGACAAGAATTATCTGCCTTTTCATTGCCGTGGTCTTCTGTTTATGTGATTAGGGTTAAGTCACGTCAATATTTTATATTACTATTTATTTTTGTCTTATTATCTTTATAAAAAACAATATAAAATGTTGACGTGGTTTAACAGTGAACACACAAATTAGGAGAGCACTCGAAGTGGGAGGGCAAATAATCCTTGTCCGAATGAATCTGCCAAAATCTGACCTGATATTTTCCATCGATCATCAACATGAATACATAATTAACAACTTAGTTAACTTAATTACAACAAGTAGCTCAGTAGTAAAAACGCGAATTTCAACTTTAAAAAAATATTTCAAGTTCAAAGCTTCAAGCTGATAAGTCTATAACAAAATGCCCGCACCATCTCACCTACATTCTCATTTGCTTCAACATATTGAGTACCAGTTACACCACTAACATGATGCATCGGTATTCCATATTTGTTTTCTTTTTTTTCCTTTATTAAAAGCTAGCTCTTATACAATTAAAAAAAAATTGTACTTGGAATATTTTACAATGCACCATAGTTTATTTGTTCGCATTGACAATGAGACAGTGACATTTGCATTTACATTTATATTGGTTGGGTACGTGTATGAATACATGGTGGTCACCTAAATAATAAGCATGGTTTATAGATATGTATTGCAATAAATGATAAATATATAAATAATGGAGGCGAATCTGTGGCACTATTTTTTTTTAAAGAACTTTTACACACATTTTGTTTGGAGCCCACTTCGTAATATATTTCAACAATTCAAATTGTCTATCTTTTAGGTATTCCCTACAAAATCATATCTACCAAAATCACCCAAATTTGAAACCATATAACCGCTAGATTAAGGGTTTAGGGTTTCTTTGTGAAACCGTATTCGTTCATTTTCTTCATTAGAGATAAAAGTCTCAATGATTTTGGATTTGTCTAGTTTTTTGTAAGAATGATTTATGAATGATGTTCTAAAAGAGACGGTTTGGAATCGTTAAAATACATTACTGTTTGGGCCCCATAATAACTTGTGTAAAAAATTAAATAATAAGTAGTGCCACGGATCTGAACCCACGGAGAATAATTCAACTTTTATTTCAATGTTTACATCATGGCAGTGGTTCTTAATTACATGAGTCCGAATCAATACATATATTTGGATTATAAGAAGGGGGGAGGTGGTAATGAACGTACGTCATGCATGAATGATCAATTTCTTGATTCTACGCTACCCTCACTTTCTTCTGGAATTTCAGTCCTCATCATATAAAAATGAAGGGGTCACGACTTACCATCTCTACCACGTGAGATATCGACTAAATAATTTTTATTCTATCTAATGTATATGTTTGAAATTCTAATATTTCTAGATGCCTACTTGCTTATGATTTTATCCACTTATCCCTTATGGATTAAGGTTTTCAAGGTTTCTGACTTTCCCGTCACGAGAGGGCTCCGTAGGACAGGTCAAGGGCACTCTTGTTGTCATCTTAACTTTTGCTAATCTTGCTTTGACAAACAATATATAGCCTCGTTTGGATTGCTTAAATTTTTCTAAAAGCAGCTTCTTAAAAAAGTTGGGGTCTTAAATTGTGTTTGATAAATTAAAAAAAAAAAAGTGTCTTTTGTTAAAAGGATGGGTCTAAAATAGTAGAAAGAAGAAATAGCTACTCTACACGTGCTTCTCAAAAAAGCTTTTTTTTTTTTTTTTTGAGGCAAGTGAACAATACCAATTAATGGAACCTTCATGTTGACAATCATACCCCCATCTTTTTTTTTTTTTGGCTAAAACACTTTTAGCAGTATAGTTTACCAAATATTTACCTGCTTTTTTTTTTTTTTTTTTTTCAAATCTGTTTACTCTCACGTTATAGCAAAATCAATTTTGAATAAAAACACAGCAATTTCAATTTGGCCATAGTCTTTCTTTATGACGGGTCAACACATCAACAATAAAATATCAACAAAAAAATTACGCCGTTATAATTAACTTAACCAAAACTAAATAAATATCGAATTCATCACACACACAAATATATATGTTATATATCCTTGCATTCGTAAGAGTTGAATAATGCTAAACAATATTGTTATTTGGTCATACAACTCAGTAAGCACTTAATTAATGGTGTATTAACAAATAAAATATACAAGTGGACCGACTGGGTCAGTTCCTTATTCCTTGATGTGCAAGAGACTTGTGACCCAGGCAACAAACCCCCTCGACCAATCCGACATTGTGGACTGCTGGATGCGCGTTTACTATACCGAAGGTCGTACCAATGCACATACAGCTCGCACAACACAAACACACAAACTTAGCACATCTTAATGTGTGATTAGACATTTGGTCCAAGTTTTGGCGCAGCAAAGCAGAATCCAACCATGCGGTCAGCAGTTTTTGGGATGAAAAAAGAAGGTTCCAATATCCATGGAAAAATTGACTTTACATGGGTCAATCATTCATCACATCTTTTCCTAGCAGTATACGCCCACGAAAAGGAGATAAAAAAATAAAAATTGTTCATCTTCTTTCAACAAAAGCAAATAAATTAATTGAGTAATTGCAAATTGTCAAGGAAAATTAGAAACAAGTTAGGCTATATGCCAAACTTCCATCTAGAAAATCGTTACTAGAAATTAAGTTATTAGGTCACTAAGCTTGGTTTCATACTTTCATTTAGCGATCATGTACTATATATAAGTTTATTGATATTTCTTCTTTTTTAATTTTTAAACTTGAAAGAGTTTTTATGGTCGGATCTCTTAACTATTGTCCTCACCGTACTCGAACCATATATCTACTAATATATATGTTAGGTAATTTGCTGGACGAGAACATATTTCACACCTAGGTTTAAAGTCCATTTCTTACGATAATGTTATTTGGTCTAATGGTGAAGCTAGGAATTTTTTAGTAGGTGGGCTATAGCTTAAAAATTTCCATCTTTATAAACAAAGAAACTTGGTACTGTATTTTTCATAGTATCAGCTAGCTTAAGAAAATTTTCACAAAGTGAGCCAAGAAATTTTCATTATTAAAAAATACGTGGTAAAATTCAAACAAATCCAAACTTGAAACATATATGTACAAAAAGCAATGAGAAAAAGGATGTAAGAAAAACATATGGTTTGTAAACTATTATATAATTTTATATATAATTAAATTGAGAGAACTAAAATTAGTGACTAAATATGTGGTCGACCATATTTAAAAATCAATGAAAATATATGTAAAATTTTATATTTTTCACCTAAAATTACCTGGGCTATACCCCACGGTAGCCTTTAATGTGGCTTCGCTAGTGATTTGGTCGTATAAAACTAGTCACATTATTGACCACATATAAATTCATTATTATTTATGAGAGTCATATGTATTAAGAAGGTGATTAACAATGTAACTAATTGGCTTTTTAGACAAAATGGTCTTTGAGATTAACATAACTCTTCACTTTGGTCATTGAGATTTGAAATCAATAGAAGTGGTCCTAGAGTTTGTCCATTATCAATCAGTTTGGTCCTTCTGTGAAATCTCAAGGACCAAAGTGAGGAGTTTTGCCAATCTCAAGAATCATTTTGGATAAAAAGCCGAATTAATTTTGTGCATCTAAATATAATTACATAAACACTTTAACCAAAACAGGCTATAAAATTTTACCCAAAAAAAAAAAAAGGCAATAAAATTGGGCTGAGTAAATGAAAGACAGGCCCAATAAGAGAAATCAATTTTGGGCCCAATATCAAGAAATCGCAGGTGGCGGGAAGGCCTAAACAAAACTATTACGCGCGCACTTGTCTGCGTCCAATCTTATAGCTGCAGTGGAGTCCGAATATTGAATCACCAAACATAGCACTCCTCCATTTCTGTTGACAATTTATTCATTGTTTTTCTTTGAGGTGATTTATTTATACGGTATATTGTTCTGCAAACAAATATTTTTTTCAATACAATGGTATATTTATTTGACAAAGGAATACAATAATATATTTATAAAAATATTTGAACTAAGTGGCACAATAAATAAACTTGTCAAAATGATGTAATACCGACAAGTTGTGAATAATCTCATGCTTAAAATTTTCTATTTCAACTCATTGCGTTACGAGTTTAAACACTCAGTTTTCTTCTTAACATTAATAAAAAATTAATGTAAAATATGGTCTAAATTAAACAGTAAACCAGCCATAATAGTATATTAACCAACTCGGAATCCATGAAAATAAAACGCAAAATCCTTTCACTTGCAACTATTTAAATAGTGATATATTTAGCACAAAGAGGCAATAAAAATTAAAATAGCCAATAATTTATGACACGCCCCGATCCCGATATTCCCCGAATACCAAGATAGGCATGTGCTGACCGACACCCGAGAGTGACGAAAGCCATTTATTGAGTGCAAATGCTGAAAAGAAGGGGTAGATAAGGCTTATAAATGTAAAAGAATAATGAATATGCATTTAAGGAACGTGTTCAGAGCATACAACTAACTAGAACACTAAAAGAAATAATATAAAATTGAATGAATAAAAGAATGGGTCCTGCGCCGAGAGGACTCGAAGATGCCGATGTAGAAGTACCTTGATGCCAGGATTGTACACCTCGATTCTAAGTCTTGAAGGGGGCGCAAAACAAACATGAGATTTGATATATATAATAAAACAGTTATCAATGTACTAACTCCCAAGTTTTATGAAAACACATATATCATGATTAATATAGGTTTTTCGAAACCTAGCATGTCGTGCAATGTCTCAAATCATAACTTGTATATATAATAATCACTAGTGAATGTTCGATAATCCCCAGGCCCCATGCCGGCTCCCCATCTCTGAGCAAACAGTCAGAGGAAAATACACTTCATGCCTTATGCTGGCTTCCCGTCCCTGTGCTAATAGCCAGAGGAAACACACTCTAGGCCCTATACCAACACCAAACCGTCACCCGGGAAGGACCGGAAACTATCCCTATGTCCCGTAGCGGAATAAGGACCACTAGGTAAGTACAAAACCATTGAACATACATATATTGAAAAACAACTTCATAGTATAAAGTCATCCATCTATACTATAAAGAGGTGTTCTAAACATGTTCTAAATATCATATCAGATATTCTATAAGAACACGGGTTATAGGAAAAAAATAATAATTCAAACGAGCATCAGTAAACATGTTATCTCATAAAACGTTTCATAATATATAATCATCAAATCATGTTTTTCATGTATGCATTTCTCTTGTCAAAACATGCATTTTTAGAAGGGGTCCACTCATAGTACTTAGTTGCCAAAGAGCCACGCAATTAGCGAAGACGGAAACGCCACAATTAATTGCCCATAAGCACATAAATGGTACATTTAGTCAAACTCTACTCAAATGATTGAATTTGGGAAAACAGACTTCAAAAACAGGTCCAGGACGTCGGAATTAGCCTAGGAGAGGTCTCGGACAAAAACTCGAAAAGTCAACCTAAAGTCAAGGTCAATGGTCAACGTTGACCGGGTCAACGTTCATACTGGGTCAAAGTGAACGGTCATGGGTCTGGGTCCGACCGGTCAAACGGGTATGGGCTTAGGGTTGGATCCGGGTTGGGCCTAAAGGGTTTGGGTCCAATAGGGTTTAGGGTTTAAAGGGTATTGGGCTTGAAAGCTTGGTCCAACTAAAAGGGTTTTGGGTTTGAAAATAAAAATAAACAAAAATTAAATAAAAGGAAACTGGGTTGGGTCTTAAAGGGTTTGGGCTTAGTGATCTGACCTAAAGGCCTAGGTTTGGATTTCAAACTTGGGCTTGGGTAATTGGGTTAGACTTGGATTAATGGGTTGGGTTGACCCATTTTCAGGACAAGGTTTTGGTAGGTTTCTAGGCAAATTTCAAACACCCATAACTTCTTTGATACTCAACGAAATTGGGTGATCTAAAAAGGAAAGTCGTAGTACTTAGCGAGATGAAGAGATTGATACCTTGCAAGTTGGCAAACTCACTGTGGTTTGGCCGAAAATTGCCTCGAAATGGGCGGTGCTCGTCGGAAAATTTGGAAAAGCTACTCCAAGCTATTTTCTACGATTCACACATATACACCACTTAAAACAACCTTTGATCTAACCCTTAAACACAACCCCAAGGGTTTCTAGAAGCTTACCAATGTCGAAAAAACACGAAACACGTCGGAGAAGATGATGAACAATGACGCCGTCACTGTTAGGGTTCCATGAAGGTTTGCTTGAGTTTTCCCAAAGTTCCTACGTCCAGTGGTGTTGGTTTGGGGTTGTTGCCTATGGAGTGACAAACATGAGAAAGAGGGAGAGATCACAGAGGGATAGAGAGGTTCGGGAGTCACACGAGAAAAAGAAAGAGAGAAGAAGAAGAGGGAGAGAAATAGGAGGTTACGGGAAGAGAAGAGAGGAGAGAGAGAGAGTTATAAAAATCAGAAAAAGAAAGAAAAGGGGAAAGGAACCGGGGGACAAATCAAGGGTGGGCCCCCTTGGGCACACCATTTAAGACTCAAAAATCATTTTTAAAAGAAAATACCCCCAAACTTAGTGAAAATACAAAAATACCATTTTTGTTTCGTAAATCCCAAAACGGGTTGTTACAATTTAGTAATTTACACTATGATAAACAAAGATCCTCCTCTGGTAATAATCTCTCTGACTCTGACTGATTCAAATATAAAGTGTTGTTCACTAATATATTTTGATTGCACCAAAGCGGGTGAGTCATAGACTGAGTGAGTGAGGAGGAATCACAGAGAGAAACCCTGACGGAGTTTTGAGTTTATTGGCGGATTTGCTGAAACACGGAGTTTGTCATGCAAGAATACTTATTGATGTGTATATTTGATGAACTCGAATTTCATTTCTTTGAGCTTTCTCTAACGTTTACTTGTCATTCTGTTGGAATCTCCAGTTATCCCACATCGGCTAGAGGGCCAAAGAGAGTAATTTAAATAGAATTACCCCACTCTAACTAATATCGAGATCTTTTGTGATCAAATCCCACATCTAAGGATTGGACAGGTGGTGAAGTAGGGATAATATTGGTGTTAGAGAGGGCCCTTGGCCCGTCGACCTGAAAAATTCCACACATTCAAATCATGGCGGGGTCTGTTATTCGTATCCAAACAGAGCAGACATCTGGTCGTTTGGGCTAACAGCACTAGAACTTGCTCATGGTCATGCTCCGTTTCCCATATTCCAGTCCTAAGGTATGCTGGTCTATAACATTCAGTGTCATAAGTTCTCATGGAGCATGAGTTATTTTAACAATCGACCAGCACATGATTGAGGAAATATTAATGTTTTAGTACGCATCTAGAGAGCTTTTAACTTACTTTGTTTTGGGGATATTGATGAAGCAATGGCACTTCTGTCATAAATTCTTAATGATGTTTCCCTTCAGGACACTTTGAACGGCTTCACTATCCCTTCTGTAATTGGTACATCCGCTTCCATTATTCCTGCACTCCATTGTATTTTGCAGAAACACACCATGCAAAAGGTTCACATTGAATCTCATGTGTACGGCTTCTGCAACAGAGGAGTCTTAGAATCCCATGTGATTAGTATTCCACAAAGGTGTGCGAGATTTCTTCTATTGTTTCCAAGAAGCATGCTCCATTCAATAATCTAATCTTATTTCGAAAGCCTTTTGATGCTCTTATCAGAATTGACAAACTTGTCGAACTGTTGCGGATACGGAGAACGAAGAATGCCAAGGTTTGTACCCGTTACCGGACTTCTCCTGGTTGTTAACACACACCCTCTGTTAATATGCTTTTCCATTACTCTGATAAATCGGTGTTTTCAAATTTCAATAATAACAGCGCGAAGATGTTTAAAGCCTTAATCATCGTTTAAATTGATCTTAGTTTGTTTCTTTTGCCCAGCTGGAGAAACGATTAAGTGCTTTGGCTGATTAGGAGAAGGAGTAGTCAGACCTTCTTTTCACATTCAAGAGGATTTACATTTGTTCTAGGCGCATGTCTCCGCAACACAAAATGAGAGTTTCGCTCGTTATAGGCCTTTGACCAACCATCCCATGACATGAGCTGACGACAGAAACTTCATGGTGCATATCGGCAATCTAATTTTTACGGTGATGCTAAATTTGTGAGGACTTACGTCATTGTAATTATGGAAACTTATTTGTAAAGTAATCTTCAGTGCTGAGTTGTTTTTTACTTTTTACCCTCATCTCCCTTCCCTTTCTTCCTGTGGAAGGCAACGGATTTCTCATTTTATTTATTTTAATTGATAGGATCTAAAAGTCGACTTGAAATTAATATTTAAAAGCCGACTTTAAATTATAGAATTAATATATAATAAAGAAAGGTTCCACAAGTGAAAAGCTTGGGCCATAAACCCTAGAGGGGGTTAGTATACTTGCTGATCAAGCAACTCAGCCGGTCAAAGCCGACAAAAGTAAACAAAAAAGGGCCACTTTGTCATTCACACTGCTGAATAGAAACCCAAGTTGTACTTTCTTCACATATTGCCAATTCAAAGTCGGTCACTGCTACATATGAAGAAACAACCAGAAACCACCATTTTTGAGAACCAATCTGTATACTTCGATTTCGATTTTGATTTCGAGTTTTGATTCATTAAAGAGCAAATCAACGAGAATTGATGCAATGAAGAAGCAAAAACCTTTCCGTGACACTGTCTAAATCGTAACTAAATCTGTGTATCCGAAAGTAAAGCCCGAAGGGTTGCTCACCAAACAACGTTATGCATCTGCCCTGGCACCAATCTGCCTCTTGACAGATTTGATCACTCCAATCAACAGCCTGTCACCGGCAATCTGCCTCACCCTCTGTATCAGCTGCGGGCGCGTTACCTTGTTTGCCTGCAAAATCAATCAAACACGCATATAAGGTGATCATATTGTCATGATTGATGAAGATTAAACATGAGAAACAGAAAATGCCATAAAACTTACTCTGAATTCGTTGTGACAAGCAACAAGCAACTGCATTTTCTGAGGAGGCAAGAACTTCGAGAGAATGGACATCAGAGCAGGGAAGGTCATCCAGGGAGATGTTGGGGGTGGTCTCAAAGCACTCTGCTGCATAGTTGGAACACCTGAAACAACTGAACATACAAAACCAGAGTTAAATCTCATTTGGAAAACCTGAAATCTCCACCAAACAACCAAGCAAAGAACACAAACCAAATTACCAATTCGAATTTCGAATTGAGCTACTAACCATTAGGGAGAGTGCTAGGAGCCTTGAAAGCGATCACATAGCAAGGATAAATGTGAGAGTTCACGATAGCACTCCAAACAACATATCTTCTCGGATTGACCAGATTGTCCACCTCCTTGCAGCTCGGTTGCGATTGCTTTGAGCCCGGCGACACCATTTCCGCCTTCCCCAATATCACACGGCACAGCAAGTTGTGCTTCAGCCCACTTCCATCCACAGCCGATGACAATGCCCTACACAAATGTTCAATACAATCCACCAATTTTTCGATAAAGATGAAACGTTTCGCTTTTAAAGATGTCGAACCTTGGCATTCTTCTTTCTCTGTATCCACAACTCTTCAAGAAATTAGTACAAAACAGGGCGCTAGTCATGTATGAATGTGTTCTTACCAGTAATAACACATTCATTAGTAGAGCTAAACATTTACACGTGTTCTTACGTTCATTTTTTAGACCTGAAAATTTAGACGTGTTCTTACCGGTAAGAACACGTTCATTTTTTAGAGCTAAAAATTTACAAACGTTCTTACCGAGAAGAACACGTGTAAATTTTTAGCTCAATCAGTGAATGTGTCATTACCGGTAAGAACACGTTCATATATGATAACTAGCGTCCTATTTTGTACTAATTTCCAAAAGAATAATTTCAGCCCCGAGGTCTCCTCTTTCCTAGATATATATATATTTTTTTAAATTATTCCGAAATAGTAGGCAAAGTGTTAGAAAAATGCATGTCATAACCAGTCTCACGAGTTGTGCTAGAATGCAAGGCATGACATGTCTTGACACATTAACTACCCTTCCATCGTGACACGCTAGAACAAGCATCACAAATTGTCGATATAATGCATGGTGTGTCATGACATGCATTTTGCCGACAATTCGTGATGCTTGTCATGTTGAGGCCAACAACAATGTTTTGGCATGCCAGGATGCGAGAGTTAGCGTGTCATGCCATGCATTTTTCTTACACTTTAACACACTAACCCTCGCATCATGGCACGCCAAAACATTATTGTTGGTATGCGATGACATGTCACATGTCTTGACAAGCCATGACTTGTCTTGACACGCTAACCCTCTCATTGTGGCTCGCCATAACAAGCGTCGCGAATTGTCGATAGAATGCATGGCGTGTCATGACATGCATTTTGTCGACAATTCGCGACGCTTGTCATGTTAGGGCCAACAACAATGTTTTGGCGTGCCACGATACGAGGGTTAGAGTGTCATGCCATGCATTTTTCTAACACTTTGACACACTAACCCTCGCATCGTGGCATGCCAAAACATTGTTGTTGGCATGCATTTTGCCAACATTTGGCGTGCTTGGCATGCGATTGGAATGTTATGGGATTAGGATGCCATGACATGCATTGACAACATCTAAATTATTTCGAAATAGTAGGCAAAGTGTTGGCAAAATGCTGGCATTCCACTATGCGAGTGTTAGCGTAGCTATGACTTATCTTGACACACTAACCCTCGCATCGTGGCATGCTATTACAAGCGTGGCGAATTGTCGACATAATGCATGGCATGTCATGACATGCATTCTGCCGACAATTCTCGGTGCTTGTCATGTCGGGGCCAACATTGATGTTTTGGCGTGCCACGATGAGAGGGCTAGTGTGTCATGCCATGCATTTTTCTAACACTTTGATATGCTAACCCTCACATCGTGGCACGCCAAAACATCGATATTAGCCCCGACACTAGCCTCGCTTCTAAATTATTCCGAAATAGTAGGCAAAGTGTTGGCAAAATGCATGTAAAAAAAAAGATCTAGGAAAGAGTAGACCCTAGAACCTTAAATTATTTGTTTGGAAATTACATAGGCAATTATTTATGAAGAGTTCTTACCGGTAAGAACACGTTCACTGATTAAGCTGAAAATTTACAAAGGTTGTTACCGGTAAAAATACTTTTAAATGTTCAGCTCTACTAATGAACGAGCTCTTACCGGTAAGAACACGTTCACATATGATTTGTACTAATTTCTTGAGGAGTTGCTGATGCAGAGAACGAAGAATGCCAAGGTTTGTACCCATTACCAGACTTCTCCTGGTTGTTAACGCGCATCCTCTGTTAATATGCTTTTCCAATACTGAAGCCTTAACAGCAAATCTGCAGAATAGGGGGTTGGATGTTTTCTTGTTAGTTGTGGGATAAAATCGGTGTTTTCTAATTTCAATAATAACAACATGCGAAGATGTTTGAAACCCTAATCATCGTTTAAATTGATCTTCGTTTTGTTTCTTTTGCACAGCAGGAGAGGATTTACATTTGTTTAGGCACATGTCTTAGCAACACAAAATGAGGGTTTCGCTCGTTATAGTACTTGACCAAACATATCATGACAAGCTGACGACGGCCATGCTTGTTAGGGAGAAAAACTTCACTGTGTATATTGGCAATCTAATTTCCACGGACACACTAAAATTACGAGGGCTTACATCATTGTAATTATAAAAATCATTTGTAAACTAATCTTCAGTTCTTAATTGGTTTTTACTTTTTACTTTTTACCCTCAGTTCTTCATTCTTCTTGTGAAAGGCAAAGAATTTCTCATTTTATTTTTTTTAATTGATAGGATGCTTGCTGATCAAGCAATTGGTTAATATTCTCAGTCGGCCAAAGGCGACAAAGTTAAACACAAAAACGGCCACTTTATCATTCACACTGCTGAATAGTAAACCCAAGTTGCACCCTCTTCGCATATTGCCAATTCAAAGTCGGTCACAGCTACATATGAAGAAACAACCAGAAACCACCATTTTTGAGAACCAATCTGTATATTTCGATTTCGATTTTGATTTCGTTACACTGCAAATCAATGGGAATTGATACAATGGAGAAGCAAACAAAAACCTTTGGTTGTGACAAGCAACAAGCGGTGTATCCGAAAGTAAGGCTACGCCCTGGCACCAATCTGCCTCTTGACAGATTTGATCACTCCAATCAACAGCGTGTCACCGGCAATCTGCCTCACCCTCTGTATCAGCTGCGGGCGCGTTACCTTGTTCGCCTGCAAAATCAATCGAAAAGTTCGAAATGAAGTGATCATGTTGTCATGATTGATGAAGATTAAACATGAGAAACAGAAAATGCTATAAAACTTACTCTGAATTCGTTGTGACAAGCAGCAATCGATTGCATTTTCTGAGGAGGCAAGAACTTCGAGAGAATGGACATCAGAGCAGGGAAGCTCATCCATGGTGATGTGGGGGGTTGCCTCAAAGCACTCTGCTGCGCAGTTGGAACACCTGAAACAACTGTTCATACAAAACCAGAGTTAAATCTCATTTCGAAAACCCAAAATCTCCACCAAACACCTGAAACAACTGTTCATACAAAACCTGAGCTACTAACCATTAGGGAGAGTGTTAGGAGCCTTGAAGCTGACCACATAGCAAGGATAAATGTGAGAGTTCATGATAGCACTCCAAACAACATATCTTCTCGGATTTACCAGATTATCCACTCCAGTGTCCACCTCCTTGCAGCTCGGTTGCGATTGCTTTGAGCCCAGCGCCACCATTTCCGCCTTCCCCAATATCACACGGCACAGCAAGATGTGCTTCAGCCCACTTTCATCCACAGCCGATGACAATGCTCTACACAAATGTCAATACAATCCATTGATTTTTCGATAAAAAAATGAAAGGTTTCAATTTTAAAGATGTGAATTTCTTAAAGATCAAATAGAAACAAGGGTTGGGGTACAAATCAAAATCCCCTGAAAATAAAAAAAAATTACCCATCACATGTAAATTTGGCAGGAATCATATGAACACCGACACCGTAGGACACTTCATTTGGGACAGGCTCTCTGCACCGACTGAAACCATGGACCAAAACATCACAAAGCTCCTCCTTCGATCCGCCATACCAAGCGTACTTAACATTGGCGTTGCCACCGCACTTACTTGCCACCGCCTGAGAGAAAATCTTGAACGACTCAAACCTCGCCTTCCTGGTCGGATCGGAGCTCAAGTTCTTGTGCACCGCCACAATATTCGTGTCCCTCCCGGCCAATCCCATGCCAGAAACAAAGCTCTTCTTGATGATCTCGTGCTCGAAACTCTCGTCGCCCACCCGTATCATCCCGCTCCTGGTGAAAACACCAAACCGATCCGATACGGCGGCGTTCGAATCGCCGCAATCAGACCCGGAATCCAAAATTTCTTCGTCATTATCAATAGTTATCGATATTTGGTCTTCGAATTCAAACTGATCGGTCGACATCGCTGCTACAAACTTACAAATTAAGCGATCGAATCAGCGAGAAATTGGAAGACAAATCGAAAGACAAATAACTACAAACAACTCTGCATACAAAAATTTTAAAAAAAATTCATAAATCAAAGAAGCAAGAAACGGTTCAAGATCTCAGAATCCGGCACCAAAGAGATCAGGAAAGATTTAATCTTCGAGATATTAATAGGAGATTTGTGGCGGTTTAGAGTTTTGATTTACGGCGGACTGGCGGAGTTGCCGTACCGCTGTGTATAAATAGTCTCGGAACCTGAGGCGGTGGGAACTTTTCGTAACCCTTGGGAAATAAGAATTTTGAACTTTTTGTATTATCTTTTTGCCCCTCTGCAGATTGTGTATGCCGCCCGAGAAGTGACCGTTGTGCGTGCCGTTGAAGGGGTATCTTTGGAATATGGGGGGTGATTGGTGGGAGGGTGGTTTGGTAATTTCGGTACTTTCTCGAATTTAGCGCAAGTCATGCAAGACGTGGCTTTTGTCGTCCGCTTTACTTTCGAAGCAAGTTTTCCTGCTCAGATTTGGAAATTGGCTTCCTAGTTGTGTAAGGAAATATTTAATAAAATAAATAAATGATGAATTAAATTCGATTGGGCCCTGGACATGCATTATTTATGGGTGGGTCCATGGTCCAATTGGGACATGTGGGCTTGTGGAGTTGTTTAAATTCGGCGCACTTGGGTACCTCAATTACAGAATATGTATTGTCGTGTGCACGTGACATGTCTTCATCTCTTCTTTGGTTCCAAGCGACAAAGTTCTTAAATTGCATATGGTATTTTTGTGCTATTTGAGGTAAAAGGACTCCCTGAGTGAATTGAATTTTAAAAATTCTTGTTAAATCACTTAAGTAGTGCAGTGTTTTAGAGGTCAAATTGTTAATGGCAGTAAGAACACATCAACTATCAAATTATAAAAGAAAATCACCTGCTAACAATTAATGTCGGATGTAGTTGGGTCTTAAGAGTTTTTCATAATCTTTAAAACAGTGTTTAAGTGTTGCGACATGATTCACATTTAGATTGCTAGATACCATCTTCCCCAAATTTGCCCAGTGTTCTACTTGGCAATATGCCCATAACAGAGCCGATCTTAAGGGAGTACAAATTGACACCGGATAATGGAGATCAAGGAGAAACTACATGCGAACACTCAAATACAACTCATCACTCTAAGACCATCTCCAACCATTGGCCTAAAACCTAAAATTTTTGGCTTAGAAACAGCTTTTCTGCTCCAACCCTTCTAGCCTAAAATTTTAGCCTTAGATTATTAAAAAATGAATTTGGGCTAATTTTTTTTCTTAAATTAACTTTAAAAAAAAATATTATGTAGACTATCGTAAATTAATTTTATGAACATTTTAATATAAAAATATTTAAATTCTGATAAATATTAAAAAATCACTAAATCGATACATGAAACTCACGAAACACTATGGAAGAATATGAAAATCGTGATAGAGATGTATAAACACAAAATACATGAAACACATAAGACACATAGAACACATGTGAAAGACATACAAAATACATGTGAAGCACATACAAAACACATGATAAAGATGAAGCACACACAGAACACATGTGAAACACATGACACACGCAAAAAACATACCAACATACAAAACACATGAAACACATGAAATACAAACCTACACACATGAAATTGAAACCTTGAATCATCCTCTATATAAACACATGTTGAATATCAAACCATCACACAACATTTAAACCTTCAATAATCCTCTATATTCACCAATCTTCCAACTTTCAAAGTGTTTTTGTTTCCTAAAATCATCAATATCTCATCAATGGGTAATAGAAGAAGGCGTAACTTGACAATGCAGATGGCACAATACCAAGCAAGCCATGCAACTGCCGATGTAGAAATGAATGTACAAGAAGCCGAATTTGCAAACTCGCTTATTCAATATTAGCACCATGCTAGATCTAGCCATCGTGGTTCTATCACGGTGCGTTCATTTGTGCAGCGTGATAAAGAAGAGTGTCATGATCGGATGATGAAAGATTATTTTATCTAATGTCCGAGATATTCTTCTCATGATTTTCAGAGGCGGTTTCAGATAAGGAGAGAGCTTTTTGAAAGCATCTTGAACGCAGTTGTCCGTCATCACCACTACTTTGCAAGGAAGATAGATGTCGTAGGCCGACAAAGCCTATCACCTCATAAGAAGCTTACATCTGCATTTCGGATGCTAGCTAATGGGTGCTCTGCAGACTCAACTGATGAGTATTGCCGACTTACGGAGAATACTGTTATTGAGAACTTGAAGCACTTCTATAAGGCAATTGAAGCCATCTATGGAGCCACGTACCTCTGCAAGCCAAATCATGAAGACTTAAAGCAGCTTCTACGTAAGGTAGAAAAGAAAGGCTTCCCTGGCATGATAGGAAGTCTCGCTTGTATGCATTGGGAGTGGAAGAATTATCCTACTGCTTGGGCTGGCCAATTCAAGGGCCGTCACAACAAGCCAACCATCGTGCTCGAGGCTGTGGCGTTTTACGACACATAGATCTGGCATGCATTCTTCGACTCTTCTGGATCAAACAACGATATCAACGTTCTTTGGTCTTCTCATCTATTCGATGATGTTGTCAATGGATGGGCACCGGAATGGAGGTACAAAGTAAATGGTAATATGCATGAGCTAGGTTACTACTTAACTGATGGTATTTATCCTAGCTGGTCTACCTTTGTGAAAATTTATTCTCATCCCGATAGTGCAAAGAAGAAATTATTTTCATAAAGACAAGAGTCTTACAGGAATGATGTGGAGAGAGCATTCGGGATCCTACAAACTCGATAGGCCATTGTTAGATGGGCTGCACGACTTTGGCATACTGAAGACCTCCATTCAATCATGATGACATGCATAATTTTGCACAACATGATTGTGGAAGATGAATATGTCGAAATTGAGGAAGATTATGATGAAGATGTGGATGATGACCAACCAACATATGCTAGAGCTATGACAAGAGATGTTGAATATCTCACTGCAACCACATACAAGACCCGACAGGATAGGGTCACACTTATTGAGTATATATATGAGACGTTTAAATAGAATTCAAGCTCCTCAAAGTCATGACACACTCCGCAAGGATTTGGTTGAGCATATATGGCGCCGAGAAGGAGAACATTGATGATGGATAATCTTAAGTGTAATAATGTGTTATGTTATGTAATAATTTTGCAGGTACTATGTTGGTATTTTCTATTAATAAATTGAATTGTCTTCTTGTGACAAGTCTTTTCACTAGTACATTGTCAAATTATTGAAGGCCGTTTGAATTATTGAAGGCATCTATTGTACAATAATTAATGGATGCTCTGCAGACTCAATTGACAATAAGTACAATAATTATTAAAGACATCTAGATTAATGAAACAATAATTAATAAGTCATAAACTTAATACAAACGACATTTAATAAACCACATAAGCTTAATACAAAGGACAATTAATAAACCACATAAACCACATAAACTAAAAAAAAAAAAAAACGATAATTAATAAACTACATAAACTTAATACAATCGAAAATTCATAAACTACATAAACTTAATAATGATATCCACCATCTTGATTTGGTGATGGACTTGGTAGTGGATTTGGGATATAGCCTTGAGATGAATTATAATCTTGAAATATTCTCCTTTTGGCATCCCTATGAAAAGTTTCCCTTTACTTACCATGTAAGTACTTCTGCTTCTCCGGAGTGTATTTGTTGAGGTCCTCCGTCATGAAATTTATTTCAAACCTCTCTTGCTTTCTATCCCCTAGCTGCGTCATAGCCAAACGCATTCGGGCCGCTTCCCCATCCCGAGAGCTATAACTTTCAGTCAATCTTGCAAATCCAGTGGCAATTTGTTCACTAATGGGATCTTGGGACTTCCCTTTTCCCTTTGCTTCCTTTTGTTTATCTCTTCCTAGGGGCCTTGCAAAAGAAGAAGTTAGAGGTCATTTGTTCGACACCTTTATTAAAATCATTTGGGGACGGGGCTTCATTATGAAATAATCTTCCCCATTATTGGTCCGCATCGGTTCCCCACCTCGGACAATCCTTGAGGACGTTCCAAGCATGATACAACTTAAAAGCTTGATTTTTTGGTGTAGTTTTTGTCTTGTAAATTGTCATTGCTTTGTCACCCATGCATCAAATACGTAAAAATAATTAGTTGAAAAATACTATTATGTACATGACAAATAAAATATCAACAAAGAAACTTACAATTTTTGAGAAGCTTTTTTCCACTAGTCATGTCAACTGTGGCTCTCTCCAAGCTTCCCTTCCACAAAGTGCATGCTTTGTTGATAACCTTCCACCGATCATAAACACCACCACCTTCCCTTCGGCCAGCGTTGGAGTTTTCACGGAACTTATCAACGATTGTACCCCACAAAACCTTTTTGTTTTGATTCGTGCTAACGGCACCATCTTCGTTAATGGAAACCCATGCCAAACATAAAACAATATCTTCCTCAAAGGTCCAATTATGACCTCTAATATGCTCTTTTGCCATCTTGAAAAATTTGGAAATGAGAAGAAATGGTAGAAAGAAAAATTGGAAGAATTGTAGATGAAAAGTGGTTTTGTGTGGATGTTTGAACAAATACATAGGAATTTATAGAGTTTTTGGGTGAATTTTGAGTTAAATAATTTTTTTTAATTATTTTAGTCGTTGGATTTAAATTTGGGCTGTTAAATTTGATTATATTTGATCTAAACCGTTGGATTCAATAAATATGTAAATATATATAAAAAAATTGAACGCGAATCCAACGGTCCAATTAAATTTGGCCATTGGATCAGAAAAATAGCTGTTAGGCTACTCAATCGGTTTGAATTTGGACCGACACATGGGGGACATGCCCACGTAGGTAGGGTCCTGTTGGGATCGGCCTTGGCGTGTGTTGTGCGTTGGGCAAGTGGGCAATGGCATATGGGCTTCACATCCCACTTTTCACTCGCACCGGTGGGCCCCATTTTGATTTCTGGCCTAAAAATGGGTTGGTATTTGGCCCTTTTTTGAGTTTTAGGTTTTAGGTTTTATTTAGCACTTGGGTTGGGTTTTTTTTTGGGGGGGGGGGGTGCAGGAGGGGAAATTTGGATTTTAGCCCAGAGTTGGAGAATGCCTAAGGAATCTACTGAAGAGATAAGAGTTTAGGGATAGGAAGAAAACACTCTTCAATAAACCAAGTTTAAAAGTAATTCTCAAATTCTAAATGATCCTTTTCTGTACGTGAATAAGGGTTTTAAATAGTCTAGGCTTGGAACAACCTTCCATGAATAGGTTAACCTTATTAATGATCATACATAACCATGACTTAAAACTATGCATGGACTGATTTAATACTAATCGTGAACGTTGAACAAACTTTTAATTAAATATAATGAATGCACCATCTATTAATTAGACAAGTCTAGATTCGGTGCCAGTGATACCATTGCACAGGACCCTCAAATCGGAAAGGGCCCTAGATTTTTCATTTTTGCATGCATGCATATATGTATATATTTGAATGTGTAGCTAGTTTACAAATTGAGTTGTTAGCGTAGGTGGTTCTTTGGATAGTAACCATTCACAACTGCAATCCTAGTAACAACATTATCCTTCCTCACTTAGCAAAACGAAGAAGAAAAAACACCATCTTTCCTAAAAAAAAAAAAGTAATATATTAACTACTTTTCTAACAATTATTGAAGGAAGAATCCTTAAAGAAACTGCCAGCTCGTCATATTGGCCCCATCTAGACGGGGACGACGGGCGGGTGTGGCAACAAACACATTCACCACCACGACCCCGATACGGGTCCTGCTCGATCCGACTGGCACGACTTTGGGGTGACACAAAAGCATTACCTACCATCCCGTTTAGGTTGCGCGGTAACCCGACATTCAAGGAGGAGCAACGCCTCAAAAATAAGAGACAGCGACAGTTGGGTTTTAACCAACCCATAATAACAGCAACCAATATTTAGAGATATAATCAAAACACAAACAAAACCTTAATAAGAAAAACAAAGGGAGAATTTTTCGGGATTGTTTTATGTTTTTTTTTTCTAAATCATTTCTTTATTTTTAATTTTGTTGTTTTGGGTGGCATTTGGTGGTGGTGTGGGTGGCCTTGAATGATTTTCACTTCTCACACAACCACCCCCTTCGTCTGTATAATCTCTGGAATTCCCATCTCTTCCTCAAACGCGACCAAACGCGAGCTCGATCGCGTGATTAATTTCTTCGATAAGGAGCTAGGTTTTTGTTTCTACGTACGTACGTGCATGGTCGCTTGCATGCAGACGGAATACCGGCTGTCTGTACGTACGTGAAGTTTGTACGTAGCTGCTGCTGCTGCTGCCTCCATGCAAACCTATCCAACGTAAAAGTTGAATTATTGCATGTACAGGTTCTTGTTGCTTTTTTTTTTTTTTTCATATTTTTTTAGTATTGTTTGAAACCCTTGCCCGGATTACGTAGGATTATTGGTTAATTTCATTGGATTGGATGAAAGGGGCTTCGTTAATTAATCTTGTATTAAACCAATTAATCACAGGGAATATTGGGAAGGAGGAAACTTTGATAGAAAGGGAAAGGAAGAGTGGTTACCGGTTAAAGGAAGGAGAATTATGTCGGAATCAAATGAGTATGACTCTCATCCTCCTGGCCCAGATTCACCACCCCATGACTCAAACACACCATCGCCACCCCACGAGAGTACCGAGGACAAATCAACACCGTCAAACTCACCACCCCATGACTCAAACACACCATCGCCACCTCCGCCATCACAAGCGCCCCCTCCGAAATCAGACCCTCCGCCTCCAAAATCAGACTCACCTGCCCCAAAATCTTCACCATCCCCCAAACCTTCGCCGCCACCAGCATCTCCGCCGCCATCATCACCTCCACCATCATCACCATCTCCGTCTTCTCCACCCCCATCTTCACCACCGCCTTCATCATCACCACCAAAATCACCTTCTCCTCCTCGTCGTTCACCACCACCATCATCATCAAAAGACAAAGCAACATCCGGATCATCACCAGCTTCACCACCTCCTCCTAGTAGTACTGATGGCAATACTCCCAAACCATCCTCCGGCGACAGTTCATCATCTACATCACCAACAACTGATTCATCACAAGATGATAAAGGCTCCCCATCCTCACCCAGTGTCTCTCAGTCCCCTCCATCCTCTCCACCTCCAGCTACAACTACAACCAACCCCACCGCCCCATCTCCTCCTACAGTGCCTAACGCTCCAGCGGTTCCGGGTTCAGGAGCTACTACAACTCAGCCTGTCCCTCTCCCTGCTAATTCCACCCCCACCCTCTCCCCTCCCTCAACGAGAAGTCAGGTTACAGGCGACTCAGGGGGTAGTAGTAGGCATACAGGCACTGTTGTGGGCTTGACGGTAGCTGGAGTTTTCATCATTGCCTTGGTAGCCCTCATTGTTGTGTTTGTAAGGAAGAGAAAGAAGCAGGCCCAACCATACCCTCCAAATTACATGCCTCCCACTCCCGGTCCCCATGGCGGTAACTTATCAACTCCAGGTAAAGATTGTCCGCTGATTGTATACATTGTTGACTCATATCCTAATTAACAACTTGAACTTTTAAAATTTACGCGCATGTCAAAGAAAAATTGACAATAGCCACTAATGTTAGTTGCATAGAATGAGGTGGCTATAATGCTTATCATTGGCTTATGTAGTATCATAGTCAATGATAAGCATTTATGCACCTTATTCTTATTCTGTAATGACATTATAAAGATCGTATTATAGTGGCTAATACTAAAGGGACACCTCATCATTAGATATTTTTATGTTTTCACAGCTGTAATTTGGTTGTAACTAATCTCTGTTATTAGATGCTAATCTAGTGGTCATTAGTCACTAAGTTTATTTAGCAAAGTGTATATATACTCAGTTGTAATTTCTTCTTCATTAAGAAAACAGAAATACAGAAAGTATTCTTTCTATCTTGGTATCATTCGCCTCTCTGCTTCACCGCTTTTCGATCCTCCTTTCTTTGCGGTTCGTTCTTCTTGATCTCGAGCTTCTTCTTCTCAACAATGGCGACGGCATCATCGTCGCCTTCTCCTCCTGAAATTGTTCCTCCAAATCCTGCATCGTCTGACTTCGTCGCCCCCAATTTCTCTGCGATGAACCCTAATTTTTCTCATTCGTCGATTGCATCAATCACTATCCAGAATATTAGTTGTATGGTGCCTACGAAGCTGAAGCGTGATAATTACTTAGTTTGGAAGGCTCTATTTGCTCCAATCTTCAGGCGCTACAAGCTCACCGGTATTGTTGACGGTTCCGAGCTCCCTCCTCCACCTTGTCTTCTTGATCAGCATGGTTGTCTTACTGGAAACCCTAATCCTGCCTATGAAGCTTGGTATGAGAAGGATCAAAACATTCTGATTTGGCTTAACTCTACTCTCTCTGAAGAAATCATTCCTTTTACTGTTGGTGTAACTTCGTCTCACGATCTTTGGATTAATCTTGAAAATCGATTTGGGGGCGTCTCTGCTGCTCATATTCACCAACTCCGCTCTCGTCTCCATGCCATCCACAAAGGTGATTCTTCGATTTCTGAGTATCTGCAGCGCATCAAAGGTATTTCTGATGCTCTAATGGCGGCTGGTTCTCCAGTCTCTGATCAGGATCTTATTGCTGTCACTCTCAATGGTTTATCTGATGACTATGAGTCGTTTATTGACTCTATTATGTTGCGCATCTCTTCTACTACTTTGGATGAACTGCATGGTTTGTTAATAAACAAAGAATTATTCATGAATCGCAAAAAGAAAGGTGCTGTCTCTTCCGCTCAAGAACCTTTTCAGGCCTTTGTCGCTCAGTCTCAGGGTCCTCTTTTGCCTACACCACCATACTCTCCTTTTCCTCAAGCCTATGCTGCACATTTCAATGCTCCTCCCAGGTTTCAGCACAATCGTGGTAATGGCAAAGGGGTTTCTCAGCGCCACAATCGTGGTAACTACTCCAAGAACTTTTCTCAATTTCGTGGTAATGTTCATAATTCAGGCAATGGCTCTGGTTCTTTTCGTCATAATTCTGGTGGAAATCGCTATAACTCTGGTGGTTTCAATCGCACTCCTCACAACAACTCTGGTTCTTATTTTGGGGGTAAAACGTCTTGTCAAATCTGTCATTCTCTTGAGCATGAAGCTATTGATTGCTATGAACGCATGAATCATGCGTATGCTGGCAAAATACCCCCTGCCAAATTGGCTGCTATGTGTGTTCACACGAATTCTAAATCTTCTTCTCCGTGGCTCATTGATTCTGGAGCTACATCTCATATCACTAATGATATTGCTGCTCTTCATTCTCCTGTTCCCTACTCCGGCGAAGAGAAGGTTTACATTGGTGATGGACAAGGTATGTCCATTCATCATTCTGGTACTTCTTTGATTAAAACACCGTCTGCTACATTTCGATTGAACAATGTCCTTCATGTTCCCAAGATGAAATTCAATCTTCTCTCTGCCTATCAGTTTTTAAAAGATAATTGTTGTGCATTGACCCTTGATTCTGATGGTTCTACAATCAAGGATCGCTCTACGGGGAGGATGCTTTTTCAAGGACCGGTCCATGAAGGTTTCTATCCTCTTCAAGGCATTCCCTCCACTTCTGCTCCATCAGCTTTTCTTAGCACTAAAGCTTCTCTTCAGACATGGCATAGAAGGCTTGGCCATCCATCTACAGCAATGTTTAGAAAGATTTTAAATAAAGCTCACCTTGCTCATAGTGGTAGCAATTCTGTTAGCTTCTTTTGTCCTGATTGTGCTATTGGTAAAAATCACAAATTACCTTTTTCTTCCAGTACTAGTCGTGTTTCTGCCAGTCTTGAATTGATTCATTGTGATGTTTGGGGTCCAGCTCCAGTTGTTTCTGTCAGTGGTTCCAAGTATTATGTTCTCTTTGTTGATGAGTTCACTAAATACACATGGCTGTTTCCTTTGAAGGCAAAATCTGAAGTGTTCTCTGTCTTTGTCAATTTCAAGGCTTATGTTGAAAACTTGGTTGGCAATCGAATAAAAATTTTCCGATCTGATTCTGGAGGTGAATTTACTGGTTCTGCTTTTAATTCTTTTCTTGCTGCTCATGGTATTTGTCATCAATATAGCTGTCCCCACACTCCCGAGCAAAATGGGTGTGTTGAACGTAAACATCGACATCTCACAGAAACTGCTCGCACTCTTCTAGTTGCTTCACGTGTACCTCACCAATACTGGGTCGAAGCCTTCAGCACAGCCTTGTATCTTATTAATCGGTTACCCTTATCCAATCTGGTCACCTCTCCTTGGGAACTACTCTTCAAAAGAGCTCCAGATTATTCCAAGCTGAAAATTTTTGGTTGTAGCTGTTATCCCTGGCTTAAACCATATGCTTCTTCCAAACTTGATGGCAAGAGTACCCAGTGTGTCTTTCTCGGCTATAGTTTGCAACACAAGGGTTACAGGTGCTTGGACATTCAATCTCATCGGGTGTACATATCAAGACATGTTCTGTTTCATGAGGATCACTTTCCTTTCAACAGCACTTCTCCGTCACAGGGCCCTGTCTCATTGGGATCTGACTCCAATTCTTCTTCATCATTCACTCTTCCCTTTCCTTATTGGGATAAGTCTCACTCCTCAACCTTCGACAACACTGCTCCCTTATCTAATGCAGCTCCGTCTTCCCTACAATCCTCTCCTCCTATTTCTCCTTCCTCACCAGTACCTGCTGCATCTCCAGTATCTGTTGCATCTCCAGTACCTGCTGCATCTCCAGTACCTATTGCATCCTCAATCCCTGTTCCATCCTCCATCCCTGTTGCTTCTTCTCCTCCTCTTATTCCCACAAGCACACATCCTATGCTCACTCGGTCCAAAGCTGGGATCTTTAAACCCAAGATTTTAGCTGCTACCAAGCACCCTATTGACACCAGCACCTTTGTCCCTACTACTTATGCTCAGGCTTCCAAATATGAGCATTGGAGACAAGCAATGTCTGCAGAGTATCAAGCATTGCAAAGCACTGGTACATGGACTTTAGTTCCTTCCTCTCCCAATCAGAATATTGTTGGGTGTAAATGGGTGTTCCGGATTAAGCGAAAACCTGATGGTACCATTGACAGGTACAAGGCTCGTCTTGTAGCTAAGGGGTTTCACCAGCAAGAAGGGGTTGATTTTCAGGAGACATTTAGTCCGGTTGCAAAGCCAGTTACAATTCGAATTTTGCTCACACTTGCTGTTCAACACAACTGGTTTCTAAATCAATTAGATATCAGTAATGCCTTTCTGCATGGCAATCTGAAGGAAGCAGTTTTTATGCAGCAACCCCCTGGATTTATTGCTCCATCACAGTCATCCTTTGTCTGCAAACTTACCAAGTCTCTCTATGGTTTAAAACAGGCTCCCAGAGCCTGGTATGACAAACTGTTTCATGCTCTCAGCTCTCTTGGTTTTGCAAATTCACAATCTGATTCGTCTCTCTTTGTTCAAACTCAGCCCTCTCTGGTTATAGTCCTTGTGTATGTAGATGACATTCTTGTGACTGGTCCAAATGCTTCTCATTGTCAGGACTTCATTCACAAATTGAGCAGTTTATTTCCTGTCAAGGATTTAGGTCCTCTTCATTTTTTCCTCGGGTTAGAAGTTCACAGAACCTCCACTGGCTTATTTTTGTCTCAAGGCAAGTATGCTCTTGATTTACTTGTTAAAACAAATATGGATGGCTGCAAACCATGTTCTACTCCTCTTGGCTCAGTTAAACTGGATCACACTGGTTCTTTACTACCCAATCCCAAGGAGTACAGATCTATTGTAGGTGCTCTTCAGTATCTTACTTGGACCCGCCCAGATATCTCGTTTGCTGTAAACCAAGTCTGCCAATTTCTCCATTGTCCGCGCGACACTCATCTTCAAGCAGTCAAACGCATCTTGCGATTTCTCAAAGGTTCTCTTACTCAAGGTCTGTGGTTCAAGCCAGGTCCCTTACATCTTACAGCCTATTCGGATGCAGATTGGGCTGGCTGCCCCTTTGACAGACGATCAACCAGTGGTTATTGCGTGTATCTTGGTCCCAATCTGATTAGTTGGAGTGCCAAGAAGCAACACACTGTTGCTAGATCGTCGACAGAGGCTGAATATAGGTCCCTTGCTCACACAGCTGCCGAATTGACCTGGATCTGTAAACTTTTACAGGATGTTCTTTTTCCTCTCAGGCAGGTTCCTCAACTCTGGTGTGATAATGTTTCTGCCATTTCTCTGGCTTCTAATCCAGTTTTCCATGCTCGCACAAAGCATGTGGAACTTGACTATCATTACATTCGCGAACTTGTTTTAGCAAATCTGATTCAAGTCCTTCATATTAGTACTCATCATCAGATTGCTGACATTCATACCAAGGCCCTGTCTAAGGCCCGATTCAAGCTCCTGCAGTCCAAGCTTTCTCTCGGTGATCCTCCGCTTAGCTTGAGGGAGGGTAAAGGGACACCTCATCATTAGATATTTTTATGTTTTCACAGCTGTAATTTGGTTGTAACTAATCTCTGTTATTAGATGCTAATCTAGTGGTCATTAGTCACTAAGTTTATTTAGCAAAGTGTATATATACTCAGTTGTAATTTCTTCTTCATTAAGAAAACAGAAATACAGAAAGTATTCTTTCTATCTAATACCGCATTAGTTATGTCAGTTTTTGTTGTAGCGGTGGTGGTCTAACATAAACATAATATAAAGTGTACTTATGAGCTCAATAATTGAGCTTTGTATGTGATGCAGGTGGATATTATCATGCGCAGCAACAGAGTTCCGCAACTTCTGGTCCAACAGAAAGCTTCTATTCGAGTGGACCGCCCGGACCTTCCTCCTATGAAAACAGCTACCAAGGTAATCCGCCCAGTTCTGGAGATTCCGGTCTTATTGCTGCTACCAAGGTTCATTTCACCTACGAAGAGTTGATGGAGATAACGAATGGATTTTCACGTCAAAACGTTATCGGTGAGGGTGGTTTCGGATGTGTGTACAAGGGTTGGATGCCGGATGGAAGAGTTGTGGCAGTCAAGCAGCTCAAGGCTGGTAGCGGGCAGGGAGAGAAGGAATTCAGGGCTGAAGTTGAGATTATTAGTCGCGTGCACCATCGTTACTTGGTCTCTTTGGTGGGATACTGCATCTCTGAACAGCAAAGATTGCTTATCTATGAATTTGTTCCCAATAAAACTCTTGAGCACCATTTGCATGGTAGGTGATCTAATCTAATTAACCTCTTCTTTTGATGTTCTTAGTTGTACTTCTCAATATTCAGCTACTTGTTATTGTACTTCAAATTGTTGATTTGTTATTCAGGTGCCGGAATGCCGGTGTTGGAATGGACCAAGAGACTGAAGATTGCTTTGGGGTCTGCAAAAGGCTTGGCGTATTTACACGAAGACTGTACGTACCTATCTACATCTTTGTGACTTTGTGTTATGAGATCCGATAATAGTCACTGACATTAGTCGTACATAATGGAGTGGGGTTAAAAGACATATCAGTGGCTAATAACGCCATTAGCTACAGATTTGCCTTTTACGCACCTCATCAGCCACTTATAGGCCTTTTGCTCACTCCCTCAGTAGCTATTGTCAGCGCTTTCTGTCGAATTATCTGATTCTATCTATTCTCCTTGTATATATGTTTATAGGCCATCCAAAGATTATTCACAGAGACATTAAATCGGCAAACATTCTGCTGGATGATGCCTTTGAAGCACAGGCATGTCTATACCTGTTCAATTCATGTTGTACTGATTCCTTCTGATGCTACGGCTATCCCATGATTTTGTGTTTCTGACATTGAGGCTCTAGTTTCTAATTCTTGAATTTCTTCGTACACAGGTTGCAGACTTTGGGCTTGCCAAACTTACAGACGGCACCAATACTCACGTATCCACTCGAGTCATGGGAACATTTGGGTAAGCAAAGACCTTGTAAACTCCTTTGGAACTATTGCCTGACGACCGAATTGCTTATCTATGACATTTGTGGCATTTTTGTTCAATTTGGTTTCAGGTACATGGCACCTGAGTATGCTAACAGTGGCAAATTGACAGACAGATCAGATGTGTTTTCGTTTGGAGTTGTGCTTCTAGAGCTTGTAACCGGGCGGAAACCCGTTGATTCTTCTCGACCTTTAGGGGATGAGAGTTTGGTTGAATGGGTATGAACATCTTCCGCCTTTGCTAATATGTCACAATGCAGCGTGTCACTGGTTTTACAAGTCCACTTTTGTTTTCACATTCAATCATTTCTGTCTAAAATTTCTCAGGCTCGTCCCCTTCTAATTCAAGCCCTTGAAACTGGCGACTTGAGCAAATTAGTAGATCCTGGGCTTGAGAAGCATTATGTGGAGGGTGAAATGTTCAGAATGATCGAGGCAGCTGCTGCTTGCGTGCGTCACTCTGCTCCAAAACGACCACGAATGGCGCAGGTGAATACTAATAAACAGAGAGAAGAACTTAAACAGAACAATGATGACAATTTATTGGAATAACTATGCAGACTTATTGGTCCATATATATTTTCAGGTGGTGAGAGCATTGGACTGTGAAGGTGAATTAAGTGATCTAACGAACGGAGTGAAAGTTGGGCAGAGTACTGTATATGACTCTGGTCAGTACAATAAGGACATTATGAGATTCAGAAGGATGGCATTAGGCAGCGGAGGCAGCTCAGAGATGTCCAGTGCAGATTTCACTTCCAGAGAGGTATCAGGACCCCAAAGTTTATGGACTCGCCCGGATGCTTCAAGCGATGAATCAGAAACTCGAGCTTTTACCACGCGTGGTGGTGAGCAGATAATCAGTGGGAATCAAGGCAGACGGTTCTAATTAGAAAGAGTGGCGAAGTAATTGTGAATTAATTTCTGAATGTCTACACACTCATCATCGTGACATTGTTAACTCATGGTGCTCCACACAGAGAGTTTGGCAAGGGAGCGGGCGACAGAAGAGACTGTTCGTTATAAAAAGAAAAGAAAAACTGATTTCTTGACTTAATATGACATATTAGTGTGTAAGTTAAGCTGCTGCTTCTTTTTCTTCTCCATTTTTCTTCGTTGAAGGTCGCTCTATTCTCTAGTTCCCTCAAAGCATTAGCAGCAGGGAAGAGCTCGTAAAGTTTACTCGTGCTACTTTTTTTTTTAGTCCTTAATACGAAGAATCTGTATTGATAGTACAGGTAGAGCAATAAGATTTCAATTAAATGTGCCTAATTTTTTCATTTACACGCTTTTGGGATCTATGTATTAATCGACGATGCAATCATTGGCAGAATATTTAACTGTAATTGTACTTCATTAGACCCAGAAAAAACTGTCGTGTGAGCCTCCAAAACTTCCATATTTACGATGGTAAATGAAGGGAAAAAAAATCTTCCGTACTTTTGACATGTCTAAGGGAGCTGTTTAGATGTTCTTGGATGAAACCTTCGATTTTCCAAAATCAGCGATAATCTATCAGATTAAACTGTCTGATTTGTACCCCTTGTTAGCTGGATTAAACTGTCTCTCAATTTCTTTGCCTGAGTGTCTTTGTTTGGCTGTGGACGAACACAGTGCAATGCATGTGTAAGAAAAGTGGGCAAAATAAATTGTTCTTACTCGCTATCGATATGAGATGATTTCTTATGAAAGGTTCAAATACAAGATGAATCTTCTTTTATCGGAATCTTACCTCAACGTTGAGAATGTATAAAACAGTTCCATAGAGTGTCGTGACATTGGCATCAACAACTTGAAGTCCTAAGGAATCCATATTCTCCATCAACCTTGCAAACCCGCCTTGGTTCTGCTCAGCAAGCAGCTTAATCAAGCACTCTCTTTTGCCGATCTGGTTCGCTTCCATTTGCACCAAAGACACGTGGGTATTGGGAAAATAGCGGCTTCGTAGAGTGTTTCGAGTTGGGGAAGGCTAATGGGAGTGCGACCCGTGTACCGTCGATTACGGGAAGGGAAAGTGTACGTGAAGAGAGGTCGCCGACGGTCGAGAGAGTCGACAGGGAGTAGGTGGTTCTAATTACGTGGAATTATTTGGAGGAAGTTAACGTGGAATTATTTTTAATTGTTATGGGAGAAATAATATAATTTGGAATTGATTAAATTTTGTTTTACAATTAATTTATGTTGTAACATCCCACTTCGCTCAGGGAAGTGGATCCTTTATGCCTTATATATACAATTCTCATCTTTACCTAGCATGAGTCTTTTTGGAAGCTCACTAGCTTCGGGTTCCGTAGGAACTCTGAAGTTAAACGAGTTTGGGCTATAGCAATCCCAGGATGGGTGACCTCCTGGGAAGTTGCTTGTGAGTTCTTAAACAAAACCGTGAGAACGTGCTTAGAGTCAAGCCCAGGATGTGAATACAGATAGAACCGTGAGAACGTGGTTGAAGTCAAGCCCAGGATGTGAATAAAGATAATGTCTATCATGTAGTAGGAGTAGGGTGACCCCTGGGAAGTTGCTTATGAGTTCTTAAACAAAACCGTGAGAACGTGCTTGGAGTCAAGCCCAGGATATGAATAAAGATAGAACCGTGAGAACGTGGTTGGAGTCAAGCCCAGAGAACGTGGTTGGAGTCAAGCCCAGGATATGAATAAAGATAGAACCGTGAGAACGTGGTTGGAGTCAAGCCCAGGATGTGAATAAAGATAATGTCTATCTGTAGTAGGAGTGGACTCGCTTCAAAATCATGAATAATGAGCAATCAAGAATGAACAAGTGGTGTGAGTACCACATTTCGTGAATGTTTATATTGTCATCAAATAGAATGGTCGAGTTGATCGAATATTTTATACGAATGTATAGGACTATGTTTGATTCAAGAGTGATTAGTTGAAAACAAAATTTTTGATAAGCTCACTTTCGAGAATGCCTAAAAAAAAAATCATAAAAGCAAAAAAAATTTATTCAACACTATTTGATTTTTGAAGACAATTCCATTATTGAATGTGCCTCAATGTAGCGTTGAAATTAAAAAAAAAAAATGAAAATGAGGAATCGGTATGACACTAACTATTGGTACTAAGAAAAATCGCTACCTTGATAGTGACAAATCTTGAGGACAATCGGTAAAGGAGTAACGATCATATCATTTTCAATTTTATTTATTTATTTTCATTGAATTTTTTTTCTTCTTACATATCTACTGTGTAAGTTAGAAGTGAAGGCTCAGTTAGGTGCGATGATAAATTGAAAACTATGCATACCGCGGTTGGACATTTTCGGACAAAACTGGAGGAACTCTGCTTTTCCTCTTCTGAAATCAAGCAAATGCTGCCTTCTTTCTCCCATTTTGTTAGGGTGGACATCCGAAAATGGAGAAGGACTTACCTACAACCTACGCGATGCAACCGTGGCATTATGGATTAGTAACATGACGACGAGTGTTTTAAGTTTCTCAACTAACGTCGAATGATTGGTTTGAAACACAACTACCTTTCCGTCCTTGTTTCATACAAGTCCCCCTCTTTAGAATAAGCCCGATGTATTTTTTTAATACAATAGTTACGTGATGTTACTAATTCATGTACAAATCAGCGTCTTTCATTTTCATTTTCATGGGAGAACTTATTTTCTTTTTCTTCTATGTATAGAGTATCGATCATTGATCAAGGTTTTAGCCCTTTGTAATTGAAGATCATCCAATTCCATAATTTAGTACACTAGTAAAATTGCCACAAACCTTTTATCATTACCTATAATAATACTTGAAGTTCCAGAGTTGGAAACTAACTAAAAATAAAAGAAAAGAAAAAAAAAAAAAAAAAAAAAAAAGCCATAGAAGAACAGAGGAAACAGGAGGATTAATTTTGAAAGGAAAGCCAATCCAGCTACAACAAGTTACTAATCCGATCATCATTTCATCCGCTGGCTCGGATCTCCCATTCCAACATGATGCTCGCCGCCAGGATGCTGCTTCATTTCACCTTTCATGTGACGATTCATTTCACCATTTCCGTTATGGTGTGGTTTGTTGTGGTGATGATTCATGTATCCTCTGCCCTCTCCTCTGCTGCTGCTGTTCCCTTTCGGGTTTTTCCTATCGAATCCAAATTCGACGTCTGCTACTTTCGGGCCTGCTCGAAAGCTGGGAGCTCTCCCAAACTCCACGCGATGGTCTCCACCACCGCCACCTGCAGGGCCAGCTTCTTTCTTGGGACGAAAGTTATGTTGCGGTTGCTTATGGGGTTTTGAGCTGTTGTGGCGGCGATTGCAGAGCCTTCCGAGAAAGCAAGCGATGGCGGAGATGACGATTATAACGGCCAGCACGATGAAAACAGTCCCGAATGATCCATTTGAATGGTGGGAAGATGAAGGCTGTCCATTGACATCGTTAGGGTAAACAAGAACAGGGCCAACAGGCTGCTGCTGCTGCTGAGGCTGCAAGGAGGACATGATGATGGTCTGGATAGGATAGGACTGAATTGGAGTAAAACAGAGGATATGGGATTTAGGGGGTAATTAGTAGTAAGTCCTTGTAGATCTTTGTTCTTTGAGTGAAGACGAAGGGAGAGAATTGGGTTTACCCGTGGATCAAGCAAGAACATTAGTATGTGAATATTAATATTCACATTAACATTTATATGAGAGCATGGCAGCAACGTAGTTAGTTTTATGCGATTAAATAACGTTACTTAAACAATGGCATTCAAATTTCGACAAAAAAAGAACACTGGGATTCAAATGTTTGGTATTCGTGTTCAAGAAAGGAGGAAAATAACTTTCTTTAATAAAGAGACAAGTAAAGATATTCCTTGTTGATCTCTTTAATGTGGAAGAAGAAGCTGCAAGAGATTTGCTTTGTATGGAGAGAAAGCAAGATTTTGGAGCCTTTGGACAGTGGATTAGTGTTCTCAAAAGGCCCCCTTGAGAGAGAAAAAAGCAGCATTTATTTGCTAGGCGATTGCATAATTGTGCATATGATTGGAATCAATTGAGCACCTATCCATCTCAGCCTTTGATCTCGGAACATATGTAGATACATCTTTCCAAACTGTTAGTGCACTTATAATTTGTTTAATTTGTTCATCCAATAATACTGTTCTGTAGGTTCAAGTTAGAAATACAATAATACTAGAGACACCGGCTTGTTTGAAAAGATTTTTTTAACCAAAATGATTTTTGAGATTAGCATAACTCCTCACTTTGATTCTTAAGATTTAAAATCTGTAGAAGTGGTCCGTGAGATTGTCCACCGCCAATCGTTTTATTCATTCCATGAGAAATCTCTATTAAATTGAGGGTATTTTTGTCACACCAACCCCTCCCATTAAACTAGTGGTTTCTTCAATTTAACAAAGTTTTTCACACAATGACCAAAATGATTTGACGTAGGACAATCTCAATGACTACTTTTATTGATTTTAAATCTCAAGGACTAAGATAATAAATTATGACAATCTCAAGAATCATTTGGCTAAAAAGCTCGTATGAGAATTTCACATTATTGTGAGTAAATAAGCATCACAGTGAGATTAGACAAAAAGTAAACGTCAGTTAGTATAATAAAAGTGGTTTCTAGTAGACAAGTACTAGTCTTCAGAATTTAAAATAAGATGATGCTAATTACACATCTTTTTTTACATTTCACATTTTTTTATTAAATTTTGTCATTTGATCTACTTTAATTCATTCAATCCGACAAAAATTAGAATATGTGTATAAAAAATAAAAAAAAAAATGTATAAATAGCACTATCCTTTAAAATATCATCTATAGTTCCTCTTAGAAAATGGCGGGGTCAGTACTCACTATTTGATTGCCGTCTTTATCTCCTTTTTAATAAGGAACGATTCCGCTAGGTGGGTGGAGCTTGATTTTAGGTCAGTTTTTTATGATAAGAATAATGTCACATCATAAACGGATTAATCCCTACCTCAATCCTTCCCTTAAGCCTAGCACGCAGAGGGCTCCGCCATCCTCAATGTTTAGTGGGACTGGACTTAGCAGTGACATGCATTTTGTTTGTTTGTTTGTTGGCCATCTTTTACCTGTCCACAGTCCATACGGGTAGTGCTGGTGGGACAGGAATGTCTTTACCTCTAACACTTCCTAACTTCTAACAACCATAGCGCCCTGTTGTGTTTTGAATGTCAAAAAATCAGCTCAAATGTGTCGCTCTCTAGTCAATGCTATGGGTGTTGGCTGGTCAAAAAGTGTGTTTAATATTTATGAGTTTGTCCAAACAATCAAGCACATAATTACGTGACTAATCGAGTCATTCTTTATGAGAGTGTCTATTTAACGATGTTAAGTCAGTTGCCTTATCAGAAATTTTTACTCTTTTTAGTAGTGAAGCCGACAAAATCATGACCAAATCTATTAAAATGATCACAAAATTGAACATGATCTTGAACTAGAAAACCCGAAACGAAAGCACAAACTACTTTAAACCAAAATCAAAACAACATAATTAACCAAAACAAATCATAGCTTGTACTTCTAGCTGTGGCTCTCTTCACAGTCACCCCAATTTAAAATACATTTCATCAAGTACTTAAATACTAATTCAACGTATCAGCTTCATTGAGCTCAATTCTTCAAATTAACTAAAATGTCAAAGAAATTTGATCATAATCATGTCCTCCTCTCCCAATTTTCACTCATCCTTCTCTATCTTCTCTCACACTCATTTGGTAATAAAATTCCTATCCATTCACTGTAGTATATTACCTTTGTTGATACAAGCAATATTCGGGGAGGTAAGAAACGAATTGGGACATCAAGTATAAAGAAAAAAATACTTTTAACAAACTGAGTTGCAAATATTAGTCTAATTTTGACGTTAATATTGATGAATTTTAAAGCTTAACACGTAGACAACACAAACATGGAGCGCATGTGGCCGTTTGGCTTGACACGTAGGACAACCTGCTTTGATACTATGAAGAAGTTGAGATTTCACCATAAAACCAATTGGCAATATGGAGAGTAGTCTATCCTCTTATAAGCTTATGCAAAATCCCTCATTCCATTAACCTATTGGGATATCAAGTGTAAAGAAAAAATACTCTTAACAAACTGAGCTGCAAACATCAATCTAATATTGACGCTAATATAGGCAAATTTTCAAGCCTAACAAATGGATAACACAAACATGGAGCTCGTGTGGCCGTTTGGCCGCCGAACACGTGGACAACACAAACATGGAGCGTGTGTGGCCGTTCGGCTTCATAATAACCTACTCTAATACCATGAAGAAGTTATAAGCCTATGCAAAATTCTTTCTTCCATCAATGTGAGACTCATTCTCAACAGCTTTATGCATGGCAAGGAATGCACTAAATAACTAAATTAAGTTTCAATAAACTGATTTTGTAATTACAATTGTAGGTTCAGCAGCAGCAGAACTAATTGGAATCTGCTACGGACCAGTAGCTAACAATTGTTGTGCCTTGGCCCGTTCGTTAGTGCGGAACCGAGATTCAGATTACAACCTCACCAAAATCACACAGTTGAACAAAATAAAATACAAGAAATAAAGACACTGAGAAATTTACGAGGTTCGGCAAAAAAATGCCTACGTCCTCGGAGAGATATTGCTCTTCACTATGAGAAAAACAGTACAAGTTACACATGAGTTAAATCGACATAACCCAATCCCATATCCCTTGTACACCCACTCACAGAATTTTCCCAAGAGCCTCACTCTACCCCAAGAGTTCTTTCACTAGAGACCTTTCACTCTAGCTCTCTTGATTTCTCTCACCCGTGCCCATGGTAGAGCCAAATTCTCACACCATCTCTTTGGATGCTTTTCTCTCCATCTCTCACTTCTAACCATAAGGCATAACAAATGCCTTAATATAGAATGATCAACATTTCCCATGGGAGAGCCGAATGCTCTCCCCTTGGATGCTTCCTTTTTCTTTCTCATCATGATGCTTCCTCATCATGATGTTATTTCTTGCTTTCTGCTAAAACCACCCCGTGGCTTTCATGGACCAAATAAACAAAACAACTTAACCTTTTTTCCTCCCCAAAACAAGGAAAGGTGTTGTCCACCTTTGCTTTGTTTATTCTAAAGTATATGGCCACTTGGCCACATAATCCAACAATCTCCACCTTGGCCAAGTTCCAAAATCCATTGGCCTTACGTACCAGCATGCACACTCTGAATCAACCTCGTTGGTCCTGTTCCGATTCAGTTACTGCCAATGCATGTGCAGCTGCTGCAAGCTAAAAATCACCATTTAGCTTCAGACAGGATCTCAACACATCCTCGTCTCCTCCAGCAGGTTTTCCTCCTCTTCATTGTCTGCAAACTGGAAACTCGTCAGCGCGCCTATTTCCAGCAACAACCTATCGAGCCAGACAAAATTCCCACACTTTCTCCTACCTCAGGACCTTCTCATCACCTGTGAATCTCATAGCTCCACCTGCTGCAAAACCCCTGCAACACTTGAGACTAAACATCACCAGGAGAAGTGTTGCTTCGAGTACCTAGAGGGCATACTCAAAGTCTTCCACCACAAACTTGCTAACCCGGCCTTGCACCCGTAGCACTGTGGACCCTTGCCTCCGGAACCGGATCCGAACCTGCTGTCTCTCTCAGATCCTCTTTCCAATTTTCTTCCACGATTTCAACCTTGAATAGCTTAAGCAGTCTTGTGCCCACCATCATCCTCGGTCTCTTGTGTGTATCATTCCACACCAAAGAAGCTTGCACCTGCTCCAAACTTACTGTTTATTTCCTTGCAGTAAAGTTTCACAAGGTTCTCGTACAAATCTGAAAGTGAGGTAAGAAGAAAGAGGCCTTTGTCTTCTTCCTCAACATCAACTTTCGCAGTTGATCCAAGCATCCCTAAACACGGCTTCCATTTCTTCAGGCTTCCATTACTCTCCTTTACCAAGAGCAAAACCGCCTCTCCCTTTAAACTGCTCAACTGAAAATTCCATGGTGAACAACAAATCTGGACCTCCCACGAACCAAAGCCCCCAACGATGCTCTGATACCAATTGTTGTGCCTTGGCCCGTTCGTTAGTGCGGAACTGAGATTCAGATTACAACCTCACCAAAATCACACACAGTTGAACAAAATAAAATACAAGAAATAAAGACACCGAGAAATTTACGAGGTTCGGCAAAAAACTGCCTACGTCCTCGGAGAGATATTGCTCTTCACTATGAGAAAAACAGTACAAGTTACACATGAGTTAAATCGACATAACCCAATCCCATATCCCTTGTACACCCACTCACAGAATTTTCCCAAGAGCCTCACTCTACCCCAAGAGTTCTTTCACTAGAGACCTTTCACTCTAGCTCTCTTGATTTCTCTCACCCGTGCCCATGGTAGAGCCAAATGCTCATACCATCTCTTTGGATGCTTTTCTCTCCATCTCTCACTTCTAACCATAAGGCATAACAAATGCCTTAATATAGAATGATCAACATTTCCCATGGGAGAGCCGAATGCTCTCCCCTTGGATGCTTCCTTTTTCTTTCTCATCATGATGCTTCCTCATCATGATGTTATTTCTTGCTTTCTGCTAAAACCACCCCGTGGCTTTCATGGACCAAATAAACAAAACAACTTAACCTTTTTTCCTCCCCAAAACAAGGAAAGGTGTTGTCCACCTTTGCTTTGTTTATTCTAAAGTATATGGCCACTTGGCCACATAATCCAACAACAATCTCCCGCCACGGTTCCTCCACCGTCCTCGAAATCCTCCAAGACAACGGCATCTCATCCGTCCGCCTTTTCAACACCGACCCCGCCACGTACACTCAGCACCTTCTCCGGCACCCCAACAATCCACCTCACCATCGGTGTCACCAACGAACTCCTCCCCACCCTCGCCGCCACCCTTTACTGGCTCCAATCCAACCTACTCGCACACATCCCCGCAAACCAAATCCGTTACATCGCCGTCGGCAACGAGGTTTTCCTCAAAGACCCTTACTACACTCCCCACGTCCTTCCCGCCATTCTCAAACTTCACCAAGCCCTCCAAACCCTAGGCCTTGACATTTCCATCAAGCTCTCTTCCCCACTAAGCGCCTCCCGTTCTCTCCACCTCATACTCTCCCTCCTTAGCCTCCTTCGACCCCTCCGTCCAACCCTCTCTACTCCCCCTCCTCAGCTTCCTCTGCGACACGAACTCCCCCTTCATGGTCAACTCCTACCCCTACTTCAGCTACCTAAGCAGCATAAACTACGTCTGTCTCGACTACGCGTTGTTTGGAGCCACCAGTGAGGTGGTTAGCGACGGCGAGTTGGTGTATAGTAATCTTTTCAACGCTGAGTTTGGATGCGTTTGTGAGTGTGATGGAGAGGGAGGGAGTTGTTGGCGTCCCGTGGTGGTTTCAGAGAAGGGGAGGCCGCGAGCGCGGAGAATGCGAGGGCGTATAATGCGGAGGTGGTGAGACAAATACCAATAAACCATATACACACGGGTACAAGTTGGATTGAAGCGTGCCAGATTGGGCTGTTGTTAACAATCAAAACAGGCCACAGCCCATACGGTCAATGGAGTCAATGTTTCATGCACTTTGTCATTTTCCAATGTTCACACTTGGAAACTTAAAGATGAAGATTCAGTTTGAAATTCTACCTTAAATAAACGAAATAATAACCTAACGAATATTATTTCTGTTATTTAAACTTTATATTGAGAAGAGAGATCCCAAAGAAAAGTATAATGCAAAGAATATTTAAAAATGCTACTTGGATGTCTTCCGTTTTAATATATTGCATATTGACTTCATACTCCTCTTCCTCTTTTTAATAAGATTAGTGTATAATATCACTTACACTAAAACAAAAGTTTATTTGAGGTTGAGAGGCCTCATAACCAACATGTTCAACTGTATGCGTCTCAAGGCTAGCCTCGAGACGTATTTGAACCCCCTGTTAGAGCTACAGAGATAAGAAGTGAGAGGACACTTATACTAACAACTTAATTTAATTATTCCATCTTTAAATAATAAAATAAAAGCATAAATCAGCCATCTCCCGAGCTAGGAACCCATGCAATACTACTTACACATACTTAGAGCTGGCACCGATATGCCTAATGTGCCTTATGGGGCCATCCTTTGCATTCATGTTCAAATTTTCCACTCTTGTTACTCATATTCAAATTACTCGCTTTGTAGTTTTAAGTGAGCTTAATGGGTAATATTTTCATTTTATTTTGTTAAGAAGAAAATGGAACAAAGGCATATTGAAATTGTTTTGAGATTTAATTGGGTGACGCTGACCGCGTGACGCATACGTGCATATGCATCCAACGCACCTTCTAAACGGGAGAGATTTTTTAATGTGACATGGTATACAACGTGTCCTTATGTAAATGATAGGATATATGCGTTAAAAGATTAATAACTTAAAAATTAAATTTTTTCACCACTTACATAAAAATATGTGATGAATTATCCGTATTTTCATCATAATTAAAAATTTCTCTCTACAAGAAACTTTTCTCAAAAAGATCCTCTTATCTTTCTTTCTCTCAGTCTTCAAGAAAATTCTAGACTCCCCACACTCAATTTTTTTTTTCAATGTGTTTCAAATTCGACCCGATAGATCAAGCGTTGTAATACAATTAACTTAATACATCAAAAAAATTCCAATTCGTTAAAGTTTATTTGGATGTACTTTTAAAATGGTTAAAAACACTTTTAGAGAAAATGTTTTTTTAGTTCCAAAAGCACTTAAAATATTTTTTACAAGAAGCACATAACTGGTGCTTCTTTTAGAAAGTACTTTAAGTATTTTTTCAAAATTTATATTTTTATTAAGAATTAATTTCAAAAACATTTTTATCAAAAACACTTCACATCCAAACAACCACTTGCATAATAACACCAGTATCCAGCGTTTCCGACACGCAGTAAAATTCCTCCCACGCCCAACGACACAAAAATTGGTGCAATATAAATGGAGCCCCTGAGTTCACACTGTCCTCACCTTCACATATCACACAACCTCCGGCGAATTTGAAGTTCGGAATATCCCAGCCTCGTATAAGAACATTTCGAAAGATCAAAAATGTCAGACGGTGAAGTTAAAGCTGCCGATGTGGTCAACGCCGAACCCCACGACGTTGTCTCGCTTCTTTCTTCTGCGAAGAGGGACTTTCTTGTCCGTAACAATGGTGATCAGGTAAAATTTCAGCTCTTTTTTCTGATTCTCTTCGATTTTTTAGTTAATTTCTTATCGGTAAAAAATCTTGGGTAAATTTTTTCAGTGTTAGTGAAATAGATTCAGTCTGGGGTCGTTGAATTGGTATGTTAAAAACAGTGTTTAAAATTATCGATACATAAATTTTTGGAAATATTGATGATATATCGATATTGATATCAAAATCGGTTGTTTTGGAGAGAAATGATGAAAATTTTCAATGAGGTGGGTATAAACTCATTCAGATTTAGTCGAAATTAGAGAAAAAAATTTCAAAAGATCGAAATCTTCAATGGGTTCCGGAAAAATTTCTTTAGTGAATCGTTTCATTGATTTTTCTATATCTAGCCGATATCGGGTGAGGTTTGCATTTTACCCTCATTTCCATATCGATACTTTGATTTTTCGGTTATTTGGATGAAAATATCGACAATTTTGTGGATATTTTAAACACTCTGTTGAAGTAGTTTAACAATTGGGGTTTTTTTTTATCACTCTTGTAGATGTATTTGAAATTAATAAATAAATAGAGGTTCAATTTGTTTGAGTGGCAAAAGAAAAAAGCAAATTTCTGTACTTTTTGGTGAAAAAAGTAAATTAAAGATATTGCTCTGTTTGCAAGGTTTTGGACTTTGTTAGGTTGAATTTATATCTGGTTTTACTGAACTCAGCATTTTGTTTGTGCAAATTGAAGTTATGGTAAACATTAAGTTCCTCCAACCGGCCGGTTATTTGATACTTATGGATTAAGAAACGATCTTCAATTTATTAATTTGTGCATAGATGATATTTAAATGAGAGGATATGAAAACGAACGGTTTAGATTATGATCCGACTGTTGTCCTTGAACTGTAATTTATTTGCATACATGTACATGTATTAACTTGAGTAGTGGTTGATTTAGAAAGACTTGTTTGAAAGGTTTAAGAAAATTTGGAAAAGAAAAGTTATTATTCAGATGTAGAGGGCTCAGGGTTGATGGTAATATTGGTAGTGGGATAATGTACGAGAGGAATCATACGTCAAATTCTGGATTTTCAGATTAAGGTTGAGAGCTTGAAAGGGAAAAAGCTTGGGCTGTATTTTTCTGCATCATGGTGCAGTCCATGCCAACAATTCACCCCAGCTTTAGTCGAGGCCTACAATGAGATCTCTCCAAATGGTGATTTTGAGATTATATTTATCTCGGCTGATGAAGATGATGAGTCATTCAATGGGTACTTCTCCAAGATGCCATGGCTTGCAATTCCGTTCTCTGATTCAGACGCACGTGATCGCGTGGATGGATTGTTCAAAGTTAGTGGGATACCCCATCTTGTGATCCTTGGCGAAGATGGGAAAGTTTTGAGTGACGATGGAGTTGAGATTCTTCTGGAGTACGGAGTTGATTCCTACCCTTTTACACAGGAAAAGATAAAAGAACTAAAAGATCAAGAAGAAGCTGCCAGAAGGGAACAGTCCCTGAAAAAAATCTTGGTCTCCCGCTCACGCGACTTTGTAATTTCAAATAACGGAGAGAAGGTAAGTTTCGTTGCCACTTCTTGTTTATGATACTGACTTATAGTCTCGTATTCTATGAATTTGCTGTGAAATGCAACTCGGCTGCACAATCTGACTTTTGTTATTAATTTGTGCATAAATCAAGGTGCCTGTCTCTGAACTAGAAGGGAAGATAGTGGGTCTCTATTTCTCATTGTCTTCATACAGTCAATGTGCAGAATTTACTCCAAAACTTGTGGAGGTCTATGAGAAGCTGAAAGGAAATGGAGAGAACTTCGAGATTGTGTTGCTGCCACTTGATGATAATGAAAAATCATTCAACAAATATTTTGAGAAAATGCCTTGGTTTTCTTTACCCATTGGGGACAAAAATGTTGAGAAGTTGGCTCGGTACTTTGAGCTGTCAACCTTACCCACTTTGGTTATTATTGGGGCAGATGGTAAAACACTTAGTAAGAACGTTGCTGATGCCATTGACGAGCATGAGAGTCTGGCATACCCCTTCACGCCAGAGAAGTTTGCAGAGCTCGATGAGATAGAGAAGGCAAAGGAGAAAGCTCAAACCCTGGAGTCACTTTTCATTTCCGGGGATCGAAATTTTGTCATTGGAAAAGATGAAACTGAGGTAAGATATCGGTGTCCACCTTTTACGGTTTATACAGTGATATTCTTTTGTGTGATGTGGGACGAAAGCCCACAGATCACTTCTTTCAGGGCATGTAACTTGTATTGTGCGGGTGCATTTGTGTTTTTTTTTTTTTTTTTTTTTTTTTCGTGTGTGGTAGTAAGTAAATAAAGTATTATTTCTGCATTCAGGTTCCTGTGACAGATCTAGTGGGGAAGAACATCCTCCTTTATTTCTCAGCTCACTGGTGCCCTCCTTGCCGTGCCTTTCTGCCAAAACTTGTTGAAGCCTACAACGAGATTAAGGCAAAGGACGATGCATTTGAAATCATTTTCATCTCTAGTGACCGGGATCAGACCTCTTTCGATGACTTCTTTGCTAAAATGCCATGGCTTGCTCTTCCCTTTGGCGATGAAAGAAAAGTGCCGTTGAGTCGCAGATTCAAGGTCCAGGGCATCCCCATGCTCGTCGCCATTGGTCCTAATGGCAAAACCGTCACAAAAGAAGCAAGAAATCTTGTCATGCTTAATGGGGCGAATGCTTATCCTTTCACCGAAGAGCGACTGAAGGAGATGGAAGTGGAATATGAGGAGATGGCAAAAGGGTGGCCCGAGAGGTTGAAGAATGCACTCCATGAGAGGCACGAGCTTGTCCTCACGCGACATACAGGATTTACGTGTTATAAGTGCGATAAATCGGGACTGGTGTGGTCATTCTGTTGTAAGGAGTGTAATTTCAATCTCCACCCAAAGTGCGCGTTGGAGGTAGATAAAGAGACCGAAAATGATGCCAAGCAGGAAGAAGAGGAATCCAAAGAAGGAGGGGTTTGTGACGGTGATGTTTGTACAAAGGCTTGAGAAGTATGTCTGTGTCGTCGTGTGTGTGATTTAAGGCTGGAAACTGCATTTAGAGTATCATGAGAAGCTGAGAAATGTGTTTTTTTAGGTTAAACAAGTGACTTGTTATGATTGTGTCCTAAACTCTTACGTATTGCGTTTCAGATGATGCAATATTATAATTATTACTTAACTGAAATTATTTAATCTTTGAATTCAAGTTTAGAGTTAGAGATGAATATTCATCAAACTAAGAACTCTTAATGAACTCGTTTTTTGTTTTTAGTTTTAGTTTGGTTTTTTAGCCAAAATGATTTCGAAATTGTCATAAGTCCTCATTTTGGCCCTTGAGATTTAAAACTGATATAATTGGTCATTGAGTTTGTTTACCGTTAATTATTTTGGTCATTTTGCGAAATTTTTTTGTTAAATTAAAGAAAATGACAAAATACTTCGAATTTTGTCAAATCATTTGGGCTCGTTGATTGTTAAATTGAGGGTATTTTTGTCATTTTGATCATTATTTAACAGAATGCAAAATGATTGACGGTGAACAAACTCAGGACAACTTTTATCGATTTCAAATCTCAGGGACTAAAGTGACGATTTATGTCAATTTCAGGGATTACTTTGACTAGGATACCTTTTAGTTTTTTATGAGAGAAATGAGGAATGAAGGTGGTTATAAAAATATTGTGGAAGATATGTGTTTAGAGTAACGCATGATGAAAACTAAAACTGAATATAATTTTTTGCTTTCATTTCTCCCCTTCTTCATCCACCCATCTTCTTTGCCCTTCTCTACTCCTCACGTGTTCAATTTCTAATTTTCTACTAAAATTAAAAACGAAATAATGTTCAAATAAATTTACATCTATATATGTCCCCTCTTTCTAATAATTGCCAATAGTTTTTTAACTTTAATTGAATTGGAGTTTTGATCATTCAACTAAAAATTCGTATCTACTAATTCATTAACTCATCAAAAAGTGCAACTATAATTTTTGTTCGTCAACTCCATTAGAACCTTAATGAGTCATGATGACATGGCCATTGCTATAATTGGGTTAAAGTTGATGGACCATTTCTCTAATGGGGTTAATGCTAGGGGATCATTGCTCCAATTGAGTTAAAGTTGAAGGATCATTGCTACAATTCTCTTATTTTGATTTTTTCATATTTGCCCATTGATTCAGCTTGCGTGACATGACTCATTTTAACGAGAGTTCTGATGGAGTTGACGAAAAGGATCATAGCTACACGTTTTGATGAGTTAAAAGACCAATATTCCAATTATATTAAAATTGATGAACCATTGCTGTAATTTTCTCGATAAAGAGGGACAACCACACATGGCTTGAATTAATAATAATTTGCACATTGCCAATGAGTGTTTATAATGGTAAGGGTTCCTTTCCGGATTTATTCTACCAAATTCATCTTATCAATCAATCCGGACTCTTGAAATTTGATCTAACGGTTAAAGTTATTATAACTTTTAAAGAGACCCCATGTTTTTAACCGTTAAATCAAATTTTGAAAGCTCGGATTGATTGAAGAGGTAAATTTGATGAAAGAGATCCAGAGAAAATATTTTCCGTTTATAATAGGAAGCTGGGCTTGAGCGTGGCCCGCATGGCCTGCGCTTCTTGCAGTCTTGTTTGTTTGTATGTCGTGCGCAGTGGCTCAGCCTGAACAGGCGCAGCTTACAATTTCCAATCACCTTAAATTCCACAGGGAACACCGGATAAGGACGATTGACCCAAAGTCTTTTATTCATAGCTCTAATCCGACAACCAAATAGAGTTACGGACCCTCCAATTAAAAAAGTTTTTAAGTTTGGTACCAAATTTGTCGATATTAAAATATACAATTTGTCTTAATAGATTTATTGTTGAGTTCATACTCATGCGTTTAGGATTTGAAACACACTATAATTTGAAATGGTCCATTTCCATATTGCATTTGCATGATTTATAATCCAGTATATTGTTATCATTATTCAAGACGAACTACTATTTTTAAATAAAAAGCTATAATCTCATGGGGATTTAGACGGAAACTCAATCTTAGCCAGCCAGCTCGTATTTTGCGTGTGTTTATTATAATATTGTCAGTGGTGCCCTCGACGTCGACGATCCTCGTAAAAGTCGCAAACTTTCACCACCAAACTTAAATATAGACCAAATTCCAATTGCAGCTCAGAGAGAGACTCAGAAAGCATGGCTAACGGCGACGAAGACGGCGTCACTCACGACCTCCTTTCTATCCTCTCCTCCGCCGACAGAAACTTCCTCCTCCACAACAACGGCGGCCAGGTAAAAGTATAACCATGATATTTTCTCATTAAAGTTTCGACTCTATGTTCATTGAGATTGCAGGGGGGAAAAAGCAAACCAAAGTATTTGCATTTTTTTTTTTGTTCTGAGAATATAGAGGAATGTTAATCTAAATGTAATTATGATGGAAACCCAGTTGGGTAAATGCTATGTAATTGCTTGGTTCAATCTCAAAATGTTTACTTTGGCATTGATTATACGAAGAACAGATTGAGATGGCTGTTTTTATTTTATTTTCTGGGTTGTGGTGATTATTTTTTTATGAATATATAGGCTGAGATCAGTAGTTTGACCGGAAAGATTGTGGGGTTGTATTTCTCCGCCTCGTGGTGCGGCCCGTGCCGCCGGTTCACCCCAAACTTGGTGGAGGTCCACCAGGACTTGGCCGCCAAAGGCGACTTTGAAGTTGTGTTCGTCTCTTCTGATAGAGATGAGGAATCGTTCACCGGATACTTCTCGAAAATGCCGTGGCTTTCGATTCCCTTTTCGGATTTGGAGACCCGAAAACGCCTCAAGGAGCTCTTCAAGGTCAGGGGGATTCCCCATCTTGTCATTATTGATGCCAATGGAAAAGTTTGTACTAATGATGGGACAAAAATTGTAATGGACCACGGGGCGGATGGTTATCCGTTCACCGCGGAGAAGATGAATTTATTAAAAGAGAAGGAAGCCGCGGTGAAGGAGAATCAGTCCTTGAGTTCTCTCTTGGTTTCTAGCTCCCGGGATTATTTGATTTCGAAGGATGGCAATAAGGTACAGCTTTTCCCCTTTGATGTTACATTGCTAGCACTTCTGTAACGTTGGATTGTTTTAACTTTTATATGATAGAGATAGTTGATGACGATGAATACCGAGAAAAATGTATTGACAGGTTTCTGTATCCGAGCTTGAAGGAAAGATTGTTGGGTTGTATTTCTCGCTTTATACTCACAAGCCATGCAAAGAATTTACTCAGGCACTTGTGAAGTTCCATGAGAAAATGAAGGAGAAAGGAGAGAACTTTGAGATTGTGTTGATATCTCTGGACCTTGAAGAGGAACACTTCAAAGAAGGGTTTCAAGTGTCATGGTTGGCATTGCCGTTTAAGGACAAGAACTGTGAAAAACTTGCTCGCTACTTTGATCTTGAGAATTTACCTACACTAGTTATAATTGGGCTAGATGGGAAGACCTTACACTCCAATGCGGCTAAACTCATTGAAGAGTATGGCGCTGAAGCCTACCCCTTTACACCAGAGAAGATTGCCGTGCTTGCTGAGTTGAAACTCGAAGAACAGACGATACAGTCACTTTTAGTTGCTGGGGGCAGAGACTTTGTGATTGAAAATAACGGTTCCAAGGTACAATTTTCTTGCCGGTTCCTTTCCTTATGTTCTATGCTATCAATTGAATTTCAAATGTTTCTTTATTCTCATCAGTCAGAGGTTTTTAGTTGCATGCGTCAAGTTTCTGTCTGTGTTTGATTAGGTACCCATGTCTGAGCTTGCTGGGAAGCACATTCTGCTCTATTTCTCAGCTCATTGGTGCCCTCCATGTCGTGCATTCATGCCTAAGCTTATAAAAGCATACAATCAGATCAAGGCAAAGGACAATGCCATTGAAATAATCTTCCTCTCAAGCGATCGCGATCAACCCTCCTTCAAAGAACTATTTGCAACCATGCCTTGGTTAGCCATCCCATTAGGCGATCCAAGGAAGGCCCTCCTGCAGCACAAATTCAAAATCCAAGGCATTCCTGCATTGGTAGCCATCAGCCCCAACGGCCAGACACTCAGCACGCAGGCCCGGCAACTCATACAGGCGCATGGATCCGACGCTTATCCGTTCACAGAAGAGCATTTGAAGCAATTGGAGGAAAAGTTGGAGGAAGAAGCAAAGGGGTGGCCTGAGAAAGTGAAGAGTATACTCCATGCTGAACACGAGCTCACGCGTGTGCTCCACCACGACTATGTTTGCTGGTGTAGGGAGCCGGGAAGTGGCTGGTCTTTTTACTGCAAAGACTGCAACTTCGATCTCCACCCAAAATGTGCATTGAACAAGAGCAACAATGGAGGAACGGAGGATGACCCTCCCAAGGCAACGGAGGATTATATTTGTGACGGTGATGTGTGCCGTAAAGTCTGAGAAGGCATTTAGATTGCCTTATGCATCTGGATTTTGTAAACTATGGTGTTTTCTTTTTATACAAAGGTGTTTCTGTGTGTGTTATGCTAATTGCATGATAGAAAGAGGATTTAAGATTTTAGGGTTTAGCAGCAGTCCTATAAAAAGACCCATACTGTGACATCTACCAAATTAGTGTCATCTCTGTTTTGTTTTTGGTCAAAAAGTGTTATCTCTGCTTGGTTGGGGGAGATTTTGGTAGGGCGAAAAGAGTTAGACACTACAATGTCTCGAGTACCCCTTCTCCCTTCTAAAGTTTCCCATTTTCCCTCTAATGTGTAAAATGCCCCTCCTCTTTTGGAAGTGTGGGTCTGCCACTGAGTTTTGGGTCCAATTCTTATCATTGTGAGTTGCGATCACTTTAATACTTAATTGTGAATGTCTTATTTTGATGACGTAATTTTATTATAAATGTGTTTTATTGGAGCAGATTTTGTACTTAATTGTGAATGTCTTATTTTGATGACGTAATTTTATTATAAATGTGTTTTATTGGAGCAGATTTTGCGCATGTTGTAGGGGCGGAGTGGATAATTCCATAAGCGAGGTGAGTTTGCAAGAACAAAGACAAGCAAAGGATTGTGAAACCAGGCGCCGAGGGTGGTTCTGACTAAAGGTTCTTCGATGATCAAGTCAGTATTTGAGAGAGAAAAAGAGCAGAATGCTCCAAGTGAGAAAAAGAAGTGTCCGACCATTTGTGAAGTGTTGAGGGGCATATTTATAGGCGTCCAAAGTCTATCTCCTGTGCACTCTACCATATATCTGAAGGGTCAGAGAAGTTGGAGTCAGAAGTATGGCTCTGTGCAGTCAAGAGCATGGGCAACATGGGTCTGAGTGCCACAGTCTGACCAGTTAGTCAGAGGCGTGGCTTAGAGTAGTCAGACCATGTGTAGCGTGGGTATGATGGGACCTGAGTGGAGAACGGTTGAACATGACGTGGAGAACCTACACGTATGCACTTCAGTCTCTGTGGAGATGACGGACCACATATGCCCATTAAGACTCAGCGTGTGCACTCTGGTTGGACCCTATGGGGTGGCGAACCACATACCCCCATTAAGACTTTGTGTGGTGTACTCCATTTCGACCGTACATGGGTGGCAAACCACATATGTCCATCAGGACTCTGCTTGGTGCACTCCAATCGAACCTCATACTCCCATTATGACTCTGGTCAAGGGGCATGTTTAATATCCCTTACAGTAACCATCATGAGTCGGAGCGAATTGTCGTTGTATGGTTTGGGTCACCTTGCCCATATCAAAATGGTCGTTGGAGCGGATTGTCATCGTACAGCCTGAAATGCAAGAAAATTTTCATTGTGATCAGAATACATGTAGTATATCATGTGTTTTTACATAAATAGTGAAAGATTTTATTTTTTAATTTATATATCGTACTATTTATATAATAACACGTGATGTACCAACCTATATTCCGATAACACTAAAAAATCTCGTGCAAACTGCCCTGAGAACAAGGATGTGAAAAATATGGTCCACATGTTTCCTGTTGTAAACTCTTATTTTAACTTTTACACACAAAAAAAAAAAAAAAAAAAAAAAAAAAAAACTATTATTTTAACATATCATATCTATAAAAAAAAAATACAACAACGCGCGTAATCTAGCTCATGGCCTTTATCTCTAATGGGGTCCACATACCCAAGAGTAGGCATCGCCACCGTTCAGATTATTCCGTGATTGATCGAGTTCCGGAGCCGGTCCGGTATTACACGTGCCTCACGTGGCCAATCTTTCTCCAAATTCCCGTAGAAATCTTAGCAAAAGTGTTAAAAAAACGAAACAGCGAATTAGAAAAGCCACCAGATTCTTGGATCAGCTTCACAAATTCGACACCGGAATGAATATTCTTCTGATTACATTTGCTCCGTAATCAATCGCTGTAAGTTAACCCATTTCTTCTAATTACCTGCTTAATCTCTGAGCTTTGTTTACCGGGTTGGTTCTGTTAATTTCCAGAACTTTTGGTTTTTCTGAAATTTGAGATGGGAATTCTCTAATTATTCCGTGAATGTTTGATTGATATCTCTGAAATTTGAGATGGGTTTTGGTTTTTCTTGATTGTGGTTAGTAAAGGTCTTGAATTTGCTGTAAATGTTAATGGAAATTGCAGATTTAAAGTTGTTTTTTTATCAAATTGTTTTTAGGCACAAAGTTTACTATCTGTGTTTCTGTGCGTACTAGCTTGGGATATAGAATGGCGGCCAAATGGTGTTAGGAATTCAATTGGTGGTTGGATTATGTACTAATATTTAAATTAACAGGATCAAAAATGGAATTATTAATATATAATTCCATAGATTAGCCTGTTTTTAATTACTTTCTAGTTTTTGTTTAAACACTAGTCAGCCATAAGCAAACGTAAAAAAGTTAATGTTTGCTTCCTCGTATGCAAACCGAATAACATTCACGAAATTCACGAAAATTTTTCATAGAACTTGTTCCAAACAGTTGTCCTTTCAATGGGTGAGACAGAGGTGACCAAGACAAGCGTAGACATCGACAAGAACGATAGAAATGGGCACCTCAAGCCCAAGGCCTTTAATCTGGCGTTTTCTAAAGCTTTGTTGCAGGTTCCTCACAAGCTGCAAAATTGCCTAAAGGTAAGTTATTTCACTAAAACTTGTGATTTGCTTATGGGTATTGATTTGATATTAGTATTAACAGGCGCTTCGTGTTACAGTCGCAGCTCAAGAGACTAGCAAAGGATGATGGAATGAAAAAGGTGAGCTCTGTTCCTAAAAAGGCTGCATCTTTGGAGGTTGACCTCGAGAAGCAGTTGCAAGCATGGAGAGAAAATCCTTCTTGGGTTGATCAACCACCGTATATAAAGGTGAGAGATGTGCTTCCCTGTACCGAGTAACTTTCCTTCGGAATGGGAATAAATTGGCTTTATCCTTGTCGTAAACTTGTTGTGTGCCAAAATGTGATTGGTAACCAACGTCAAAAGAAAGAAGATTAATTCAATTTCTTATAGGGAATTGTTATTAGCACTCCAAAAATCTCATTCTACACTCCTCACAATTGTATTTTTCTTTCTAATTATAGAAAGTTTGGAGTGTCAAATGAGATTTTTGGAGTGCTAATAACAATTCCCTTTCTTATACTATATTTGTGATTTCCCTTGGAAAGGAGAATTTCATATCAGTCAAGTCTATCGTCTTGGTCCCCTCTACACTAACGGTTCAGTTAAGTCCTTAAACATCACCTTCGTGCAGCATATGCTGGTTAAGAGAGAAATTCTAGGCAAGAAGCCGGAATGTTTTAGTGGTTGCAAATATGTATACACTACATTCTCTTCGAAGGAACATCTCAAGAGCTTATGGCTTCTCTGACTACGTACTAACTTTTAAGTCACAAACTACTTTTACTCTTTGCAGGTCAGTGTACCAAAAGGTTCTCTTTGCAACCTGAGCGTAAACGTCAATGTTGGTTTACCTCCAGACGCAGTATATAATATTGTAACTGACCCCGACAATAAGAGAGTTTTCAAAAATATTAAGGTAAGTGATACCATTCCTGTCCACTTTCCTTTCAGATTTAACCAGGAACAACGTTCTGTTAGAAAGCTGGAGAGGCGTAGGCAGACATGTTTTTTGCTTTCTTCTTTTCCTATTCTATCATATAAAATTGTATTTGTTAATTTGACAAGTTAATTATCTTTCTCAGGAAGTGATATCAAGAAACGTTTTGGTTGATGAAGGTCATAGGCAGGTGGTTGATCTGGAGCAGGCAGCTATATGGAAGTTTCTTTGGTGGTCAGGGACCATTGCGGTTCGTGTTTTAGTAGATCAAAACAGAAAAGACCACTCAGTAAGACTCGATCTTCTTCTTGATGTACTGTAACTTAAGAACTTTTTTTTGTCGCTTTTCCACTTGTTCTTTGTTGACCCATCACCCATTTAGGATCTCCAGTATGCTTTATATTTTGTCGGCAAATCATATCAATAGTTTAGAAACTCATGTTCTGCAATGTCATGGTAAAATTGGATCTCTAATTTCTGAAAATGCCATTTGCCAGATGAAGTTCAAGCAAGTCAAAACAGGGTTTATGGAGAAATTTGAAGGCTACTGGAGAGTCGAACCTCTTTTTGTCGATGAAAAAACCTGCTTTCCGTTTAAACCCAGGACATGGGCAGATTATAATTCTTGCACAGGAGGCAAAGGAAGGATTGGTTCAAAGGTGAGCTTGGAGCAACTGATCCAACCAACTATAGTTCCACCTCCACCGATTTCATGGTACCTAAGGGGAATCACCAGCAAGACTACTGAGATGCTGATAAACGACATGCTTGCTGAAGCTGCCAGATTACGAAGAGAATTAAATCCTGGAGAGTCTAATAAAGAGATTGAAATGTCTCAGGATGGGCAAGTACTTAGTCATGTTGATAATGTATCTAACATCAAAGAAAGATGGGCCCTTCATAGGAGGAACGCAAAGCAATGCCATCGGAGGCTACCGCCTGTCAAATGATCGAATTCTGTTGAGTTAGTAAGCACTTATCTGTATTCCTTATTAATGGAAATTGATATGTAATAGATCCGTCTATATTTCATTTCGTTTTATCCATCAAGTGTAGTGGCCTTAGCGCCGTGTAGCAACTCCTCTCCCTTTCGATTTTTCGATGAGGGTGGAGGATGAGATCGAGGATGACTATTGCCTGTCAGAAACTATTTGTTGTATCTGCCTTGTAAGCTGAGTTAATGCTGTAATGACATTGAAAGAAGCTGCTATAAATTACACTAAACACATGTTTTTGTGGTCATTGCCTGTGAGGGGTGCACCAAAAAGTGCTTAAACCTAAACCCTACCATAAGCATTTTGGCTATTTGGAAGCGGTTTTAGCCCTTCCATAAGCATCACCAAACAGGCCCCAAAAATAGACGATACAAGTTTTTTTTTTCTTTCAATACACTCGGTATTTTCTACACTAAAGGAACACCAAACACAAAAAACTAAAATGTAATAACAGTGAGAATTCATTCAACGATGCGCAGTTACAGTATTTTGACAAGATACAAAACCTAGACGGTGTAGTCACAATTCAAAATCAATCGTGTGAAGTTACATTGTGTGCTACTATAAAGTTTTCCTCTTTCTCCATCTGAAATTTTCTCTTTGTAGTTTTGAATACATGTCCTAGTAGTTTATGCACTATGTTACATAAGCTACGCAAGTTTCATGCCTTTGAACCCCACGGAATGCAGACAGGCAACCAAGAATTGCCTCTACATTCTTACATCCAAGCCCCGGGGAGAAGGCAACGCGAATTACTGTGAGAGGTAGACACTGCAGTCTATACTTTGGTTTTCATTCAATTCCCCGTTTGGTGGATCATCACCCGCTGGGGATTGTTGCACAGACTGATGGACTTTCAAGTCATCAAAACCATGCTTTTCATAGCTCATGAATGAACCCAATGCTCCAAGAAATCCTTCGTGTTTTAAGAACATTGCTTTTGCTTCACCTTTAGACCTGCAAATAAGGATCAAATGAATGAAATTTTAAACCCGAAACCACGAGGAAAGATGGATGAGTAAAAGAAAACCAAATCAGGCACAGAGCTTGACATCCGTCAAATTTTACATTTTGAAGATTGTTTTGACATAATTTGTACTTCAATTCTCAGTATGAATCATTACTGACGCATGAAAAAGGACATTAAATTCAGGCTTACCAGAAATGAACGGCAACAGCAATCGTGTCCAAGGTGTCAGCATGACCCCGAATAAAAAATCCGGCAAAAATTATTCGCTTGAGCCCGAATCTCAGTGCATTCAAGTATGAGATCTGGAGAGAAGATAAAAAATGAAACAATATAATCGGCATGTTAACAAAAATAGATTCAATCTGGTGGTAAAGGTTGCAACGCAATCAAAGAGTTTTAAGAAATTACGAGTGAGACAGGTTTCTTTCGCCACGGCTTACCTGCCCAATATTATTTGAAATCATTCTTAAGAGTGACCGAGAAATATCTTCAGATTTGTAATCCTTCAGCTCCTTATCGTCAGAAATTACCTTGCCGAAGCTAGAAGCAATGGCTGTTGATATAAGACCAATCTGTAATTGTCAGAAAAATTACATTGCAGTTAATAAGCGTGAGATGAAAGCTAATGGAAACCAGGATCCCCTCATCACTGTTTAAATTAAGGAACTCTTTTAATTTGGCATACAGAGATACGACCAGAACGTCTTCAACATCCTATGTTGAAAGAGGGACCTGTCTATCATGAATATGCATACCTTTGTATAGTCCATTCCACCATAGATGTCCCCGACAAGCATGTCTATCACTCTATTATTTCCCTGATGACTTAACTCGAGCAACTCGTCAAAACTGAGACACAGTTGCAGCTTTGGTTACTAAGTGAAAATCATATAACGAGAATATCAATAGCTTTGCACTTAAGCAAAAGACAAACGTACTTCTTGCATTTTGTTAAAAGCTTCCCCAAACCCCAAAAGGTTCCACCACCAACATTGGTTCCACTTACTCGCTCAAACTTACCAGGTCCATCTACCTATCGAAGCGCAAGCATAGGACAATACGTCAAGCCTTAAAAAGGTTAAACATATGAAACTAATACAGTAAATAAAGCATCAGCTTTGACGAGAATACCTTGATCATACTGACACCAGAACCAATGTTGACAAGCAGATAAGGATATAGATCATCATGGTCAATCTTCACAAATTCCTTTTGACCATCCATGTATGTGAATGCTTCGGGGTGAACTGCCTACTTAAACAACAATCAAAACGTGAATGCTATTTTCAGGCAAGAAAGCAAATAAGACAGAAATATCTCTATAAACAGAAAGTGAATTCGCTATTGCTCATCCCAATTCCCAACCCACACATTCTATGGATTACATGACATGACTTAAGAAACACACCAACTTGTATATACCAATCTATGTAAGTGGTATTAGGATCCCACCTTGAGCAGAAAATTTGATCCGGCCACAAGACAGTCCATTTCATCTGCCTTGTCAAGAGAAATCCCAAGCTTTTCTTTGAAGAGATCTGGGAACTTGTATGCCCCACCGCCTGTGGCCTGCTCTCCATTGTCACGAGTCAATAAATTAGCTTGCATATGGAACAAATACATGCCACAAACAGTCATAATAGTATGGCCAAGCTAAACACCTGTTTTTACCTTGATAATGCACTTTGCGCTCCCAGAAGCTCCGTGTTGTCGGGGGCCTGAAATGATCTACAACCATAAGCAATGACCCAAAACCAGCAAACGATAAGTACAACTATGAACAAGCAGCTATATTCAAGGCATATATGATCTTCTTTCGTATTTCATTTTCAGAAGTTCAAATCTTCCATAACTAAAAAAATTTCGCAGTCGAAAATATGGGTACCATTATTCAAGCTGAAGTACTTTATTTACCAATAAAAATGGTAGTTTCAACTTTCAATCCAAGATTTCAACATGAACATTTAGTTGAGCGAAACAAGGTTAAATAATCTCAATTAGTGAAAAAATGAATCTTCCCATTTCCCAAGTTGGATTGAAACGAAATGAGATACGAATGAATCAGGAGATGCAAAGCAAATACTTAAAACATTTAAGCATACCAGTATGGAGAAGTTGCTTGGACCGAATGAAGTCTATGCAGTCATTGATTTTCTCAGTTTCAAACTTTGCAAAATGGAGCTTCCCTTCAAGAACATGGCGCCCTCTATCGCCATTAGAAGCTGGTAAACTCTCATTCGAAGAAGAAGAAGAAGAAGAAGAAGAGTCGGCACTGTTCGTTGAGAAATACACCAACTTTATCAGAGAACCTGCCAACGGGCAAAACAAATACAAAAACAATCGAAAAATCATGAGACTTCGAGCAATTGACCTCCAAAAATAAAAAACCAGGTTATGATCGAGGAGAGTGAATTGCCTCCAATATCGAGAGCAAGGTGGGAAATTTGAGCTTCCGAATTGGTGGGTTTTGAAATCTCTGTAAGCTTAGTGTTCCCAATTTCCATTTTTTGATTTGATCTTTTTTTCGTATCAAGTTGTAGAGTTGCCCCTCTGCAGTCTGCAATGCACCTAACGCATTGTATAAATTACTTTTTATTCAGGGCGGGGATATTCGATGATTTAAGATTTATCGAGAGATCACTCAGTTCAATATTAACCTTTGACTTTCAGAGGGAAGAAGGTATCGTCGGCCTCTTTGCCCATTGGGTCATCCGTCGAAGGTTGTCTTGTAAGTTGTAATTTTGCGGGAACTAGTTTAGACTCTTGAAGACGCTATCTAGACCAATTTTGTTGAGTTCATCTTCACTTATAAGTAAGAAGTTTTAAACTTAATTCTTATCAAAAATGAATTTTAACCATATTATTACTAGTCTATTGTGAGGTTTAGCCTACCTCCCTCTCCTTTAACAACGTAGATAATATCGTTTAATAAAAAAAAAAAAAAAAAAAACTCAAAATTTGAGTTTTAAACCTCCAAAGCTTCTCTAATTATTGGACTACAAAATATTTTAAATTAAAACTTATTTTTGGATCAAATTTAGCTTGGAAAATGAGCCAAGGATAGTGGTAGAGACTCGGTGCTTGGACCCGGTTGATGATGTTGTCGGCCTCTTGTGAAAAGACTAACAGCCCATGTTGTTGAACCGTTGATTGATCCAACGGTCTATATTATTATTTTTAAATAAAAATTTTCAATACGTTAAATCCAAGCTAAGGTCGAATATGAGCAAATCTAACGGTTAAAAAATAAAAATAAAAAAAATTATCTAAAGACCCAAAATTAAATGCAACGATTAAAAAAATTATAAAAACTTATTTAAATAAAGATTCACCCAAAAATCTTATAAATTATTTGTTCAAACATCCACAAAAATTTACTTTCGTCTTACAAACCTATAAAAAAATTGAAATGGTCACCAACTCACCATTAAAGTATAGGTTTGGAGAAATTGATTCAAAGCAGTAACAACTTGTACTAAAAATGTGATAAATAAGTAGCAACTAGTCCAACTCTCATTCTTATCTTGTGACATATAATTGGATATAAGTCAATAATTTGTTCAGTTGCTTGTTTTCCCATCAAATACTGTTACAATGTTGTCAACCGTCGACTGCTTTCCTCCTACCAAATTATTCTTCACTGTTTCCACCAATTTGTTTGTCTTCGCCGACTCTACGAAACATTATCATAAAATCATGTGATTTTGTTTTGGATTTCTACTAAATAAGCAAGAGAGGAAATTTTAGGCAAAGGTCGACGAAATATGAGATATTATATGTTAGGTCTTATCTAAATTTATGTCGGTTTCATTAAAATTCCATGATGGTCTTGTCTCTAGTATGAGAGTTGTCATCCTCTTGCAAATTAACTTTGCAATCTAGGGAGTGGGGAATGCAGAAATCCCATCATATTTCACCGCAGTGGTTCATGAAAAAGAGTGGAGTTACTTGATCAGCTTCAATTTTTTTTTTTTTCTTCCCACGATGTTGCAATAGAATGGTTGAAAATGGGGATGTTCCTGGTTCTAGATATGTAAATGTTTTTCTAGCGAATGAATGGAACCCTTTACCTTTTTGCAGCCTCAAATCTTGAACGTTTACAGTCAGGGCTTGAAGATTATGTTTTTACATTAGGAAAAAATGCATGGAGATTTCATATATGCCACAGAAATTGAAAGTTCCTTTTGTGAGTTTTGACACTTAAACTCTTGTAAATTGTAAGGGAGCATCTCAAGCTTGGTAGTGGGGTTGCATGCTCTGCAGAAAGCCCGAGTACTTGTCCGTGGACATGTAGCTCGAAAACTGAGGTTTGTTTCATCGCTTACATTCCGCTGCTTTTCAATTCCCTTTACCATATTGGAACCCTAAAGTATGTAGCAGAGTCATCTGTGAGTGTGAGTTTGAGTCTGCAGATGCTTTAAAATCTTGTGATTATCCAGCAATTATGTATTTATGTTTCCTTGTAATCTTCTAATGGGATTTTGCTTGTGGTTCAAAAATAACAACAAAAGTGACAAAATACATTGTTTTGTTCGCCTTTTGTTTTGGTGTGTTTGCTTGTATTCATCTTTCCATGTGCTTGCTTTTCCTCTTTAAAGTTTAAGCCATCTGTTATACTTTAAAGATTTCTCACGTTGCTGTCCCTCAATCCCCATGCATGCCGTCACAACTCGTCAACTTTGAAGTTTCAATCTTCAAGGGTTAATTATTTGTTTAGTATACCGACATACTATGTAATCGGTGTGTATTAGCCATCTCTTGCGTTTGTACTGTGTTCACATTAACACGACTGGTGATCCCGAACTTCAAATCACTGGCCCACCCAGAAATCGACAGCTGAGCAAAAAACCAGTGTATGTCGACTAACTGGTGGGGTCTTGGTACCACGGTCCAGAGCCATTGTAAGACTGCCACGTGTATAGCTAGACAATTGTCACCATACATTCAAAAAGGTCCCTATTAGTTGGAATGGAGTGCCAATTGGATGAAGTTGGACTGTGCCGCTGTGGTATTGTAAACGAGTCGAGTTGTCCAAGTTTTGAAGCGAGTCATATTTCAGTTCAGAACTACTTTAAATTGGGTTGAATCGGTTGATCATGAGCTTTATCTCAAATTGCATTTAGGTATAGGGGCTGTTGCTTGGGGGTCACATGCATGGAGTCAACTCATTGTGGGGAGAAATTATGAGGTTTAGCATTTGGATCACGGGTTCATGCGAACTTCAAATACAAAATTAGAACACCACACCCCTCCTAATTTGTCATGCTAATTCTATCCCACTTTAACCCCACCCTCCCTCTCACATCAACCCCAATCCGGTTTCTTTACCCAAGAACTTCCCCATTGTGAGAATTATACAGCAGTCCTCAACCAGCATTTCTCGAAGAAAAAGTGGTGAAATTCAATTTTCAGCGCAAGCCGAAAAAATTGATGTAGATCAAATGCACAAAGAACATGCATGTATATATATTTTTAGTACGTATTATAGAGCTCTCAAATACATTAATTCACTTATGTGTATGTGATTTTTCTATGAACTCTCACTGCCAAGAAAACAAGGCCAATCAGAAGCCACCTAAATAAAAAGGAGTATTTAATAGAAGTATGAGACCAAAAAAACAAAACGACGGATCGTTGATCACACAGTTGACTTCTGAATAATAATTAGTCACTCAAGATTGTATTGCAGATCATGCAGCAGATGGAGCAGGACGGTATGGAATGGTTGGCTCCGGCATGGAAGCCATGATCGACAGCGGCTTTGAGAAAGTTTCTTCCTCCGCAGTTACTGGGTTTTCAGCCTTGAAATCCAGGGACTCGTCGTTGTAAATTTCCCACCATTTGGCCACTAAGACCTTGATATCCTCTCTGTCCATGTTAGCTTCCTTGCCAGTATACCTCCATGGTTTCGATCCCTATAATTAAGAAGAAACAATTCATTAAGAGTGATTAATTAAATTAAATATGCGTAATCAATCTGTTAAATAGTACTTACTGCAGCACAGTAGTGAACCACGTTTACTTGATCAAGCTGCACGTTCTCTGGGTGGCGCCAAAGATTGGCTAGAACTAGGTTGTATATATTTGGTATGGGTTTGTATGTCTTTTGGAAGAACATGTTCAAGAAATCCTGTAAAACAAACAAAAAGATTTTATTAATCTCAATTCGCAGTGAAATTATTATGTAACATGGCAGAAACAACCCCACATAAATTTCGCTCAGTTAATTTAAAAATAATCAAAATTTCCAATCAACTTTCCTGTTCTGCAAAAGGGGTGGGTGGGACAACTTGCAGTGTCTGAAGAAGGCTGTTGTAAGTCAAGCGGCTAGGCTCGAACACAAACATTCCGGCGTTGAAATACAGTGGAGGAGGAGAGCCCATGTCCGCAGGCCATGAAACCTTGTCAGGGCACTGCTGGCAATACCCAATTTTGTATTGAGGTGAGTGACTCCATGTTTTCTCACAGAAGCAGTCCATCACAGCGTAGAAGTAGCCATTAGGCGTGTCAAACAGGTGATCTATGTTCTCATACACTTGGATATCCGCATCCAAATATATCATTTTGCTGTACCCCTCAAACTGCATATATATAAGTTCCATATACTCAAATATATACTGATGCCATGTATACATATTTATTGTAACCATAAGAAATGCATGTGCTCATATTTTATTCATCAGACAGTCTGATATTATGTTGTACGACAATTGATTTAAATCATTGGCAGACTAATTTCATTCGACAATCGGACAACATATTAGATGTTTATACGTTATCATGATAACTATCAATATGTGGTATGGTTTTACATACATTCCAAATACGGAGCTTCGAGTAGTTGATGACATAGTAGGCCATTGCAAACTTGATCTGGTTCTCAGGAGGATAAATAGGTTCGATCTCCTGGACAATACAGCCCTGAGACCGCAAAATCTCACGGTGCTCCTCCGGCACGTCCGGCAATATTGCAACCACAAGAGAGTATTCACTCTTCACTTTGCGTAGGCCCTTAGCCAAACCCACAACCCCTTTGACATAATCAGCATTACCGGCTAAAAATGTCACAAAGGCCCTTTTGGAGTAGCCTGTAGTAGTACGGTTGCTGGTTGCCTGCAACACATCGGCTGGAACTTCTCGGGGTGCCATTTCCTTGATTTTGTGTGATGAATGGTAATAAAGGGAAGATGTTGGGGTGATTTGGAAAGTTGCAGAGAGTGGTTTGATGAAAATTATTAGGTTGGTGTGTTAAGAAATGAGGAGTGTGGGGAAAGTAAATTTGTTACACTGATGAAGCCACCCTACTAACCTTTGTTCCTGAGTTGCAATCTTGCCCCTATGGATGCTTTAAATAAACAAATGAGGACTAAATGCATGTCAGATGAACCCAAATGAAACCCAAATGCAAAGTCCCATTTTTTTAATTTTTTATAAATAATGTTCTATTGGGGTTTATGATGGTATTGGAGAGAAATAAAAAAAACAAGAAAGAATGAATGAACAATGTTTGTTGTTCAAACCCACCATTCATCTAAATAGGGGAGCCTTATCATCAAGAATCCAGATGGACGGCTGAGATTGATGGGAAGGTAATAAGGTCATGGCCAATAGAAAATACAGGAGGCTCCATTAAGAATACTATGTAATTACTTGTAATGGGGGAAATGTATTAGGCATCAAGTGGGAATCATTTTCCGATGTGGAAATATATTTAAGAAAGTTAGCATCAAAGGGTGGAGTACTCGGCTGAAGTGGGGCCTTTGATAGAGAAATGATCATTTTTAGAGGTCGATGCCAAATTAAGGAGAAAATTTGGCCTAGGGTTTTTGTCCACTTCATTTAGGCGACTATTTTCATATAATCATGGTATGTGATTCTTGTATTTTGATTTCATCTGATTTTGTCACAGATGAGAGTTAACAAGACTATCGAATTTCATTTCAGAATTTAAAGAGGTTTGTTTTTAGGCTCAAACTTAATAATATCCATCAATTTCTAAAACATGATTAATACTACATACATGAGTTTAGCATATATATTCGAATCTTTGTCTCTGTAGTACATATGAATTTAGTGTATTTATTAAAAAAAACCATAATTAATACAAAGTTTGCCCTAAACCCTAAACTTTATCATTGAATTAATCAAGGAAAAATCAGATGAGGGTTTTCATTTTGATGAGAAAGTTTAACAATAATTATAAAGATTGACTAGCTTACTGATTTGGAAGATTATTCATTAATTGACATCTGGCATATTCCTCTATACCAACAATGAGAAAAGAAGGAAAATACAAACAAAATGATGGAGAAAATATGGTTGAGATCATGCATTAGCATGTGTGATGACAAGAATTAATAACAAGATTCTCAACGTCTATGAATTTGAAGGTGATCGATGGACGATGAAGTTCAAAAAAGTTTTGTTTATACATGATCCATGCACCCAAACAAATTACCAAAGTTGTATTTTTCTCCGTATTAATTAAATAAAGGGACTTTTAGATCTAGGTCCAAAAACGTAGAGTGTTTTTAGGAGTGAGTCGAGTTATCTAATTATATGTTTTTATTTCTTTTATACTCATTTTATATTTTCTAAAAATATTAAAAATCAATTAAAATATTCTAATATTATGCATTTTCCAACTCCAAAAAAATATATTTAATACCTTATAACAAAAAAAACTAATATACTAACATAAATTTATCTACAAAACATTCTACCCTAACTCAAGTAACAAATATATGAATGTATATAATACATATACGTGAGATATGAAACTTAATTAAAAAGTAGAAAAAACATAACATACCTACAAGCAAGACACATTAATCTGTGACAGATTAATTATAAAGAAAGAATTTGTCATATAGGTAGATAAATATAATTAACATGTGATATAGGTTGATTATAAAAATTAAAAATAAAATCTATAAATGGGGTTTAAAGCAGGAGGAAGAACGAGAAATAACAAAAAGATAAATAAAAAGAAATAAGCAAAGAGATAATTGTGAAGAAATTTGATTTTTATAATAAATTTTATCATTGAACAGATAACTGTTGATAATTAAATTGTAAGATCTCACATCGTCCAGCGGTGTAGATCCTCTATGCCTTATATGTATATTCTCATCTCTTCCTAGTACGAGATCTTTTGGGAGCTCACTAGCTTCGGATTCTGTATGAACTCTGAAATTAAGCGAATTTGGACGAGAGTTATTAAGAAGGTTTTTTTATAAAACAAAAATAAAAGAGAGAGAGAGAGAGAGAGAGAGAGAGAGAGAGAGAGAGAGAGAGAATGGTATCTGCATGCACTTGTTCCTTAAGAGTCAGTCCTCAAACAAAGTATTTGGTATTAATCGTGACTGATAAGAATTAGGGTTAGCTTTATTTGCCCTTTTTCTTTTGGGCTTTTACTGCAGACTCCAGCAGCCTGTAAAATTTTGTTTCCCGCGGCTTTCTCACATGCATATTATATATATCTTGAAAGACGTATGTGGTTTTGCAAATACCACACAAATCTCATCCAATAACGAATTCTCGAGGAGGCAGCAGATACATAAAAGTTTTCCTTCGTTGAGAATGTCACCGACGTCATTAGAAATTCCACAATATTATTTACGCTTCAACTACCATCTACTTCGAATCATATTTTGTAATTCATAAAATATGACAATTGTGATTATATTTATTGTTTAAATCATTAAAAAATGTATTCAACCATCAACCGCCACATTATGTAACCTAAAAAATATGATTTAAAAACATGATCTTCCTAACATTTTCCTAAGTGTATATATTAATGGTTGATATGATGTTGTCTGGTTGGTCGCGACAAGTTAGCTTAAGCTAATTAAGAAAAAGTTTGTAATATATAACATGAAAAACGTTCCAAAAAAGCAACGCTTGCTTATCGATCTGATAGAGAACGATCATCTCTTCCTTTGATTAATTACTTACAATTACATATGTAATCTGATCTTATCTATGTATAACAATGCAAAAAGTACCTGGTGAATCATATAAATGTATATATGTAGATAAACGAAAAGATCATTCAAAGTAGATCACCTACACCTCAAAGTGGAACCATATCATCTCCAGGAATTGCGCAGAGCAGATGATTAGGACCTATATATTATGCCTTAAAGAAAAAGAGAAAGAAAAAGAAAAGGGAGAGTACTCCTTGTTTCATCGATCTTGCTCAACAATCTTGCTCAATGTTGGTTTGTAAAGGGCTCCTTAGTTCTGTAGGTTGCAGCCAGTGTTTAACCATGGCAAAGAACTGCATACCCGAAGTTTTGTCCATGAAAACTTTATTAAAAAGATAATTATATCAAAGAAAATCAGCGTTTAACCATCTCGTTGTTATCCTCAAAACGACATATTATAGTTCCAAATTGGACACCAAGGCTCCAACTTGTGAAAATTGAAATTATGTTATTTCGGCTTCACCTATCATAGCAGTTGTATAATCTTATCAAAGATTTAGGGTTGGAGGAGTACTAGATCGAAGAGTAATTTGACGCTCAAACATGGCAAGAGCCACAGGTAGGAGATATTCTTTGGTTTGGATATTTTATTAAAGCTAGCTGGCTTGTTTTTGTATGCATCTGCATGCATGCATAACTATTGTAGATGCCCATAATATTTAAGGAAAATTAATGAAAAATGTTTGAAAACTTTGAGTTTTAACGATAATGACAAAATAAAGGGTAAAGTGAATAGTATCAGGATTGATTTTTTAGTGTAAAAATATAATTTTTCGTTAAAGTAAACAGTACTGGAAGCTTTTTGTTAAAGTTTCCTAATATTTATCCATCCATCCATGCTTGCTTTTCCGAAACCGGATGTTATATTTCAATTTTAATTGAAGTCAATCAAAAATTTTCACTTTAGGGAGAGATAAGTCGATAGTAATTTTGATTTTATTTGAAAAGAAATCAAATTAATTATTAACCTATGTTTAAAGTGAAAGTGACTGATGACCTATTTGATGAAATACATAATTATTTATTGATCTAACCCGAATTTCCTAGTAAAAAATTAACACACGAAAATGTGAAAAAGTTTAATCTCCAAAAGAAGGTTCCAAGGCAGAGATGGTGGCAGTGGCATGGGCATATTTGCATGGAGAGGCATGCCTTGCAACTTTTTGACTGCCGAAAATTGACTGAAGGACAAGTGCCCAGCCGATTTTTGATTCTCTATCTTTACAATGACGTGGATATTCATGCACAAAATTACAAAATAATCCAAAACTGTTTTGTTGTGAAGCGGGGGATATTTCATATTTGTGTACGACCTTCACCCGTCTCTAAGTTGGGACCAAAAACGGGATTTTATTAGGATCCTCTATGTTTCTCTCTCCGGAGGGTCCCAAGCCCTCGGAGGCTGATAATCAATGGAACTCCAAGACAATTGGGGCCCCAAGATGTTGACGCTCTGGCAACCAAAAATATGCGCACACTCTGGCCTGCTGTGCAATTAAGTATTATATATGCTCACTTTTGAGGAATTTTTTCGAGAAATTTTTCTCATGTCACCGATTCATTGGACACATATAGCATTTTTTTTTTTAAGAAAAACTAACGAAAAATTTAAAAAAATTTCCTTTTTAATGAAAAACCATTTTTAAAGGTATAGTAAATAGTACTAAGAAAATGTATCTATGTGATTTTTCGTTAAAAATAAACAGTATCAGAAGTGTTTTATTAAACCTTCATGATTTTTTTTACACGACAACTGGACAAGTGGTCGTGCCCCTAGATGGACCTAGTGGGATGTTTTTGGATCTTGGACGGATGAGCGACGTGGCACCACCACCTGCACCCTAAAATTTATCCGTGTGGTTCCGCATCACTGAGAAGTCTTGCATGGCAAGAAACAAAGCACGGCACAACACAACCGCCTCCAGTCTCAGTTAGGGGCTTCGAATTTATGCAATAAAAGATGCGAAAAACGGCAGCACAGTAGATATAGCAATTACAATTCAGAAACTGTATCCAAAATCCAACCAAGAGCTCAAATGTACACATTTGACCAACCCCACTCCCACTCCCACTCCCACTCATTCATTCTTTCTATCATAACATAATATAAAAGGTCTTCCTCCTAGACGAAATGAGAAATCAAAGAAGAAATACAAGATTTAACAACGATTCAATTGTCTCGAAAACAAAAAAAAGAACTAGATAATGTTCACCCCTGCATCCAGAATTTCCGGTCCACAAAATGACTCCTCAATACGATCACGCCTGCAATTAAAGGACGAGTATGAGAAACCAGAACGAGGATTCAAATGTCACAATAGTATCAGATTTCTGAAAAGAGATTGTCAACCAAGTCATGCAGCACGAAAGCCCTGCTGTGAAGGTTATAAATAAGTTCGGTAATTACACACGTTTCACTCTAAAGAAATATAAACCAGTGAATGGGGAACTAGTTTACCTTGTTAGCAATGTTGTTGGAGAGCCAATCGAGCCCCTCATATAGACCCTCCCCAGAGGTTGCACAGGTGCTCTGAATGTACCTGGAAAACCACACATTGCATGTTAGACCTATAAAAGGTTAAACAAATTGTATCACACAAGGGGAAAGAAGCCCATCAAGATTACCAGTGACGCTGTCTCAGAGAGTGCAGGCCAAGCTTATCAGTGATTTCAGCAGCATTCATTGCATTGGGAAGATCTTGTTTGTTAGCAAATACGAGCAACACAGCATCACGCAGTTCATCCTGAAAACAGAATATTCCAATTACACAAAATAATTCAACATAAATAACTTGTTCTGATGTCTCCAATATCAATTAGGTAAAACCTTTGAAAGTGAACATGCATCAACAGCATACTAAACTAACTTCAGCGTGCTGCCACTTAAGTCATTGCATCTTTATCGTCTTTAATTAGATAGAAAACCTTACGCTGTGTTCATATAAACTACAAGTTTCAGCCCATTCATAATCCTAAATCTCATACCCTCAAATCTGGGAAATTCCAGAAGTTGAAAGGATGAGATTTTAAAACATATCAGCACAGAATACAGGGTACGCAAACAAAGACAAATAAAATTTCTTTAGCAACATGACAACAAACCTCATTCAACATCCTATGCAATTCGTCCCTTGCCTCAACAACACGGTCTCTGTCATTGCTGTCCACAACAAAGATAAGACCCTGTGTGTTTTGGAAGTAGTGCCTCCACAATGGTCGGATCTGAAAGGAAAGAAATATGATTTACCAACTTGTCACCCACAATTTTCAAAATCTTTCAAGTCTTTTAGACAAAAACAAGTAGAGAAAACTTTTGGAAATCATCAAAATCTCTTTAAATAACTTTACATCGCTCAGAAACATGAACTAAACTTCATACCTTGTCCTGACCCCCGACATCCCAGACAGTGAAGCTGATGTTCTTGTACTCCACGGTCTCCACATTAAACCCTGTCAATCAAGTACTCTTTTATTCATTCTACAATTGTATTATTTCAAAAAATCTAAAGAAAAATAATTAAAAAGCCTAATGAACTTCATAAAGGAACAGTCTACTGTCTACAGAACATTGAAATAAAAGAAAAGAAAGCAGAAGAAAAAAGCCTTTATACTACTAAGTTTAGCAAAAATACCGTTTCTGTTATGTTGTGACAAATTTATCTTTAGTTGCAAACTCACAAGATGATTAAAATAAAAATCATTGCTATTATATCAAGCAAGAAACAACATTCTCTTTCAGATCACAAGCTACGTCTCCCAACCATAAAAAATCACATTGGAATTATAGCGATGTGTTGCCATCCAAACCATTTAGCGTCTTGGAACACAAGTTTCGTTTCCATCAGATCAACCATATCAAACATTAAGATCAACATTTCTTACACAAGTTGATTAGAATGTCAATTAATTGCAGAAGAATTGGTGAGGAATATGATCCGATGCTGACATAACAATGATGAGCACAAAATTGCTTGATAGGGGAAGAAGGAACTCACCGATGGTGGGAATGGTTGTGACGATCTCACCAAGCTTGAGCTTGTAGAGGATGGTGGTCTTACCGGCGGCATCAAGACCAACCATCAGAATTCGCATCTCCTTCTTGGCAAAGAGCCGGCTGAAAAGCTTCGTGAATGTAAGCCCCATTTCTGGCTGCGGATCCCTACATATCGAACCACCAACTCACTTACATCACAGATCAAACAGATCAAACTCCGGCAAGGCCAAATGTAAAACGCTCTAAAGGCAATCATTTGCAAGTTCATATTATCTGACGCATTCAAACTAGTAACTATGCGCCATGCAGCAACAGATCAAGCAGATCTGGAGTTACAGCATCGCAATTTAAAACATTTGCAATGAAAAGTTGGAGCATAATCATAGAGATCCGAATGATTCGAATCAGAGTGAAAAATCAACACAAATCTCACGGAATTAAGCATTTTACCACATTAAACACAAATGAACCTTAAATCTGACCGTACTTAACGAAATTACCGCGAAATCCAAAACAAATCGAGCGCAAAAGTACCGAAATCCAACAGAGAACGGTGAAAATGCGATGAAATTCAGAGAAATTCAAGATCTGAGAGTCGGAATTTACCTTCGATGAAGATGGAGATCGAAGGAGAGAGAGAGAAGGAGACGGAAGCTCTGAACCAACGCGTGAATGTGCAGGGGTGAGGATCGTCAACTGGGGGTTTATAAACTCGACCATTTTTTCCGTAATTGGTTTGAAGTACGAAAATGCCCCTACAACGCTAAGCCTGCGGGTGACATTGTATGTCCAATCAGTGCCCGCCATGTCACCAATGATTTAAAACGACGACAGATGCGCCATCGTCGCGTCCACATTGTAAACAATGTCTTGTGTTCCGTAGGGTTTAATGCAATGCAGTCGCCACCGTCACAAACGGGATTTAATTGTTCCGGCTATATTTATTTAAAATTTTGATTTATTACCGCTCAGTACTACGGTTTAGTAAAATTATATTATTCTCCTATGTCTAATATGTACCGGATGGAATGTACAGTTACAAATCTAACAGTTAAATACGTTTCACTACAACATACACTTGTGTATGCTAGAAAATCCCCCTTGATAGATCGTTAACGTCTTTCGCTTTGTGCCTGAGTCTTGTCACGTGCCTTCGTATCTAAACAAAGTAATAACTATAAAATAATTAATTATCGGACATCAAAGTGATTTATTGTACGAAGAAGAAACATGTAATTTATATTTTTTGATGTACAAGTCCCACAAGTAATTTGCTTTTTTATGCGAAGGTGAAAGAAAATAAATGTAATTTATAATTTTATTTACATAAATCTATGCACAATAATACGGGCTGCTTCTTTAAATTTTCATCCCATGCTCCCTGGAAGCAATCCACTGTTTCTTCAAGAATATGCCCCCTTCATCCTATTTAGCTCAGATCAGAACCTGGAGGAAAAAATAATGCAATGCAATAATTCAAGATCTGAAAACTTAAACCAACTCCAGCATCATTACCAATTTTTCCACACACGTTAAGATAAGATGAACTTCTATGCAGAAAGTGCAAAACTGCAAACAAAAACGAGGGACGTGGAAATTACCGGTAACTTTCAAAGATGTAGATGACACCCAACTTGTTTCAGGGATCAGCGCCAGTATTGAGCCCACCGATGAATGGTCTCAACCATTTGAGGAAACAATGCGCTGACACTCTCATTGATCAAGTCCTGGAAGAAATGTATGCAAGCTTCATCGTCCAAGTCCAACCGGAACTTCTCCTGGAGCTATACATATCAAAAGAGTCGCCATCAAAACAAACATTAGATTTACGATCACAATGATTATAATCGCAAAAGAAGTCACCTTGAGGATGCCTTTTTCAGGATCCGAAGCTATGTCAGGAATGTTGGAACCCGCCATTAGGTGAAACAGGTTCAAGATTAGGTTACTGGATTTCCTAATGATGTTGTATGCTTCGCAACAGTAGGATTTGAACCTTGTATAGTACTGGCTGCAGAAGTAATATAATTAATCAAACCTTGTGTATTCCTGTATGCTAATCTTGCACCCATTATGATATGGATTTCATGCCATTAATCTAATGCCACCCGATCTAGCAAACAGGACGAAAATAAAAGCAACACAGAGAAAAAAAAATAATCATTAAGTACCTTTCAGCTCCACCCATAGCCTCAACCATTTCTTTGCAAAGCTTCATTGGCGGTGGAAATGGCTTTGGATCACGACCCAGAATGAAGCCAAAATCAACATGGAAAAGACGTCCATCGTCCACAAGGAGAAGGTTATCAAGATGCCTACATGCGACAAATTAATGCTTTAAATTTATACGCATTTCTGTACCGCATAAGCAGAACATCAGTCGTGTAGATAGAATACTGTGTCAGGCCAAAACAAAAAAATGATTGACTACAAATGGTTGACTATACTTACGGCATTGGTAGCTATATAGAACTTGAGGAAAGAAAATGACCCTCATTTCCAAAAACTTGAATGATGCGTATAACTTTTTTACTCCTTGTTTTGCCTTTCTTTTCTTTTCTTTTCTTGAGAGAGAGAGAGAGAGAGAGAGAGAGAGAGAGAGAGAGAGAGAGAGGAAGTTCAAAGCATGGCATCATCTTCAAATCCTCACCTGTCTCCAATGCCCAGTATATATGTGATAACAGAATAGCCAGCACAGCTTTTTATAAATGTTTCCAGACAGGTAGCAGTAATACCAAACGGTCCATGCTCATCTGGATGAAATTTCTGCAGGTAGCTTGTAATGCTCCTATGCTCTGAGAGAATCTGGAAAAGAAAACATTTTACCATATACAAAACATTTTACCATATACAATAAATTTAACAGTCTAAAATCAAGATACAACAAAACAAGGTCATCAATTAATGTAAGCATTGAGATGACATCAATATCTATCAGGAACCTTTAAAGGATTTAATACCTGTGCTAATGAGCGGGATGGTATGAACTCTAGCATTCCTTCATCTTGCCCAGTCGCAAGAACTCTATAAGGAGTTAAGTGCAGATCAAGATTTTCCAATTTCAGCAATCGATCCATGAGATATACCATTTGAACAACCTACAGGAAGCACAGATCCACTTGATCAGAGTTCTCAAGTGTGTGCATGCCACAGCCACAAGGGTCTGTGTGAAGGAGAATACTTACTAATTGGTCTTGGCGGATATCATCCCCCTTCTTAAAGATAATTTTGCAACTTCCCCCATTTGCTGCTCGGAAAGTCAAACGCAAAGGATGCAGTGCACTTTTGAATATTGATGACTCAGATGGCACGATCCCAGTGATGAGGACTCCTGGAGCCAGTGGTGATCTTATTGGCTAGAAACATCACAGACCAACATAGTCAACACACAAAGATACAATTGGTGAGGCTAGAAGGAATTTGTAGTTTAATAGATAATAAGATCAGTAGACAAGGAACTTCAACCAAAGTATTACCTCTTCAAAATACGTAAGTTCACTAAGAAGACCAGAAAGTAGTTGTCTAAGCTTTTCAATCTTCTTCTGGGTATTGCCGCGTACGTTTCTTACATCTCTCATTATTGAACACAACTGTGCAGTCAATTCTGTCTGGCGCACCAAACTTTGCCACAGTTTAAATCCATCTTCATCTCCTTGCACACCAGCTGGCAACTGATATAAAAATTTGGATACAGTTTATTTCCATTCTGGCTTCAGCCAATGAAAAACTAAGAAAGGCATTATCATATTGACCAAATAGATAGGTAATCCCAATAGCTACATTTGATGGTTGGAGAATCTACATAAATATTTATGTTATTCTAAGGATCTAGATTCATACCAAATCAAAACAGACAACACAAACGACCACATCATGGTAGTTTATGAACTCTCACCTTCATCATATTCTCTTCCAGAATTTCGTAGGTACAGTAAAACCGTTTGGCATATGCTGGATCATGAAGTTCTACAGCAACATACCAGCGTAGAAAGCTAGCCAACTCAATGTTTCGTAATGCTGTCAGATCAAAGTATAATCAGGATGCCTTTAAAACCTAGATACTGTGAAGAACTGAAGTGTAGCCTTGCACATCCATGCACACATCCCAAAGAAAAACATTACAAGTAGCATGAGGGTATGTGCATGTGCATGCACAGCATACAGATGTGAAGATAGTATCTGATCACATACCACGTTGCACAAGGAAATGAGAAAGGCGAGATTTATCAGAGCGCTCAAATCGAAGAGCCTGAACCAGTTGAAGTAAGTAACACTGGAGCTCTTCATCGTCAGCTCTTTCAAGAACACTGACAGCATATGCACGAACCTGGTAGGAGGTATTAAAGTTGGGCATTAGTCAGTTTCAAAATAAATGTGTAAAAGATTTTAAATAAATCAATGATGGAGAGCTGCATAACACACTTTTCATCTCCCAGATCAACAGAGTTATTCTTATCTAGGACATCGTATCCCATTGCTCAGCATGACAAAGAGAGCATGGAATTTGTAGGTTGTACTTATACAACAGATGCAAGATGCAATTCCCTCTTTTCTTCATGATCTTATTCTTATATTCGGCCTAATCAGTAATCAGCTACCATGGGTTTGGAAGGAGCAGAATGGCAGAAAAATTTATATGGTTAACTTCAAATCCTAGTGATTAGGATCTGAAATTTGATTTTAACAGGAGTATGAGGTTAAAAAAAAGTCCTACAGGTAACAGTTGTATGACAATAGAGAATAGGTAACAGCAGCTCAAGTGTTACAGACATGCCCACCTCTTCACTTTCAAAAACAGGAGATAGCAGCTCTAATGCGTCGCAGACATCAATCATGCTCCATTTGCCCATCAGTTCTAACGCTTGTTTTGCTTCCTGCAAACAAATGAATATGGAATTCTTGAAAATCTAATCTATTTCTTATTCCTTAGTGATAAAGTTGGCATAAATGAGAAAGAGCAAGGTAAGTACATGAATAAGAGATAGCATTCCAGATATAAAATCTGTTACTTGTCAACTATAGAGATCAGCAACAGTCCGCATAAAAGTAACTTCTCGTGTAAAAACTAAACCAATGATTGATATTTTGGTATAACGCTATGCATATTGCCAAAAGTGCAATAATCCTAATTGGGACATGGATAGTCACATCTGAAGCTAATAGCTGGCCTGCAGCTTACTATTGATGAATCGGAGTTGGACCGAAGTCCTAAGATCAACTACACAAGCTCTCTTTATATATAAGCAACATAATAAGCTGGAAATAAGAAGTATTAAAAACAATTTTACTACAGGAGTTAAATAAAACTGCATGCAGTAGTAATATGGCACATGAACTAATGGTTAAAAAGGAAAATGATGAGAAGGAAGAACAAAGAAATGCAGACCTGAACATCACTCCATTCAACACATCTGAGGAACTTTGTGAGGGCCCTCTTCTCTGACATCAATGAGAAACGAAATTTCCAGAGGAGCTGCCTCTCATCGCCACTCAAAGTCCTTGTTGGTGGGTATTTCAAAATCCAATGTATCGACCTACAGGAAAATGAAAACAATTATATACCTCCAGCTTACTTAATAAAAAAAATCAATCAGAAGAACATATAACAGTGTTGTTGAAACAAAAGAATATGGCAAATTGAGAAGACTGGTCCATCTAAAATAAGACACTAACAAAATCCAATGGTAATTAAATCAACCATTACACAACAACTGATCCCAAGTGAGAAGTATCTGCCTATATATAGTTGGTACCATAAAAGTAGAACAGAATTCCAGCCAATTAATCAGAAACATGAGTTTGTATGAACGTAGTTATGACAATAAAAATTATGAAAACACCGTTAATCAACATATGAACCTTTAGCGTAAATTTCAAACTTACTTTCTTTCGTTGGAGCTTGGTTTGAGATCCCTGTCAATGATACCACGTGTTAAACTCCTAGCAAGTTTTAGTTGCTTGTTCTCTGATGGATTTATCTTTCCCACTTCCGGGTCCCAGACCGTGACAATTTCATTTGATGAAGCTATTGGGGATGGTAATAAGAAATTTGTCCCTGATTCCTAGATTCCAATAAATAAGGGTCAGTGCTAGGCAAAATCATCATCCACGGAAAATAACCAACTAAAAGCTAGTTACTTATTTCAAGATGTGATAACAATAAATCTTGAGGTTCAGCGTAAATGAAGATTTTAAATAGCAATATAAGTATGCATTTGTGAAAAATAACACCAACTAATTAAATATCAAAGTCTAACCAGATAGTTATAGTTAAATATCATTATCAGCCAACAGGTAACTTTGTCAACTTCAGATTAGTTGCAGACTGGGGTTACCTGGAAAACAACACGATGTTCGAAACTACAGAAATCGACAACCAGGTATAAATGCAAACTTCCATTTTTAGAGCTTTCACGTTCCTTTATTCTCTCCATAGCTTTAAAAGCCAGGCGGTCCAGCCAATCAACACATTGGATCTGCCCCCTCTCATACCTATTCATTAGCTTCTCCAACCGTTCCAACTCCCCACGCTCATGCCTGGGGACCTACAAAAAAAAAATTAAACGAGGGATAAATAAGCAAAGCTAAACCGATTAACGAGGGATACATAATCAAAGCTAAACCGATTAAGGAAACTCAAGGAACAACGCTAAGGCCCCTATCTGTAACTGCTTAAAAAGAAACAATCAGAAACCTTTCCAGGAGTAGAAGTAGGAAACGATCCATCTGCTACTTTTCCCTTCCAAAGCCTCAGCTTTTGCTTCCCAGTTTTGAGTTGCTTTTTGCTATTAAAAAGAAGAATTGTAGCACCACCAACCAACCCTTCATCCTTCCCACATGAAACATCCCAAACCTATAACTCCACCGAGCAAGAAGATATCAAATGGGAATCCTCAACTATTAGTTAATATACAAGGGATTGCAGAAAACCCAATTGTTTAAGATGTGAAGTGAGAGAGGAAACATACTGTCAAAGCAAGTTGTGAGTGACCGGTTAAGTCTCGGTATTTCGTACTCAGAGTAATGAGTTCGTTCCAACAATATAATGGCCCTGAAGATTCCAACCTAGCAGAAGATACAAAAATTCAAAATCTATAGAAACAGCATTGATGCAATTGAACTAAGGAGAAACCAGTGAAGGGGAAAAGAACCTTGTCCTAGTCGGAAGCCCAAACGGAGCACCATCAATGTACAATGCGCACTCCACGTACAGCTCTGGTCTTCTCTCTTCTGTCGCGGAAGTGGGGTCAACGTCTGCGGTGCGTAAAAGAAATTGAATTGAAGAACGTTGACTGAGTAAAATAATTTCTCGGGAACCAAACGGAAAATCGAGAGAGAACAAGTACCGGAGCTAGGTGACTTGGGGGGAGGCAGGGATCCTTCTAGCCGTTCGATCCGGAAGGTTACCGGGAGGTTGATGTCGCAGGACAGGAAGAAGCGGAACTCGTTCCCGCTCATCGCTTCTAGGGTTTTAGGAGCTGTGCTTTCTCATAATTTAGGGTTTTGTGGTTGCGAATTGAGGGAGAAAATCGAATTTGAGTTGGGTGAAGGACGTGATTTTGATTGTGAAGCAGAGTTTTCTGAATCGAGGTCGAGTGAGCAATGCGAACTCGGACGAGTTTTTGCCCGAGCACAGATGGGAGGAGGAAGGTTGCCACGTCAGCTTGAAGCGGGCGGAGTTTTGGGGCGTTTCATTTTTAGGTTGTCAGACAGAAGCCCTTCGCTCCGAAGTTATGCTCTCTTTTTTCTTTTTCTTTTTCCTTATTTTGCGCTATTTTTTTTTTATCCAATAATCAAAACTACATATTAATAAATCACTGTTTGTCAACCAAAAACAAATATAATTACTACTATTGTTGTAGAATTAGTGGGTGAATGCGCACTCAAAGGAATAAAGATTTGAGAATAGTATTTGATACTTTCAACAGTGTCATCATTGTATTTGGATGGTTATTATTACGGAAGTTGCTCTATAAATAGAACATTTCGTGTGCTATCAAAACAGATTGCGAAAGAAAAAATAGAAATAATATAAGTATCCCTCCCTTTCTTTTTCTGCCATCCTCTTATGTTATAGCTACTAACAGCCCAATATCATAAATAAAGCACTCCAAATTAGCATCAATTGCATATTCCCCATTAAGCATTCGAATGAGCATATGGGAATCTGATTCAACCTCCACATCCCAACTCAATACACACCTGCACCGTAGCACGTATTGCAGCAGCTTCTGGCCATTGCTGCTGTACTGCAGATCGAAATTACATATTAATAAAACACAGTTTGTCAACCAAAAACAAATATAATTACCACTATACCCTTTTAATACAAACTAATTTTTATTGTTATTTTCCTAAAGCTCACATCTATGTCACTTTATCATTACCCTCTCAACTCATTCACTCTCTTTCTCTTTCTCTCTCTTTCCTAACTGCCAACTCCTAATTTTTTGGAATGTCTGTCAATCTGTTAAGAACAGATAACTTCTCTCATAAAAAATAAAAAATTAAAATACAAATATTTAAAAAATATATTTCTCAACACACAAAGTGTGTGAACCTTACTAGTATATTATGATTGTTGTTTTGCTTTTGAACCTTTTTTGGAATGCAAATAAAGTTACTAAACTCAAGCTATCAAAGAGTTATGTTCTCCCCCTTTTATTTTCATTTTCGTCAATAAGCACACAATAAAAAATTAGAAAGTATAAAATTTCTTTTCTTTACCGATAAATCAAACATAGTAGATAAATGTATAAGGCTAGCTAGCACTCGAATCATCCAAAGATGAAACTGCAAGAGTAGTTTAAAATATCGCCTAAAAAACAGATTGAATGAGCAAGAGATTTGAACAAGTTACTTTTCCGGAGCCCGAAAACCTAGTCAAACTCTATGTGAAAGGAAGCTTCTTATTAGATACAAAGTAACTTACAAGTGAAATCAGCCATAAATCTGTTCTCCTCTCCACCAAAGTCTGAACTTCAAAACCAAACCATTTATCCGAAAAGGGGTGAAAGGAAGGAAATACAAACAAACAAAAAAGTGGTTAAGGGGTCCAAGTCTGCTGGGAAAGTGCTCAGCATTAAGGTCTCCTGGGAAACTTTGAGAAATCTGGACGTCTGCGCTGCATATAAGCCGTCTTCCCCTCGTTACCTTCCTCAGTGCCATAGAATAAGAGCGTGGCATCTCCAGCAAGTTGCTGCGTTGGAAACATTGGTGAAGTAGTTAGCACATGCATGTATGGATAAGACCGTGGCATCTCTAGAAATATGGTTGCTAACTGAAGGTACCTGCAGTCCAGCATGACCGTCGTCAACTGCATTAAGAGCAGACTTCAGCACCCGAAGCGCGGTTGGGCTGTTTCTTAGCATTTCTCGACACCATTTAACCGTTTCTTGCTCTAAAGTCTCCAGCTGGATAACCGAATAAAACAGTGAAAATGCTATCTTCTGCAAACTTTTAGTGATATAAGGCTAATTTTCAAGGAAAATGTCATTTGTATTCAGTTCATTGAGAGTGAACTTACTGGTACAACAGTGTTAACAAGTCCCATTTTCTCTGCTTCAGCAGCTGTGTAAAACCTTGCCATAAACCACATTTCTCGTGCTTTTTTAGGCCCGACCTGATTGACCAAAACCATTCATTACACATACCATGTTAGAGCAATACGAAACAAGTATTTGCATAACACAAGTCAGACTTGAAACAATTCCTACCAAACGGGACATGATGGAACTCCCATAACCAGCGTCAAAGCTTCCAACCTGCCAAATGTACCAGTTGCAAAGTTTCTGTATGTTAGCATGCTCTCACCCATTCTTAGATTGAAGATGAAACGAAGATGAATGATTGACGGTGATTCAAAATCAAGTTCGTGAAGTTTAACCAGAATTAAGGTATATGATATGAGCACCTTAGGACCAGTCTGACCAAAAATAGCATTGTCTGCCGCAATGGTTAGATCACAGACCAAGTGTAACACATGTCCTCCCCCAACAGCATAACCAGCCACCTGATAAACCATTTAACATGAACAACAGTTAGAAATGAGATTATACATTCCCTTATTTAGGGTGGTGGTAAAGTTTTCGACAACCAGAAACGTTTAAGTTTCGCAGCTCTCCAACTGTCCAACAGCAAAGGCCTAAAGATGTTGAGAAGGGCATACCATGGCTATTACTGGCTTTGGAAGACGTCGAATCTGGACCTGAACATACCGATTTGAGATGATTTATATACCAGTAAGAACATTTATGTTACAGAATCGTATAAACATATAAACATGAATGTATAATATACCTGCAAATCTAACACATTAAGACGGCCAAAATCATCGTAATCAGAATAACCATATTTTCCTCTCAAAGCCTGATCACCGCCACTGCAGAATGCTTTGGTTCCCTAAAAACACCAAATTACAAACAAAACAGTATAAAGTTGACATATTTTCATCATGTTACTAGCTACTAATCCTAAACTTTTTGTTCGTACCAATGTACCCTTGTCGTCAATTATTCCAACAAATTTGTCCGTTAAATTCGCTGCAGATTAGTATGTTTCAATTCCCTCTTAATATTTTCTTATAGCTCAACTATCCGATTCAAAGTACTTGCTAATTAGTAATTTATCGTTACAAATGTAACATTTTGTTGGCGAATATCTGTTAAAAGTTGATTACGTGCATTCCAAGTGACAGAAGTAATGGAAATTTGTGACGGAGCTAAATGTTAGGATATTGGCACGAAAGAGGGTAAGGACGTACCTTCCCGGTAAGAATGACGACGCCTATGGAGCCGTCGTCCCTGGCATCATTAAACGCGCGAATCAGCTCCTTCACAGTCTGCGGCCGGAACGCATTTCTTCTCTCCGGCCTATTAATCGTAACCTAAGCACAAAAATCACGAGATTTAGACACATCAAATCGCATTGAGCTCTCAGTAATTAGGATTCATTAATCAAAACCAACCTGAGGAGCCTGACCTTTGCAATGGCTTCGCCGATGGCTTTCTCGTATATAATATCAATGAATTCGTCGCCGGAAACGTCGCGAGCATTTTCCCAAACAACTCGGTGAGTCGAGACCTCGCCGTGGGTGCGGTGGTAGCTGTCGTTCATGGAGGCGTTGGAGAGAGAAATTGCGGCGGAGCCGGGAGATAAATGGGCCGGAATGAGGTGGTTGGCGATGGAGGCCACCCTCCTAGTCGCGGTGGTCATGACGTGCTTCTTTAAGCCCTCTGCCATTGAAGGAAAACTGGATAAGGATCAAAGCCTTGGACTTTGGAGGTTAAAGATGAGACATTTGGATTGGATAAGATATGGCGCGAACGGCGAAACGGTGCGTTTCTTCAATTTCTCATGCGGCGTCGTTTTTGGCGCGAAGCCCCTAGAGGTAAAACTGCCACTGCAATTCGTAAGCATGTTGTGTGCATTCTGGATTTCAGTTTGCAGAAATCAAATCAGAATCCAGGGAAAGGACGAAAACGGTGCGTTTTCAGACTTCTTTGGATAAATTTCTTTGCATTTCATATGATTTATAAAATTGTAAGATTGTACTGATTGGATTTCATGCTTTAATCTGCTGTTATTAAATGAACTGTTAATTAATCTTCTTATTTTGTACTAATTTATCTGTTTATTGTGCTATCTGTAGTATGTGTCTTGAATACTGATCTGGATTTCAATTTCAATCCCTAATCTGTTAGAAATTCTGATGCGCGAGATATTTCCCTGTGTCTACAACACTATTACAGAAACTGAGAGGTGCAAGTGATGGTGTTGTACAAGGGGATGTATCTTGAGCCCGAAGGACTTACATGAAACAAGTATCATGCGGAAAAGTTAAAACACCTGACGATGCGTGATAGATTAGGGATCCCAAAGTAGCGAAGCATATGTTTCATACAAGTCTCTCTTGTTATTTAGCCACTTGCTTATGTTGTTTGTACTTTTTTCAATACACAATGTTGAATTTGCTTGCTTTTGAAGCAGTGGAGTCACGGGAACGTAGACAATTCATGGAAGTTCTATAATTATGTAATCTTGTATAACAGCAGGATATAAATGTAAGCCTCTAACAAAGATGAGGAAGAATTCCTGTAAAACTAGGACTGCCAAATTATACACACACTATACCAATTACCAATTACCAATTACCAAATAAGTTGATGGTGCGAAAGGGGTCAGGAAAGCATGCCGGCCACACAAAGTGAGTACACCATCATCATCAGATATACATATATAGATGTATACTTAGTACTAAAAATCTCAACACGCATCGTGATTTGAATTTATTTGGTTGCCTGATGGCTTGCCAAGCTGTAGACAACCAATGGGTGGGACTGTTGGGGTTCTCAACTCCCCAAACGTCTGCCAGCAGAAGGGGTTGTACAGGTGATACTTTTCTTGCAATGGCTTTAGCTGTATACCATTTAGTGTTACATCTACGCAGGGTAGGCTGTCACTACAGGCAAAGTGTACTGGTTTTACGGTGTAAGTTCCTCTTATTCTCTCGTAGGTGATTCCCGAAAGAGCCACAGCTGATGTTTGGTTTTTGCATGTGGTTTTGTCACAGTAGAATTGGTCAATCACAATGGGGAGTTGAACCTCAGAAACTTGAATGTTTGAGAACAGCACTCCCTGAACAGACCCTGATCCACCCTGCACATTTAGGATTCAGTTATATGAGTAAAAGAAAATGGTAAGTTGTCAAGCTTTAGCAACTATTTTGACGTGTCGGAAGAGCCCATAAAGAAGACGTTTTTTAAGGACTCATTTCTAGCGTTACTAAGATAGTTTTTCAGTCGACATTTGAGTATTCGACGCAGAAGAGAGTTCTATGTTAAAGTCCAATAATCAGCAGGAAGGATGTGTTAAAAACTTTTAGGTGAATCCATACCTGCCATGTCTTGACTCTGACACCATTCATCGTGTTGTGCATCATGATGTCTCGAACGGTAATGTTTGAAACACATGCTTTCGTGTTGCCCTTTCCTAAACCTCCAATGCTGATTCCATGCCCTGGTCCACAGTTCACGGTGTGTATATATACATCGGAGCATCCAGTTTGTATGGAAATACAGTCATCTCCTGCACAAATCATTAGAATTGAAACGTTTAGTTCAATATTTATCCATGACAGTTATACTAATCGACTTGGTATTAAGTCTCTGCCTATTTCATGCCTTGTCCGTTGTTCGCAGTTACTGTGTAAATTTGATTCTTCAGTGTTAGTTCTTAGGAATCATTGTGATATGAAGTGCCATGCTTGATACTTTTCCTTCTTATCTTTTATCCATTGTATGTGGGCCGTTTTTAAGTTGAACTGGACAGAAGGACAGGGGAGTTGAGTAGTGTTTCTAGCGTCCAATGATGACAAAATATCGATTGAGGCTTGGGTACTACAAAACAAGAGTTGTTGCTGTCATGGGTTTGAGACCTAATCCTAAATTTGGATAGACCACTGATGATTTAGGGTGTGAAATGCATCATCATAATAGGTTGCCATAATTCTTGGAATGTAGCACATTGCCTGCTGCTACATGTCAAATTTTTAGTGGTCGAGGATTGTCAGATGGAAGATGACAATACGTAAGGCTGCAGGCAGGATAAGATTGCTCATGGAATGATCCCCCAAGGAGTTATAGTAAGTGTGGAATATGTGAGTCCGACACACTGCGCCGCAGTAACAGTAGATATTGAAGAGTAAGGTGTATAGTTACCGCAAGCAAGAGTGGTGGAGTGGATGAGCACTCTTTGGGAGTTCTGGAGGTGAATTCCATCTGTGTTGGGACTGTCCCCAGGGGACGAGACGCTCATATCATGGACCAGCACTCCCTGGCAGTTGTCGAATTTGAGATGGCATTGGGGGCTATTCTGAATCGTTATGCCTGTAACCGTGACATTAAAACTCCCATAAAACCGCAACGCCTGTACAATCAACAATATACAAAAACCATGTAACTGAAACCGCAGGTCCAGACTCAGGATCACATAAGCTTCAAGATTTTGGCACACAAGTGGTCCTTACAGTCGGTTTGATGCTTGGCATTTTCCCGCTCAGCTCGCTTCTTATCTGCCACGGATGTCAGCCACAGGATGCTGATTAGTTTAAGCTCGATGATCACGAAATTTAAAGTTCAAATCTAGTGTGAAAAATTAGTTTAGTTTAGTTTAATTACCGGCATTGGCGGGCGTTGTTGGACTGAGCTGTTTAGTGGCACAATGAGCTTGAAATCATCATCTATAGGGTCTCCGTAGGGAGTGTCTTGCCACCAAGGCGAGCCTCTTCCATCAATCACTCCCTTTCCCTGTACTGTGATTCCATTTAGCTTTGTAAATTCAAGCCATTGTAGCAGGCCTTTGCCCCAGGGTTTCGAGTCCGTCGGTGCTAGTATCGTGCCATCTAACTGAAAATTCATAAGTCCGTATATTAGACAAAAGACGGAAATTATAATAATTGAATGATAACATTAGTCGTCCACGCAATGCGTACTGAATCCCATTAACCTTCTAGATTGAAGGAGTTATGTGAATTGTGCAATTACTTTTACTTTGATTTTATTTTTATTGTTTTTTTGGTTTTCTTAATTTTACTACCACTCTGTTACTGTGTATATATGTATTTTCACCCGAAATAAAATGTTTTTCTGGCAGTAAGGGCCGGAGAATGAGATGGGGCCCACAAGGAACTGATAACCGGCTGGAACAACGATGCTTGATGCCTCGACTTTACAAGCAGCGGCCCATGCAGCTTGGAATGCCTGCGTCACACAATAACAAAACTCCGTTAGATGTTATACAAACTACCGTATGTAAACTTTAACCGTAGAAAATACGGTTGGTGTTAATTTGTTGTGCAGAACAGTATACAATTATTGTTGGAATCGTGACCCAACTGCCGTAACGAGAATAAAATTTGTTCAGTGGGCCCAGTGGGCCCCACCAGTTTGGTTTGTTCGGTTGTCACTGCCCTTTAATCCAGGCAGTTGATTAAATTTTATTGAAATAAGATGCACCAAATTAGACTACGTGAGATAATTTTTTTTTTTTTTTTAACTTTCAAATCCAACAGTTCTCTGGACAGTTGGAAATCCAACGGTCTTCAAGGGCACATGGGTGGGCCCTATTAGTGCAATGGCACAAGCCAAGGCAATTCTTGCAAAGGCATTGAAGGGCACAAGCCCTTGACCTAATTGCGTTCCATAATTTGCATTAGCGGACCACCTTTTTTGGGGCCAAGGGCAATTGAATTCAATTGCCCTGCCAATTAGACCATGGATGGAGACGCTCTTAAATATTCTCCCATTGAGTTTAACCACTTTATTATAAACGGTAATTATTAAATATTTTAGGTAAGTCCTTACATAAAAATTAAACTCAATTAACTAAACATTAAAATTAATTAAACTGACCGCAATGCTTTAACTATAATTTGGGTAAAATTACCAAATAACCCAACCCAACCCTTTAAGAAATCACGTGCAAGTGATCCAAAAAGGCAAAAGGGCAAAAAGGCAAAAGGTTTGCCAAAATAATCATTTTGTTTCTCTCAATGGTTAAGTGACTACCATTCATTTACGCTACAGCTAGGAGCATGTTGGAATTCCATGTCATTTTCATGGAAATATCATGAGCTAAATTCGCAAACGTAGCGGAAAATACTTAACTTTTTACATGTTTTTTCTCATTGTTTTGTTAGTAATCACTTTATTATACGTGTTAATTTATGATTTGCAACTAATGAGAATCGACTTAGTAACTGTAAAAAGCTAAATAGGGTACAAAGCTAGCAACATTATTAATCAAAGCTCAAATTATGAAGATATTTTGATTAACCCTTGACCATGATTGATTAGTTCTTAATTGAGTACGGAGTAAAATTATGATGAGCTTAAACAAACTACAAACCTTTGTGTCGTCGGTACCGCCGTTACCCTTAGCACCAAAATCTAGCACATTATAAGTGGAGGAACCCTTCTGTGGTGGTGGTGGAGCTTTATATTGAGGTGGCGATGGTGCCTTGTTATGAGGTGGAGGCTGTGCCTTGTTACGAGGTGGAGATGGTGCCTTTTTATGAGATGGGGGCTTGGGTTTTGATCCACTACCGCTGTGGTAGTGGCCGCCGCCGCTGCCGCCGTGGTTGCTTTTTCCTTTTTTCTTTGAAAGAGAAGTAAAGGATGCCCTGCTTTGCCTCCAATGCCGGCCTCTTCTCCCCATGCAAGCGTCGAAATTCGACGACCAAACCAGAAATGCAATTACTAGCATGAATGTGATGCTTCTGAAACTGAACTCACTCATTTCTGCACAATGTGGGGTTGTGGATGAGAGAGAGAGAGAGAGAGAGAGAGAGAGAGTTGTGTGAGAGGACTGGTTTAGTTTAGATAGAAAAAAGATGTGGTGGCTGTGTTTATATAGAATTGGAGCATGCAAACAGATGGAGACAAACATGCATAAGCTCTAATTTGATAATTCTAGGAATTTATAAATTTGTTAATTTCATTCTCGTTTTTATTTCCTTTTGTTCTTTTATTAATTATCATGTTTTCTTTTTTGTGAATTATAGTTGGTATAAAATTATAGTTGGAATTTTGTTTTCCTCACATGCCAAATATTGCAGCTCTTTGTTGCAACTCATTCAATTTCATAATGCTTATGTGAACACATGTTCCATTTAAATACTCCTTGTTCAAATCTTAATTAATTAGTGGTAATGAGCAAACTATGGATATTAATTTGTTTCTTTATAGCACATGTATTTTTGTTAATACCATATCATAGATCTGTAATATATCAACCGAGTCGAGCATTCATTTCAATCATGTCCTTTTTTCCACTGTGTGTTTCTTTTAGTGTTTTTCTATTTGCAAGACTATATTTTATTATAAACCATTTTAACTTATAGGGTGGGGATAATAGATGTGAACTTGAATATAAGGCGACGGCAACTGAAACACTAACCTAACTAACTAGCTTAACCCGCATATGCATAACCCTATAGAGTTAAGGGGTAGTAAAATATTTAAGAAATAGTACATGTAAACTCAAATATAGGACGACGACAACATAAATAATGACTCAACCAACTAGCTTAATCTGAATATGCATAGCTATATAGAGTTAAGGGGTAGTAAAATATTTAAGAAAAATAGATGTGAACTCAAATATAAGGCTACAACAACGAAAACACTAACTTAACTTGCATATGCAATAGCTCTATAGAGTAAAAGGGTAGTTAAATATTTAAGAAAAATATATGTGGATTTGAATCTAGGCGACAACAACAAAACACTGACTTAACCAACTAGTTTAATCTACGTATGAATACACGAACTTAATCAACTAGTTTAATCGACGTATGAATAGCCCTATAGAGTTAAGGGGCAGTAAAATATTAACCTAACAGTGGGAGTGGGGGATTCAAAAGGCGAAGGACACACGTGAGTGGGAATAGGTGTCGAGGCCCGGCACTGATTATAACAGCACTTTATGATCACATGCAACCTTCACGGGCTATACTCTTTCGGTCTTTCCTCTCTGATTTGTCCTCTTGACTTGCACCCAGGCTAAGGATTTTCCTGCTACAAATTTCTCTATAATTTCATCCTTTTTTTTTTAAGTTTAATTTAGTTAAAAGTGTTGGATGGGGTGTTTGCCTGCACTTTTCTCATATTTTTATATAATCAAAATTATTTAATCCGAGAAGGATTTAATTAAATCCCGACACTTCCGTAGTCCTTTAACAACTGATAATATTAATTAGTGAGATTTCACTTCGAGAATTCAGACTATATAAAATACTCATCACTTACAATATAATAACAATTAGGTGTAATAATAGTTGATTTTTTCGGTAATTTGCGTGTTTTTGACTAGAAATAGAATTTTGAGAGACTTATTTGTGAAAAATTCCTTAATTTTGGGCATATAAGTTGAGAAATAATATAAAACCCAGTGCGCCCATAGTTTTGCCTTTTCTGTTTATACGGAATTCTGAAGGAAGAACAAAAGAGTACTAGAATCCAGTTTGTACGACCATTATTGGGTAATAATCTGTCAACTAACAGTGGATTGAGATCCTTTCCAGATCTTACACTCTGAAGGCCACGGATCGAAAAATTTGAACCGTTCAAGAGAAAGAGAGATATGGGCGTTTGATAGAGAAATTATGTGTGAAATAGACCAGTGAGATAGGTTAACGTGGATTGCATAATTTAAATTGAACAATCTAGATTTCTTGGTACGTGGACTCCGAAGTATGAGATCCGGAGAAGATTTCAATTCGTTTCTTTCAAGTCACATGTTCAATTCTTGCGATGACAATGAGTTTGAGAGACGGATAATAAAGATTACGTAAAACTAAAATAGTAAGAAAGATTTGGTGTTCAACTTAATATTAAAACTAATTGGGGTTTAGACTATGTTGTTGTACGGTATAATACTGCAGAAAATCATCAGCTTTGATAAATGATCAGATTACTGTACATGTGCGCTGGAAGTCTTTGGAATAATATTATTAATTATTATTATAGAAAATTGCAGCATCATTGGTGAACTTTGATTCGTCGCCCACAATTACGGAAAGACAGATTTGAACTTAAAGAGTATCTCTAAAGAAAATATCAAAATTGTCACGTAAGCATATAACATTAAAAAAATGGTAGCAAACTCTCTCCAACCGAGCATTCAATTTCTTACGTGATCATTTGAAGGCAAACCCTTTTGCTGTCAAATTTGACAACAGATGTCAAATTCATTAAATATTTTTTTAATAGATTAATATAATATATAATAATTGTTGTTATGTTTTTGAAATATTTGATTGGTTGCCTTAATCATTAGACTCCATAAAAATATAAAAAATTTATTAAACGATATTATTATTGGAGCAAAATATTGTACAAAATGTCAAATTGCCACATAAGTTATCAACTATTATTTTGATGTTTAAAATTTGACATCTCCTTTGAAGATACTCTACAAAAAGATAAAAAAATTATTAAATGACATTATTATTTAACATATCAGGTGGAGCAAAATATTGTATAAAATGTCAAATTACCACATAAACTATCAACTATCATTTTAATGTTTAAAAATTGATATATCTTTTGAAGATGCTCTAAGTGCATATAAAAATGAACACGCTCAAATTTAACATTGCATCGATCGTTGCGATCTACTCCAACATAATTAATTCCAAGAAAACGATGGGAATGCAGTTGGAATATTTTGTGGGAACAAAACATTATGGTGATATATATAAATATATATATATTTCCGTTTCTGTTTGTTTCGGTTGAATTATTTTAGGTGTTGTGTGTCTCATATATTTCATCAGATAGAGCTAGCTAGCTATAGCAATTGAGGAAAAACACGAGGCCATGAACGTCCCCACGTTTGTTATACTCATATCCGTGGCTATGATGAATTTACAGAGATGCCAGAGTCGAGAAGCTATTAGCAGTAACATGCACACCTCAATTTCATCACCCACAACTCCTTGACCTCTTCTTCTTTGCCCGTCCCTTTCCCCATTTTCCTCCAAAGTTGCTCTCTCCCACGCTCATACATTATGCTTTCCTTGCTGGAATTTATCGGTATCCAAAAAAAATGATAGGATAAGAAGAACAACGAATGAGTTGTTTGATTTATTCTCTTTCGTACTCTTGTCTTTTTATACAAGTGATGTTGCGGAAGAGGAAATTTGAGTTCAGGAGTTGCAAAGGTAATTAAATATTATTAACCAACTAAATTACTATTCTGTAACGTTTACTAAAACAGATATAATAACCAATTATGAAAAGAAACAAGATTTGTATAATTTGTGATCATCTTGTAGCGTTATTTGCACAGAACCGTTAAAATTGTTTTGCTGTCATGCACAGTTTTCCTTTTTGTCCTCGACAAATATTAATTGATCTTCGCACCCCAAACTATATTACCCTTAATTTGTTGGAAGAGGAACCTCTCTGGATCTACTTCGTGGGAATCTTAAAGATCCCTACATCCTAGTCGTTCATCATACATCGTGCGGTCAGCTTTCGTCAAATACTATTTGTGTTTAATATTAAATAAAAAAAGTCAAAAGATTTCTAATTGCACGATGCATAATAAATGATTAAGATGTGAAAATTCCTAAGATTCCTACAATTTAAATCCGGAAGAGATTCAAATCCTAATTTGTTGGCTGCGGTGCAGGTGTATGCATATCCATGCGCGCGCGCGCGCGCACATATAATCCCATGATAATCAAACAAAAAGTATATACGTAACCGTCAAATGAATCCCGATAACTGAGCAAACTATTTTAATTATTGTATTATGTACACATAATCAGAAACACCATACATGATATGCACACATAATTCAAATATATATGTTACGTATCTTCATTTTTTTAATCCCATTTTTTGGCTGGTTTTGCATGCTTGGCAATAATATTATTATTATTATTATTATTATTATTTAAATTTGTGTCACAACTATGAGTGAATAAGATATAGACACTGGAAAGTAAAGGGGAAAAGATCGGTTTGTGCAATGAGAGATTTTTTAGTGTGTCGAGAGCACGGTCAGATACACTAAATGTCATAATACAAGTGGTTAAATATTTCAAAAAAAATTACAACCACATGTGTTATGACATTTGGTGTACTAGACCTGTTTTTTTTTTTTTTTTTTTTTTTGACAAATGATAAATTTGTTAAATTAGCCATCGACAAAATTCGAACTAACACCATCATACAAGGACTCAACCATTTCTATCACTGTGGTAAAGAACCACTTGCAGTGTACTAGACCTGTTCCCGGCACATTAATTTTTTTTTTCACACACGACCTTCTTGATTAGCCGTCATTTAGTGCTTACATTAAATTCCACGCTCTCGTGAACTTTGAGTTCTCTTGTGATCAGCTCCATCTCCATGCGCATACCGTGCCATTGATGATTAGGGTTTCTTTCCGTCTCTTCCATTAATTATTAATTGGAAAAAATGTTTTTTTTTTTTTTTTGGGTAAACTGGAGATAATGTTTTGCTCACTCACCAACGCATAAAAGATTTTATGCATTAACTGCCACGTGACGCCTAATTGACTCACTTTCACCCAAGGATTAATTCAAATCCTTAAAATGTACTAACTCTTTTTAGTAAAATAGCTAAAATGATGAAAATACAAAATTTAGAATAATTTTATGCTTTCATTATATATCGTCAAATACTTGATCAGTTGTATTTTAAATATTTGATCAATATAGCGTTGTTATTTAACTTTTATCATTTTAATATTAGAATTTGTAAAAACTTCATTTCAACTGCTTTTTCTATTTTTTCTGCCTTCGTGACTTAAAAGACAAATAATTAAAAGCACTTTGGCATCACCTAAATTATGTTATGCTGGCCACTGAAACTCGGAAGCTTCATGTTTGATTCCATATTTTGGAGCTGGTGGGTTTAGGAGGGTAATGGTACTAATGCACAATTTACAAGCACTAATCAGTGTGTTAATACAGATAATCATGATATAAAAGATAGATTATATGATTGTTAAAAGAGGGGCAAAAATCCATATGACTCTCTGTCTCCGTACAAACTTCAACATCAGTACATCACCATCGAAACTACATGCTAGTTGCACAATGTGAAACAGTAATCGAATAGGTCCAACAAATAGCAATCACCGGATTGAAATTAACTTGTAAGCAAAGGGTCACGGATCTTTCTAATTTTTGGAGCTAGCCAGCCAGCTCTACCTGTATATATATTATATGAAATTAAGATAATATTAATTAATTAGATCATTGCATTAGATCTAAATTAAAATTAACTTCCCCCATTGGGGTTTTCAGTTTTCTCGTTGTTGACATGTTGTCGCTGCTAGGTTGGTAGGCCCTGCCGAATGCTGATGATGTTATGGTTATGGATGGTGGGCATTGTTAAGCATGTGAATTATATTTCCAGTTCGGAAAAGCTTTTTTAATTGATATGTTATGTTGAGAATGAATCTTACATCGAGAAAAATGAAAAATATTGTATGTGATTATAAGTAGTTGGACTACTTTAAATATTGTCAATTGATTTTATGGTCTTACCTCAACTTTCTTCGTGATATCAGAACAAGTTGTCCTATCTATGTGTATAGCTCAACGGTTACATATGATTCACGTCACCCAATTTGTTTGTCCACATGTTAGGCTTGAAAATTCGTCACACGTGAGAGGAAGCGTTGAGAGTGAATCTCACATCGGAGAAATGATAAACCTAGCATATGTTTATAAGTAGTTTGACTACTTTCCATATTATCAATTGGTTTCATGGTAGAATCTCAACTATCTTCGTGTCCATAATCTAAATAGATCCTTAAAATATTTGCAAAAGACAAAAGTGCTCTGTATACAGTTGACACCCTTTGTGTAATTACGATGGCCTACAGAAAAGAAAAAAATAAGCCTTATTCTAGCCACAATCACGGATGGACTTGGAGAGCCCCTGATGAAGTTCACCCCAATTGCCATTGTTTCTTTGGGGCACCAGGGACTTTTAACTGTTGCTTTTTCTCCCTCTCTGACTTAGCATCTAATGCATGTATACCAAGCCACATTACACTTGATCAAGGGCACGATTTACTGTACTCATGTAATCGTAAATACATAATATGCATTTATATGTCTATATATTTCCTTGTTAAACTTAGCCCGAAAAATTTAGTTTTTAGCCAAAAAACAATTTTTCTACTCCTACCATTCTACCCTAAAATTTTAGCTCAGGATTATTAAAGATAAATTTAGGCTATTTTTTTTGTTAAATTAAATTTAAAAAAATAAATAAATATGTAGACTATCGTAAATTAATTTTATGAACATTTTAATCTAAAAAAAAATTAAATTCCGATAAATATTGGGTAGAGTCCACCCCGATTTTTGGGCTAAATTTCGGGGGGAATTTGACATTGGTTTAACATTTAGCATTTAGCTCAAAATTTCCCCTTGGGTTGGAGTGCGTTTGAGGGGAAATTTTGAAGGGTAATTTGACTTTTAGCCCACCATTGGAGTTGGTCTCAGTACGTCCGATCTAAAGAACGTGCATGGCTGTTAAATAATGAAAGCTGCAATAAAACCGATCGATGTCGAAGCAAAAAAAAAAACTACACAACAATTATAAAAAGGAAAATATTTAGCTGATGGTAAAATCTAAGCAATTTAACAATTGCTTCTTTCTTAAACCAAGTTTCTCGACTCTTCTGTTTCGTTGCTTGATAAAGATGCATGGGCAGACAAAACGTGATCACAGTTGACTTTACTGCGGAGGTCAATGCGCATGCATAGTATAGTTTTGCTGCTTTCAGCAATTCCAGTATCTCATTATTGCATTCATAAATGGCAACAATGCGAGTAGAAATTATAAAAATTAAAAAATAAAAATCGTGCGTCTATTGTTTCTTGATCCATCTTGCAAATTCCAGTGGTGCAGGTCAATGGATATGAAAACAGTGAACCAAATAAATATAGGAGGAGCCTTTTTTTAGTAAAGATTTCGGTATATTGCAGCAAAATTAAAACGATAAAATTTTCGCAATAATTTGAATAAACTTTACAGATTCAGCGTGGTTCATCACTAGGATCCTGTCATTCAACGGAATCATGTACCTACCATATAGAATTCTCATATTCAGAAATAGAAAAAATGGGAACATAAGATGTTTTATACCGTGACATATTCTCTATGATCGATTATCCTATACTTCATATATAGTTCTATACATAAAATATATGCACGTCCATATTTGTTGTTTTGTACTAGGTGGCCATTTCTCGTGACTACTAAAATTGCAGAGTTGTCTGTGTTTTAATCGAGTATTACATTTTTCAAAACCCTAACCCTAAGCTATAGATACAGCCTATATATATACTTATAAATTTTATTGCAACCCAAGCTAGTGTGATATGCCCTAACATTATTAGATGGACCCAACTCTCCCCAGTGAGGAGGACCAACCAAACGAATATATATGAAATCAAAACAATTGATCCGATTTATCACAGATATAGACACAACAACACACCCACTGGCTACTAGATAGTAGTAGATATTACAAATTAGTCATGCATCTTCTTCTTGGTGGCCCTTTTTTCATCCACATTTGGAATTTCGGTTGGAAAGGGATCTAAAGAGGATCCCTTCCTCCTAATCCATCAAATCAGTAGATTCGTGCTATTGAAATTTGATCTAATGACTGAAGTTATTATAACTTTTAAAGTGGACTCCTATTTGTAACCGTTGGATTAAATTTTAATGACACAGATCCACTGATTTAGTGGATTAGAAGGAATGGATCCGGGTAGGATCCCTTTCCATTTCGGTTCCTTTTGTCTCTCTCATCATCCTGCATAATTTTGGTCCAATCTCATCCAACCACAAGATGCAAAAAAAAAAATTCATGGGCCATTGCCTTTTTCTTTTAGTTTGACTCACGTTCTGTTTAACGCGCGTGTGAATAGATTCTTTTTTACAGTGTATAGTTCAACTTTGGTGAATGAAATTCAATTTAGATGCTCACACTTGTCGTTGTGTGAGAGTGCGGGACGTAAAAAAAAAAAAGAAGTAGGTGTGGATTACGAAAAACAAAAATACAACAACAATCAAACTTTATCTCACTAAAGTTGGGTATATGAAATCCTAGAAACTATTGCGCAAGGTTTTGCGTCAAGTATTTCATTAGTTCCAAGTACTTCATATCTTTTGTTATAATCTCTTTTAAAGTCTTCACAAGTATTTCTCTATCCCTTTTACACTGATCTCCATCTCTTAGTCACAAAAGATGAAAAAGAGAAAAAGAAAAGAACACAGTTTAGAATTGCTTGCTTTTCTTCAATCAATCACCATAAGACACCTAGTTTTATAAAATTTCATCAAATCTGTCGGCTGATTAACAAAATACAAGCATCTGTCAGTTAGCAAGCAGAATAATCCCAAAACTTTCATCGACCTGTCAGTGATTCTTTACCGTACGCAGCTTCTAACTTTCATGTTGTTCCATTGCTGCAGAAAAGCTTTTGGTTGTAGTTGTTGGGTTCTGAATGTCATCTTGCCGAATAACAAATCAGAATTTCTGTTGGACCGGGTTCGAATACCCCAGTGGTCCTCAATCATCCTTGTCTGCAAATTAATTTTCTAGTTGTCCCTGTTCCAAAAACGAAACGCATTTCATAGTTCAGACCATTTCTGAATATAGTGATAATAATGGGCAAGGCTCTCGGATTGGTTAATCCTTAATCGCTTAGATTTAAGTATTTAGTATCAATAAATAAGATCAAAGTCGAAAAAATAAAGAGTGGAAGTGCGGTTTTTTCAATGCGTCAATGTCTTAGAAAAAACGACAACGCATTCTGCATAGAGAATTTCTGTTTCAAAAACTTTGACGGGTGTAGTCGGAAATCATTGTTTATAATAATCATCTGCAGTGATCAGTTTTATAACTATAATTCGTCTACATAGTAATATTCTCTGCAACTGCCACTTAAACCTCCCTCCAAGATTCCTTCACATTGCTAGAGAGCACTCTACAAGCTCATGAACCCTGTTCTGTATACTGTCAAACAGTTATTTAGTTATGTGCATATAGGGAGCCAAATCAGAGCTCCGTGTGCACAATATCCGCCCTAGTGAGATCTGCGAGCTCAGCTTCAGCAGTCTGATCGGTGATTGTAGAGTCTTTGTCATGGGAATTCAGACAATCTGCTGAGGGATGCACAATGCCATACCCGAAGCCTTGCGCAGAGTTGCAGTATGTTTCCACTTGGCCGTCCTCCCTCTCCAAGTTGACGTCAGTCAGGACTATGTTGCTGCATGGAACTGTGTCACTGCAGGCAAATTTCATGGCCTTCGCACTCGTTGTGGTTCCAGAAACGTTCATGTACATGACTTCGGTTATTTCCACCGCTGATGTCTGAAATGTAAGGACAAAGAAAAGCAACACAATCACAATTAACAGAAATTTGACGGGGTATTGGTTATGATTGATTTAAGTGAAGAGTTCGGGAGTTTATAATATGATCAGAGTCAAATGGCTGAGAACTCAGAGGCCAAGGAAAGAAGAAATTAAGAGCATTACCAGATTTTGACAAGGTTTGGGGGAATCGCAGTAAAACTGATCTATGATTATCGGATTTGATACATTTTCCATCCTTACATTCTGAAAACGGACACCACGTACATAACCAGAACCACCCTATATACCCAAATGCATAAAAGCGAATGTTACCATAGGGGATCCATCTATAACCCGAAAAATAAAATAAAGAAATCCAATTAATAGATTAAAAACCTGCCAAGTCTTAATCCTGAGGCCATTGGTCGTCTCCCTGAGGTATGCCGTATCCAAGACCACTTTTGTGACCATGTCAGTGGAGTTGCCCTTCCCAAGACTTCCGATGCTAAGTAACAGAATTTCGTGCCAATAAAGGTAATGAGAATAACAATTTTCAGTTTCATTTACTTATATTTTAAACGATGAAAGACTAATTTGAGCCTGCTTTGTATCTCTTTTGGGAGGACATGACTACATGAGACACAAACTGTAGCATTAGTCTGCAACAAAAGTAGATGATACCTGATTCCATGTCCTGGTCCGCAAAAGATTCCCTTCATCTTAATTCCGGAGGTACCACTGACAATTGAGACGCAATCATCCCCTTAATCAACAGGAAATACAATGTGTCATGTGATTGAGCGCCTTTCAAGTGTAATCTATTGTTTCTTTCTTACCCAATCAAATATTATTTTATGATATTCTTTCTTCATATAACCAATTTGATTTCGTTACCATTCCAGTTCCTGCTTTTGAGTTATGAAAAGTGATATGAGAAATGATATTGAAGAAAGTTTGAGAACCTGTTCCAATTTTGCAGTCTTGGAGAACCACATTAGTAGATGCTGTGATATGGATTCCATCAGTGTTGGGACTGTCTCCTGGAGCCGAGATTAATACTGCATCAACTCGCACCCCGTCACAATGAGAGATGACAAAATTCATCTGTTGGGCGTTCTTGATGGTGATGCCTTTTACCTTTATAGCTGAGCTTTTATCAATAGTAAATGCCTGCAAATAAAAACCCAACTTAAATTCTATCCAGTGATCATCCTGATCCATGTCATTTAAATAAAATTCATTTTTGGATCGGAGGGAAAAGTACATACTGTTGGTGCCCCTCTGCAAGGCTGTGGAAAAAAAAGAGGAAACAGGGATAAATCAATATGAAATTGTAAATGGTCTGGATTTAAGTATTTGGATACAGTAGAAATGATAATACGCGAAGATTTACATTTGTCTTGTTCTTTTTGCAGGATGCGGCCCACCATTTACTGCCTGAGCCGTCAATAACGCCATCCCCTTGGAAAAGGACTCCAGTCAATTTAGTGAAATCAAGCCATGTTCGTGGAAATCTCGGATCCCAGTTATTAGGCTCATCTGGAGCTACTATAGTTCCTTCAATCTGTGCATCAGTCGTACCATTTACAAACATGAACATTTCATATTTTCATACCATTGCAAAGAGGTATAAAGAGATGGAATATAAAGAGTTATCATTGATGATTAGAACGAAGATGGATTATAAGGATCTAACTTTACTAAAATCAAGAAAGGTTTTACCCGGATGATTAGGTTATCCGCGCATGGCCCTTGAAATTTTGTAGCATTCACTAGATACTGGTGCCCTTGGGGTACCAAGAAAACTGCATTTGTTGTATTGCAAGCGATACCCCAGGCTTTCTGGAAAGCCTAAGAATAATGGCATTGTAAAAGGATTAAATGTCAACAATTATGGCAAACAGTTCGGGTAAATGATTTTTCGTGGTTAAAATTGGCAAAGTTCAGACATGCTAGAGCTGTGAAGCGTCATGTCCTTTTTCCAATAAATTAACTGCTGATCACAATATGTTGTATAATATTCATTCAGTTTATTGGTCTCAAAAGTTGAGTATCAATATTTTGGCAAAACTAGTATTTAAAAGTGGGTCTAATTGTTCAAGAAATGAAGCGCATTTGAATGACAAAAAAAAGTGACCAAATATACAACTGTATATGCTCACCTGAGTATCATCAGAAACTCCATCTCCAACTGCACCAAGGCTATCCACGTTAACAAGAATCTTGCAACCTCGTTCACTTTTCCATGTCGGAATGTTGAAAACATCCAGCTCGCTGTCTTCTTCTATGTGAAAACTTTCAAGCTCATGAAGCATGCAACTGTTGTCAGACACCACGTTTCCTGCAACTCCAAACACTGCTATCAGCATACCAAAACCGAAAACCGCAGAGAATTTATCCATGCTTGTCTTTTTTTCTTTTTTTTGCAAGATTGATCGATTCGTATAACTTCAATGAACAATGGGTTTACCATTTATACGTACAGATTAGTTTAAGAATTGCAAAGGGTTTTCTGGGATAAAATGGCTTGGCTTGGAAGTAGATGAAGATGTTACATTTTCTACAAGCCCACACTTAAAGCAAGGGAAAATCTTTGTTGCTTGCTTTACTCTAAAATTAGTGAACAAAAATGCACCAGTAATAGGGGTTTCAGTGTGAGGCATCTGTTTCAGGATAAAGGGAAAGTCTATATATCAGCAAGGTGCAACACTTTCTGGAAAAATCGAATTTTAAGGATTTTTAAGGACAATTTGAATATTTAAAAATTGAAATAAAATGATTGGATGTACAGTTGCAGTGCCGTACAACAAAATCTAAAATGTTTTTCTTGTAAGATAAGCAAAAGAAAAGGTCAACGAGTTAGTTAGACCAAAAATAGAAAAACATAATAGTAACAGACTAACAGTAACTCTATTGAGAAGATGTAAACCTCGTAAGCAGGGGCCAGCTAGGTGAAAATTTAGCTGAAAGTATCATGCGGTGGAGAGAATTCCAGTGAGACTGCTTGATTAGGACAACTCTCACACAAAGTAGGATCGCGTGGGACCAAGTGGAGTCAAGTGGGATTAAAATACAAGGGATCCCGTGTTTCTGTGAGAGGTGGTCAACGGAACCCCTACCTAAGATTTTCTCCATACAGTGTAACAGTGGGGTCAATGAAGAATCCGATCAGGTGGTTTCATCATTTCAAAATGTTAGCAGTGATGGTGACTGTTTACCTCGAACCAAACTGTGACCCATCTCCCATTTCACTTTTCTTTGCAATTGTCACACCCTCCAATTTCAGAATAAAATTTTGAAGCTTGCAACCAAATCTCTGGATCTTCGACATCAAACTCCAATAATAAAGTTTTTACAGTTCGTCTTCCGACTGTTTCGTTATTGTGTACCGTACAACTTAGCAATAACGAGCTCCACATCACAGTCCCCATTAACCGGTGCCTGCTGCAGCAACTCTTCAGCTTCCTCTAGCAAACCCGCCCGGCCTAAGAGATCAACCATACACGAAAAATGCTTTCTGTCCGGAGAAATATCATATAGTTTTTTCATTGAATCAAACACAAATCTTGCTTCTTTGACCAGTCCTCAATGGTCTCACCCACTTAACACACCCAAGATTGTCCCTTTATCAGGTGTGAGACCCCTTGTGATCATTTCTTGAAGCAAATCAAGACCTTCACTTCCCCTTCCATTCCGGGCATATCCATGGATTATCGATGTGAAACAAATGACATTTGGTAAAGGAAGTTGTTTGAAAACTTTCCGAGAAAGCTTGACATGGCCACATCTTGCATATGCATCGATTAGTGAACACAAAACCGCAATATCAGATTCAAAACCTGATTTTATTGCACAACAGTGTTACCTATTTGCAGCTTCCCAAACTTGCCAAATCAGAAATAGATAAGGCTTTCAGGGTCGTGGATAGAGTACTTCATCAAGGCCAATTCCCTCATCAACCATCACAACAAACATTTCCACCACGTCCACAATAACACCACAATGCAACAAAGAGGTCATCAAAGAATTACAACACTCCAGCGTTTGCTCATGAACGATTTCATAAATAGACACTGAACTTTCAATGTCACCGCATTTCCCGTACATGTCTATTAGAGCAGACTGAACATAAACATTCCCACCGTGACCAAAACCCAACTTCACAACATAAGAGTGCATCTGCTTTCCAAGTTCAAAATTCTCAGTCCTACCAGCTAAATTCAAAAACCCTACAAACAAAGTTAACAAACCAATCGATGGCCTCTTCTCCCAAAACTGCATCTCAGCAAATAACTCGAGCGCATCAATTGGTAAACCATTTTCGGTGTAGACCTTCTTCGGAATAGCTTCAAATGCTTCTGTTGCATCAATCAAGCTCCCACAAGCACAGTATAAATCCACCAGAGCATTGGCAACGAATGTTTTCGATTCCACCCATCCGTCCTTAACAATGCGGCAATGTAGCTGCTTTCCTGCTTCCAAAAGCCTACCACTACAACATCCGCGGATCAAATAACAATAAGTAAGGGCACTTGGATCCACACCATCCAATTCCATCCTGGAAAACACACCACATAGCTCATCCACCCGACACAACACACAAAACCCACGTAACAACACGTTCCAAACAGCTAAGTTTCGGTCCAGCAACTCATCAAACAGCTTCAAAGCTACATTGTCTAGTCCCATATGGAAATAAAGATCAACAAGTGAACTCCCTACATACAAATTCAAGCCGAACCCAAGTGAGACAACCCTGCAATGAACTTGCATTCCTTCTCTACAAAACCCTGCGTCATTATAAACACCCAAAACCGACGAGAACGTCGACGCACTTTCTCTAACTCCTTGTGAAACCATTTCAGCGTACAAGTGAAAAACCTGTTCCGGAAACCCAAGTCGCTCGTGCCCAGAATAAGCATGTTATAGGTAACAACATCGTATACAGGCATTTCATCGAACAGTTTGACAGCATTGTTCAAGTCCCCGGATTTTATCAAGCCGTCGATTTTCTGGTTGTTGGATTAAACTAGGTCGCGAACACTGGGTTCAAAGTATGAGTCTGAACGCAGTGATGACGAGGCTGACGAAGCTGTGGATACGTTAACGTTTGGCGCAAACGTTGTTTTGAAACGTACGGAAGACAGTGACCTAGTAATCCGCATTGGCGGAGCTCTCGGAAGTGAAATTGACAACATTCGAATGTATTAATCTCGGGTTCGGATTAATTATTGACCGATTGGTTTTTTAACTAAAATGATTCATGAGATTTGCACAATTCCTCATTTTAGTTTATGATATTTAAAATCGATAAAAATGTTCATGAGATTTCATCATCAATCATTTTAGTAATTCTATGAAAAATCTTCATTAAATAAGAGTAAATGACAAAAATACCGTCATTTTTTTTTTCAAATCATTTCGGCCTATTGTTTGTTCAATTGAGAGTATTTTTATCATTTTAATCCTTATTTAAGATAATTTTTCGCATAAAGACCAAAATGATTGATGGTGGGAAATCTCAATGATCACTTCTATTGATTTTAAATCTTAGGAACCAAAATGAGGAGTTATGTAAATCTCAGAGACCATTTTTATCTAAAAAGCCTTAACCAATTTCATTACCCTCCTTGTCGTTCTGGTGTCATTTTTTATGTGATGTTCTAAACAAATACAATGCTAAGTGAAATTGACAATATTCTAAATTACTCTTAATCAATATCTTAAATTGTTATAACTAAAGGTGAAATTGACAATATTCTAAACTACTCTTCGTTAGTATTCTAAACTGTTATAACGAAAAGTGTAATTGACGATATTCTAAAATACCATGACAAAGAGGCAAAATTTAAAAATTGAATATAAAAAAGAACATAGTTCAAACCGACTACCTCACATCTGCAAAAAATACATTGACCTAACAAACTTGATAACAAGCTCGAAGAACACATTTTTAATACATTTTTTTTAAAATTTTTTTTACTAATATTAAGAGGAGGAGGAACAATTAAAACTATACATAATTTGGAAAAATGGAGAGTTTTCAACCGAGACATATCAGTATAAACTCAATATCATATCCACTAGAATATTAGATCTCGTGAATACCTTTGCTTTGCTTGCAAATTGTGCTTTATTTATTTGATTCCTACAAGACAAACTTTGCTTGCAATATGCAAAGGAACAGCCATGAAACATTTGGAAAAAAAGAGTAAGTAGAAAAAAAGTGAGCAAATCTTCGAACCGTCACAAGACATGGACGACGAACATTATTTTACATCGACGACGACACCTCCCGGACAATAGGAAACCCATTTTCCTCACCATAAGCAAACAGCAATCAAGTTCATACAAGCATTACACAATTATAATGATATTGACACCATTGATTTACATTTAGCAGCAAAAGGCCAAAAACACAACAAGCTTTCAGATCAATAACATTAACATGTAGCTGCAATCGCCTCCAAAAGGGAGGCCACAAAGCGCATCTGAGTTTCTTCATTGATTCTGGAAAAGAGAGGAACGTGGACGAATAAAGATTTGTGGCCCTTTTCTTCTGCAAAACGGAGGGAATGATAGTAGACATAATTGCACACAAAGCGCCCGGCATCATCTGATGTTGCCACATCATATCCCTTCTTCTTCAATATCTTAAGGATTGCCTCGGTCGAGCAACATGTCTTCAAGAACCAAATGGTGGAAAAGTTAGCGCACACGGACACGTGAGACAGAAGGGGGACGAGAGGACTACATGAGCATGATAAATAGTTTCTTGGATGACGACACATTATGCCAAGTCCAGTATTAGTGATTCAATCAAAACCTAAACGAAGATGGACAATTAATTTGTTTATATACAGCAAAACTTCCTATGCAGCAGTTCCCCTTTCAGTTTCAATTAGAATTAGTAGAATCAGTCACGAGGGTTCATCCACAAGTCATCTACCAATTTATTGATTGGGAAACTAAGCACACCAATACGTGACAATATCATTACATTCCACGTAAATCAATGTCAAACCCTGCAACATCGAAGGCTTGAAGCCTTTCCCTCGGTTGCTTATATAAGAAAATGCAAAAATTCTGCAAAATGTTAATTCAGCCCAAAGTGAAACTATACATTGAACTCCGACCCTAAGTATTTGATGCCCGACTCTGACAGCATATCGAAATTCCACAAAAGATAAATTGTGTTTTATGAATAATAAATATAGTATTGCAAATAGATTGTACAAATACCTCTCTCACTCGAGAAGTTCCTCCATCCTCAGGGACTATTGGTTGTTGCTGGAAGAAGAGCAATAAAAGAAAACTAAGTTCAACAAATTCAAGATAATAGGAACCCTGGTAAAGTAAAATACGGAAACACCACTAAAATAGGAAGAATCAGACTCACCTGAGGTTGCCATCCTAACTCATCTGGACAGCGGAAAGTGGCTTCATTTACTGCTTGCCGCTCAATAGCAAACTTTACAGCCCCACTATTTACCCCCAAGTGAAGCTGAAGAAGCAACGAAATTAAAATGATAATAACAACATACAGAGGACTGTTGCTAACTTAAGTTTCTGCATAAAAATGTGTATTGGAATCTGTTCACACAAATTCATGAAAACATTTTTCTGCAAAGCAACAAAACCTGACAAGAAGCCTCCAGTGAGGCACAAAAAGTTTATGGCAAGTTAGGAATCAAGATATCAATGTTAGCCTTAATCTTGGGCTAACAAAATGTAATTCACGGCAGATGAATGGGGTTAGACCATGATAGTGTAATGATGAACTGAAGCAAAAGTGTGCACTGTGTTTAACAAAAGCAACTAAACAATCAGAGATCAAAATGTCTTGTCAGTCCTCTCCTCACAGTAGTAAACAAGGGTGGCAAGATGAACTCATGAAGCATAAGGGGACCATCTAAGTCAATAGATGCATAAATTTTATACTGCAAGTTAATTCCTCACATGCCAAAAAGGAAACCAATGCGGTGACAGAGTCCAAACATTCCCAAAGAAAATAACTTTTCCAGATTTAGAACAATACTATCTAACTACCCAAAACAATGTGGATGCTTTTTTCATTTCTAGCAATTCAAACCCCGAAAACGAAACTAAATTTTGCAATCCTAAAGGAGACACTCACCCATACGACTTGTTCATTGCTCTTAGAATCGGTTGCTGAAATCCCCGATTCCATGGCCTTGTAAAGAGCAGCGCGCGCACCGTCTCCTGCTGTTTCAAGAACATCACAGCTGCCAAGTTTAAGACCAGCAGGCAACCCTCTCTTCTCAACAAACACCCTCAGATTGCTAACTATAGTCTCTGTGGGATTCTCAGCAACCCCCTGGAACTTCTTGAACCCGCTCACATGAACAACCACACTCTTTGGTCCTTCTGATCCCATTTCCTCACTCTGCACCCGAATACAATTCCCAATCTTCAATAAGCTCCGCTGTCAAAACACAAAATTCAAAATTTTCAAAACCCCAACCTTCGTTTTCGATAAAGGTACACTCTTTTTGGTCAAATAAGGCATCCCATCAAAGATTCTCAGATAATCAGGCTAGTTTACTAGTAATTTAATCATCAAACACCATTTTTTTTACTTGAATATAACGAAAAATGCGTGGTTTTACAGCCAAAAATGGGAATTAAGCCTTGGAATTATCAGTTGACCGATTAGAATTTCATTACAAAAAACAGAGAAAATTCCAGAATTTGAAAGACAAAGGGACTAAACAAATATATATTCAGAGTCGGATGAAAGCAAACCTTGGAAATTCAGGACGGAGCTCTCGAGTCCGTGGAGAGTTTGGAGAAGGAAAATGCCGTCCGCAAACTGAAGAAAGCAAAAGCCGGCTTTGGCTTCTGCTTCTTTCTTCGTGCCTTTAAGCTTTAACTTTGCTTGCTGGAGGCTAATTAAATAGCCATTTGTTGGTCAGTCTTTTACGAAAATGCCATGGTAGTCTTCCTCATCCCCCGTATAATAGTGCCTACAGGGCGGTGGGACACGTCATATACTTTAATTACATCAAATGATACTTGGGTCCATATAAGTGTTCTGCCATGAACCCATTATTTAATTTACATCAAACAACACATGTATTAATAAACCTAACCAAATCGACCACTCTGCAAGCCCATAGTATCGTAAAAATTCGGTCAAGCCATTCACACGCAACCAAAGCTTTCATGTCCATGAGCTATAGCTGCACGTAGACACCCTGAAGGTGTCAATTTACGTGTAGATTGATCTAAAGATGTCACGTGTCGAACGTGTAATTGTGTGCTTTTTAAATACTTAGCGGTTGTCGTGTAATTGATGAATTTTTTATGTTAAACAGAGGTGAAGCCATGAATGGATTAGGATGGTCCCAACCCATCCTGATATTTCTTTTTACTCATAAAAGCTTGGTATTATGCTTATGATTTTCAAGGTTTTTCCAAAAGATCAGGCCACAATCTGACCTTTTAACTTAATTTCATCCATCAGGATTGCTTGTGAGCTTTAAGAATGACTCTAGTTTGAGACCAATGGAAGGAAAGAAGAAAAAAAATGAAAGGTTTGAAGTTTAAATCTGAGAAAGAAGATGATGAAAACGACACAAATCAGACTCTAACAACAATGATCACGGTTGTCACATAAAGATGACATATGCTTTTTTTTTTTTGCAAGCACTTAAGCCCTTTGTCACATAAAGATGTTGTGGGAGGATAAAATCTGGTTTCGACTCATGGGCCACTACCAATCATCCAAGGGGAAAGTGTTGTGCAAGGTAAAAAGCCCACAAGAAATATACGGACGCAAGGGAACGTGCTTAGATAACTACCCCACTACGGAGGAGAAGTGGGAGAGGGCGACAGGTCGTGGCACTTGTTCCCAAAGCATACAGTCATATGACAGATAACCACTGAAGAAGTGGGAAATGAGGATTGGGCGTGGTGCTTGATCCTCAAGCATGCAATCATATAAATAGGAAGATGAGCCAAAGGACAAGGTACGTAATCAGAACCTGAGAAAATCCAGAGAATAGAAAATCAATCGACTAACTTGAGCGTTGGAGTATCTCTTGCAGGTACCACCCGGGCAAGCTACAGAAATAGACTATTCGGGGGCATCTCTAGCGAAAGATTTGGCGAACGTGAGAATTGCGGTCAACGAATCTGTGGAGACATTTCTTCTTGTGAGAAATCTCTCTCCAACAGTTGGCGGCGTCTATGGGAAAAAAACAAAATCGAGCTACAAACATGATTGGATCCACACAAGAAGTTCTGAATCCCTCCGAAGATACAGGGACTCGATCGGTACATATGAGGTCTCAATCCCAAGGTAGTGAACCCAGTCTTGCCATGGAACAATTTAGAAGGCTAATAAGGGAATTATGTGAAACAAAAAAGACAACCAATGAGGCATTGAAGAAGGCTGAAGCAAGAAACGCAGTGGAAAATGTGGTCGGCACTAAGAGATAGCGTGCAGAAGAGAAAGATAAGGAGGGCAGCTCTAGTAGCGCACCATCTAGCAACTGTATTAAGGTGACGAAAAATCATGGCGAAGAAGATCACATGGGGAAAGGATCGAAAAAAGTAAAAGATGTTGATTTGCGAGAACAAATTGAGAAGATTGTGAAGGGATACAAGCTACAGACCCCGGCAGAACTTGCTTTAGAAGCGGCCAGAGGAATCCGCAAATCACCATTCATGGAGGACATCTTGAAAGCTAAAAAACCCGCCAAGTTCACCCAACTAAAGTTCAGGTTGTTTGAAGGCACGATTGATCCTGTTGAGCATATTTACCACTTCCAACAGCAGATGGCGCTTGAAGGAGACGACGAGGCCCTTCTGTGCAAGTTGTTCCCCTCAAGTCTTTCGGGATCATCTTTAACTTGGTTTAGACAACTGAAACTGAGGTCTATCGGAAGTTTTACGGAGTTATGTGAGGCATTCATATCTCAATATGTTTGCAATCAGAGGCCAAGAAAAGATGTTACGATCTTGTTCAGCACTAAACAAAATGTTGGCGAAAGCCTCAAAAGCTATGTGACTAGGTTCACGGAAAAAATGTCCACACTAGAAGAATGTGATTCTCACACTGCGTCTTTGGCATTCCGAGAAGGGGTGTTGCCCGGAACAAAGATGCGTAGGTCGTTAATCGAAATTCCACCATTAGACATGAGGGAGGTGATGGCTCGGGCTGATGGAATCATCAGACTAGAGGAAGAGGAACTTATCCAATCAAAGCAGGCCACTGCTACTATTGCTGCATCTTCAGTGGGCACTACTGTGCCTATCTTGAAACCCACGACTTAGTCGAGGAACAAAGAGAAATCGTTGCACTACGACTTGCGAACTACCAGAACCAAGTTGCTGCTTACTTCAACAAGCAAGTCAAGTTGAAAAGATTCAGGGTAGGAGAATGGGTATTAAGAAATGTCATGGAAAACACAAAAGATTTGAATGCAGAGAAGCTTGGACGCATATGGGAATGACCATACGAGGTGACCGAAGCCTTCGAAAAGAGAGCTTATAAACTCAGGCACGTTGAAACAGGTCAGTATGTGCCGCGCCCATATAATGCAATTCATTTGAGAAAGTACCACATTTAGCTTTTCGTGTTTATGTTTTCTGTATTTAAATTTTTGTTTCCAGCAATGTTGAAGGGTAAATCCCTTTTTGTCTTCCTTGCATGTTGAATGGTGTATCCTTGGATGTATGTTAACATCTCCCTATTGTTTGATAAATAAAGTTGCATTTCATTCAAACCTTAAACCAAGGGATGAGGATCGAATCAAGATCGAAAACATAAGATCGAGTGGGGAAAGAAAACCCAAGATCGGATGGGCAGAGACCCAATCAAGATCAAGTGGGAAAAGAAAACTCAAGATCAAATGGGCAAAGACCCATCCAAGATCGAAAATCTGAGATTGAATAGGTAAAAAAAAAAAAAAAAAAACCAAGATCAGAAGTCTAAGATCGAGTGGGAAAAGAAAACCCAAGATCGAATGGGCAAAGACCCATCCAAGATCGAAAATTTGAGATTGAATAGGTAAAAAAAAAAAAACGAAGAAGACAAATATGGTCTCTCTAATGCACGACTGCTAGTGGTACCGACTAAACTCTCTTTTTATAAATATATTTACAAAGAGAGAGAGTGAGAGAAGCAAGTGTGTCGGTGTGTGTGTGTGTGTGTGTATTGATATATGTATATATAGGCGTGCAGATTAGATGTGCCGACTAGGTGTGCAGCCTAGCATTGTGGATTATATGTGTGAGCAGGAAACATACATGGTAAATATATATATATATATATATATATATATATATGTGTGTGTGTGTGTAAATCAAAAGTGTATGTAGGTGTGCAGACAAGATGGGATAGAGATCTATATAATAAATATGATATGGGTGTCAGTCCACTTTCGTAACGTTAGTCCTCGTTCGTAAGTTCTCATTCGTAAATCATGTCAAAGTGTCAATCCTTGCTCGTAAATCCTCGTTCGAAAATCATAGTGGGAATATCTTATTCGTAACGAAACGAATGCTTAGGTACATATATGTGTAGCCTGTCAAAAAACCTACTCAGTTAAATTTCGTCAGCTCGTAAGATGTCAGTCCACTTTCGTAACGTGTCAGTCCTCGTTCGTAAGTTCTCGTTTGTAAATCATGTCAACGTGTCAGTCCTCGCTTGTAAATCCTCGTTTGAAAATCATAGTGGGAAGATCTTATTCGTAACGAAGCTAAGGCTTAGGTACATATATGTATAGCCTGTCTGACAACCTACTCAGTTAAATTTCGTCATGTCAGACGAGACAGAAACAAAAACGACATCGAGTGTTTCGTCGTGTGATTGCGGTGGACTTTATATCGGAGAAGCTCAGAGCAAACAGACGACAAGTCATTGAAGTGAAGCAATTTGAGAAGAAGAAATGGGGAAGATTCCGGTGAAGATGAGAGCAGTGGTGTACGCGCTGTCGCCGTTTCAGCAGAAGGTGATGCCCGGCCTCTGGAAGGATTTCACCGGCAAGATCCACCACAAGGTCTCCGAGAACTGGCTCAGCGCCACCCTCCTCCTCACTCCTCTCGTCGCCACCTACTCGTAAGTCTTCGATCTAAAAAATTAGGGTTAGGGTTTTCCGATTATGTTTCTAAATTAGTAATTGATGGCATTAGTGCTCAATTGGTAACGGTTTTTGAAGTGGGTCGCAAGTATTTTTGGTGAATTGTTGAAATTTATGGTCAAAATGTTGGATTTGGGACTGATCTAATTTGGGGAATGTGAAGATTTTGGTGGATTAGTAGATGATTTGGGTTTTGATTTGGTGGGATTTGCAGGTATGTACAGTATTACCAGGAGCAGGAGAAGTTGGAACACAGGTACTGAAGATTGGCTTTGATTTGAGATGACAAGATTGGGAAATTTTCTTGTTAGCTGCAATGATAAACTTTGTTCTCTGATTGCAATTACACTAGTTGTAATTTGAATGTTTGTATTGAATTAAATGACAGTGACCCTGAAATGAAGAAGGGTTTGAGTTTTATTTTTCTGGAAACAAGTTTGTAATTTGAAGATGATATGCAAATTCAAGCTGCATAATAATTTGAGATTGCAGTATCTGTTTTCATTTATCTACATTTAAATGTGCAACTCCATTCTGCTTATTACCGAAACCAAATCCTCGCACCATTCGATATAGGTGCAGGATTGATGCTGGTGCTTGGTCCTCTGCTAGTAGATTGTAACCTCTTGATGAGGACGACTTGTACGTAAGGTTATTTTTCTCTCTCCATTTGGCATGAATAGTGGACCAGGATATCACGTGGCGCTGAACTTGTTTCATACAAGTTGCTCTGCTCTCCTTGATGAGAGTGAGGCCTCAACATTGTGGCAAGGCTCTTCGGATACCAAGTGAAAGTTGATGCAATGGAGGCCGATTGTCCGGGCCGTAACTTGAGCAATGCAGTATTGTCTGCGCAGCTCTTGGTGATCTGCAGGTGAATTTGTTTGATGAAGCATGAGTTTATATGCAAGGACTGGAAGGGGAATCGTGGTTGAGCTTTCATGTGCATGTATTCTAAAATTGCACTCGCAATTTTTGTTCTTGACATAATACATCTCATCAAGGTTATCACTTTTGAGCTTCTTCTCAATTATCCGGATGGTCCGGTTCATCGAGTTAGAAGCAAAATAATCCTTAAAATGAATTACAATAAGGATCATATGTTAGCCCGACGGAGTTAATAAGCGGCATGTGTCTGTTTATAAAAAGCCTTCGTTCCAGAGATCCATTAATCACATCCATTCATCGTTCATCGTACATTTTGCGTCAATTTTTGTTAGGTACTGTTTACATTCAATTTTAAATAAAAAAAATTACAATAATTTCTGACCACACGATATACGAAAAACGGATGTAATTAAAGGATCCGGTGAAGATCCTCCTGGTTCGTTCCATACCAATCCGTCCCGGGTGTGGCCTGTTGCAAACTTCTCGGAGAAACGATGCACGGCAAAAACTAGAAAATCGTAATTGAAAATTTTCACCTAATCATTGAAAAATCAATCATAACGTTGTTAGGTGCGAGTCTAAATGCCACAGCTGCTTCAGAAGAACAATCATCTAGTGCAGCTAATTACAAATGGAAGCCTGAACCACCAAAATTTATCCTTTATCCAGGCCAAAAGAATGATTAATCTGTGGTGCCGTGGTGGCACCATGTAGCCTCGGATTTACAAACGCGGTTCTCATCCGCTTCCTCATCTCTCGTTCTGATAAGACTCCGGAAATGCTCTTGACAACAGCAAGTTCTTTATCCTAACAATTAGAGCAAAGACGCCGTAGCACGGGAGATGCATCAATCCAACCCCAAGATACCTGCAAGGTTGACGACAATGATAAGGCGCAATGTACATGCAGTCCAGTTTCTGCAATATTTGTTTGTCGAGGTTAGAAAAACATACCATAAGGGAGCATACAAGGATGACAGGTCGAGAAATGGATAAGGCCACCTGCAACGAAGTTACCATGTTTATGAGCAATAGTTGAATTTCTTCAATCTCAAACAAAAGCAATTTGAAATGTAGTTTTACCACATGGATTTGCAAGCATGGAATATCCACTGAAAAATCACGAATACTCCCGTCCACAGCACAAAATATGCGATTCGAAACAATGGAAACCGCTGAAAGGAGGAAGAAGAGAGAAGTTTTTAAGCTTTAATCATGAAAAAAGAATAGAAAATGCCGTCAAAACGAACAAGGAACCAAACATACCATGTTATTCAAAAATGCCTCACCAAGGAGGAAAGGGGCATTGACTGAGTGCATTATGACCATCATCTGCAGTTGAATGAAGAGGAAGACACGTCAAACAAAAGCGGTTCACTACTGGAAATTAGAACAGCAACTCAACTCTAGTTACAAACTATACAAAGACAAACAATTTTGACTGCTTCCACCGTAGGGGTGGTATATAAGAAACCTTGATGTCAATCAAATTAGCAGCCTCGTACTTACAAAATTCAGTTTGTAGTCTTTGGATGTTAGAAATGGATACAGAACAAGCCAAAATATGCAATCAGTGATAGCGACAGCACCTCCACACATCTATACACATGAACAAAGAGAAGGAAACAACCTGGTTGAGATAACAGAAGCTCAGATTTTACCTAACCTGGAAGAATCCAAGTCCAAATTTATTAACCAGAACTGCAGCCACTTGTTGGAGAAAACCTACCTGATAAATAATTTGAAAGATGTATTCGCATGCACCTGCACCTTTGCGGCCATGATATTCTTCATGAGTAAGACTTTTAGATCCATTGGACGTATTGCCATTCTCCCCTAGTGCTGGAGCAACGTAAGCGCCTCGCTCTTCATCCTCACCAATTCTATTGCGATGCTTATAAATTCCACGAAGCGAGACTAAAGATCCATACTATAAAATGATGTTCAGAACATATTAAAACTCGGGATAATGTGATTCAAGGAAACCAAAGCATAATGACTCTCATATTTCATCAATCCTAATGAGCATCTTTGAGTGGTAAGATTGAACTGAGCAGTCGAAGGTACAAAAACAAAGTACATATTATATTTCAAGTACTTTACTACAATGTAAATGCAGGTATGCTCAAGACGATTTAAATACTTACCCCGAAATAGAATGTGACCAAAACAAACGTCCACCTGTTAAGCACAATAGGCCAATAGAGTACATCAGCATATAGAGCAATGAACATATACAATTAACACAATAAGCTTCAAATTTGTGCGCATCCTCTCCTCAAAGAGTGGTTTCTAAGATCACGAACATGAAAAATACAAATAAATAAGATAGCTTACTGAGTATAGAAGTAAAAGATGCCGGCTCCATCAAGAGCAACATTAGCAACTATCAACCCCAACATCACAACAAAAGCAATTATTCTATAAGCAAGTAACCACGCGGGATGTATTCCTTTAAGACACGTCTTCCAGGCTTCATCCTCGTACAAAGTCCCTACCGTTTCTCGCTGATCCACTGCTCTCCTGCCCGTTCTCGATTTTTTGAAACCTTCATATTTCCATATAAGAACTGAGGCTACAACCATAGTAGATAAGATCCATATTGCACAAATGAGAAACCTCCAATTCAACCAATAACTCGCATCAGTTGTATCCGCAGTCATGACGGGTTGCCAAGTATGGTTCGATGATCCTGTGAAGAAACTCATAGCTCGTAAGTTTCACACGTACTTGCCCCACCAATTATGTTATCTAATTTGTATTCAAATTTGTCACAGAAATTGCAAAAACATAAAAGAGAAAATGGTAGAAACCAGAACAACCCTGCAAATTTTTGTGACAAAAACTGTGTAAAACAGTTAACATGTCAAATGTTAACAAAACAAAAACAACAGTTTCAAATGTTCGGGGAAGAAATAAAATCAGTTGCGCGGTTAGTTCGTTGTAAAAAAACCGTCGTACAAATCAAATAACGATTCGACAGATGTGTAAAGCACAAATTATGGAACCCCAAAAACTACAGTGGGAAGGGATCATAATCCAAGTACAAATGCAGAAGAAAACAAAATAATAACAGGAGCTTTTTCAAGGTTAAATTCAGGAGCGGAAGAGGAGAGATTCTTTACTTTAAAGTGGGGTTTCTCGGAAAAATGTCGTCAACTCGCGATCACATCAAAACGAGAATAACAAACGTTGGTTCCTCCCAAAAGGAGAGGCCTGTACGCCTTCGCTGGTGAATTTCCCGAAGGTTAAAAAAAAGATGGATTCTTTGCTTCTCTCTTTTCTTCTCCCAATTGTCTCGGAGAAAGAGAGAGAGAGCAAATGGAGGGTGTTTGGAAGATTTCACCTTTTTTCCATTTTTATGTGTGTGAATGCTGCAGTTGGCGTGGAGGACTGGATCGGATGGGATTGGATTGGACCGCAGAAGATCAGAAAATGGAAGAGAAGACAGAATCAACTTTACCTCTTCGAGTCCAGAATCAGCAATTGGATATGTATTCTTTATTTCTTTTGTTTTTTTATTCTTTATTTAAAATTGTGAGGGATTAGGTGGTGCTACGTTCAAATTTTCCTGAAACAAGTACACCATTCAAAATAATTTCGAGTGGTAAATATTTGGAATGTTCGAGCGGTAAATATTTGGAATGTTCGAGCTTAGATTTATCTTTGAAATAATTTTGTTTGGCCCACTAACATTTAGTCTCGTTTTTCAACAAAAAATGAAACAGAGCTGTCGTTAGCACACCATCATTTAATAAGAACGAATATATGATGTCGTCATCAAAACATGAATTTATCCATGACATTGTAATATTTTAAAAATAAGGTGTGAAGTTAAAATTACAACTAAATTTGAAGGAACAAAATGTAATTTAAACTTCCAAGCATTTTCCAACGTACGAGTGGCTATCCAATCCTTACTTCAGGAGATCGGAGCAGCACGACAACTTGTCAGTCGTTATGGAACAGATCCAACGGGATAGTTGCAAAATCTGAACGGCTAAGACAAATCTTAACGGATATTTGCAGGATGTGAGTGACCGGTAGAATAAACGCTACAACGGGGCTAGAAAGTAACAATGTGGAAACTATAAACCACAGGCTTCCTTTGCCAGATTTTATAGAAATCAATCATGGTCCAGTTTCTCTGCTATTACATCGACAGGTAATGATCCCATGGGGATTGAATCACTCCCATAAAATTCATCATCATCACTCTCATCATCGTAATCATTGTCAATATAGTCGTCGTATTCGCTATAAGGGTCCCTTTGGTCTTCGTCAAACACTTGAACCGAGCTGCCGGAACCGTCTTCGCTCGACACGATCAGCGCCGGATAGGAGTGCTCTGTCGCCTGCGAAACACTGTCGAATTCCTCGACCTTCTTCAAGAGAGCGTCAGGATCGAGGTCAAGCTCATCCAGAAGCAGTGCTTTGTTTGAGTCGATCGAGCGTTTCCAGAGAGACATCATTTTTGGGCTTGTTATCACTGTTTTGGTATCAGGCTTACAAGGTTTATCATCTTCCCTGCCTGAAAAAGCAAAATCAGAATGTAAACGAAGTCAGATGGAGCGTTATAAAATGGATCGTTATAAAATGAATCACGCATTACAGCCTAGAATCACAGAAGAAAATCACTGCGTCACGAATTAAATTGAATTCCTATTGCATTGTTACTGAGAGAGAAACAAAACAATGTATACGGAATAATACACTGTAGAGACTTTGTTCACATCAATGTTCAACAAAACTTAGGACTCAAGAACGCAATTTCTAGGATATTGCTTCTCTTGTCAGTAACTGGTATGAACTTTACCAACAAACAGGTTGCAATCATGCCTGCCTTCTCCACTTTGTAAAGCTAGTCCAATCGATGGATGTCTACTCAGCTCTAGTAGCCACAAGTCTAATATCAACCAACTTTTAACTAGAATTGGAAAAACAACAGAAGCTTCCTTGAACTTGGGTACAAATGAAGCTCTAAAATATCCCGACTTGCCTTTTCTAATTATTAGGCCTGGCATTAGGACGCTGATTACAGAAGGCCCCACATGATGTGCATGCCTTTCCGAAATCATCTTAAATCACTTAATTAAATTTTTTCTTTGATTTTTAACAGTTAACAGCCAACATAATCAATGTAGGAGAATATAAACTGGATAAAGAATTTCAAAATCATCTTTTAATTTCCTGAAACATGGTTTTGTTATCTTTTAATTCTGCGGTCAGTAATTTCTAAATTGGTCTTAAAAATAATCATGCGTATGCAATGTAACTCATACCTCTTCCTGTTGATAATAGAATATCAAAATCATCTGGTTCTGAAGGCGAAGGTGCTGATTGATGCATTGATATCCAATTTGAACCCCTCCACATCAATATCTGTTCATCATCAAAAGAAAGTAACACGCACGGAACCAATTCCTGTAAGCAAGTGGAGATTAAGAGGGTTAGAAAACTGGGATAATGTTAGACAATGATTAGGTAACTCTTTGCAGTATATAAATACCATCAAGCAATTTTTCAAAATGCTATCTGGCACTTATACAAAGCAATTCCATCCATAGAAATAAGTAACTCCGAAAGGTTTTGAAACCAAGGAACAAAATATAACTACAGAAAAAGGACAATGCTTTGTACAACCTTGAAAAGGTTATCGTTTCTTACATGCCTTTGTACAGGAACACGCTAAATGACACTCGATGAAGAGGTATAGAAAAAGAAGCAGCGTACAAACCTTAAGCTTAGCACCTAGCTTTTTGTAGTCACTTGCATGCATCCCTGTACAGTCAATCTTTACTAAAGGACTTCCTTCAAAAGCATGTCTAACATCTCTCACCAAGGTAATGTATACTCCATTTTTGGCTGCAATTTGGAATAAACATAGAAATAGTCTGAAATAGTCATCTAAGTTATAAA